>NC_086295.1:1421693-2840887 GCF_963924245.1 Chroicocephalus ridibundus
ACTGCTGTTTGGGATTAGTTAATGGGCACTTAAAATAGAGTGTTACCCCTGTGGGAGTAAAATAACTTCAATCTTGGCGCACATGTTTCCAAGCCGAAGTATAAATGATGATTTCATATTGAGCACAGCTCAGTCAGTTGTTGGCTCTTCAAATAATATGGCAACAGCCTCTTTAAAAAATAAGGGGAGGGCAAGTGGAAAGATAGCCTTTTATCTCTAGGAAAAAACCATTTATGAATAAAATCGTTGCTTAGTCTGCAGACTAAGTGGAAGGGGACAGATGCTGCTGTAAATCAGTCTGGCTGCACCGAGGTCAATCAGACTATGTTAATTTACAACTATTTGTGAGGATATGTTTTGTTCAGTTACGTTCTGATTGTGATGGCTAGTCTACAAGCAATCTTTTAGAGTGGGTTCAGTCATTTTACTTGTTTTCTACCTTTCTTATTATTGTGTATTGCAGGATGGCAAATATACTTTACAGCCAAGGAAAACGCTCTCACTTGTGATTCATTGATTAGTTCTTATAATCTGAATTTGAGTATGATGAAGAATTCTTTTCAGGCAACTCAAAATAACTAAGGAACATAAAATTATCTCCCAACACATTTTCTTAAAAAATACTGTATATGACCAATAACTACTGGTTTGCCTCAAGCTTTTTGCTCTTCTATTGAACGGTACAGCAGAAAATTAATACAAGAAATGAAGCAATCCTAATATTCCTTTTGTAAAAGATTTTAAGGCTAGTTGCTTTAAGCACTGCAGATCCAGTCTTTAAATAGGTCATCATTAAAGATCAGAATATTCCAACAGTTTTGTGAAGTGCCATTTGAGACATCAATACGAATTCTGAAATAACCTTTTAGTTTACAGTTTAAATTCCCCGATGAATACTCCAGTAGTCATAATATTCAGGCCTATAGAAGGGGAAGGACGGTGTAACCACAGAGACCCTCAGCACCGTAACCTTCCTGGCTGGGGTTCCATGTGTTCTTGCATGCTGGGGGCTCAGAAAAGGTGGGTGCCCTGCCGAGGTGTGGGAAGGCAGATACCACACGGGGGGTATGGGAGACGCGCAGCCCTGTTTGCAGGGGCACTGGCTTTTCTGGGCAGGCAGGCACAGGCAGCAGATTTCTGATTTTGCTTTTTAACATGTACCGCAAGCCAGTCCTCCCTGCAGTTCCTACGTCTATGAAGAGCCACGTGTACTCCAGCTTGAGCTGCCCCCGGTCTGTGAGCGAGTGGGAACTACTGGAAACACTCCAGCCTGTTAGTGACTGGCATACAGTTGGTGGTGGCTTCCCACACTGCACATCTTTGCTCATGAGGACCTGCCTGGGAACTCCCCCAGCCACTCTTTAGCGTACCAAGGACTACTGGAGTGCTCCAGAAAAGGGGGTCACCTTTTACTCGATTCCTATTCTGAGTACAGGGAAAGGAATGAGGCTATTACGAAGGTACCCACATTGCCCCTGGCCTGACGAGGCATCTCCATACCTCTACTACACCCTGACTGCCTTCCCCCCGGCTAGATCCTGGGTTTAGTTTCCACATTAAGAGTCACTGCTGATGTGAATAAGGAGGACAGGGGGGAATATAAGCATTTATTAATGCTTTGTACTGAATTTCAAACAATTCCAAGGAATCTGGATGCTAGATGCCCATTAAAATTAATAGGAATTGGCATCCACTGAGTCTCTGTGGTTTTGATGTCTCAGCTCTAACATTCTGTTTGTTTGTTGGCTTGTTTGAAGTGCACACACCCTGAGCTGCATAGTCCTGCTAAGATCTAACATTGTTTTCACTGAGACATGAGAGCTGTTTCTGTACTTGCACTGATCTTTTCTTTTTTATCACCTGCACACCTTGGGTCAATTCTGCCCCAAGAGTTCATTTCAGACCACAAGTCTTTTAAGCTGACTCTGTTTTTTCTCTTAATAGAGCAGCCTGGGGGATGCCATTGTCCCAGTGTTTTGTTACCAGGATCCTGTCATCAGTTTACACATTTGATAGATGAAGCTATGGAGAGTTGTAATATTATTCATGTTCACACCCCTGAGAGATACAAACTGCAAACTGAGACAGGAAACTTTGAAAGCTCTCCCAAGAGGCAAAATCACTTCTTTTTGCTGCTGATTATAAAGAAGATTGGCTGGCAGATGTTAATATTGGCAGTTACTCTCTGACAAATTTTCTCTAGGTACGGCTAATCAATTTTTGCTGCATGGAATGAGAAATGGAGCTTGAATATTCAGATGTCTAGACATGCAAATACATTACCTTTATAAATAGATTTAAATGATTAATATCTACAAAAAAAACAAACATGAAAAATGGATAAACTAGAAGTGTTGGGTGAAGATTCATGGACTATTTAGATGATGGATAGCAAAATTTGTCTGTACATTAGGAGGACGAAATGACCTATGCAGTTACCACATACCTACTTACAGACAACACTGGTCTTTCTAAAAAAAACTCGCTTAACTTAAAAACTGGCTGGCTCTAAAGACAGTCTAAAGGCCATTATTTGAAACAGACCTGTTCTGGACAGAGATATTATCAACATAATAAGGATAATGCAATTTGACCCATTATCACTGTAGAAATAGATGCTTGGTCTATGCAGGGTCCTGCAAATACTTAAACTAATTTAACAGATCCAAATGGGATGCTCTGAAGGCTCAGGTTTTGGGAAGTGACAGAAGCGAGCCCATAATTGCAACATGATTGTTTCATTCATAAACGTTCATTCTTCGTGGCGATTTAGTACAGTTCCCTGGAGGAAAAAGATGACATTTCCTCCCTAGAGATTAGCTGTATCATCACAGTGACCATTCCCTGATGGTTATTAACTGCTTTGATCTGCCCATGGGAGAAGCTTCTAACACTATCACACATCTCCAACCAAGCTCCCCTGATAGTTTTACACACCAAATCACATCAGATTCCCATAAGTGACTCTGACAATCCCTGGCGGACTGCCACAGAGCAACTGTATTATCTCCAGGTAACACAGAAGATACTACCTGCTTTACCAGCATATCTGCTCACTTAGCTATGGTAATACGATTAACCTTATTATTTCTGAATCAGTCCACCGTGGCAAATGATGAAGCACCATATGGCTTTCTGAGAATGAAAGCAACGTATCCGTGTGGTGCAAGAAATTTTTCTGGATGGGTGGGTGAATTACGTATTATGATTCATAGTTAAATGCCAACCTAAAAGAAAATTCTTTCTATGAAGACTATTTGGACTGTTTCTATATTTTATAAAAGGCAATGGATCAAAGAAGAAGTCTGAAGCAGCAATGCGTACTTAATGACCTGTTCCAAGGAGTAAATTATGGCTGGAATTGTCAGGGTATTAAACTTAGTAGAGCAGAGCTTAAGCAACAGGGATGGAAATTTTCAAAATATAGTTCATTCTTTTACAGTGACACAATAGTAAAATAAAGTAACCTCTGACAACATGATTTATTGAAGAAACTAAACAAAAGATGTTGGAGCTGCTGTGTACCAAAGTTATTTAGCTGTTCCATTACTTTTAATGAATAGCCAAGACCAGTGAATATTTTCAGCGAGATAAGGCTCAGTGCATTTCTGATAAGGGGAGAAAGGTAAAAAAAGAAAACCTGCATCAATTTTTCATTCAGAGATTTATTTACTGGAGATTTATATATATAAAAACCCAAACAAGCAACAAAATGAAACATCCTATTTTCTCTCTGGTCCTTTTATCCATTTAGAACCAAGGTCTGACTGGAAAAATATATTTGTGTGATAATGTTTCAGGAAAAGGTCAGATAAAAATCAGATCAGAGTTTCAGAAATTCACAGGTGTTTGTGATATGTTTCTCTGTTCTCTATGGGACAGGAGGCTAAGACGAATCATGGCCTTTACTCGTAGCAAGCGTCCAAGAAAGGCATTTTACAGCAATTTTACCTGAGCAATGACCTATGGGTTAATCAATAAAGGACTATCATTTTTATTAGGGCTAAACCTTCAGTGACTGAACGAGCCTGAGTAAGTGGTCTTGCTGTCCTCAAATTGTGCTGTATATAAAGACCACGATGGCACTCAAGATTTTGGCTTTTTTTGCCCATTTAAACACTTGTAGCTTTCCCACTGTTAATGAGGGTGAGGACATGACCTGCCTCTTTCCCAAAGATGACAGGACTATATAATATTTTTCTGTGGACCTACGTGAAAGTGGACCATCATTTCCTTATACTGTGTTTTCGTCTTTCCCTGCGTCCCAGGGAAATACTTGTTGCAGGTGCTCAGGAGAGTAACAGAAATGAAGCATTTCTGTTGCTTTTAGATGCACAGCTGCATAGGATGTTCCAGGAGCTGACTCAAAAAATTCTTAACAATAAAGTTTTTGGTGACAGCTGAAAAAATACATCTGTTAGAATTCATTTGGGCCTCCTAAAAATGTATGTGTGTATAAACATAGTGCACTAATAACTGTTTTAAAACTGTTAAAAGATAGCACATTGATGATTAGTTTAATAAACTATGCCATATTATCAATTTGATGACAAAAATCAGCTCTGATCACAATTTTAGTAAAATATAATGGCACTCTCTTCAGACTGAAACCACAAAGTCCCTCGGGTACCCTCAGGTACACTTCTATAACGAAAAGATGGTCTTTGCACAAAGTAGAAGACGGATGGTTTTAGTAAGAGTAACAAGAATGACAGCATTGTCAGGCTCTTTACACAGAGTCGTAGTAGATGCAAGTTACCAGGAAGAGTTAGAGGAGGGCACTGTAGAAACTTCAGACACTGTCACAGGGATCACATTCCAGGCATGCAAGGAAACAAGAAGATGCTTGTGGGAAATTCTGCTAAAAATCTCTTAAAGCTGGCATCACTAGCGAAACAGGGAGAATATGATGACAGCATGTAAGATCTGAAGGGACTTTATTAATAATCCATTAAACAGCCTCATAAATATATAAAGACCTATGCAAGACCTAGATTAATATAGTCCTTCCTCCAAAGAGATCATTCAAGCACCTCAATTCTTCTCCCAACTGAAGTAAATGGCAAAGCTCTCATGACTTCATGCCCAGTCAGAGACATAAAAGCCAAAGCATGATACAGTGGTTTAGAAAGAGAAAATCCTTTCTTTAAAAAACCAACCAAACAAACCCCCCACATTTGTTCTGGAAGAGATTTTTTTCTGTCACTATGAGACCTGAGGTCAGATGTTGACCAGCCCAATACAGGACCTGACTATATTAATGCTGTCTACTTATAGCAGTTCTCCTCCTTCAGCCCTCCAACCCTCACGAAGGAGACACGGTGATTATTGCGTGATATCTGAGACCCCTGTGGCTATATCTCGCTATTGATCCAGAGCTCTCACTGACATTAATGGGAGCTTCAGTTCATCATGGATGGACTAGAGTACGTGTCTTTAGAGAATCTTGCCGACGACTGTAAAATCTTTTAAAAACTATGTACTATATACTAAAATAACAATAATAAAATAAGTAAACTATATACTAAAGTAACAATAAATAACGTATTTAACAGAACTCAGTGAACAAGAGAACATGCAGTTCCTTGTCTTCTCATCTTTCTTTTAAAAAGGGCTGACTTGATTCAAACAATTCTGTGGTTGTTTCTTTAAAGAGCTGTATATTTCAGACGCTCTGCTATAGTTGTACCATTGCTTATTGAAAGCAGCGTATGCAGAACACATCAGTTGGAGGAGTTCGTTATTGGGCCACTGTTTGCTCTCTAGCTCATGAGGTCTCCTTAACGCTGCTCGAGTGCAAAATGGAAACGCAACGGAGCTGGCCGTGTTACACTGCACTCCTTTAACGGCAGTAACACACGCCTCTTCTGCAGTCACATTGGTAACAAGCGCTAGTATCTGTGGGAGAATTTGGGGTGTGTTTGCAATTTACCCGAATAGGTCCATTGCTCTGACGCTGTGATTCCTCAACTGTTGGAACCTGCAATGTCCTTTTGGCTCATGTGTCTTTGTTCAATTGTCTGAACTGTTGCCACCAATTAATGACAGCTAATAGGACCCTGACTACTGACAACACTTGAAGCCAGTAATTACAGCCTGTTCACACTCCTCTGCCCTGTAGGAGCAGAGCTGCTGCTGACTCTGCTGAGTAACATTTTATGACCGCTTTTAGAGACTTGGGAAGGCTGTGATCAAGTATTTGAGAAAACATTGATCTAGTATTTATAAAAAGGTATTTTGTAGGAGCATGTAAAACATGTTTGGTGTCCATCTATACTCCTGCATAGTATGTATGCTGAACCACATCTTACAGTTTTATTCATAAGAAAGAGCTTGGCAGATCTAAACTATACCTCTTTTCCCCCTTTCCTGACTGCATAAAAAATAAGCTGTGGTGTCAAATTGCAGCATCTCCCATCAGTGAAGGAGGAGAGGAGGGGAAGCTCTAGTGTTCATCCCTTCGCTGTGTTCAAGCCAGATCCCGAACCCTGTGGTACTCCTGTATTGGTTAGCAAAGCATTTTCTTCTTGCCCTGGATTTAGTTCTTGCATGATGAGATGATGTTTAAGGGAGCAGACTGTAGAGTTTTATAAGCCATCCCCCCCCAAATGGTAGCCATCTCAGATGGAGCAGTAAGCAGCACTAAAGGGGTTACTGTCAGAGAGTATTTCTCCTGCTGCAGCAAATTAGAGACTTCTGGGGATCACGGGATCACGTAATGGTTGAGGTTGGAAGGGACCTCTGGAAGCCACCAGCTCATCTGCTTAAGCAGGGTCACCTAGAGCCAGTTTCTTAGGATTGTGTCCAGAAGGTTTTTGAATATCTCCAAGGACGGAGACTCCATAACCCCCCTGGGCAACCTGTTCCAGTGCTCAGTCACCCTCACAGTAAAAAAGTGTTTCAGGATGTTCAAATGGAACTCCTGTGTTTCAGTTCGTGCCCATTCTCTCTGGTCCTTTCACTGGGCATCACTGAAAAGAGCCTGGCTCCATCCTCTTTGCACCCCTGCTCTCAGGGTTTTACATACATTAATGACACACGCCCCCTCGAGCTGTCTCCTCTTTAGGCTCAACAGTCACAGCTCTCTCAGCCTTTCCTCTTACGTGAGTTGCTCCAGTCCTTTAATCATCTCCACAGCCCTTCTCTCCAGTATGTCCAGTATCTCCTCTTCTACTGAGGAGCCCAGAACTGGACGTAGCGCTCCAGGTGTGCCCTCACCAGTGCTGAGTAGAGAGGAAAGATCACCACCCTCGAACTGCTGCCAATATTTTGTCCAACACGGCCCAGGATACCATTAGCATTCTTTGCCACAAGGGCATATTGCTTTGGGCATGAGAGTACAAGGGCACTGTGACTTTGTGAATGACAGCTGAACCCACTGACAACAGAGATATTTTTTTTCTCTGGGTTTCATACGTTCCATCTCCATTCTTGGGGCAGAATGAAACATCCTGATTTTTACTTGGTATCCTGGGTATCTAGAATATTGCTCATCATATATCTGAAATACATAAGAAATTAGAATTGTTTCTTAATTTCTCTGTTGGTTTGAAGGTTGGGGAACTTAGTGGCAAAGGAATCCACATTGTCACATTCTCACTTTGTTCTTGGTTTTACAAAACCTTCTTGTGTGCCCAACACAAAGATAGACAAAGTTTTCTCTCTAACTTCCTCTCTTTAAACAAAGATGAACCGGATAAAGAGAAGTCAGGATGTTCTGACGTTACCCCACTGCTGGTTTTCTCCCCTTTTCCTTGCCATCACTTATCCTCTCTTGAACTTCAAAGAAGCACTGTCCAGCTATATCCTCTGAATGTTACACACTGCTTTCATTATCAGCTGCACCATTATTAAATTGATAGTTTTAAGAATGTTATACAGATTATAAAATATTGCCTCTGTTTTCCCTTTCTTTGGAGATAAGAACTTTCTGGACATTAGGAAAATTCTATCAATATACATTTATTTAACACAGGTACAGTCAGGCTAATGAAAGCAGTAGGTGTCTCATTTCCAATTACCCAAACATGTTCTGCCACAGAGGGCTTTCCTTCCCAACAACAGGCAGAGAGATTAGGAGTCCTGAGGCTTTCGACAACCTTTCATTGCATGTTCTTTTCCCTCCATGTAATTACATGCTCCAGCACCCACAATCACAGCGACTGTGAAGGGAAGCAGTTTCCTTCAGGCTTATATTATCCTGCCTCCAGGTTCTAATGAGAAGAGGCAAAAGAACAAAGCACCTTCTCCCTTATGATACATCTCTGGCCTCCACCTCCACGCTGCTCATAAACTCTGGTGTCCAACACTGCAACTGTTCACAGAGAAAACAAATTCTTTCTCACCTTATGCACAGGGAATTTTTCAAACCCTGGACACAATATCTTCAGGAGACTACAGGCACTAGTTAAAACTCAGTAAGTACTCTGCAGAAGGAGAAAGACCACAAAAGTCACTTTCAGTTAACCAGAAGAATTAGCAAGTGACTCAAAGATACTCACTATAAAAAGTGATCTACACTGAGGATACGTTTCTTACTGCGTCAGTGCACATATTTCATCTTCATGATTCACAAATACAGAACTCTGGGTAATTCCAAGTACAGACTGGGCTACTTCTGATTTAAACAATTTTGGCAGATTTATGCTGACTTGTATGGATGTAAACTTTGGAGAGTGGTTCACAGGTGAAAAGGCTTTTAGGAGGTCAGGATGTTCTTGGAGAGGTCTAGCGAAATAGATAAAAATTGGAAATAATTTTCCAGCAGGCGGCATGGAAAGGTGCCTCAGGGTAAGCAGGCTGAGCACACCTCTCCAGCAGACTGTCAGGAGGGATAAGCGATCTTCTTTACATTACCCTATTTTTAGCAAAGAGACAACTCTATTAAGAAATCAATAACGAGCTAATTACCACTTGGTCATCTCTGCCTTGCACGCATAGTAACGATGATTAAAACTTCCTGTAGTCTGAGTTACACAAGCTCTTCAAAAGCCATTGTCTCGGCAGGAGTTCTGTATGTTTCTGCGGGGTTGCTCCTGGGACTGGGTCCCGTTTAGGAAGCAGCTGCACAATCCAGCCTTACAGTATCACCAAACCAAAATTTCAACCCTTTAACTCCATAAAGACAACCTCATATGGCTGTCTGAAAACAGAGGTACATAGCTGAACAATTCTAACTCCATGCAGGGGAGGGCAGAGGCACACACACACGTAAACCCGTTGCCGGACTTCCTCTGTAAGTCATGGCCTGAACCCCGCCTGGGCCCTGAGAGACTGTGACGATCCAGCCTGGAGCCTCCCCAAGAATTCGCTGTTTCCCGACAGCTACCACGAGCCAGGCAGGAACAATGTTCACAAGACACAGCACAAAGCAGCTCTCGTACACCATTTAAGTAGTTGATGTGTTAGCTCCCTGGAAGTATATTTCTGGAATGAGGAAGAAAAAACCCCACCCTCTGGATTTATTAACATATTTCCATTTCTTAAAAAAAAAAAAGAAAGAAAAAAGTGAGTAATGAATACCCCAAAATCCCCATCAAGGCAGTATAATGAAGCATGAAATGGTGTTCAGAGATGAAATCCATCTCATGAAAAGGTTTTGATGGACGTGAATTAACTGTTTAAGATAAAAAGGATAAAACTTCAGAAGTAGTTTGTACAATTAGATTGCTGAATAGGTTTGCCATTAAGTGTCTTCTTTCTTTTTTTTTTTAATTCCCTGAGGATCTGTGTCACCACAGAGCAAGAATAGAATGTTTCATTACTAATGCCTTTGTTTCAAAGAACAGAAAAAAGTTTATTTTCTAAAAGACTAGTAATAAATTGGAAACACATATTTCCAAATCACCAGAAGCTGAGCTTACCCTAGCAAATTCCTATTTTGCATTTGGAGGTTATTTCTAAATCATATTTACCAAAATAGCTGGCTTTATCAACCTTTCTGTCCTTCGCTCCTCTGCATACCACTTCTGCTGCTGAATAGATGCAGCAGAAATCATTAGCGCCTAAAGCGTTAGGATTTTCACCTCACATGCCACATTTATCCCTGGCCTTGATTTCGACTTCTACACATAGTGCCTATTCTGGGGAAACTGTCTCTTTCCTGCTACTATTAATAACCTTCCTATGCTATTTATTCTATAAATATCTGCGCTCTTGTAAATATGATGTAAAAACCACTCCCTGAACATGTTAATTTACAGCTTGTCTGTTTTAAACTGTCTCCCTTATTCCGTGAAACCGTGGGTAAATACAGTTGACGCTGGGCAGCAGCGAGAGAGGGGCAGCCGCTGCAGAACGGCAGGAGAAGGCTCTTCAGTTGCAGCAGCTAAATTAACTTTTTGTGGGTCCGTGTAAGGTGACTGTGACATCTCCTCAGTCCTTACATAGAGTTTACCTGTGACTGCTGCTTACCAGAACCCAGACGCCCTCACCGTAGCCTGGTGTGCCGACGGCGCGGTTGGCAGCCCAGGCTGTGCTGGGAGGTTGCGCACAGGCTGCGGAGTCGCCCGGTGCTCTGTGCCACGCTCACAGCACTGCTGTCTGCACCAGGGCACCGCTCGCGAGCTGTTACTCATTGCAAGCAAATCATAATTTCTAGCTCTAAACTGGCCAGCATAAATAAGCACTGTCATCTATGGGGAGCTGAAGTGTGGACAGAGCTGCAAACGGGGCTCAGCTGCTGCAGAGGGAAGACGGTACAGAAGTTCTGCCTCCTTCCCTATGGCAAGGCAAAAAGACAGCTGGAGAGTGTGCTTCATGGGGAGATTTGTTTTCAGTGCCTCCACTGCCTAGTGCTGTCTCCTGCTCTGTTCAGGTCAGCAACTGAAATCATCCTTCAACCTTCCATTTATTTCAGACAAAAAAAATAAATCAAATGCCTGTTTTACAATGCATTTTCTTTTACTTTAATAAGCCTTTGATTAATATTTTGCAATTAATTTCAAGCATGTAATAAAACTTGAGGGAGGGCTACTTTCACATCATTTAGCCCACTGAGAAGGTACTATACAAATATTTTACACAGCTCTCCTGCTAGTCTCTAGCGATAGATTTTGATAAATGCAACACGTGGGATTTTTCCTATGGAATCTGTAAGAACAGACACAGCAGATAAATCACAAGTATTTCCCTGGGATATTAAAATGTGTGTATCTTTCTGAAACTCATTTAATAAATTATGTGAAAAACAACAGCTTGACTCGCTAAATGCAAATGAAAGTGGGTCTCAAGTTGTCTCTCATCTAACAGTCACTTATTTCAATGATGCACAAATGAGTAGTTCCCAGTATACAAAATTATGGATTGACAGAAAAACTTAATAAAACAACCTACTCTATTAAGATGTCTAGGTAGTGTCATCTGTGATAAAACTGTTGATTTGATTTTCCCTTTTTAGTAAAGATTTTATGATAATAAAATGGTAATGAAACTTGAGAGGTTTAGATCCTTACAATAAACAGATCCCACACCTTCTTGGTTGGAATCAAATCCATGCACTCAGTGATCCCCAATGGAAGGCAGCTGGAGAATCAATTCTATCGATATACTTCAAACCCCCATCCCAGCTGATTCCTACACATCAAAGCCTACGCCCCGCTTTGAGGGGGAGGCATTTTCAGAGAGAAGAAACGTACTTTAATGGTTAAACAATGACTTAGTTTGGAGCACAAGTTCTGAGCAGGACCCCAGAATAGTCTAGGGAAGGAGGCAGCTCAGGCCACGTCAACGCTTTAATCTCCTTGTTTTAGCAGCAAGTACCTTTCTGTTTTCTTACACCGTCTCCAAATTGTCACTGAAGGTCATTATGTTCTGCAGCGGGACCAATGCTCTACCCAGTCCTCATTCATACAGACCAGGGGTTGGTCCCTGGTAAGCCCAAATGTGCACACGACAGAAACACAACGTAGGCTACCTAGGGAAAGCCACAATGGGAACTTTTTTCAGTAAGAAATTGGGTAAGACTGAAGCACTCTGTTTTGTTTTGGTTGAAAAATAAAGCATTAGCACTTTCCAGTAGGCAAGTCTTGTATCTGCACATTTTTTATTTCAGTCCAGTAGGAACAGAAAATCCCTGATCTCAACCTTGTCTACAATAAAAACTTCATTAGGGCAGTCTTGGTCTGTAGCAGGCACAGGAATACACAGCTTCTCAGACAGGATGTTTGCCACAGGATTAACCGTTACACGGTGAAGGATGTTTGACGGAGGATCATCAAGAATCTTCCTCAATTTCTACGCAGCAATTTATCCACAGGGTTGATTGTGATATCTTACTTTGTTTTAGAAAGAAAATCCCTCTCTGAAATATTACTTGCTGCTGGAGCACATGTCGTCTTGTCAATGCATTCATCACCATTATCATATTCTACTAAAAGATTGGCAAATTTGTTCAGCTGTGTAAGATAGATATTATGGCATTTGACAGATTATTTCAGTGCTGAAATGAATTTTTTGGATGTGCTATATACTTTGGCACTCCATTATGCAGCACAAGAGTGAATCTTCTCATTGTTATCAGACAAACAAGCCTTGAAAACTGGGAGTCATCAGGGAAGAATTATTCCTAAAGCCTGAAAATGGATTTTCTGAACACTATGGTTTCAGTTCTAATTCCCTTATTATAATATGGCTTTGGTCACTGATTGCTCACATACCTATTCCGATTGGCTGGAAATAGGTTTAAGATGATCTCTTCTCCTCTTCTTCAACTCTCTAGAGAAGATGCTTTTTGGGGAGGATGTCTCCTAGCTCATCAACTCATTTCCATAATGGGATTATAACGCCTAATGCAGTTAATGAGGAGCAAGGAGAAAAGCAAAACGGTAGAGAGAAAAGCTTGTAAGGGATTACTCCTCACAAAGAAATACCTTTTCAGTATTTCTCCCATCTGAAACCTGAGAAAGTAACCCAGCTTCCTATTAACTAAAATAATTTTTATGATTAATCATTATTATGATTAATCATTATCATTAATCATTTTTATGATTAATCAGTTATGCAGCCTTGTCAGAGCCTCAGAATCTGCAGATTATGGTTGATCCAGTGGTTGGAGCGATAGCTTTCAGACACCAGAATGCAATCTTTGTTCCACTGCAGATTTCTTATGCCTCAGTTACCTCCTCCGTGCTGGGTTAACACTGCTTCCATACTCCACTCAGGATTTGTGACGGTAAACACATTAAACATTGAGTGGTGCACAGGCACTGTGATGAACTGCATGGACAAAAGATGGCATAAAGACTGAAAATCTTCCCAGCAATCCTGTGAGGTAAGCTGGTTTGATGGTTACTGTAGATTTGATAATCACCTCTTGTCTGAAAACTGGAATATGTGACAGTCAGAAATGACTATCAACTTCAGGAACTTGAAATTTGGCATTCATAAACCTTTCATGGCAACAAAATAACTGCTAGATTGGAGAGAGGCAACTCACCTCTCTATGTTTTGGCTTCTGTTGAGACAAATAAAGGTGCCAAGTAGTCTCATCTGAGATACAGAAGAAAGGTCGATATATCTGATGCCTCTTTCTGAGCCACCTCATCACAGAAACTACATCTTTTAATGTTAGAGTCGTGATTACAAACCTCATGAATTTTTACTGAGAAGTAGCCTCTTTCAGAAGCAGGATGTGTTTGCAGGAAGGCAGCACCTCTAATATCTTCATTTTGACATGTTCTGTTACAGAAGAAGGAAGTAATATAGATAGCAGATGTTCAGCCTGCTTGTTAGTACCTTACGTTTTCCAATGCAGGGTGCTCTAGCTTAAGTGATTCTTCAATTATTTTCAAGACAGAGTGCTTTGTTTTGTTTGGTGTTTTCAGTGTTCCAGTAATTAACGAATGTGGCAGAACATTTGTCTTAATTGCACAATGAAAGTCCCTCACAATAGTAATTGCTCTATAAAAGTCCCGTAAAACAAATCTACTTGCCTTGTGAAAAAGCACCCTCCAATAAAAAACTGATGAAATATTTTTTAAAAAAGCCTATGTTCCCATCAGAAAGCTTTTATATGCAAACAACTAACCTTTTCAAAGGAGACCAAAAAAAGCGATCATGAGAAAAAGTGGGGAGTAGGTTGGAATGTGAATCATAACTGGGATTTGTTTAAAAATGCTTTATGGGGTGTCCCCAAATCACGGTTTTGTAGTCATGAAATATACCTGTTTAAAAATATACCCTGTTCTAGAGTGGAAATAATGAAAAAAAAAAAAGCCCCTACAATATGCAGATGTAGAAAATAAGAAAACCAATCATAAAATATATTCCAAAAATGAAATGTTACTGCAAACGTGCCTGGAACTCAGAAACGGTCCCAATAATTTCTAGCTGCTTTAAGGAATGACACATACCACAGAATCACAGACAGACCCACGGGCTGCAAGGAACATCGGGAGATCGTCTAGTCCCGTCTCTCAGTCTCCAATCAAAGAAAGGTCACATTGAGCAAGTTGCTCGGGAGTGCATCCAGTTGGGTTTCAAACATTCCCCAGCATGGAGACTCTACAACCTCTTTTACATTATTCACAAAAAGTTTCTAGACATACAATGTTGTTGAATAGTGAGAAGTGTCTTATAAGTAACTTTGAAAATATCTAAATGATGTACAAGAGGACAATGCTAGAAAATCATTATACCCTCTTTAAAAAAAAAAGTCAAGACTAACATATTAATGTTGTACTTTAGCTCTGGCATGTTGTCCTAATACAGTTCTGAGTAGCTTTTTACTTTATTAATAAAGACTATATAATCTTTCTTATACCATATTAAATGCCTACGCTTATTTTTTTCTTAAATTCAAGGTCCAAGTGACATCTAATCTATTATGAAAACTACTGATTTTTTAGTTACATTGCTCAAAAGATCAACTTTATATTTGTAGCCATTTCATTATCAATAGTACATTTGGAAGTACAGTCAAAGGTGTAATGTTTGAACTGCTAGAGTTGGGTGAGGTTGAACATTCCCAGAAGCTAGCCATAGCATGAAGTTTCAAAGTTGCAGAATGAAAGTGGTATGTTGTAGTATGGAATGGTACATAATTTTGTTAATGCTCTCATTTGAGAAGGACAATCACAAGATGGAAGGATACCTGAAGAGCCCACGTAGAAGAGCTGGACATGGTTCTTTATAGAAATGTTATATTTGAATACACACAGCAGGGCTTCTTTAGCACTCATCCAAACCCATACAAACACGGTATCACTTGCTGGAAACATTACAGCAAATATTTCAAAGAACAAACAGTGACGAGTCTCAGGGGAGCAGTTACTTACAAATAATAGATAAATGTGAACAAAATAGGTTCCTTTTGGTACTATTCTGAGTGCAGGAAAAAGAGGTTAAATTTATTTTCTAAATTATTTATTCAGAAATACCGACTCATTAAAAATACAGGGGTATTTGGATGGTAGGACCTTTAATTAATTTCTGCTGCCTTTTGCTGCGCTCATGTACTGTCATTTTTCAACACAGGCCCCAGCCCCGCAGCCTGCTCCGCTCCGTGGAGCCACTGTGCTTTGCTTGATCTCGGTGACTTCTTCATCAAGAAAAATGCTACAGCTGAAAAGATAAAATAATCTCTCCTGCTTACAGATGAATTAAATTTTTTTTTGCATGGATAAGCTGCAAGTCCACCTGGCCTGTGTGGCCTTCATGTTTTCGGGTGAAATAATTTCTTTAGATGCAGGAAAAAGTCGTTATCAATTCGATAGCTGAAAGGACTGTAACCTGAACTGTGTTTGAAGTATTATCCAGGATGCTGTTTCTCGTGATTAGATGTGATTTCAAAACAATTATTTAACATAATTTGTACATAGATCTACGATAAAATCGTACCTGATTATGCTAATACCTAACTATAGGTTATCAAGTGTCATGAATCATGATTAAGACATTTAACACACAAAATTGAAGACACATAACAGACTTCATCTGTGGTACACCTGTTTATCAAGTCAATTTTCCACTTTTAAAAGGCGCTATACATTATGTACTGAGATTGTATACAGAGGGTGGAGATGGAATGAACAAGCTGTATTTTGAGCATGAATTAAATATGCGGGTAATTTATTCAGAGTCTTTCACTCCTATAATTTTAACTGAAAGCCTCAGAAAGCTTCTGCCAAAGTTTTTCTATGGGTTTGAAGGAGTTGCCTTAGAACATTCACTGGGTGGGGAGAGGTGTGTTTGCAGTTGTCATGCACTCATGCATGCGGCTTTCGGCATACTGTGAAAAATGTAGCTCCAAATTGTTGATTCCTGACTGTACAATAACCAGGTACAACTCAATTGAGGTGCCATCAAAATTCATGGAACCATTCTATTAAATTCACTGCACTCAAGATGAGATTTACATTCTATTTAAAACCCAGCTGAAATTCTTAGGGCAAACAGCCACGATTTTGCATTTTTTAATACTTATTAAAACTGAAAATTTTGACCTACTTCCCATGATTTTATCTCAATGGCTGGTTATAGCAATATACTAGTAATTACATTTTTACTGAATTATTTCTATTAAGTAGTCCAGATTAACAGATTATTCTGCATGCTCTGCCTTAACTAGCCAAGCTTCAGTTCTTTTGAATGTCATGAAAACAACACAATTAACAAATCCAATATCCAAACTGTAAAGTTCCAGGAAGTGGGATAAAATACCCTATTTTTACCAATAACTTTACTTGAAAAGAAAATTGATTTCCAAGGGAGACAGGTGAAGCAAATGGGTAAATGATTTAAAAAGTTTGTCACATTGTCTAGAAACAATAGCTATCACAAAAACAGCTCTGGGCCACATAGATATAGTTAAAATTTGTTTATGTACCTAACAGACCTCAAAGCTAGCTGCAAGAGACAAGCCATTTCAGCGCTCAGAAATCACAAGAACAGCACAATTCATCAATAAAGACAGATCTTCTGCCTCGCTGTTTCAAACCTCACACATATTCACAGCCTTAGCCAAACTCCAAAGCAAAACCACATTAAATCTTGCATTATTTTAAAGGCATAAGTCACAGTTCTGAAGGACAGAGAAGTAAAGTATCAGCAACTTAAGTTGTGGAAGCAAAGCATTTCAAGTATTAGAGAAAAATATCCCCACCACATCTGTCTGTTGCAAATCAAAACACATTCTGTAAACTGATATTATGCGTTGGAAGCTGACACCTGCCCACGATATATACCCAGACATTTGTTCTGCTTTGTGACACACACTATCATTGAAACACCAATAGTGACTGTTTTTCTCCTACTTCATAACTCTTGCATGCCTGCTATCACAGACTCGATCTCTTTGCAACAAAATTCTGCAAAATTCCTATCATTGCTTCTATACTGCTATATTCATGGTATGACTGTAAATATTCCTATCTGGTATAAGCCCAGAAAGATCAAAGTCTGCAGCTAACAAAGATAACCCTTGCATCAACTTCAGTCAGTCGGGCCTTCACAGAGGAAAACCAAAATATTCGGTGATACACTCAAATTAGAAGACTATACTCCTCTATAAATAGTGGAGAAACAGAGGCACGTGTGGAGCAGTGCTCAGTTCTCCAACAAATGCAGTTCTTCAGGTGAAACAAAGCACTGAATAACAATCTAGAATTATGTAAACCTTCCAACATGAAGTCAGAAATCAAATGAAGTCTGACTGATTTCTGAAGATTAAAATTGAAGTAGGTTAGATTGATTTAAATATCTTGGCATGACAGCTCTTCTGAAACATCAGTTTCTTGAAAGTTGACAGAAGACGGGAATAAAACACAATTCTATAGCTATTTTAGCTGTTGTAAGCATGTCCTGAAGTATAGTTTTGTTAAAAAAAAAATCTGTTTTAATATTTATAGACATGTGTGTTCAGCACTGTAATCCCTTCCTAGACCATCAGCAAATTATTCATACTTAAAAGCCTTGCAGCTTTTTCATGGCTTATTTTCATTTTTTTTCCTGTGACAGAAGGAATTAATCATAGCTCTAATGGTTCTTTGGCAAGTGCTACTTAAAAACAACAAATGCATCTGGAAAATCATTAAATTTGCCTGCCCAGTTTAGAGTTAAAAAAAAAAAAAAAAGTAAAGAAGCTATTGTCTCCTAAAGCGTTTGGGAGCTGACAAAGAAAAATGTGCAAAAACAAAGAAAGGAACAAAATTGTCCCTTACAAAAATGCCCAGTGACTCGCATAGTCTCTTTGGAAGCAACCCGTGTTACTGCAGTGACTGCAGCGCTGGCTGGTTGGGAACAGGCTGGTGCCCAGATCCCAAAGCAGTGTTGCAATCGCCCGTATCTCACCTTTCTAGTGCTTCTGTTTCCTGATCTGTAAAACGGGACTGATGGTATTTTCTGTAAAAAACACCCCTGAGACTTGCTTATGAAAACCTCTGTGTAAGGGGGAAACATTGGTGATTTTGCTTGCATTTTTTAGTGTTTACTTTCTTGTATTGCACAGAAAATCAGCGTCCATGTTTATGTGCTCCGACTTGCTTTTCTTGCCAAATCACAGTAACTCTGTAGCTAAACTCCTGCAGGATTCGCCAGCATTAGCACTGGCAACAGTCCTCAAATAAAGCTCCTTTTCTAAAGTTTGTTTCTGATACTCCTAAATAATTCAATTCAAATAAGAGGAATGTGAGCTACCAGATTGCTATTGATTAATAGGGTTACTAGAAGCCTTTACATGAACATACCACATGAGGGAAGTGTAGATACTCTAGACTTCTCCCTCTGAAAATAAGCACCCAGTTGGTTTGTGCTTTGTTTTTTTTTTTATCTAGTTAATGGATTATGAATGACATGTAATTATTTTTCCTCTGAAAATCATGTTAATTTTCAAGAGAAAAGGCACAGCAATAGAATTAGCTATTGAAATGTGATAATGTAACACTGTTTATTGGTAAAACAGAACAAGGTTTCCTAATCCTCTGTAAATCATTTCCATCAATCCAATCATAGGTGACACCGCTATATTAATGAGAATATGCTCTGTCCTCCAGGCACAACGCACACAGAAGAGCATTTAGATTTCTGTGTTAGCAACTTGAATCTAAGCAGTTTACAAATGAATCAGACTTTTGGATGAGGACTTTAACTTGTGGTGGATTAAGAACTCTACCAGCCATCTTCCAATACAGTTCGGCTTTACGTCTCTTACAGGCTGGACCTACTGCTGAAAGACTGATGGGCGTTCTATCAGACCCTCTGGCTAAAGAGAATGGGGAAGTGCAAATGCTCAGCATGATGATTCAATCACGGAGCAGAAGGTATCAGTTCAGCCCACTGAAAATATGCCTATAACAAATTAAATCCTCTCTCTGAGTCCTCATAAACCGATTTTGAATTCCTCTGGTACAGCAGCGGGGAGATGACCGTAATGTTATATGTTCTAAAGAGAGGCTTCTGCTGACATTTCTTCTAAACATTGCAAAAACAACGGGTAATACTTTAGTGAGCTGTATAAGGTCCTTGATAAACCAAATCATCATGTGTTCAGTGGTGCCCATTTTTGAAAAGTCCACTGCTGCAAACTATGCGATAGTTTAAAGACAGTCCTGGCCATTTCTGTCACATTCCTGTAATTATCTTCTAACACTAGTATATTTAGTTCTTAAATTTAAGATTGTAGACTAGAAGCAAAATCAGACTTAATATCATGCTGCATTTTATTGACATGACAAACACTTCAGGTTGTTCTACTGAAAAAGGTCAATTATTCCATAGGTAATTGTTATGGTATAACAGTATAGGTAATCGATCAGACGAAATAATAATGGTCCAGTTTCTAGTTAAGTCCTGCTGCAAGCAATGACTGGGAATAAATTGATTACCATTGTATAATGCACGTTCTCTAGTTTTCTCTTTCCAATATTTGTTAACTTAAACAAAAACCCAAAGTCTGTATTTATTTCTACCCATCCTCATTATTTGATTTAGTCTTTTCAGTATCATTGTTTTGTAGGAATTGATTACATTTTTGTGTCAAAATTCAGGTTTGTGATCCACCTTTCCATCCAACTTATGAATGAAACCAAACTGTGTGGAATTCATAGATTTATGGGCTGTCAGAATTTTCAGGGGTCTCCAAAAACCCCTAGACTTCAGTTTTTATAAAGAGCATGTTTTATAGCCTACCTCATTGCAAATCTAGATGCCTATACGTAAACGAGTACAGCACTGTCTTACTGAGTTTTGAGCCAGGAAGACGGTAACTATACATGACCTGAGCTGTGAACTTTCACATTCATTTCCCTTTGGAATCAGCTTTATAATACTACTTGTCAGTCTGGATCAATTACAAAACAAACTGGCAGGCTTCATAAATATTGTGAAATGGGCGTACAGCTCTACTCTGTGATGATGTTAAAACTAAGAAGTCTATGGGACAGTGACTGTCCAAATCTGGAAAACAGCCTCCAAAACCACCATCGAACAGCAGCTCCTACCGGGAATGGAACAAATGTCTCCTTACGTTCTTTACCACCAAAGGTTTAGAGAAGAGGAGAATTGGAATGTGAGGAAGTTATCAACAATCCCTCTTGCTGACCAGGCTGCTGGGATAAAGCAGCCCTGCGCTATTGCCTCAGCCGTAGCCCTGGTTTTCTTTGTCAGAAACTTTCTTTTCTTCTGCTTTCCTTCTTCCTTCTCCACTCACTCTATTTTATTTGAACAGTCTTTTTTTCATTCCTGAGCTAGGATCCAGTTTTTCATTCTGGAAGAAATCCATCTAATACTTCAAGGAAAGAATCGATTTGACCACCTGAAGTTTCATTGCAATTGACATTATATTGCAAGAAAGCTGCATTTCTTAAAGTCATCAAAGAGATACAGGTGCCAAATTCTAGAATTTAATCTGGAAAGGTGGCACGGAAGAAATAGGGTATGAGGAAGAGAAGGTAGAAAGAGAAAAGTATAATACGTAGAGAAGAGGACAGAGTGTAAAATGGGTGCAGGGAGAACAGATTCCCTGTCTACCCCGCTCACCACAAGGTGCCACTTCCCCATCACTCCTCTATCATCCACGCCATCAGCTGATCCTACATGTTACCACGGCCTTTCATCTCTCTCTCTCCTTCCTTCTTCCAACACTGCAAACCCACACACTAGGCAATAACAGTAATAATAATAAGCTGTATGTACACCACAGTATATTGCTTCAGGGTGTCCGAACTTCTTGTTGTACGTGAGCACAACGAACTGCCCAGTCCCTCACCAGACAACCATGATAGAAAGGTTTTAATGTTCTTTCTTCAGTTTCCCTCGTTCACAACCAACATGATGCTACGGAAGTCTCCACTGATCTTCATTTCATGTTTTGGATAATGCATTGAAGATAAATTTTGGAAAATATTCCTTACAAATGATTACATGCATTAACATTTCACAATAGCATAAATAGTTAGAAAACTAATTTCCTGTGAAGTACAGTATGTTTTCTTTATTAATAATGGTGCTCCAAGTTGTATATATTACAATTCTTTCTTAAGTCATAATTCAGAATAGTATTCTGTTTCTTATTTTTAGATTTCAATAAACTTGACATTATTGAAGAGTATTCATAAATTTTGCTGAAATTCAATTACTATAACAATTGGTTCTTGCACAGTGTCCTGTCTGAGCCACTGGTAGAAGTATGAGGATTATATATTCTCACCTCATTTCACAGGCAATAATGAAAGAGGATGAGATTAAATCCCTTCTATCTAGGTCTTTATTTAAAGAAATAACTAGGGATTGCGAAGCTTTTCTTTCCAGCCATAGTTGTTTCTCTGCTTTTGGAACAATGAAAACAATTAAAAGTGTCAAATGTCTAATGAGGAAAAAAAATCTCAAAGGCAATTTCTTCCTATATGAATTTTACTTTTTTTTTTTTTTTTAAAGGCAGCAATTGAAATTAGAAATAGATAGTTCCAAATGTGATCATCTACCTTTCAGAGGTAGGAAACATCTTTAAAAAATCCTTGCTGTATGCCAAACCTTAAAGCTAGCATCCTCCAACCTCCCCTTCCTTGTTACTGAAAGGTCCAGCCTCCGAGGGAGGGAGGACTGAGCATCACCCTGCCTTTGGAAAGGCGCAGTCTGTGCCCTGGCCTGAATCCTGAGAGGCTGCTCCGTGCCTGGGGCAGCTTCAATAGCTCCTCTGTGCTCCCAGAGCTTCTTTGGCTCACCTGAGAATTTAGATTAACGTTTTTCTGGGTATGGGAATATTTTTGCCTACTAGATTGTCTATGTCAGAAAGTACTTTCATTTTTTTAATTTACTTCTTTATTAGGCATAATAAAAATTCTTATTATTCTGCATTTTAAAAGAGCTTGCAGGAAATGTATTTGATGTATTGTTTTCTTCAAATGCCTCATTAGTTAAAATATTAGTTGAAGATCAGAGTTCCAAAACTAAACTTGCTTTCCTTTTAAATTGCAGATTGTCCGCAAACTTAGGAAACAATCATTTAGATACTTTCAGGTTAGACTGCTCAGTTAACTGATGTGTGCTAAATTAGGGTGAAACTTGGACCTTGGAAATGGGCCCCGTGTAACACCTAACCTGTAAGCATTAAGAGGACTGGAGATGCCAGTGTTAGGAGAACAGGGCACTGTCTTCTAAACTGCTTACCATTTTTATTACTTTTGCTCTTGATAACTTTTCCCTTGTTTTATTTGTTAGGAGCAGATGCCTATAAACATGAACACATCCATTCATTCTAGGAGGATTACTTCAAAGAAAGTTGTCACTCAGTATACAGGAAAATATGCCCTAAGCTTTTTAGGAATAAGGTAACAAGTTAAAAAAAAACCCAAACAAATCTCATCACAGTTCATCAGTAGGTATAGAAAATTCAGGCCATTATAAGGTAACCCTATAAACAAAACCAGCTAAATTTGCTGAAGATTATGACCCATTTTGGCAAGGAAGAGTGGCAGTCTCAGCTTTTTATCAGAAGTAACTGTGGACACCCTCAAGAAAATCCTAAACCAAAAATCTTTTGGAGAAATATTACATTGAAGTTCATGTTTACTTATTATTACCATACACACTAAATAAAATCAAACAAAAGTCTAACATTAGAACGCGAGAGAATATTGCCTATTCTCAGCTATCGAATGAAATATCAATTGACTGTTCTTATTTTTGACATTAGGTTTCATTTTCCAGTACATGTGGGTCACAGGACGACTGTATTAATCTGGCTGCCCCTGAGTGATAACTTTACCATTATAGTCACAGGGCCCAACAGAGCACGGTTTTTAAAAAAATCTTATTTATTATTAGGACACTCACTGTAATATTCTATCATAAGAACTTAAAATCTATGAGACACTATGTGGTACCAAAACTCTAAGGGAAGACCATCTTTAACAACACACGTATGTGTCATTTTCTGTTTTATTAAATAATATCTATTAACTTAGCTTTATTTTATTTTAGATGGTAAAGAATGTCTGACCTTTCAAAGCCCTTCATTTGCTGCAGTTTAAGAGAAACATTATAAATGCCATAAGATACTGCTGAATGGGAAACACAAAGGATTCAAAGAAATTAAACTTTGATATGAATACAAAAGACAACTCGAGCTGGCATATGTACACATTCCTTGCCATTGTATTAGTTTTCTATCAAAAAGCTGACATTCAGAACATTCAAGAAATATGACTGCCCTTTCAGACTTCAAATTTGGATTTATTTCCTTCCCATGCGATGTTTATTTGACCTTGTATTAATGTCAGACAGCAAAATCATGTTGTGATGAAAATGAAATATATTATTTGACTTTTTGATTCACATATACAGCACAAATGTCATTAGTAGAAGGAAATGATATTCTAGAGTTGCTGATATTCTATAGATATTCTAAACATTGTGATAGCCATTTGGAATTTAAAATTTTGTACCCATACCAGTTTGGAGTAGATACTCGGGGCTGTAAATGTTGACAAACTATAATCAAATAAATAGTAATAAATTTATTTCCTTCAGAGTTCTGCAAATGCTTTAGAAGGATGGAATGCGCTATTAAAACTGTGCTATAAAGGACACTGGGAACGATCACACAAGATATACATAGGGCCTAAAGTGTGGCCCATTCTGTACCCTTTGCTTGAAATTGCTAGAGATTTTTGATCCATCTATTTTTAGAATTCCAGCTTCAGATATTCAATGCTTTAAGTCCTCTGCTATTCTGCAGCTAGACTTTTGACATCCTACTACCCAGGGAGAAGTATTTCAGTGAAAATATATATTACAGTCATCACCTTGACTCAGAAGACTTTCCGTTATTCGTTCTGTATTTCATTTATTATTGCTCAATAAAGTCATTTATGATGGCTGATACAACATTCCGTTGCATTTTTCACTATAGTGAAAAATAGTCATCCCAAATGCAGGTACTGAAGTTTCTGTTAAGGCTGCCACGTTGTCACATAATTGTTATCCACCATATCCATGAAATTCTGATAGAATAAATAAAACAAAATTTTCTTAATTGCCATAGAAAAAAAAAGAAGAATCCATAGGCTATTTTAAGTTTTAAGTTTGCCAGTTTCATCATCAGGGAAATGAAAGGCTATTCCAGTATTCCTGCTGGTATAGGAACTCTACATTTTAATGGCTGTGCAAAACAATCAAACCTGTTTGGAATTTATAATTGCTCCATGAATATTGGATTTTTTCTGCATTTAGCCTGAACTTTGTACAGTTTTAAATGCAGAATGTGCCACTTTAAAACAATTTCTTGCCGCTGACTCAGATGGCTTGTCAACTGTTTCGTCATTTCCATCTCTGTTTGCCTGGTATTTAAGCTGACCAAATGACAATAACCTCAACAGAAAGTGTTTGAGATACATAGCTCAAGAGCCATTAATTGAAATTTCCTAATAATATTCAAAGGAAGGCTGATGTGAATCACACACTTTGTACAGGAACTCTCTGAAGGACACGTTTAAAAACTGCTATTTATTACAGTCTATTGTGCATGCAGCGCTCAGATGGTCTTCTGTGAGCCACTCCTTCCGTAACATAACTAACAATTCCAATAATTTATCAAATTATAATAAATTATTATAACATAAATTAAAGAAAAAAGAGCTTAGTATCAAAACCCCTGTAATGTCACAGTTTGCATCAAAAATAACAGCAAATGACATGAGCAATTTCTTCTGTTGCTGAAAGAGCAATAGGACTTCTTTAGGCACTTGATACTCCGCTATCAGGGGTTTCATTAAAGTAATGCAGTACTTGACATTCTGTGTTCTGTTGATCACTCACGATTCCTCCCAGCAAGCGTATTAGTTATTTATAAGTGAGAGCGTATATGACATATCAGCAAACGCCTGCATGACATCTGACAACAAAACTCAGCAGAGGAGATACCTGTCAGCGAGCTTGTGCACGGTGCATGCCTCTGAAGAAATCTGCGTGCAGCACAGCTTCTCAACATTTCTTCTCAATTCATTACTTATTCTTCCATGTTGTTAATTGACGCTTAGCTTTAGAAGTTCAGATTTTTGAAGTTAAATAGGCTTCTTTTGGTCTTCATCTGTCTTTGCAACTGATCAAATATTGGTTCAGACTACTGTACGCTGCACACAGATAATATTGTGCAAAAAAATAAAAGCCAGAAGAGCCACAGAACTGAGATCTGACCTTGCCTATGTGTCTGAGAAAACCAGCAAATCCATTCTGCCCATTTATTTCAGCTGAGTTCCACTTTCTCAACGCTCCTGAGAAAAAACTAAACATTGCCCACCAAACTCGGGGCCAACACCCGCTTCAAATTTCCAAAAGCAGCCGTGGCTGGACAGCTATTGTCTTCACATCCATAAAGGGCCATAACAGAACAATGCACTCTCCAATTTTGTGCATTAGTCAGTTAAGATAGTTGGTTTGTTACAGGTTGATTAGCTAATGTCATGATGTATAAACAAGAACTAAGCAAAAAAACATGTTCTTGAGGCTAACCGTTTGCTGATCTGGCTTTAGTTGCAGAGTAAAGCTGGTAAAGGAACACTGGCGTCTGTTCCTGCTCTTGTCTCTTCATCTCTGTTAACCCTTGAAGCACACGGTGTCGGTGTCAGAAGAATGCTCGTTTTCTCCATGTGCACAGAAGCCTAACAGAGAGACTGGGTTTTAAACGATACAGTCTGCATTTCTCCTTGCTGAAAACTGTGGTGCACAACTGGAAATCTCCAGGAATGTTGTGGGGAAGCGATAAAGCCTTGGGTTTATTTCAGTCCTGAGAAGTTTTAGTGCTGGTCTCTTCATCTTCGGGCATACTAATTCACAATTAATAATTATTCAGCCATTAATTTTGAATGGAGAAGGTAAAGAAAATGAAATTTTAAAAAAATCTCTGTAGAAGAATAAGATTAAGAGAGAGAGAGATGTCAACAGCGTGGGAGGCAGAGATACTGAGCTACTGCAAACTAATATATCCTGAGCAACCGCCTCGTCTCCCTTCTTGGTCTACCAGTACGTAGTTCATTTTCCATGGAGCAAGCTAATTTTCCTTCTGCAATTCACGCTACAGTTTGTTTATAATAATTTCTCTAGCCAGCCTTTTTTTCTTCCCTTTTTAAAAGTAACTCCATCCTCACTGATTTTTCATCTCATGATCACAGCTAAAATGCTACTGAAGGCTGCACCAGTGCTGCCACAATGGCAGGAGAACTTCCACGCAACTTCAGAATATATCGAGATACGGAGCAGACCCACATGGAAATTTGCGCTACACATCTTTAGCATGGCTACCTAATATCATGCTGACAAACTTTAGTTGAAGTGGACCCAAAATGACAAATTCTTCAGGCTATGCCAAAAGGATGGGTAAAACAGAAAGTATTTCAGAAAAAACAAAGGAGCCTAAGACTGCAAATATATTTTTTCTCATTGTTAACTGCCTTTTCCCCTGAAAGATAAGACAAGTTCAAGAAGAAATGCATATTAGAAAAGTAACAGATAAATTATTAAAATGGGTATCTTTTGAAAGATGGGAACTTTTAACCTTGAGAGCTTCAGGATCAATTAGAATGGCTTCAGGACCTTAGAACAATGACATCAATTTAATTATAAACAAGAAAAGAAAGCCCTTTACTTATAGTTACCAACAGTTACTCTTTGAATAACTAAATGCATGGTAGTGCAATATTTATTTAAGAGATAGGACAATGATCACGTAGTTAGAGAAGTAGTGTGATATACTAAGAACTAACAGGATGTGATATCATAATCATTGACAGCGTTCTTGGTTAGTTCTTGAAAGAAACGAAATAATTCACTGGAGCCAAATTAGACCCTGTCTCCAGTTCAGTAGGGTGTGCTAATGGAGGCAAACGAATGCCTGGGGGCATCCTTGACTTCAGAGCATTTGAGAGAGCAGCCTTTAGGAGGAAAAGGTGCTGTACAGAGAGAAACTAGCAGGAATGAATGGAAAAAAGCACAGTGCATGCCTGACATTTAAGGTTCTAGAGGGGGTAATTCCTGCATAAGACAGGGCTTTATAGCGTAAATGAGTCCACCTATCCAAACTAATCTATACTTGGCACTTGTGCCCTATTAGAACTGGCATATCACCTTGTGAGCAGGAACAGTGCCATGGAAACAGATGGGAACAGTACAGCCAGCCAAAAGCCTATGTCTGAGCAGCAACTGTGTTTGTTGAAGACAAGATCCCCAGCCAGCAATGTCAAATACTGCAAGTCAGAATCTCTCTGTGATGGAGGAATAATAGCCTCTAGCCACAAACCACTTCAGCTAAGTTTAACTCTGGTGAATCAGATTAAGTCATGCAGGGGTATTACTAACGAAGGGACTGCCTTCCTTTGGTTTACACTGTAAATCCATACAGAAAACTTTTCTGCATATGAGTGTAGAACTGCATTGCACGGAGCAAAAAGAAAGAGGAATTTTCTTGTTCTTGGAAAAAGCAGTAAGAATTTAAGTGGGGCGGGAACCTTAAAAACCCCAAACTATTCCTTCCTCTCTGCACCCTCACCCCCGCCCCTCCCCAAGTAAATAATCAAAACAAGTAGAGAAAATTAGGTGACTGGACACAGAAATGGGACGAAGCTTTCTAGACTGATGGAAAAAGGAAACCAAGGGACATAAAACATCAAAAATAAAAAGCATTGAGAGGTTTTTGCTACAAGAGCTGTACAAAGATATATGCAAACCAGTCATGTTAGCGGACAATATATTCACCACGGACACACACATTCTGGTGCAATTTAAATATGAAAGGTAAATGCATACCCTTACAGTGCAATACTGTTGCATTCCCTGTGACAGTAGCTATTAATATCACCGATGTTCTTGAACTATTTACTGCTGAAAACCAATGAAAGACCTGCGCTCATTGCAGATGGTGCTCTCTGGGGTTTTGTGCAGGTGGTGTTAAGAGCAGTTTTAAAGAGGAGGAAACTGAGGCACAGCGAGCTGAAGTCACTTCCTAAGGTCAATCAACAAATACTTGGCAGGTTTGGAAAGAAAGGCTGTCCCTGTGAACTCCAAGCGAGCACACAGATCACCAAACTCTATTGTCTTCTTATCTCTTTTATTGATAAGAATATGGCTCTTAGAAGAAGCAAGAACTAAGATACACAGAAAACTTTTATGGGAGTGAATTTTACGACAACACCTTGCAGGAAAGCAGCTAACAAACATAGTTTATTTCTAGTGTAGCCCATGGAAGTTACTGTGTCCGGTTTTGTGTATAAACTTGAGAACGTGCTATCTTTACAGAATTAGGGCCTTGGTTTGCACGTCTCATCTTCCAAAACGCCAGTGGGAATCATGTAGTCCTTGACAGGGTGATGACTGAATAATTCCTACTCTACTTATTACTTAGGCAACACATTTAAAAAGATAACCTTATTGGACAACCTGACAACATGTTTTTGTCATAAAATGCAAACCCAAGTTTACGCGGAACTTTTTGATTCATCTTTAACCAAAACCTGCAGCAGCCTTTCAGCCTTCTGTCAAGAATTATTTTGACCAAAAGAACCTCCTCCCTCCCCAAAAAGCATAATATGAAAATTTTTTGATTTCACATCTTTAAATCGTAGTTTTAATCCACCATTTGCAAAATATGTTTCCTCATGACATTTACATTATTTATGTTTTAAAAGTCATAATTTAGGGAACCCATCTTTCATTTCATTTGAAAATTTTTTTTTGTTATTTTCACATTGGCTTTAGAACAAAAAATCCACCTATTTTGCCCAGTAACTTGAAACAGACTGTCTACAAAAAGTATGAACAACTAATTATAATTTTACTAGAAAGAAAAGATAAAAAGGGAGAGAAAATAACTGTCCACTTGAAAAGTAATCGAAAATTAAAACAGCTGCATGTTTTGCAAAGCTCATCATTTGACGAAACACCTACAAAGGAATAACTAACAGGGCCAATAGATGTATTTTAAAAAGCAGTAGTGTTCTGAATGACACCTTTGACATTAACCCTTAATTTACAAGATTAACTATTCATTGACCATCCATTTTCCAGTCAAGCTTGGTATCTTAGAGGTAAAATGTAGTTTCTAAAAAAAAAGAACAAACAGGAAGAAAACCACAAAAAGACCCACCCCTCACAAATAAGCGTGCTTGACACCATTGGACATTAGATAAGACCCACATAAGAGTCCATATTCTTCATGTAACCCACCTCGCTGTCACTAAGTTGGCTTTTAGATAAGATTTGCTTCTACATAAAAAAATAGATGAAGATGAATCCAAACTGGACAAGGCTACGGGGTGGACGGAAGAAAGGACTTTGAAAAGTTTGCAGTCACAAGGAAGATTTTTCTGGTTGAGAGCGCGATTTAATTCATAGCTAAAGAGTGCTCCTGGGTTTCTCAACCATCCTAAGTTCTCATTCCTTACATCCATGCATAATCAGTAACTAGCACAGTACTCTTTACGAAAGGAACCGAAACGATATCCGATTTGAGCTGCTGAGAACTGCGTGTGCACGTATGTTTGAAAAGCTGTACCAATAGAAAGCATATTTAATTTACCCTTTCCTGTGAGACCATCCTGAGAACAGTCTAAAGAAAGATAATGCATTCACAAGACAGAAGTTCTCACCATTGTTTGATAAGGAAACACCATCTTACTCTGTCTGGTATGAAATTTGTCAAGTGAGAGCAGTGCAGTCTAAGTGGTAACGAAGCCATCTGTCCCTGAGAAACACAGATCTCTGGTTTACCAAAACCTGGAGGTAAAAGTAAATGCAGAATCTTCCCAACTCAAACATTCTGTTTAATTTATTTTCATGCTATTTATGGAAACATAGCAAACCCAGTGAAACCCAAATGGCTTCCAACTATATACCTTCACTTCATGTTTATCCCCATTTTCCTTGATTTCCAAGAGAGTTTCAGCTCAGTACTACTCCACTTACTGGTTTAAAATTGGCGCAGCAAAGCAGTAAACCAGAGCCAAAAGTTTAATTTAAAATTCTGTGTTGATCCAGCTTTAAAAGCCCATGTCTCATCAATCGGGGCATAGATTAGAAGAAAGAAGTCCATTCACCTATTCACCTTCCTACCCTTGAGTTATCTTCAGCAGCCTACAATGAGTCAAACCCGCAACTCACACTGATGTACCCAGATGAGCTTTCAGCCAGCTTTGATATGCCCATGTGGGAGGCAGTCACACATTTGGACAGCTAACCCTTATGTCTAGGAAGGAAAGTGTTAAATCTGAAATTCGCTTGGCATAAAAGGGATATTGAGATGAAAGAATAATCAATCTTTCATAAATAATATACATGGGTGGCTACATTATATATTCAAAGCTACAGTCAAATGGTTGGGGAGAATGATAATTTATTCTGTTGAATTTCTTCAGAATGAATCCTGGAACAGATCAAACAAAAAAGTTATAAAATAGGAATTACAGGTAATGAAGGGCTCCTTGTTGCACAGGAGATCTGCTAGCTCTTATACATAATTAAAATATATGAGGTCAGGGGTAAGCTTAAAGGTGATTATGTCAGGAATAATTTTGTTATTCTTTTATTAAACAATACTAGAACTATATTTATTTTACCAATACACATATATACAATATGAGATGACTGGGATTGAAATGTATATTTTAAATTAACATGTTTTGATTAAACACAGAAGCAGCAGAGTACTTTAATATTTGTACCCCGTATCTGTAGCAGGCTTGTTCTAGATATCTAAATTATCTGCCTTATTGCAATTTTATTCCAGGAAGCAGCATTTCCACAAGTAATCTTTTGGGGAATTTTGTGATATATACCTCCAAGTTTTCTTTTTTTTGCAAAGTTTTTTAGCCATTTTACCTTGGTCTGCTGAGAATGTGATTAAGCAACGGCTGCTTGGCTGAATAACACTCGCTACACTTAAAACATCTACTTTGCATAACTTTTTCTGTGGATACTCTTATTATTTAACTTATTACAACACTTGGTGTATGATATCTATGATGCGGTACATGTCAGTACCACAAAATCTACATAATCCATCATACATTTACATTTCTACATACAATATTACATACAATATACAGTTCTGAGCTACAGGTGTGCTCATGGGCTGGCGAATATGTGCCAGCCGAAATAATGGCCAAATCAAAAGCATGAACTTCTGTTTGTTTTTACAATCCCTGTTCATCTCCTTTGGTTGTAGCCAGCAGATGGGGAAACCTGACAGATAGAGACAGGTAACCGGACAGTCACCACTAACAGTATAAGCCCAATTTCCTTCTGAAAGCAAAAGGAAAAGACCAAAAAAATACAAGTAACATTAGAAGAAACTTAAAAAAAAATTGTATCTGAGGGAATTCCACTTTTGTTGTCATCAAAATGGTGAAAACAAGAGGTCTTGAAAAAGCTAGGATCTAGAAAAGACAGAAGTAAGAAAGAAGCCAAGAAGGATGACAGGAGATGGACAAAGGAGAAACAGGGGAACTTGAGGTAACATCCTCTTATGAACAGTAACCGTCAGGGAAAAGCAGAGATTATTGTGTGAAAGTTCTACGGACACAGGCATAAAGTCTGAGAATCCTTATCCTGTGGCAGATGTTCAGTTGCATTTGAGAGAACAGTACTGTGAGGATTTGTCCCATTCAATTTCTAAGAGAAAACAAAAGGGAGAAAAAAGTTTCTAATATGCCTCTCTTACGCTTTCAACCCAGATTATAGTCTCTTCAATGACTAGCGTGCACTCAGTTTTCCAAACAGTTTTAAAGGAAATATATAAATATATACATAAAAGCTGAATTTTTAGGATTTTTATGCTTCTGTGTGACAGACTGTCAGAAAATTAAAGCAGCAAATTCAAGAAGGGTTTTGTCTGTGTTTTCTGGTTCTTTTTTTCTTGGCATTCACTCAGAAAAGCATAAACAATTCTCTTTGTACTGGCCACATAAGGGTTTTTTTCTGGGGGAGAAAAAAGCAATTCCCAGGGAGATAAGGAGCTCTTGGATCCCTCTCCAGCATAAAAAAAAAAAGATTATTTGAGAAAGGGCATCTGTGAGACAGTAACCACCTTTTCCAGGTTTATCTTTGCATTGAATTAAATTTCATATACAAATATTTTATACTTAGATGCAAATTAGGGGAAGGACCTGTCTGCATTTCAGATCTGGGTCATGTTCTTTTGAGAGCCAACTGCTTCTGTGTGAATAAAGAGGAGGAAAAGCAACACAGGTGGCTGCACCTTTGGAGGCCTTTAAATTATTCCTGAAGTTTTTGGTGTTTCTCGAGTTCTGATGGGAAAGTATCGACTTCCAGCATACTGCTGATGGTCAGCAGCAGTTCAGAGAAACCAGGAACAGAGTAATGGGCGCGTGTAGTAACTAAGTGAGCAGAAGTACAAGGTAGTGGAAGTGTAAGGAAAGTCAATGAAAGAGATAAAGTTCCTGCTTATTCATAACTACAACAATGTTACGGAGAATAGATTCTGTGGGATTCAGCAGACTTTTATATTAAAAATTACAAGGAAATTGTGAGTATTTCCCATATGGAGCTTTGGTTAATAAGACTGTAATTGTAATCCCAGTCCGTGTTTTGTTACAACAGCCCGGGAAACATTAGAGTTACAGGGAATTAATAGTACAAAACCCAAATGCCATGGTGTCAGATAAGTAGGAATACAGAATGAGGAGAAAGACTACAGACAATATCTTCTTGATATACATTTTGAGTAGAAATTTTTCCAAATGTTTTAAAAGATTTCATGAGCTGCTCTTTAAAGGTCACATTATATTGCTGCTGTTTATTTCCTCATCAGTTAATCAGGTGCTGTTCCTTTTATTAAGGTTGCCAAATCCTAGTATTCAAGTTATAGAATTTTTTTTTTAATGTTACTAGCCAAACCAGAGTATGAGTGTTTCTTTTTCAGATCACAGATTACTAAGAAGCAGAAGTAGTAGCTACTGTGCTAGCAGAACTCTCTGGGCTCTCATCTTGAAAACTCACATGCATGTATGTCATTCACATATTTCAGTAAAACTGTCCGTGATGCAGGACATTCAAACCCTTATTAATACAAACAAATGCAACAAGAACTTGCATGGAAGGTGTCTGAGAGACAATTCAGAGCATCTCCTAAATGGTCCTGTGGCTCTCAAAAAAAAGGACTGATCTCAGAATGAAAAGAAATAGATATTGATAAAACTGAAAATGGCTGTATTTTAATGCTTTTCGGGCATGTTTTCACAAAAGATCAAGATCCCTAAACCCACCAGACTTAATATCCTTTACATACTTGTGAAATTGTGTTCCCTCTAAGTCACTAATCAGTCTGTGCTTACTGCTTCTTTCTGAACCAAAACTCACTACCCCTAAGGCTAGACGCTAAAATAAAAAACCAAACCCCTCTGCTAGGTTGGCTGCTAGCAGGGATACAGCAAGCAGGTAAAACGTCCCCGTACAGAGTCACGCCTCAGGCACAACCTCTCAGCGATCAGAGACTGATCTTGCCAAACACACAGCAGGTTGAATGCAAAGGACAATGAAGGTATTTGTTGAAAGTTCTGCACACGCTTTTTCTTCATCTCTCTGCCCATTACTTTCTATCCAGCCAGTGATTTTCCAAGCAGGGTGCATCTGCAAGCATCATGAATGCTTTCCTTGTGAGCACTAGAAGTGGAGCACACATAATTACAAAGGCTGCTCTGCTATCGCTTCCTACGTACAGCAAGAATTCTGATCCCCTTTCTTTCTCTTTTTTTGACCACGTCTCTTGAAATCAAGAGGAATACCACTCAAGACAGGATTTCAGAACCTGTCAGTTTAAAATAGTCTTTGGAGAACTAAAAAAAAAAAAAAAAAAAAAAAAAGGCAACTACAGGTAAGTTTGTCCATCATTTACCATAAATCCATTTAGGTTTGAAAATGATGAACTGCTTTTTCTCACATGATAGTCCCTTTATTTTGACGTGTTCTGTCTTTCAGACTAATGACTATTGGCATCAAACTCCTCTAGCTTTCCAGGATTCATTTCAGAATTTCCTACTCTTCTTTTACATCTTATTTCTGACTTTTTCTCACTTTTTATTCCTCCTTGATTTGATTAAATTTTAGCTTGCTAGAGTTTTTTGTGAAAATTTCTCCACACTCTCTTTCAAAATAGTCTCCAGAGGTGGGAAAAGATATTCTACACCACTCTTGCTTCGCATACCGGCTGGTTCGATTCTTGTGTCTTTCAGATTTTTATGAATTATGCTGATTCAGGACCCAGTCCAGTTCTCAGTAACAGATGCATTTGACCACTGGATTCTGAGAAAACAAAATGCCAGTGTGACCCAATGATGCTGCCATTAGCTTATTTTATTTGTGGCTACCATGGTGTTACTCCAAATTTATTCCTAATTTACATCACAAGAAGAGAATAAGATCCCACAAAGCTTGAAACTTGATAAGAAAACATTAGTTTATTTTGTCGCTAAATAGCTAGGACCTGATTATCAGATCAGAGTAGAACTCTCATAAATTCTCGGACATCCTTAGCTCTGCTGCTGTTTTCCCCCATTGCCTTCTACCATGTCTCCACACATTTATCAAACTGTTGTTTCCACTCACCAACTGTCAGGTAAAACTATGGCACTTAATAGGAAATGTAACAATGAAAGTCTTCCTTCATGCTTTTTTTTTTTCTCCTGGGCTCACTTGCAAATGCACTGAAATGGTCCCAGAATGCTGCAAGATTTCAAACACCAAACTGACAACAGCCAGATTTCCAATGAATACTCGGCTGCAAACATACTCAACAGGAACTTTAAGATGATGTTGCATCAGTGACAGATATAATAACTATTTTAATTAAAGAAATACATCTTTGAAGAAAATTGATGACATTGGAGAATAAATTAAATGCATGAACTCTTGCAAGCATGAAAGGGGACATTAAAAATTAGGGATTAACGTGGGTATTTCTGAATTTTTAGAACATCTGTTCAATGTTAAATTTATGCATCTTTGGAAAAGCTTTTAAAATTTCTTAATTCCTCAGTGATGTCTTTACCAACTTTTAGTTCGTACTGTCACTGGTCTAAGGAGCAAAGGAAACATAGTGATCACCTGGTTTGATAATCTGAATCAGCTGCAGGAAATGCTTGTGTTACGCAAAGCGAGCGCAAGTGCTCAGATATTTACAGAGTGTGGGAATTCAAGGCATCTGATGCCTATGTACATAATAGTTGAGAAAGGGTTTGGTATTCATTAAATGAAAATACTAATTTTCTGAGTAGTGTTTTCCTGCTAACATTTAAGAATTATTTGGAAGAATCAATACAGTTGTTATGGTTTGAGAAACCCACAACAATTTATTGTCATTTAGACAATTATTTTATCACCCTAACACCCCTCCCTACCCGGGGAAGGGGAATTGGGGAAAAACCAAGGAAACCTGAGGGTTGAAATATAAACAGATTTAATCGAAAAAGACTAGATAATTAACATTAATAATGCTAAAGAACCAGTGTGGATCCCAATATCAATATTAAATATACAAGGATTACACTCAGCCCGTTCTATCAGCTGAAGCCGTGCACTCCTGCAGGGACAGCCAATGTGGGACGCTGCGAGCGCTGCGGCTTCAGGAGGAAGGGAAGGGCTCAGGGCTCCAGCACTGGGGACAAGGAGTTCTCTGGACCACAGCCATCAAGGAAGGGAGAACTTCACAGCAAACTTTATAATCTATATTGAATGTGAGGTTCTTGGTATGAAATAATCCTGTTGGCAGCTTGGGTCAAGTGCCTGGGTCTCGCTCCTCCTCATCCCTGTACCTGGCTAAACTCGAAAACACTCGAAAAACCTTGAAACCCACATAGCATAGCTGGCTATAAAGTAAATATTTTTCACCATTTCAGACACTAGAGTCTTCTAAAAGTGCAATTTTCCCAAGCATTAGAAGGGAAATTAGTCCTCTGTTGCTCAAACCAGGACAATAGTTTTTTGAATAGAATGGTGATGCAATGAGCATCCAAGAAGTAAAATATAATTATTTATTCAGAATTACTAATTAAAAGATGCAAGATACTAGTTACATCACTCAAAGGTGCTCATATATTACTCTGAAACCCAGTACAGACTAGTCCAGAATAAATCTGATGTATATCTTTAATAGCTCAGTTGCCAGCACTACTATAGCCAGGGGGTTTGTTACATTAATGACAGCAGAGGTATCAGACCTGAGGCATTTTTCCTTCTGTGGCTCCAATCAAAAGGTTTTATAATGTTTTTTTTTTTTCAACTCCTTAAATCCAGCAAAGCATTGAACAGAGTTTGAGAGTTCTAAGCTCCAATCCATGGCCCTTTATAAACTCCCTACAACCATTCACTTAGTTTCACTTTTTATTGAGTTTCCCTCAACATAATTTGTACACACGTGTGCACTTAGGCACATAAAACAGTGTTTAAAAGTAGCATTTACAGAATTTTATGGCAATTCATAGCAGGTGAATGAATTCAGCCATCTTTGGGCAGGAAGCACTGCCAGCCACAAAGTTTTTATGTGACTATCGTTGCTGCTTCAAGGTAACTAGAAGGCATTTTTTAGCTAAATGATTCTGTGGTGCTCTCATTGATGATGTATAACTCCATTCACAGTTGTAATCTGGGTAACAAAATGAATAATCCATCATTGTACTATGAATAGTAAATTAACCCAGATAAAAGTGTTGAACATCCAATCAGAACCATTAAGTAACCAAAAGACTAAGATTGGTGAGGACACATTGGAAGCAATTATAACTAATGAATACATTAACTTCAGGCATGAGAACAGCATGGCTGATATTCTAGTCCATCAAAATAAAATTAGATTGGGGGTGAGCAGACACAATATGGAACAGTCTCTGAAAATAAACAATTATCCATGAATATAATTATTTTGAAGAGAAAGCTTCCTAGCAATGATATATATTACATCATGGAAGAGCCGGTGGATTCACTGAAGGTGGTGCTGCGTAAATAACAGAACGAAGACAAGTGCTAAAGAATATACTGCAACAAGCAAACACATCAGCACCGCAAGGCGGCAGGGGGAGAAGGAAAGAGAAAATAAGTTACAAATACTTCTCTATATAATCCTAAAATTGTTTATTAGCTGCTGTGAAGATCATGCAGTATGCATTATATGGATTACATTAGTTAACATGCAATGTAATAATATAATAGCATACTGATTGAAAAGTCTTAGCAGAGTCAAACTGGTCGCCAAACCCCAAAATATTTAAATGCTTTTTTCTGTACACCTAATATACTGTGAAAGAGGATCTCTCAGTTTATATTTTCAAAAAGAAGTTAATGTCCTCAAGCATAAGCCTTTTAAATGTGCATTATTGCTTTGCTGTCCTATGAAACGTGGTTCTGGTTATATGAACATCTACCGATTCACCCAGTCTCCTACTACACTACAAATACATTCTTTCCACGAGAAACAAGCGAATTCATCTTTGAGTCTGCATATGTAGCTCTTCTACTTACTCCAAACAAGTTGTGAAATCTCTGCATGCCAGAGCAGGTAATGCAATGATACTGCAATATTCATTGACAACCCTAAGTAAGCTCCAAATTTGATTCATCTCTTATACCACAATTCTCTGGCAGAACTCTCTTCTTCTGACTGCACTCTGCAGGCCGTGTAGGCTTGAAACAGTTACCCAAGCGTCGCCTTGAATAATTCATCCCTCCATCCAATTAAATGTCTGTCCCTTACACACAAGTGAAGGCAACAGTTTGTTTACATAAAAATCACCAGATTAGGTTTTAAAGTCATTTTACAATAATAATATTCAGTTTTCCAGCATTTAAGAAATGAGATATTGTTTACTTGTTTATTATTCTAGACACTATGAAACAAATCTCAAAGACAGAATAAACTCAAGGGCAAGAATTAAAGCAGAAATTTCTACGGCAAGGGACAAAGACTGTATCTTCATACTGAGAACAATTTACCTGTGAATTAATTTAGCTCCATTTTTAAGTAGTTTACAGTTGTGGTAGGTGCTGAATATTGGACAATAAGACGTGCATTAGGCATTCACAGTGAATTCCGTGAATCCCGGAGCCACATTATTTTCATCACAAAAGCAGGTGTCCAGCAGTATGAAAGCTGGAAGTAGACCCAGTGACGACTACTGCAAACGTGGACTGACGTCACCGATGTTGTGTTACGCATCAGTGGTAGCTTGCTTCCGGCCTCTCGCTCTTTCAGAATCAAAGAAACCCATCCCACAACTCAAACATCAGATTTTTGAAAGTTTTAGAATTTGGCAGCCCTCAATCACGAATCGACTCGTGCAGCCAGATCTTCTAAAAATCTAGCTCACACATAGTGCTTAAATAAAATGGGAAGATTTTCAGAAAGGTTTGTCATTTGATGCCTTACATTTTATTATGAAAAGCCACAAACAACTATTAAGTATTCAGCTGCAAAATGCTACACATTATAGCAGTATTGGTTATTTTCCAAGGATTATTTTTTCTCAATTCCAAAAGAGCTTTACGTAAGCGCCAAGCTGGAATTACCTTAATTAAGAATACCAGCAAAAGATTGATTTTACTTAGCTGAAGTAACTTGACAATGTCTGCCTTGTAACTGCTTACCTGTCAGTTTCTAATGGGCTGGTAATTACTCATTTTATCTTAAGGCAAACAGTACTAATAAAGTTTTAAAAACAATGTTACTGCAGAGCTATTATTTTTGTTGTGGGCTTAATACACAAGTAATTAAGTCATAAACCTGGAAAAACCTCTCAACTTGATACATTAGCTTATTCTGGTTTTGACAATATGATTAAAATTGCTATGAATCTTTCTGCCCCAACAATCTACTCCAAAGTAAAAGTGCTGAGTATTGCTATTTACAACCTAAGGTTTCTGTGAACAAAAATGAACACTTTATAAGGTAAACACTTTATAAGGAGGTAAAAATGTCTAGAACAAGACAGGAGGGAAAAGCATTACTGAATTGAAGATGATTACAATGTAGCTGGAGACGTTCAGACTTCAGATCTCCTGAAGAAGCAGACATCAAAATCCTAAGGAGTTGAGTCTCCAAAGATCCTAACACTTCCATCTTCTGACTTTTTTTTTTGTACTTTAAGATTTTGTAGATGATCTTGCAAAACAACAAAACAGAGCCTTAGCAGATTTAATCAGACACAGATGTAAACAGAACCGGCTATATCAACTGGAGATTTGGTTAGTATTTTGCTCCTGCAAGGAAATTAAAATACATGTTCTGGTCCTTTCTACCTGGTTGTTAGACTTTATATTCTGACTTCTGGCTTTATCGATTCCAAAAATCTTCTAGGTTTTATAGTCTTTTATAACCTCTTGGTTACAGGAAAAAAATAAAAATAAAAAAATCAGCCTTTTCTACCACAGCAAACTAGAAAAGTGGCAAAAAGCACTTTTCGCTTTGTCCCACCAATCCAAATACAAAGCAGGAAAAACATACCTTAATTTTCAGATGTATATTCCAGTTCGTACAACTGTCACAAAAATCTTGACTTGTAAATGCTATAGATCTGATATGAGGTCACTGACAGGGAATGAATACAAGACACTAAGACATCATTTTTATAGTTACTTTTCTGTTCATTATCAGTCTTTAAAATTGACAACTCATTGGTTTTTTTATTTTCCAGCTATCACAAATCCTTCTTTTTTTTATGCCTAGCCCACACACATTTCCACTGTTTTTGGATAATAAGCCTTTTCTTCCTCTCATTATTGATTAATAACTTGAAATTCCCTAGTTTTAGCGGGCTACTCTTAGTATTTTTAGCTTTTCTAAAGTATGATGAACTCAATATGACAGACCCACTACTAAAGCCCAACTACTTGGGCCCTTTCTTTTCAAATGTCTTTCCCATCTGAAGTGAGAAAATCAAATATATTTAATAGCAGAAATCACATCAAATTAAGATACCCACATCATCCCAGAAAAGGGCAAGAAAGCTCAACAGCTGAGCCTATGCATGACTCAAGAGCAACTGTCCCATAACTACTAAGCAACACATTTTCTTTTGACAATCAGAATTAGTTCTGATGATGTGTAAAAAGGAAGCCTTAGATCATAAAGAGAGCAGAATAGTGCGAATCTCCTAACATTTCCATCGTTCTGAGCCGTCTTTCTTATGTTAACATTTGATTTAACCAGGGCACTCTCCTTCCACTGCCTGCCTTCGCAGCAGCTAATATTCTAGCCTTTAAATTCCATTATTTCAAGTATACCATACATTCACTGCTCGCTGTAGAAGAGAGCCGTTCAGGTGAAGGTCTTAGCGCACCAAGGTGTGTTTACATTTTTAAAACAGTGATGAGTACAGCAGAAGATCTCTGTAGTGAGAGAAAATATATCCACTTCAGCTCAACACTCATATAAGCTTTACTGATGGATAACAAACAAACTGTTCAAGGCTGAGTTTGACTGTTAAACTGAAGGACATAATAGACTGGAGCTATTTAAAGAGACATTATTATGGCATCAAATTTGTGAAAAGAACCTCAAAACCCTTTCTCTTCTAAAGGGGAAATAAGGAGGAGCAAGCAATGAATTTCTGTCTTTAAAATATAGGTATCAGATACTCTTATTTTCAGCAGCGGTTGAGCCATAGATGCCAGACATATACAGGGAAAGTAAAAGCAATGAAGGAAATTAATGCACATCTAAATTCTCATTAAGCAGAAATGAATTTTCCTGTTAAAGTAATGAACTATTTTTTATTTTCCCTCCTGAAAATAACAGAAATACTAAAATCCCATTTGCTTAGGGCTACTAACTGTTCATTTTCTTAGATATTTACTTATTTTGAAAACACAGATGAAACATCTATGTGGCTAAAATATTCCTCGGAGGATAGAGCCATAATAAAGATTGGGTGAGTCAAGGGGGTACCGCTTATTATTTACTGACGGGAACTTCACTAGACTGCCACGACTTCTCAAGTATGATGGATAGTAGCTTAGCAACTTCATCCGCCAGTTCCCTCAGGAACCACAGATGCACCCATGGATTTGTGCACCTTCAGGCTCCTTACATGGTCTTGAACGTGATCTTCTCCTGCAGTGGGTGGTTCTTCATTCTCCCAGTCCCTGCCTTTGCCTTCTGTGACCTGGGCGACATGGCTAGAGCACTTGCTAGTGAAGACTGAGGCAAACAAGTTGTTGAGTACTTCAGACTTCTCCATATCCTTATGTGATTGTGATGAGGTTTTGCTATTCATTTTTTCAGTAGAACATGCATTTTAACTCAAGTTTATTTCTTCTTTAAAAGCAAATGCAACTTTACAGTTCCCATGTAGTTCTACAACACAAATAATGATAGGACTTTTCAAATGCTCTTCTCGCACATGAATTAGGCACTGAAAACCTTCACGAAAGATGCACCCCACTGCAGGCTGCTTGCACAAAGATCTGTGTAGAATCATATCTTTACTGCAGCATGTTTGAGATATTTGATTTTGTGCTTCACTACAAGACAGCCATTCCAAATCCTTTTGAAGTCAGTTACAACACGTTCATAGGTTTTAGTGAAATCCAGTTCATCTAGCCTTAAATATCAATTCCATGCTGTTTTGGACTGTACTGAACGAGGAACGCTTAGGTTGAAGCTGCACTGATGTCAATGACAATTCTTAATTTTTTACAATTTAAATTGACCCATTTTCAATTGAAAGAATTCACTTAGACAAATCATTACACAAACTGCATAGCCCTATTCATGTATCATTTTGAAAGATTTCCATGACCTACCACAATTAAAACGTTGCCACTTGTCGAACATCATGTAGATGTTCTACTTGGAAGGGTGATTTAAGTACACTTGACTCTTGCTGTAGAAAATAAAATGAAAATGTCTAAATAGAAATAGCTCTGTGTCTACATTTTATTGCAATCAGCCAGAAACAAACAAGAGAAAAATATATTTGTCTTTTCTATACTACTAATCATAAAAACAGCCTTCATTTGAAGCCTATACTTAACCTTTTTGTATTATTGCAGTTTGCTGAAAATCAGAAACACTGAAACATGAAATTGAGCTTAAAAATGTTCTTGCTTATCTAAAAGGAAATGCATCATGCAGCATCAGACATTTCATTATAGTAATATTTTTCTTCTCTCTTTTTCTCTTTGGATCTTTGCCCTTCTGTAATTATACATCATTAATTTCTCCTCAAACAAAAAGCCAGATGTTTGCAGGCTCTGATCTCAGACTGATTTTACACTAAAAGCATCAAGTCCGGCATTAGCTACTAATAGGTGTCTTCCTTCCATTAACCCAGATACAGGTAGCACTCCCAGAAGAAGGAGCTGTCAGCATCCTATTTTGGATTATGTTTTCTAGGAAGACATGAACAATTAGACCATGGCCAGGGTCTAGACACATGCTCAAATAAATGCCAAATACACTTTCAGATAAGATGTGGGGGGCTGTTTTGTTACAAACCAATTCTGGAACAGTTAAAAGGCTGCCTCTGTGAATTGGTTAGTTTAATTATCTTATTATGAAAGCAAATTTGTAAAAATTATTTTCTCATTACCACAGTGGTGTGGAAGGTTCAGTCTGCAGCATTCAGATTGGGAATTATTCTCTCCTGCAATGTTTTGTGGTCTACACTTGTGTATGAGTCTCATCACTGGAATTTAAAGTGAATTCTTTCAGTCTGTCCTGCTGGAGTTTTTCTTACTTCATAACAAGCTGAGCATTTACTCTAGGACAGGGAAACTTACCAGACGCTTATATGAGAGAAAAGTTCAAATCCCTGTCTGAATCTATGGCTTGAACCCAGATTTCTTGTATTCATCTCATTAAAGTTCTTTCTCCATACAGCCACAAAATTTTCAAAGACCATTTTCTTTGCCCTAAACATGGGAAAATTTCACACAATGAGGGAAAAGATGTTTTCTGCTGAAATATACCAATGGTCTTCTCCGTGGTTCTGTGTCCGGTAACAACAGTCCAAGTGTTACTATTTTGGCTGCTACCAACTCCAGGCATGTTACGGGATCTTGTATGAATATAATCTCAAGATGTCACCATAGAATTCTGCAGGTAAATGACACAGTTGTCATCATTTCAATGCATTCTTGCATAACCTCCATTTTTCAGAAAGGATTCCCCTGACTGAGTTAGTGGATAGTACTCAAAATCTATACAATGGAATTGAATCCAATATGTACAGAAAGTCTGCTGTAATTAGTACTAAACTGGCAGGTGGTAAAACACTACAGACAACTCCAATTTCAGTGATCTTGAAATTTATGACTGAATTGTTATCAAGACCTGAAAATCCAAACCCAGAAAGGATCTGTATACACTGATTTAGGGGAAAACTTCAGCAATCTTCCTTAATAACTACACGAATCTGAAATTATTGTTAAAAATTTGAATATAAAATACTGATCAAGACTTACTGCCTAAAAATATGGATCTCATTCAAGCCAAGCACGTGCTGATATAACAATGCTTATTATGTTAATTAAGATTGTATTGTTCCTGTATCCTGTTCTATTGTCTTGCTCTACACTTAGGTTTTGGTTTACGTTTTGCACTTGGCAAGCAGACCACCTCTTCCAGTGTTCCCTGAAAGAGGTTACAAGTTATCTGTACCTTCTGGGAACCTTACCCAGAGGTTTAGTAAGGACTTTTCTGGTTGATTTAAAAACTCCAAATGCATGAGTTCTGTGTTCTGCTGAAGACACTGGAGTGAGATTAGATCTAGCAGTTGTACGCTATGAAGCGCTGTCCTCCAAGGCTGTCTCAAAGACAGAATACACTTGTCTACATTATCGGCGGGTAGGAGCACCAGAAGGTGGTTCTGGGGCTTTGCTGTTGATATCCTGTAGAGGAAACCTGAGGTACATCTGACATTTGGTCCATGTTTTCAGACATGCTTATCTATTCTGTGGAGAGTCTGAGCTGCCAGTTACTCCATTTCCCCGTTCCAGGAAGCGTCAATGGGAACAACCCTTGCAGATGCCCCAGCATCCTCAAAAGGAGTCTGATATAAGCTGACCTGTGGGCAAGAGGGCACCCGTAGACTGTCCAAGGATAAAATGGATGCCTGGGCCCAAGCCTAAATACCATAGCTGAATACGAACTGACCAAGCAGGCATGGCATGAACTCAGCCAGTAAGTCTCAAGTAGAAGCTAGACTTTTCTACCAAACCTGAACAAAAGAACTTACTTTACTTCTGTATTTTTTCCGTATCTATTAAAAAAATTTCATTTAAAACGGGGGAAATGACATTTCTGCTATCCATTTTCTAGAGCTTTTGGTTTAATCTAATCTTTCTAGGAATACAAAAAAACCCCACCCAAATCCCAAACACACTTAATTGTATCTATTGATCTATTTCTGGAAGTTGTGGTATGCGAAAGACCACATTAATAAGAAAGGCTTTGTTTATGGTAGTTTTTTAATGATATTCCAAGAGACTGTTTCTGCTGTACTAGCATGTATAAATACAAAGGAATGCATCAGCGATAATAGAAACATAAGGAAACAGTTAAAATTAAATTGTGGGGGATCAAGAGTAGACTAGTGCTTCTATTCCCTTTGGATACATTTGTAACATTTAATCTAATCATCATTCAGCAGTAGATACAATTCCAGTCTACATCAAAGCAACTAAAATACTGCTTTGATGGTTTAATAGTAGCTGGCAGTGTAATGACAGGTGGCCACAGCTACAACCTAATTTGAAACAACCTGCAACGTTGGCTGAAGACACATAACTCTGAATTCTGTGAAGCATATTTCTTTGAATGAAGTAAGAAATTCAATTGAGAGCAGGGTACAGTAAATTTTGAGTACTGTGCTTGATATACCTCCCCATTGACACTGCCTTTAGCAGCTACTCCAGTGAGTGTGTTATTCAACAGCTGCAATAATATTACTGCTTGTTTAGCACTCATCTTGTGTTAATTCAAGAGGATGAATGAAAACTGTCATTGTAAGACTTTTATAAGACATCACACACTTGCATTTGCAACTGGGCACGGGCTGCTGAGAAACTGTATTAGGATAGACACAACGCCTCAACTGCAATGGTGTGGCTTTCATTGCCGTGCCCTTTGTCACTGGACACACTGGATCTTCCTTACTGGATAGGAAAAATCATAAGCATCCATTTTGATAAGAAATAGTGAAAATACAAAAAGTAGTCTACTGTGGAAATTCTTCTTTAACAAAGTCTGTTACCATAACTGTAAGATTGCCAAAACAGGAAAAGATGAATTACATGAGCTAGAAACTAAAATTGCAAGGTGCAACAAAAATTGCTCATCCACTCTAAAGTTTCACAGTAGGTGAGGCTTTCAAAATGTTATGGGTTTGTTATGTATGGAAATGCCTGGTTTTTTGCATGCAGTTATCAACTTTAGAAATGGCATACACTGTTTCTAAACTGAATCGCAATGAAGACAGAAAGAATCGTTCCACAGTAAAGGCATTACTCATCTATTCAGAGGGCCAGAATTTAACACTCTGCTATCCGAAAGAGGCTCTGAAGTCATGAGAGGTCTTTCATGTTTCTCTGTCTCAGCTTCGTAATATGCAGACAATCCTTCTCTGCATTTCAGATTCCACAACAGCAGCAGCCACAGAAGCACTAGCACGTTCAGGAGGTTAGAGGCAATGAAGAAAGGTGTAATTTTACAGTGCTATTTAAGGTAACCGCCTTTAGTGTGTAACCCAATAATATATGCAAAGTATCTCTCTTCAATGTGGCCGGAATGGAGAGGTGGGGGAAGGCATGTTCCCCTGCAGTCCAGCCCTTCTGATTATACTTGCGCAAGATCAGAGTTCCCTGTTAATTTCCACAACCTGTCTGTAAAATCCTTAGTGCAACACTAAGAGCAGCATTTTTATTAGGACAAGATATTCCCCCATCACTAACAGCAGCAAAATACATTTACCCTTCAAAATATTATCTGTATGGCATTAAAACATAACTGCTTTGAAATTCAGTAGGTTTCTTCAGGGAAATAGTGTAAAACATAACAGATTAAAAGGCCCTTTCATGAAGCAACGAATTAGAAATACTTGTTATCAAAATTCTGCGAGCATTCATGTAGCAGAGAAAAAAATTTGCAAAGATTAATTGGTAGAGACAAAATTTGCTCTTAATAAAAATTCTGTAAACTGAAGTGAATCAGAGAATCAATTTCCTACATATGTTTTACTCAAACAACAGGAGCGTATTTGTAGAAATAAGCTGTAAAGAAGATATTATCTTGGAGGGTTATGCTTCTTAGTTGGACAATTTTATGGATGCAATAATCACCTTTGAAAGATATTTCTAAAGACATATAACTGCCCAGCAACACATTGATAATTACTATAGCAGACAATTTAGAAATTTTTGACACTGGAATAAAGATTAAACTTCAGTTAAACGAGTTGTCTCTAAAGTTGTTATAAAAATTAATGGGTGAACACTCTGTCCTTCTTAAGTTCCTATCTTCCTACAATTTTGTGCAAATTGTGACAAAATAGAGAATTTCCAAGATTAAGGAGCTTCAGATTTTTGCTGTATACCATACTTCATAAAGCCCTCTTCTTAATCAGATATTTTTGAATGGTAATAGTTAAGAGTTTTGCCGCAGAGGCCAAAAAAATGTACTATGTATTTTTCCTTCAGTGTGATTTTGAAATTGTGCGGTTTGACATTTCAGAGAAAAAAGTATGGACTGGTGAATATAATTACATGCCCTGGAAACAGTTCAATGGGTTTTACTTTAAAAAATATTCTGTTTTGAAATCTATATTGCCCTTTGCATTGCTGCAAAACACAGACCACCCTGTAAGTAACATATTTTAAAAGTTTATCGTGCTGTGTTATGCAATACTAAAAAAGGGTAATAATGGATTCGGATTTATTTAAAACTCTTTAAAATCCCAATAAATGACAAAATGCACACAACAGAGAAGGCATTATTATGCTATAAATTATATTGCTTTCAAGCTCAGGAGTTTGTGATTAATTAAGAAAGCTTTAGAAATGTAGAAAGGCCAATAACATTGCACAGGATGTTAAGGGATCAATTCTGCTTTTTTGTGCATAGTTTCAAGTTGAGGGCAATGATCCCATTCTTCCAAGAAGCCTTCGAGATGACCTGGGAATGCTGTTATTCAACTGCTATTTTGGGGAAAACAGCGTGCATGTTTCTAACCCACAGCTGGAGGACTGCACAATACTTTAGCTGATCCTACCTAGAAATCCTTTCCACTGTCTCCTAATGGCCATTTTTCATTTTGGTTCTGAAGAATTGGAGGACAGTAATGAACTGACTTATCCAGACAATTAAAAAGAGGAACCCCAGCTTAAAATGAAAAAAACCCAACTATTAGAATATAGTTATGTAGGTATCACATTTTGGAAAATTTTTCAAATTTGCAAGAAGTTACAGAGTCTTCAGGAAGATAGTGTACCATGAATCCATACAATGTTTTAAAAGAAGTTTCAGAGTTTCTCCCTCAATCATTATAAACATCTACTATGTTCATCAGCAGAGGAAACACTGAAGTACTTGCTAGAAGAATTTCTAGTGGTGCTGCTTTCTCCCAGATGACAGAAGCCCGTATGTTGTATAAATATTAATGGAGCTAAGCTGTGCCACCAGGCAATGGGTATGCGTGTGTGTGTGTGTAACGATGTTCTGACATTTTTGTTGCATTTTTTGTTTAAATCTAAAGCAGAAGAAAACAAAGGCTTTGATAATCATAGATAATCCAGTCCCACTAATACACAAGTAGTACTGTCCTCATGTAGCTGGTAACATAATGGTCATCCCAATATATAAACAGCTTCCATACAACTAAAATGAAAGCTCTGCACACAAACCAACAATTTTGCAATCTCAGCCATCGAAAGAAGTTCATCACATGCAACAGAGATCTTTACGCATACAATAATCTTTCATTCTGTTTTATGTTGCTTTATGCTAAACTTAAAAGACTGCCATCATAGACCTTTGGAAACCTCTGGTTTCAGTTAAACTCTGGAGTACAGGATGAATGTTCAAGCCACTTTTTTATACCTTTTAAACTGCTTTACTGAAGAACACTCACAACTGAAGGTGAACCACAGGGGTTCTAAAAAGAATTGGAAAAGTTTAATTGTTACTTAAAATGACCAATTAAAATAAAGCACTTTCCTAAAGCCTTTTTCTTCTACTATACAGACGTAATTAACTGTAATAGTGTCATGTGCCCCCATTTTCAACCTGGGAACCATAATCCAGATCCCAACTCATTATCTTCTTAGAGAGCTTATATTAGAGAACTTGTACTTAAGTGAAACTAGATACTCAAGTCTTTACATACCTGTCAGCAAATTATGATGTAAAATTTACATCCTCATGTTACTGGCAGGTATTTAATACAGATCTTACACTCCACAGAAGAACACCCCAAAACAAAACCCAAGAATCTTGAACATTAGTTATAAATTCTTCACTTAATTTTTATGAGCACTTAGCAGGTTACCCTTTGTTTTGATTTCTTTCTTGAAGTCTAATTACTCCATATGTCCTTTCATATTTTGTCTGATTTGCAATTGTATTTCTCATTATCATTTTGTGAGGATATGCTGCTATTTCCTCTGGTTTCATTCTCTCTTTTATGTTTTGCTTGTACAAAATTAATTACATTGTACCTTCAAGCATAATTTTAACAGTGTCTCCATTGCACTGTGTCTGCCTTTAATTAATGCTCTTCTAATGTAGGTTTTAGAGCCAAATGGTGCAATATTCTGAGCATCAAAGAAACAAAAGATCTAACAAAGCTGAAATGAAAGAACCAGACAAAGCAGCAGACAATGTATTCTCATTTGAAAAATGTCACTTCAATTTTATTTTAGATAGTAGAACCAAAGAAGATTGTTTCTACTTTTTCCTCATTCATCACCAAACTTTGTGGTAAGGCGCACTCCAATCTGGGAGTAAATCTGCAATTTACGAAATCAGGTTAATTTCTCAATTGTCTGCCCATCTATTACAACTCCCTAACCTACATCCCTCTGGTAGTTTGTTTGGTTTTTTGGGGGGTTTTTTTGATTGTTTTTGAGACCTCCCCCATCAAGCACAATAGTCATGCACTCTCACAAAAAATATTGAGGCAAATAACACTGGGGTTCTCTCTTGTTTGTCTACTCAAGAGGGCAATGAGAAAGGAGCAGTCTATGGATTAGCCCATTTGCACAGTTTTTTGAAATGCATAGTGTTCTCTAACCGTTGATCTAATACATATTCAGCCAGGAACTTAAGTCTGCCACAGACACTGAGGTATATAATTGTAGCTATATAGGACTGTGGAAATTTTAAACTCGTTCAGATCTTTGGGTTTCAAGGACTTCAAAGCGAAGCCTTGGGTGTTTCCTGTTTCTATTAGGCAAAAAATGATTTTTACTGAGGTCAGGAGTTTTCTTATCACATTAAGTCTCCAAAATTCATTTTCAACATATAGCAAGCATGAACAAAAGTGAGCTTTTACAACTTTCTGAGCAGTAAGAACTAATTTGTCAGCCGTATACAGCTATTTACTTAAGGGAACGCGGGTAAGTACCAAGACCTAAACTACACTTTCAGTTAGATATTCAGAAAAAGGTGACAATGGGATCACTTAAAAATAAATATCTCTCTCAGTTGCAGAAACTGTTGAGAAACAGTGTTTTTATATATATCATACTGACTTTATTAAGCGCAAAGGTGGCACATGGTTTTCAGTAAGACCATTTTCTGGGCCATAATAAACTGAATATTTGTGAGGGAGATCATTATAGGTAATTAAAACATTAGGGAGTTAGTTTTGTTGGATGGAGGTGCTCAGTTTTAAAATAAAAGTATGTGCTTCAATTTGGGGTTTTTCTGATTTGCATTTGTGATTTAAAGGTGTCAAATTATTTTCACTTAAAAAGGAGGGTGGTTGTCTGACAATTATTGTAACAGAATATATTTTTAATGGGGACAAAGCCTGTCCTGGGATTCGCATGAATGGCTGTCACTGACTTTGATCAGCACTACATCCACACATCAAAAGACATCACTTTTCTAAATCACTTTCACTCATTGTTTGACAAGCACTAGCCAGTTGAGATGAAGTTTGCACACTGCAATCACCTGCCTACATTGATCTGAATTATGCAGAAGTCACTTGAAATGCAAGTTTCTGGATTTTTATTTGTTTAATTTTATGAAGAAAAGCAAGCTTTGAAGCACTTTATGTAGAAAAAAATCAAATATGCTTTATAATAGCATAAGAGGTATAGGAAACAAAACTAGGTGGGTCATATTTAGAGCCAAGCAGACTTGACGATGTCTCTTTAAGGTGAAGGAATAATACAGTTAGTCAAAAGTTCTATCTTTCATGGTCTTATAATGTCAAGAGAACAGTATTTCAAAGCATGACATTACACAGGCTCAGTCTTTTCAAGAACACAAAAACTTTGATTTCAGAAACAAATGAAAGGAAAAATGTGACTCTGTGAAACAAAGCGCTCCACACATGTATATTTTTAGTGTCATGTGTTCAGACTAAAGGGCCATATGCCCTCACATTAGTTAATGCAGGGAAAAAGGCATTTCCAAATCACCTTTGAAATTCCAGTTCTTAGACAGTAAATTTGAAACTGGCCAGTAGGCAAGGGCCAGAGCCACATTTTGAAACATTAAATACCTTAAAACACCTTTTGTATCTCAATCTTACTTTCATCCCTGAATCTTTTTCTTTGAAGATTTAACAATGGACCATCTTTTTTTTTTCTCCTGCAGCTTCCTTCTAAACCCTAAAGGGGAACTTTCCATACAGTCAAAAATATGGTAGTTCCTTTTCATATGCCAAAAGATCAAAATGTTCATAGAAAATAGATTCAATTTAAATACCTCGCATACATTGTAGATGTGGTTGAATTACACACTTTTCCCTTTAACCTCTGCTAATATTTGTTCTTCTAACAAAGGCAATAGTCATAACAGCATTATATCACTGAGAATCCAGAATATATTCCTTTTGCCTCAATAGCATAGCAATGAGCACTTCACTTTCACACAAACATATTTCGTGCCTCTATAACTTTTATTGTTTATGGGGCAAACGTTAATAAACACAATATTCCACAGAAAGAATAGTGTTCTTTGGGTAGTATTACACTCCAGCTTCAGTGTTCACGGAACTTCTTGTCAAAATGCAGATGAGGCCACAGCCTCACATGCCACATTACCAATACTCTCTGCTACAGGCTGACAAAATGGGCAAGTCCTCTTGACACTTAGAGGCAGTGTGTCATAAGCACTATAATGCTGCAGAATAAATCAAAGATAGTAGAACACCTGGTTCCAGTGTCTTTTTACTGATTTGAGATCATTGATTCATGTGTCTTTATGGGAAAAAAAAGGTATCATTTTTCCTTTTTTCCTCCCCTCAGAAAAGAGGCATTCACATAGCAGAAGATCTTCACGAAGGCAAAACAGATAAGTAGATATTTAAATACCTCTCATCGAGATTACGTAGCTTTGAGAAAGTATAGTAAATTAATACCAGTTTTTAGATTGGAAGGCAGACAAAGGTGTAGAATTTCTATAACAGGAAACATGAATACAGAGCATGGGAGAGATTGCAAACAACAAAGAAAACAAGGGAAAGAGGAGAGATTTTGTTTCTTGTTTGGGAATTATTAGAACATTGGTGAAGGCCGTGTTGGCCAATTATACTATTTAGTTTCAGTTTACTTTAACTTTTAATAAAAATCTTTCACCAGTTGCAGCATTTATTTTGGCAAGTGCTCAGAACTAAGTGTATACCTGTCATTTGCATTGACACCTTAGGTGCAACTTCTACATGGACACGCTTGGACAATTAAGAAACATCCTGTATCTGACTGTTTGGTCATATGTACACATTTAAATTTAGCTGCCATATACCTTACTGGCAAGATTTGGGCCTTAATATTTAAGGCATTTTATACAATCAAACATTAACCCATATCTGCCAAGCTGAGTTTTTTTTGCAAGAGCTTCAGTTAAATATCATCCAAGGTAAATTTGCTCTAACTGAAACCATTAAATTAGCTAGATTAACTGGCCTCCTGGCTCTTTGAAGTCTTCATTAGAGACAACGATCTTGAAGTTGACTAGGTAGCTGCTTTTTTTGATTAGATCAATAGATACAGCTTCCATTTCAAACAGTGTTTTGTCTTATATAACAAAACACATCTTACAGCTTTGTCATCTCCGTGGTGCCAATCTTTATGGCTCCTTAAGTAGTACCTGTTTCCCTATGTCTAAAAGGTTATTTTGTTTGCTCTGTCAGGCTCATTGCACAAGCGAGCTCAACTTTCTAGGTCTTGCATTGCATCAAGTAATGCAACACTATTAACTGTTTTTCAAGACTAATTATTTTTCAAGCATTACTGGTATTTAACTTTCAACTATTTTTCAAGTATTATTGATGTTCAAGCTTCAAAGTTCTTCCTGTGCTACAAAAAAAAAAAATCTCAGCTCTCACAAACTTTGCTCTGCCCATGAGACCAATTGTTTTTGAATTAAGCTTGATGGGATGTGTAGCCTACTGTTGGACTGAAAGTCCGATGGGTACCACTACTTCCACCAGTACTTTCAAGTGTACGAACATCAGATGTTGAAGACAAAACAGTGATCCCACAAGAGAAGAATCCCACACTGTTGCTACAGATTTACAAATAACTGGGAAACAAAATTCAGACAATGAACATGGCATGGTGGATAAACAGGGAAAGAGTTTTCAAAAAGGTTACTGGCAACTTAACACAAATTAATACAGTTTTCCAAAGAAACCAACCCTTCAAACAGAAATATAAAATTTCAGCATTTGGTTCCCTACCACCAAAATCTAGCGGATGCTTCTGATTGACTTAAAGTCAAGATGAAGCCATGCATGTAGTGATAAAAAGGGGAGCTGGATTACTAAGGAAATGGAGAGACCATCTTTAGTGAAAAAGGCCTATTTGCTCTCCTCAGAGGAGAGAGAGCAGCCTGCTTTGCAGAATGTGGTTTCATAAAACTGGATCACAAAACAACCAACAGGAAACTATGAAACGATTGCTATTTAGTAAGGAACCGTTAAAGAATTCTGACTGAAGTAAAATGTCATGATACATTTGAAAGAATACACAAAAAAAAAAATCAATGGAAGCATCAGCGTAATAAAGCAGGAGGAATACTGTGACGCAGACTTTCTGTCCTTCGAGTTCTGTGAATGCCAGTTCTAGGAACTGCAAATCCTACTTTGACAAGAACAGGTAGAGTTTCCAAAGGCAGAGCTCTAGTTTTTTTGCTGTCAATGCAATTCGAGACAGATATTGCAGCTTTCAACAGAAAACTCTAATTGAATGATGACCAGTTTAAAAAGCAAAAAAGCAGAGTGGTTTTACCCAAATTCAACCATCTGGCTTCAGGAGCACTAGTATGTAACTATTTCGCACATATTCAGCTTTTACATCCCCCCACAGTAAGAAAGTGCTCATATTTCTACTCCTACAGCCCTTGAGAACCCACTTCCATCCCTCAGCCACAAGAGACAAAGAAAGGGTCATAGGATTCTACAGCAATTTTTACTGTTTGGTGATCACCTACGCAGAAACTGGTAATGAAGCTTGGATTAGGCCTCTGGTAAATATTTACTTCAAGAACCACCTAGTTTACCCCATAATAACACAACATTCCATTAGAATGCACTTCAGTACTTGTTATTTTAGCACTGTGAATCACTTTTCTATTTGATGATACCTATAATAAAATGCAAGGATATTTTAAAGATACGGTGGTATCTGAGAGCAGTAGCAGCTCTGTAACCTTACTCATTGTAGTAAGTGAACTGGTATGCACTCTTTGACCAATTACTGCGATAAGCTCATTCTGAGCACCAGGCGACAGGTAGATGACATTCTTAAGTACTTGCTAGAATTTTTGAGAATAAAGAGAACATTCTATTAGCTCCCCGCTCCCTATTATTTCTTGAGTCACTGGGTCTCATCAACAATATAACAAGACAATTGCCATGCAGTGTGAAAGAAGATGGATTTAGGGTTCCAAAGTACAGTAATTCTGGCAAGAATCCTGATTCACAGTCTTCGTGATCAAAAACATCACAATACACTTCACCACAAAATAACAGCACACAGTGATCTAATGATCATTATTGGTGTGGAATCTGACACATTTGTCACCATTAGTGCTACAATCTAATTTAAACACACGAAAGCCCTTTTGTCTAGCTCAAATCACATGTTTGAAGCTTAATCCTTTGGTGAATTATTAAAATTTGGTGAACATTCACTTACTCCAAAGCAGAGATGGGAATTTGAAGTCTATGAGCTTTGTTAAACAATCATGGATACATTAGCTATGTTTCCCAAAGCACTAGTGATTCATTGATGTAAGACATTAATCACATGTTTACCTATAGGAGAGGCTGATTTGACTTCGCACTGGTTCTCAGTTTTTCAAACGGAAGCATGAATTTTGTGCAACCACTAATAATGTGGCATTATAGGCAAGCTTTACCCTCTTCACTGAATCCTATTTCTTCATCTAGGTTTCTAATACTAAATTCTTATTTTCAGCATTGAAGAACTTTCTAAGGTATTGAAAAAACCATAGATTTGAATCAAAATTGTCTATATAAAACATCTCCAAGGAGAAACTACTTCAACACCAAAATCTGTATTTAATTAATGACAGTCTTCTGTGTCCATTCAATCGGCAGAAGTCTATATCCCAGACACATGCAAGGGGAGATCCTACCTAAGAAAAATCAGGTACAGGTCTTAACATCATAGCTTATTATTTTTTTTTTCCAATAAGCATTTTACATGTATTATAGCTTTATGCATATGCCTTTCAGCTACTATTCTGTGAAAGGAAAATGTTTTAATTAGGGTCTAGTTCTGAAGTCAGTTTTGTGTATTGCAGAAACACATTTTATTGCTCATTTCCTTTAATCAGGCATTCCACAAAAAGATCTTTTTAGCCATGCCACTAGTGGTGTAAACTCTCCCCTGCACCTTCCAACTCTTTTAACAATTCCAGCCCACTCTGGATTGTCTCAGACTTAGTTGGCTTTTGTAGCCATGCTAAAATACAATGAGAGAAAGCAGCTGCTAGTTTTGTCATGTTGCAGCCACAATGCAGTACAACTGACTTTAGTGCTATTGACTAAGTAGTGGCATTAGGTCACTTAAGTGAAAGCCAGAGGATACAGACAGCTCAGGTCATGTTCAAACACGGAGAGAAAGAAAAGCTGGAAAAGTCCTTGCTTAAGCACATCTATATGCACACCTGTCTACGCTACCTACTCTTGTTGATCTAGTCTTACAACATGCACATTTCAGTCTCTGTGGAATAGGCTACCAGACAAATAGTGGAAGAACTTCATAAATCTATCCCTGCAAAGTGCCAAAGCTTCAAAATTAGTGAACTAGCAAACTGAATATAACCGAACAACTTCAGCACAATCAAAAAGTGCCATGAAAGTCTTTCTTCCAGTCTTTCTTGCTGCAGTTAATTGAACAATTGTGATTGTGCTCTGCATCCAACTAAAAAAGGGCATCTTAAAACAACCCCTCAGCATGAATTACTTTCAGATAGTTCAGAAAACTTACAGCACTTGGTAGTTAATTTCTACCTTTCTCACATTTAGCACTTGCACATAAGTTCTGGTATGCTTTGATCTTTGCCTTCACAAGATAGAGGCTGATATTATACTGCAAAATTTCTAAAAGAAAAATTAAAGGAAATTAAAGGCACCACTAAAACACGATTATTTTTTTTGTACTAAAAAGAACTCAAATAGGGATAAAACATCTCTTTGGCTCAAAATGGAACTGATCAATCGTTCAACAGTTGGAATTCATGCAGTCTTATTTAATGATGTGCTCTAATGGCCACCTTTTTATGCTTCATTTCCCAATGGCAATATACAATGACACAGAGGAAAAGGCATGTAATGCACTGTAACAATATCATGGATTGATGCTAAGATTTAATGGAAAGAAAGTAGTGCCAAACTGTTAACATTTCTAAGGAAGCAGACTGATGGATGGGCGGTCTGTGCAAGCTAACCCCTAGTGGATACAAGCTGCATGCTTCTGCAGCTGCACATACACTTGCACTTGAAAGCAAATTAATTTCAGCCATTGGGGGCTTGCTTTTCAAGAGTGATACTGGGAAGTTTTACAGGCATGGCTATTCACACATGATCATCTGCAATATATTCACAACTGTACACATCAATAGAATTGTATTAATCTAAAATTATCTGACTTGTTAACTATTACAACCATTTCAAAGTAGTCATAAAATAATATCAAAGACCAGTTTATTACAAGACAACAAACTTCTGATACTTGTAAGGCATTTCCAGAAGGCTGAATTAACCAGTGTTACATATAATAAAAATATTTCTCTGTTAAACTCAAGACATGTAAACTCTTAAAATAAGAGGCATATATAGAAAGATTCAGGCACTTAGAAATAAACATGGGTGTTAACTTTCCAAACCTATATATAAAATCAAACCCCAAACTCTTGATGCTAAGATCTTATCAAGCTAAATAAATTTGACCAACAAAAGGAAATATCTAAGGTGTAATTCTTGTAAATGTTAAAATGTATACCCAGGAATGCTAGTACTTAGTACACAGATACAATAAAAGACTTGCTCATGCTGCAGTGCGTTCATACTCAAAGGTTTGTAGGTTCATATAGTGAGAAATACCAAGGAACCTGAAGCTGTATTACAATGACCAATGACAATACCACATAGAAGAGCTTAATTCATTTCTTTTTCTTACATCTGATGCTGTTCTTCAAATATCTTTCCCCTTTGAAATGGCTTGCATTGACCACTCCTACACCTTGCATCACATTTTCATGTCTTGATATAAGGCAAGCATTTACTGCTCTTTGCTCAGAAGGGCACGTTTATTTTGACAACACAAAAAATTAGCTTTCTGCCATTAGTCAAGTACACTCACTTCCCTCTGCAGAAGTACATAAGGTCTTACAGTCCTTTTAGTGTCTGCTTTTCCTTCAGGCCCCCTCCTTTTTGTCCCTGACAGCTGAAGAAAGTACTATGCCTTTTCTTATCCTTGAATAAAGTAAAAATTCAACTTCTTAACTACATGTGTCTCTTTATAGTAATGAAAGGTGGACACCTTCCTGAGCCCTTGTGTCATACATGCATACATTATGTGTACTGACTTTAAAGCACATCAATCTGTTAATGTAAATGAATAGCCCACACAAGCAATGAGTTTTCACTGCAAAATTAATTAACCCTTTGATAAATCAGTTGTACCACATAGCAAAGAAGTCTCACGTTTTGTCTAGAAAAGGGTTTTTAACTTTTTTATTTATTTGAGTCCTAATTGGCCACTAGAAGAAAGATGCATTCTCCTTTGTCAGTCTTTGACTTATATAACACGCTCCCATTTTAAATCTCGCTAAAGGTATCTTCACTCAAAGTCACAGTACATTTAACTAACAGTTTCATTTCAGCCTAACATCTAAAGGAACTAACATATTTATTAAAGCATTTTGATCCTTCAGAGACAGATTAATAAGAAGCTTGTGACAGTTCAGCATGATAAAATGAGTCAATAAACAGAAATGTGCACTGACATTAGATATACTGATCCACAAATAATACAATACATATTTGGTTTGTCACAAAGAAAAATCACTTGAAAAAGCCATCGCCATGATTAAATATTTCCTGCTATCTCACAATTTCTATATTCTATAGAAGTTTTTCTTACAAATTCCCTTGACAAATAAACCCAGCAAGTCTTTTTTATACATAAGGAAATCACAGCTTTGTATGATATCAATATGGAATAATGAGTCATCAAAATGCAGCATGAAAAGGGTTTAAATATTGTATGGATTTTTTGGGTAAAAATAGAGCACTAGATGCCAGAAGTGTTCAATGTTCATTCACTACAAAACAGATGTTCAGCCTGCCTGACTAGCTGTCATTTACCTACGAATTATTATTTGTATTATACATTTGTTTTACAGTAACACCTCAAATTCAAATTATTTAATGTGGCCGTCAGTAACAATAAGGGCTCTAGATTTAGACTTGGGATATTCTTTCCTGTCCAACAACTTTCTCTACTTGAATTAGAGCCTAAAATTCTAAATATCATTTTACTTCTCAAATAAACCATGAGTAATAGCTGTCATACTCTGTTGAGCAGGTATCATGACCTAGCAGCCAGAAGTGACCTTGTAACACAGTTCACTAATTTCTTTATCAATAGAGACATTACCTGAGCTATCAGTACACTTAATAGACAAAACCAAAATCTGTGCATGTATAAGTGATTAGTATCGTTATGCCTAAATTTTTTTTTTATTTTTTTTTTTTTAACACACATAGGACAAATGCAAGAACTATAAAGAACAGGAAGACTGAAGGGTCAGACAGTGGTGAATGATGTGATGAAAATCAGTCTTCCTCTGTCCCTGTTCCTGTCCATTCATTGCTTCATATCATGTAAAGGTGAAGCTTGGGAAATATATCTACATGCTTCACACACATTTTGGTACTAAACATTGAACAACGAGGTAAATTGTTTTCTCATTTTCACTGTTTTTACATCAGTGTTGCAAAATGACTTTCCTGATATACATTATGATTTATGATGTGAGAGAATACTATAACTAATTTTCACTAATAAATGTGAATGGCTCCATTAATGTCAATACATACTCCAGTTTACACCACCAAAGAATCCATACTAGTATACTTAGAGCAATTTCAGAGTATTGCCTAACTAAGATAAAAGGTCATTGTGAAAAGCAGCAGTGCTGGAAACTTTGCAGTAGTCTTACCAAGGATCCAAGCTATTCATAAAACTTAATGTAGTGTACTGCATTACACACTAATGCTTCAAATAACAGCTCCTGAGATTCCGGTTATAGTGATCCTGATCTAAATATGAAAATAACTTAATACATTTTTCCTCCAGTCATTACTTCCTAATCTACTTTGTCTCTCTTCATCCAACCCATCAGACTGATGGGACATTATACACAGGAGGAACTGGAATGCACCCCGCAAGTTGCTTATCGCTCCACACAGAGATTCATTCTTGCTTTCTCTAGCATGGATGTAACAGTACCAATTAATCATACTACATTGAAATACTTACCATGCAACAAAGCAATACACAGTAAACAGTAAGAAGCAACAGCAAATCAAGTAGTAAGAGAATAAATACTCAAGATAATTAATATCCCATAAAATAATTTCAGTTCTGTTCATTAACCAATGTTTTTGAACTCAGACTGAAACAAATGCCAAATTCATAGTCTAGAAGTTTAGCTTACCTTTTTTTTTTTTTCCATCAAAGCATTCAGGAGAGAACAGATAGGCTAGAAGGTGCTGACCCGATGTTGATCTTCTTAAGTGACTACAGGTGTGTCACTAGGACCACTCTTTGGCCCAAACCAGAGATATTTAATTTAAGAGGCTCATTGCTATAGTCTCTTTCTCAAGGTGACAGTAAGAAAAACCAGAGCTGTTCAGACCTTACAAAGTGTGCTTGTTCCATGCACATGTGTTACCAATCATAAACACCTTTGCTACCTAACTAAATTTCAACTCTGATGTGTATCACCATATTCCGCCTAGTCAAATGTGCAGCTTGAAGAAAGAAATAGAATTCCCACACTTTCAAGAGAAGTGTTGTGGCTTCAAAATAATTTTTTTTCTTCAGGTACAGTATGACAACAGTAGTTTACAAAGTTAAATTTAAGATTATTTTTCATCCAATCACTTCATCCCAGGAACAAGAGCTATTACATGCAGTTAGCAGTATCAAAAGCTTGTCAATAACAATTAAGTGTATTTTACCTTTCAGAAGGTGGTAAAAATTTAACTTCTGGAATTTCTTGAAACCTTCATCACCTGGGAATGAGTTCAATGACTACTCTTGCAGTAGTCATGCAATGAATTTCTTCATATATAGATGTCCTAAGTTTGGAAAGAAAAAGCTGTAAACCACAGAAACTCTAAAGTGTCTTTTTGTATAGCAGAAACAAGACCCTGTCCTAAAAAATAGGAAGATACAGTCTAGAATTATTTACCTGTAGTTTTTTTAAGTACTTTTTTTGCTTCCTTAGTTCTTAATCTCTCTTCAAATCCTTCACTCCAATGACTGGAAATATTTGGATATATTTTATTGTCTTCTCATAATGGCATAGAAAGTTAGAGATTCTAAAACTAAGAGATGGTGTCTCATACTTAAAAGACAACTTTAAAAAGTTGCAAAATTGTTACCTCAACAAATTGAATTAAGAAAACAGGACAGTAGTATTAATGTTATGCTAATTTATTGTAATAAATGTATTTCTCTACTTATACAATTCTCTTCCCTATAATATCTTGGCAGTGCACAATGCCAATTAATACACACTTCCGGTATCCCAGTTGAGTGCCTGGTTCTCCATACATATACATTCAGGAAACAGACAGATAAAAAGGTCTGATCCAAAGTCAACTGCAGCTAATGCAAAAATTCCTGCTAGTCCCATTTGCAATTTCTCAACTGCACTATACTCATAATTGAAAGCAGACGGGTGCTGAAAAGCTAGCCCTGGTAACTAACACATAACCCAGGGTCACATAATGAGTCTGGCTCAGATCTGAGAATGGAACTCAAATCTACTGAATTTCTACCCAGGGATTTAATCACAAAACTACTATTCTTAATTTAAAATCAAGAGGTTTTGAGAGAAATATTAGTAAGGTGCTAATTTTTCACTTCAGGGGAATATATAATTACTCAGCTAACCAGCTTTTTTTATTTCAGACCAAATAAGAAACCAAAGTTCTTTGCTATTGTGTTAATTAAGGATTTTTATTCGTACCTCTAAGCAATATACTAACCTCTAAATGATATTCCAACTGTAGCCTGAACAGGAATAAAACTAAAGTACAATTAAGGTTTGCAGATCTGCCTATATTGTAGTTTTCTAACTGTAACCTTTCCACCCTGTTCTGTAATTAGCGAACCAGCTCGTAAGTTCTCCAGACACAGGCATTTATATAGAGCTCAAAGCTTATTTGCAAACTCTGGAGCAATCCCAGGAAAGAAGTAAAGCAATTCTGAACCAAAGAAACAGCAATACTACACACAGCACCTGTCTCCTATTTGTGGCAACTGGGATTCCCCCCCCCGTGCTTAACAGGCCACAGCTTTTAAGCAGATAAAATACAGGCCTTTTTACCTTGCAAATTTCTCACACAGACCAATTCTTAAAACAAAATCATACATTTATTTTTACTCAATGTTTCACACTCAGCACAATAAACTAGATAGATAGGCAACCTTTTTGAACACCACTTCAGACAAAAGCAGTCTCCCTCACACCTGGGCTCCTCTGGAAGCAACTGAAACAAGGCCCAAGGCCTTCTGCAAGGAGGCCGTGAGTCAGACTTACCTGAAAGCATCACAAGCCACAGGTGGGACTGGACATGCAACACCACCTATATTATTCCTCTGCTAGTCTCTGAAATCATAACTTTTAGGTCAAAATCCAAACTCCTTTGTATCTCCAGACTCTAGAGCCTATAGCCAGGGATTCACAAACCAACTCATGGGGGCTTACCAAAAGCCAGACAGATACCCGAGGGCTCTGGCTGCCTATCTCTCTCCAACAGCAGCGCACACCTCCAGCCACCCCCCCTAGGGCGGCACACACACCCCCCGGCAGGCTAGAGCCACGTGCCAGGCAGGAACCGAGCACTTAGAGCCTGCTAGGCCCAGAGTCACCAGGGCCCAGAGCATTACCACTCAGGTATGGCTGAAGGCTGAACTAAACCACAGGAGGCCATAGCTCAGCAAGACCTAGCCTAGTTGAGGTAGTTTAGAACTAAAAGAAACCCCCTGATAGCCACCAGGAACACCCCAGAGACCGTTTTAGCTTTGTTACCTTCTCGCAGCCTCTGAGATAATAGGGTAAACAGCAACAACCGCTCTGAAAAAAACCCCCACCCTCAAATTAGAGCCAGCTGTGCTCAGTTGAGCTAGAGCGGCACCTGCGGGATTACAGCCAGCCCTCCCTCACGGGCCCCAGCCACTCCCTTCCTGCCCAGCAGAGGGAAGGGCACAGACAACCCCTACTCTGGCCCAAAAGCTCTTTGGGCTTTGGCTTACCTGCTCTTTTATGTCCCGTTTCCTCAGTCTCTGCACTATAAATCCTGGAGAGACAGACAAGGCTAATTCCTGTCTAGAAAGTGAGAGCAGCTGGCTGAGGTAAGTCTGAGAGGGTTTCCCCTCAGGGAAGGGGGAGGCAGAGGCTGCTGGCTAGCTGTAATTACAATAAGCATTCTGCCTAGAGTCTGTTAATTAAGAAAAAATTGAGGTGATATTTTAGATGTTATTGTAAAAAAAACACATAGGAGTATTTTTTTGCAGGGTTGTGCTGGGGTAAAGGTAGCGCTGTTGAGTGGGTTTGCTACAGCTGGGATAGCAGGTGTTGCCCTGGCAGTTATTTCTCTGTGGTGGGAAACGTGTGAGAGAGCGCTGTCTGGAATGTTCTTCCTGGTGGGGTGTTTGTTGGTCTCCTGAGGTACAGGCACGTATTAAGCTACCCCAAGGACAAAATGAAGATTTTGGTGGGGGGCCACTAAACGTGAATGGCATTGCTAGATGGTGAAACTTGTGCAAGCAAGTAGGCTATGTCACTGGAGTAAAACCTACCCTTGTTTATCACCGTTTACACATCGCTGTTATGAGAAAGCGATACAAGCAAGATGATTTTACTGGCCATTTAATACTAACCCTCTGCTTATCCTGACACTGCTCTTCAGAAATACTTGGCCTGTTATGCACTGTACCGTGTTTGTGACATTTGTATAAAATATATGTTTACAATCAGAATGTAGTACTTACACATAATTGCTTCATGAAATCTAGCACTTAAAAAAAATCTCCAAGAAGCAATTCTGAGAATACATTAAGGATGTATTCTCTGGTTTTTGTTTTGTTCAGAATAAACCTTTTCTTTGCCTTTCACATACAGCTTTTAGAGTACACTTGAGTCGTACTTTTGTACTGTTTTCCAGAACCTAAGAGCTAGCAATATAAGGATTTTTAAATTGAAGTCGGGATTCTCAAATAATCTGAAGAGCCTGAGAACTGGGGCTGGAGGAGAAATAAACATCACCAATCTAAATATCATGAGTGTGATAACAGTGAACAGGGATAAACTAGAGATTTATAGGTGAATGTGATAAAAGAAGAAAGCATTAGATGGAAATAAAAATGTAACATTCTAGTCTATTTAATCTTTTTTTTAACTTGTTAGCTAAAAAGTCAAAGTGGGATGCTACTAATGAGCGTTTAAAAGGAGAACTGAGGCAAGCATTTTATTTGGGGAGGTTTATGCTTATCTTCTGAAACAGTTTATTATCAGAGTGGGTGAGAAGTGGGTCATTCTTATAATCAAAAGATAGCTGGCTGTACCAGACTATTTGGCTGCTTACTTGCTACTGTAGTTTGAACACTTACACTGTTTTGTCACCATGTTGGATATCTGCTTGTATCTCTGAGAAAACAAGTTCCTTAAATAGCCCTTTCTTTGCTGTCTATAATTGCAAACAAAGTATAATAGAAATCAGATCAAAGCGTATCATGTTGACTATGTGCCTGCAATGTTAACAAAGGAATGAAAATTATACCCAGATCTAGAAAGCGTTAAAAACACATATGCTGTTACTTTTTTGTTGTTGTTTTTGTAAACAAAGACACATTTACTGAAGAGGTGGCTTTACGCAAGCTGTTTTTTCAAACCTGTCAATATGCCATTTGGATTTATGGTAACAACTGGAAAAGCAGGAGTACCTATTCCCCAAGTACAGGCAAAGCAGATCTCTAACAGGCTCCTATATTCTGTGTGGCATCTACAACCAAGATTTTGTCATCAATCAGAGCTAGTGAAATAAGTTCTGGATAAATGAGAAAACTTTTAAAATATTAATACGGCTATCATTGCATGAGGCTTTGATTTTACAAAACTGGCTCTTGATAATACTTCTTTCTGCATATCCAGGGCAGTTATCTTAGCATAACATAATGGTTTTCATACGACTGAAAGTATTGCTCTAACAGCACTTAGACAAAACAATTGTACTGGTCTTTAAATAGAAATTATCCACTTTTGTTGATCCATGAATTAAGGGCAGTGGTGAAAAATATAACGGGTGTTCCAAATAATTAAGGTTCTATATTCCTCTAATGGATTTTTTAAGATCATCAAATCCCGGATGTTTCATTCTATGCACTTTTAGATTGGCTATTGGAATGGAACTTCAGTCCTGGTAGGGTGTCCTGAGGCAAAGACTGCTGTCAAAGTTGAGGGCAGTAGGTGAGAACTGTCTCAGCAGCCTAGAGACAGGACTTCCAAAACACCATTTGCAGCTTTTTGATTGGTATGCCATAATTGCCTAGAGAAACGATCTGGTCAGTTCACCTGACTATAAAATTAGAATAGTAAGGGTCTTCACAGATTGATTGTGTGAATTTTAATTATTTAATGCTTTTAAAGTACTCTGAGAGCCTTTGGTGTTTTTATTGCAGTATTTCAAAATAATAATTATTTTTTTCTACTAGTTATGTAACTGTGTGGAGGAGTGATATGCTGTCTGTGGCAAACAGGCATAATATCATTTAACATTTACTTTACACAGTAGATCTCTTTTTCCATACTCAGCACTTTTGCTATTCATTTGATAATTTTCCATACTTGAACAATGTGATTCACTATATCTATCAAGAAAAATACTAAATTTGCTTGATAGGGGAATAAAAAGGAAATGGCACTTCAGGCAGTGGCCCTGGTGTTACGCTTTGCACTATTTATTTTATACTATTTCACTGTTAAAGTGGTTTGAAGAAGTACAATTTTGATCTTTTGTCCAGGCAACTTCATTTTCTATTGTTTTTACACCATTTCAGAGTGATGTCTAAGAAATGAGGCGTACACCAGCCAAGATGCTTCACATTGAGGAATCAGCACACGTATTGATCATAATATGGTTGGCTTGTGTAAACTCATATCTAATAAATACAAAGAACCTTCCTTTCAAATACTAACATGAACCAAAAGTCAGCTTAGTGATCTGATGAGGTACTGACAAATTCACATCCTAACCTAAATGACATTTGTCACACTGAAGTAGAAACAATTATTAATAATTTTCATTTCATTAGGAGCACTACAATGAAATGTCAACAACTTTAAAAGTGTAGCAGAAGTGTACAAATTAATTTTGATTTTCTGAAGTGTAATTATTTTTGTAAGTACCACACTGTGTAATCACTTTTGGCGGTATTACTTCTGCAATCAATAATACTTAAATGTACTTACCTGTTTTCAAACATAGTTTCCTAAGGTCACCCCTTACTGGTGAGGAAGTTTTGGTTGAAGAACGTAAGGAATCATTTCCCAACTAGTCAATGATACCGGAAAAATAAAAAAAAAAAACCGTTTACGTATATTTCTATTTCTATTGATTGCCTTAAAGGGGTGTTTGATGTGCACACGCTTTTGATACAAAAAAAGACTGTCATGCAAGTCCATTTTTGTACGCCGGGTGGCAGCATTAGCTCTCTCTGCTATGCGTGCGCCTCCTGGGGCTCATCCTACTTTGCAGCTGCAACCCGGCTGCAAAGATAATTATATTCCCTCGAGCCGGGCAGACAGGCCAGATTTGGCCTCACATTAGCCAGATGAATGGTTGGTAATCATTAGAGAAGTACACTGTTCCCACAAGTTTAGCCAGTCCTCAAGTGCCAGCATTTGTAACAATTCACAAGCTTGTAATGCCGGAATACAGAGAGACCACAAGAAGACATACCTTGATGGAAAGTTACTTTTCTACCTTGTGGCTTAAGACCTTGGATTGGGTTTGCGTGGCAAGGTTTTGGTAGCAGGGAGGGCGAGTGATAGAGTGGCTTTGCTGGGCCCCTGGTGTGCAGCCAGCATCAACCCACCGCAGACCTAGGCAATTGAGCTGACATTCTGATAGGTACGTATCCATGTTTGCTGCATTAACAGCATTTTGCTCATATATTTGTTTATTATTTTGTCAGTTTTCTGGAGATCTCCAAGATCAATTGCTCTGGGAACCTCTGCCAACACTATTGCACCAGGGTCGGAGCAGAAATAGTCGCCAGTTTGGCCCATTAGGAGCAGCTTCCCTTACAGACAGTATGTAAATTGGTTTCTGGAATCAACAGCAGGCCCTTAAAGGATTGATTTTATAGTGTAGCTTGAATGGGTCCAGTAGTATCTTGTTATAACCTAGCTTTCAAGCCTAGTTTAACTTCACCTGGAAAATTGTATCAATGACTCGTATGGGAAGATGTCAGTTAGAAGCCAAGTTGATGTCACCAGAGTTAGGAATGGAAGAATGTACTTAAACTACTAAAATTGTAGATCCCTCCATTAAAATTGAAAACCCAATAAAAAAGATTGGAATTTTCTCTCTGATTACTAAATTTTCCATTAATGTTAAGGAGTAAAACCAGGAAAAGTGACTTTATACCATGAGGAAAACAAAGCCTGAAAACGTGCAAAAAGTATCATAGCAGTGATGTGTCTTGACATCTATTGTTAAATGTCATTAAAAATAGTTGTTTAGCCATTTACAGTACCATGTTAATTTAAGAATGCAGCAGATAAAGCATTTCAGGCACTAACTTATTTAGAGGCTGAATACGTCAAAATCCAGAACAATATCAAAATAAAAGAAAGAGTACACTTTCTTAACTTTCAGAAGTTATCTGCATTTGTAATCTATATGGAAGAATAATGTCCTCAGTATGTTGTGGGCAAGTTTCTTCTGCTATTTAGAAGTGCACTTTTCACATAAGGTATAGGGAAATGTAGTTAGAAACTGAGGAACTGCATAAGTGAATGTACCTACTTAGTAAACTAAAACATTAAATTCTTTGCAAGTACCCTAGAGTCCACAATTTCTAGGCGATTGTACTGGAACTGTGTAACTGGGCTAATTGCTAGGAAGCCAGGTGGCTTTTATTCTGCTTGAAACTAAGCTACTCTAAAAATGTTTGAGTTTTGATGACGCAGCAAATGCTGTTGGAAAGTGTTTTGTTGGAATTGTCATCTAAATACAAAGTCTGTATAGCAGTCTGTTTGCACGTGAATTTGGTATCATTACCAAAGAAAGCTGCTGATACTAATGAAGTATGTTTTAAGCTTTCAATACCTGTGTATTATTTTTGCATTAATCAAGTGATCATCAGCACTATACACCAATAACTCCGGTGTAAAAGAGATAGCAATTGGAAAATCCCTATCAGACTTAATCAGCTGTACTCTGTAGTCTTAGTTCCTCCTCAGTCTCATTGGAGAGGCTCTCCTGGTTTCTTGGGAAGAAAATTTCATGAAAGATAGGAGGTTCTGAAGTATACATGCGGCTACAAAGTCTTTGGTTTCTCTTCCAGTATGAGGTAAACACAGAATTTGCTTTAAGTAAACAATTTTTATTAAATAAAAACCAAATCAGACTCTGAAACTAAACATCTTGCTGGTTTGAAAATTCTGGGTAATAATTGCATTCAATTGTGTGCATCTTTGGTTGGGTTACCGTAAATATGTTCAAAATACTGTATCAGATAACAATCTTTTGTTATTTCCATTTCACTAGAAATACCATTGTAATGAATTACAGCTTAATTTTTGTAGCTCATCAGGTTTGGTTAGATACTATGAATATACAGGATTGTGGGTAATTATCTCAGTTTAACTAGGTGGCACTTGGAATTTACACTGAATTTAGTTTGGATTTTTAATTTTATTTGGATTTTGGTATTTATTACATGAGCCGAAGCACTCGAGATTAAAGAAAAAACTTATAGCAGATAATGTGCTTGTTCTTCTAGGAAGCAGCAAAGATAATTCTATCTGCTGTTATACAGATTGCATCTGTTTTATATGTTCATTTCACATGCCACCAGGTGACTGTGCAAATCAAAGACTGTTTCATACACTGAAATGTAGTTTCAGGGTAATAGGTCTTATTAGTGAGTAAAACACTGGCCCAGGTTGCCCAGAGAGGTGGTGGATGCCCCGTCCCTGGAAACATTCAAGGTCAGGTTGGACGGGGCTCTGAGCAACATGATCTAGTTGACGATGTCCCTGCTTATGGCAGGGGTGTTGAATTAGATGGCCTTTAAAGGTCTCTTCCAATACAAACTATTCTATGATTCTAAAACCAGGAACAGTTAACATTGTTTTCTCTGTAGTCCACTACTTCAAACTGGAGATGTTTGAACCTATTCAGTAGATGCAAAAGAAGCTTTGTGTGTGTGACCTGCTGGGGGGATACATCCTAAATCCTACAAAATAATTATGAGGGTGTTTTTGCTGCAGAGTATTGAACTTAAAAGGCAGGATCAGTAAGTCAAAATTGGAAAAGAATCAAAAAAACCAAAGCAGAGCTTGTCAACTGCAATTACATCTTCTAGTCACTGAAATATAATATAATTCAATATCTGTGTTAACATTCAGCATTGTTAATTCATAGACGAGTAATTTAGTTGAATTCTCAATGAGAAACTGAATTTGAGGTGACTCAGCAGGAAAATCAGTATGTTCTATAATTGAATGGAGAATAGTTGAATTATTGCTGGCAGTGAGCTTGATGTAACAAGTATTCCATGTGCCATGAAGAGACCTAACGGTTTGACAAGCATTACATTTATTTCAGATAATGAAGCACAATAAAATGTGGAGTAATTAAGTGCTAAAGAAAACTTCATGACCCAAATCCCATGTAGGAAGTCCCAGTTTAGGCAGAAGCTAGGAAGTATTGATACAAACGATGTTTCAGGTGTTGAGTTTCAGTTTAGACATAGTTGATTCTGCCTTGGGATGTGAGATGGTTAGATGATGTTTCTAGGTGCTTATCAATTTATTTTTTACACTTATATGGTTGTTAGATTACAACATTCACATCAACATCAAGCATGAATTTGAGTGGAAGAAGCAGAGTGAGCAATGTCCTCTGAAAGATAACTCACCTGATAAAATGGCTGGTAAATGTACTTCTCCCTTTTAGGAGCTGCATCACAGCACCTTGCTTGTCTTACTCTGGCCTAGCACGCAGTTCGACTGCAAACAGCAGGAAACTACCTTCTGCATGATACAACTGCAACAATTTCAAACAGGCAATTCATTTCTGGCTCAAGCATTCTGCTGAGGAGAAGGTGAGGTTCATCTTTGTCTCATCCAAGTACAAGACAAGGGAACTACCCTTCCAAGGGAACAGGCTTTTGGGGCACTTAGTGAATAAATAAGGTTCTATAGTCAGTCTCAAAGCTGAAATATGAAGACTTTTGAAAAGGATTTCATTCTAGACCTGATTTTTTGGTTCAGGCCAAAGATAACTTCCCTAAAATAAATGGTATCAGGGAATACTTAAATTCTTTGATATAACTTTATCTAGGATCCCTTTTAGAAAAAAATCCACAATGCACAGATGCTTTCTGAGCCTCCGGTGAGACTATTAGAAGTTGTATATGGTTTGGAGGCTATGTGGCTGCAAGAGCATTTTACGTATGCGTGTCTCTTCATGAATGGGTGCTAAATCATAACTAGTGCCTTTACTCCAAAACAGCTTCCTGCTCAGGGAAGCCTAGGTCAGAAGATAGCTTGCTGGCCTTTGCAGAAGCAGTTCTAAGCCTGGAGCAGCCGTTGTTTTAGATTACAGTGATTAGAAATGCATGTAACTTGAACGAACTCGGGAAAGAAATGGCTAAGAGAAATCAACAGAACGGTTTGCATGGATTGGAAGTCTGGATGCCTGGATGTATGTGTGTTTTTAAGCTACAAGTTTTTCCCTCTTGAACTAGGTTTGTAGGATAGTGGACATAAGTATTTTCAGGAAGGCCTTCACTGTTCGTCTAGGCAGACTTGTCCATGTATGTAGATTTGCCTTGTGAAGGGTTTTTTTTACTCCAAAGACAACTTTCATAGGCTGGCTGGTTAAGTGATTCTCTGAACATAACAGTTAAATTTGTGGTATGTTCCTATGGATTTAGCTTTTCCCTAATATCTAAGTTTTTAGCCTAATATCCAAGATCTGCGTTAGTGCTCGGAATGCCAGTCTCTCCCCTGTGAAATGTGTGATTGTAAACCTTAGTGGAAAAGATACTTAACGCTAAGGCAAATATCATAGCAAACTGGTAATGTGTGACAACTCGTCACAGCTTTCACAAAAGCATGCTAACTAACAGATGACTTATCAATAGTATTACAAGAATTCATTGTACAGGTATCTGCATTTTTAATTTGTCAAATGCTTTAAAAAGGATGCTAAAACCTGATTTAAACATAAAAGCAGATGCATTCTTTTGAACAAGGATTAGAAAGCAAATAATTAATCATACATACCTGAGGATTTATGTACGAAGCTACTTAAACAAGAATAATAAACCTACAAATGCAGTCTCTCCACCTATTTTGCATTCTTTTGAATTAAAAAAGTGTGGATTTGTTTGGTAGATAGCACTTGATGTAAAAAAAATGCTGAAATATTCTCCTGGTACCTTATAGAAATAAAAAATTTAACAAACATGCTATACTGTTTTTAACTAGGTGGTAAATGCTTTATAAACACTGGAGCTTGTAAGCTGTAGTGCTGATTAGGTAAATTAGACTTGGAGAAACTGGAGGCTGTGCAGGCCTCCTACATCGATGAGGTTTGCTTTCCACTCAGGAACAAGTGGGAAATTTGCATGAGGGTCACGAAGTAAAGATTGGCTGGCCTGAAAGGCTTCTGAGTGTTATGGGAAGTGTATAAAACTGACTGGCTTTGACTTCAAGCCAGGTGAAACCAAGTTGATTTCACAGTTATGTTTTTGAATCCGCACATCAAACCAAAATCAAAAGGTCTGGATCTGAGGGAAGTGAAAGAGAAAAACAATTTTTTGCATGAACAACTACAGGATGAGATCACCAACAGTCACTTATCTTTAGCGTTTAGTGCTAGTCTCTACCATGTACTGTAAGAAAGGTCTGTACTCTTTGTTCAGCTGAGTGAGTTTCTAGAAGTTCAGGACTTGAAGTGAATTTCATGGGATAACTGAGTTTTTATCAATAAGTATATGTAATTCTGGCAAGACTTCTGGGATTTGAGGGACCAATACTTTGCATATCAGTTTATTGAATTCAGACTGAGGTCCCAGAGCTGTAATAATAAGTTTAAGCTTATGGCAATAAAGCTACCTGCAGGTAATATATTTGAGCACAAGGGCCCAAACTCCTGCAAAGAAAAAGTGCCTGACTCTTTTGTTCAAAATTTAGTTCATTGCATTTATGTCCCTGTTACTTCTCTTGTCATACACATCCTTCATAAAGCTTTTACTTTGCACTTCTCTGCCATTTAAACACTCAAGATTTAGAATTAAACTTTGATATGAAGATGGAGGAATAATCAGAAACAGGAGGAAGATGGAGTGCCTTGCCAGCTACTCTGAGGGTTCCTACACATGCATGTTGCCTTGTGCTCTCACTCTATTCTGTCAGGGAACCTAAAATTATTATTTTCCTTTTCTGAGCAATATTTTAATCTTGTTGCTACCTTGTCAGTGTGTTCATGTATTACAACTTTGGTTTTATTGTGCTGGGCTTGTTTTCATGGGTTCAGTTTTCAACATCTCTGCTGATGAAATTGAGCACTTGGGCTTTTAAATTCAACAGCGAGAAGAGGAAAGAGGGTGTCTCTGATCCCAGCCTCCACAGAATTCCCACAGTGCCCCCTACATTGAAAGGCTTTAAATGTATCTCTCCTTTGAACATCTCATGCTGCTGGCAGTAATGCTTTTGTACTGTCTACAGCTCACTTTGTCTTGGTCTAAGAATTGATGGGGTCCCTAGAATACTTTTAAAAGGAGAACTCCTTGGGTAAATTCTTCCACTGGTATTTTTTTTCCCAAACTGCATCTTATGAATATTTTCCTTGAACCTCTTATTTCAACAAATGTTACCCATGAAGGTACAGGGCAAAAAGTTTATAAAATAGGCTTTCAGGTACCCAGGACTGTATAGGATACACACTTTGCACTAATTAAAGATAAAAATTATAGAATAGAGTATGACAGGTCTGTTTTTTAAGGTATGTCTGTGACTCTCTGCTTACAAAGTCAATGGGGTTAAAAGTACCACAGGATATATGTCCTCTGGACCCACAGATTTATAGGTGACTTATAATCTTCTGTTTCTTTTCCAAAGTCGTGAATTTTCACATCTTCTCATCAGATGCTAAGCAAGTCAAGGGTTCATCCTACCATCAGAGATGAAAGATTCAGTGGAAAAAGAGTTGCATTGAAACCTTTATAGTGCTTGCTTGTGACTCGCTGCAGTCTGTTGAGCCACTTTTTAAACTTCACAGTTGTAAAACCGTTTCTAAGCTTGTCATTTGGAAACAAGTCTACATGAGAAGGCGAAAGGAGCATTTTCCACAGTAGTCTGGTATATGACAGCTATTGAGAGGAGCAGAATGCTACAACTCATGTGAAAGGCTTTGGTAAGAAGCTATTTTCTAGCAGTCATTAAGTCTTGCATCTCAAGAGTTGCCGTATAAAGTGGTAACTACTGCTGCTGCTCTGAACTTCAGTGATGAACAGCGGTTTGCCTTGCAGCCATTTAAGCCTGTACACACGCTGGTACATGCGTCCAAGCTACTCTGACCTATATTGCTTTCCCTACCTGGGAAACACATTTGGAATTGTAGTGCTTCCTTATCAGGCATGTGGAGAGCAAATAAATGGGCCACATGTTGACTCTCTCAGTACTGGAAGGTATTCATAAACCAACTGCATATGGAAAGGATGAAACCAAATATATAAGGATTAAATATTTCACTGAAACAGAAATTATGGCACTTTTTTTATAGGAGCGAGCAGGTGGTGCTTTTAATCCAACCAAAATTAACCCATGTTCAATAATTTATGTGTTCAAATTGACTCTAACGAATGCTGCTTAATTAGGCATTCTTGGAAAGATGCTTTACATTGGGTCTCAAATTGGAATTTGGATGTAACTATGGTTATCTTCCCACAGCAGTTTTAGTATATAATGAAGGAAGGAGTTCAGAGTATAAAGAATATTCAAAGTAACTTTGCTCTGAATCCAGCTGTAGTTGTCTACATAGTTTAATTGTCACATTTTCCAACAGTGGAAATTAAAAAGACTATCTTTTTGTAAAAAGCTGTTCATGGCAAAGAACATTCTCACAAAAAGGAAATAAAAATAGAGCAGTTCATTAGATCTGTAGCTTGTCTCAGGAAGACATGAATACAGGAGTCAGTCTGTGTTTGAAGTAGGAAAAAGGAGGACAAATACACAGGTCGTCAGTAATCTTTCATGCCTTTCCACTATCTCACTCTCAAGTAAAACCAACAGAATCTGTTGAAAGATAGCCCGTTAGCATGAATTGGGTAAACCTATTTCTTTCCTTCCACTAGTTAGTACTTGGAATAGTTTTTCATTATTGATGTGTTACACACTTTTTTGTGTGTGTATCTTGCTATTCTGTTCTGAAGAAAAAGTGTTCCTGCAAGATGATCAAATATAACTTTGCTGTGCAATTTGGAGAAAACTTAAGAAACTGATTTTCTTCTGTTCTTAAAGTTTTGTCCTAAAGAACTATTTTTGTACTTCACAATTGGAAACATGCAAGACAATGTATTTTTCTCATAACAAGAACTGGAATAATACTGCAGGACTGAATTAGCATTAGTTCTACTCTTGCTTAAAAAAAAAATCAATCACACCTTTAGCTTTCTGCACGTGAGACATCAGTGAGAATGTTCACATGAATAAACCAGGTTTTTAATTTTTACAAGACTGAGCAGTAGCACACAGTAAGGGCCCCAGTCCCTCACTGGATTTATTTAGGTGGTTCTGTATAAGAAAAATAACATAATAGTTAATACAAAACTCTACAAAAATTGGATTCTTGGTGATTTCAGTGGGGCCATGTCCTCCAGAAAGTCTCAGATTTTTCTACAGTAATAATAAAATACATTTTCATTTCTTTAACCATCACATTTTTTCTAGTGGTAATATATGAATATATTCTGTTCTTTCTAACAAAATGTTTAGTAGTATTATTTTCAGTCTGGATAAGGTAGTAGTGCTTGTGTAACTTTTGTGTTCAGATGATCAGATTTTCACTGAAAACCGAAGTTTTCTCTTTAAATAATGTCTCTTAACATGTGCATTGCTGCCACATGGGATGCCACTAAGTCTGCATTTGTGTTGCTAAAAGTAGGTGTATTTATTTTTACCTCTAGAGTTGAGGAAAAAAGGTAGTGGAGGAAAAAAGGTAGTGGAGGAAAAACTAAAGCCTTTGCTGAAAATACCAGTCTCTACTCAGTCAGGAGTGGCCAGCTTGAATACAGGTTTTGAGCAGTTTGGGTACTAGTCTTGTGAAAATTGTATCTCACAGGTTGCAGTGGGCTTGCTGGTGAAAGTAGAATTTTCAGCTTGAAGAGCAAGCAAGGTCCCTGCTGAGAGGCTAGCTTTAGGGAGTTAACTCAACTGAGTCATCCTTGGAACCAGCTGCATTTTCATCCTACTCCCACAACAGTGCTGGGACTTATGGAAAGGCATTGCTTTCTCTTGAACAGCAATTATTGTCTCCTGAAGTATGTAACGGGGCTCTTGAGTATATAGAATTTTGGGGGTTCGGTTCTTAAAATTGGGAAGGCTGCCTGCAATTTGAAACAGATTGTCTGACAGATCTTGCTTTAGAAGAAATATCTTGAGTGGTGCAGAAACCTGAAGGATATTTGGGAAACTGATTAAAAGACTGAACTGAAACCTAAAAGTTACAGCTTCTTCCTGATCCTCAGCATATTTGAAAAATTTATTCCAGTTCAAATATTGAAACACGGTGCAACATTACTGTTTTAAAGAAGCACTCACTGAAGACCTTTCATGAAAGGTCATGAGTTGTTAGCGTGAAGAACAGCATCTAACCTGAAGCATGGATTTGCTTGTCTTATCTTGTTACATTTTTCTTAGCACGTTTCTATACAGAAAGGTAGGCAAAAGCTCCCTTCTGTCAAGGTGTGTTGGTAGGCAATGAAAAAATAAGATCCTAGGGATCTAGGGAATATGGCAAGTAGGTAGCTAACACTATTGAGGAAAAGTGGGGAACACAGGCCACAAATCTATGGGAACACATGCTTCCTTGTATTTGCAGCTCTTGGTACACCTGCTGTGCTTGTATATGCTTATTTACATATATAAAATAATGATATATGTGAAGAATATATATACGAAGATAAGTGACAATTCAGTTTACTGTCACAGGAAAGCTTAGGTGGAGGAGAGTGTAGAGAGCAGTCACACTGCGCATGCCTCAGTCTGCAACAGGAACTGAAAAAGGAGCCAACAACTACTTTTTCTTTTAGCAAATAGTTCACTAGAATTCTGGGTCCCTATTTGGCTAAAGTATTTGAAATAATGTTACAGTAAACAACTTTAATTATTTTATAATAAATACTAAGTAAAATCAGTAGTTATAGCGAACCTTCAAAGGTTGATACTTAGCTACTGGTTGTCTTTTACTGTGCATTCTTGTAGTAACTGGGTAAAAAGGAGCACTTGGGAAACAAACCTTTCTGGGAAATGAGACTGACCACAGCTTTCTCCTGTTGTTCCTGCGAACAGCTAACAGTAAACACTACCCAAACCATCTTGTCTCTGTAGTATACTATAGTTTACAGTGCAGAAGTTCAATTTTTAGAGCTCATAAATTGTTCGGTATATGCTGTTAATTATCAGCCAGTATGAATCACTGAAGTCATAACCTGACTCCTAAATGAGTTTCCCATAAATCTGTTCTATTTATTAGAGGTCAAATTGATAACCACTAAGAAGGAATATCAATGCTGCATATCATTCTGTAAGGATATAATTACATCTAAAAAAAACCCCAACCCTCCTCTCTCCTTCTGCTCCAGATATTTTAAGTGTGAAATTCAAAACTCTCCAGTAACTGCTATTTCTTAACAAGATGTCATGAGAGCAGGAGAACAAATGAAAAAAAACTTGCAAAATAATTATGGATGAAAGGATGTTTCTCACTATCTTGTGCATCTGTGGGGTAGAGATCTAACGGTCTAAGCATTTGTTTTGAAAAGCTTAAAGATTGATGACCCAACTTTTTTCTAACTACATTGTCCATTATAGGAGATAGTGCTATGGACAAACTTTATCCTTGGAAGGGAATGGTAGGAGGAATCAATATCAATATTCACATAGTCTATGAAGATCCACTATTGCGCCTTCATAATTTCAAGGAAACCAACTTTTCTTCTAATTTTTAGGGGTTGAATGAGTAGAAAAAGCAGTTATTCCCATGTGCCTTTTGCTGCTGGGTAGCTGGCAAAAATGACGCATTCTTTGAGACTAATAGTCTAGAAAAAGATTATACTGAAATGGTCTCATATCTTTTGTTACAGATAACAGACACTATCAGGAGTTAAGGAATGCTTATATCCAATATGGCCATGAGTGTAAAGTTGAAACTTATTTAGAGCATTTTAAATCATAACATTTCTCCTGTGTATACTGTAAGGCCACATAAATTTGAGGAAAGCTGCTTGAAAAATCAAATTATGAGCTAGAAATGTAACACAAACATAGTCTGAAACTAAATCTTATACCTCATATATACTATATTCTTGTGAAGTTATATTTATGAGCTTCCAATAAGAAATAGAATACAGTGGAACGTTTAGGAGCAATTTTAATTTATTATCACTTGCAATATGTAGTTAACATAAACATGCAAACTGTCTTTTGAAAAGCATTGATTCAGACAGATTTAAATTTTTACTTCTGAGTCTTTCTTCCAAGGTTGTTCCTTTTAATATCTGTATATAGTTATTGCTTCTCAGATACAATATCCACATTGTATCCATTTCTCAAGCTCTGAAATAACATGGACCTCAGTAAAAGAATGGGGGTATATCATGTCATATCAGACAAAAAACCCTACATGCAGAAATTGTACTTCTGTCATTTAGACCTCCACTGAACAGCCTCCTTGAGGTTGGACCTTCTCACTATCGTAATTCACTGCTCTTTACTAATGTTAAACTTTCATGTATCTTGAGTCACAAAGGCTTGGTTACGTTTTTTTTAGAATTGTAATTTGATCTGGGACTAAAAGAGATCTGAGACTTTCTCAGTCTCCTTCTTAAGTTCTCTTTCACTTTAAAATGTTTACACATTACTTCAGGACTGTAAGTTTTCTCCTTTAAAAAATTAAGACAACAATGTTGGCCTGAAGAAAAGTTGTACTAATTTTGGCTAACTGGAGATAAGATGTACTTTCTTTTGATGTTTTTAATCTTAATTTAAAGTGTGAACAGGCGTAACAGTCAGAATCATAAGAACTGTGTTTATGTATAGCTGCCGATAGCCTCTTTTAAGAATTCAGGTGCTTCCAGAGATCTTGGAGTTTTTAAAAAAGGAAAAGATGTGCATGGTACAAGTGTTTCTTTAGTACCCATGATTCTCTTGATGTTTTTTGATAGCATGATGTTTCTATTCAAGAGTCTTAAAAGACCTAGGGTAGATTTCATGTAAGATAATGAGAAAATTCAAGATCAAGCATATTCAAGTCCAAAGGAAAGTAACAAAAACAGTTGAAAGGCAAGAGGAAAGATTGTTTTAAAGTGATTTTACTGATTGTAGAAGATGACTAAGTTAAGGTAGACAATTATGTTTGTCAATCATAGTGATCACATATGATTACGTTAAATGTCAAGATTTAGAATGCTGGTATATTATCTGGATTGAAGTAGAATGTTCAGAGTAATGAAAGAAACCTACAATTTTAGTTAAGCTAAGTGTAGTCCTTTGCTCAGCTATGTTCATATGTCTCTTGTCAAGGGATCCCAAGATCATCTTGTTTTCACTTCACTGGAGAAGCAATGCATACTGGATGAAACTTTGAGAGGTATTGACAGAGGAGTTTCTGTCTTTGATTAGAACTGCAGGATAGGAGGTGAGACAATGGACCAAAACTGAGGAACTTCGAGATGAAGAAAGATCTGATAACTGAAGTCAACAGATTGTTTTTAGTTGGTTTAATGGACCCAATTAAATATCATTGACCTAATTTTATCAGCAAAATATGTTCTGTTCAATTAGCATAAAAATCTGGATAGCACCCACATCAGAATCTTAACACTTTTCTAATATATAGCATCTTACAGAGGCTACAACAATCTTCCTTTGTACAAGATTATCTATGTTTGGATTATTTTAAGATTTCTTCCTATAACAGGGCTGATTTGGTTTGAGCCACATGAATGAATTGTTACGAAGTCTTATTTTACTGGCAGGTGTGACAGTAACTGTATACAATGTTTATTGTATCGAATGTTCATGTGTCCTACTCCAAAATTCATCAAATTAACTGGAAAGTCATCAGTTGACTTCAAATAGGCTTTTAAATAATGCCTGCAGTTAAATATGCACACTTTGTATCCTAGGTCTTCTATAATCTGAATTCTAATCTTTTAGTGCTGTCATGCACTGAATGTGCAGTTCTGAGATTTCAGAATTTAAAGATTTTAGATGAGTTTAATCCCCCAACACCAAAGGAATTGGAACCTTTCAAATTCAACTATGTTCTTTGGGAGAAGAAGAATAACTCATAATTTTTGGTTCTTTTGAGATTTTGCCTCTTTCTCATTAAAGAAGGAAAAAAAAGAGGTTGTGAGAGGAGTATAAAACTCAATTGTTAACCTTACTGAGATAATCTGCTTGTTAAAGAGACAATCAAATTATATGTTTTCTTAACCAGCGTGCAATCCATTTTTATTTAAGGGTAACTGCTGTTCATCAATGCCTGACTTGCATTATTTCTCTGTCTTATTTACCAGTTCTTACCCTTGGTGTTGTGTTTGTAGTTATAGAAAGTTATGTCGAGTTTAACAAAACACTGGAAATTTATTTACATGACCAGATCTTGCTCATCTGAAGTTCACGGTCCTTTGTGCTTAGATTTGACTAAGGCACTTACTTAACCAGTCTCCTACCTTGAGAGTGTTAAAGCACATCTTTGATAACTTCATATGCTTCTCTTTACAAAGCTGAGTTCCTTGAAAAAAACATTGCAATATTGCATTTTAAATGGTCATCCTATAGCCACAGTGCTGCTGATCATCCAAACTTTATTTGTTGACTATAAACTGAGGAAATCCCAAGTGCTTTTTCGGAAGTGTGGTTAGTGGCACTGCTACTGAATTGGTGCAATAGGTTTGTCAGAACTGAGAGTCCTGCAAATAAGCTGAATAGAGTACTCAGCTCAATCAACAAAATTTTGTAGTCAGTAATGGCTGCCTTTAACAGATATGTGTATCAAAAATCAAAAATTGTCTCTGTGAAACTACAATATAGTAATATCAAGGTCTCAGAAATATGTGGTTTCTTCAATTTGCTTGTAAATATTTTATTGCTTTGAAAGGGCCGCGGGGGGAAAAAAATCAGTCATTAAAAGGTATGATGTTAGATGTGTTGTTCATTTCCTTTCTTCCAAGTTTTCAACAGAAAATGCAAGCTTAAGCAATACACCAACATGCACAAGATTACAAGTATTCCTATGCTTTGTAATATATCTATTTTAACACTGGTGAGATTTTGCCTATATTGGAAATATTTTTTCCCCTGGGTTGGTTGTATGACAACATTTTACTCTTCTACCACAATTCTCTTCAAATTTATCCTGAGTTCCTGTTGATGATTATAAAGGTCCAGCTCCAATTTCAGAAAGCCCTTTTCAGCAGAATTCTTACACCCTGAGGAAAATATCTTTGTATTTTGCTTTAGGCTTTTTTAGCCATCAGTTGTAGGTCTTTTACAAAAGATGCTCCAAAGCCATCTTTAACCTCTTTCTCCTTCCACTCTCCAGCTGCTGCACAGCAGGGAAAGGATTTTTAAATACATGCCTAGTATCTGTGGAAAAGTAATTCCTGACAAGTAACTGTCTTTATGCATTCCATTTCTGTTCACAAAAATGGCTTGCACTATTTTTCATACACTTCAATATCAACAATTATTGGTTTATAATGCATTTTTCGAAGTAAGTTGTGAATGTTTGACTAGATCGATCATTTATGTTGCTTGTTGTATTTTTATTCCAATTAGAAATAGGATAAAAATGTGAAATTTTCACAGAAAACCGTCTCCATATTTACAGTTTGAACACTTTCTAATACATCCAAAAATATTCCTCCCACTGGAGTTTTTCTGGGAAATGAATACTGGAGTCAGGAACGCAAATGAAATGAATCTTTAAAATTTTACAAGTATTTTACATTATCTGTTCTGATTTACCTGTGTAGCAACTCCTGTACCACAAAGCGAACAGCATTTCTTTGAACAGAGGAAAAGAAGTCTAAGGAGTTTGGTGTAAGAGATCTGTTGTATGAGCTAGTAAGTGTAGAAAGACATGTTTGCTATTACAGGCTCCTAGCACTTGTCTTGCAGTAATTGGTGATATTCCTAAAGGTTTACCTTCAAGAGTCATTAAATAACTGGATCATAGCTTCCTTTCCAGCTAATATCTGGCCGTCATAGCTGCAGAGAAAAGCACGAAGCACGAACCCAAGTATACCCTGAAGTTAAAAAACCAAACAAACAACCCCTTAAAAACAGGTGAAGAAGAAAGATAAAAGAACAAAAAAAAATTAATTTCCACAGTTGTTAAAATATACAATGTTTTTTCAGGTTCTACTTGTTTTCTGAGCATGGGGTTTATTCAGTAACTTGTATTTGTATGCTGACAACCATAGCAGGTTTTAACTCTTTGAAAATGAGTCATCTGACTTCCTATGGGCAGCTGCTGCTGGGATCCCACTACTAGTGAGGGATCTTGTATTATAGATTGAGCATAGAAAAGGATTAAAGGGCTTGCAACTCTTAAGTGAGATGTTCACATAGCCTAAGCTTGACTAAATACAGTTGCTCTGTCTATTGCACATCTTCTTTCTTAAAATTAATTTTAGAACATACATTTATTTCAGCAGTAAATATCTCTTGCTGTCCTTCAGAAGCATTTTTCTGTCCTTCATCAGCATCTTGTTCCTTATTTACTTGAAAAATATATTTAAACCTCAGTCCTTTTAGTTCTGTAATTTCTGTCTTATTGTGTTTAAAATTCCTGTGAACCTCAGCCTGTGACTTACCTGTTCTTCAAGAACTGTGTTATTTTCATACCATCAAGTCTTCCTGTTTTTTCCTTCACCTTTTCATCATCACTTCCTGAAAGTGCTTGCTGTGGGCAAGTGTATAGTCTGGGAATACACATAGTACTTGAGAGTATTGTATAGAAATACTTTCCTGGGACTAACATGATACAAACATAACACCTGAAAAGGTTAAAGTGAAGACTAAAATGAACAGTATCCCCCAACTCCCCTCTTTTTACCTAACTAGAGAGACTGGAGATTGAGTACTGGCATACTATCGTGAACTGAATCATTCCAGTGGTATTTTGCTTTAGATGTTATGGTCTAAAGGTCGTTGACAGGACAAGAGGAAATATCTTTTATTGGAACATCTGATATAGTTAGAAAAATCAGATGTACTTTTGGGAGCAGAGACCCTTGTTCAGGTCATCTTAGAGGACTTTTATATTTTTAAAGCCTCCTGTGTCTGCTTTGTAAATAATCAGTGTCTAAGTTGGGGATCCAGGAAGGACATGGAGAGTTGCATTACTCTTTGAACACTTTTCAGTATCAGGATCCCAAACTGCCACTCTTTTCTTTGATTATCTGCTCCTTGGGGTTTTCAAAACTGTACTGTATAAATGTATCTAGGTTGTAAATTTGACTCTCATTTTGCTCCCAGGTCCTACTGCACTGCTACTTTATTTCTAGACTTCCCAATCAACTAATTCCCTCTTAATTGAACCTAGGCTTGGCACAGTTGATAAGAAACCTCTCAAACTGGTAATACTCAAGCATTCTGAACAGAAACACCCATAAAATTTGCGTCTTAGGGTCCCAGGAGCAGCATCTGGGATTGCGAGAGAACCTGGCCAGATCCTGTGTGATGTGGCCAGACTGTCGAGAATGTGCTAGGACTGGCAAGCGTGGACATTAGCCAAATTATATATGTAGATTCAAGGGTCAGGCTGTCTCCCTAGAGAAACCAAAGGACTGAAGTTATTGCTGAGAATACAAAGCGTACTGGTTAGCTGCACTCTAATATAAAAAACCAATCAGGATACAAGGAATTCTCGTAAGTGCCATGTGCTGACCAAATATCCACAATATATATTTCATTATGTGTTTAAATTGGAATATTAATTTAGATTTACATTAAGTTGTTTTATCTTATTGTGAATATAAAAAAAGTCTTTATTACTTTTTTACATGCAACTTAACCTGATAGTATTCTCTATACACTTTGACAGACTAGACTTCATTCTTCCCATAAGAGCATTCAGGCATAAATACAAATGTTACTTGTAATACTCAGGTTACCCAGACTTCTCGCAGTATGTTCAGGCTTTGAGTCATCTGGCAGGTAGATGTGGGAAGACATGGTTTACACCATGAACATTTGAAGTGTCTGAAGAACAGCTCTCAAGCTGATGAGATTGTAGTTAGCACAGCAGTATTCATACAACGAAGACTCTTTAAAAACAACTCAATAAAATAGCTCCTTTCTGTAGCTTATAAAAGAAAATAAAAAGATGAGTGTGACTCTGTGATGCTGGTTTAACGGATGTTACCTTCTACTGTTAACTGCATTTTAGTAGGTCTGAGTAAGTGGTCGTAACTAAAAGAACATAAAAATAGTTTTTCATCTAAGATCTACATACATAACTTTTAATTTGTATAATAGTTTGAATACCAAGGCTTGAACTACTTTACCTTAGAAATGTTATTATACTACCTCATGGGGTTTGAAAATTATGGTAAAAAAACCCCCACTGAATTCTGTGACAGGGCAGTAAAGCTGATAAAACCATGAAAAAAACCATCTCTCTTCAGTGTTTCTTCTCTCAGACTTTGTACAAAGGCTTTGGACAGATGAAGGCTTGTCTGAAACATTTCTCAAGAATTGGTGAGACCAGAGAATGGGAGTGTGCAAATCTGCAAATTATGCCAAGGAGCATACTTTGCAATGGAGTGTAACAGAATACTGTCAAATTATGGACTTTATATTTCTGTGTCATGCATTTTCTATGCATCAGGCTTGTTCTCTTCAGAAATATAGTGAAATGGCCGTTTCTATTATGGTGCTAAAACACTCCGCTTGGAAAATTATTAGTTCAGCCACTTTTAGCTCAGAAACAGTCTATTGCTTTCATAAAAGGTAAATTTTTACTTGGGGGGTGAAGGAGGTAGGGCTATGCCATTAAGCATTGTTATATCAAAATGAACCAAATTCTCAATTTGCAGAAGTGAGTGTTGCTTCTCAGATTTTACAGCAACTAAAGTGAATTCCAAATTCTATGTGAAGTTGTTACATATTCAGTGGGATCTCTTGATTATTGAATATTATACTTTTGCTTATTCAGCAAATGTTTTTGCTCCTAAGCTATACTATTGTGCATAATATCTAAACTTTTTCAGTATAGCATATGAAGGATTTCAGAACAGTGGTATCCTAAATGTTCTCATGCTACAGTGCATCATGCTGAGTGCTCTTTTCAGAAGAAGGTTAGAGACCTAACACTTTTATACGCAGCTTTTCAGCAGAAACTTTGCAGGATATGAAAAAGGTTTTGCTAACTTTTTTCTTTACTCCTGAGGAGATGCAGACTGGTGAGACACCCTTGAAATACAGAATTTTCTATTCCCTTTCTTGAATGGTAGTTCTGTTTACAAGCATTGGAACACCTTGAACTGTTTGTAGTTTGTTGAAATGGACATACTGTTACTATAAAGTACCAATTGTAAAAAAAGATGCATGATTCAATTATTTGACTTTACAGAAAATTTGTTTGCTTTTCTCTTGATGGTTAGACTCCCTAGTAGTTTTGTCTGGAGAACAGTATATGCCAAACTGATCACAAAGTTATGAAAATTTGGAGCTCAATGTGCGTATTCTGAAAATACTCTGAATAAATGTTGGCTGTTAAAATGCAGTTTTCATAAAGGCATAATTCCAAAGCTTAAGACTGAGATACGTAAGTGGTTATTACAGTCACCCAGCCTAACATCTTGCATGACAGGTCAAAAGAGAAAATCTTCGCTGGACTACTGAGTTATGGCTGGTAATACAATCTTGATTTAAATACTGTTTAGTGAAATACTGAAGCCAGTGGAGTGAGCGCTAGCAGATATGAGAGTCCAGTCAAGCGTGTTCTTTGCCTGTTTTAAAGTCTGGTTATTATGTTTTGGTCGCTAAATACAGGGACATGCTGTACGGTTAAGCATGTGTTTTATCTGTATCACGTGCCACAGTGAGTTGTGTGGTTCTCTCTATGTTAGAAAACAAAGGGATTGAAGATGATGGGTGTAAATTTTATCTCTGATCACTCCCTGTAAAGACTTCCATCTGTCTGTTAGAGCTGTCAACATCTTTCTGTCTGACAGTTGACTACATGGGTTTCCTTTGTTTCAGGCAGATCCAGAATCTCTTCTCAGCTCACAAAGTACCAACAAACTATAAAAATAGCTAGGACATTTGTATGGTTTGGTTGTGTTAGAATGTTGTCCAGAGCTGAACAGAGATGGCTTGTCCTGCAGGAGAAGTGATAGTCTGCTCATATCAAGAATGAACAAGTAGTGTTGCAGACTGTTCTGCAGGTGAGCATATCATATCAAAGAAGGAATATCAACTTAAAATTAAAGACTTCCTTTTTAAATTAATCCATATCCCAAGGTAGAATTTTACTTTGGAAATAGAACAGAGCTCTGCCTTCACTGACTTGATGTGACTATTGTTTGAAGTCAGCCAGCTACCTGTTGGAAGTTGGGCGCATGCAAGTAGCTGGTTGCTGAACTGAATATCCTCTGAGACATGAACACAGGCTGAGCTGAGTACTGTGCTAAAAGGAATTCCATAGCTTCTGGGTCAGAGCTGCCTCCTATCCAGGCAGCTTGAGGCATGTACAGAGGCAGGTACTTTGTCTGCAGAATACACCTTGAAGACATGCTCTAAAAGGTATTTCTATCCAATATCTTACAAAACCGGGGGGGGGGGGGGGGGGGGGGGAAGAAGAAACATGAACTCTGCCATTGTATGTGGTGGTTGTGTATGCAAGTGCAGGGTTCGCTGGCAAAGTACTTACATCTACCTGCATTTATTTTCTGAGCCCAGTAAATCATTTGCTTGGGTTTGCCTGTTTATACTGATTAACAAAAATTTACTTAACCAACCAAGAATATCCAGATTGGAGTACCAGAAAGTAAAGAGCTTGTAACTTTCATCACATGATAGAGAGGTAATTTCATATTACTTTGAGCAGATAAATAGAACGAACATTTGGTATCATATTCTAAGATGAAATTTCATGGTTTATTTTCAAAATAGTATCCCTGCAAAAAAATTAATAGCAGCGAGGATCCAATTAGCTCAATGAAACATTAATTTATGTGTCATGAAGTTGTCACAGAAAGGAACATAAAGGTATGTTTAGAAAGGCAGAATTGGTGACGTCTTGCTGAGTCACAGCTTGAAAGCTGTCTGAATGATCTAGATCTCATTAAACATCATCAACTTAAAACCATTCATGATGATGAATAAAACTGATATGAACTTCACAGCACCAGCGGATCCTAGCCTTTTTTCTAAATGGAGCAAAGAAGGGAGGTGTGTTATACTATGTAAGGTGGATCTCCTATGTATTGAGCACTGCTGTAAACAAGTATTACATAGCAGGAAACTCTTATCCAACATTTGTGAAGGTTTCCCTGATGGAATGGCTGATAAAGTGAAAGTCATTGCCTTTACTCACTATTTCCAGTGTGCTGAGAGTCTTAACTGCACATTTGCATTGATTTTTTTTTTAAGGAAAGAGATAAATCAATAATTGTCAGCTGCTGAAAACTGCAGATATTTGTTGAAGAACTGGATAGTCATGTTTGTGTCGCTGGAGACGTTGCTCAGAGTTCAAAATTACCTAGCTAAGTAACATCTAGTATAGTAGTTATTGATAGCTGACAGGTCAGTGGGAAAAGTTGTTTCCTATGATTAATCAAAATGAGAGTAACCCATAATGACTTGCTCTTTTGTCACACACTTAAATGACAAATTATTTTCACTTACAGTTTGAGGAATATTTCCTTTTCCCTGTTGAGCTCTATGGGTTTGGCGTAACAATGTTTTGCAGTGCTCCTCTTTCTTCCCATTCCCCAAGCCCGAGTATTGTCTATCATATATTATCAACATTGCTGAGAAAATACAGCAATTATCTCAGCTATGCTCTGCATGTTTTTGAAAGGAAAGGCAAATAACATAGTGCAGGAAAATACTAAAACCTACCTCTCTAACAGAATATCTGAAATACCAAAGGACATTATTTAAAAAAAAAAATAGTCATGATGATATAGGCGAAATGCAACAGAATAAAAAGATCTATAAACTGATGGTTCAGCCACAAGGGTCGTCATGTTGTCATTTGGGTTTTGGATGCATTGAAGGAATCTTTAAAATTTAAAAACCCACCAAACAAAATGAAAACCATAACCCACCAACTATTGCTGCTTGAGGAACTGCCTCTTCCCCTGCAATGCAGTGGCAGCTGCGTTCTGGAGGAGGACTCAAACCACCCAATTTTAAGAGGAAGATTTGAGTAGCGTTTTCCGTATTAATGGCTGCTAGCAACACTCTCCATAGCCTGAAAATCCACTCATTCTTATAAACTGAAAGATGCCTTATCAGTGGTTGTTTGGAGAGAGGAATTTTTTGGTTTTGACTTTATTCCTGTGTCTTAGTGTTGAAATTGTGCAGTATTGTAAGCCTTGTGTTCAGAAGTAAAATACTGTATTTTCAGAGTTTAATCTTTTTAAAAAACGTTTCCATTTTCCATCTGGTTTATGAAACTTTAGGTGTATCACTTAATACTTGCAAGATTTTCTTAACAACTAGGAGTTCACCAATTACAGTTAAAAACAATAAACAAAACAACCCAAGATTTTTTTTACATAGTAACCTGATTCCTTTATCTGTTACTTTAGGAAGGGTAACAAATACCTTCATTTGTGGGAGGAAAAAAGGCAAATTAAAAATGCTGCTGCAGGTGGGCAGGTTTGCAAACTTCTGGCTGTATTTTTTTGCATATTTTATGCTTTACAGCTTGTCAATACCAGTAAAACTTGCAGTATGTGCTGTAGAAGACAAAAAATATTATGGCAGTAATACATTTAGAATACTGAGTTTAAGTTACCCAATTTGTGTGCATGTCGTCATGCTAACTGTGCAAACAACATGGAGTGAGCAGCTACCTGAAAATTTTGCTCATGCAGTTGCATGTCAAATAGTAGTTAAAAATGAAACATCTTTTTCAGAATGTTCAATATACATTAATTGCTTTCACTGTATGAGAAAAGAGGTTTCAAGTCGAAGCACGTGACCGGAGAGGCAGAGGGAAAGGGAGAGATTCTAAAGAGATGAGGCGTCAGAAGCCAGACGTCTGTCCCTGTTCTGAAAAGCTGCGTGCAGTTATCAGAACCGAAGTGAGAACCTGAGTTAGTAGGAGCTCATTACGTCGGAATGGGAAATACAGAGTCACTGAGGCTGGAGGCAACGCATAAAAGTGGTCTCACATGACCTACCCTTGACCCTGATATCTAGATAACAGGGACTTGGGAAGAACAGAAAAGAGGGAATTATGGTTTTTGAGGCAAGTAGTAATTAAGAGAGGAAAACAAAAAAGAACTCTACAAACCAAAGGAAGAGTAAAAGATAAATTGTATCAATTTTCCAGAAGAAGTGATGAGCAGATTTATAAATAAGAAAAGTGTGGGAGTGGGGGGAGACAGATTAAACAAAAGATTGTTCTTCAACACAAGATATGTTTTTGCTGTGTGAGAAAAGAATATAACTTGAAAAGCGTCTGTTTGTTTTATGGAATTTTATTCATAGAATCATAGGGTTGGAAGGGCCCTCTGGAGATCATCTAGTCCAACCCCCCTGCCAGAGCAGGGTCACCTAGAGCAGGTTACACAGGAACACGTCCAGGTGGGTTTTGAATGTCTCCAGAGTTGGAGACTCCACCACCTCTCTGGGCAGCCTGTTCCTCCATAAATAAAAAAGAACCAATTCAAGGGAAATAAGTATCTAGACTTTACTTATCACAATACACGACCACCTTTGTAAACTTGGTTTTCAGGAGATCTTTTTTCAATAACTATGGTTGATGTAAATCTTCAGTCTCTTAAAATGTTTTGACTGCTGGGCCATTCAAATTGCACTATAGCAAGAAAATGGATGATTAGCATTGTCACCGCATATGGAAAACATTGACCCGGTTTTGTTTTATGGAAGTCGGATGTGGTTCAGATCTGAATGCTTTTTTTTTCCTCAAGTCTAAATAAGAGACATTTGAATAAATTATGAACCTCTTCCTACACCCAGTCCTTCTTTGATAACGTATTGTCAGTTGGTATTTGGAAAACCCACTTGATCATTTATTTAAAGAAAAATGCTAGAAAATGAAATAAAAACATCAAACCACATGTACTAAATGTCTCAAAGTGAAGAAATAAACTAGGAAGAAGATAAAGAACTGAATCTTAATCACTTGGCTATCATCGCATCATCAGTTATGTACTGTAGTCAATCACAGTATCTCTTCAGGCCCATTCTTCAGACCCTTCAAATCCCCTAGTTTACCTTTGGTCACATGGTACAAGAGAATTCGGGAAGGATTTGTCTGTATTTGTCCTGAGATGAATTGGTTACATTTTCCTTAGAGACCCCTTTGATCAAAGAACTCAGAGTGCCTGAAGTTTGCATCTGTCTTCTGACTTGGGAAGTGTTGTTTGAACATAGGCATTCTACATCCAAATGAATTTTAAAAATACTGGTCTGTAAAAGTATTATAGGTGTCCTATTTTGAATATCGTTTTACTAAGAATGACTAAGGAATATATTTCAGAGAATTAAAATTATCCTGGAATTTCAAATAATTCTGGTCATTAACCAAATATTCTGGAGGAAAAAATATGTTCAAGTTTTTTCCAAACAGATATTTAATCCTCTTTCTCCTGTGCCACTGTTCATTGGAATAATCTCATACTGACATCCTATTGTGTGGTTTTTAAAAAATGGTTAGTTCCTATGTTATGTCTATGCATTATGCTGTACACAAAATAGAACATACATGATTTGAAATGGCAACAGTCGCATTCCACTGCTATGGAGTGAGGGATGCACTTGAAGACCCTCTAGGGATAGTAATATTTGCAGATTCTTCTCAGTTTTTAAATATTTAATTGCATCCATGCAGGTTATTAATTTCAAAAACATTACAGTGAAATTTATAAGGATTTAATCACAGAATACTACTTTTTTGATTATTTGTGCTTCGGAATTGTCAGAGTATTTGCTGTTTCTCATGTCATTGATAAAGGACAGGTGCCAATAATTCCAACTGTGCTTCAGATAAAAGTCTGCTTTCACCTGTCTTTTGTGTTGCTAAAAACACCAGATGGTCACAGTGGATCATAGTGAAGCTTTACTGTCCTCAGATGTGAAGAAACAGAAAAACACAAAACCTACAAAAAAAAAAAAAAAGGGCAGAGAAAAATAAGGGCAGAATTCATACTGCTCTACAGTTGTTTTGTTGTTTTTTTTTTTAAGAAGGGTAATATGACTTATCTTAACATGCCAGCATAGAATTAAGTGCTAAGACATTTCAATTTGCTGTTGGCCAGGATATTTCACAAACCTTTTTGAGTAGAGCTCCCTGGTGAGATCAGTGAAGAGTTCAGCCTAGAACGTGAAGGCACAGTCTGATCCACAGCGACGCTTTTGATCATTACAAGGCAGTTACATCATTGTGAAAAGTTTTTTTATCTTTCTGGTCCTCAACTGTTTGAGTTGCATAGCTTCCCTGCACTGCCACATCATTAAAAACAGTAAACCAAGCTGTTTCAGTTCATACCATTTAAGACTCCACCCAGAATGACTACCATGTTTAGAAAGCTTGAGATATTAAACTCTGAGGTTTTTGATCCATAATATTGCAGGTGAGAAGATTTTCTCTAAGGACAGTTGAATACAGTATATTATTGGGATGTTATTTCATAGTCCTTGTTGTGAAGCATCTGTCACTGGTCCATGAAAAACAGCATATAGGAGTGAATGTGGGTTTTTTGTTCCAAGAACGGTATTTCTCAGTTTCATATTTTCAAGCGGAGTCCTCTCATTTCCTTCATCCTTTCACTGGGAGTCTTCGACCTACCACCAGAGCTCTTAGTCATGACGACAGTGAGGTGCTTCTGTCTTCCTGCACAAAATGAACCTTAAAAATTCTCACCCATTTTTTAACAAAAGCTCAACTTTTATTCATAAATATCCAAAGCCTAAACTAAAACACAGAAGGTGCGATCGTTCTAAGAGTAATTTTCCTTGCCTTGCCTTTCTTTCGTATTTCTTTCATGTAAGTCTATCAGGTGCCTCTCTGAATAAGAGTTATGAACTCAGCAGCAAATGGAGGACAAAAACCAAAATAAGAAATCGGGTGTAAGTCACTGGACTTAAAATGAGGATTTCACTTGGACATTTGCAGGAAAACAACAACAAATTTCAAACAGATAACACCTGCTGTTTCAATAAATCCTTGAACTCCAGCTCGAAGGTAATAGTTGATAACAGTTAAGACCAACATTGCTGTTTATTAGAATTCAACAGTATTCCATGATTACACACAGTGGGTGCAATGAGCTGCTGCTAAAACTTTGTTATCTAGGGCTTTTTAGTCAGGTATCTGTTAGGGCCTGTGGTGTTTTGCTGTTCTTACAATTGCCAGTATTTGTCTTCTCAAGCTTGGTCTGCACTGCAGGGTAATGGGCTAATGGTTACTTTAGGTCAGAGTTGTGGTCAGGGCTTTTGATAACTGGAAAATAAATAACAACTTTCACCCCAAAGTAAACCTATCCCCCAGGGTACCCTAATGGAGCCATTGGTTGGTCTGTTGAACTCTTCTGCCCCCAGTTTGATTGGAACAGACGGCCACCCTTGTGAAGGTGCTCGCTCAAGCAGCCACTCTCCACTAGCTGTTTTACATCCGTCCTAATGAGCAGCAGATGAAAAGCTACATATATCCTTGGCTGTCTCAAGCCATCCAATTCTCACCCCAACTCTGCACATGTTAACATGTAGATAATGACATTTTCTCTGGGTTCAAGTCCTTCATTATCAAGATTAAGCTTCGTTTTATTCTTCATTCTAATATTATATCTTCAATGTTAAGTCTTCTTTAGGGATCTCTCATAATTTCCTTAACCCTCAATTTAGTAAATGCTGCTTATTCATGCCCTCTCATTCTATTCAGTTCTTTTAAGGATATCTATTCTTACCTAGAATTGTCAAGGAAACCACCACCTTTGGTTTAAACAACATCCCCAGAGCTTGAAAGAGCAGTGTTATTAGATGGAAGAGTGAAAATTATATTTTAATTCCCTTCCTCAATTACATTAGATTATGTAGGATCTCTCTCTTTCTTAGTGCATCCTTTAAATTAGAAGGTTTAAATTGAAAAGAACTCTATTGTTCATGACTAATTTCCTGATAATTAAGAATACACTGACTTCTTTTCAAAAACCGTTAAAGGTTTGAAGTAGACTCCCTGGATTCCCAGATCTTGTAACAAAACTCAAGAATACATCATCCTGTATCAATTATTATTTTATCAAAAAATGCCTGTTCAGTGTTGCTTCTCCTCTCACTTTGTAGGCAGGACAATGATAGCACTTGACAAGAGAAAAATAAGTAATTATCTGTGAGTTCTTTTTCCCTTTGCTCTATAAAGGAACATTTCCCCTTCGTGACCCCCAGCTGGAAAAAGCTATTTATCCTTTGAAAAAAAAAAAAAAAATCAAGGGAGAATCATGAGTTAATGCTATTTCAAATCCAGAGACTAGATCAACTATACTAAATATGATGTATCTAATTAAAACTGTAGGTGAGTAGAAATAGGATGTATAAACTCTTATAATGTTATCAAGTTTCTTTCAGACATATCGCATCTTGTTTATTATCATAATTGTTTAAAACGAGATGGCACAGCGAGAGTTCGGCCGGGTGCCAGGCCTTCATTTCACTGAACTCCGTCGTTGCTTTTAAGGATCAGGGTTTGTCACAAAGTGATTATAATGTAAGTGAAGAGTGCAAGATGACTAATGGACACACATACTCAGGGGAAAACACAGAAGATTAAAGAGATCATGATAATTGTAGTAACTTGATGGCAAATTGTCCACAGCATATGTATTTGTAGTATTTTATAAAAAGAAAATCTTTCTTCTCATGGCTGAAGTGTAAATCATAACTTTTTAAACTAGACCACAGGGGGTGTGTCAAAATGCAAAGCAAAAGCAGAGACTAAGTCTATTTAGGGATTTTATCTTCTGATCAACCTCTCCTTTCTTCTAATCCAGACCCTGGCTACTTCCCTGGGCTTACTGCTTCATCGGCCGTGCTTCACACTGCTGACAATTCTCATGCTCTTTCTAGAGCACACTCTGGCAAAGCTTAGGGAACATGGCTCGAAAGCAGTATCAGACATGACTTTTATACAATCTTCTATGCATACACTATAGAAAAAGATGGTTTAGCATCCTTTTGAACCCAGTTTTCTCTAGGGTTTTTTTGTTTGTTTGTTTTTTCCCTGCTTAATGCAAGTGCAAGAGATTAAGAACAGCTAAAGAATGAAGATTTTTTCACTGATTTTTCTAATCTTGGTTTTATGAAACCAAAATTCATTTGGTCTTAAGCAAACATCAATGCTCTGAATGTTTTGTGGAGGGGAAAAATGCATTTATATCTTTGTAGCAAGACTAAACAAGGCAAGAAAAGTGACAAACATCCCATCAGGCAGCATAATTAATACCTATCACTTCTGCAGTATCCTCAGCTATACATTTTTCTTCTGTACTTCTTTCTCCAATCCTCCACTCAAGTGAATAAGATTATCTACACCTACACCCGCAGAGGGAACATAATGAAATTACAGACATTATCTTTCAAATTTAATAAGGAGTAACATGTGTGTTCCAGAGATGGAACCTGGATTTTGTTACCTATAAACACAAGAATTTCTTAAGCTTAAGACAAGAATACTTTTCACACCCCGATCCAAGCTGCAGCCCACTTAAATGAATCACAGAGATGCTTAGGGGCATTGAGGAATGGCAGGAATGACACATAATTGTAGCAGTTTGTTTCATTTTCTTTTGCTGATAATGCAGCAGCTAAGGACTAGGTGAAACTATTGTAGGTGTCCAGGAAAAAAAAGAAAATAATCTAAGAATGGGGTTAGTCAGAGAAAGACTTAGGCAGTTCCATTTTACCATTTACTTACTTTCAATTTCTGGTGAGACACCTTGATCCTGAAATAATGTTTCCTGTTCCATTGGCTTTGTAGTGCTAGACCATTGTACAAGTGGGAGGGGGAAAAGACGAAATTCAGACTATCAAACAAAGGGGAATACTCTAATAACCATACATTTTTAGTAGTAGCGCTGGCAGGATTAGAAATGAAACTGCTTCTGTATAGCTATGGTGAATTGCCTTTATTTAAAAACAAAACTTTCTTCAATTGCAAAAAAAATGAAAAGCTTCACTTTAAAATTTACTTAAAAATAGCATTCTAATAGTACAGTATGTACTAAAATTCTAATAGAACATTAGTTCCAAATTGATTCAGTGGCTTTTTACTAACCTCTAGCTGCATGTGGGCATTATGATCTAACAAGGTTTGTACAAAAGATTTAGAAGTTGATACTCTGGTTCAAAATATACAGAGAAGGGGGAAGAGAAGCATCTTCCCCCTCTCTCCAGCCTGTTTAAAAATACGTATGTATGTGGATGGTGCCTTAGAGACTTTACAGTTTAAAGCCCAGAATTTTGCTTTCTGCCAATCAAATTGTCCGTGATATTTTCCTTGGTTTATTTGCTATCAGAAATGTTCTAGAAGCTGTCTGGGTTAGTCTGTAAAAATTCTTCAAGAGCTCAGCTTTGAAGTTTGTAGCTGCTACTCTTCTACTATCCCTCCAGGGCCCTAGTAAAAAGGGTCGGAACCTTCACAGATGCACTCGTCCCTCGCAGAGACTCCAAGAGACAGTGCTCTGGTTCTTTGTTAGCTGCTTTGTGCTCTAGGAGCTGGAAGGGTGAGACACACTGGGATCCGATAGAAGACAGATCAGTCTAACACATGAGAAAGGGATATACTGTCAATATGTATTAGGGATGAAGAAACCAGATGACTTCTTTTCTAATTTTATCTCTATCAAATTATTTTTTTTAATGAGAAGCAAGGGCCTGAAATGCGTACGTACAGATACAACGCCGTTGACTTCACTAGAAACAAGCTTAAGCCTTAATCCTGAATAAATGGAATTGAAGCGCCTGGGTCGTGTTCGTCAGCCCAGGAAGGCCTCTAACCGAACACTTCAGTTTGGTTTTATTGCAATAACCACCCAATACTCTAAATTCGTCAAACATGGTAAGAGAAATCTGTTAGGAATTAGTCTGATCTGGTAAAGAATTGTGTGAATTACTTTACTAATTATAACAGCTGAGCTTCTTGTAAAGCCCTTCTGTTCAGGAGTGTCCTGTTAAAGTCATCTCTGAGACCGTTTAAGGTCATGAAACTTTGTCGAGTTTTGTAGGGTTTTTACTAATTCCTGCGGCACTTATAGTGCTAAGTAATGTCATGTATTTTGCTCTCTGGTATCTTGTTTTAGAAATGTATTGTTTTTCCTCACTGATCTGTTTTGTCTGTCATTCAAAGACACTAGCAGTGACCCTCACATTGCGGATACAGGCGTTACTGTTTCACAGTTGTGTGCTTAAAAGCTCTTTCACTTTTTATGTGTATATTGGGAGAGATTGGTGTTTTATGGCTGCCCCTCAGCTTTCCCAGCATTCAGGTTAACCTATTAAATAGTTTCCTAAATGTAACAAGTATTTGATATATTAGTATCTCAACTTGGTCTTCCCTATATCAGATATTCTCAAAAGCAATATCCAGTCCTTTCAGATCACAATTTCCCCTTTATATCTCCATTTCCTTTATTGCTGCTATCTTTAGGATCTTTTTTTGTACCTCCTGCTTCAATTTTTTTTCTATTTTTTTTATCAGATTCCCTTGTTCTCCCAAGAAGGGGATTTTTTTCCCCCAATTTTCAGTTATTATTTGATGGATTTTATTTCTACTTTTCATGCTGCCTTAATTTTAAAGATAATAATTAATTCAAGTAACAGAAGCTTTCCCAGGTCGTTCCATGGCATTTGTAATATTGTGGCATTTCTGTGTTAATCTTTAGCTTACAGTAATTTAGAAAACTTAGTCTTTGTTTTGCTTTAGTGTTGCATGTTTTTAAACTTTTCAAATTTTTCAAAATAGAGGATATTTCCCTAAAACTCTTAGGAATAAGTAGCTTACTGTGATTTTTGTGTTTGTGTGGGGGTTTGTTTTTTAAAAATAATACAAGGGGAAAGTTAGCAAGAACTTCTGTATAATGAAAGTAATATCTATTGTTCAAGGGCAAAATGTGTAGCTGGGATATTTTTCTTGACGGAAGGCAGACAGAAAACCAGCTATCCGAGTCAGTGGGTGGAGGTCAGAACAACATCTGCTTTAGCCACGGGAGTACAGCCTTTTACAGCTTGCTGTTGTTCAGTGAATCAATTGAGCATGTAATAAGAAGAGCTCCAATATAGACAAGATGCATGGAACATATTGATTAGAGCCTAAGTAAATCTGACCACGGAGCATGTGCAGAGCCTGACTCTACCTCAGGCAATTTAGTGCCTGTGGAACAGGTATTAGCAGCTTTCCTGCAATGGTTAGGTATAAAAAAAATCCCAGACTGCAAAGTCTTTATTTAACAAATGATGTTATTTCTCTCAGATTGCTATAAATCTGTATTTCCCTAACTAGATGAAGATGTGATTCTTGCGGTTTTATTAGATTCTTCCATTTTATGGCAAGTCAGATATGGGAAAATGTTCATTCTCTTGAATGTTAAATGATGTAAATTGAAGTAGACCTTGGATTTACTACAGGGAAAGTAATTCATAAATGCTCTTTTTCACACCCAAACTGAGTGAGGGTTCTGTATAGAATTTATTTTTGTGCCTGTACTTTTTAATCGGGGAGTTGTTGGGAGGAACGATGCATTGCAATTTATGGAAAATATTTTGGGGTAGCTGGCATTAAACTGATCACGATTTATTTTAGTAAACCTAATCTTTTACTTTTTGCCTTAAGGCAACTTAAGGTACCATTTCCTTATATAGAGGAATAATGTGTATGTGTGTACTTAAGTATATGAAATAACTGACTTTCTCCTCTTGTATTAACACTAATTATATTTTATTACAAATCAAATTTTTATTATAAGCCAGGTAGGACTAGTAGTTAACAATAATGAAATCAGTATTAGAGCTAGCTGAAAAAATACTTTATTCTTTAAGTTAAGTTTTGTCTTTGTTCATGTTTCTGCACAACTTTTCTTCCTTTTAGATTTCATTGTGGTTAGAAAAATACTGCCATGTAGACCTTATAGCTGAAGTTCTTACAAAATCTTCAAAAATGTAACATTCCAAATAAATATAATTAAAAAAATAAATAATAATTGGAGCTGTGGGCCAACTTTTTTAAAGACAACTGGATGTCTAAACACATAGACACATTTGCTACTTTAAAGTTCAGCTCCAGCTGGCAGTATCTCTGCAGTCCCAGGTGTCTTCATCTGAGTTTCATTGGCTAATTCTCCCAGTATCCCTTTGGGAAACTCACCCGGTCCGTAGTTTGGTCTATTCCCACTCTTTACTCTGTATTAATCTTCCTTCTAAGTCCCAAGCAAAAAGTTAAAACCAACTTGTATTATTTTTCTTGCATTGTATATTCTGCCGAAACTACAGGGGATTTGGGGTGGGTGGGAGGAAGGCATATTGTTACCTGAGGATACAGTAAGAAAAGGGAAGGTGTAGTTTTTGAAATTTGTGTTTGATTACATGGACTGTTAACTTAAGCTCAAAAGTTATTTATCTCTTGCAGTTTAAGAAAACTAGTTTTAGCATGGATCCTATTAACTTTAATTACAGAAATGTAAGGAAAGGCACATGCTGACTTCCATAAACTGTGAAAATATCAGATTATGTGCAGAAAATACCAGATTATGGTGCAGAAGCACCGGCAAATGGAAAATTAAAATTTCTGAGGTGTCTTTTTAAAAAGTAATTTTTTGAAAGATTACTTAGGGGAAAAAAACCTTGTAAAATGAAGTGATTAGGAAACTGGTATTAAATAACAAACACTTGAATTGGCTAGTTCTGGTAGAACTGTCTGGCTCTTGAAAAAGACTTCCTAGTTTGACTTTTAAGAATATTAAAATATCAGAAATTTCAAATGAACACTGATTAATTATCAATAATATTGCTTTTGGCATAAATGCTCTAAAATATCTTCAAACAGTATGTTGTTCTGCCAGTATTTTTAAATATATTTTTCTGTTTGCTTTTTTTTTGTACTGCCTTGCACCCTTCCTAAGAACTTGTCTGGCTGAAGGGACAGAGCTGTGACGGGCACAGCACAGCTAAGCCTGTGCTTGGTACAGTCAGTGGAGCCAGAGAGAGAGAAGTCCCTCGCTGGGGACTCAAGGGGAGAGATAAGAGAGAGTTTTTTCCCTCAGTGAGGGGAAGATACCAACTTCCACACCATGCACTGGATGCTCTTCAGCTTCCTGCTGCCAAATGGCAAAGCGTGTTAGCTTTGACTCTGTAAAGACTAATTTATAGGAAATTAAATATGAACTAGTTGTTCTGGGCAGGCCGTGTCTAATTCAAAGCCCATTTAATTACTAGCAGTTTTTCTTTCATCTTTGAACCTGATGACTACAGATGGAAATGAGAGAAGGCAAATGCACCGCTGATCCCTGCTTGTGTGCTCCTCTTGAGACAAATGAAAGCAAGTGCTGGAGACCGTGCACCGCACACCCAGTTTGCACAATGTGAGTTTGTGCTGAACGTGGGCAGTGTAGAATTTTTAGTCAGTAGTAATGCGGGATCGGCTCTGCAGCACCACGACTTACGGTAAAGCTGCCTCACCCAGTATCCAAGGTGCCAGTTCGAGAATGGTTTTTTTATCTTGTCATTTTCTTTGTGACTCCAGCAGGTTCCTGTTACTTAGGATTAAAAGATCGTGTTGCCAAATGCATTTTTCTCTTACTGAAGCCAAACACTACATAATTGAAAAGTGAATTTTCCCTAATGACCACAATAAGTGCTATATGTTTTGCTGTTAATGTATCTATAAATGTGAAGTCGCATAATACTCTTGCTTTCCTGAATACACATTCATATGAATCTGTTTCTTAGAACTGCTTGTTCTCTGTCATATCAAAAGTGTTTTGGCAAAAAAGAAATAAGATTAACTGCATTTATGTACCAAATTTGGAATATTGAAACATGATTTAATTAGTCTATTTTAGTTGCTGTTATTTAATTATGGAAATTTTTTTCCCCTTCTGTAGCAGTGCTTAATTTGAGTGAAAGGTTTTGAATGAAATTTGAATGCAATAGCAGATATTTTATTGGAACCTAGAAAGAAAACTTCACCAGGGTCTAGTGTGTATCGTAGATTTTCATTTTGGATGGCTGTATAGTCTCTTTTAGGACTGACCCTGGACAGTAGCTTCCCAATTCCTTGAAAAAGGTTTTACACATCCAAAAAGCCAGGAGCCATAGTGTGGGAGGAGCTAGTTCCTGTCTCTGGGCTAGGAGAGGTGTAGCGAGGGCTCAAACTGGGGTCTCACAAACTAAATATATTAAAAAGCTAACACCCCTGCATATTTCAGGTCTTTGTGTGCATGAGAGCATTTATCTCTGCAGTGTTCCTCATCATACCCCTCTTGATGTATAATTTCTACATAATCTCAAGTTTGATAACTGTAATGGGGAACAGTCATTGCTGTCCGAGGTAATTGCATTGTTCTGTAAGGGCCACTCCAAGCTGGAATGGAACAGGATTTCTACATTTTGAAACATCTACAGTTTTGTGTTTCTGGATGTTGCATATCTGATGTTGTTAGCTGAGTACTATAGTTTTTCCATCTTCTCTCCTTTTTTTTTTTTCTCTGTCCCTTAGGTTAAAAAAAGCCAAATTTTTTGGCATTTCCTTTATAAGTACCATTTTTTGTGATTGGTGGTAAGTATTTATTTAAGCAAGTTGAAGTTGGAACATCACATAGCTGCTGGCCATAAGTTTATAAGTTTAATACAGCAGTTGCAAACTGAAAATCTAAGGGCACTAGAGCATAACCAGATGTGATCTATACTTCCGATCTATACATAAGTAGAAAAACAAAAATTTAAGCTATAGCATATAATCAAGTTGTCAGGCTGTTCCCTTCTCCTTCACATTTTTAGGATGTGATGCAAATGAGCTTTTAAAATCAATTTGAACTTGTCAACACTGTTAATGAAAATGTTAATGCCTTGTTAGCTGTCAACTAATGACAGTGGAGGTTTTCATTCCTTACTTAATGGTGGTACCGAATATAAGAAATCATGATTTATAGCCTGAAAATGGAATAACAGTGTAAGCTTTTCTGGTCAGAGAACTCCCCGAGCTTACCTCATAACGGTGCTGTACTGCACAAGGTGTGATATTGATGAATAGTTTTATGACTCATTTGGTAAGATCTATGAAGGCAGTTACTTCATAAGGTGGCATTTTATCACAGTTGCTTTCGACCTGCTGCAGTTGAGTCATTGATTGGAGTTAGTCGGGGGAAGCAAAAGCTACAGACTTAGGGAATGCCAGTGAAAGTGCTGATATTTGTATCTCTTTTTTATTTTTTCTAAAGAATCTATTTCTGACATTGTACCAATGATTGCTTTATGTATGCCAAATTATTCTGTCATTAAATGAGGTTTTGTAATTCTGTTTGGAGTGGAAAAGTCTGAGTTTAATATTAGCAGATGCTCGTTTTCATGTGGTTTTAGTTTTTGTTTGGTGGGTTTTTTTTCCGTAGGCCTACTTTGTCAGTGCTTTCTGGATTTTTGATTGAAGAAATTGAACTTTGAATCTATACGCATTCATGCATCATTTAGTTAGTTTGCAGAAGTCCACTCAATTAAAATTCAGAGCTGAGAGCTAGAGAGATCTGTGTGAGGACCCCTTTCTTGAAGAAATAATTCAGGTTTTAAATGCTGTTTTGTGGATGTGGTTTAGGGAGTATTGGCAAGATGAACAATTTATATTAAGTGCTCTGTTTACTTTCAGAACTGCACTTTATTGAAAAAATCAAAATCCAAATTTAACACTTGAAGAAGTCTTAATTTTAATACCCTGAAGAATTCTTTCTGTCAGTGTTTGGCTTTAACACTGTCAGTGATCGGTAGTTACTGGTGTATCTCTATGTATAGTTAAGACCCACTTCTCAGCTCTGCATAGATCCTGAGTCTAGTTTTGCTTTTGAGTTGGAAGATTACTTTTTCCATTTTGAAATAAGACTTTGGAATAAGAGTTTTGGATGTGTGGATTGGTTTTTTGTTTGTTTTTTGTGATGGTTTCGTTTTGTGTTTGACTTTTTTTTTCTTAATGTAGTAGTATATTGTAGTTCTAGGCTCTGTCTCTGGGATACAGTAGGCAGAATAAAGCATAGTCATGCCAATATTCATGAGTTCTTTGGTTTTGAAAGAGAAGCTATCTCTGTGCATTCAAGGAATGAATGAAGACTTGCTGGATGTTTCTTATTTACTAGTTCCTGGTTTAATGTGTCTCTCATACCTTCTATAAATGGTAGACGTCTGAACTAAATCTGAAGCTCGTTTCTCGGTTCTTAAAATTAAGTATTTTGCAGAAGGAGGATTTGATGGCAGAAGTTAACTCTCTCCGAGCAGGTCCCAACAGACTGGCTTTCACTTCAGGAGAGGTGTTTGTCAGGATACAAGTATCCGTAGTCAACATGTGTGTCCAGAAATTTTCACTGGATTCTTTATTCAAAAATAGAATTGTTCATATTTATGTTACTCAGGAATAATAATTTAAAAAATGAGTTAGTAAAGAGCTGAAATCTATTATTCTTCACTTGTCCTTCTTTTAAACTCATGATGTACTGGAGCACTGAGAAAGAAAGCAAAGAACATGCCTGTTCATAGTAAATTGATACTGAAAACATTTGATAAAAGAACTGATTTGTCCCTTTCCCTGCTGGGTTTAGATTTCAGTTAACAAAAAGCTGTGCAGAAGTAGCTGGTCATGTATCAAAGAGTTTAGATCTAATAGGTCTTTGAACAGATAGTGTAAACATATGGGAATAGAGTTTGAAAGCAGAGATGTTCTTTTATAACTGGAGCTGCCTTTTTAATCCTGGTCAGTGTCGTAAAATAGCCGTTGATAAGCAAAAAATTGCTGTAGCTGGTGACTGTAAGCGGCACGTTTGCTGCACAGTTTACATTGCAGTATTATGTTAAATTCTCTTGAAGTACATTCCTAAATAGACATGGAATCCTAAATGGACGTAGTAAAAGCCCTGAATTTTTTGAAGTTTTTGGTAAAAACTTTATTTTACTAGTAGTACAAACTGGCTACATAAGAGTTCCTGTGTACAGGATTTTTTGATTGTTTTGTTTTTTCTGTTTCTGTTCCCAGCTGGTGGAAGTAGCAAAACTTTCACTGAGTTCCGTAGGAGAATGAAGCTCTTAATTTTCTCAACATTGTGTTTAAATTATAAATTTATTTTGCATAAGTATTGGTTTTCCTATGAGTATCTCTTTATTTTGCAGGTGTTTTCCTAGATCCTTTTTACATGTATTTCTATATGAGAAATCCAGTTTGTAGTTTGTAGAAAATGAAGTTTGCTTTTATTCTAAGTAATTGATTAACTTCTGAGTATTTATTTGCCTTTCACTTTTGTCAGTGGCATAATTTCTTATGTCCACTATACTTCAAAAAGTGTTTATTTATGTAAATTGATTTTTATACACTTCACACTGTCTCCAAAATAATTAGTCACTGGGGGAGGACACAAAAATGACTGAATGGGAGAGTTAGATCAATTGAGAAAAGGAAGTGACTGTTGTGTTACATCATTGGATGGGAAATGAGCTCTATACTTGAAGTTATTCAAACAAAATGTATGATTAAGCACAAAGCCTGAAATTAAGTATTTTAATATTCTATAATATCAGCCTCCAATTCTTTTGTTATGGTTTGAGATTTTAAAAAACATAAAGGTTTTGAGGGCAGAGTTTTACTAGTTGCATTCATAGTTAAGATAGAGGCTTTGATTGTGAACTTGCAGGTAGGATTTAACGAGCCTGTCCCAGCACAACACCTGATAACAAATACAGCAAATATCTAAAAGCAAACTTCCTATGGTTGGTTGGTTTGTTTCTTGGTATTCAGATTAGCAGAGTTTATAACGCCAGCAACCCTGTATTTTTCATGTCTGGTTATCGTGATTGTTTTCAAGAAAATTAAGGCAACTATCCCTGTGCCTATCTTAACTTTGTGCATTATCCAAATTAGGCTACAGTCTCTTCAGATTGAAAAGACAATGTTCTTATGAGGAAATGTTACGTGTGCTCAATGCTTAAAGGAGAGTTTTATTGAACTTGAGCTTTTAAAGATAAAACAATTTAATTCATGAAGAAAACTAAAAGCATCGGATTAGTCTAATAGCAAATTGTATTTCTTAAAGGGAGAAGCATGCGAATTTACTTATTCCTAGCATTACCTCAAAGACATCCTCTCTACTTTGGTTTATTATGAAATCATTTTTCTCAGCACTGTGGCCAAATCTCTTTCATTATTCTTTTAAAGAATTCAATTTAACCTGACCATACCTTTAATATAGTATTTTGATCAAGAACATGGACACTTTATTAAACTAGATGCCTTACCATTTCATCCAATTCCAGCCATAAACTGTTATTACTTATCTGATGAGACTTGCTTAAAAGAAGAATGTTACAGGTAACCTAAGACTGCCGAGTTGTTTGTGTCTGCTGCACATTCCCTTCTCTTCACAAACGTGGTTTGAGTTATACTTAGTGTTTGCTTGAAGAATGCTGTTCAGATCATCCGCTGCCTCTAAAAACTGATCTGGGGTAACGTTGTGGGTTTTTTTAAGTGGATAAAATATATTTTAAAATAATCCCATGTTTAGAAAAGATTGCCATTGTCTGTTCATACTATATTGACTAGTAGCCAGAACAGATTTTTTTTTTTTTCTTTCTTATACAACAGCATGGAACATGCTGTGTATTTGCCTTATGGTGTTACTTGTGACAGCATGATTAGAGTAAGGGTAAAGTCCTTCTCTGACCACTTTTAAGATTACTGCCGGGAAGCGTCTGGGCAGGGGTGAAGCGGTGTCCTGTGAGCCTTGCCTGTGTTGACAGTAGCGTAGGGAGGGAAAGGGGCAGTGTGAAGAAGTATATTGAGCTACAGTGGCCCTAGCTCTTGATCTATAGAAGATTAACCTGTCCTGCAGTTCTACTGCAGTGATTCTCAACCCGTTTAGGCTGCCCTCTTATCTTCTATTTTCTGTAACGGTGGCTTTCTGTCTCCTTTGTGTTTCTGTTTCTCACATCTTTGCTTCTATTTGCTTCTGTCTCCCGGGCTCAGTTACTCTGCATAGTTTGGAAGCCAGGAGAAGAGAAAGAGAGGCCGATGAAATTTGTTTTAGATACATCGCACACCACCCCTTGTTTGAGAGCCACTGTTTGAGCATGAAAATAATCTCAAGAGAGGGCAGCTGAGCCATTTGTAAAAAGAACCTAATTTTGATTCAATCCAAGTGATAATTGGACTACTCAGGAACAGCAAAGCACCAGGTGTTAGACAGTGTTCCTGCTGAATCAGTGAAAGCATAAGGGGCTAAGGAAGTCAAAAACTTAACAAATTAGTTCTGTTGGTTTAGGAGTGAGCTGTGTTGCTGGGAAAAAACCCAACTAAGAAATGAAGGCAGGCAGATGTATACCTAAATCTTTTCGTTACCTTGCAGAGTACTTCCCTTTTAAAGGCATATATCTGTAAAACATTCTTATTTTTTCTTATATAGACGAGATAAAGTCAAGGATTCCACATACTAGCTTCACATGTAGCAAAGACTTTCAGTTAATCCACTAATCTAGACAGGATGGAGATTGCTTGAAAACACACTTTTCTCTTAAATTCTGATAAAATATGTTGTATAGATAAAAGAGCCTAACCAGGAAGAAAGAATGAAGTCTTCATTTAGAAAATAAAGAAATAAAAAAAATAAAAATAAAAAAAAAAAAAAAAAAAAAAAACAACAAAAAAACCCAACCACAATTTTGAAGTACACTTATAGCTTTTGTTTAATATTTTTTTTTTTATTTAAAAAAAGTAAATTGTACTTTTGAAGTTAACAGTTTGTCATCTACGGGTAGCAGATTATTCTGTTTGGTGTGGAGTTTCTTTCCATCTGTGAGTGGCAGTTATTCCTAGCTCCAAATCATTAATGGCAGGAAATGGTGGTTTGGTCTCAACTTCATTATTCTGTGGTATCTGCAACACGTTAACTATTTCAGTGAGAGGAACTAAACCCAGTTATTTGATACTGTTCTTTCCCGTTTGAAAACATGACTCTCTTACCTCTTCAGTAACTCAATAGCATGTTGTCAGCCACTCACAGAAAGACACTGCTAAACAGTAAGAAGTCTAGCAGTTGATATGGCAGTTGTCGATTATCCTACAAAATCAATTACTCTGGTAGGTGAAGCAAAATCATTCAAGTTATGATAGTGGCAAACAGTGAAAAGATTCTTATTTGTCACTTACTGCAAAGCAATAGTGCAGTGGGGGCCTCCCAGCATCATACGAAATCGCAGGATGAGCAAAAGCAGTTTGGTGGAGTAGTGGAACACGCTGGAGACTGTCTCTCCTTGGTAGAACTTAGGAGTGCAATTAGGTGCACACGCAGTCAGATGTGAAGATTGATGGGCTTCTGTCATTTTGTGCTAGCTGAGCAGCTGGCCCTCTATGTGAGGCCATTGAATTGTCAAGTTTTGCAGCAAAGAAACAAAGTCCATGCCTGTTCCAGCAGAGTGTACAAAATAAACTTGCAAGGGCACAATGGGGTGGTTCCCCAGGTTGGAAAATGCAGAAGAATCTGTCATTCTATCTTTGCCTCTCCTTTGTTTGACTGTTACATCATGCATTAAAAAAAATACACACATACACAACTTATTTTTTGAAAATAGACTTTTATGAAATCGAAGACTAAGTCAACCAATGTCTTATTCCGAGCTGCCTGCGTTGGGTACCATCAGATTTAAAACGTATGGTAAGTAAATAACAACATGAAACTGATGAACCAGAAAAGAAAAGGGGTCACGTGCTGCGTTTTGTTAGTCAGCACAGCAGTGAAATACCAAAGGATGATGAGATGTTGTCTCCTGATATAAAGCTAAAAATGCATCACTCATAATGCTATCACAAGAAGGCAGAAAGAAGGTTAGTCCTAGGCACTGTATTTATATTTCACTGCTAACTTGACAGCCTACGGTTATTTCAGTTTGGGTTGGGGAACAATATTAAGATCCCTTCCTTTCTTCAGAGATTCGGGCACTTTTCACAGTCTGTTCTCAGTAGGCACCAATTGCTCAAAAATACACAGTACCTAAAGTAAAGGAATGTGGCCCACCAGATTTTACATGGTGAATGTGTATGTTTGAATGCAAAGGTTTGGTTGAGATTTGTACTATGTTACCTGATCAATGTCTTGTGAAGAAAGGCTTTCAGATTTTCCTGGGTTTATGATGTTTATTTGCAAATCCTGACCTTAACTGCGGTTGGTATTAGAGTGTAGATTGGCAGTATAAAGGTTTCACTTGCCGTACTCTAAGCTTTAATTGGCAAGTTAGATAGGTCATCTGTTACAAATAAATAAAATAAATACTTTATGTATATTGTTTGGTTTTCACCCCTGAAATTCTACCTGCACAAGCAGATTATGTTCTCTAAGCAGCATAGAAAGGCATCTTTTTATTCTGCTCCTTAGGGGGAAATTTAAGCCTGCAAGATTCTACTTCTAACCACTTTAAACAGCAAAGTCACAGTGCTGATAAATTAACGGTGGTGCTGAATTCACAGAATTCTGCCACTCTGTCCTCGTACCCTGAGCTCAAGGACAGCAAAAGGAGAGTAGGCAGCATCGGATGTCAGGGCAGCAACTTTGCCTGTCTGGATACACGATGCGCTGTTAGTCTCTAGGAATATGTATTTTGTCAGGGTAACGGGTAAATGGCTAAATACCATCCACCTGTTTTCATATCTGGACATAATTACTTGAAGCAAGAAAAGCTTTCTTTTCTGTCATAAAGTACAGTTTCTAGGCAAAAAAGATATTTGAATGTTTATAAGTGGGTGTTAGGAACGCTTCTGGCCTTAAACACTGGCAAGTTTTTCCTGTGTGCAAACATCCTTCCTAGAGGCAATGTTTGCTTCAAAATAAAACCTCCCACTCTGCCTTGTGAGCAGTCCAAGGCTGTCTTAGGCAGTGGGAGTGGTGATCTGAGGAACTGTAGCCACAAACTCCGTGGGATTTTTTTGAATTGTTGGTATTGAAAAGGGTGTTGATACAAAACCATAATTATTTTCTGATTGGATCATCTATTTGAGTGGTGCTATCCTGATTCAGTAAATTAATTAATAATTAATTAATTTCCCTCTACTCTTCTTTACATTCTTCTGAGATTTGTTTATTGCACATTCTCGCATGCTTTCCTGAAATTGGGACAAATTTGCTCCTTTTTTGCCTTCTATCTTCTTTCACGTTTCTAGTCACCTGCTTTGGATTTACATTTCTTCTTTAGGAGAGCTTTCTAGATCTTGCTTAAATGCCTTCTGCTACCATGTTCCTTTCTGAGAGAACATTCTTCTATAAAGAAAGTCAATACTGGAAGAATAGCACCAGCTGGGACTGGTGTTTGTTTTCTTCAAATAATATTTTACAGGAATTTAAATCACCAGGTGGATAAGTGCAGAAATTATGGCAATTTGCCTAATTGCAGGAATCGCTTTAGATTTGTCCCCAAGTTTGTTCTGGCATAATTCCTAATTCATTTACCAGCTGGTCAGCCATACCCTTGATTGCTGTTTCTGCAGGTGCCAACTCCATCCCTGCTGCTGGTGTCTCTGTTTATTTACCTTTTTAAAGGTTCAGTTGCTTTAAGCCTTTTTCTCTTAGGATGTGTTACTCATTTTGCAAGAGTGGTTACTTGTGATTACAGAGAGCAACAGAGCCTGATACAAACCCCATGAAGTCCACAGAAAGGATTGTGTTATATTCAAATAGCAGTTGGATCAGGCCTCCAGAGAGATCAGGTGAATGTTTTGCTCTAAATACAGATCCGTTCTGATTCTTCCGATCTTCCTGGTTAGAATAGCGTGAGTCTCTCAGGAAGGATTTTTTGTTTGATTTGCTTCTGCTGCCTTCTTTAAAAGGAGAGGAAAAAATACGCACAAATTATTTTATCAACTTTATTCAAACTTTAACAATTTTGTACAGTGAAACTCCAGAGTATCTCAAGTTGCTCATGTTTGGGATGAAAACCCCTGCAATTTGTAAACTGTCAAACTTAATACAAGATCTTAGTGTTAATAGGATTTTATTGACTTCTACCATCAGCAGAGGAACAGGTTGATAAAGTGCCACAAAGGAAATGAAGACACAATACTCATTTTACTTGCATCTCCAGAGCCGTGTAAATTTGATTGCTGAATTTATGATAATCCAGCTCATTGGCCGTTGCTCTCCTGGGGGAGTGAGGACAAGAGAGGATTTCTGGAAACGAGTGACTTTAGAGCTGTAAAATCAGATGTTGTGGAGATTTTGTGAAAATGGATTAAAGTATTGGTGTCCAGTTACTGTGAGAGGACACAAGAATGCACTGTATTATTTATTTCCTATGTTTTTGCTGATATCCTGCCAGTTTTCCTTTTCCTTGCTCCCATAGGCAGCTTCATTTGCACAGCTATTTTTGAGTGGTGTTGATGTAATTAGCGCAGTAGAATGAACAAATGCAAGACTAAGAATATTAAGAAAGTGAAGCAAAGTGACAACATGAACTTCATGATGCTTGCAAATTAAGCTGGGGTTTTGGGTTTTTTTCGTTATGTTCACTAAAGGCACAACCAAATATTCAGGGAGTTTAAAATGTGTGGCTGTTGGAGTGGGGTTAGGTTGTACGTGAGTTAAGTACAATATCAAGGTCCTTGGAGATTAGAAAGAAAAATGAGGTGACTGGAATTTATCATAACACCAATCAATTCAGTTTTCCAGAGAGAAAAACATGGTCCCTCGCCTTTTTAAAGAAGGGGTTGTGTATTTAAAGTGACTGTTACAAGTCTCTACTGTTTTAACAGTTCATAAATGTGGTGTTAGGGAAAATGTGTAGTTCTAATACTTCCAAGAAGGGAAACATACTGTGTCTCCAGTGGGGACCAGTTATTGAGGTGGCGTTATGCTGAGACCACAATGGTAAGAAGCAACTGGGGGGAAAAGAAACCACCCAGTTTTGGTTGCTACGATGTTTCCCCTTTTCTCCGTTGCATGTTTTCATTCCTTAATTGCAACACTTGAGACCTAATTGGTATTATTTTTGAACCCAACTTTCTTCACAGCCATGATGAATTTCTCATGAAGAAAGTATATTCTTGCTTAACTTGATACAGCTGAAATAGCTTGCTTTTTTAATAGCAATTTGTTTACTACATTTCATCATTCATTTTGATCCTTACTAAACGTTTGCTGTTCCTGGGATAATTAAAGACTTTTTGCCTTTTTTTTTTTTTTTTTAAATCATATAGTGTACTAAGCTGATGTGCTCATCCTCGTGTAGTTATCATTCCCAGCACTGAAAGAAAGGAGCACTAGCAGAACTCCACGCTCTGTGGCCAATAGATACCAATTTTTTTTCATTCCATAATTGCATCAGTGAGTAGCATTCAGCATAATGCCTGCAGTTGCCTGATATTGTTACAATCAGATTTGAAAACTCTGCCACTTCAGGCCTCTGTGTTTTGACTTTGTATGTATTCTGTCTCCTTGAGAGGAGTATTTTGCTGTTTCAACTCAATGAGATGATATGAAAAGTTCCCTGAATTACCCTTATCATTAGCTGTTGATAGAACTACTTTAAAAATCTGCCTTTTCACTTGAAATGAAAAATCTGAAAAGTTTCACATAAACCCTGAAACATTCTGGTACTACAATAGTATAAGGGTGTATGTGGGAGCTGTAGTTTGGGCTGCTGAAGTGACTGTCCTTACTGGCAGATGCCTCTGCCCTGATTGTGCATCCCTTTGTGCCACATTCCACCTCCTGGGAAGAATGAAGTTGGGGTACGATAGAGCAGAAAAAGAACATTAGACATTTGTAGTTAACTCTGTTTTGACAATTACTCAGAAAGCTGTATTTAGAGGAATTCTGGTTGTGATAGAAAATCCAGAGAAGTGTATAATCTCTGCTGGTAACAATAGCGTTTAAGTACCCATTTTGTGATATCAAGACACGAGTTTTTATTTTCTGTCTCCTGTCATTTTATCCATAGTTCTCCCAAAGTTCCTAGCTCTTACAGGAAATGCAGAACTCTAAGCTTTCCTTTTAAATAAAGAAAGGTTCCAGACTCAAAGTTTGTGAAGGAACCGTACTCTTAAAAGGTTTTTGGAGACATAGTTACAAGGGGACTGAATTGCAAGATGGGGGTTGCTGGCATTTGTTTCGCTTACTTCTCCAGATTTATTTCCCCCCTATAACTGCATCTCAGAATCTCACATATTGTCCAGCCCTGAGGTTTGCAGAAGTGCAGCATGATCCTTGAAAATATGTGAATATATTGATGTGCTATTACAGACGCATACTCTTCTTCACAGAGTGATCTAAAAGCCACACTGGATTTGCTGTACTGCTTTTTGGCTTATTTAACAAGGATGAGAAATAAAAAAAAAAAAAAAAAAAAAGAGGCAGCAGAGCAGGCACTTTACTAACCTGACTTCCCCAAGTTCTTATAATAATAATTCCCTATATTTATGAAATTTCCACAAGTGATCTCCAGTCCTAGTGAAGGAAAACATATGTTACATAATTCATTAAGCCTCAAAGGCTTTTTACATATATTACCATTTAAAAAAAAATAATGTGTTAACACTCAGGGCAAATGATTTTCGGTATAATTAAGGAAATGAATTGTGGCAGCAAAACTGCAAGACTTGAATAACTAAACCACAATGATCTCTTTTTTTCATCTTGCTTCAGTACAAATTGCAAACGGCCTAGGCAGTAACTCCGGCCTTTCCTGACTGATCTTTTTCCAGTCTGTCACGTATGCTCTTTGTGACAAGAGTTTTACCACTTGAACTAAAATTACTGTGTGTAAATATTGGTACAAAAAACCCCCTCGTGCTCTTCTAGACCAGATGGAAACTTCTAAGAGGTACTGTGTCATGAAGAACTCTTAGGTTGGCTCATACAAATACTCCGGCAGCCCCCCAAGAGGAGGGAGTGAGCCGAGCACCTAAAGAGAAATGCATTTTCATATCAACGGACCAAATACAGGAGGACTCGGAGGGATGAATTCCAAGATTATCTCCCATCATTCTAACTGTATAAGTCTGCCCAAGGGGCTGTTTAAGTCTACATGAGGAACTTGACGTGTGACTGTCTTCTGAATGTTCAAATGATCTAAAACTCCCATGGTATTAGAAGCCGTGTCTTAGTTTTTATGTGATTTTGAGCAAATCTTTTAAACTAGGTTTGGGTCAAGCACATAGATTCCTAGTTCAAATATTTACATAGAACTGAAGTATGTTTTTGACAGCAGTAACTTAGAACGCAGATAATAATGGTCTTAATAAAGACCAATTAGCAAAATAATTAACAACTTATGAATATGTGCTTTTTGGCTAAAGGAAAAGTTCATTGAGCAACTATCTCGCAGTACAGGAAAAAATGCCAGATCGTTAATTTTTAAATATTGAGACATTATCTAGTGGTGATTTAATTCAAAAGAACATCTAGAAACCAAAAAATGGAACGTTTTCAGCTTCATTGAGCCTTCCTTGACAAACATCAGTTTCATCTCTCCACCTTAATGTTTGCTGTTTGATAACAATGGCATTATTTATGTAACGTGAAAGACTGGTAGACTCGATTTGTTAATATCCAAGATCATGTTATTGCTTATCTCTCTAGAAACGGAGACCACTATCATGTGCTCTCCTGTACTCGCTGCACTCTGACAAAGACAAAGCATCTTCCTTTCTTCAGCACCTGCGTGGAACATGAGAATGTTTCTGACATAATGTGTGACAAGCTGCATTTAAGAAATTCTCTTGAACAACAATAATATAAATAACTTGCCTACACCTAATCAATAATTTGCTTACTGTGTATGAACTTCATGAATTAAATGGAATCTAAGAGAGACGTCTTGCTGAGCTTGCTGTTGTTTAGTTACCTGGCTAATCAGGTGTTTATATTTTGATTGTGTTATGTTTTAAATGTGTTTGAACATCATGATCTATAAGAAAGAATAATGGATTGTGTTTGAGAATCCCTTTCCCATTCATTTAAATTTTTTTAAATAATAGAAAATTGTGATATTGTAAAATATCAGGGTTCTTAGCAATGAATACCTTTTATAATTTGAAAGTACATCTTATTTTGAAGCCAGCCAGTCCTTCAGCCCAAACGTGTCTCAACGTGGTGCATTGTATCTGTTAGATATATCCAGGACAGTATTTATCCAGTTATAGGAATGATTCATAACCCTGAACTTGCCTTTGAGATTTGTTTTGAGAGATATGACGATACCTGCAGGTGACGCGTTGTCAGATCAAAGGAAAGCCTGGTGATGCTTCTGTTGGCACTTAGACAATATGAGCAGTGACTGTTTAATGGTGGTGGTTGTGGAGAGTGCGTGGCCGGTAGCACTGCTGTCAGGTGGAGAACAGCAACGTAATTCTCTGTTTGCCTGCCTGTAAAGGTTAAGATTCCTCCATTTTTGTTGTGGACAGTTTTTCTAGGTCCCGAACAAAAGAAACTTAAATGGTGAAATCCAAATTATCTGAGGGATTTTTATGCTCTCTTTTCTCCCAAGTACAGTACTGCAAGATTAATCACGTGGTCAGATACGTGTTCTAACTACGCAGACAATTTGCAGAGGTAATTCAGGTGTACGTGCTAGGAAAATCTTACCTGATTGGCTATTGAGCATCTAAAATGAAAAAGAGTGTGTTTATTCCTTGCCTACGACTTCTCTTTTTAATTGCCAGATTTTTAACATAAGTTTTTCTTCTAGTATTATTAATGGTAAGCAGTGTAAGCACTGTAGTCTCTTAGGAAAGTTCAGCAATAATGTTATAGAAATGGTTACAGCCCAGCCTCATTATTGGCTACATCTGTTTTATTTCTTGTGGTTCAAAATGTCTTCTGTGGCTCTTTCAAAATTTTCTCTCTTTTTATCTCAAAAAATGAGTCCACTTTAATCAGAAAAAATATGTATGTATTTTGTGAACAATTAGTTATTACTTAGCGGATGGGCTTTTATTCCTTTCACTTCATAAGCAAAAATACTCAATGAGGTGTGGTTTAAGATTTTTGATGTGTGCTAGTTACAATCTTTTTTCACATATTTTGTCTACCTGTTATTGAAGTATTTTCACAGGTGTAATATTCAACATTAGTTCTCATTTATAGTAATTTTTGATACACAGCTGGGAGTTGAAAGCTGTTGTGTTCTGCTGTGTGCAGAGCCATAAAGAGGACAGTAGGAATTGGAAAAAATCTTGCTATCTCAATAGGAAGTAAAACAAACTCTTGAAATGCAAGACTTGCTAGCGGTCTCTTGGAAAGTGTGGGCAGCGAACTCTGTGAAACAATGACCTGTGGCAGGAGGGACGATTCCAGTCCCTTTTATTTGGGTTTTGGTGAACTCTATTGTCGTGGGCGTTTGTCTCAAAGAATGTCTGAGAAGGGAGGGCTGTGAGATTTTTGTGTCAGACACTAAGCCTAGGGCCAGTATCTGCCAAGTTACTCAAGCACACATGTATCCAGTGACTCCCACTTATGTTATTTTCATGCAGAAGAGACAAGAAATTTAAGTTGTGTTACATTTGGTTTAGTGTTTCAATTTGTTTCTCTGAGCAAGATTTTTAAAACAGAATGTACATACATATATATGTATATATAGATCTGCGCACATTGACTTTTCTCTTTTTAAATAAACAATATATTGCTGTAAAATTGAAAAATAGAATGAATCAATGTTTGGAACACACAGCTTGAATCTGAAATAATCTGTGGATGATTGGGCTTTCTGTATGCATTCTGCAGGGTTTCCATCTGAAATTGCTTGTGCGAGAGCGAGCACTTCTCTGTCTGTATAATCCATACCCAGAAAAAAGACTTTGAAAGTGCTGCAGTGATGATCGAATTGTCTGCTCATGTCTCCACCCTGTTCAGGTAGTCCTGTAGCCTGGTATCTACATAACCAGCTTAGGAAATTTAATTAAAAATAATAATTCCTATGTGGAAAGTACTTACTGATTCGTCACACTAAATTACTTGTCATTACTTGTCATTTGGCAAAGCAATGTATCGGTTGTACTTATTCACTGCTGTAACTTTGGGTACTGATTTGGTAGGCCCTGTGGTTTGGTTTTTTTTGTTTGTTTTCTGGCTATTGTATGTAAAGCTGGAAAGCTAGTAGCAGTGGAATTTATAACCTTGCTAGAATCAGAGCGTTACAGAATAACTTCCTTCTCTTGACCCCCGTTCTTCCCTTGGAAACTTGCAATTTTAGCAAATCCATAGCATTTGCTTCCTTGCCTTCAAGAAACAAAACTGTTCAAGTAGTTTGGAGGAAGTAGTTCAACGTGGGCCACTAAACACTTGCAGGCTTGCTTCTTATACAGAACTCATCCAAACAAATTTGGTCTAGATATGTCAAGTAAACAGAAGAAAAGACTCTTATGAAAAAGGCATATTGATGTGTTGGTTCCCTTCCCCCTTCCCCTTTATTCCTTTTTAATAAAACCAGAATTCACCACTTGTGTCCATGGGCCATCCCCACCCGCCGGCATCATCCTCCCGGCACCCCAAAAAATAAACTCATGTGTATGTTTTAAATAACCTTTTCCCCATTGCAGGCATTCTGGTTGAAGTTTAAAGCTGAACTTTGTACTAAAATGGTAGTTTCATTGAATCAATAAGCTTCTATCTACTTTTCATCTCCAGTTCTAAAGGAAGCTTGTTTGCACTGTTTGGTTTACTTTGAATGTTAAATATCAAATCAGCTTGACATACAAGGTAAAACTTGGGCAACACCTCCATGTTTCTCTAAAAGAGTTTTTCTGAGTTGTTTTCTTTAAGCAGAGACTTGACATGAATTTTTTTAGATTCATTTTTCTTCATCCATACCTGCTTTTTTTTGCCTCAATTCTGAGAACGTGGATTACAAATAATTAGGAAAAAAATTAGAAAGTTTAAAAAAGACACAGGATTTATGTCTTGGGGCTTGTTTCACGAAGAATGAGTTAATTTTTTAAATAAATATATATATATGCACGCATGCACACACTTACGTGTCTTCCAATGACTTATTAGTGTTTGATTAATAATGGAAAATTCCTTAATGTTTTAATGGTTATTGAGTGATAACACCACTATTTCCTGGTGGGTTTTAGGTACAGTCCATATGCGTGCATCTAGACAAACACCTAATGATTTTGAGTTCTTTTAATATACTCTGCAATTACAAGCTTTTGCCAACTACATTAGAACTAGTATTTGGCTCACGGCTTGATTACGAAATCTGCTCTTGGTCAGCTAGGTTTTGGAATGTGAGCTCTGAAGACCAACCCATATGACTCTGTCTTGCTTTGGATGATATTTTCCTGTGGTTTTAAGTTTCAGTTGCACATAACACCATAAAACACAGCATAACATAGTGCATAATGTACAGGACACAATGTCTACTAATAGCAACTCCTAGAAAAATGTTTATCTGGGTTATAATTTTGTGTAAGTGTGGGAAGCATTTATTTTTGTATTAATAAGAGCTATCTAGCAGTTGTTCTAATATTCAGAAATAAGAATTAAACAGAGTCCTAAGTGATGTTAAATCAGGAGTTCTGTAATAATAGTAACAAATATTGTAGTGGTTCACCAGCTGTAACTGTACAGGTCCTTTCAGGTCATGCTCTCAGCCTGAAAAAACTTCTCCCAAAACGTTCAGGAGACTTACATTCACTACCTTCTTCCTACTGAGATGCCCAATTTTTGGTAAAATAAAAATTAAATCAGGTAATTTAGGAGTGTAATCCTTAGTACTCATGGAGCAAATCTTCTGTCTCTTAGTGGAACAAATTATACTGCCTGTTTAGGATACCACTTTCTGCTCATTGAGGCTAGATGAGAAATAAATGGTGCTGGTAGATAGGGAAGCATCCCTCCAGGCAAAGCCGAGACGCCAGCTCCGCAGTTAGCTACCCATATGTAGCTGTTTCCCTAGCATTCTGTCTCGGCAGCAAGGTTAGAGTTTACTGCTGATGAGGGGCTTTTTTCATCTCTCCGGTATTCCATTTGATGCATATTTTAGAAACTCATGTCATTTGCAATACTGAAGATAGCTTTCTGCCTTTCTCTCTCCTCCAAATGGTGCACAGCACCAGCCCTGCTTTAGGTATTTCCCTGCCCTCCATGAACTTCAGCATATGTTCTAATCCCAGCTCATTCTATCCCATATAGTAACGTTACTATTTATAGGATTATTTATTGTAACATCCTAGCATTAAGTTTCCTATAAAATAATACCATACCTTGCAAAATAATTTATGGACTCTTCGCATGTTTTATTTTTTCTGTTTCCAGTTCTCCTGTTTCTTCTGTGCTAGCTGGCTAGATATATATCACTTCGGTTTATCACTATATTTGAAGAATGAGATAAGGTGTTCCTTTGTGTCTGTGGTTTTTTTTTTTCCTTTATACATCCTTCCAGATTTGTTATTCTCTTTCTAATGTTTTCATTCTGGGTTTTAACCAGGTCCTGATTCACCATGCTCTCTCTGTCCGCTCCTCACAGTTCCTCCCCAAATACTTTTTTTTCTATCCTGACCTCCTAATCTTTGTCTTCAGCCTTTCACTGAGTTGAGCCTTCCCTTGTCTTCAGCGTGAAATGGGTCTAGCCTTGGCTTCGCTCTTGGGACTTGGAACACTAGACCAGCAAAACTTGGTTTTTGGCAAGTTAGTCAGCAGAACTGATTGAATGCACACAGAGAAGAGATCTGTTGAGTAAGAAGTTGCCATGATGACTATTACTTTTCAGAACTGTATGTTAAGCTTTTTAAAGAATAAATAAATCAACCAGCATGAAGCTGCAGAGCATGTATCCAGCTAATTTCCTAAGATCCAGTCTTAAAACTGCGTGTGTGTACTAAAACTGATTTCACATCAACAAATCCCAATGCCAAGTGTCACTGCTGGGAATCCTTACCAAAACATTTCACGCTCGCTAGATTTGCCAATGCAATATTAAGAGAGGAAGGCAGCAGCTAACGTAATGGATTAAAAGTCTTCTATGATCCCTGTGTTCAGTAGGGGAAAGCACTGAAGAGGAATCTAAAAAATGGGAAGAATTTTAACTCCCAGTTTTTTTCTGAAGTACATAACACGTTTGGAGAAGTTTGACCATCCTACTAGCAGGTGAATGTCTTCAGTCCAATGGTGGCATCAGTTTTCCATAGGAGAGAGAATTCTTACTGTTTGAAACAGTACATAGATGTAGAAAAGTGTGGTTACATGAAGATTTACCTGGAAAATTTTCTGTCTGGAAATAATTTAAAAACAAGGTGACTTCCTGACTGTAACTGATGGAGTTCATCAATATCTTTTGTGGGTATGATAAGCAAAACTAAAACTATTAAGTAACCTAGACTCTGGATATATTTTTGGATCTGTTTTTTTGGTTCTGTGTTGTATCATCCCTGCTTGGACAGCACCAGACGTAACGTAGTCCAGAAGCCAATGTCAGTGCTTATGGCAGCAAATAAATTGGCCGTCAACTTCTGCGATGATAATTAGTGCTAATATACTGCTTAAATATTAAAATGATGTGAAAATATCTGATTCCGCAATTTTTGGATTGCACCAAATACAATGTTTAGTCCTTCCCTTAAATTTGGCAGACTCTTTGTTAGAAACAATTTCTTCACAGAGAAGATGGGACACTGAGTCCTCTCACAGTTTACCTGGAACTACACCTGTAAACCAGCAAACACTGCAAAACGGGTCCAAGTTCCAGTGGTAGCTTAAATTCTGCTACTTCTGGTTTGTTGCCCTAAAAGGAGGGGGGTGTGGTGTGGTTAAAAAGGGTCTACCTCAATAACCAGGAGCACTGGTGATAAGTCAAGTCCGTATGTGTTTCATCAAGGTTAAATTAATTTACTAAGAACAGGCTTTATAGAACTATATATTGTTTTCTTCAGTAAATAAATAAATAAATAATTCCTGCTGACTCTGCAGATTATCACTGTTTATCCTCAAGCTATTTACACACCAAAATTAATATTGTCGATCAGGTTTCTTGTTGTGAATGCCTCTCAGATCTAATTGCTTCAGTGTACAAGAAACAAATTAATAGGAACTCTAGACAGTTTAATTTATTTTGACAGCAAACACTTATCTCTTATCTTCTGACGAACCTGACAGTCATCTTGTCTCATGGAGCTTACGTTTTCTTCCTCCTCTTTCTAGTGACAGAAGTGGAGAGTTCTGTGCTAACAGGGCATTCCTGATTTATCTGCATTCATTTAATATTGCTTGTCTTCTCTTTAATGATATATTTTAATACAATCTGTAAACTTTGGCCAAATACTCCTATACACTTGCTTTTAAATGTCAAGAAAGCACAGATAGATACAAAGCCCCAGGACTGTATGATAGTGTTGGCTGGCACATACAGCTGCACTTTGAGTAACTATCTAAAATCAAGAAACGGTTAGGTTTTTTTCTCCCGAAGTTCAGTGGAGGAAAATGAAGCAAAACTCCCTCCCTGCAGAAGCACGGTCCTTGCATAAAGACTGTAGGATTTTTTGGAAGCTCCTCTGGAAGTGTGGAGACACTTCTTGTTCCCCCGTGTTTAGCTTAACCTTGAATGCATAAAATGTAATTTATGCACCATGTAACTATGTGCCTCGAGGTATGTTTTCCTAATTCCTCCCTAAGGATTTCTGAAGAAAGCAGGTAAAAGCTGTCATCTGAATGTGCTCAGACAGCAAGGAGGCGTTTTGGCGTGTATTGATGTAATTTTTCTTCCTTCTTTTATTTCATTAAAAATGTATTTTGCTTTCAAGTATTGGTTGACTATATCAAGTTGTTTGACAACAAAGGCCTGGAGTTCACCATTTACTGTGGATAAGAAAATAGCTGCACAGTTTTAATGCGTCTAATAATGCCAAGAGGTAAAAGATTCTCCAAGTCAGACTTCTGGAGATGTCCTATTTTGATATACCCATGCATAAGGCGAAGATAAGAAAACTTGCGTAGGTTCCAAAACTAAAAAAAATCTTGGATATGTTGCATCTATTTAAATAACGCTCCGTAGTCTCAGGGGGCTTCTGTGAGTGAATATAAGACTGTTTCGCAAGGTTGGAGACCTACCAGTCTCAAAGCGCGCTATGAAAACTGAGAGCTTATCTCAAGCTTTTCGTAGTGCATCAGTCCCATTTAAATGAAAAAAGAAGCTTTTTCAAAAGTACTTAAACAGCCAAGGAATTTTCACTGCTTCGGTGCTTTTGAAAATATTACCTGAAGAAATGTAAAAGGGAACAGCAAAGAGAAAACTTGGTGGTTCAGAATTGGAGCAGCAGGTGATCTGAATGCATGATGCACAATTTCTTCCCCTGTAATAAAAAAAATCGACTTCCAGGAAATGCTACATGTGAACATGGGACTTCAATAAGAAATCAGTTATAGTTACAAGAAAACTGTGAGACTCAACATATCTGTCCATCTTTGATAGGTGACATGTTTTTGCATGCACAATATTTGTAGCCTACTAATAGTTTGAACACTGAACTATCAGTTGAGGAAGATAAAGCTGATTTCTTTTGACTTCTTACTGAGGTGTCACTGCAATATGATTTACTAGGCTGTCAGTTCAGTAACTTCTGGCAGGCATTTCAAAACATTCTGCAAGGCTCTGATTTAATTTGGTAATAATGAGGTCATGTCAAACTGAGAACTAGAACATTTCGGACAATGCAGCCCAAACACTTCTGGTCATGCAGTTAACTTCACCTGGACAGTGCTTTTTCATAAATTAGGAACATACTGCAGTTGGAATAACTTTAGTATGGATGAGTTATTGGGCTTGACTTTGATTCCAGAAGAGTAGGAAAACTGAAGGTTATTTTTGCTGGATTTTTTTCTTCCTCTTCCTTCTGGAAAATCTGATTAAACCTGTTTCTAACCATTCCTCCCTAGGGGTCTCATTTACTACTAAGAAATTTTAACATTGCTTTTGAACTGCAAAAAAATTGCAACGCAAGCAACATTTTAATGATTACCTGGTTATATTTAACATCCCTAAAAAATCTCTTGTTTAGGCAGCTCAAAATAATTGAAAATATATTGTTTTCAAATTATGTATGGACAGTTGAAGTGTAGCACAATCAGAGAAAAAAATGCTTCTTTTAGAAGCAGCTTCAGCTGAAATCAGCCTCCTGTATACCCCAGTTACCATGGGCAGTTTTTTGAACAGCGCATCTAACGCATACAGTGGCACACGCAAAAGGTCCCTCATGTGCAGTAGATCCTCTGTATTTAAGGATAGGTTTCTGTATATCCAAAATCCAGCCACAAAAGGAGCTAACCATGTTCATGCGAGCAGGGAAGTAGAGAGGGCAATTTTTTAGTGGCTCATGCCCCCAGGCGAACAGTAATGCAAAGCGCTGCTCCCAGCGGTGGTGTTGCGGGATGAGTTGCTGGGAGCGTTCTCCCAACCCAGTTGCCCACAGGCATGCACAGATCCCTACAAACTGCCGTACCTGTTAGGTGTGTAGTGCAGTCCAGACCAATGAAAGGGAAATTGCGTGATGCAGTATGTCCACCACCACTAGATTTTGGTCACTGTTGCTTCTCTCAGTTCAGCATACGGTGAAATGTTGATGTGTTAACAGGTGTCATTAAAACAGCATGTGGGTAACTGTAAAATTTGGTGCCTGTCTTTGTATGGTAGGCTGTTATAATCTTCAGTATGCCCCTTAAATGTATTCTGTTTCAACACTTAAGATATGTAGGCTAGGAGGTTATGAGGTTTGAGTTTGTGGTGCCATTTGTTGGGATTTGGGGGACACACCGCTATGTTCTGGCACGTGGACCAGTGGCAGGTTACGTAGTTCATGTTGGTGTCTTTCTGGCCTTGTTTGTAGCTGCCATATTTTGCTAACTACCAGGATGATGGTACATCTGTCACAGCAGATGGAATGACATAAGTGTTTTTGCAGAGAAACCTAAGCTTTTGTACTGGGTTTGAACGCTCTGTTCTGCTGTGGGGTGGGGAAGGCGAGAATATGGAGCAGAAGAAAGGCTGTAGTGTGCAGAGCACTGACCAGGGATGTGGGCGGCTGCTGTCAACGTTTATTCCATCGTATACATAGCGGAGATTGTAACTTAGGTCTTCTACATCTGAAACGTGTGTTAACAGTGAGTAGTCTTTCAGGTTCTGACTCAATGGACGCCTAAGTGCTTGGTTTTTGTCTTTCCCTCAAAGTTATTTTTGGAATGTACTCATGTACCTAATGCATTTCGTCATCTCTTAGCTCATAGAAGTACATACAATTTGAAGTATTTTTGGTCACTACAGTATTATTTTAAGGAGGCAATGTTCAGACAGGTGTTTTTCCACTTATATTTCTATACAGGCATATGCAAGCATACATACTAAGCTTTGGAGGCTATTATTCCTCTTAAAAACTCCTTTATTGTCAAGACAAATCCTTTTTATCTATCAAAACAGACAATAATTGCAAGTAAAATCTTGTATTTGACATTTTTGTAAGAGGAAGCTTTATATTAGAACTAAAATAACACATTGTGATACTAACATATCACATGACAAATAACACATTGTGATAGTATAACATCAACATGAGCATTTCCCCACCCACACACCCCCTGCTCTGCAATCCATTCCCCAAAAACTCTCTTCTTTTGATGGATAGTTAGTCTTGTAAAGCCAAGGTACTTGAAGATGTCTCGCTAAGTCAGAATTATCTATATTTTGTGGGTGCTAATTTTTTTTTTAAAGAGTACTTTCAAAGAGTAATTTTACAGGTATTTAACACTGATATCAGATTCAATGAGAAACACTTTTCATCACAGAGATCTAGATCCCTTTTATCCTTCACTTATGCAATGATATTTTTCAATGACTTGAATTGTCTTGAGTCACAGTGACATAATACTAACTCTGTTTTTTATGTTCACTTTACTATATAAAGGCCTGGCTCAATATTTTTTTTTTCTATTCACGTTACAAAGACATACAAGAACTTGGTATAGAAGAAAAACTTCTGAAGTTGTTATAAATCACGTTCCCCAAAGCATTTTGTAGTCATCACTGCATCTCTGTAAATACTTGTAGTTTTGACAAATAAATATTTCTTACTTAAAAGAAAAAAAAAGTCACTGAAAAATTTTTGGTCTGTAGGCACTTCTCCCTGGCCTTCGGTTGAACGGGAGAATGGAAAAATTCTCCTGTTTTTCATATACCCAGGATTTCAAGGTGTAGACCTCAGGAACGTTTCAGTTGAGACAGTTTTCCTTCTCCTTCGCCAGCTAAGTTGGGCACTGCTGTTACTGTGATTTAACGTGAGAGGCTTCTGTTTCTGATGTTGAGGAGCCTTCAAGAACTCTTCAGGCAGAGTCTAATGCACACAGATAAAGTCTAGACAAAGTGACAAAGACAGCTTGTTCCTGAGGAAAGTTAAATATTTTTTCTGGCTAATTTATGTGACACCTAAAGAAAAACAGCAGAATGAAGCATTCTGTAACATTGGGTCTGCCTACAACCACCACTAATAGAAAGGGACACAGAACTTGTATGCTGTCTGATGCAATTTATTATTTTATTCTGCGCTATTCAGATACAAATATGTTTTTTCATTTCTTTTTGTTTTCCTTGTGCATTGGAACAGCAGCCTATGAGAACTGAGTGGCATCTTTTAAATCCTTTTTTTTCTTTTTCTTCTTTTTTTTTTTTTTCCCCCGCTCAATGGAAAGTATGAGTACCCAAGCTTGTGGGCAGCTGTTGGAAGACTTGATGTCAATTTGTACTTGGGAGACAAATTCAGATCTGCACTGAACTTCATGCTGAACAGAACTGGTGTTACTTGTGTTCAGAGCAGACACTCTGCTTCTGCCACCCGCCAAAAAGGTGGTTAAAACAACCTTGGTCCTTCTAAAGGAATATATTAACTTAAAATACTTGTAAACACCCTGTCACCCTACCCCACCCCTATTTGTCCAGAGTTAAATACAATACTGTCGTTTAGCAGGATACATGACTAATCACAATATATCATGAAGTGTGTGTATTCTGTCCCTTGTATATTGAACACAATCAAATACTTCAATCTTGGCCAGTGAACTTTATTTTCCCATCCGTAAGGACTGTGTGCCACGAGGGGCTACCTTTATAGAAATAATTTAGCTGCTAGTAAAGCATGCAAAAACGGCAGGCTTGTAGAGCCGCTGCAAAGCCCCCCTGGAGCTTTGGCTGCTGCCTGACGTGATGGGAACAGAGCTGAGTGACCGGAGACCTCACAAGGGGTCGAGCCTCCAAGTAGAGCTGGTAAATGCTTCAGCCAGCGGAGGTTTAAGCACTATGGGCAGCCCCGGTGCTGCTGGGGAAAGGAACTGCTCTGTTCTCAGCCCTCTTTCCCTCCCTTTTTGGGTGAGACTCCAGCAGGAATGCAGAAGAGAAAAGCCACCCACCTTCCCTGAAATCACACCTATGCTGATGGGCCTTAATGCTCCCATTTCACTTCTAAAACGCTGTCTGCATTCATTGACATCGAAAATCAGAACTTGCTTGTTAACTAATTGCTTGAAAACATCTTTAAGGATTTTTGAATTGGGAGAAAATACCTTTCAGAAACATAGGTAATAGCTGCATTTTGTATATATTTTTTACATTTAAATAGAATAAATTGTGTTACTGTGCTGTACATCTGGGTGCAGAATGCTTATTACTGTCAGGAAGCTTGTGGAAGGAGCTTTTATTCTGTAACGTATTTTGGAAGTGGGATATCAGAATGATTTTTCATTTGTATTACTCTAAGGCAGCAAAATAAGGAATCAAAACTTTTCTTACTTGATTACTCTGATCATCTGTAATTGTGTGTTTGTTGGCATCCTTTCAGTGCACTTTTGCTAAACTTGAGAGTAAGAAGTAGAACTTGCTAGTGAAAAAACCCATGACAGTTCTCCCAAAATGATTGCCTCAAGTGCAACCACTCAACCTGTATTTATTAATCTAAATGCAGATTTTAAGAACGTCATCCGGTTTTTAATTATGTCACAATTTAAGACACAATATAGGAGCTGCTGACAATCAGATTCTAGGAGGTCTGTGCCAATGCAACATCGGTTCTGCTGTTTGTGGGATTAATGCCCGCTAAAACATTTCACTGCCCTTCTGGTGTTTGTACTCACATAGACGTTATTGTTTTCACTTACTAAACTGATTGTTCTTATAGCTTATGCAGGTACACGCTCCTAAACGCAGAGGCGCTCAATTTGCTAAACGCAGAGGTGGCGGGGCTTTGCCAGGGGAATGTGACAGAAGAAAATAGAGGGAACAGGATGTTTATAGTGAAGCACAAAACTGCTGCACGTGATTCTCCACTAATATAAGTTACCTGGCTTTTGCTTGTGTTTTCTTGGGATGGTTTTATTAATTTCTTTTCTCTTTTAGGGGGGAAAAAAAAAAAAAAAGAATTATTCCTGTCTATTAAGTTTGTTTTCATACTCTGGCAAAGTGGGCAATGATATCTTGGAGTCCTTACCCATTAAACCACAAGGATCCAGTTGCTCCATTCATTTATATACTGGCCATTATGTCCTTAAGTCTCATCTTTAGGAAAGCTGGCTAGTACTAACATCTTATTTTGACAGGAAGAAACCATTTTTGCAAACTTTTGCAGTTAAAACATTTCAAGTGTTTATTTGCTCCTTATTTCTTCAGCATTCCCTCACACAAATCATGTTAGTACAGCAAACACAGGGATGTTATTTATACCTTTTAGTATTTATTTTTTTTATGTTCTCTTAAATTAAATCTAAGCTGATGACAAGAGCTAATCATCTTCTCTGGAGAATCTGAATTAGGGTCATTTCCATTATTGGACCTAAAATGAAAATTGGATTCCTATCACAGGGCACAATCATGTTCAGAGTCCTCTCTGAACCTAGCATCATTATTGACTAGGAAGCAATACCTAAGTGGTTTGAAAATAATTTACTTTTTAAGGCAATTTTTTGGAGGTCCCCACCTCCCGTTCCCTTTCGGTTGCAACTTTGATCTCAACCTGCCCCTACACTCGGAACAGTTCGGAGTGTGCAGTGGCGGGTATTTTGGCTCTTTGTTTCCAAATCCACCCAAGAAGAGAAACCAAACAATTTAATCGTGCAGGTGTGTTAGAAAAGCATTCAAATGAAACGTTCCTGTCTGAGACTTACAAGCTGGAAGTTGGAAGAGCTCAGCAGGCGGGAGGTATTTGGCTCAGACGACTACCTGTCATCGCCTGAATTGTTAAATAATGGCTGCTATAGAATATTTGTAATATTGAAATCTGTATAGGGGAGTTGGTGAAAACACTACTTGCTATACTTATTTGTTACCAAATGCAGACATTTCCCCCTCGGGTACCTCAGCTGGAGAAAAGGAAACATAAAATTGCTTGGGGAAGCCATATAGTAATTTACCTGAACGTATCAGCCACTGTTGCTTTTAGAAACACTTTCCCAGATGGCATTCTCTGCCCAGGAATTGTTCAGATCTATCAGGGGGGATTTTCCCCTCTGTACAGGCAGAAACATTTTACTTTGATGTTGTTGCGGAAAACAACAATTTTGTTTAGCAAAAGAACAAGGAGTGGAAAATGAGACCAGAACAAGGCAAAGTGCATTCTCACCTTAGCTTGGAGACTATGAGGGAATTAAAAGTTTGCTGTGGACTATTGAGATCCCATTTGTAATTAGTAGGTCTGACAAAACTGGAAGAACAAGCATAGACAGATTTTTCCTTTCTTTCTGTATGTTGCCAATAGTGGGGTGTTGGGGTGGTTTGTTTAAAATCTTTGTGTATTGAGAGTAACTCCTCATTTTTGTGGCATTTCCAATTCAGTGCAGATTCTGCATTCAGGTGCTAGAAATAGCTGCTTGTTTTCTCTCTCTAAAAGACGAGCGGCAAAGGCCACGGCTAACGCTATATTCACTGCACGGGGTCTGCTCTGCGCAAGGCAGGGCTGTGCTGTAGGACGTGGACACGTTGCAGGTGTCAGCAGGCAGGAGCACATGTTGGAAAAAAACAGATCGTGTTTACAGGACCAGTACTTTTTAATATTCCAGTTCCTGTAATCACAGAATCATGTAAGAAATTCAACTCTACTAAGAAATAGTACACTGATGACAGAGGAGAGCTTGAAGAGTGTAGTTAAGACTTCACATTTTCTGTATTCCCAACTCTTTAAAATGGTCTCTCCCTTTTTATCCCAGCTGCTATTCTTGGAGGTTTTTTGTTATAATTCTTGTTCTTTTCTTTGCTTTTTAAGCAAAACTCATTGGTTTTGTTTATCACAGAATCACTGAATGGTTTGGGTTGGAAGGGACCTTAAAGATCATCCAGTTCCAACCCCCCAGCCCAGACTGCTCAAAGCCTCGTCCAGCCTGGCCTTGAACCCCTCCAGGGATGGGGCAGCCACGGCTTCTCTGGGCAAGTGAGGCACAGTTCCAGTGCCTCACCACCCTTACAGTAAAGAATTTACGGTAAAGGTAAAGTAAAGAATACAGCAAAGAATTATCCTGGCTAAGCATTCCTGGAAGTGCAAGTTGGACTCTCCTACCAGTCCTGTCTGGCCACCGTACCAGAGTCCTGCCGTTTGGAGTTGAGGGTGGAGTTGTGAGGGCTGCAGTAGGACCAGAACAAGCTGGAAATGCGCTTGGTGAATGCATTTGTCTCTCACTTCTATATCTGTGAGACAAGAAGCAGGGCTATAGCTTTATTGCTGCAATTTTTAGGCTGATATTGTGGACATTCACGTTTCCATAAATGGTGGAGTTCTTCCAGAAGCACTGCTACCCTACTTAATCAGAGTCACTGCACCTGTAATATCTCTCACCGAAGGATCAACTTCAGCAAATTCAACCTAATTCTGAGAAGACTCCTACTGCTCCTTAAATTGGCGACACTTGTGACACTGCACCAATGGAAACTCCTACAGTGCATGCAACAGGTGGCATAAAAATAGTAAAGGAAACACCTGAATGCACAGTGATATCTTTCTAATCCTCTCAGGCTTGGAACATGATCTGGAAATCTCTTTTTTTTGGTGTTTTCTTGTTTTGTTTTGTTTTAAAATTTTTCATTTTTCATCTGTTTTAAGGAATAGTTTAAGGAGTCGGATCTTGGCCCAGCTGATGTCAGTGAGAATTTTGCTGGCCTGGAAAGGGGTATTCTTGTAAATCACTTCCTTCGGTGGGATATTTGTTTCTCTTATGCAAGGCTGAAGAATTGAAGAAATTAGAAAATTATTTCATAAGAGAAGTTTTTCAACTTTTTTGAACCATCAAAGGCAATCATATTTGGCTCCTATCAAGCGTTGGAGGCAGATTCAGTCATCCCGAAAGAGATATAAACAGGAGGACGGTTGAGTTATAGTAAAAATTCAGTTTAAAATGGTCTTACTAATGCTGCTCTGAAGTATAAATATTCAATTAAAAGGAAAAATAATGAAGGTTTTATTAAACAAAAGAGCACCAGCAGTGAATATTACTGAAGCCCAAGGACAAGCGTAACTCTTGTACCAACAATAATGCAGATTTTGTGCATATATTATGGGTGATAGGCTCTTTAATGCACATGCATTAGCATTAATGGGCAAGAAGAAGATGATAGATCCATTTGCACCGCTGCTCAGTATCAGCAACAAAATTCATTACGTCCACACACTCTCTGACTCTTTTGATTCCTTCTGAAATAAATCCAAATATTCAACATTCAAGGACATTAGGGAATAAATTATTTTCCATTTCTAGAATGTCCACAAAAAGATCAAAATGATTTCATTTGGTAGTATAATTTACTCCACAAAGTTTGCAGTTTATTTTGTTCTAATTCTGTTGATTGTGGAAAGGGTTTGCTGCAAAGTCAGCGCTGCAAATGGTGGTTGGTAGTGATTGATTGTGTAATATTGTTTCTTCTCTCCATTTACTTATCCAATGCAACTAAGAGGAATGATTTTATGATTTGATGTGCTTATGAGCGAGGCATCCAATAGAAAGCTTTTTTGGGGAATCCTTCTCTTCTCTGTGTCCAGCACAACAGAAGTTCAATCTATCTAAAACCTCTCTTAGGTATTGCCTGTGAGCCTCTGCAGTTTTCTGTGACCTTCGTAGTTAATAGTGGAAAATAACTTAATTTGCTGACTGCTTAATGTGAAAAACATGGTTTTGTTAGTGTCTGTAAATATTAAGATCGCTTACTGGTTGTGCGATTTTACTGCTGCACTGGAGCAGCAGGCTCTTCCGTGGGAAGTAACTTCTTTGGATGTGAGTGGAACTCACCTCCAGTAAACCTCTAAAGGTCTGTTGGGCCCCCTGCTGGCCCAGGTCGGACTGGAAACTAAAATTCTTCGTAATTATGAAGGAAGAATAGATTCTTTGTGTTTAACTACTTGCAAAATGTTAAGAGGTTAATAGGCAGAACAGAAGACTCTAATTATGAAGTAAAAATTTGACTTGACTGAAGCATGAGTTAACTAGAGAATTAATTAAAGCAATAATAATAATTATATATGATAACATTGTTTAAAATATAAGAGATAATGAATTTAAATGCTTGGTCTTGAGAAAATACCACACGCTGTCGTTGCTGCATTCGTTTCTGCCCAGCTGCAGCGCGTTACCCCACGGTGCGGATGGCAAGGGGAGGCCGGGACGGCTGGGCTGAGGAAGGGAGGCCCAGGCTGGCTGGGCTTGGCAGCAGCAGGTTAGCCTTGCAGAATGCAACTCTGCAGGGGCTCTCCATGGGAGGAGGGAAGGTTTCAGGTGAGATGCAGGCATAGTAGCGTCTGACGCTTCGGGTGTGTTGGCACTTTGCTGCCAGGGCTGCTGCAGAGGTGCCAATACACTTTGGTATATCAAGCTATTGGTACAAAGCCTCATCTTACAGGTATTAAGTAGGAGGGCAGTCTTGCAAAGGCAGAAACTTTCTTAGGACTGAAATGCTTGCAGAGTTGAAAGGGTTAATGCGCGTTTTGTTTTCATCCCCAGGCATGCTTTAGATGCATACATCGCCCCCAGGCCAGCTGTTAGCATTGTTTGATAAACCACTCAGACCAAAGGACTCTACTGGTGTTTGTTTACAAACCCTAACTTCAGAGAGCAAGGTTTCCAGGGTCCCAAGGCTTGGCCTTGCCTTTTTGTCTACTGGAACACACAACGGTGCTGCCTTCATGTGGGAGCACTTGTTAAAATGTTCAGTCTTAGGAAACAGTGCAGGTCAATGTGCATTGATTGTGAAGTGGTTTCTTTGCTAGAATAAGAATTTTTGAAGTTGCTTCTGGAATACAATACATTTTTGTGGTTTTGACAAGGTAAGAGATTATTTGCCAGATAATTGGTAAAAGTCAGAAAACCAGTGCTGTAGTTTTTCTTGTTAATGTTAATACCATGTATTAACGGGGAGATGTCTTCACACCAAATGTCTCTGCTCGATTACAGCTTTTAAATACAAGGTATCATCTTAACCATGCTGGGAACCTGAATGATTTTTTTTTTAAGCCATATGGTAAGATGATATAAAACAGCGCTATTCCTGTTTTCAAAATATTTGTGTGATGCTTTTATCGAAAGGAAAAAAAAAAGTGAATGTTATTTTAAACACAGAACATGCATTAGAAGTTTGTACTATGTTATATCTTTCTCTTGTCATAAGAATTAATAGCACAAGTGATTAGATTAATTTAGATCATTCTTATGGGAGTAAGCCCCGATGTTTTGAAAATTCAAAAACTAGATTAGAAACACCATATGCTGCATATGTGGATGTGACACAAAAAAGAGCAGCATGAGAACGTCAATGAACTGGTTTTTTCTGTTCTAGACTATTTTGGCTTTTCCATAGATAGTGGGAGCCATTTCTATTTTTCTCTGATGCTGTTCTCCACTCTTCATCCATTCATGTCATGAATATATGCATATATGGAATTGCAGATGGAATTGCAGTGTCAGCTACTATGCCTGCATCTCACCTGCAATATATGGAAGTTATTTAACACTGATCCCTAAGTTAATGTGCCATCTATGTAGAAAAGTTAAAAATGTTGTCAGAATTTTTATATCTACCTCAGAAAGTGGCTTCACTCGCCTCTCTGCACAGATCACCTTCTACCAACTATGCTTGACATTACTTTTTCTCATGTAGAATGCAAATTTCATTCATTCAAAGAAAATCTTTTCCGCCTCTGCTTTAAGTAATGACTTCTTTCTTTAAATGCAGGGAAGTCAACAGTTTCCTGCAGTTTATGGAAATACAATCACTTGGTGTTTATTTCATTTCTTGCCAAGCCTATGGCAGTTACACAAAACTGTTTAATTAGGTGACATTCTTGATCAGCCAAGAGGTGAAGTTCAACCCATTTATATCTAGGATAATATTTTAAATAGCTTTTAAAAAATGTAATTATTTGTTTGTAAAGTTAAAAATAAATAGCACCTCCTGTGAATAGCATAGGCTAAGATACAAGTGCTCCGAAGCAGAAATGTTTGCTAGTGAAAGGAATGCTCAGCTTTAATAAAATATGAGAATAGCTTATTTCCATTTTCCTACACAGCTGAGAGGACAGGTATCCTCACTTAAGAACTGGGAAATACTACGGTACAATACAATATTTTTCCCTATCATTGAACTAAAACCAAACTCCCTCTATCTGTGGTCCTTGTTCCGTTAGCTTAATCTTGGTGGATATGTGAACACTTTCTTTAATGTTGCTGAAAAAAGTACTATGAGGTCTACTCGGTGTCTAGAATAGAGTGGAAGTAACTCATGTAAGAGAATGTCAGTCACCTGGAGCACAGGTCATCAAAATTTCCAACTTGCAGTCCTTAAATTAACTGATGAAGAGGCAAGAGTGTACCCTAGGTGATCTTGACCGCCGTTATTTTAATAATTAATTTTTAGCCTTGCGTGGCAAAGGTCTAGCTGTTCCTCTCAATATCATTTATCTTACTGATATAATATCATCCAAATAGAACTAGCATTGCTGTCGGTTATTAATATAAAAGTGTGCAGGAGAATCCAAATTTTTGCATAACGTATCAAAGAGCTGTAACAGAGTAGAATTTGAAAAACTGTGCTTGCAGATGCCAGCAAGGTGATAATCCCGGATCACAGTAAGTCACGGAGCTGTATCGCCCAGTGCTGTGTAATAACAGCTGTGAGTCCCGGGAGGGCGTGTTGCGTGTCGGCTATTCCTAGTTGTCAATGGCTATGGCAAATTCCTCAGCTCCTTAATTGTTGAAACAGTTGTTGCACCAGACATTCCAGATACGCGTAATTTTTATCTGGTCTCTGTATAATGAAAGCTGCATTGAATCTGTTCCAGTTACAGAATTCTGTTTCTTAGTTTCTTCAGAGGAACAAAAATGCACCAAATCTCCTATTCAGTAGAATTTCTTTATAGATATGAAAATATCTCTTTCTCTTGCCCAATTTCACAATGCTCCTGAGGGTATTTCAAGTCCAAAGAACAATAAAGGCAGTTCTAAGAGTGACTTTCAGGATACTTCTTCAAAAAATAGTTGCTGTTCTGAAAATGAAACAAATTAAATAGTATCTTTTGGAGAAAACTATTTAGGTATTTGCTAAGTTTAATAGAAAACCACATAGCTTGTTACATCTGCATTGCAAGGAAAGATGAAATATCACTAATTAATTAGGACTCATTGCGAGATGAGGGAGTCTTCCATGTTCCTCCTGTCATAAAACTACTTGAGGCTGTTTCATTGTTGTTTATCATATGGTAAACCTGATCCTGTAGTTGTGGAAATGCAGTGCATGTTCTAAAAATGTTGGTAATCCTCTTCCAGTGTCGATGGTGTTAGATGAGCCAATGTCTGAAATGCACCTAAAAAGAACTGCTGGTAAATGTATACAGGAATTAAGGGACACTTTCCAGTTTTTCACATACAAAGCACAATTTTAATCCACTGTGATGCTAAAGCTTTTCATTTATTCACAGTCAAACATGAGATAATAGTTCCTTTCCCCAAAAGAACGCAATTGCTCTTTTGAGCAGTTACAGGATTTTCAGCGTGTAGCGCGGTGGGTTTTCTGATGGTGCCAGATGCTGGGGGAGAAGCAAACGGGGAGGGAGGATATAAGATCTTTAGTGGGGCAGATTTTCGTGTCAGTGAGGAGTAATGCAGTGGAGGTGCAGTACCATCAGGTCAGGCTCTGCCTATTCACATAATCTCTGTTTTCGGAACTGCAGTTGGCAGCTGGAAAACCGGTAAGGTGCAGGTTCTTCTTCTCTGTCGTTTTGGAGCAGAATTGCTGCAGCTGAAAGGGAGATTTTCCAGGATGCTTGTGTCAGGGGCCAAACATCCTCTCCTTTATAATCTTCCATAGCAATGTGGAAAGCAGTGGGGATTGGCACATTACAGATCACTTTAAAACTTTACAGATTTGAAGTCAGTGGGTGTCTTTCTACAGTTTGGGATCCATCTGTTACTATATCAAATAAAGACTGGGGGAAATAACTTATTGGTGTGGTTTTGGTTTACAAGGAAAGGCACTGAAGTTGACACATTGTAGCTGCAGATATGAGAATATTTGCAACAAAAGGAAATATAATGAAAGTTTAGCTTTTGGGCTACTTCATGTTTGGGAAGAGAAAAATACTAAAACCCAAGAGTCTTTGGAGATAACATCTCAGGAGTTCTCAAAATGAGAGACCGCACTGGAAGGGCAAATATAAAGAGAAAGTAGGAAGGTAGATGTTAATTTCATCTACTTTTTTACATAAATGACAGATTTCTTTCTATTTAAAATCCCCACTGGCAGAACCAGGGAGAGCTCCCTAAGTGGAGATGTTATAAAAAAATAAGTATTTCCAAAAGTATCCAGTGGAAAAAATGTGAATATTCTGTAAAATTTTAACTGTTTTATCAAAGTTTCCATTTCTTTCTTAGCAAAGATGTGTAATTTTCAAGTGATACAGGCCTCAGGCAACGAATATTTAGTGTCAACAAATTATGCAGGATTCATACATTTTTTTTTTTAATTTTCTGCCATTCAATACAAGTATTTTTGTTACTGTGGCAACCTTGATATGATCTGAAATGTATACAGCGTTCGATACAAAGGGTCAAATTCAGACCTGGGATCTCTCATAGGATGAAAGCACCTTCCTATGCATTAAGATTATTCCAAAGCAAAGGGACTGACCAGTGAAATAAAGTCAGCCTACTAGCTTTTGTGTCGCCTTCTTCACAGCTGCATTTGGGTTGTAGCCAGGAAAAAGGTGACACGCACCTGGGCTTACCTTTCTTTGTGCCCCCAGATTAAGAGCGAGCGTCCTGGTGATGCGGTAGTGATGGGAGATGCTTAAAGCCATGAAGTTGCTCTGTGTTTCCAGACCTCCACAGCCATGTTGCATGCCACTATACAACTGCTGTGTTCTTTCATGGCTAGTCAAAATTGTAACGCTGCTAAAAGGCTTGTCCAAATCTGCTTGATTCGGGGGTAAACCCAGGATTAGAAGATGGGATTTCCTGGTGTCCTGTCTCATACTTACCTAGGTCATCAGCCGCTTCAGTATACCACAAGTTTTTAATTACTGTGGATCTATTTACTACTATTATCGCATCTAAATAAGACAGATAATGTTTTCTGTTGCAAAGCAAGAACAAGGTAAGAGCAAGGTTTAGTACTAACCACTTGCCTCCCCTGTAATACAGACACTAAATGATTCACATTCCAAAATTATTATTAGGAAAGGCAACATCATAACCTCCTTAAGTTCTTATTAACTGATTTTACTTTCTTTAAAATGTATTTTGTTAAGCAAGCAAAACATAAAAACTTCACATACTCTATGACTGATGACCTTTCTCATAGACTCTATGAACAGGAACAAGTGAAGAATATTGGAGCAATTAAGAAGTTTCTGCACAGGCTGTACACTTATCAAAATGACTTGGACAGGCATTCAGCTGGATCATTGCCCCTTATACCTTAACTACTGTCAAATCAACTCTAACAGCACCCATGAAGACTATTTTAGGCGCATCAGCAAAATGCCACTGTGAACTTTGAGCAGCAATTATAGGCATAAAATATATTGGCCTTGCAGTGATTTAAGATGAACTCCTCAACAGCATCTGTCCAGACACTAATATCTTACCATTTACTATTTTTCCTTGCCTTACAGGTATTAGCTGTTAAGTTAGCATTCACATTTTTCCAGACAAAACCCAGACTTTTTAAAGTGTAAAAGCTAAACTAATCATAGTGACATAGAGCATTGGTGTGGAAAGTCTCCCTTTGAAATGCCAGTTACTAATGCAGGTAATTCAGTGGAATGGAAAGAAATTCAGGCCAGATGGCAGTGAAATGAGTAAGTCTATTGGATATTAATATCTGCTGTTCTGGAATTGTTTTTTTAACATCCTTTTTTTCAGGAATACAAGACTGGAAGAGACCTTCTTGGGCACTGAGTCATGCTCTTTCCTATTGATGGCATTGTCATCTACAGTCTGTTTCCTGAATTTACCATACTGTTTTGATGCAGTGGAGTTCTTATTGCTTCCATTACAGGGCTATTCTAAAAACCATTGGCTTTAATACTTCTAAACTTTAAAATAGAATCCTAGAATAGTTGACTGGAAGGAACCTCTGTCGGTCATCTGGTTGAGCCCTCACTTGAAGCAGGGCCAGCCTACATGAGGCTGCTCAGGGCCTTGTCCATCAAGTTTTTAATATCTCCAAGGATAAATATTCTTTCAATTGAAGTCTGAAAATGTCGGTGCTAAACTGTCCTGTAGCTTGAATAGGTCTTCTTGTTCTCCAGTGCTTGCACCTTCATTTAATTTATAAAATATAATAATATTCCATCTCAGCCTTCATTATTGTAAGGTGAGAATTCCCTCAGTCCTACTTGTCTCTATACTTCTTCTAGTTTTCTCAGTCATTGACAACCAGCTGGCTTCCACATAGAATCATCATAGAATGGTTTGGGCTGGAAGGGACCTTAAAACCCACCCAGTGCCACCCCCTGCCCTGGGCAGGGACACCTCCCACCAGCCCAGGTTGCTCCAAGCCCCATCCAACCTGGCCTTGAACCCCTCCAGGGATGGGGCAGCCACAGCTTCTCTGGGCAACCTGGGCCAGTGACTTGCCACCCTGACAGTAAAGAATTTCTTCCTAATATCTCATCTCTTCCAGTTTAAAACCATTTCCCCTCATCCTGTTGCTCCACTCCCTGGTAAAAAGTCCCTCCCCAGCTTTCCTGGAGCCCCTTGAGGGACTGGAAGGGGCTGGAAGGTCTCCCCGGAGCCTTCTCTTCTTCACGCTGAACCCCCCCCAGCTCTCTCAGCCTGTCCTCCCAGCAGAGGGGCTCCAGCCCTCCCAGCACCTCCGGGGCCTCCTCTGGCCCCGCTCCAACAGCTCCGTGTCCTTCTGCTGTTGGTGCCCCAGCGCTGGAGGCAGCACTGCAGGGGGGTCTCACAGAGCGGAGCAGAGGGGCAGAATCCCCCCCTCACCCTGCTGCCCACGCTGCTGGGGATGCAGCCCAGGGTGCTGGGGGGCTTTCTGTGTGCCAGCGCATGGTGCCAGCTCATGTTGAGTTTCTCATTAACCAACACCCCCAAGTCCTTCTCCTCAGGGCTTGCTCTCCATTCATTCTCCACCCAACCTGGATTTGGGTTTGGGATTAGCCCTGACCCATGTGCAGAACCTTGCACTCGGCCTTGTACCTAAGATAATACCTAAAGTGTTTTACACTTCTTTGTGTTGTGTGTTCTTGAATCTTGTCCCTGAGCTCGTAGAAACATCTCGTGTATCATGGTGATGTGTGAATTCAGCCCACTAACAGTTTGGGTAAGTCTGCAATGAACAATGCAGAACTTCCATTTTTTCATTCTGAATGGGCTGTCTGGGTAAATGCTTCTGCAATATTTCAAGGATCCAAGCTGGATCAATGGTATTTTTCCAAGTAGCTGACCCTACATGTACTCCAGCGGTATAGAGCACCCTAAGCCAAAAAGTTTTGGGGTGTTTTGTTTTTTTTTTTTGTTTTGGGTGTTGTATTTTTAAAAAAAAATTATTTAAAATGATTTAAAAATGATTGTTAGTGGACTGAGAATGTAAGATACCTTCCAGGTTTACTCAGATTCTTTTGTGCTGCCATATTCTCCAAATGGAGATTTGAAGAGAAATATTTCAAGGGCACAGAGTATTTCAGTCTAAAAAGAAATCAGTGGTATGTGTTAAGCATAAAAGGGTTTCCAAAAAGTTAGGTACTCTCAAGTGGATACCAGTAATGTATTTTTAAATTTGTTGTTTGGGTTTTTTTTCTTCTTCCTTTTCTCCCCTTACAACACTCTGACTTTCCTTGTAAATAATTTTATAGTTTCTCCTGTAACTACAGAAGTTGATTCACTATATTTGAGTGGTTTCTAAAGCAGGCAAAATGACCAATCCACTTTTCATAAGGAGAAACCTTTCTTTTGTGGTCTTATATCCTCTTTTTCTCAAGCTAATGTCTCCCTGCAGTCTGTGAAAGCGTGTCCTCTGAGCGTAGGTGGAGCCTGAACTGGCAGGAAAGAGTAGTAAGCGCTAGGCTACAGAAAGCACAGTCTAGAAAGATCTTAGCTAGCAAAGTTGTTATCAGATTGAGGAGGTAATCATGAATCTCCTTGTTTCTTCAACCACGTAGGAGAGCCACAAGAAGGAAGAGGGACAATTTCTTTGAGAGAATGGCAAATGCTGAATTTGCGTTGGTGCTCACTGAAGTCCAGGGGCAGAGAAGTGAGATGCAAATAGAAGTAGCTATGGACTGGGTGACAATGTGACTGCTACCGTCATGCACGCGATAACCATACCATGATATTAGCAACCGGGTACATTTCTGTGCAGTCCATACAGACTCCCTGCTCTCAACTTCCTCTTTTCATGATCCACCTGTTCTTCTCTACAGGGCTACGACCACAGTTTTTCCTTTGGCTGTTGATGACCTCTCAGTAATGCTGTCTAGTCTGAAGGTGAAACATCTTTATCTGCTAAATGAGGGAGCTTTCTTCCCACAAGAGAGAGTCTGTTTCGTTGCTGAACGCATACAATATAAATCAAAGTATGTGCCATTATTAATAAATAAAGCATTGGGTAGGCTTTGTCTGGAAGTCTTGTTGGAAGTACTGATTACTATCCAGTAACTTGTGAAAAATGCATAATTGCCTTTGGGATATTGAAGCATGGAATAATCAGAGTGCAAGCTAGAGACAGCAGAGTTGCAACTACAGAGCAGGACTATTTGCAGCAACTGATTAATTTTTAGGGTTAAATCTCTCTTTTTTTTTTTTCTTTCCCCTCCTGATTTATCTCTGAATATTCCACACTTAAGTGTTTAAGAATACAAAATGAATTATGGATTATTTTCTGTAGATAGATTTCAAAACTGTGCTAATGCTGGTTATCTAAAATCAATGGTGTTTGATGCACTTCAGGTTTATGATATTGATATTTAGGATTTTAGGACACTTGTGGGCGAAGTAGTCAAAAACTAAATTGACTGCTATTGAAAGGAAATTTTGTGCGGCAGTGCTAAATTCGGATGCAACGTCCATTGCCTTATTAGAATTGAGCATCTCTCAATTCTCGCCAGCTTTAATCCTTACATAAAAAGTGTAATTGTGCTATAGCTGCTTACAAACAGGGAAGTTATTTCTTCTGGCTACTTAGTCTGGCTATTACTCAGGAAGACTGGGGCAAATGAGCTTTTCTGTTTATGAAATGTTTGGTGCCTGCTCGTATGCTTCCTCCCTCGCTAGAGAAGGGGAGAGCTGCTCCCTGGTATGCCCATATTTCTGCTCCCCTCCATCTCCAGGTCTGTCCTCTGTAGGATCAATTGTTGACAGCTGTGGAAAATACAGGAGAGGGATCTGTTTTTTCCATATTCTTTTCGATACCACCTGTTTATGTCTCTGTATATGCAACACACACACTTACTGGGGAAGGTATGGGCTGAAGAAAAGAGTGTCCTAAGGTGTCATTAAAGCAATCGGCAAAATACAGCGAGAACTGCTGCCCAGGTCCCTCTGTGTATTATCTGATGATAATCCAAGTGTATCTTAATCTATCGCAACTTTATGAGTAAGTGCATTACCTTGCCTGGGAAACAGATAGTACAGTTGTGGGAAAAGAGAAGATTTAACACTTAGCATTAGTGATGAGAGGGAAAACAGCATATAAGTGCAGAATAAAATTGTTTTCTGTTACAGCATTAAGCTGGAAGTACATTATAGTCTTGGAGGTTAACAGAAATCTTTAATTAGGGATGTCATTTGCACTATAATCTTTTGGTTTGATAGCCTGCAGACTGACTTTTACAATGTTTTGCACCCTTTTGTTGGTTTGCAAAGTCTCAAACTAAAAATCTTTCAGTAACGTACTTGTTCTTCAAATCTCATCTTATCTCACAAGTATGAATGTTAATTAGCAATTCAGAACTCTTTATATCTTAGTAACTATGCATAAAAATTCATTCAAGCAAAATGTAATTTAGAATAATAATAACACGCTTTCCAAACATTTCCTACATTAATCACGGTGAAGACAGTAACTATAGTACCACTGCTGGATTTTATTGAAAATAAAGTAATTCAGTGTGCTGCATGTTCTCTTGAGAGAGTTACTGTTTGTTTAAAAGAAGTGAAGGATGCAAGTATGAGACGGTAAGAGAGCCTTCTGTTTTCTGTTGAGTGAATTCAATGCTTAGTAACATTTTGATACAAAAGCAATAGAGCAGTGTTTATTTTAAGGAAAAGGTTCTGAACTTTGCTATTTGTCAATGGATAGTTCTAAAATTTACGTATATATAAGAGTCAAAAAGAATAAAGCATGTGTACCAAGTTTTCTGCCAAAATAAATATTAGACCCAAGACAAATAGTTCACCCAAGTTATTAACTGTGTGGTAAATAAACCCATCGAAGTTTGCTTACTGCTGTTTACCCAAGACGTTTTGCTGACATGAGGCTGAATGTACCACCGACTTCCAATTAAATGTCACTGAGGAGCCTGTAAAAAGGTTTGACTCCAAAACACGCACAGGAGTCATAGGCCAGATTTTTTGGTAAATGTGGTTGTAATTTGGTTACAAATTCCCGAAACCAGATTCCTGATGTATAAAATAAGGTTCCGGTGCAGTTTATGCACACCAGTCTTCAGGGGTGTGTGAGGCCTTTGTAGCACCTTTATAGCAGCAAACCCTCCCTACCAAACGGGCACTTCTGTCGGAGAAAACTTTACTCAGTGAGTTGCTTGAGATGAGGGTAGTATTCATGACGTGGTTGTCATGCCCTAGATTCTCATAATCTAGAGGGAATCTAATTTTGTGCATCTTGGTTTTTGCACTTTTCTGTCAGTTGGTCCATCTGCCTCCCCACTGCATCCCCATTTGTTAATTGCCCTTCATTCGGTTTTCCTGCTGGGTGTTAATTTGGTGTGCCTGCATTCATGCTTTGGATCATCATTTAGTTCAGCCTGTCATTTATATTACTGCTGAGTTAAGTTAAACTTGTTATTCCAGGTCTACAATCAGCTCTTTCTCATAGTCGAGTTGTAAGTAAGTTACTATCAATAAATTAGATCCACTGACATTTGCCAGTGTATGTGTCATGGTCACAGGAAGTTTTATGTGACTCTGAATAAAATTCAGTGTCTTATTAATCTCTGACCTGGCACACACTGGAACTTGAGTCAGAATAGAGACAAAAGCCCTTGTCCTGGCCCCTTAGGCTCCTGGCGAGCTCAGAAGAAGCTGGGAGCCTTCCAGGTACAGGCGGCCAGCTGGGGTGTCTCCCTGTGGAGGGGAAGGGTTGAGGAGTTGTGCGAAACCGGCTTTCGGCCAGTGGATGGGACGTGCCGAGGGGGAGGAAAAGAGCTTTGGGCAGGGTATTCGTGTGGTGAGCAGCCAGGATGAGTATCGTGCTCCTGACTTTCAGATGGGTTATTTTTTACCCCAAGACCAGCTGGATAGAAGTCTTTCCTCCTTCCAGTGGGTTGTCTTCTGCATATGTTGCATTTTTGTACTTTTTATATAAACTGTTTTGTAGAATTTGCAGATTTACGAAGGCAAAAGATGAAGTTAGCCTTATTTCCAGGTTAATAAAGCCTTCTGCCCAAGATTTTGGTCCAGACTCTTGAAATGCTAAAAATTCACCGAATTTCTTTATGAGGAGCTGTGAAAGCCTTTGTTTCCTTTCCCATTATGTGCAGTGTTCATTAGAGTGAGGAAGGAGAAGGCAATAGAAACTCAAGTGGCCTTTTTGGCACCTGGGTTACACACGGAAAAGAACTGCTAAATCATTATCTCAACTCTAAGTGTTAATTACTTACTTTGCTTCATATTAGCACATTAAATGTGTAGGAGAAATATTTTCCTCTTTAGCTGCTGTGTGTGTATGGTGTAGCTTGCCAAGTGTTTCTTGGTGGGTAATGTGAATTATTTTTGTAGCCATACTTTATTTAAACTTACGCACCAGTTGTCTCCAGTGGAAATGTGAGTCTTGAACTGAGCCTTTAATGCTTACTTAACTTCAATACGTGAAGAAGAGCTTTCACAAAATCCAACTGAAAGAATACTTTAGGGTCAGGTGAAGTCTTCTAATTCATAGGAAAAGTATCTCTCAGTGTGGAAATTCCTGAAAGATGTTTTAGGAGGATGCTGGGGCAATCCTGCTTCATAGTGAAATAGGAACTTAGAACCGATCACCAGATCCAGACTTGTGTGACTGCAGGCATCTCATTATATATATTTTTATACAATCCCTACCAGTTGCCCTGTACAAGGTCCTGGTTTGTTACTTAGCTATTGCCTAGTATACATAGAGCTTTTCTTTTCCTTCTGGCCACAATCAAAGCTGGATCTTTTATTCGAAACTTTTTTTTGGTAATCCTGCAATTCACATCTGTACAAAATATCTCTTAAGGCTCATGTGACATAAAAGAGGCAATCGCAGATAGAAGAGAAAATGGATGGACTGTAAAATAGCACCTAGAAGAAAAGTAATTTTCTCAGATTCCTAAATAAATTGCTCTCTAATTCACAAATAATGCCGTACATATTTAGGTTGTCATAAAGAATGATTACTGAATACAGAGCTCAGAATTCATAACAGAGCAAAAGCATATATGGAATTGTTGAGAAAAAAATGATCTATAAAAATACAGAACTTCTAATATTTAACTGCTTTCCTTCATAAATCACTTGCTAATAAATGCAAAACAGTGGAGCATCAAAGCAAAATCAATTCTTTAAGGAAAATAACTTTCAAGAACACTTTTGTCTATCATAAATTCTCCTGCAAATAGTGGATATAATGTCTATGTTTTGCATATTAAAGAAAACCTCAGACTTTTTGCTTTCTTCTGTTGTCGATCAGAAACAAGACTCAACAGATCTGGATAGACTGAAGATAAGCTGTTGGTCCGATCTTGATGTAGCTTAACTTAATAGTAAAAGCTTCATTAGATTCCTTAAATATAGAGGCACCTACTGAACTGTTAAGAGAGGTATTGCCACGAGGATAAGCTGGAACAAAGGCTCTCAGAAAGCGAGTATGTCGCTAAGAACTAGCTAGTACAGCTCTTCAAAAGTGAGAGATTCTACATGTCTGCCAAAATCCTACCGGAGAAACACAGGCCTGTATACAGTTACAGCTGCTGGTAGATGTCATTGTAAAGCCCTGGTTCAGTTCTGCTTTAAAGTAGCCCTGGAATTCGGCTTGTCTTGAAAATTATTGTATTTACACAGAAGGCACGTGGAAACTCATTCTGCAGTGTTTGAAGAGAACTTTAAAATTGAGCTTTGATCATCAATTTTACTGGCATTGAAGTTAATACGAGCTTCATTAGAAGCTGAAACACCCATGCTTTCATCCACAAAATATGGCATACGAGAAGAGGAGACAGGGCTGATGGTAGGGTCAGTTGGACAGTGCAGACCAGCAGAGCCAGAGTGTTTAAACAGAAAGTACTAAGGCAAAAATTCTACATCGTGTCAAAATTTGTTTTTAAAATTAAGCTGTTCTGATATTTAAATATTTGGTCATCCACAAGAATATTTTGACACCTCACAGTTGCTTGGTTGACAGTAATTATTTAGTTACCTAACCTTCAGGTTTGATAGACATACTTTGCTTACTAGTGACCAAAATACTCTGCTTCCACCAGAGAAACCTATTCCCAGATATAGCTAAGACAGAACACCTTTGAAAAGTCTCAGAAAGACAGAAAGTTTAATCGGGATATGAGGAACATGAAAAGATGGAGTATTCTGTGCCGTATTTTGATGAATCATTTAGCAGCTGATGATTCTTGGCACAATGCTGTCTTTTGTGGTTTATTCCTGCTAACCTACTCACCGTCTCGATGGTTTTATTCAAATAAGGACTAGAGAACTGAGCCCCTGTCAACAGCCCCAGCCTACTGTTGAGTTTGCTTCATCTAAGCAGGTGTTTGTTATCCAAGCACATTTTTCCTATTTTTTTTCATTTCAATATCCTTGATTGGACCTTCTGTGTCTGGTGTAAGAGCTCGGGTGTTTTTGCTACTGGGAAGCTGAAATTTTTGAAATTCTTAGTGCTCAATCATGTTATGGCTGCTCCAACAGCTTTTGCGGTGGTCAGTATTACATGGGTGGAGTAAAACAGGCATTTTCCAGACCCCATCAAGTGCACAAGGACACACCGAGGGAGTGGAAATAATAGCAGTGGCCATTTGGGTTCTTTGTTATTGTCAGCGTAGAGACAGACAGTGAGCCTGTTCACTATTGCGAGCCTGATACGCACCATGGCAACAGAGGGATGATTATAAGTAATGCAAGTCAAAGGATATCAGAGAGGTGTAGAAACGAAAGGAATTCCCCATTTCTGAACGCAAAAGCTAACCTTGAAATAGCTGTTGGTAGTTATATTTTCAGGACTCTAAATTCTTCATTTTCCCCTGCCGGTTCCATCTGTAGGGATAAAGCCAGGAAAAGACCCATCTGTGGAGGCTCAATGCAGGCAGTATTAGCAAAGTTCTAGGGAGGTAAGTGGCATTGAATTCCTTATTAAATTCTCTAGACTGTAGTGGGGCTAGAGCTAAATATTAAGGCCAGAATAAAGACAGGGTTAGGAAAAGTGCAGGCTGCATGTCAGAACAAGTGCAGTTTTCAACAAGATCCAAATATGTAAGCATAGGCCTGGCGTAAGTAGAATTGAACTAATAATTCTTTACTTCTGGCTGGTTCCTATATTTCAGAAAAGTTTAGGATTCAACACTAACTCTAACTAGATGCAGTTTAGTAGTTGCTGATACTGAACGAATTGTGGTATTCAGGAATTTCCAGAAGGGTAAACTGAGAGTTGACATAAATGTCTTTTAAATTCTTTAGTCTTGATTTCCAATTTATATTGGCATCTGAAGCCCGTGTTAAAGCTAGGGTTAGAGTTAGGATTAGCAGTAGTATGGCTAACAGCCTGAATGACTGTAATAAGAGGTAAATGCTGGAAAGTAAATTGAGACCTAGCACCAGAAATGTCAAATTTCTTGATCTTATTTTTTGGGTTATGATAGGGCCTTAAGCTGATAGTACTTGGAGTCAAGAATTCACAATAAAGTGAATGTTTACAGTATTTGTCATATTCCAAAGAGGTTAACTGAGGCTTGGTAATACTGGCTTCAAATTACTTATTGTTAGAGTGAGTTGTAACAGGTTTTTATAAGTTCCTGACTCTGTCGGAGTTCCTGAATATCTTTGAAAGTTCTGTTCTCATTTGGGAAACAAATGTTTACAGTCTTGAGAGTTAACAGGTACAAATTCAACTGGCATTAGCCTTTTTTCTTCAGGCAATTGCTGATTTTCCAGCTTGTATTTCTTACAAAAGGCCACTTGGAGTTATGACCCTGTATGAGTTGTTTGTTTATTTTTTAAAACAAGGGACAAAGTTACATATCCAGAGGTTTCCATTCCTCGTGTGCTCTCAGAGCCAAATTTTAAGTCAAAAGTTTTGCACGTAGGTTTTCAACCTTATTTTCAGATTCCCAGTACTATTTGATAGCTATTTTCACATTACTGCTGACAAGAAATAATTCTGTAAATGTACCTCAAATTGAACATGGTGGTGAACAACAGACTTCCCATAGAAATGTGTGCGTGGCTGAGGGGGTGCGTGCCTGTGCCTCGTCTGTCTGCAGCTACTGCCTAAAGCTTGGTGGTGTTCCTGCACATGGGCACTCCTTCAGCACGTTGTAGCCGTGCTGTAAGCTCCACTGCGAACAGTGGCGAGGTCAAGTTCACACTTTCTGTGTGTTCTTCGTATATCCGTCCTGAACTGAAATTCCAAGAAGATGAAAGGCTAACAGTGCAATATTTTAAAAACCGCATTCTGTTTTCACTTAAAAGCTTACTCAAAGGCATGGCTTCTATGCAGGACGTATTTTCAAGGTAGAGTTTCTAAGAAGTAGTAGAAGCTATAAAATTCAAGTCATCTGACCGCTGATTACGTGGCCTCTTAATAAAGAAATTTTGGGGACCCTGTGGAATTCTGTTATAGTCAATAGGAGAAGAAGGGTGGTCCTTTTATTGTGATGCAATCCGAAGCCTAAGATGTTGAGGTACCCCTACATCACAGATTGCTCATATCATATTTCTTGACTTTTTAATTGGCACAGTTTAAAAGTTATGGTATTACACGGATGCAACAACTTGAAATGTTTAGTGTGAGAACCGATGCCCTGTTGCACGAAAACATATTGTAACGTTTCCATTTAAGGAGGCATTCAAGAAGCTTAAATGGTGTTATCCAGCTTGGCTTTTCTTTTCCAAAGGAGCGACTTCCCATGGGTGACTCCAAATGCTTTTAAAGTTTAGTATGAAATAGGTGTTTTCCCATCAAAATACATGTTTTTACGGTATAGAAAACAACTGTGGTAACTTCTCCTTCCTAGTAACTAGAATGGGCATTGGAGATTAAATTTCCTGAAGATGTAAAGGTCTGGTTTTATCAGGAAAAGCCTATTCAAGAATAAACAGTTTACAGAATGTAATTAAATGAATAATGTAATTCTTGTGGAAGATGGACTTTTTAGCTGCCTCTTCCACAGAAGGTAAAGAGAACATTAAAAATACATTTGCTGCTGATAGGTTGAATTCATTTTAGCTGGCATAAATAGGACAGATGAGCTATTCAAATGTCTGATGAGTACTATATAATGAAAAATTTATCACCTTCTCATGGTCACTGCATGAGAGGCCAATAATTTGTTTTCTCTCAGCACTGGTATTTTGTGGCGCTTATAATAAATTATACATTGCAAGCTTACATCCTTCACCCTTTTTCTATTTACCTATCTAGTCTGAGATCTCATTCATCAAAATGTAGCTGGTTCTGGGACAAAAGTGAGGCTATAAATTCATGTATTCTAAAGAATCATGGAGTTTATAATGCATGATGGTACTGGGGCAACATGGATAGAGTGTAACATACTGAACAGGTGACCTTTAGAGCCGTAAAGTGGGATATGGAAAGAGCAAAATTTTGATAAAGGTATAAATATATATATAGACAGGTGTTAGCCTCCGTCATGCTGTCTGTTGATCTTGATTTAGGATAACACCTCGGGACAATCAAAGCTGTTCAGGTTTTTGCCTATTACCAAGCTTAAGCCAATGCCATGGATTTAGTTGTTGTTATGACCATCAAATTCCCTAAAGTGTTCCTCAATGTCAGAGACATATAAATTATCTTCTATTTGCTTTGCATTAATGCAGTGGATTTAATGCAGGAAATATTAGGATGAAATGAAAAAAAGTATCCCCAAATGATAGCCTTTACAGTGGTAAGATACAATGTCTTCAGTGCCAAAGACCAGAGGCTGTATATCAAAAGCTGAAAACGATTCTGGGATTGCTTCAAAATACGAAGAAAATTAGCACCCTTCAGATCTCAAACATAATTTTTCTTCAGCGTGGAGGGAAAACAGACCTCTTGCTTTGTATTGCCAGACTTTAGCAAAGGTTCCCTGTTTATAATTCTCAAGAATTACTGCTGAAGACATTAAGATCGAGCTGTGCTTCTGTACAAGACAGTGATGTGGTCTCAAGCTCTGTTCTTATGTGTTAGTAAATAGAATTTTTTGTCTTTTATTTTTTGCTGCTTCCAATCAGAAGTCATTTGACCTCAGTGTAGAGAGAAGACCGCCACTTGCCTCACTCAGGAAACTAAATCAGTGTTGAGGAGGCTGACAAAGTTCATTATTCGCTGCTCAAAAAGTCTTGAGAGATCTATCATTTCTGCAAACTCCGCAAGCCTAGAAGTTAATTTCTCATGACAAAATCATTCAAAATGAACAGCCTAAAGGATTTTAAAATGACCTTCTACTCGGGTGAGACAGGGAAAATAAACCTACAGCCTTTCTCAATCAGTCCATTTGGAATGTTGTACACATTTTGACCATACCGTCCCATAGTAAGGGAGAATTTCTGGGGTTTGTGTTGCCCAGAGAGGCATGAAATTTCTAATTCATGTTTTGTTTAATCAGAAACTTAATCATCAAGATTTTTGTGCATATGGAACATAGTGTTTCAGTTTAACAGTGTCCTGTCTGAGGGATCAGGATTGCAGGTCTTGGAAAGCCACACTTACATTTTAAAAATCCCAGAATTTCTAAAGGCGTGATAGGCTTTTGCTTTACTGATCCCAATGTTTTTACAAGTTGACGGGGGCAATTTTTAGTTCCAAACAATCTTCTGAGCACGTGCCAACGAATCAGTATGTGTTACATCTGGAAGCAGCACTGTATTTGTGTCCCACTCTTGTGACATATTCCAGTCTCCCTAGATCCAGCGTACGCCCCCAGTTGGCAATTAGATGCCCAGATGATACCTGTGAAGTCAGGAAACTTTGAAATATTAACGATGTACTTAAAGTAGACCCACAGAGATCATTGGTTTCTGAAATCTGATTTTAAGAAGGTGTGTTATACTGATATTAAAAACAATTTGCTTGATGCATAATTTTCCCATTTCCAGGGGAAGAATGCTTTCAGCTTTGCAGTACCTAATCTACTGGTGTCATCTTCAACTTCTTATTATTTATCCATCATAACCCTGAGGTCCCACGGGTATAATTTGCCATTATGTAGATATATTTTTTTTTTGTTGTTGTTGGAATCATTCTCAGCATTTTCGCTGAGAAAAAGTTTGTCTCCTTTCTTGAAAATGCTGCAGTAAACATCATATACCAAGAAATTTTCCTTATAACTGTATAGAAAGATTTTGTTAATGCGAATTCCATAGTGTAGTGACAGTTCCATTAAGGTTTTTAGAAGTAAATCTGTTCTCGTGAAGAGAACGAAGGAAAAAAATGACAAATGTAGAAGCTGTTAGTCCTGCATCAGGATCCTTGTGTGCCGAGTACTGTGTAAACACGGAGAAAGCATGGGTGTTCTTCGCATATCTTCTTAATGCATAATTTAGAATCGCTCTAATAACTTTTTAAGGAGTTGGTGGAATGATTTGTTGCAAATAAATTACCCAGTAAAATAGCCTTTTTTCTTTTAATTGCTTTTGTTTGTATATACACATGCAGATAAATATAGGCATAACTGCTAAATGTGTTTTGTTATTTCTGGTTGCAAATTATGGTATCAACTGTTTTTAGAACTGCTTCGTTTGCAGTTCGTGGAGGGACGGGATTAAATACAAAAGGAAAGAGGAGCAGCGCTGTCACTGACTTTCAACACTGACTTGCCTGTTATATGTTCAAAACCTTCCCCTTTTTCTATTCTACTATTGCTTCCGTAATCAACTACTTAAAGCTTCTGCCTCAATTACAGGGTTGGGGGATTTTCGTGTTGGTTTTTTTTTCAGGTGAATAATAAATTATGAGTAATGGGTAATTACTTCTTGGTAAGGAAAATTTATGGAGTTAATGATGAAGATTTTTGGACTTCATGAGGGAAGTCAAAGTAATGTTGGCCTCATCTAAAATAGTAGGATTATTTGGTACGATAATGTGCTCATGAATAATTTTTGCAATTATGCAACTTGATTTATTATTTCTATTGTTGTAAGTGGAACAATATTTTGATTAATATTAGTAAACTGTATAAATGAAAATCATTTAATTATATCCTAGAATAACAGTTAAGTTCTCAAACTTCAGTCTTTTACCACGCTGCCCAAGGATGACATGAAAATACATACTTTTGATCTTCTAAATGGCTGGGTTTTCCTTAGTCTAGGTAACAGAACTTAGTTGCATAAAATACAGTTTCAATTTTATCATAGTCACAACACCAAAAGGTATAATAATGCTTCCAAGAAACAAAATGAGAACTAAAGCATTCTCTTAACCAATTTTAAAACCTGACAAAAGGTAGAGAATACATATTGGAACTTGACAAATAAATCCAGATGTTTGTGTATTGAAAGGTACCGATATACAATAAAGGTATTTACCCCTACAGTGATTATAGAGAGAAGCAAACCTGGAAAGATTACGTGTTAAATTATTTTCTAGAGCATGTTCTGTTAAAAGTCAAGGATAATATTTGTAAGACTTTTTTTAAACTTGTGGGCAATGTGTGTATATAAAAGGTACCGTAGCTTCTCACTCGAATTTTGACTTCAGATTCTTTATCTACGTACCTGTGCACTCATTTCTGGTTATTACAGGTTACTTTAAATATACATTTCACTATAAAATTACACAGTCACTTTCTGACTGTTTTTAGGAGCAGATTTGCTGGGAGAGCAAATATAAGGGAATTCCCATCTGCGGTTAGAATTGCTCTGTGCAGCTGATGTTTTGATTTATTTGAGTGACAGCTAGCTTGCTATCTCCCTTACTAAAACCACGTCTTCAGGATTACGCAGTCTTGACAGACTTCGGTGAGAAATCGCCACAATACTCCACTTCATAAACGCCTACCTAGACTGGTCTTTGAATTTGTATTCATAACATCGTCACTCTCTCAGACAGGGTAACCGCTCTACTGAAATACAGCGTAGTAGGCTTTCCTTTTCTACTCAGGGTACAGCGATGGAAGAACTTTAGAGTCTGTTGTACGGTTGTGCTGATGAATTATTTACTGGTGGAAAGGAGCTGGCTACTTGAACTTTCTTATTCACCCGAGTTGAGTGAATTTGTACGTAAGGCCATATAACCTGAACTACTTGTCTTCTGTACAAACCCCTGCTTTTCCTAATGCTTGTCACTGAACTGTGGACTCTCTGATCTCTTGCAAGTATTTGTGCTTGTTTCTGCTGGTACTGAAGTTCCGATATCTGTCTGTTCTGCAAATCCAAAGCCCTTGTGGAGCCCGGAATGAAGTTGTTAACGCAGCAAATGTGAAATTACAGAGATTACTACTCTGTCCCAGAAATACTAGAGGACGTGATGATACTTTGATCAATACAGACTGAATGCAGACAGGGGCAACGACTTGTAGAAGAGAGACTATTTTTCAAAGCTATTTCTAATTAGACATCTATTTTGCATATGTAAGTAGGAAGGCTCCTTTGATAGGTGACTTGCATATGGCAGTATGGAGAGAGCCTACTCCTGCTTTAAGGAGAGGAATGTCCTGCCACAATGAAGCATAATGAAAGATGCTCTTCTAAAAATACAGTGCATCCTATCTGTTAATGAATTCACATTCTTTCATTTTGGTAATACAAATGTTTAAATACCAACCCCACTGTATTAAGTGATTGTGAAGCTCCAAAAGGAGCAACAGAAAGCCAAAATACTCACTCATATGTCATGAGAAAGCTAAAACTCTTATTTTCAGGAGCACATCAGAGAGTATAGTAAAATACGAGACTGTGGCTTTGTGCCATGTCACCTATATGCTAGTTTAACATTTTTATACCAGAAGTGGTTTTAATTGAAAACTGTCTCCCTAATTTTTCTGAAATGACTATTGTTATGGTAGAATTAATATTAAATTGTTCTAGTTATAAACGATTTCTTCTGTTCTGCAGTTTTAAAAATTGCCAGACTGTTTTTAATCTTTTTTTTTTTTCCCCCACACGTCCCTTACTAGCAGGTGTACGTGATGAATGCTAAAATTTACTTTGGGATGAACCCATCTAGCCAGTAATTTCCAAGAACAGTTATTATCATGTTGTTTGTATTGAAAGCATATTAAAACTCAAATAGTTCAAAAGCATAAACAGGCACAAAGCAAAGTCTATTATGGTACTGTTTACCAACAGATTTATAATTACAAAATAAATTAAGCATGAAATGGAACACTTTTCATTTTCTGCCATAATAGTGTGAAATATTTGATGTTTCTTTACAGATTATTCTGGAAAAGCTTTGAAAGTGAGTAATTCTGAAGGTTGTCATGGTATTTTAGCTGAACCTAAACATATCTCCTTTAAAACACCCATGTCCTTTTTCCTACAGATAATCAGAATGCCCAAGGAAGGGAGAAAGGCTATTCCAGAACTGAGCCCTCGGATCAGAATAATTATAATGCATAAAATAATTCATTTCATATGAAACACGGAATGCCAGTCTTTTCTCTCTCATAAATACCTTCATTTAAAACTGTAATACAAAATTATGGAATACCTTAAACAGTGTGAGAGTTACACATGTTTTGAATGTGAAGGCCACGTCTGAATGCCTCTGGTCCTGTGTCCCTACAGTCCCGAGCAAGAGGTTCAGGTTATTCCCGGTTCATCTCGCTGCCTTCACATAGGCAGCACTGTCTGTGCAGAATGTATTGCAGGAGATTCTTGTTTCATTCATCAGCACTCCTAAATGAAATTTGTTAGTATACAGGAAAAATATCAACAGATTTTAAATTTGGGAACTGGATATTCCTTTGAAAAGCAGAATAACAACAAACATAAGACCCCTGCTGTATCCGTATTGATGATAATATCTAGTATTTGGATGCAGCTTTCTAGTAACAGATCTCAAGCCACTTTAAAAACAGACAAAAATCTATACCTTGGGTATTTTTTAATTTTGGCTGGGGTGGCTGGTGTTTTAGGGTTTGATTTGTGTTGGGTGGGGCCTGGGGTTTTGTTTTGGTTTGCTTTTTTTCAAATGAAGAAGCAATTTGTGTCCAAGCCCCCTGCAGTCATTACACTTCTTGACTTTTGGGCTCTCTGCCATGAGCCATTCTGTTTTACTGTGCAGCAACAAAATATGCAAACCTAGCCTTGAGTGATATACGGAATTTCTACTTATATGAAACTTGCCTTTTCCTATCTTTTATGATCTTTCCATGTGAACCTTAACTTGAACTACAGTGGTTGGTGGAAGTCAGACTAAGGGAGAAATATGTATTCGTCCATGCAGAATGTTAGAAGTTTTGAAGGTGAAAAAGGATGTGTTTTAATTTGGTCAAAATATTGATAATTCTAAGTTTGATCTGTCCTTTCCCCATATTAGGAGCAAAGGAGTTGGGAGAGATGAACATGTGCACACACAGGAATTCAGACGCACAGAAATATTAACACTGCAGCTTATTACCGCGTGCAGTAAAACCAACGGGCTGGAGAGAAGGAACCCTAACTCCTCAAAGCAACTTTTGCAGGGAAATGTACCTAGCTGCAAAAGAGCTCAGAAATGTTCCATGCAACTTGATTTACAATAGAGCTGCATTTTTCCCTTGTCCCCTATGTATATGCCTTTGAAGAATTACTTGGATCATTCAGATCATACTCAAGTAAAAAGAAATTTCCCTTATTCCATGTTGCTTTGGATTAGGCCTCTCGGATCTGCTTTGTCTTTGTATTACTAGTCTGCATCAAATATTTCCAGAGCTTGTCTCACCTTCTTTATGTTGCTTTGTTTGAAGGTGATCTTAGTGAGTCTTCCAATGGTAATTATGAGCAGACTCCAAAGGTGCTGTACCTTGAGAAAAACAGTCTATAGAAGCCACGCCTGGACACCGAAACCTTGCATACAAGCCAAAGGTACTGTATGAGGAAAGTCATTCCTAGTTGTCTCGTTTCTCAGCATCCTCATCAGCACCACCTACTGCATTCCTTCCCTTCAACAGTTCGCTTTATTTTTGTCTTTTACGCCTGTGTGTTTGAAGAGGAGATTTAATAAACATCCTTTCCAAAGCTGATCCTTGGCAGATGATCCTTAAGAATTTGTTTTGTAGGATAGATTTTAAAAAAAACTCACACCGGTAGTTTGAGCCTTCTGTTGAAGGAAAGGTACAACCTTTCCAGTCTCTCCAGCTATAGAACACCTTCAGAGAGCTGTCTCTTTAGCTGCAACAAACAATTTTCCTGTGTTCGTGGCTATTGTCTGTATTGTTCATCCCCATAAACAGCAGATATCTTCATTTAACGCTTATGCAGTGTAAATAACTGCTGTATACATCCAGCGGTAACCACTATCAATCGCTGACTGCAATCAGAAGCTTCCTGAAGGCCAAATTCCTGTCTTCCCAAATGGAGGGTGATCTCTGCACCCTGTGTTCCGCATACGGCTGTTAGCGGCAGGGTCATCTATGTAATTAATGCCTGAGTTGATCTCAAAGAATAGACTGCAGGAAAGGCAAAGATCTCAGCTTGAGTTTTGTATTTGTAAATAGCTTACCTATGTGCTGTAATCTAAAGAACTTCTTTCTTCTCATTTTTCAACAAATCTAGCACATATGTTTCACACAGAGGAAATCTGGCTGTTTTCCCTGTTTCTGACATCTCCTGATTTTTCATTTTCCAACATTCATTCCAATTCAGGAAGATAATGAATATTCAAGAATTCATCTCCTGCTAAACAGTAGCATTTTAAGAGACTAAACTGAGGTTGTTTTTTCTCAACAGATCCAAATTTGCATTAAATGTCCCCAGATCCTTAAAAAGGAATCTTTTCTGGAAGTTAGGCTACACCACCCGAGGGTCTTACTCATTCTGTCTTCTGGCAAACGCTTTGCTTCTTCAGTGGTGTTTTTACCTGTGTAAAAGTCTAAGCATTTGCCTTCAGAACTGGTGGAAATTTTGAAATAGGGGCTTTCGAACAGCGGCCAGTGATAGCGGCATCCGTGAGCTCAGCACGAGGCGTTGGAGCAGACTGTCTCTGTGCTTTCTTCTGGGCTGCTCTTCTGCTTGAGAAAGGCTCCTTGCGAACATCCAGGAGATGTGTTCCTCTCCTCCTCCTCTGCTCTCCTTCAGACCCTCCTTTGCTACACGAAATGTAACGATAGGAAGGCTTCCTGCAGCGCTGCGTCTCCTGCGCTCCCTAATGCTGTGGGTTTGTTTCCTTGGCCTCTAGTGTTCATTTGTATCCATCTTTTTTTTTTTTCTGTTTTGTACTTTGATGGCAAGCTCCTTGGCCTGGGAGTCTTTTTATTCTGTATTTGCACGGCGCCTGGCACAGTGGGGCCAAGATCTGTCACAGCGTTGTGGTAACTCCGATAGGAATGGCCAGAGTTCAAAATGGCTATTGGAAGAGCTCTGTCTTTGTTTTCTTTCTTGGAGGCTCCGGGATTTAGGTATCTAGTTATCGGGGCTATTTAAGTTGCCCTGGCCAGTCTTTGGAGCTTGGTAACTTTTGCTTTTGTTAAAAGTAGATCTACTGTGAGGATTCATTCCCATACACTGTCTCCCATAGTGATAAAACAGAAGGCTGTAAATCAGGCAGATTTTAGTGTAAATTATTCAGAGTTTTTTCTTTTCATTGTGTAAAATTCCCTGCAGAATATGACTGCCCAGTGAACTACTCCTGATTATTTCTTGTGGTTCAAAACTATATGTAGTTCACATAGAATATATATGTCCCTTTAAAAACAAAAGGGATATGTTTGACTTGGCCCTTTTTCCCAAGAAAGGTGCATTGCGCGAGCCTTGTTGCTGAGCTAATGAAGTCAAAAGTTTTTGAGGCATACATACAGCTTGATGGTTCTGCTTCGTTGTAATTTTTTTAGTGGGTTCGGTGCTGTAAAACTTCACATGTGAGTAGTTGCTGGCTTTATAATTGAAATACTGACTTTGTTAAGAATATTTGCATGAATAAAGGCTACTCATACACAAAAGGGTTTGTAGGATCTGTCTTGCTTTTTTGGAGGTGAGGCTTGAGTGGGAGACAAAGAAGGGCCTTGTGCTTTTTTTACTTCTAATTTTCTAAAGTGGTGTTGCCTGTAATTAGACAGACGAGGGGTAGTTTAACAGTCATTGCTTCCTAGGCAGGGAAGCCTAGGTTTGCGTTCTTCCCATGCATTTTAGAAACCAAACTCATAAGCTCACGATGATTTGACTCGGTGATTTTGAGAAGATCATAGAGTGTACAAAAGTGGTACAGCATGGGCTAAAAAAGAATAGAAGTTGCTAGAATATTCTGTATGCAAATGATGAAATTTCAAGTTATGCTTAAAAATATTCTATCTACCTTTTTCATTAGGAAAAAAAATAAAGCATCCTCTCTATCATAATATTTTAGAATATTCCTATTTCATAATGGAACATTAATCCTATATAGCTATTCCAATTTGTCCTTCAGACAATTAGATTTGAAGTTGGATGCTCAGAGATATTCAAGAATACGATTTAGAATAGATGCAGCAAAGTTTTCCTTAATAGCTGTGAATTTCCTTTGTGGGATTTTTGACTACTGAATCAAATATCTGTATTCCAAGCTGCCAGGTGTGAGCCCAAAGCAACCAATTTTGTGCTCCGTAACAGTTTTAACACATAAGATCGGAACAATATGAAATCTGAAAACCAATTATTCTGAAAATTAGATTTATGGTATGTTCACCCTCTGTAGTATCCCAGGAACTTTTTCAACGTGTAATAAATTTAATTAACAATAAAACCCTGAGTGTGAGTGATCCAGAAAACAAAAATGAGTTTAAATATTCTTGTGACTAGTGTGCAAAATCTTTGTAAGGGCCATCTCTAATGTCTTAAATAGAAGGTGACTTCAGAACTTCAACCCAAAGGGTTACAGAGGTGATTTTGCCTGCTTGTTCTGTGCTGAATGTGGGCTTTCGTTCTGTGAAGTTGACTGTATCTAAGCATCTTTCATGCCTTTCATAGGAGGAGTTGCACTGACTACAATCAAATCCTGGCAAAAGTAAATTCCCCATTGAAGACTAAATTTTGTTTGACCGACCATTTAGGCAAGCACAGACTTGTAGATCCCACGGTCTGACTCAGATGTCTTCAGCTAGCTTAGGTACAAAAGTGTCTCAGGCAAACCCTTAGTGGCAATGGGGGGTTTCTTGATTCTGTTGCTGCCTCCATGTCTGCTCCCTCCTTGGGCAACTTGCTGTGGTGCAAATGTTCTTGGCTGCATTCCTTGCTGCTCACTTACCAAATAATGCTGGTGAGTATGGGAGCAGCCTAGCTGTCTTTGGAACAAGTTATCTAGTTCCTTGGGTGGGAGTTCCTTAGGATCTTGGATGGGTTAAGGCTTACTCAGTACCTTATTACAAGGTTTCTATCAGCTTGCAATGGCAACTCAGTTTCTGCTACTCAGAAAGTTTCAGAAAACTATTACGCCTTGAGTCTTGAGTAGCAAAGTCAAGAAAAGCATTTTTGCACCAACACCCCCCCTCCCGACAGCTATTGGAGATGCTATTAACACATAGATCAGAGGAAAATAGAGTATTTCCATTCATGTTGTATGGTTCTGGACTTGGATGAAACACATATTGCAGCCAAACAGGAACTGATGACACATGATGTTACAACAGTTCCAATGTGTGGAGATGGGCAAGGTTGTGATACCAGAGAAACATGCAGAGATTAGGAGTGCTTGTGCCAATTTCTTATATGAAGAAAGACAGGATGGTGTTAGCTCTGAGAGGTCTCCTCTTCAAAGCGACCTACTTTGACCCAAAATGTCACAATCCTGTGGAGATTTTCCAGTCTCCGGGGTAGTAAGCGCTGTCTCTGCTGGATGAGTCAGGCTTGCTTTGGAAAGGCTATTCCATGCAGATGTTTCCAGTGTCATATGAAGTTTATTCCCACCCTTTGATTTTAGGATTTTAACAAAAGATCTATCCAATCCTATGCATGGTTCACCTCTACCCGTAGTGCGCATCCAGCTGGTCAGTTGTTCTTTGAATGACCTTGTTTCTGCTTCCTGGGACACATGATGCACGTAGTTGCATGCAGAATTTTAATCAAAAATAGAAGTATGAATCACTTAGGGAAGAGAATTTACAAAGCAGGAATATGTGACACCATAATAATTAAACCCATGGAAAAGAGCTGTCTCTTAATCTGCAGACAGATGAAAAATTTTGTTTTATTTCCTTTTCCCAGAGTACTTGTTGCTTTCTCAGACAAGGGAAGCGCACGTTATGCTACTGTGTGGCAGCTAATTCTCCAGGTTGGTTTTTCACAACTGTTAACGTAAATGGTGTGTATACAGTTGGATTATACCTTCAATTTGTGTTTCCAGCGGGAACTCGGAGTCATCTTCTGGCAACTAGATTGGGACTATCTACCAGAAGGTGGGGGAAACATAAAGGTTCTTTGTTTGAAAAATGGAACCTAAATTTCTCATTTAAAAACTTAAGAACAACGTGGAAGTAAAATAGTCATACTGAAAAGCACTTGATTGAGTCAGATGCAAATGTTTTCAATAAACATTTATACCTTTAAATTATTTATTTCTTATTTTAGTACAGATGTATGCTTTTGGGGATAGAGTGTTGAGCTAAATCATTTTAAACCTGATTGCAAAGAGGGTAACTGAATGTTTCCTTAATGAATGCACGCATGGTGCTATTGCTGTGATTATAGGCATGGCGTGACTGGAATTTAAGTTGCTTCTCCTCCCCAGACTTGCATCCTTGACTTAGTTCCTATTATATTCAAGGCACCTGTTTTTTCCTGTTAAGAATGTGTTAGCTGAAATCATAAAAGTAACCGCGTGAATATATGAAAAGCAGCCACCTAGTATGATTTTAATAATTCTGTAGCATTTATTAAATTCTCTGTTGAATCACTTCATTATATTGATGGCATAATTTAAAGTGACAGAAATGAAGGAACGTGACCTTTAATGTCATGACATGAGTTGTCACAAAAAAGGAAAGATGAGCTTAATTCAGCCAAATGGCTCACAAAGAAGCCTTGGTACATAATAAACTGAGATTTACCTTTTCCTGAGATTACACAGCTCAAGCTGCGATTTTTCTTTTAGATGAGACAAACGGACTGAATAAAAGATGAAAATATTGTTCTAATTTTGATCTTCATATTACATTATAGCAAATTAATACTAGTTTTTAAGTGGGAACATGTAAAAAGTGGTAGCTTGTGACAGAAGAGAGCTAGATACAGTGATCGCTATGGTATTTTCCGGAACAGTATCCCATGTTCCTAAATAAAGAAGCAGTTATATTTCTCAAAATGCTACGTCATTAGACGTAGAGGCACTACGTCTCTAGTGTCTAGAGGCACTGTATTTCCCTTCTGTTGCTTAGAATCCTCTTGTTTTGATGCACTTCCTGTAGAACTACAGAAGGAAAAGTAGAGACGTATTCAGTGGTTGTCATTGATGGTGTCCAGTTGTTTTATAACTTTAGCAGCAAGACAAATATAATAAAAATAATAGCTCTCTTTAAATGATTCTGTTAATGCACCTGGAGCATAAACTGCTTCCCTCTTCAGACATTGTAATAAGCATGGAAAGAGATGGACCAGAGACAAAAATTCTCGAGCCCTGCCAGCTGTAATGGTTGCCGCTGGTGTCGCTGTGTCAGGAGAGGCCTGGCCGGCTCCGTAGGTCACGGCGGCTGGAACCAGCACGGAAGGGCCAGCAAGAGCACGGGGGAGAGGAGCCTGGGCTGAGGGGGAACGGGCTTCAGTTCTGTGGCACACAGATCAACACTAGTGTCACGCTTGAAAAGTGCTTCACACTGAGTTACTCGGATGTGAATGGCGTCTCTCTTCTGTATGAAGAGATTCAAACAAGAATCTTATGTCCTAGATGTTTGTTATGTCTAGCGTATTCTGTTTTATTTCAGTTGAATACTGTTGTTAAACATTAAGCTTTTAAGGAAAAGTCAATGCCTTTTTTTTTTTAAAGTCAAGGCATTTTAAAAAAATTACATTTTCTTTTCAAATATAAATATCAGTTGGAACTCGCTGTCAAATAAATCTATTTTTAACCAACATGGCATAGAAAGTCAGCCAAAGAGGTTTGGAACAGAACATGTATCCTCTTCCAGAAGAGATCATATGGCAGCATCATAAAAACTTGTTTTCAAAATAAGCGTGTATTGATTCAACTTTAAAATGTTATCCCACTTGATCCTTTTTTTTGGCTCAGTTAAAAACAGACTGCTTCAGGACCGTGTTTATATGTAACTCAGAGAACAGGGAAAGTTATCAGCTAACCATCACACCACCCTTTTATCTCTTCTGTTATGTTATTGAACATTGGCTTGGGAGGGTATAGTCTGTGTCTTAGTCTGGGCTAGTCAAATCCCAGCATTTTAGGTTGTTTTCTAGATCTAAAAGGCAGCGTGTTCTGTGTTGAACTAAAATGCTAAATCACAGTGGATCAGTTGTAGCGTCTCCTTCTTTGTTCAAGTATTTGATTTTTCACGTTATTGACTCTTCTGGAGTTATCTAAGTGTCAAGGATTTTTGGAATTACTTGGTCAGCAGGTTTTTTGTCACAGCCTAGAAGGCCAGTCTTTATTAGTAGGTGGTCTTTGATTTAAGTAGCATGAGAACTGCGTGTTCCAGGATGTCTCTAAAGGTCACAAACATGGTATCGGGGGCTCCCTCCGTACACTGGTGGGCAGCGTGGCCACATGCTCACTCTCCAGCTGCATTTTTTGTTGCAGCCTAATTGGGTAATAAATGCAGTCCGCTTCTATTTCGCAAACCCTGAACAGACCAGGATGGTAGTGGTGCATCAAACTAGCAAATCCAATAGCAGTGTGAAATTTATGAAAGCAGTAGTTATTCTAGTGCATTTACTAGCAAAAAAATATATACATGGGGGACATCCCTTATCTGGACTGAGAGAATGTGAAACACAGGCTGAAGTTTAATTTTCTGTGGAACCTCATTTATGAAATAGTAGTATCTATTTTACCATACACCGTTCCCTAAAGAACAGTAACATGGGGAATACAGAAGCAGCCATCTAAGTAGAACGCTTTACTAATTACTAGTTTTCTTTTCATGGAAAAATCCATTAAGAATGAAATGTAAAATACCTTTATGGATGCACAGTTACTGAAAGAAAGTGCAAATAAAAAACCCCAAAAATTCACAAAAGAAAGTACTGTTTAAAAATAAAATACCATGTATGCTTAAACTGAGGAAAAGTAATTGTTTGGGGATTTTAAGAGAATTTATAATTCATACATTGCAGGATATTAACAACAATTTTTTTCAATAAATAAAATACCAAATAATAGAATTATAAATTAAAATGGGAAAATAACTACTAACTATATAAAAGTAATAATGCCAACCCACCCGCCAAAAAACCATGGAAAAAGATGGCACGAGGCAAAGAGAAGTGCTTCTAGATGACTATGTAAAGCTTCTGGATCACGGTCAAAGAGCCTGAGCTCTGTTGCAGCAGTGAGTGTGACTCCTGTGACTGCCATGGTTTCAGAAGGCACTGTTGACTGAAAATAAGAAGCGCTAGAATAGCTGGTGCGTAGTGTCAGTTCCGCAGTGACTTCAAAGCAGCTTTGGTGATGAGACAATTTTGTACGTTTGGAACTTGGTTCACAGCAGGGTCTCTTGGAGAAGGTGTCCATTCCTCTTGCTTTGAGGTTACCAAGTCTACTCCTGATGGGCTCCTAAATATACACTGTCCCGTGGTTACCTGTAACTTTAACAGCATTGTATAAGACATGGTACAAAGACAAAATAAGACAAGAAAGCAGATAAAAAGTTCCTGCTCTCCTTCAATAGGAAACTTGGGTTTTCTGTTCGTGATTCTGTCATTTAATGAGAATTATTATAAAAGTCAGAAGAGTTTGCAGGAAGAGATTGACATTTGTGAATCTACTTGTTTAACTGGGAAAGCTGATCCCTTTCAGTAATGCACATGCTACGTATTATATATATACATATTATATATTACAGAATTAGGATTTATTTAAAAAAAAATAAAGGAAAAAAGGGTTTTATTTCAAAAGTTTGTTACCTGGCATAGAAGTCACTCATCACACAGGGCTACAGGTCTTGATATAGTCCCAGAGTCAATTAATCCTTCAATAGAATTATCCCACAGCCCCTTATTTCAGAATGATCCATCATTTTCTTAAGCAGGCTATTGTTTTTAGAGGAGTTTATCCTATCAGATAGCATTTTTTCTAATTATACCAGCCCACTGATGAGAAAAGTAAATTACCAACTGAAATACTGGCTGGTGTGTGTGCTGCTGGACTACGGCTGGATGCTGTTTGGATTTTTATATTATCTTTTAAGAACAGTGCCAAGAGCTAATGACTGTGATTTGATCCCACATTAGCAGGGCTCTTGTTATTGAAAGGATTCATCATGCATAGAAATTATTTGTGCTTTAGCTAGAGGCCATATTCTGTTCTCTCAGTATTCGGCGTGGAACATGCCGTCTTCATTTCTACTCACTTACCCGTGAAACAAATGACAGAAGGGAAGGGACAAATGCAGCCTATTTGTCATTTTCCCTCTGTGCCTCCTCTCCCCCCAGATCAAGAGAAGAATGGAAGGAATAAAGAACAATCCTACTAAACGCAGAACTAAAGAAAAACAGAGAAGCATGAAGTGACCTTTTTGGTTGTCTGTTTTTAAAAAAGGCACGCACAAAAAAAGAAAAAACAAAACGCCAAAGCCCAGCAATAACAAACTTGAAGCTGTTTAACATCACGCTGCTTTCTGCTGTGTACCTGTTAGCACTTATAATTAACAAGGGAATTGTAGCTCTGCTTCCTGGCAGTTGAGAAATCCTTGTAAAGTTCTAATAACCTCGTACTGTTTGAGGAGTAAAGTTTCCCACGAGAGACCAACTTCCATTGGTATGTCCCTGGCTGTCCCCGCTGCGGTGACGGCAGCTCTCTCCTGACAGCAGGCAGAGTGAACAACAGCATTTCTTCTGCAGTAGGATAAATAGAGCACGCCACAAAAACGCATCAGCCCACCACGGGCGTTGGTCCTCAAGAGCTGCAGGGCCCAACGGGTGAGTGAAAGGCAGGGACTGACTGGAGCTGCAGTAAGTAACCTCCGTAACCCCGAGTCTCCCTTTGGGAATCTGTGGTAGAGGTATTGTATTTTCTGTGCATCCTAGGAATTATGGGAGATGGAATATTAATATTTATTTCCTGCAGTGGAGATTAAAAGGGTGTTTTAGTATAAATTCAAGATCAAATTCATAAGGAAATTTTGTACTCAGAGTACATATATCAACAGATAGCTTACTTGATTTTTAGCAACGCGGAATAAGCTAGAAGTCAGCCTGAAACTAAGAACACTTATATTTAAATGTAACAAAGTTCTATTTAAGTAAGCTTAATTCAGTTGAGATGTCAGCAAAACTTCACTACACTGAATGAAATGACAGTTTAAGTAAATAAAGTCACTAAAGAATTGGCAGGTTTTAAGCGTAGATGCAAAGTCCTGTTGCCTCATTAAGTTCCCTATAATTTATGATACCCTTGCATGTATACATTGTGCTAATATTTGCTGCTGGAAGAAAAAAAATAATTGAATAAATCCTTAGACCTTTGAAAGGACTATCACTTTTCTCTTTCTTTAAATTAGCCCCCAACAGGGTAAGAGAGACTTCACATTTTACATTAATCCAGTAACAAAATATATTCTATTCCTGTGTATGGGTAGTTTTAAGGATAGTAGCCTCTGGTAGTAATTGGTGATCTTTAATGTTTATTTCTGAATGTCAGGAGAGTTTCTATTTGAATTTAATTGACAGGTCAGCTTATATTTTAATTGAATTCAGTCATTCATGACTGAAAAATAAATGTCTTTGTGATAAAGCAAGATTGATCAGAAAATAGGAGGTTTAGTCCACTGTGTATGTCATGGATAATGAGAATCTACATTTTTTTAATGCTGTGACTCCAAGTGACTTGGCGCCATTTTTCCCATTCCAATTTTCTCTCTAGTCTAATTACTTCCATACATTGAATTTCAAAAATCTTTCCCCTAAGCAGGGACATATTTGGGCTTACTACTCTTTCTTGCTTTCAGTAAGTGCACTTATTGCCAAAGCAAGCCCTTGCTCACATCCCCTAACATGAATAATTAGTTCTATCCAACTAAATCTTGTTACCACTTTATCACCATTAATTTTTTTCCCTTAGAAATGTTTAGGTTCATGTTTTTTCTCCAGAAACCATGCTTCTCTATTACGTTGCCACACATTAGGTATTCTCTGGACCCCACAACTTCTGGCATGAGCTTCAAAATGATATCCAAGAGATCCTTAACAACAACAGATGACACTGAAAGGAAGCGTGTTTGGACATTGCCATTTGGCACCTGCTGTAGACTATGGGTGTTGTACGTGCTCTCAAGGTTGTCCTCTCTGTGCAGGAGAGAAACTCATACCTTCTCAGATCTGACAGCGCAGTAAGAAATGAGAGGTTTTGAGGTGCTGCTGTTGTTTTTGTGTTTTCGGTGCTTTGTACCTATGAACTGTAGTAAAGATAGCCAGTCTCACGCATTCTCAGGAGAAGAAAAAGACCACAGATGCTTATGAAGGAGCTTGAATAACCCAGGAGACAACATTTCTTAAGGCGCAATACAGCAGTGTCGATATTCAGCTGTCCAATTCAAGCTGGCATTGTTTTTGTAGGTCCATTACAGCACTGAAGATTTTAAGGAGGCTGTAAAGCGAAACAAGAAGTGCCCTTGCAGATGTTTACTAATTGTTTTGTTTAGGTGAGCAGCATGGGAGAAAACAAAAGGTTTTTTGAAAGTTTAGTATTTGAGTGATGAAGGCTTTGCTGGAGGTTCTATGGGACTGGCAAAGCCAGTGCTTTATTAGCACTGCCGTACTCCTGCGATCAGTCACGTCTCTTCACTCCAGCCTAGTTCTCAATGAAAGGTCATGTTTTTTTTTTGTTCTAGTGAAAAATCACTTTATGTACACATACCGAAGTATTTTTAGGATGTTTAGGTTGTTACTAAGGCCTTCGGGTTCTATTTGCCTCCTGCTATTCAGGTACTGGGATTCCTTCCCTGCTGCTTTATTCCTTCCATTTCCCATTTCTTGGTTTTTTCCCTTTTCCATTTTGTACCCTTGCAAGAATTGAAGAATGGCTGAAAATTTCAGCATCACAAAAGAAAAAGTGAAAAAAAAAAAGAAATGTGGATATTGTTCACTTGATGGTATGTATATAATTTTTAAAAAGAGAGCATAGGGACATAAGGGATAAAAAAATCTGAGATATGGAGAATTTTTTTTTTTGTGTGCAAAACTATTTTTTTTAGTTGAGTTTATTTCCTTGATTATGTGTCGAGCTGAACTTCAGGAGAAAGGAGTATTGCTGTTAGCATCCATGATTTCTTCAGCTTTGGTGAACAGAAGTACTTGCTTGCCCCATTAAGCAAAGCCCCATGGAGTTTGCATTTATTCAGTTACTTGTTAAATAGGGACATATTTTGCTGGAGGGGCTTAAGAGTTTCCTTTTCTAGAGGAGCAAAAGGACATTATCATCAGTAGGTTCTTTTTGCACCTTGTGAAAAATGAAACATGCTGCACAGCAGGGAAGGAGAGGGACTGAGGTTTAGAAGATACGTTCTATTTATGGAGACATTTTTCATGAGCCAGATCTGCAAGCATTAGCACACAGACTCATCCTGGGTATAGTCTAGAAATATTAACAGGGATGAAGAAGTACAGAGACAGAAGTAGTGCCAGCTATTTGTTAAAATACACCTATTTCTATTGCAGCTCCCTGTTGTCTCATAACAATTGTGATCAGAAATCGGAAGGCAAGTCAGGGAATCTTCCAGTATTTTCCCTCTCCTATGCGCAAAGATTGAGTCAGAGTTCGATTGTGAGTCCAATAAGGCAATGGGATAAAGAAACGTGAAGGAGGAAGAAAGAGGTAAGCAGGCACTGAAACACCACACCATCCCTAAAAGACTACAAAACACAGATTAACCCACCTTTTCCCCTCCAAGCTGTCTGTTCTTTTGGACTATTTAACATACAGCTCTCCAGAACACGGCTGCTTTAGACTGGTTTTTTGTAGCACCACAGTACAGTGGGGGTTCAATTTCTGGAAGAAATTTTAAGTGCTATTGCGTTAAATATAGCAAATAAAGCGTTATTTGCATATTGATATTCTCCGTTAGATCCTACTGCTGAATTTCAGGACATTTGAGAATAATGTCATGAGGTGTCTCACTGCAAAAAAAGAAACATAAAATACACGATAAGTCAGAGAGTAGCAACCCAGCTTCTGTTTAATAGTTTGATGTGGACATCTTCTAGAAACGCAGAATGAATGGAACTGTTTCCATGGTACTTCTACAGGATTATGGCTAAGAATGTGCCATAAATCATGATGTTCCAGATGTGAGGCTAGTTAGGTAGTAAAGATAGCCAAGTGAAAGTGCACCTCCTCCCCATGCACAGCAGTGTCCTCCTGTAAGTCATTAAAAGGTTTGTGATTTATAATCAGCTTCTATAAATATTTATTGGGTCTTTCAAAAAGAATTATAATGGTGATGCTTGGAGCAGATTGACTTGTATGGGACCACAAGGCTCACAACACCACAAGCTGTTGTTCGCTTCTGTGCTATAATTCTTTGGAGACAGTTTACTTGAAGTTCCTGATGCCAGCTATCGTGCTTCTGAGCCTTAGAAGCGAGAGGAATACCCAACGCAGACCCTACCCCATGCTGGGATCTGGGAACCCTGAAAATAAGGTCATTCTAGGTTTAGTAACAACCATAGTCTATGAGATGGTCCAGACTTTTAAGAATCATATGTACTAAATATTTTTATTTACTCTTATAAATAAATTTTTATTTTCTTCTATAAATAAATTTATGTTATTCCTCCCAGATCTACCTGGGGCCAGATTCACGTTGTACCTATTGTTTTTAGGTAATATGAGGAACTTTTGCTACAAGAAAGATCTGTGTGTAAATTAAATGTCCGTTAACTAAATGAAAGGCCGACTAGCTTGAGACGATGTTGCAAGTGTCCTCTATGTTACAAATACTGGTTCGTTGTATGGTACCTAATCTGCGATTACGCCCGTGCTGCAAGGAGAGGTGCGGTTACATACAAGCAGGGTGCCTGGGCTAGCTTTTATCTGGCGACTAGGGAGTTGCTGTGACGGCGTGGGTTTCAGAATGGACTGTCCAAGGGTGTCGGTGGGGGATCCTGAACATGAACTGAAAGAACAAGCCCTCAGCGAGGTCTGTGCTGTTGCAGTTTCATTCATTTCTGGTACTCTATGTATATTAAAGATAATTCAGATATGACTATCTGTGTGGCACTCCCCGCTTGTATAGCAGTGCACCATATCCTAAATAGAATGGTAGCTTGCGGTATGGAGATAATGGTTATTATTCAGCATATCTCCTCTATAAAGATATGCAGGCAGTGTCTCTCCCCTTATGAGCTATTCATCTAATTCTTTCCTGAGGCTGTGAGTCATAGCACATCAGATTTGGGCTTAAAATTCAGAACCAAGTGTGCTAATATCATGTAGAGTCTTTCTGGCAAACACTGCAAATTCTCAGAACACACATCTGCAATTCTAAACATGCGAGAGACTTGGGTTACAAAGTTGAGTTTAGAACCAAGCTGCCAATATGCACAAAAAAGTTACTGCATCGCAGAAGGCATCAGCCAGTGACTGAGGTGATCGCCAGTTCTGCCTGAACGTAGGCTAAAGGCCTTGATGCTCACGGGTTCCTCTGCCTTTTCAGGGAACTATATTTTTCACTTACGTTCCAGCAACACTCTAAAAATAAACCTTCTCCGCCACACCCTGAGCCCACCAGGGCATCACAAGGATTTGACATGACACATTTTACCATATATAATCTCTATGCTAAAAAATAATCCTCATGGATTAGATGTTTGCGTTATGCTCCAGAGCTGCTTCAAGGAAAGATCTAGGGAAGATACTCAAAATCAATGATCCACTGGTTTTATTGCTGAAGATTCCCTGTTAAATTGCACGTATTGAGCACACATTAAACACAGCCAAATAGGAGGGAGAAGATGCCCGTGTTCCACTGCTGGATAGCAGTGATGGGGATATGGAAGAGTTGTAGCAGCTTTAGTGAACCTCTGCCCCTGAAATACCTATGGAGGCAACTGGGTAGTGTCTCCGTTACCTGGGCCGGTGCACCTTCTAAAAATAATTCAATATTCATCAAGGGATTTGAAGGTGGGATCAATAGTATTTGTGGGGAAACACTGAAAGTTTAGACAAAGTATTTTCACCATGTTTGGTGCTATTCTGGGTAACAATTCAAAGTCTAAAAACAACAATTGAGAATCGGACCCCTAATAGTCAGGAATTCAAATAAATATACACCATATTCTGAAAGGTAGCCTCTTCCTGTCCTGAGTATAATGAAAATCCCGACGCTGGAAGCGTTAACAGTTTGGCTGATGGGATAACCCTGGCTCCGCAGTGACCTATTGCCTCTTTCTGTCTGAAGCAGGTTAAAGCTGTGTCAGATGTGACAGGTATCAAGCCTATGTATATGCATCACGCCTGCACATTATATGTATGATGTGTTTAAATTAGTGCTTTTTTTCAAGTTCCAATTTAAATGAGTGCCTTTTTCAAGTTCTAATTTTATTGATGCAGGGAAAAGGAAGATACACATGCTATGTCATAACAACAGGGTAACCATATGCCACTCAATCATTTGATTTGCATTATGAAAACAGCATCAGGGTTTTCTGAAAACTGTCGTTTTGGAATGCCTAAGCTAACGGCTCAGTCGCTCTTATCGCACAGTGAAGTTCCTGAGCCTGGAGTATTTCATCAATGACACTTCAACTGAAGAATTTTTAAAATATGCTGATTTTTTTTAGCGAAAAAATGTTTTAAAATATCTGCAAAAAAGAATGTTCTGAAGAAATTTTGAAACTTATATTTTGCCTTTTTTGAACACAACTTTGAACAAAAGTGTGAGTGCTTTTCCTGAGAACTTTTTATAGATGGGTGGTGGGTGTGTGTATTTAGAAACATTTATGTATATATGTTTATGCAAGTACTTATAAAGACATTACACTGTAGCACATGTCCAAAGTAGGGGGTTTTATTTTTTTCAGTCACGATCCACTGATGAATCTCTTGCTCTCTCACGTCCCAACCAGCAGGAGGATCCCGTCATTGTATAGCTGCAGTCCAGTGACTGCTTGGTCCTTTATCACCCTCTTTGGCTTTGAGATGCAATTAGTATCTGTTTAGCTGATGAAATGAGCAACTATTTAGCTGGTGCCTTCCAAGGAAGGGTGGTGAGTTATTTCCTAGCGAGCTGATTGACTGTAAGACAAAGGAAAATATCCCACTCTTGCCGCCAAGGCATACGGTCAGGTAGCCGGTATTTATCAGTTGTTTGTGCTGAACTCCTTTACACCTCGCGTATCTCACAAAGCCTGGTTTCCCTCCTGCATTTGTCTCCCTCCTGGCATCCTCCCCTTCGCTCTGCCAAGGACTGTGCGCTGGGTTAGGCAGCATGGTGGGCAGGGTTCCAGTTAGCAGCTGCGAGGTAGGTAGGATGTGCTTCTGGTCTTTTCGTAGACGTTAAGGACTGTAATTGTTGGTTTGTCCCCTTGTTCTACTTTACGACAAGCCTTAGGTTTGTAATTGCACTTTTTGCTAATGAAGATCTGCCCCTAGTCTATTCAAGCAGAATATTGAGTTTATGGTCTTGTTTACGGGAGCTGGAATCATTTAGCCAGAGGAAAGTCTTTTAGAAACAATGCTGTAGGGGATGTAGAAATATAAGTAAGTCCGTTAACTATATAATGAGAAAGGAAAGGAGCAGTAGGTACAACACTACCTTTTATATGGAGCACTCACCTAGGAATCAGGAGACCTAAATTTAAATCCCAGCTGTGTCTTTGCACCCCCACGTAATGTTAGGTAGTTGCTTAATTTTTGTGTCTCAGTTGCCCATCAGTAAAATGGAGGTAACGTGCAATTTACAGCGAGGCTTAGGGCAGATAAAGATGGAGAGATAGTCAGAAACAATGGGAGGAGGGGCCCACACAAGTGGCACAAACAGACATATATATCATCATTATGGATTTTTCCCTCACAGCCCAGCAAGGTGGCTCTTTAACATGTATAATCCCCATGGTAAAAATCATCCTAGTGAATGAGATGTTTGTGTGCTGTGCCGAGAAATGTTCCTTATGTGAGAAATCTCCACCTAAATAAGAATGCTCTGGAGACACTTAAGGTACAAATAAAAAATGGTTATGTCAACTGCTGTGTATCTTTTAAGCAAGAGAAATGTTACTTTTTTACATTGCCTCAGTCTTTCTCCTGATTTAACTGCCAAAAAGTCCTCTGATCACAACAGTGTTGTTGTATAGCTTGACCTGCTGTGCTGATCCTAAGTACTGCAATATATTTTAAGGTGGAATGAGCTGTGAGCATTTTAAATTGGGTTATGTGCCTTAAGGTGGCAGTTGCTGCTCCCAGGCACAATTAGAGTAATGAAATGAAAGCTGATTTAATGGTTACAATAAAAGAAATAAAATAGCGAGGTCTGGCCAGACCAGTTTTTATTCAAGTTTCTATTAAGAAAGAATGGAACTCATAAAAGTAATACCAGGCTGGAAATCATAATGTTTTTTCATATCATGGTGAAGATTGGATATGTTCTTGCTGAAATATTTTTTTTTAAATAAATTATCTTTAGTATTTATAATCGGCAACAGAAATATATTTCAGAGTGTGTTCTCCCATAAGGAGGCTGGCTTACATTTATCTGAGCTATATTTTGTCAATAAAGAGGTAATAATAAATAGAGACACACACCTGAAAATATTTTAATGGACTATTTGTCTATCCTATCATCTTTGATCTGTAGCGAGAGGGATTTATGGATGTTGGCCTGGGGAACAAACACACAGAGAAATGCTCCCAGTTTCTTCTCCCGTGGGAGAGGCCGCGTGATTATCTTTGTGCATCAAACGTAGCCCGGTGGAGGTGGAGCCACGTCCCCATTTCCACCCTGCGTCACCCGTCCAGCCAAACGCTGAAGTCAGCGGAGCTCTGACAAGCCTGGTCCAGGGGCCCTGTCTGCCTGGTGACATGCTCCATAGGAATCCTGGGGAGCAGGAATATCCCTTAAAATGGCTCGTTACAGAGGGGGTTGTTGTGTGTGGGTCTCATCCCCATTGCTGTCGGGCTCAGGCTGTTGGTATGGCTGCGGTTAGTTATTGTCCTGGGACTGAGTCGGGAGTCAGCAGGTGCAGAAAATGCCTGGAATTTCCATTTATAAGCTTTCACTTTCTGAACATGAGATGTCCTTAGGTAAAAGAAATACAGCAGGTTTTTTCGTAGTCTGCCATGTAAGCCTGTACTTTCCAGAACCCAAAACCCCTTTAGTTTACCATATTGTTTGGGAAAATACAGAGATAAATGGCACCCGATAAACATGGATTCAAATAAGGCAGAAAGATAATAGTGTACTCTTCATGGAAAACTTTACATCCTAATCCGCCTTTCCCTTAAAACCCAAGAATTTGTCACATTTATTTCAACAACAACAGATAAAGTGACTACATAGCTTTGGGAATTAAAGGTATCCTCCTATCTTTTACCAGTTTTGCTAGATAATACAAAGCAGTCTAGTTAGGCTGGGCCTTTACAGGAGGCCAGCTCCCAAACACTGCTGCTGGCTTTCGGATAGAGCTGGATAGAAGCAAGGATGGATAGAACAAGGATGTAAATAAATAAAAGCTAGAGGGGAGTTATTGAAAGATACAAATACGATCTAGATTCTGTACTATTGTGGAGTTTTAATGAGAGTGGCCATCATAAATAAGAAAAAATTATTTTGTGGAACGTCTAAACATCTTAGTGAAATTAGAGGGAAAAAAATCCTACTGCTTTACAAAATATGTGAATTCAGGGGTGGTTTTGTTCTATATATGCGTCTTTCTTGATAACATCATCTTTCTCATTGTTTATTTAGGCCCAGATATTGCATTAATAGCATACAGTCAGTGTGATAAATTAATCAATCTTGACAGAAGACAGATAAGTAACTGTATATTCCATTAATACACTATAATTTCTGATTAGTTTCATATTTGACTAGAATCATAACTAGCCATGAAAAAACCTTAGTTTTAGAGCTAATGAAGAAATAAACTACACGAGCTGAGTGACTCAAGGAGGCGGCCGTCTTGTGTGATAGAAACGTCTTTTAATATAGCAACTCTGTCCTAGAACCAGGTGACCGTAGAAAAAACGGCAGCGTCCCCAGGAGAGCTGTTAACGGAGGCTCTCCTTTGTGCTGGAAAGAAAACTCTCGCCAGGCTGCTTAGCACAGCAGTCTGAAGTTCACGCAGATGAGACCTTTTCTAATGTGTCGTGTGCAAAACAATGTCTTTTAAAGTAAAGTGTTAATTAAAATCGACATTTCTTACAGTGGCAGTCCTGGAAAGTACTATCATTTGTAATGCCAATTCACTGTGGACCAAATTTATCTGCTGTATGCCTATTTTACATTCATCAAAATGACAATTAGGCATTTTAAGCAGCTCAAAACATCCCAGACAACTAAATATGATTTCCTGTGCAGAACACCTTAACCTTAAACAGATTAGTGAAGTCTAAGCTGCAAATTACACTTCTCTTTAAACCTGCTCCGCTCACAGTTCCCTGGTTTTCCGAGGAGTGACGTTGCATGGAGCAGAGCAGCGCTGAGGAGTTACACCGTGGCCCAGGCACCCAAACAAAACTCCCAAGGGTTTGCCTGGACAAAAAGGAATAGAGAACTGTTTCAATGGGGAACCATCCGACTGTACTACTGACAGTCAGACCGGTCCAGTCGTCATTCAGCATGTCGATCCATAGATACATTTAGACATCTGACATTTTAATAGGTTGGAGAAGAGTTGAAGGATGCGGTATTTTTACCCTAAGTTTTCTTTATTCGTACACGCGGCTATAAATATATTTATATTTTGCAAGTTCTTTAAATAAGCGTCCCTGCGATATGACTTTTCTTACTAATCCACAAGTTAAGTATTTTGCAGATAACATATCATTTAACGTCTTGATTATTAGTGCAACATCCTTTTCTCTGATATTGACCGATATTAACGTTACCAACTCATTTCTATTCAGACTGTTGCTGCTGAAATCATCCCCTGGATTATGTGATTGGCTCCTTCTACTCCACTGAATCAAATATTAATCGTTTTCCCTCTGTAAAGCCATATCCTACTTTTCCTGTGAGCTTCTAGGAAGCAGAAGTAGCTTGACTTCTCTCCCCAGCCTGACAACCACCCCCGCAGACCACTTGCAGTGTGTCGGTGCCTTTTCCACGTTGCTCTTGACCCTCTATATAATCCTCAGTGAAACAAACCCATTTTCTTCGTTAAAGCTCTCCCGACAGGCGTTAGGCTGCCAATGTGCTGAGACCGCTGACTAAATTGCTGACCAAAGCTGTGTCATGGTTTCCTTGAACTGTCCCTGTTTTTGTTTGTCTGTTGTTTGACATCTTCTCTCAGAAACTTTTTCGGTCAAGGACTTTGATTTATTTTCTTTGCACAGTGTGTTAAGGCCATAGACCACAAGTGAGAGAATTGTTTTCTCACAGTAGTACAAATAATAATGTCTAAGGCTGGACTCTAAGCCATGCCGATCAAAACCTTTCAAATCAGGGTACCATATGGCCATAAGTAAAACTCCATCAATTAAGTAGTTTTAACTTGTGAAATGCATTCTAGTATATGCAAGAACCCACCTTCTTGCACCCTGCACACTTTAAAAAAAGCATAATCACGTCACTTCGTGCCCAGATATTGCCCACTTAAGAGTGTAGTTTGAAATCCAAATGGGCACTTGAACTTCAGCTCTGACTTTGTTCAAGTCAAACGCCAAAATTCTGAATACTCCCTTGGGATAATCTTTTTTTTTTTAACATGCCACTTTTGCTCCCATCAAAAGATGGAAAGTGCTCCACTGGGACAATCATTAAAAATAAACCAAATGAATCTGTAATTATCTTATTCCTGTGTAGTATAATTTATCTAGCCCTAGTAGTTATGGAACCTGCAGTTACTGCGATCTCAGTTCCGTTGAGTTTAATGGGACTTTTCCCAGTCTCTTTGGTGAGTTTTGGACCAGGTCCTCAACAGAGGGTATGTGCTAGTTGTGTCTGGGTTTGGCAATGAAGAGATGATCTGATTTAATTTGTATCATCAGGAGGCGAGGTTTTGCAGCGCATCCTCTTCTGTCTGCTTTCAAGCTTCTTCCTGAACTTTGAACAACCGTTATTGAAAATGTGAGTCATGATAGCACATTAAATATTAAAACCAGTTTAAGATTTAATCCCAATTTATAGTTCAGCTTTGTCTAATTTACTGCATATTACACAATTTCCTTTACCGATAACTTTTAGTGTGCTATATAAATAATAAATCAGCCTCTCATGATTCTCAATTGTTCTAATATGGTTTTATATTAAACTTACATTTGCCATTGTTTAAATGTTGCTGGACCAATTTATTTTATTTTTTCTCTTTTACCTTTTCTGCCGGCACATCAGTTCTTTTATAATGTTATAGGTTCTAGCTAGAAAATTATAGGTATTCAAGCATTCAAGTTCTTTTTTATCATTTCTTTTAAAGCAGAATAGAAATAACATTAGCATGCATAAATGACAAAGCAAAAACATAAGTTCAGTAGGTTATAGGAGTTCATCCCTAATCAGTGACAGTAATTCTGGTGTCACTGTGTTCTGTATTCCGCTTATACCATCAACGGAGAGCATTAGATCCTCATCTTGCTAATACTTATGCAGGTCTTTGTGTTTAGTATTATGCATTTGCCCCTAGGGAGGTTACTTTGCCTTAGTTTCAAAACGTCGGGGTTTTATAACTGCCCAGCTTTCAGTTGAAAGTTAAATGTGTTTACCTAATTCACTTAGGCATTTAAAAATTTGATGTGGTAGCTACGACCTGTGAAATATTATCAGCAATGTCTCTTTTTCTCTGATTTTCTCCAACCTTTGCCCTCCACGATGTGAAGCGGTTTTCTGGTATACCTGTGCTTTTGTGGCACAGCTGAAAGAAGTGCTCACCGTTGAAAGCCAGAGTAGGAAAGCAAAGGGGAAGGTTGAGAAACACAGGGAGCTGCCCCCCAAAGGAGAGAAAAAAAACAAAGGCGGCAGGCAGCATACGCGTTAAAGAAGCATTATCTGGCTTGATAATGCCGATGCAATCACTAGCTCTGTGCCCAAATGAGAACGGTTTTATCTCTCGGCTGGCCTGCTCCTTCTCAATCTCCCTTAATATTGTTTTTCCTATTTACCAAAAAGAATCAGATGTGCTGTGAGTAATGTATGGTGGGTTTAATTGCAGCCTCCAGCCAACTCTGCTTTGGTATTTTTCAGCATACCTGCAGAATATTGATATTTAGTTCATACTGTATGTGATAAGTGAGGCTTTTCTCATGTTTAGACTGTAATCATTAATGGCAAGATTTCATTAGGTGGGACTGCCAAAAGCTTTTTTTTTTTCCAGACACGAAGGAATCTGTTTCTAAAGGCTATTTTATAAAGGGTGGGGGAAAAATATTTTATTTTTTTTTAATTCCTGTGGGTTGATGGATGAAGGAGAAATTAGGAATTATTTAACTAATCTTCATTTCCACGTGATATGAACAAGGAAGTAAATATTGGGGAAGTAAGGACACTAAAGAGAGAGTTCAGATCTTGAGAATGTTTCATTGAAGACAGAAAAAAATAAAATTGTCTTTATGTTTTTAGGGAAAAAAAAATCATTAAAACTTGCTTTTCTCTCAAATCAATTGAAAAAATTCTGAAAGCAGAAGAAAGAAGTAGTATATTATACAGAGAGGTTACAGCCTATGGGTATCCTAGAGAACAAAACTTGAGACATAAAAGAAGCCAACAAGAAATAATGATGTGTTTAAGGCTCAACATCTCAATATTTTTTATTTTCTATTCCCTTCCACTGAGCAGGTGGTTCTGACATTATGCTCGTAAATGTTTTATTTAAAGCTCTCCTTCAACCAAAGTGTAAATTTGGAGGGGGGAAGATGTTAAATATTGAATATGGACTCTTCTGGTAAACTCCTGTCTAAGAAAATGAGTATCTATAAACTTTTACTCCAATCTTCAGACATTCATACGTAGAGTCTACACCAGGAATGTGACCTGCTCATAGTATCAAGGCCTTGTGCAGTTCTTCTGCAGTGTTTCTGCCTGAATTCCCAAGAGAATTAGGATTCAGGATGATAAAGTTTCACAATCTTCTCCACTGAACAAAAGCCATACAGTCAGGTAGAGCACCTGTATTTAATAAGGACAGTATTTAATTCAGAGAATAATCTGCAATGTGATGTGTTGTGGGGATTGCAAAGGGCTAAACACTTCAGAAAACCCAGACTAAATCATATCTGACTACTTGTTTAAAAAAATAATAAAAAAAATCTTAGCCCTTCATACCTCACCGTTACCTGCAAAATGTGACAAGCTCGTTCTCTGTGTGCAAGGACTTGCTGGGACTCTGTTAACAAACAAAGCAGTCCAAAGAGCCCGACCTTGCCTAATCTGTCCTAGATTGTGAAATTGTTGCAGAACGTCCTGGGTAAGGAAACCTTTGTGAGAGAGAGGTTCAGACGAGAGCGCCACTGATTGTGGGGTGTCTGGCCATCGAAGACAGTTTAAGGAGGCCAGTTAAGCGGAACGGTCCCAGAGAGCTGTGACAGCCAGGGGGTATGGCCCAGGAGACCCGAGAAGAAAGCAGCCGGAGTCAGCCCACAGAAGCTGTGGGTTCTGGGTGGCAGAAGCAAGAAGGGGGAGCAAGTGAGACCTCCAAAAAAAACCAAAATTGGGGACCACTGAATTAGGAATCTCTAGGTCCTACTAATAAAACTTTATAGCTTTGGTGTTTTCTTAAAGTTATATAGTAAGGTATTTACCTACTTTGGGGAGCTGTGGCTTGAAACACTTTAAAAACAAAAAAAAAAAGCGTGGGGTTGTCAGTGGGGTTCATTGTCTTCTGTTACCTGGTTTACGGCAAAATTGCTTAGCACTCAGGGTGGCGCCTGTAACAAAGAAAAATTATCTTACTCCAAAAATGACATGCAGCAGTTGGGAGGAAAAATGAAGCAGACGGCATTTTCTTACAGCGGCGTTCGATGGTGCTGTTGTCGCCGGCTCCTCGGAGATGGCAGTTTTAGGCCATTTCTCACTCAGAGCAGAGCGTGCATCATGGGCATGCTGAGACCAACCGCAAAGGCACGAGGCAGGAGCTACAGTTTCTTCTGTAACTGTTCTTCTGTTTGAACTGTTATTTTATTACTTGCTTGTTTTACATTCTATTAAAATGGGAAAGGAGTCTCTCCTTGCTCTTCTCCATTACTCTGAGCATAGCTTGTACGTAAAAGGAGAGAATCGAGTACTTCCATGGACTTTGCTGTCATTTTCCTTCATGCGGTGTTCTCCACTGAACTCCACGAGGCAGCGGGGACGGGGGCGCTGTACCCTACCCGACAGCCCTGGGGAGAAGGAGGCGGCGGGAGAGGGCTAGTGAGGCAGAGAGCCCGGGAGCCTGCTCTCGGAGGGGAGGCTCTCCAGACCGACAGGCGGAGCCAAAAGCAGGCCAGGAGGTGGAGGGGGGGGAACACATTTCCAGATTTTTGGGGAGCGGAAGGGACATCTTTGATGTCTTAGTTGTCAAAACATATCCCTGAAACTTACAAGCAAATGGCTAGTGCATTTGACTGTTGGTTTAGGGTAACTGGAAGAACGATAAGTCTTTACAATGGTTTGCAACAGTTTTTTATTTTCTAGCAATGGAAAATTACATAATAATTAACAATTAGATGATCATGACACTAGAAACCTTCCACAGCCTGTACCTCTCATTCACAAGAGCTGGTGTGCAAAAAACAATGAGGACATTATAGACAGAAGTAAAAGAAGAAGAGATTTTAGACAAGTGTTGTATCAACTGAAAACAAGAATTGCTGGGTTTAGCACTGGTTGTTGATGATTTAACCAATAAACATAACTTTTTGAATTTAAGGTTTTTAGGACTTGTGGAATAAAATACCTAAGGAGGTTTATTCAAGCAAGCACTGAGTATTTTTTGTTGTTCCTACAGCATCTGGTATATAAGCAAGTTTCACGTTGCAGTTCACAGTGTAACAGAGACATTAGGAGCACACAGTGCCACGCAGTTGCAGCATTTATTATATTGTTATGAATTACTTCAATAAGTATAGTCAGATTAGGAGGAGCAATTCGTGGGTAGCCGGAGCAGCTTTTTCTGTGTATTGGGTAATGCAGTAATGGAAAGACCACCAAAACTGTTTTCTGTGCTGATTGTGATCTTGTCAAAGAAACTGATTTCAACTAGTCTTTGTTATCGTTTGGCTTTGTGATATCTAAAAACGGTTATGATATTTCAAGAAGTGTAGCCTTCTAAGTAGCATCTGAAATGAATGACAACATACGGCTCTAAGGGATGTAAAAATACCCTTGGGACGGATCGGCTCCGTGTTTAACAAAGGAGCTGTACCTATAACCTTGGTTACATGTCTGTGAGTAGGACATAGCGTTCTGTCTCCTGACGGTGCTTCTGAGAGTCACAATGTCATTCCAGAAGACACAGAGTGGCTGGCGGTGCCAGCTTTAAGATGCAAAGTATAAAACTAAAGCCCTGGCCACCTCCGGTCATTAAAATTCTCAGGGAAGCTTTTTTTTGTTAGAGAGGCAGTTATTAACCCAGCGTGCTGGCAAAATTCCCGCTTCGGTCAATGACATTCAACAAAAGTTTCCTTGTGTAGAAAAGTTATTAATTGTTTTATAATGTGGAGCATTTGTTCTGTTGTGGAGGTGGCTGCCACTTCTGTGATGGGCGAATGCTTAGGATAAGCGATGCTATATAAAGTTGGTTTTAGACAGAATGGATGAAATCTATAATCTTTCTGTACAACTGTGACTCTGTAATTGTCCCCGTAGCATCTGGTTATCATGGACAAAATGGCAAGGCCAAACTAACTTCTGGGGAGTATTGCGTGTTGCCGAAATTTAAGGTCAAGATTCTGGTTTTGACATTTCAAGTTTATGAATATTCTTCCTCCTTTATTAACAGTTTAAGTACAAAAGGGACCGGCATTGCTACAGCTATTATCCTTAAAAGCAAAAATATTTTTATAGCTGAATTACTAGCCATTTTGAGGATAGCTCTCTTCCAGGAATACACCCTTCCTGTTTATAAAGAAATTCCTCTGTACCAGAGAGTTCTATCTTGATTATTTAATTCTAAATATTATTTAAATCATTGGCTGATGTTACACAAAGGTTTTTTATCTTTCTGTGAACTTTTGATATATCTGCGTAATTGTCACGTTTTCTGCGGGTCCTTCGTGCTCAGTTCTCCAGGCTGTCTCCCCAAGTGTTCTGCATATTGATCGATAATTTTCATGCACAACAGGAGGAGCCAACTGCAGCAATCTGACAGAGCTGAATTCTGCTTTTATATCAGCATAAAGCAAGTGAGTGCTGATCGTGCTTATTTGAAGTCTACTTAGTTTGGCAAGTCTTAGTAGCAGGCTGCAGGATGAGCGGCCAGATTTTCTAATAAATGCAGGCTTAGACGATGCATTCCTCAAAAGACAGCGCCTTTGCTCTCCGGGGGGGGGTTCTGCCGCTCTCTTGAACCAGAAGATACTTTAGGGTTAGATTCGAGGCTAGCTGGAGAAGCGCTACGTCGGTATTTGTATTTGCATATATAACCCTCTATGCAACGCAAGAAGAACCAGGGCATCAGATTCTGTGTGTGTCAACAGAAATCAAACACATTTGTCAGAAAACTCTGCTCTTCCTGCCTGGGGGCTCAGTCAGTGTCTCTACAACGTGCACGTAGTTCATGCGATATGGCTATAATCAGGGGGTTGATCATGTGCAGATTTTACTGTACTGTCAGCATAATACTTGGATCTGTATTTTTGGAATCTAGAAATCTAGATCTCTAAATTTCTTTTAACTAGATGCTGGATTTCTTTTGTAATTGCTTAGCCTAGTCCTGCTGTTTAATTCCTACAGAATTTTTCTGGCTAAATGGCATTCCAGCATCAGTGCGTGAAGCTGACCTGTTCTCTGTGGATAACCAGCTTCAGAGTTACCAAAATATCCATGGGACGTATCCAGCAACATCGCTACGTTTCTCAGATAACCACGGGAGGTATTCAAGCCACATGAAACCTAGTGCGAACACACTTGTAAAAGCTTTTAAGCAGCAACCCACAGTGTGATTGCCTCTGATCATTCCGAAGGAAACTTTGTTCAAGATTTTTCAAAGGCTGAACATTGATCGAATGCATTATTTGTGATGCAGAACAACTGTGTTTACATCATGATGCCTAGAGGAAATCTGAGCTTCAGTTAGATTTTCTTTAATGTATTTGCTATATTATTTTCAGTTTTAAAAATACATATGGGCACAGATTGTGTATATGGACAAACTGTGGTCTTATTAAAAGCTCTTGGTTTACACTGGGTTTGTCTGTGGCCCTTCATAAGTAAATTAACCATTAAAAATTGGGGACAACCAGAACAATCCCAGTCGTGCAGAAAGTCAGGGGACACAAATATTGTGGAACAGCATTGTTACGGTTTCCCTTCAGCTTTATCTTAATTGTTGTTTCTTATATGTTATAGTGCATGTACTAATCAAGCTCCCTCATTTAGTTTCTTATCCTCCTTCTCTCATAAGTGTCTCTTGCTCGATGACTATAATTAAGGTATTCTGCCTGAAAGGAAATGAATAGAGTTGAATAATAGCCAGCAGAGCGTTTATAATGCCTCCCCAGACTTTTGAACCGTATAAATTTTGAAGATGCTTGCACCTAGCATTTCATTTCATACTAATGTTCATACTTAAGATGTTTATCGCGTTATGTATAGTTGTACGAATGATCTATAATCTATGTCATACACTGACCATTAAATAAGAAAATATTTGCCTCTGGAAAAAAACACTGGGAAAATAATTTTTGATGATAAAAATGTTCTTCAGTTGTAACAGAAAAGAACACGATCTAACAAACGACAACTGGCTCTAGAAAAATTCCGGTTAGAAGTAAAGAATTTTTTTAAGCCATGAAATACAGTTCTGAAATGGATGACTTGATGATGCAGCTTCCAAACTATCTGGAGATGCCACAGATTCTTCATTATGTTGCAATGAAGCACGTGCAAATTAAACCAAGAGGGACGGACATCATATGGGAATAATTCTTCACTTTGTGGACACAAAGCATGGACAATCAAAACGGTCCCTCTCTTAGCCATAACCCTACATCTAGTATTTTATAACAATATTTATTTTTACTTCATATTTATAGTACAGAATTTGCAACTAATTTATGTAGCTGTATTTACATATTACAGCTGCTTTGTGTATTTGCCCACAAGATAGTCAAGTCAAATTCTTTTTTGTTATGTTTTTACCAAATTACACTTAGAAATAGCTTAGCTTGTTTTGATTTTAATGAAAATCCTTTTGAACAATTTTCAGACAACTCTAGAAGTGATATGAAACGTATCACTGGAAACCATCAAGGTAGAATAAGACCCTAAAGGAAGCAATGCATTATCACGGTTCAATGGAAGAAGGTAGATACAGTCAGAAAAGTCTGGGATTCATTTTGTCTCCGCTGTTTGTTTCTAACGCAGTCAAAGAAAAAGAGATTAATTTGAAAATAACAAAGAACAACTCTGTCAGTCCTGTTGAGAAAATATGTCCAAAACCCTGACGTGTTTATCACGTGTTCCTTACTCGTGCAGGCTCTGAAGCAGTGAGACTCACGCCCCAGGCACAGTACGGTGTGCGTGCCACACATACGTTAGGCTATCAACCAGTAACCAATTACTCCCCAAACTACGTGGCATGACTGTGACACTGAAATGGTGGGGAAAAGACTATTCCTACATCATACTGTGCTGATGTATAAATTTTTGCCTTAAAACATACAGTAACTATTGTATACGTTTTCAGACAAATACCAAGTTTTTAGAGTCTGTGTCTGCCATGAAGTAATTTCTCAGGTAAACAGGAGGCTTGAGCCAGTCGTTTAATAGTTCTTGTTTTGGCACACACTTGCTGAGAGATCTCAAGCAAAAATAGTTCCAAACATTAATATCAATGTTCAAAAGATGCATCCAAATTGTCCCACAGCATAGCTAATAATGGATTCGCTCCTCACCTGTACTGGAGGCAGTACAAAAATATCAAAAACCCAGCAGCTTTCTGACCCTTTATGATTCCCAAGCCTTGGGTTAGCTGGTGGCCTGTTTATCCCGTGGTGTAACTTAAAACAGCCTTAAGGCTGCTCTCATCTGCCCCCGTCCAAATTTAGCAGTACGCCAGAGGATTCCCTGAAGGTCCCTCTGGGCTGGAGACCAAGAGGGGTTTGGCACAGACCCGATGTGGCTGACTCCCAGCTGCTCAGGTTTCCTGATCAAACGCCGGAGCAGGTTGCCCAGAGAGGTTGCGGAGTCTCCATGCTTGGAGAGACTCAAACCCTGACTGGACACGGCCCTGGACAACCTACCCCAGCAGCTGCCCTTGCTTGAGCAGGGTGTGGGACTAGCTGATCTCCAGAGGTGCCTTCCGGCCCCAGCCACTGTGCGTGCGATTGTGTAACACTCGCCGCTTCTTCGGCCCGCTGATAATAAAAGAGGGTGGCTTGGTTGGTTGGTTGGTTGGTTTGAAATGAAAGATCACGGTTCAGGATTCTGCTTATTCGGATGTGGAACATCATATGAAAGTATTCTTTTGCAGGTTTTCTTTTGTGCCAAGCCTGTCCTGAGTTTGGGATTCTGGGAGCAGCCTCTGCCTGTATGTGAATGTACACTCACATCTGTCCTTTGTTTTAAGGAGCTTCAGGCAGTGACAACGTAAGGGTGTCTCAGCATATGGGCACGTTTCCTACTCATGGAGGCAAAAATGAAGCGTAGCTCCTGCTAGCTGTTGTCTGAGGCAGGAGATGTGCAGACAGTGCTGGGCCAGCAAGGTACAAGGCAGGAAATCAGGTTTATTTGGGTTTTTATTTCCCATTCTGCCTCCAGGATTTCTCTAGAGATTTCTCTTGAAGCTTTTCTTGGTTTATATTGGGCTAATAATTTGTGGAGCATGGCTTCACTGTGAGCAGGAGCACAAAAAAACCAAAGCACAATTGTTTTACATTAATCTTATTTTTCAACTTTATATATTTTTCTTATCAAGTATTCACACTTTGCTTCAAGTGAAGAACAGTATGATAAATTCATTTTTGTTTTGTTTTCTTTATAACCTAGCACTTGCCCTGCAGTGAGAATCAGCATCTCTGGATCACTTGTTAGCTGCGAGTGCATTCGTTTGAATTTTACCATCGATCTGTTCTACCCTATGACTCACTTTTGTGGTGCTTAATTTCTAACACACTGCTTATATACTCCAAAGTCTGGTGCGTTCTTTTTTTCTGCTGCCCACCTTAATCCTTTTCTAATAAATAAGTTCAAAGCAAAACACTGTCTGCATGGATCAATATTCCAAGTAGTAATTTTGCAAGCAGACAAAATGGTATGTTTCTGAAGGGTAAACTGATGAAATGTTACTTAGCAGAGACAGAATAGAATCCCTTTTACAGTGAATTAGAGGATATGGGCCAATACACCTGTACTGCTTGAATAAAATATGGATCACTGGGAATAGATAAAAGCCTGAAGTATTTTAAACAATGTCTTGCCTTATTGTACAGCTAGACACGGAATTGAGGCCCTTAACTATTTTTGAATGTGAAAATTATTCATGTCTTGTCATACTTCTCTTCTCTGCAAAACGTTGTGTCTCCGCTGTAGTGCGGGGTGTGTGCGGAGGCGGTGCTGACACCCTCCCCCGCGCCGGGAGGGGTACGACCAGCTTCCAGAGAAGGGGCGCGAGGGGTGGTGGTTGGGATCCAGTGGCGAGCGCAGCCCTCGGCTGCACACCCTCGCCCTCTTGCCCTGTCCTGTTGTTTGTGGAGCTCTCCAGAGCAGGCTGTCCTGTTGCTGTGAGGGTAAATGCCAGCTGTGATAGCTCAACAGTGCGGCGCAAGAAGGTACCTGTGATACTTCACAGCCAGTGAGCATTCACCCTAGTGCTCTGCTAGAGACGACCTGCTCCCCTGGCAAGCTGTGCCCGTTTCTCGTTGCTGGAGATGGAAGGGAGAGATGGGGGGTCACCTTCAGCTCCCCACTGTCAGGCAGCCGCTGGGACAGGAGCAGTCCCCCAGACTGACAGAGAATAGGCAATTCCCTTCTTCCTAGGGGAAAATCCCCTGAGAACTGCACTACAGGAGTAGTAATTCCATGTGCTGAGGCGGCTTAGCGGTAATGCTGTCGGCCGCGTGGTGTTAGGACACTGCTGTGGAGAAAGACTTGATGACTGAGGCGCAATGATGGCAGGAGTAAGTGCATGCCTCCTGTGGGTCGCCAGTGGCTGTCTGTTGGACGTTCTGCAGGTTCTGGTGAGTCACGGGACACCTTTAAGAAGGCATCGTCCCTGTGCTCGCTGTTCCCAGGGAGCTGGGGAAGCAGCCAAGGTCTTGTCGGGTTTTCTTCCCGTGACAGTAAGACTTTGCCTCACCCACATATGACGTGCAGAAGATTTAGAGCAAAGATACCTGTTTTGAGCTGCATGGGTGAACTGCTAGCTCTAAAATCAAACCAGTTGTCTAGCCAGCTGGGGAAAAATGTGGTTCGTGTTTGACCTAACTACATTTCAGAAAAAAATTTTCCTCTGTGGCTTGCAGTCACACGTGACTGTGTGTGAGCTTTTAATAGTCGTGGTCTCTGTGCCGTGAGCTGTCCTCAGCTCGAGGGCCGGCGTTTGTAGGACTCCCTTGGGCAATCAGGTACAGTCACAGTGGAGAATTCTTGCAGTTTTACTTATCCAAAGGAGCTTGCAGAAAATCTTCGCTTTTTTTGTTGTTGTGGAAGTAAAATTAGAAGACATACCAGTGCTCAGGCTATTTCTCAAAAAAAAAAAGAAGAGGAAAAGTGAGTGTCCTGCCTCTCGTTGGGTATATTCCGCAAGAACACTCTGCTCTTCGCAGGGCACACGTGGTGTTTTTCTGCCCCTCTCACACTTAGAGGCCAAACTCGGATGTGGAGGGGGTCTGAGAGCTGTTTGGAAACTGAGTCATAAATGCAAATGAATAATAAGAACAGGGTTGATCTCACTGAGAAACAAATATAAATATTGTACAAAGAGAGATGTGTGGTATTGGCGTGCATGCATCAGGCTATCAAGACATCATGTAGTTGTTTCATTTATTCTAAATTCTTTTCATCCTGTGAACAGCTGTCCCTTTATTTCTAAAAGCTGTTTTAATGTGGCAAGGGTGTTTTTAGTTTAATCTGCTACAATACTCCTTTTGTCTCCTTGTCATACTTCTAGCTTTAAAATATTAATCCAGGCTAACAAAGAGAATTTTTGATGTATTGTAAAATGCTGAATGCAATGTATAATTTAAAAATAAAAACACTTTATTAGGTTATGTTCATATTCAGCTTCAGATATGTTTGGCTTGAGTTAGGATCCTACTCGGAGGTGTTTCTGAAGAAATAAATATTTATTTGGCATTAACAGTCTCCCTAAACGCAGCTACTTACTTCAGCATGTTAAGTGCCCTTTCTGTGGCTGGTCTATGGAGGGGCCGATCTTTGCGTTCCCGTGCTAATAGTTTAAACACTTAGCCCAGCCGGTGCAGGTTCATTCTCTAAGTTGAAGAATTCACAGTCAGTTCCAGCAGTGATGAAAATGCACGTGCCCTCGCGTTACGTTCCCCTCCCCACCTGGGCTCCACATCACTGAAACGCTCTTCAGACCCCAAATCAGAAACTTCTGCACCAATGATACTTGCATAACAATGCCAAATGAAATAAAAGCACCGATTAGTGAATATTTTGTAAATTTTTGCATTTTATTTTTATATTAGTGAATATTTTATATTTTATTTCATTTCATTTTATTAACTGAGAGTCACTGAGTCACGCTAAGGCTGTTCATAATTCTGGATAATTGCGGAATAATTTCTGAATCCCAAAATTTCAGATACTTTAGGATATCCCAGTTCTGGTAAGCAAGTGTTATGTGCCTATGTGGTTTCATAGGAAATGCTATACATAAAAAGTGATATGTATAAAAGCCATGCAGCTTATAAAAAGCAGTTGAAAATTAATCATTCAGACCATCTGATATGCGCATTTGCAGAAATTGTGTCTAGCTGGGAAGTGAAGCCAAAAAAATGGTTACAGCCTACTTCAAAAATTTCAGGTAATCAATTCCCCTTCATATGTACAAGCAACTTTTTCTATTATTTGTAAATTCATCTCTTTGTATTTAGATAATAGTATTTCACAGTGAAAGGATTTCAGAAAAAATTCATAATGCCATTTTTATGTTTCCAACATGATAGCAATTAAAAACTAGGAGGAAAGCAGCATGGAATTGTGTTGTGTTGTGAGTCTTGACTTCACTGGTGTGGCATTTTTAGGGAGGAAAAGAAACAAAGAGGGAACTGTGCTGGGATTAGCTATTTGCAGCATTTACCACTGTAATTGTTCTGCAAATGGCTGATGTAGGGTAGGTCACACGAGACTTGTTCCGGGGACGGTTTCCAGTGGTAGAGCTGCAGTATGTGATTAGCGGAGGAACTCTGCCGCGGCAGGACTTGCAGGGCAATCCAGATCCTGGCCCCGGGAGACGCCCGCCAGCGCGGGCCTGTGCTGCCAGCACCGCTGGGAGCTGGCGCTTGGGTTGACGCGGTGCCACGGCGGCAGGGGCGGCTGGCGAGCCTGCGCCATGTTGTACCTGTGAACAACCTCCTCTCCCCTCAGCTCTCGGCGGCGTGTGCCTTCGGTCTCCTGCCCTGCACGTGGGCTTTTAAATCTGCTGCCCCTGGGCTAATACGGGGCCAAAATATGTCATCTAACTGGCTAGACTGGAAAGCCACGGAAAGAAACGTGGCAAATCAAAACTCCGTGGCGGAGATCAGATTTCTCACCCAAGGTAATGTTAGCCTCAGCAGCCGATAACTTTGTGAGATTAGCGCTTTGCTGAAGTGTATTCAGGCTGGAAATCAGGGACCATAACACATTCAGAAGATACATCTAGGATATAAATGATTTTCTGCTTAAGTGCAAACATGCAGTTGGAGGAGGTTTAGTTCTGCCATGGCCAAAGCGGTTTGGGGAAACATCATCCCGGTTTTCAGCATTTGTCTCGGAGCGTGTGCCAGACTGTCTCTGCCTCAAAGGTTCCTCTGACTTATGTGGCCTTTAAACTAGAACAGTTTGTATGAGGGAAAGGTTTGATCTCTCTTGTTTTCCATTGCTGTAATATTCTTCAGGAAAAACCTGTCCATTTGAGCTATCTATGCCTTTCTTACGGAATGATACCAGGAGCTGCAGGAACAGACAAACCCAATGCCCTTCTGGTCCCTGCAAGTGTATCGTGATAGAGGCCAGCTAACTGGATTAGGTTTGGGATTTTTCTGGCCCTGACAGAGGATACAGCTTAGAAGAAGCCACTGCAATTCACACTTAGTTAAAAATGCTCTGATGTCCATTCGTGGTATCCCAACGTCTGTGAGGCGGATAGGATTTGAATCTTGACTTTGTTACGCCTCACACTCCTGAGATCCTACTGGGCAGTTCTGGCAAGGCCTGGTGCGAGCTGGCTGCTCTGTTTGGGGAGGAACCAGCTCATCCCGAGCTGCCTGAGAATGGACCGAACTCAATTGTCAGTTTGCAGAGACCCTGTTACTGCTTTCTGTGTGATTTGTGTGTGTTCCCTCATAAGAAGCTTGCCTTTCAGCTCAAAAGCTGTGAATAGGCTGGGGGTGGCTCACGCATTTAAGCCCCTTCCCCCCCCACCCCCCAACGCTGGTGTGCGGCTGTGGTGGACAGAAACACAGAGTAATGTGGGAGGAGGAGAAGGGGCTGAGAACTCCGTAAAGCATCATCCGAAGCAGGACTTTCCAGCTCATTGGAGCTCTATTTGCTGGCTGCTCAAGGGAGAACTGGAACAACAGCAAGCTCTGCTTGAGTGTGTAGGAAAGAAAAAGACAGCTGTTGTGCTGTCTTCAGCTAAATGAAACCCGATTGCTGGGTTGGTTGCCCTTCTCCACTTATTAGAATGACCATCTGGGAAGTCAGTAACAATTAGTCATTGTTTGGCCAGATAGTGCCAGGAATCAGCTGCCTACATGGACTTGCAAATAAGCTGGGGCTTAGTGTAAAATAAAAGGGGAATTTATTTTCGGGGCAGAATGTGGATCTCTGAACACGAGGGAATAATTTTATCCTCTAAGATAAGAATATGTCAAGAACTGTAGCTTTTAAATATGAGCCCTGACCCTTCCTCCTATGATTTCTTTCCCCCCTTTCTTGCCAGAATAACCATTTTCATCCTATACCCTTTTGTAATGGCCAAAGGCGCTGACTTCTGCTGGACCCAAACATGCTGCTGCTACATGGAAGAGGGGCAGGACAGGGTTGTTGTCTTGTACACTTCATGCTCTATGCGTTTCCCTTACACACCGGTACATATCAGAGCTTGGAAGTAGTAGCCAGAGAAGGTGGAAGAGCAACAATGAGAAAAAACGACAGCTGTATGGCTCCCTGCACCTACTGCTGTTAGCTGTTCCCCTGCTTTGCGAGGAAAGCCAGTTGCATTTGCGAGAACACACTCATTTATGGATACGAGTAGTGTATTAGGGTGCAATTCCCAAGGTCTCTTTCCCCTGCAAACATGACTGTTTCCGCTTCCTGCAGGAAGGAATTTTGGTCCTTTATCTGTCTGCACGGAGTATAACGGTTCTCTCGCCCACACACGCCAGCCCTGCGTGGGCGCTGCAAGGCTGCGTACGGCTGCCGAACACCAGGGCATTCCACGCAGGTTCAGAATGTCAAAGGCTTTTGTGCTCCTCTCTGATAAAGCTGTTTGGTTTTCTAATGAGATAAATTAAGACATTTGAAAGCCTTCCTTAGAGGAAAAAATTGCTGTGCAGTCACCTGCAGCACTGTGACCTGTGTTGTTTGCTTTAGATGTTAAAGTCAATTAAAAAAAAAAAGGGGGGAAATGTGTTATAGGCATAGCGTATTATTTTTAATCCTTTTAATATTATTGATTTTTATTTTATTTCTTTTTGGACTTTAAGTAGCTTTACATTGATTTTGCTTGTTATCTTGTTTCAAGTACCCCTTCTAAATGTTGATTTGTCATGTAATTTTGGTTGCTTACCTTTCAGTTGTGTGTGTACACAAATCATACAGACGTGTGCTTATTTTCAGTTCTGCTACATTTCTTCCCCCCTTTCTTTTCTTTTCTCACTATGTTGTATGTTGTTATGTCCTATCCATTTTATCATCATTTTAATATTTCCTCCTGTGCCCTGTAAATTATAAGCTTTTGGTAATATTCTGTTGGGAGTTGTTTCCTGGTTTGTTGGGGGGTTTTCCCCCTTTTTCCCTTTTTTTCTAATAGAAAAGCAGTTTTTGTTGGAATAGAAGTTTTTCATTCTAGACTGTTGTCACAGTTCACACTGTACTGTAGTTACAAAGCACAATATTCTGTACCTGATACCTAATTTAAATACTCTAAATTATTCCTTTTTAAGCCTAGAGGTCAGCATTAAAATTGGGGATAAGTGCATGAGTCGTAAATTTCTTTAGATAAAAATTTAAAATGTACCACCTAGATAAATATATTACAAATTTCTCAATGTCTACGTGAGTGTGGGTTTTGTGTGTTCACTGGTGAAGCTTTGAGAACCTCAGTGCAAGTACGAGCCCATTGTTGATGACCTAAAAGCAGGAATCTCGGCGATCAGGTGTACATTCTTGGAATAGAATCAAGTGTATGAGGGGAAAGTAGGAAATACAATTCAGATGTGAAGAATATAAGGGAAGTGAAGTGACTGAAGCGTTCATGGCAAAAAAGCATTTTTAATCTATAAAGCAGGTTTCAAGGTTAGTCAAGTGTGCCAGTTCATTTATTCTAAAGCTCCTGTTGCTAAGATTTTAATAATCATTATGGGCTATGATAGATTATTGTTAATAAGAAATGTATTGGATAAAATGAATAGCTAATGGTATCACTTTTTGAGTGCTGTTGAATGCATTCTTCAAAATGGAATTAAACAGTTTGAACCTTATGTAATTTTTCTGAGTAGGCTGAGCGGTAACAAGAAAAAGGAGAGTAGAAATGGAGACGTTTGTTGCCTCCCCCTGAAAATCAAGTATGTCACTATTACAGCCTTATTAATTAGAACCGTAAGTGTAAGGCTGAGCCTTGTTCTCATTTATGCAAACAGTGGAGGCTTGAGCGAAACACAGAGATGCTTTAGTGCAAAGAGAACGCATGGACTGCAGACAGGCGTCACTTCCTTGGTGGGAACTCACCACGTTTACTCCCCGTCTGCTACAAGTAGGAGTTATGGGCTGCCCAAACCAGCACACTGAAGGTTAGCAATTGATATTATCGCAGTTCCATTGTCCCAAACGACTTCATTTTCCAGAAAAAGCAGTTATGAAGAACTGTAAAAATAAAAAAAAACAAAACCAGTCACTTCAAAAACATTCTCAATGATATCTTAACTCTTCTGGCGAATGTAAGAAGCTTTGTTTCATTTGCAGTTCAATTCCTAAATAAGTCAACCTTTAATAACCCTTTTTTTTCCTCCCATGGGAGATGTAATACTCTTATAGTGCCTTAAAAACCTCAGATAAGCTCCTGTCCTGCTGCAAATGGGACTCTGCAGCAGATCCCTGTCACAACCCCATCTCCTCCTCCATGTCCCGTCACCGCTGATTCTGCACCGCAGCTGGAGCAGCCCCCAGCAGCACGTTGCAGGAAGGAACTGGCCCAGGACCTCGGTTCTCGGCCGGCAGAACCTCTGAGTGCAGACACAGCAACCAGATTGGAGGATGGCAGGGAAAAAAGTGCTAGAAAACAGCCAGAAAGGGAAGGGCTCTCCCAGAGCAGCCACTCATGGGGTTCCCCTCCCACATCCCCTCCCTGAATTTGCAGGACGGGCGCCAGGTGGCGATGGACACTCCTCTTGCCTTGCAAGCTGGAAAGAAATTAAAAATCCAAAGTTTTTCTGTGTCCTCTAAATCAGGAGTGTATCTTAGCTCCCTCTGACAGACCCGGCATGCAAAGCATGGTCACCTTCGTGCGTTCAGTTTTCTTGAAGAATGCATATTCTAGCCATAGCCATCAGTATTTAAAATGGAGGTTGCTGTGGGTGGTTGTCCCTGTTCCTCACCCTCTTGACCAAGCCATATGAGGAGAGGCTGAGGGAGCTGGGCATGTTTAGCTTGGAGAAGAGGAGGCTGAGGGGAGACCTCATTGCCCTCTACAACTACCTGAAAGGAGGGTGGAGAGAGGGGGGTGTTGGCCTCTTCTCCCAGGTGAATAATGACAGGACCAGAAGAAATGGTCTGAAGCTGCAGCGGGGATGGTTTAGATTAGATATTAGGAAGAATGACTTTACTGAAAGAGTGGTCAGGCACTGGAACAGCCTGCCCGGGGGTGGGGTTGAGTCACCGTCCCTAGAGGTATTTAAGAAACATCTAGATTTGGCACTTCAGGGCATGCCCTAGTGGCAGAGATTGTAGGGGGGTTTTTTGTGTATGTGTATGGTTGGACTCGATGATCTCAAAGGTCCTTTCCAACCACGAACATTCTACGATTCTATGATTCTGCCTCCCTGCTGCAGAAGAAGCGGTGAGCAGAAGGTGGCTCTGTGGGATCTGGCTGTAGGAGAGGTGGTGAAACATCTGAGCAGCGAAGAGTGCGGCTCTTGAAGTTTGGTATCAGGATATTGTCTCGGCAGTTCACAACTTGATGCAATTTATTATGCTGCTGTCCCAACACAATACCTAATTTTTCTTGGCAGAATTAAATGATTCATTGAGGGAGTGGGACTTGTGATTTTTTTTTCCTTTTGTCTGTTACAATGCTATTTTTAAAGGGACTTAATAGCTACCTAAAAGCCTTACTTAAACCACTGGCAATCCTCTGTGTTATAAAGTGAGGTAATTCCTTCAAAACTAAACCCTATCAGCAAAGGATAAAGCAGTGAAAGGTGTTACATGATGTGCATACACGTGTGCCGTGTCATTGCAAGTACCTACAAAGGGCTCCTTTATCTTTTCTCTTGCTCAGCAATCCCGTTGGGCTGCAGAATAACCGCAGTCGAGTCACCCGTCTGGGCAGATTCCCTGTTTGTTGGCTGGCTTTTTTCTGAAATTCTTTTAGTGTACAAAACCCCATGTGGTTCGCGACATGATCAGAAGTCTGGTTTAGGAGTGTGCCATTTAGAGTAAATAATCTCACTGAAGCGTCGAAGGAGGCTGTCGCCATGTTCCTTTTTTCTAGCTGCGTGTTGGCCACTCTGCTGCCCCGGGCTGAGCACGGAGCCCCATCCCGGAATGACCAAGTGCGGGGGAGGCAGAGCGCGCGGCCTCTTGGTGGCACGGCAAAATAGCAGCCTGCTTTTCATGGTCACATCCAGCTCTCACTAGTAATGTGCTCACAGGCCAAGTGCTATAAACTGCACAGAGCAAACTGCTGGGAACAGATTTTTTAAAGCAACCTTTCTAATATTTAGTCATGCTGAACTGACTGAGGTTTAAAATGCATTGAACTTGTGGTCTTTTGACGAGGTTAAAAAAAATCTGGAAAAATGACCAGCTTGCTCTCCAGACCACTAATTCAGCTGCCAGAAAAGAAAATAGTAGGTGTTAAACAATTTGAAGGCCTAGCCCAGACTTCCGAAGAGTAATTTAATAGACTGTCGAGGTGGTTCTTAGTTGTCAAAGGAGTAGATTTTTCTTGGGCATCTTGGACGTCTGTGTGAATCACATTTCAATGATGTCACAAGAAGGAGCTCTCCAATGCAACGTTCCTGTAAGAACAATACAAAAAGATGCCATTTTTTGGCACATAATTGCACAGAAAACTTTTTTTTTTAGTCCCTATTATTTCTGGCTCTTATTTGCCGGAGTATTCTTGATGTTTCTTTCCTTGTTCTTCTCTCGCCTTAGTGATGCCCCTGGACAAAGAAAATAAGGTGTACAACACCTAAAATCATACCGTAAACCAGAAATTAACCTCATTTATCTGTGAACCTTTTCCCCTTAAATTTAATTCAGGGGATCCAGAGAAGCAGCTTTTGTAGAAACAGGCTGCATGAACATTTTCTATGAGCGAAGACGCAACGCCATACTGCGGTTCAGCCTGACCTTCTTGGCTTGAGACCGCTGTTCTCCCTAAATGTTTCTTTTTGCCATCCATCTTCAAAGAGCCAAGGGGAAATCTTGTCTTGTTTGAAGTCAGTGGCAAAACCCCCATTGACTCGAATAACATCAAGATTTCACCCTAGGAACATTTCAGCCCTTAGAGAGCGTTTGAAGCAGTTACAGATGTAGAGATGCAACTTCCTGAAATACAGAACCAGAAGCCATCCAGCCATCAGACGGAGCTGGAAATATCCTTACAGCTTCTCCTTATGTTTATCTAAAAATTATACCATGCCTGCTGTAAGGTTCAATTCTTTTGCATCTGTTAAATTGCTTTGCATGAAAGTGTAGTTCTCAGGTGCCATGGCAACCATGTTGTCTAATCTGATTTTAAATTTTTACGGTGCAATGCATAAAATATTGGTACATTTTCTAGTTTTTGATTTATAGGTGGGAGTGAAGTTAGGGATAGCAATTTAAAAGGCATGTGATTCTGTAGAATTAAACGCTTTCTTTTTTAGCTGATATATGGAAAATGGTTTCTTATTTTCTTATGAAAAGTAAGTATTGATTGGCTAATTACAGATGTGTAGATTATGGCTGGCATTTGAGGTCCTAATAGCAAGTAGTATTCTAGACACTATGTAGGACATTCTCCACTGAGTCCAGACAGATTATAGAAAATACAGTGGTTTCCTGTATTTCCACAGAGAGAGTACATATTTGTAAATATCTAGCAAATTCTGCCTCTTACTGAGTACATTTAGTCTCTCAGCAGTGTCAAGGTAACTTTATTGTTTTAAGAATGATTCTGAAAGACCTGCTAAAATGCATAGAAATTGCTCTTTCCCCAAGAAATCTGAAGATAACACTTAGATTTTAAGCATGTATCGTGCCACACTCTTAATGTAATCTCTAAGTCATTATGTTTCCAGAAATGTTCTATGATGAAAATCCCATTGTGCTTGGATGATTGTACATGTGAAACGCGTCGTGGTCAGTATGAAGCCTCTATTATCCATTGAATTAAGTTGGCACAGAGCACAGTCTGCAATTCAGGTGCGCGAGAATGTCCCTGAAAGATGTCAAGCGCAATTCATCTCAGCATTTGACCTGGTGCCCATTACACCTACTGCAATGGAATCACAGGCTGTGCTAATATACAGATTTTGAATTTTGCTTCAGTTGAGTTTTATAATTGGAGAAACTGTGGGTTTAGGTGGAGGGAGGACACAAAGGAACTCTTTGCATGAGGAGAAATAAAAGAACAGAAATATTTGGGTAATGTTACAATACATCAATTAACTTTTTAGCTAGGTATGCATGACTTGCTGTTTTGACCGAAGAGCCCTCCTGTGAACCTTATTCTTGTCTCTGCGTTATGCCTGCTACCTTAATAAAGGTACAGTCACTGTCACAAAGAGATGAGAGGAAAGTAAGCTCCCTGTTTCAAAAATCAGTGAGCAAGGAGCCTGGTAGAGCATGAGAAATCAGAGCAACCCACATTGTGGAAATTCCAAATAGCCTTTGTGTATGAGGTATGTTGGAACTGCATTAACAGGGGAATGATTTGAGGTGATAATTGATCTCAGTCCTATCCGGAGAAGCAACGTTTGATCAATTTAGGGAAGCGGGGGTGCGTTGGCATTGCTCGCTTCTGTTTCTACTGCGTTAGGTTTCCATTGGCTTCGTGCGTACAAAGGCAGTTGGCAGATGAGAGGTATGGGTGAGTTTTGCGCTAGAATGTGTAGATGACACGGAGAAGTAACACAATGCCTAGCAGTCGCTTGTGTACATATCGTTATTATATAGTTTATAAACATTTTAGCCATATCCTTTTATCTTTTTTTTTTGTTTTGCTTTTTGAAGGTAGTGAATTCTTGTTCTTAGGAGTGCATTTGTCTCAGCTATAATGTTGATAAAAGTAATTTGCTTCAGGATTTTTAGCTGACACGTTGTATTGTGCAAAGTCGCTTTGGATTGTGTCACTCCTGGTGAATTGTATCGCAGAAAAAAGCAAGACTGATGCAACCTGACATCACATGCCACAATGTGATTTTTCAGCTAAAATTCTGAGCTAATTTGTTTTTCTCAAAGCTGTAAATTCCTAAAACTCAGACTTTCTGTGAGGAGGGAAGCAGCTTTGAATGAATTGCATTCATTAAAAGTCAATATTACTAAGGGGGAAAACAAACCTGTTTTTTTCCATGAGTTTTCTTAGTCTGAAACTTCTTTTTGAGAAACTCAACTTCATCTTAGTTACACATCTGCAAACCAAGAGTAAATACGCTGAAACTGGTGGCTTATAACTGTTAAAGCAGAGCAACTGATATTAAGTGCAAGTCCTCAGAAGGAAGAAGTAAAATCCATGTTTTGCAACTAAGAATTACTACAATTCAGTTTTGCAGAAATCTTAAAGCATTTACTTAAAGTAATTGGAAGCTTAGTTGTTCACAGAATACTGAAGAAGTAGGTGGATACTAATTTTCTTTGTACTTTAAAACAGGTCTTAACATGAATATCAGAAAAAGTGGATGTCTGTATTTCCCGACTCATAAATACTATAGCAAAATTAAATTAATTGTCAAATAATTTTTTTTTCTCCATTCCGAAAATTTATCATGAGTATTACTGAAAATCTTAGTTCAGAGAGCAATTACAATAATAGAATCTCTGTACTTATAACAGAGTTTTTTATTTACAGCTGTTGCATCAACTTACTACCTATGTGTTCGTCTAGAAATTAGAAGATACACCAACACAAAATCCTGCAATAGCGTATGGTGGGATTTCTGGGGTAAAAAATTGACACCTTTTCAATTATCTAAAGAACTAGGTCATAAGTAGGGCATTGTAGGACAACAGAGCTTCCACTGAAGTAACAAGACGTAAGGAAAACTTGGTACGAATTTGTAGTAAGAGATATTTTGGTTAGTGTTTGAAAAGGTTGTATGGCTTTGGCTTTCTGTTTTGTTTTTCATACTGATATCAGTAAGAAAAAGTTACCTCTGAAATCATAGCATATCAGATAATTGAATAAATAAATTCAAGAAAATATTTATTTTACATTTTTTCCCATTATCTAATTTGCGTTTCCTCTTAGTCACAGCAGCTTTTCTCCAGAGCCCAGTGATCTGCTGTGCTTAGTTTTGCCTAATCTTTTTGTGTGTGAGAGGGACAAACTTCTATGAAACTTTGAAACCTGAAAAAAATAACAAATCATTGCCAAGTAATGGGAGGCAAGTAATTTTAATACCAGCCAAATGTAAGCGTTGTGATTATTTTGAGTGTTGGCATACATAAACAGCAACAACAATCTTCATTATTCCCCCTTCTGCTAGGGAAGGATTAAACTCCATAGTAGGATGTGCTTTAAAAGCTACTTTCATGCATTTTAATCAAACGAAATAGGTTATCACATTAGAAATGGGCTGACACAAGCTCACAAGGACAAATGTATCGTGTCTCCTCCGTGTTCTCTTGGCAGCAGCTGCTGGAGCTGCCCTGAGCGAGCGGATGGAGAGCAGCGAGGAAAAGGAAGAGCGTGCACAGACGAGTTCTTTACCGCCTTACAGTTGTTCTAGGTTTGCTCTTTTTAATTTCAAATGATTCCGAAGTAGGCATTACTATACGTCAAGTGTGTTTGGTTTAATGATTACAAAAGCATAGGAACCGTAGAATAACTGTCGCCTAAAATTATTATGATGGTATGGATTTAGAGGCTCATAGAGCAGATGTAACTTTTCTTTTTAAAAAAAAACAACAACAACCACCCCCCCCAAAACAACTACCATTGTCTATACACAGACTCTCATTTATGTGAAATCATCACATTTAATACTACTGCACTTTTACTTTAGATTTAATTATCAAAACATTGATGTTGGTCTACAAAAAATAGCGGTATGTATAAGCAATCTAATAATAAAGAGTTAAATTGTGGTATGAGACCCCGTGTGTAATGGCTTTCTTAGGGAAAGTCATTGATTTCAGTGAATCTTACAGTGGTCCTTGTGTAAGTCTGTACTTGTAGGCCATTATAGAGACAATGCAGTTTCCATTAATGTAAGACTCTGTGGGTGAAGCCTTTAAAAGGGCAGATCTTTCTTTTTTGTGTTTTTCTTGCCTGTGACGTTTTGATTACTCTCCGTGCTACGTGTTCTTCTGAAGTCAGGTTGAAAGACTCTGCTCAATCTTAAAACACAGTTTACGCAGCAGCCCTCTCTGTTACTAATACCTTATGATACTCCACCAGTGTGAGTACATTCAATTTTTCCATTCGAGTTACTTGAATGTTAACAGTTTTATTCCCCAGTAGAAGATGTCATAATGCCGTATCTGGTGTTAGCAACTGAACGCGTAACTTGCTTTATGGTTTACCTAGAGAGAATCTGCTTGCAGCCCGATCGAGGGATTATTAGCACAGCATTCATTTTTTTGCTTCACCAGCTCCACAGTTCAATCTCTGGTATGTCAGCAAATATGACAGCTGTCACAAATATGCTAGGTTTAAGATAACATACCTATTTTCAGATCTGCTAACAGTCAGGTGTTGGAATTTGAAGTAGTTCAGATTTCTAGTAAAGCAGATAATGTGTTTGAAACTATTTGCATTTTCCCCCAAACTGTAGATTTTTAGCAAAGATTTTCTTCCCTCATTTGGAAAAATCCCCTGAATTCAGTTTATTAGAGCGTGACCGCTTGAGTCCCTCTTCATAAGCAAAGCTTTTTCTTTGCCCTGCATTTCCACGCTGAAGATCTATCACTAAAATTGCTGCTTCAAATACACCCTCTGGGAAATCAATAACAAATCAAGCAGCTATTGAGTGAGATTCGTTGATGTAACCAGGTGAGGCTGCCAAAATCTCCAAGAATAAGTTGTTGATTATCAGGGTGGCAGCAGAGATCGAGCTGCGGTGGCATCCAGGCTGATTTCATACATTCAGCCGCCTGGTTTGGCAGTATGAGTGCTATCCCGGTGCTTCCCTGGGATACTGTGTGCCTCCATCTACTCACCTTTAATGAGATTCAGGTCAAGCGTGTGAAGCACCACGTGAGAATATTTTCATCTTGTGCTTTATATAGTTTTAACTGTATTTGTAGAATTATTTCATGCTTGGATTGGGTGAAATGGATCAGATTAAATAAGATCTATCTCCTTTCTACTGGATCATCTTCACGGCTTTTGGTGACCTGCAGTGAAATGACTTGCTAGAAGTTGGAGAAGTAATAAGTGCATTCAGCAGAAAACCTCAGTGGCATAATTCAGAATATTTGCCCACTGAGTTGATGTCCTCAGCAGAGAAACCAAGAACCAAACTGACAGAAAAAAAGATGTTTTCAGTAGTCAATTCAGAGCAATGAAATAATCTGCCAGTCTAGGGCAGAGGTCTCTACGGTCAACGGAGAACTGCGTCAGCAGTTTGGTGGAGGAAGGCTTACCTTGGCGTGTTGGAGCTGTGCCTATTCGGTGTGACTGCTGAATTTTGTAGGTAGTATTATTTTCATTACTGTTCTAGTTCATTCAACAGAGGTTTACTATTCTTATAACTTTGTAGATGCCAGTTGTCAGTGTAAATCTGCATATTTTCTTATAAATATGAGGAAATATATGAATTTACCTCACTAAGATTTCAGTCTACTGTATCTTAATGTACTTGTTGAGATAAATGATACAACCAAGAATGAACGCTTCCCTGTAATGAGTCAATCTATACATTAAGTATTGCAAAATATCTGAGATATAATTAGTATGTATTTTCCCAAATTTGTTCAGTTCAGAACTTTGAAATAGTATCAGTTCTGATAAATGGAATATGATAACACATCTTTGCATTTAGCTAATATGTCTCTCAGGCTTTGGTTGTGAAAATAGCCAATAGTCCATGGAGAACACAAGCTTTGAACTGCAGTGTCTGCTGTGATCCTTTCATTAATATCACAACTCACTTCAGAAATGCAACACCCCTGAGATCATTAAACTTTTAACTGGGGCACAGTCACAGTACATGACGGTTAGCTTTGTATGAGTGAAGTCTGTCTGACAGCATCGCCTGATTCAGCCTAATCAAGTGTCAGACCTCTTCAGGCATGAAAAAGGATGCATTTAGAATCTTGTGAACATAAATAATACCTCTTATTTTCTCCAACGTTCACTCACACCAAATAGAAGATCTTATGAGACCTCTTATGTTCGACACCACAGACAGAAATATGAAGTTTGTGGATGAAGTGCAGCAGCTGCATACAATAGTGTGGGTTCACTTCTTGCAATAGTATTTCTTCGCGCTCTCTAGCAAATCACTTAGTCTTTCTGCATCTCCGTATTTTTCATACGCATAGTGTGTATTGAAAAGTAAACCTTCCAATATCCTTAAGTTTCATGTATCTCCATGAATTTCTGACTAAATAAGAAATGGTATGAGAAATGTGTGGAATAAAAGGATGACTTTAATGTGTGGCTACCTAAGTACTGGATTCAGTTGTATTTCCCAGTATCTTGGTGCGTGAGAACTTCCAGGTTGTTACTGATCACTGAAAGACGTTTCTTCTTTTCCTGATCTCTGTGGTACCAGCACCTGAACAAAGAGCTCACTCTTTTACCCTGTGGGTATCTAAAAAAAAAAAATAATAAAAAAAATCCAAGGTGTCAAGGAGCAGGAGCATGAGTTTAGGTGCCCCAGCACTCTGCTTTACAAGTTTTCAGTATTCACAGATGAAGGATGCTGGGAAATGAGTAAGTCTCTTTGAAAATGCTCTTAATTCTGCATAAAATGCAAATAAAGTACATCCAGTATTCTTAAAAGACAACACAACTACAGACATGGGCGAGGAAAGGATGAGAAAACCGTGCTTAATAACTAGATTAAATCCGAAGGCTTCTCTCCCTGCATCCAGCCGCTGCCATGACCTCGTGGGGGGTCCTGTCCTGCCCGTCCCCGCACACCGCGGGCTCGCCCAGAGCGCAGCCTTGCTGAACGGGGCTCTCCACTGGCTCCTGGAGCGCTCGCGAGGGGCCCGTCAGACTTACAGCCCCCTCCCTCAATGTGTTCAGGAGATAACCTGCCACTCCCCTATATGAGAGGAACATTTTCTCATTTATCTGGGGGGACGTGTGACATTTTTTTAGATCAAAGTGTTATCACCTGTATTTGACTGGTTAGGCAATGCCTTCCTGCTTCATCAGGAGGGACATTTCCCCTCCGCTTCCCTTGGTGATTCTATGAGCATGTTTCAGCATTAAATACCCACATCCATGGAATTTTACATTTTAGATCTGTCTGTGTATGAGCAGCATGGTGATTTTTCATTTTAGGGTTGCATTGGGCTGGGGTGAATATATTCCTCCCAAGGACTGATAATAATATGCATCAGATGGCTCTTAAAAAATTGAATGGCTGAAAATTGGAAACAATCGTCATTCCTTACTAAACTTTTGTGCAGTAAAATAATGCTTTCTCTCAGCCTTTGTGTTCTTGGTGGCTCTGCCAAGGTTAAATAGTTTGTCAAAAAAGAAAAGAAGCTCTAAAATACACTGGGAATATCAAACCAGTAGAAAAGAGGTGTACATCCCTTTTTTGTTGCTCTGAGTCAGGACAGTTTGACTGTTCAATAATAGCCTTTATTCTCTTCTAAAAGGTGTTCAGGTGCTATGGAAACTATTTCGCATAATCTGATCTTTTGTTTCCCTTTACTTTTTTTTATTGGCAGGTTTCTAATTTCTTAGTTGGAAAACCGTGAACGTTCATTAATGGAATATTTAAAACAAACATATATACATAATCTTAATAAGTTTGAACAAATGGGCTTAGTAATTATTGTTTTTTCTTTGAAAGTTTAATTAGAAAGGGGTTTATAGAGGAGATTATACTGATCATCTGCCTGTGATAGTAGAAGTCTGAGTACGGGTTGTGTTCCCGGGAGCTGGCCGCTGCCCTGACGAGAGCTTTCTGGCCCTGGCCCCACTGTTCCGAGGAAGGTTGCCGCCCTGTCCCGAGCGCTGCTGGAGATCACACTCTTCCCTGTGTCCTCCTGAATCGAAGCTGCGGAGTGAGTTCCTTTGGACTGTCTGCACTAGCGCGTCTTGATGAGTGGCAGCCTGGAGAGTTTCACTGGGACAGCGGGTTTTGCCAGTTATCAGGGTATTCGTGTTAGTAGCTACAGCGTGTAGATAATTCTGTGTGGGCATCCCGAATTGAATGCAAGAACTTTTTTTGACTAAAAACCAAAATACAGCCTAAATCATCGTAGATGAGTCTTTTACTTCTGTGCGCATGTAGGTCTCAGAGACTTCTTGATCTCTGCTGGTCCATGAACGTGTTTTCTTACAGCTCTCTTCAGAGAGAGAGACTCCTCTTTTTCTGTCTTCCTGCGCTGTGCAATTGGTTTAAATTTTCTACAGGCTTAATGTCGCGTTTTGTCCTTTATATTGCATCTCAGTAGACACTTGCTCCGTGACTTCAGGACAGTTAGGAAAAGTTTTCTGTCTTTTATAAATGATGGAACTTAGACGTCATTGCCTCAGCCTCCTTGGTCTCTGGATAATATTTGTACTTCCTGGTAAATATATTTTTTTCAATTGTAGAAGTGAATGTTTTGTATACTTAAAGTTTATTAATCCAAAATAAGGAAAATGAAAATGGAAATACTGAAACCTACCCATAGAAGCCCTACAGAGAGTAGGGCCATAGAGCCCTACGTAGAGCCCTACAGAGAATTTACTCATCCACATAGTGCTTTAGTTTTTCGTTTGTATGTAGCCTGAGTGTTACGCAGAAGGAGCCTGATTCTTTACTGGTGAAGTTCCCTGAACTTCTGAGATGAAGGATTTGATGTAAATCCAAAGCGTGTGAGCTGTAGAAGAAGGTGGAGTTGTAAATGGCAGATCAGAGCTGAAGACAAGTCAGCTGCAGTGGAACCACACTGCAGTACGAGGGCGGGCTGTTTGCTTTTTCTGGAAAGGAGGATGCCTCTGTTTCTGAGCCTGCCGCCTTAATCTAATTTTCTTTCTTCCTAGAAATAAAGAAGTAAAACCAGTGCCAAAATATTGCCTATAACATACCTGTGCACCGTACTTCTATTATTTCTGCTTCAGAATAAGCCATCTCTAGCCTTTTGGAATCGCACCTCGCCATCAATGGGTACAGATATTTAAGGAACGTGTTTCTGTCCTGGCTGAGATACAGCTTCAGTGAATGTGCTTACCCTTGGAATTAGGGATATGGATTTAGCACTTGCATAGCGAGCAACCTGGCACATAGTCATAAATCAGGTCATTTTCCATTCAAATGTTAATATTTGCACCAGGAATTCATGTGCAGATGGAGGTATAAATTGTGCCCCAAAAATAAAGCCTAGCATTTGAAAACGTGCATTTTAAATGCAAGCAATTATTCTTTACCGTATCTCAACTATCACTGGCCATCTACAGGGAAAAGGGGGGAAAAAATGGGAAGGGCACTGCAAATTCAAATTTTTTAGATCAATTCTGAATACTGCGGCAAATAGGTTTAGGTGAACAAGGCCAGAATCTATAATTGTGCAGAGTATTAATGTGGTTAGATGCTGTTCATGCTCAAATTCCAGATAAAGTTTAGAACATTTCCTTACAAAATAATCTTTTTCTACCTTTTAGAACTGTCTGTTCTGGACTATACAATTAGTCCATCTTCTTGGCTGCTTTGTTCAGCTCTTGGGAACAGATCCAGCACAGATTTAGGCATCTGTGTGATTTTATACAGTGAATATTTCCATTGAAGGCAAAGGGAAATACTAACATTTTCTAAAATAAGGCGCATGCATAAACCTCTGCAAGTTTGTGGCCTTGATCCCTGAGATGATTCCCAGCTTCAGCTGGATCATTGATCTCAGTCTGGTGTATTTATCTCCTGTATTTCCCAAATTATTTGCCATGAGTATATTTGTTTTGTTATTTGTGTTATAAAAAATTCTGCTGGCTGTTGTCTATCTGTGCATTTGTAACACAGTAGTAGTTATTTCAGCGCTCCTTGTAAACACCAGGAATCACGTGCTAGCACATCAGAAGCATGACGGGTTGTCAGGGGGTTGCCTTCTCGTCTTACCCCTGCCACGGATGGCGGCCTCGAATTGCGCTGGGTTCCACAGCTGAACCTCTGCAGCTGGGCGGTGGCTGCCGGGGGCTTCAGCACCTGGGCTTGGGGCCGGGCGGACGCTAGCACAGAAGGGTAATCATCTTCGCGGGGTCACACAAACACCTGTGTACGTACATCGGTGTGCACACAGGCTTCTTTAGTTTGTGTAAAGCTTCACGGAAGCGCGTTGTATTAAGTAACTTGATAAAGGAAGGGTTGTTGATTGTTTAGGTTCAAGCTGCAGTGGCTGCATTTAATGGCTGCTTTATTGGGAGAAAGATTTTGCCGCCTTCTGGGAAACTACCTATATTTAAAACACGGAGACCTGAAGATAACAGTCACACCTTTCAAACAAGCGTGCCCTCAGCATGCTGTGGGAGAGCAGCAGGGTTATAGTTACTGCTGACAAATACATAAAGGCTGTTTGAATTCTCTGGGACCATTATCTTTCCATGAATAACAGCTGAAGCCTGTGTTTCTCAAGCGTTTAAAGTCAGAGGACCAGCTACACTTTTAACAGTGTATTGCAAAAAAAGTGAAAGAGCTGCAGATGATGTTGGCATTGTACTTTCTGTTCATAGGCTAAAATTCAAATGTCCATTTATTGCTTGAATTTTCTCCCATTATATTCGTTCCTCGCTCGTGGGATTTATAAAGGGGGAGAAGGGGGAGCTTTGCAGATCAATTCTTGTTTCTTACAGAATGTCATTGGGCTCCAAACAAGGAATGCTGGATTGCCTTGCTTTTTCTCTGTGGTTTTAAAGTTCTGAAGAAAATCATTAGTTACTGTTTCTTGCCTAAAATACAGACTGAAGCCATACAAGCCAGGCAAGGGATTTGTTTCCACCTGTTCTGGGACGAACAGTGATGTGTTTTCGGCCTGAGCGGTATTAAGAACCTGATTCTGTGATGCACCAAGTGCCCTCAAATTCTGCTGGCACCAGAGAGACTTTACATTTCTCAGCACCTTCCTGTATCCAACCCTAGGCTTTTAAGACTCCTTGCAGACCCCAGCATATCCCTCTGTTTGATGACTGCTCCTAATAACTTACGGTATCTGCTACAAGTTTTTAGCAAGTGAGTGAAAGCACTAGAGACAGAAAAAGGATGCTTAAAATCCACCTGTCTTACAGGAAGCGTCTCCTTTCAGGTGCGAGATAAATGGCAGTTGCAGTGAAACCGTCACAAAAGCTGCAGCTTAATGAGACTCCGTCGGGCAGAGCTGCACAGCTGAGCCTTCACCGAGAAAGTGGGAACAGGCCCGGTAACAACTGTGGTATCGGCCTGTGTCTGCTGGAAGATAAAAAAGAAATCCTGAGCACAGGCTTTCTTAGGCTCCACAAGTAAGAACGCCAACATGCTGGCAGAAAAAATACGACTTGTTATACTGATTTTGTTCACAAAACCCATTTAGTTCATTTAAAACTGCAAAGAACTTGCAGCAGCGAGAAAAACAACCACAGAATGCTTCAAGAGTTGTTATTTTGCTGGGGCAAAGGCATCCTGGTCTTGCTAGAAAAAACAGGCCAATGCGGCATGATCTGTTTGATATTATCCGTGTACTTCAAAGGAATTAACTATTGTTTTCTTGACAGGAGAAAAGCGTAACAGCAAAACCCCCCATTTTTATCTAGTGACAATAGCAAAAGACTAAAGACGCAAGTTGATAGACAAATTTCTGCTTTGAATCAATCTTTGGGAAAACGTGTTCAACACTGATATGAGAAATCTTCCTCAATGAAGGCTTTTACTGCACGGTTCTTCCATCTACTAAGTCATAATCACAATATGGGTACGGAAGGCTATAATTGAAAATCTCTTTGGATCATCACTGGTGGCAAAATTTGTTGGAGAGTTATCAGATTAATCTAATAGTGCCTATAAGGAAAGCATGAAACTACATTAGAGACAATGCCGTGATTACCCCCCTTCTCTTCCCTTCCCTTCCCTACAAAAAAGATAAATATGAATATTTTCTGAGTTTCTTTCATGGTAGATTAGGAAATAAACCATCGTGCATGCGAAACATTTAAGAATGAGACTAAGCTAAATTTCTGAAATAGAGGCGGCAAAATACTGTATGGCCAATAGCAGATATTTAAAAAATATAATCTCTTGAAACAAGATAAATGTATAAACGAGTATGCTGCTTAAGCTTATTAAGCATCTTGCTATATTTCCCTTCTGGTATTCTTGGGCTATGAATTCTGAGAATCAGGAGTAGTTTGGGCTGTGTCCACTGCTTGTGTTTTCAAGCTGAGAGATCTCAAGAAACTGATTTTTTAAAAAAAAGATTGGACCATGTGTGATGACTGTGGGTTTGTCCTCAGCTACTTTTCTCTTCTACTTTGTAGAGAATCCATTCAAAACATGCTCCTATGCCAGACAGCAGATCTCTCAAGAAGTTTATCTCCTGATCGTGCCTGGGGGAACCCTTTCATGTACCGTCCTCCCCATCTTCTTCCCTCGTCCAATTTTTACTGGTTTTTCTGTCTCACGTTCTCTAAAAACAACTCAAGCGCTTCTGAAATGCCCCAAACCAGGCCTTTGGAGCTGTGCATTATTTGGAATTTACAGGCCCAAAATAACAGACTGAAAGACGAAGTCTTCCCACGCATATGAAGTCCAATGCAAGACTTCTTGCCTTTCTTACATGTAGTTTGAAAGCTGGCCAAAGATTGTATTCAGCATGGATGTTTCGTCACAGATTTAATAAATAGCCAGCTAGTTTCCCTTTGTTTTATTCTTGTTCTTCTTAATGCCCTGAATTATCAGCTGTAAGCTATCTACTTTGCTGTAATCTTTCCAGGCTCAGGTAAGCTAACTGTACCTCTGCATTATCAAAGTCGGTAAATTTGAAAGTCCCTGACTAGGTAGGGCTTTAATTTTATTTTTTTTTCAAATGAAAAATTAGTGATTTCTATCTTTTATGAGAACCAAGGACCTCAGCAGAGCACTGTCCTTGAAGCATATTTGCCTTTCAGTGTTTTAAAATGCCTGCAGAAGCCCCATAGAAGTTTGAGTTGAGTTCTTAGACCACATCCTTCACTCGGCAGAAGCTCTTTAGCATTTTTTCCCTAAGATACGTATCTACCTATCTCTGCCCGAAGGCACTAGACAGGGCAAAATGGCACTCCGTCTGGTCAGATTCAGAAAGGATTTTACCTCATATTATAACATGTTTAATGCATGTCTGTGATCCCTGGTAGGCAATCACCTGGATCTTATGGCGATGCCAGCCATTTGGGGGTCCGGCTGTCCTGTTCTAACTGCCCTGGCTGCCGTTCTATTGCTGAAAATTAATACGGCACACAAGGCAACGGCAGATATTGTTCAGTGGGTAGCAACAACCTTTCCTAGCTGTTCCTTCCTCTGAGCTGAGCCATAAAAACTCGGTCCAACTTTAACCTTTTCCTTTGCAAGAATACAATAGGCTAAATTGTATTATTTTGTCCCTGTGCAGTGTAGCGCTGGTACCTTTTGTCAAAGGGTACCCACAAAAATGTTCCTGTTTAGCTTGTAATAAATCCTTTGTCCCCAGGATGTGTGTATTTGCAGACAAGGCAGCAGAAGGGGAAAGACTGCACAATATCTATCGTATCCTTTCCATTCACCTTTAAACAGAAATTTTCCTTGACATTAAGATGCAGCCCTGGAGACAAAATCTATAGATGTGCTTGGAGGGAGGTATTTGTACATGTTTTTGAAAAGTATGCAAAAAGAAACTGAATGGTGTTCATAGAGTCACAGAATGGTTTGGGTTGGAAGGGACCTTAAAGCCCACCCAGTGGCACCCCCTGCCCTGGGCAGGGACACCTCCCACCAGCCCAGGTTGCTCCAGGCCCCGTCCAACCTGGCCTTGAACCCCTCCAGGGATGGGGCAGCCACAGCTTCCCTGGGCCGCCTGGGCCAGGGGCTCACCCCCCTCACAGCAAAGGATTTCTTCCTAAAAATCTAATCTCAATCTCCCCTCTTTCAGTTTAAAACCGTTCCCCCTCGTCCCATGGCTCCCCTCCCTGATCCAGAATCCCTCCCCAGCTTCCCTGGAGCCCCTTTAGGGACTGGAAGGGGCTCTAAGGTCTCCCTGGAGCCTTTTCTCCAGGCTGAACCCCCCCAACTCTCTCAGCCTGTCTTCATAGCAGAGGTGCCCCAGACTTCTGATCATCTTCATGGCCTGCTCCCTCTAAGACTAGGATTTTTATTGTTAAATTCAGTGGCTATTGAGTTAAACTGAAAGCAAATCTTTTGAAAATCTGTCTTAGAATTTCATTTCATGATGTGGATTTAGCTGGACTATTGACTTCAGAGAGCTCTGTTGTGGATGCTTCGTCTCTCCAGAATACATACTTCAAATGACTTATATTCCAAAGACAAGCAAAAAATGTTTATTAGAAGCCCTGATGTGGTTACCTGTAAAAATTAGTGGTTTTCCCCTTATGCGCTATGATTCCACCAGAGGTAGGTGAGACAGCTAAAAGCTGCCCAGAGTGCCAGGGCCATTCACATGCAAGACTGTACGCTCTGGGATACAGCACCCAACTCGTAGCACACTTCAACAGACAAGGGATGCGTCAGTTCGGAGTCCATTTTGCTCAGTGGTGTAGATGGTCCAAGGAAATGTGCCTCCTCTTTTCTCTTTCGGTTCTGATTGATGGTAGGAAGGTACAAGGACTGCTTGCTGGCCACTTTTTCAGGAGCACACACAGAGATTTAAAGCCTTCCTTGATGCTTCTATTTTGGAATATCATGGCCCTCAGAGTGGCTCTTTTTTTTCCTACATTCACATCACGGAACCAAGAATAGAACCCATGTCTGCTGAACCACGGAACAAAATTTATATCCATTTGCAGGGCTCATATAACAAGGTCATGAGAGTCCCCCGAGATATTTTGAGTGTATCCTCCAATCACACTGAAATTAATAGACGACTGTTGAACAACTTGGACAAAGTGACTGGGCTTGCTGGAGCCGTAGACGTGACTTGAAGTCATGAGGAAACTCACAGTTGGTATGAATAAGTTTTTCTAGCCAAGGAGAAAAGGTGACAGTTGAAAGATTTGTCTTTATAAGCACGACATATCATTTCAATAAAAAAAGTTGGTGTCTCAGTTGAGTGTGATGAAAGGATCAGAATAATTCAACCAACGACATTCTTTTGCCTCCAGTTACCGCAGCGCTATTGACCGCGCAAACTTAAGGTTATAATATTATTTATCGGTAGGTCATCACACGTGTCGCTGATGCTTTACAATAAAATCAAGACAAGCATTCCTGTCCACTAGAACTTATAATGCAAATGAATTACATTTTTCTGTAACAGATGAAGGGAATCCCAGTGGAAAGGTTAGCTCAGTGTAGAGAAACGGCTGGTTTATGTGCAGGCAGATGCGCTAGATGTTGGGGAGCACAGAAGTTACAGAAGAGTGTAATGCAAAGAATGCCCAGTTTGGGCTTCTTATCAGCCTGGAATCCATCAGATGAAATTTCCTATGAAACTTCTGTGTATTTGAGTGAGTTTCTTCTAACATGTGACATTTTCTGAAGAGCTCCAGGGATCCCTTTCAGTAGATTACAAAGGAACGTTTTAAGAAGCCATCAATTTATTTGAAAAGGTATACACTAGAAATACTAAAATATTGGAGAAATATTGCTTCTTGAACTACTTTTGCAGCGTGCTGACTGCATAGAGGACTCCCTCTTAGCACGCTCCTGTATGAGACGCAATCATTCTGCTTTCCAGGTGTTCTGGTCTGCTGCTCTGGAGATGTTTTTACGTAGGGATACAAGGCAGTGGAAACACTGCTCTAAGCAAAAGATCTCGATGGACCTACTCTTGCTTTTCTCCTGAACTCGACGGTGTGGTTAATGTGCAAAGACTATTGTACGAAGGTTAAATAATCTCAAGCTATTGTTACACATGAATTATGTTACGCTATTTTTGTAATGGCTATCCTAATCTTTTTCATATTTATTTGGAAGACATTTGGTTTTGCTTTAATCTATATTTTGTGTGGACTTTGCCCATTTTAATATTTGAACATCTGAAGACAAAATAGTCTTTGATAATCTAAGTAATTTGGGCCTAAAAAATAAACTGAAGCTGGAGGGGCAGTTTTCAGCTTTTTTGAACCCACTATTTCACCTCAAATCTCTTAATTACAGAAGACCTCATCACAGAATCATAGAATACCCTTAACAAAGTAAGTCAATTAATTTTATACAGTAGCATAAAAGTCACACAACGTGTTGAATCAGGGTATTTGTCGCTGCTAAAACCTTGGATGTGAATTTGGCATCTTGGTCGTGGTAAACCTGAAGCCTCCAGTATTTTCACTGTCGTCCAAGCTATTTCTTTTCCCTTAAAATGCCTTAAGTAAACGACTTGGCACGCAAAATCAAAAACCGTAAAATGTAATTATCTCAAAATACTTGTACTTCCAATAATGACTTTCACAAAGATCTATACTTTTCTAGTACAATAACTACATCAGTTAAACAGGAATTTGTCACCGAAAGAACAAGAATAGAGACAATGCCTGAAATTTTAAGGAAAACTTAAAGTTATAGGGTGAATGCTGGTAATAACCCGAATAGAGAAGTATTTCCAATATGAAAATGAGAGACAGGACTGAAAAACAACACCCAATTCAACTTTTTACTATGGTAGTAGTCTGGGAAAGTTCAGATCTGGGTCTCGACACAAATTTCTTAGTTTTGACCCTTTCTAATTAAAATGTCATGTCACGTAACTGAGGCTGACAATAGAGTATGTCTGGTTTGAACTCGGTGAGCTCTGGTCCCTCCTCGCACTGAATGCTCTAAGTGGATTCCACCTAATTGTTCAGAAAATATCTCTGAGCCGTACACAGGGTAACCCTTCTCGTGGCTCCTTTGTCGGGGGGAAGAAGGGAAGCTACAAAGACAAGCTCCAAGCCCTCCAAATATCGCAGAGCTGCTGCTTCATAAGGACCCAGAGGTTTTGCCGTTTGGGGTGGGTGGGGGCAGGTGGTGGCTCGATGTTCAGAATGAACCATCGCCTGCAGGATGAGACCAGGAAATGTGTTGGGCACTGCTGCCTGACTCAGTCACAGCCCAAAATTACACCCCCTGCCCCCAGTGTCTTGGTGTAGGCACTACTACGAAGCTTCTGTCTTCTGACTTTGTGATAAATACGGTAGCAACCAGTGAAGATATGGAAGAGGCTAATTTCACCCATATCTGTGCCTGCAGGTGTTTTTTACTGTTTCTATAATAAACACAAATATATGTCTATGCGCTCTCACACGTGTATATTTTAATTAATTCCTGCTCCTGAGTTTAATTATGTGCTATTCTATCTGCAGATAGTGTCTTATAATGCAGAGATAAATTGATAGTTTGTCAGAGTACCCAAACGTCTTTAGGAAATCGTAAATCAGTTGGCACAGAATACAGGGCTTTATGACCCAGCCACTCCTTCCAAACTGTGAAGTGAACAGTACATACACCTCTCTCTAGGCTTGAGTATGCTCGTGATTAACTGAGAATATTTTCTGAGTGATTTGTTACATTAAAAAGCACTAAAATTACTTATGCCAATAAGTACGTTATAGTTAAACTCTATATATTATTTAAACAGTTTGGTTACTGCTAGCATGATTTATAAATTCAATATAAAAATACTCAGATTTTTCACTGGTTATATTATTAGTCTCTTGATAAAAATTCCTTGCTTTTCTTCCATCTCAAGGGAACTTAATTTAAATATGAATAATGGAAAAAAGCCCACTTCCAGAAATTTAAACTAATCTCGCCTTTTAAGATCGAGAAACCTTGGTTTGAATTTCGGAGTTAGTATAGAAGAATAAAACGGTAACAAATTGTCTTACAACTTGACACATGATAAAACGCTGCACATGTTTGATGCAGCATTTGTGTTTTGAAATTTAGATGTGTGTCTCAGTAAAATATTTTTATAAAGATGCTAGTAGTTCATAATTAGTAAAAAAGGTATAAATTGGCAAACCTTGGAGGGCAAAAGTCTTTAAATTATTTCCAGTGTTTTCCAATCACAGGCTCCAGTAAAACTGAATTGAAAGTAAGTGCAAATACATCGTGGTGAGAAAGTAGAATTATAATTTTTGAATAGCCGAAGGTTTGGGGACACTCTAGTGGGGCAATAGTTCAAGCCCATCGTTGTAAAGGAAAGGGAGGCATTATGCAAACTTACGTACTATCTTGCTGGAAACAGTGCACTTCAAATTTAGGGGAGTTTGTCATCAGAATCGACTACTAAGGCTTTTCTTAGAAAAAGTCTCCTTGTCCTCAGAAGTTCTGCCTGAAAGAACTTCAGGATCCTAAGGCAAACGGCCTTTGGTTAAAGTGGGAGACAGTCTGCTGGAACGCAGTATTGCTATGAGCAACATTGATGAGCCACGCTTTTTCAATACAATGAAGTTATTTGACCTTTTGAAAAAATTGAATTATTGACAATCCTAACTAGACTCAGGGGTGCTAATGCCCCAACTGTTTCGTTTTTCAGTAAGTTATGGTCCTGATGTTTGGGAGATCTTGGAGAGTAGGTGGCAAGCCATCATCAACACACGTTGTCTTCTGAGTTCCGTAAGTCCAAGTCTGCTTTCTACCACCCATTCCCCTCAGTGACAGCGCCTTCCAAGGGTCCTCAAGGTAGTGAAACACCAGCTGGATTTAAGGAAGGAGGGCTATAAGTACAGACTAGCTTCCGTGCTTGATTCTGTACCAGGGTGTGTCAAAACCAGCAGCGTTAAGCATATCCTACAACTGCCCTTGCTTTCCGTATTAGGTGTATAGATCTTTATAGCCAATACTATTTAACTAAGGTCACAACATCTTTACTTTTGCAATTCCTGTTTTCTTTTGATCTTTAGCATCTCCATTTCCATAGCTTTAACGTAGTGAATAGAATTCTGTGGATTTTCAGTAGGTCAACTTGAGTTACGTCCTTCCTGAGAGGAAAAACTATTTTGCTGAAATCATATTTATTTGGTTGTTTTGCTGTTGCTTAAATCTGGCATGTTATACAAGCAAAGAAGGGTCTGAGTGGTGCTCCCATGTGTGGATGTACTAAAGCAAACGTCAATAGTGGTTTAAAGAGAGTGGAAAAAAATACCCAATGGGTTAATTAGGAAGGTTCCATAGCAGGACTCAAATTAGGCTCAATGGATTGTGGAGAAATAGTTTTTATTTATCCAAAACCAGAAGTGGGATTCAAATCTTGATTGTGAATTTCAAGTGAGTTTTCAGGCTGCAAACAAATGACACATTTTGAATAATTTAGGAAGGTCACTGACTGTTCTGGCTGTTGCCTTGGATTTCCTCTGCAGTCCTGCTGTCTGCTACACCGGCTTTAGTTTACAAACATCATTGGCACTTTGGCAGCGTAAGTGTCCTTTTTTCTTCCTCTCCAGGATGTCTCATGCTTTTGAGCAGGTTTGGCACGTGTCCACTGCCCAACAATCCCAGGCGTTGCTGTGCATTCCCACCGCTGGGTAGCAAAGTCCCCCAGTGTGATAACCTGACGGTTTCTGAGGATTTAGCTGCTGCTGCAAACGTTGTCTTGTTCCTTGCTCAGGGTTGGAAATGTGATATCCTCTCTCTCCTTTCTTTTGCCTTCATTTCCTTATTTCTGAGATCCATGGAATTTTTAAAGGAATGACTGATAAATAAAAATTAGTCATCGCTATTAATAAGCCTTCTGTATATGCAAATTCTAAAATGACAGCATATCGTCTAGTGTAATTACTTAGTATTATTTATGCTACTATGGATAAGGTTGTGTCAGCTCTCTTCTCCAGGGAACTTTTTACGTGGAACTTAAACCCCAGGAAAGAGATTGATTTATGATGAAGCTCTGGCTCTATACATTCATGCAAGGACTGAATGCTTCATGAAATTTTATTTGAACGTTCATTTATTCTTCATTAGAAGAGAGTAAAAGGATATTTTGCTTACTAATTTATCATGATGATTTTTTTAGTTTCTCTAACAGAAAACTATCTCTTCCTATAAAAAACAGAGTGTTTGGCCATTATTTTTTAACAGCTATTAGTATATTGCAAAAGACTGGAGAGTAAATGATTGTGACATTGTAGGTCATATAGTTATTATATATACAGAGAAAATATTCTGTAACCTATTCCCAGTGTTTTCCCTTAAACATTTGTCCTCACTGAATGCCAAATCCAAACATTAGTCTGTTGCTGTTGCTTCGTTCTGGCAGCCTCAGAATCTGTAATCTCTAGCTGCGTTTTCCAATGTAAATCATGTCATTTGATCTTGAATAACTGAACAGTGAAGTCAGCGTTCTTCATTAGCATACAACAGATCTTGTGGTGACGATGATTTGTGCAGTAGTGGTTTCAGATGAGCTATTGAGGATCCCTAGTGAGATCCCATCAGAAGGAATTACTTAAGACCATAATTCAACAGTCACTCCTCCAGCCTAAGATTTGTCTGTTCAAAAAAACTGGAAATGTTCTCTGGTGGTCCAGAAGTGGGATGTTTCCCATCAGAGGGTCAGGTTCCTGCCCTCCCATCCTTGATTACACAATTGTCTTGGGAAATTGTGCCATAAAATGTGTTGAATTTCTTGTGTTTTGCCTTTAGAAGTTACTGGGTTATGTGACAATATATTATAGCCCCTTCCAATCCCTAAAGGGGCTCCAGGAAAGCTGGGGAGGGACTCTGGATCAGGGAGGGGAGCGACAGGACAAGGGGAAATGGTTTTAAACTGGAAGAGGGGAGATTTAGATGAGATCTGAGGAAGAAATTCTTTGCTGTGTGGGGGATGAGCCCCTGGCCCAGGTTGCCCAGAGAAGCTGTGGCTGCCCCATCCCTGGAGGGGTTCAAGGCCAGGCTGGACGGGGCTTGGAGCAACCTGGGCTGGTGGGAGGTGTCCCTGCCCAGGGCAGGGGGTGGAACTAGATAACATGATGATCTTTAAGGTCCCTTTCTACCCAAACCATGCTATGATATGATTCTATGCCAAAAAAGCATCTCTTCTGTTTGCCCTCAGCACATATGTTACCTTCCTTTGAGAAAGTTATGCCTGGATCAATAGGGCATTTTGGAAGAAGGAGATACTCTGGGAATCACAGATGATGTGCAGGAATGGGTGGCTCTGGCCTGACGGAAGCGGAGGAAGGGGAGGGTTGGCGCAAGCCAAGACTGCTCAGGGAAGTTACAGCACCAGTATTCGTGGTGTTGGAAGGAGAAGCTTCCTAGAAACTAGGTGGGACCAAGCACAGTTTTCGGAATCCAGGTCTTGAAGCGAGAGTTTCCCCACAAGGACACAGCTGGTAGGGAGATTCCTGCTTATAAACTCTTTTTATCTTTTTTCTGGTTTACTTTTTAGTTTTCTCTCTTTTAAGAAGTGTAATCATACCAGTCTAAAAACAAATCATACCATTCTAAAAACAAACAGGTTTTGATTCACTAACAATAAGGAAAAGATCTAGATGGATCCACCTCAGAGCTCTGCCTGACTCTGGGAAGTAGCAGTGGCAGGATTGCTTTGGGAACTGTAAACAAAGGCTGTGCCATTTGGATAATCAGGAAGAACCAAACTCAGATTTTTTTAAAATATTTTCTGCTGATACAATTTTCATTCACAAATTTTTACTTTGGTTGGCTTCAAACATTTCATGGGCCACTAAGGATTTCTCTTGTGGCGCTTGGCAAAGAGAGAATCTAAGTTCACGGAAAGAGTTGGAACAATGAAATACATTTTACGTGAATTTATTTCTTAACCAAAATAAATTTACCCAGTTCTTCTTGCCACTTACACGGACTTCACTCCCTCGCCTTTTCTTTTCACAGAAAGACACCTCTCACAGCCTTTATAGTAAAACATAGATCGATGCTGTTTTCAGAACAACAGTTAAACTTTTTCAGCTGATGTGTCACTCTAGAAGGCGCCATTTCAGATGTGATTAAACAAAGGAGTCAAACATGCTCCCGTAGATTGAGCTTGAGCCGGTCTTTGGGGATTTGTTGAGTGATAGTGAAAAAGAATTTAGCAAATCCCTTTGGGACTGGGGATGCTGGTGATGCTACATGCTGGTTTGGGCTGTTTTCGTTAATTGCTTTGTGCACTTGTGGTCCTTTTCTTTTTGAAGCTTGTTATATTTATAAAGCAATGTAGCAAACAGGCTGTATTAGTGCCTGATTAGTGGAAATAAATAACCGTATGTTTGTGAGTAGTCCTTTGGCTACTTGCCATGTCCAAATTATTGTGAACAACCAATGCAAGCTACCACATGGTCCCTGCTCTAAATGCCTCAGATTAATTTGATCCCATACTGCGTGGTTTTTAATAAAAGAGAATAATATGGGAATTAAAAATATATAGCAATGGTAAATTTTTCTTGCTTTAATTATTGACTTCAGATCCCTAAGTATTAATATGGTTTGGGAGAATTCCTCTTTTGACTTTTATTTTAAATTGCTAGATATATTCTCCATTCTTTTCAAACAGTAACGATGTTGACTATAATGTAAAGTTAAATGTTAGTGGGAAGAGCTGTTAGAAAAGAGAGGGATGGGGTGGGGAGAAATCAATAAATAATTTCCATTTTTCCTCTTAACTTCATCAAAGCTGGGTAAGTGACCGTAGAGTTGATAGAGAATACAAAGGAGAAAGATTTGGTCTGGGATAACTTCATTGTGCTCTAGATTTGCCATGGATGTATCTTCCTAGTTAATCCAGATCTCATAGGAAGTAGTCCCTTTTAGTGATGGAGCAATAATGTTATTTTTAATTGAAGCCAAATTGACTGTCAGAGCTTTAATTTTTGAGTTAGGCTTGGGGACAAGAGTCATCATGTAATAGTTTAACAAGCTCAATAGTTGAAAACAAACAGAGTAAGCCAACTTGTAAACTGTGTATATACGATTATAACTTAGTTTCTGGTTGGTAAAATTACCTGAAATCAAATAGATCCATGGTTTATTTCTCCATGGAAGAAAATAGGCCAGACCATGAACACACAGAGAGAAGCACGGATCTGGTTTTGGAGATTTTATGAAGTCCACAAGCATATACAGATGACTCCATAGACTCAACAACATGATTTCATGGGGATGCTACCTGAATTACCGATGGTTCGCTTTTCTTCTTGACTAAGAGAGGCTGGGCTTTATATTTGCATTTAATAAGTCCTTATATCTGGCATAACTCTTCAACTACGATGGACCCTAAATATGAAAAATGTATAAAAAAATATTTGTCATTTGCATTTACAATATTTACAAGCATATACAGTCTGTTTCATCCTATCTTCTAACGTCATTAATGCATAAAGCTTAGAAGAAGCAATAACAGCAGCAGATTCTGCTTTATTCACCTTGAACTTCTTTTAGTCTGATTCTCAGCCTGAATCTGCACTCCGAGCTTCATCCCTGATTTACACATGCAGTGTTCTTAAGGATGTCAGCACTATTTATGCCTGCAGATCCTGAACTGAGGGACGCCTGTGCAGAGTAAATGGTCTCTTGTAGTTGTATTTGCATATTTCTCCAAACTCTGGGAGGGAAAGATAATTTCTGTTTTACAAATGGACAAAAAAGTGCAACAGATTACTTTGCTAAAGCCACACGTTGACAGGTCTAGGAACCGAATCCAGATCTCCTGAGCCCTGTTCCTTCACCAACTGGCCATCCTTTTTTTCCAATAACTTTCTGCAAATGTGGACTATTTTGAGCCTGTAGATCAGACAGCACTTTACAACCCCTGCATTTTAGATTGCTCTACCCTTAATACTTATCAGCCATGTGTCTCATCTCCCTAAATCGTCATTCCCGAGGGTGTGCTACATGATCTGCGTGAGACGGTAATTGCACAAATTATGATACCATGATGTATCAGGGCAACAGGCAATAGCTGTAATCAGCACGTAATAAGGTACTGATGCTTCCTATCTGTTGGGTAAGGCTCAGTCTTTCGGAATGAACGGGATAGAGTTTTCTGTGTAGATTTCATGGATCCCATTTATCAAATCCCAAGTGAGAGGCGAGAGTTACACCTGTGTTTCAGACCCACATCTTCAGTCCAGCTTTTCCTGACGTTCTTTGAAATTTTACGTTTGGTGAAGCATCTTTAATTTTTTAGCTGAATTCCAAGCCATTAATGATGAAATCTGCTACAGAAGAGTAGCCATCTTTTGTGTACTCTTCTCAGATTAATACCCAAGATGCTGTTCCGATGGCAAGTGTTACTCCTTTCTTCCTTCTTTGAAAGTCCTGGAAGAGAGCAACGTGCATCTCTGTTCTCTCTCCACATTGGACTCTGTCCTAATGTAAGTCTCTGCTGATGCCAGCTCTATGGTGATTCTCAAGGATGCAGCACACTGAAATAGGCATTTTATTGTACATGCCTGCTTCAGTGCTATGAGTAAGAATTTTTCAGCTTCAGTGGAAAATAATTTAAAACAGATCGTTGAAAATGCACGGTCATACAAATACTTACCATTCTGCAAGCCCTGTACACCCAGATGCAGGTCTTTCCCCGCTGGCTGGTTTACTGAGCTCCCTAAGATTTGTTACATCCTACAGAAGAAGCGTGGTTTCTCAGCTCAAGCTCCTGATTCTCTAGAAGCAGGTCACCAGTTTGCCTGTGCTGAAAACCAGGGGGAGATGTCTCCATGCTCCTGGTAATGTTGATGAAGCTTAAGTCAGAAGATTTCTGCCCAGAAAATCTCTGAAAGCTGGCATGATCCGTTTTTAAGCTGTTCTACAAAGTGTTTCTTGCGTATGGCTTTTCTCTGCCATTATGCTTTAAAAATGTCCAGTCCAATATTCTTTATGGATGCATATGTCCCCGGAAATACTGTGTCTGGAACGTTGTCGGGATTAGACCTCCGGTAATTGCAGATTTCAGCGTGGCTGTAACTATTTACTGAGCATGGAAAATGGTATAAAAATGAGACCTCTGGAATGATGCCTGACTTCATTCCACTGTTAATAAGTGAAGGTTCATTTTTATAGAATGGTTTGTTCAATTTTACTCCATATTAGAGGAGACCAATGAACTAATACGGTATTTGACTCAAAGTGACATCTGGAGAGGTACAGTAATGTTTGCTTTTCTTAGCAAGCTGCCTTTCCCAAAAAGGCCCTGATCCTTTTCTTGTATCCACAGACTTTGAGGAGCCAGTGCCTCTGAGGTACTTCAAAGTATAACCTGGTGACATTACAGTGTAATAAATATATAGCTTTCCACTTTCACAGCCGCTGACAGAATACTCTTTTCAGATTTCCTTTACCTAACTTATAGTATGCCTATCAGCACTGAACTGGCCTGTAGCTGCTCCCATAACAAGAAAATTTGTTCTCCTAATTCTAGCCACACTGTCTCTCAGGCATCAATTCATCACTTAAATTCGTCCTAAGTGCATTAAATAGAACACTGAAATTGTTCTTGTCAAATAATCTCCAAGAAGTATAGAGTATGACTCTGCTACATCCTTGGATTCTGCTGTGACATTTTACACTGTCAAAATAAAGGAGACGTTACCCTCCTCCCCAGTAAAAATACTTTAAGCCATTAAATTACATTATCATTTATACATATTTTTATCTGCTGTATTTGCATGGCTATAGTTATGGATCTGTCAGTATTTTCACTATAAACCCCTATTTCTAGGGATTTAGACAGTAACTCTGCCTTAATAATTTGCTCCAGGCTAAAGCTTAAAATGCAAAGTCTCGGGCTGAGAATAGTATTATTTTTTTTTCTCCATTTTGAAAAGCAAATCATTTTGCCTGGTCTTAAGTATGGGAAGTGCAGTTGTGCCCGCAGGGAAGAGCTCCCTGGAGGGGGGCTGGGGGGTCTCCTCCCAGGCAGAAGATGAGCCTGCTCGACTGCACCCGAAACAACAGGATATCAAGAGGTTCAAGCAAGAGAAATCTTTCCTAACCTCATCAAAAATAAAGGGGTGACTACACAATAGTCTGAAGATTGACTGCAGCTTGCAGAGATGTATGCAGATAGATTTAAATTAGGGAGTTGGATAGTAATAGCAGAAGAGCTCTGGCAATGTAGAACTCAGCACAGGTTTTTGGGTAGGTTTGGGTGGGTTTTTTTCAGTGTTCCCAGATAGCTTTTGCTGCAACTGCTGAAACTTGGCTGCACTTTGGTATTTAAGTAGAAGCAATCCCCATCTCTTGCCAGCTGCCATGGTAACAGAGTCTTGGCCTACTATTGGAAAGTCAGTATTATCACCCCAAAATTATGAGAGTAGCTTTGAAATGATGAGATTTGGGGTCTCTCTGTAAAGATTTTTGGAGGATGCCTTTATTCGTCTTGAGCTTTCCAGCTTTTCGGTCATTTCAAGCTTATTTTGAAAACATGCTCTCAGTATTTTTGCCGTGTGACAAGCTGGTTGTATTTATTGTTGTAACTAATAAATGAAGTCTGGACTAATCAGGTGATTCTAGGAGCTGTGATTTTAACAAAAATGTAAAAAAATACTGCAGGGCTTGAAATAAAATTGTAAGTTGGCACAGATAATTTAAATGCTTTCTGACACTTTACACATACTTGCTGTTTAATTTCTCTCCCTCACCCTATTTTCTCTCTCTCTCTCTCTCATAAAGCACCGTAGACACAAGAGCCTAAATTTCAGTTCATCACCAAAGAAATCAGATGGAGGGTGAATAAATTGATCACAAAAAGAGAAAGCAGCCATTATTTGCCTGATAATTTCTGGTAATCAGCAATAATGAGAACAGAAATAGAGAAAGTTCTTGCTAATTACATCATTTTTTGTGTGCAAAATGTTAATGTTTTCATGAGAGGCAGCAACTATTCAGAAGAAGAAAAGGGTACATTTTCTTAGAGTATTTGTTGCAGGTGTCTATTGTTTAAAGTGGTTTCTTTCTTTGTATGTCTCATGTTAATTATTTAAATGAGCTACTGTGATATCTAACGGATCCTGAATTGCAGAGATTTCTGGAAAAAATATTTTTGCTGTGAAGTTTAAAAAATGGGAATGAAGGTAATGAAATAACTGTGAGAAATAAGGAAATAAGATTAGAATTGACCTTGCTGCTGTGAAGACTCCTCTCAGCTCTCGTGGAGGGGGAGGGGAAAAATCAAAGATGTTAACCTTATTCTCTTTCTTCCCTTGCCTGCAGAAGGCCTCTTGGCACATACATCACATCTAATCTTATTTCTCTTTCTTGTATATATTGCATTAACCTCAGTTTGCATTTAGCTTGTTTTCTGCCTTTAAAAAATATGTGGGGAGCTGTACCTTCCATTTGGCAGTCTCTAGTGATTTGGATCTTAATTTTCACCAATAAATAATTTGGTTGGAGGGCAGGTCAAGCGGCCTCCAGGCTAACTTAAAATTGGTTTTGAAAATAGGCCGTATGCATCCGTTGAGAAAAGGGTCTGTCAGGCAGCAGGACTCTCCAGCTACCGGCAGGGCACCTGCCGCGCTGGTACCCATCGCCTTCCAGGTTAGCTTGAGCTGCAGCACCACATACTGTGTCTTGCCATGTTTTATGACTCTGTGGAGCACAAAGATGTTGTCCTAGAGTGATATCCTGATCTCAGACCTGTGCTGTGCCTGGCAGAGACGTTGTACTTCTTTGCAAGTAGGTGCAACGGCAGTTGTTGGGGAAGTGGCTCGTTGTGTAAGCCCTTTGGAGCCTTCATCCTCTCTCCGTAGTTGCTGCTGTTGTTTAATAATTTGGTGGTTCTCCAGGTTTTTGTTATTAATTCTGCCTAAAGATAGAGTCCTGTGTAAGAAAGTTCTATGATCTGGTGTGTGCTGCACGCTCTCTGCCTGCTTGCACAGTGACGCAGGGGAAGAAACCGCACTGACCCCTGCACGCTGGCACAAAGCGTACGCCTGCCCTTGGTCGTCAGCCAGGATCAGCCAGGTGCAAAGCAGGTACTTTGAAGTCTTCTCACTATACAAATGCTTGGAGAAGCCCAGAAATCCAAACCGAAATTAAGCTATGGGATGCCTTTTAACAACAGAAGCAAGGGTTGCTCCGAGGGGCAGAAAAGATGCTTGCTCAATCCTACCAAAGTAATAACCTGCGGACATAGTGCCAGGATAGCAGAAGAGCCAAGAGCTCAGCCCTATCTCAAAGAGACAGCTATCCAAGGAAAAGGCTGTTGTGAACTCTCTGAATTTTGTTGGAAATGTCGTGACAATTGGTGTGTTGTTCCTGGAGTGAATGCACCTCTGGTAACTGGAAGATGTGAATGATCTCGGTCTCCTCCGTGCCTCCCGTATCTGCTCTGTGCATCCCGGCATTGAGACTTTTGGCAGTAGGAACAGATTCTGTCTTGCTATTTGCAGGATTGCCGCTTCTTGGCAAGGGCCCAGTTACTGAGAAAAAGATCCTTGATCTAGAAAAAGTGCGTGTGTGTAAGTATATATATACACATTCAAGATAAAATCATTCTAAAAGCAGAATTGAGCAGAAGAGTCAACAAAGTACCTCTCAGGGAAATACTTGTGGTTTGGTCTAAGAAATGGGAATGTGCTGCATTTGTGGTGGAGGAACCAGAGAAGACATGACGTTTATATTATTCTCTGTGTATTTAAAATTGGAAAACAATGAAAACTGACATCTCTATTTCCTTCTGCATTGTTTATGTGACATTAAATGCAAATTTGAAGATAGAAAAGTATCATGAAGAAATCAACATTTTTTTTCCATATTTGTAGCATATTTACAAAGTTTCTACAAATTTTTAAACCATGAAAATATTGAGGTATACTCTTTTTTTGTATACGAAGAACGGGCTGGGTTTTCTTTAAGCTAGGAAAGGGAAGACTTTCTAAGGCAGATTTTGGATATTTAAGTAAGTATTTCATAGAATCATAGAATCATTTAGGTTGGAAAAGACCCTTGGGATCATCGAGTCCAACCATCAACTCCACTCTACAATTTTTTGACATAATAAATTTGACATTAAATAATTTGTCATTATTTCCTCAAAGTTATGTACATAAGGGCGTCTACTGGGGCCAGTTATTATTGTGATAGTCTTTTTCCTGAGAATGAAAAATAAACTGCTGCACCACCCCCACTGCAAAACCTGGTGGGGTTGAGTAAGGTTGAACTCTTGCTTTTCATACCTGCTGAGGTAATGGTATTTTAGAGTGCTTCTGCTTTCTCTAGCGTTGCATATTGATTAAGTTACTCAATATTTGACAAGAAGAAGCTTCTTTTCCCAATATATTTGTTAGAGAAAATCTATGCTTTTCCCTTTACAATGAAAAGCATTAAACACACACCTCACTCTTTGTGTGTCTTCCTAATGATAAGGTGTGCAGCCAGCCCCGGGTGACGGGGCCGTGTGGCATGTTGTTTCTTGGCACTCAACAGTTGCTGTCAAGTAACAAATCCAGCATTTGAATAACCGATCATTTAATTCTTGTTTCCCCTAAAATTATATTCAGAATTCTCTTTAAAAAGCGATTTCAAAAACGATGATTTAATGTATTTATATTAGATTTGTGTATAGAAAAACATTTGCTTTTATTTCTTGCTTCTCCTCTTTTCAATCTGAGCAGGTTCTTTGCTTTCCCACCACCACATACAATTGCACAAGAATTCAGTCGTCTTGAAGTAATTCTGTCAGTCAGTGCTGCTTACAAAAATCTGTAGGGTTGCGTATTTCTATATTTCTTGCAAGAATTTCCAGAAATGCAAATAATGATCACTATCGTTTTGTGAAGGATGGAAAGCCCTCCATCAGAGTGACTCTGGCTACTGGGGTGAAAACTGTATGATCTGACCGTATGTGAGCAGTTGCAGTAACTCGTAAATTATAGATGAATGCTGTGATTCCACCCTCTGTAGCAGTCAGGTGCTGCATGTGATCCTTTCTTCCATCCTTGCCTGTTCTCTGACAAAATACACGATTGAGTTGCAGTATAACCGCTCTCTTCTAGCTTTATTTTATAAATACGCCTAGTAGATATTAACTGTTTTCAACTCCTTTACAGTACATATGATCAGCTCTTAAAGGAAGAGCAGGTTTCTCTCTGTGTTTCTTTAAATAACTTCCTTGAATATTCTTCTGGGACACATCAACACTGTCTCCAGTTAAAGGTGGCAGTACATACCTGCTACATCTTTTTGGGTTTTAGCCATTCCTTTTCTTTCAAAGTTGTGTGAGAAACCATGTGGCCTTCTCCTGCCAAGCCTTCCCACAGAGACATAACACTCCTTTTGTGTTAGAGAGACAGTAATGTCTGCAGATATCTTAGAGGGCAGGAGGGGAAGCTTATTTGCAGTTTCTCAAGAAGGGAAAAACGCACTATGAATTAAATTCAGGAGCTGTAAATTTTTGCATGCGTGTGCGTGCATGCTTACATAGTGGTGACTTCATTAGCCAGTCATCAGAGAGCTGTGACTCATGCTCTGGTAGTATTTAGCTGCATTGCAGATATGCATATTAAGTAAGTCTTAACTCATATTTAATTGGCAATTAGGAAGGAAAGTTTTGAAGAAGTTGATTTCCACTTTTTGTTTTACCTTCTGAGCAGTACTAGACTGTTAACCTCTAGTGACGGTTATTGTAAAGTAGGATGAAGTAGCAGAACAGGAAATATATAGAGAATGAACTTTGAATGATTTGAAGCAACGCATTTCTGCCTCCTCCATCACGTACGCACATGCTCTTCTTTAAAAAAAACAAACAAAACCCACAAAAAACCCCAGCACCATATATTGTTTACCACCACAAAAGTAAAGACTAAAGTTTGATCATAAAATGTACTTCTGCATCAAGAAACCTGGCAGAAGAAATCAATAAAAAAGAATTGCTTGTCTTGTTTTTTCCAAAATAATACTCAGAGAAAATATGATAACACATCTTGAAGGCAGGTCAGGAAGGGCAAGTTTAACAGAACAGATGCATCGCATGAACAAAGTGTGTGACTAATCCATATATTCCTTTATTGTCTGGGCACTCTCTCCCTTCTTGTTGGACTGAATTCAAGCGAAACGTCTTTTAACATTTTGTTTACCCGGCCTTTTCTACAGCCAGTATTCACCGTTGAATTAGCAAGATTTCAGTGGCGTGCAAAAACGTGGCAAGTCTAAGAATGTTTATTTCCGCTGTGCCATGCGTGTACTCCCATCCGTGTGCGAGGTGAGATTTACTCTAACCTCAGAGCCTCATTCCTCAGTTCTGCCCGGGGTTGGCGTGCTGTTCCGTCGGTACTGGCTGCGGGTGCTCAAGGAGAGGAGAGGTTGCTGGTTTTCAGTGATTCTTCTTGTCCCTCTTCATCTGAGCGCGGGCAGAGTGGTTGGGTGCTGTTGTCTCTTACAGCCAGGTTGCGTCACCGCTTTACCAACCAGCTCGTGCATCATTGGTTCTCCACTGCGCCGTTGGGGTTCTCACCTTCAGTGAGTCAGTGGTGCTGCTTCTCAGCTCGCTAATGTCAGTCTGCAGATGGTCGTCACGGGCAAATCCAAAATGGCTATCTGAACGTCCTTTGCAGGTGATTAGATGCAGTGATGTATGCTGGTAATCACAGAATCATGGAATTTCAGAGTTGGAAGGGACCTCTAGAGATCATCTAGTCCAACTCCCCTGCTAGAGCAGGATCGCCCAGAGCACATCACTCAGGGCTGCATCCAGGCGAGTCTTGAAAGTCTCCAGAGAAGGGGACTCCACACCCTCCCTGGGCAGCCTGTTCCAGGGCTCTGTCACCCTCACCCTAAAGAAGTTTTTTTCTCATATTTGATCGGAGCTTCCTATGTTCCAGCTTGTGCCTGTTACCCCTCGTCCTGTTACTGGGAACCACTGAAAAGAGTCTGGCTCCATCCTCCTTAAACCCACCCTTTAGATACTTGTAAACGTGTTCTCTTCTCCAGGCTGAAGAGTCCCAGCTCTCTCAGCCTTTCCTCATAAGGGACATGCTCCAATCCCTCAGTCATCTTAGTTGCCCTACGCTGGACCCTCTCCAGTAGTTCCCTGTCTCTCTTGAACTGGGGAGCCCAGAACTGGACACAGTACTCCAGTTGTGGCCTCACCAGTGCAGAGTAGAGGGGGAGAATGACCTCCCTTGACCTGCTGGCCACACTCTTCCCTATGCAGCCCAGAATTCCTTTGGCCTTCTTGGCGACAAGGGCACGTTGCTTGCTCATGGATAATTTACTGCCTACCAAGACCCCCAGATCCTTTTCTTCAGAACTGCTTTCCAGCAGGTCCACCCCTAACCTATACTGGTGCCTGACATTCTTCCTCCCCAGATGTAGGACCCTACACTTGTCCTTGTTGAACCTCATTAAGTTCTTCTCTGCCCTGCTCTCCATCCTGTCCAGGTCACGCTGGATGGCAGCACAGCCCTCTGGGGTGTCAGCCACCCCACCCAGTTTGATATCATCAGCGAAGTTGCTGAGGATACAGTCTGTTCCCTCGTCCAGGTCGTTGATGAATACGTTAAACAGTACTGGTCCAAGTATTGACCCCTGGGGGACACCGCTGGTTACAGGCCTCCAACTCAACCCTGCTCCATTAATCACAACCCTCTGAGTCCTGTCACACAGCCAGCTCTCAATCCACCTCACTGGCCCCTTGTATAGTCCACACTTCCTCAGTTTCCTAAGGAGGATGTTATGAGAGACAGTGTCAAAAGCCTTGCTGAAGCCAAGGTAAATGACATCTGCCGTTCTGCCCTCATCCAGCCAAGCAGTTATAACATCATAGAAGGCTATGAGATTGGTCAAGCACGATTTACCCTTGATAAATCCGTGTTGACCACTTCCAGTAACTTCCTGCTATTCTTGATATGACATCCAGAACGAGTCGCTCCATTACCTTCCCAGGGACGGAGGTGAGACTAACCGGTCTGTAATTCCCTGGGTCCTCCTTCTTGCCCTTTTTGAAGACTGCCTTCCTCTGGTCCTCAGGCACCTCCTCTGTTCTCCATGACCTTTCAAAGATGATGGAGAGTGGCCAAGCAATAATATCTGCCAGCTCTCTCAGCACTCGCGGGTGCATCTCATCAGGGCCCACAGATTTATGGATGTCCAGTTTGGCCAAGTGGTCTTTAAGCTGATCTTCCTCTACTGGGGAAAACTCTTCCTCTCTCCAGACCTTTCCTCTTGCCTCCAGGGCCTGGGATTCATGAAGGACAGCTTTAGCAGTGAAGACTGAAGCAAAGAAGGCATTTGGTAGCTCTGCCTTCTCTGTGTCTTCCACCTCTAGGGCACCCATCTCATTTGTTAGTGGGCCTACATTTTCCCTAGTCTTTCTTTTTCTGTTGGTATACTGAAAGAACCCCTTCTTGTTATCTTTAACAGTGGTGGCCAAGATGAGTTCTGCTTAAGCTTTGGCCCTTCTAATTTTCACCCTGCATAACTTCACTACATCTTGGTATTTTTCATAAGTAGGCAACCCTCTTTTCCAAAGATCATAAACTTCCTTTTTTTCCTGAGGTCCAGCCAAAGCTCTCTATTTAGCCAGGCTGGTCTTCTTCCCTGTCTGCACGTTTTTTGGGACTTGGGGATGGCCTTCTCCTGTGCTTTTAAGAGTTCCTCCTTGAAGTAAGACCAGCCTTCCTGGACACCTTTGCCCTTCAGGACTGTCCCCCAAGGGACACTCTCAACCATGCTCCTAAGCAGGCCAAAGTTCACCCTTCGAAAATCTAAGGTGGGAGTTCTGCTGGCTCCTCGCCTTGCTACACCAAGAATAGAAAATTCTATCATTTCATGGTCACTCTGCCCAAGATGACCTCCAGTCTTTACATCCCCTACAAGACCTTCTCTGTTAACAAGGAGCAGGTCCAGTAGGGCACTTGCCCTAGTTGGCTCCCTCACCAGCTGTGTTAGGAAGTTGTCTTCCACACACTCCAGGAACCTCCGGGACTGTTCCCTCTCTGCCGTGTTATATTTCCAGCAGACATCTGGGAAGTTGAAGTCCCCCGCAAGAACAAGGGTGAACGATTGTGAGACCTCTGCCAGCTGCTTATAGACTATTTCATTGGCCTCTGCATCCTGGTTGGGGGGTCTATAATGAACTCCCACCACGATGTCCGGCTTATTGGCCTCCCCCTTCATTCTTATCCATAAACACTCAACAATGTCGTCATGCACGTTGTTAAGTTCTTGGCATTCAAAACTGTCCCTGACGTAGAGGGCCACCCCACCACCTCTCCTTCCTTGCCTATCCCTTCTGAAGAGTTGGTAGCCGTCAGTCACCGCACTCCAGTTGTGCGTGTCTTTCCACCACGTTTCTGTGATGGCAACTATGTCATAGTTTCCCTGCTGTACAATGGCCTCCAACTCTTCCTGTTTGTTGCCCATGCTGCGTGCATTCATACAGATGCACTTCAGCTGGGCTAATTGCCTTGCCACTTTACTGGGGGGACAAGCCCTTATTCCCACCTGACCGCGCTCAGACATTTCTGCAATTGCCAACCCATCACTGCTCCTCATGTCTTTGCTAGCACATGGGTCATCATCTCCCACCTCCACTGCGACAGCAGGCTGCGAGCATTAATGAGTGTCCTCTGTTGGAACATGGTAGCTGCTGCTAACATTGGACGCTGCCAGTGAAGCAGCTGTAGCTTGGTTTGTGAGCGCTCCTAGAACAGGTGGTTTTGACTGCAGTGGTGGAAACGACTCCAAGTGACAAAATGCACAAATGCAGATTTGCATTACATTTTGTTCATCACTTGATTTGGGTTTTGCTAAGACCTACTGTACATGTGAGAAGCAAGGGATTTTTTTTTTTCTTTTGTCATAGTTGCGTATTTTTGGCAACATATGTGGATTATGGACATTTTATATGACACAAGAATGCGAAGCAGCATACAGCATGCAAAAATGGCTGAGTTCCACTTTGTCCGTCCTCTCCAAATTCATCACCGCTCTCTTTCTCTTGGCTGTACAATCATTTCTTGAGAAACAATTGCTTCTTCCTGTGGAAACAGGTATATTAGTGGAAGCTCCAGGCTCTATGCAGCATATGATGTTGGAAGTTTAATTTAGACTTGGAGAAATGAAAAACTGTGAAAGAAAATTTGTGGGTTTTTTCATATATTGCAAGACACTAAACTATATTAACTTTATGCAATGACTTTTGCTCAGCCTACAGATTCATTTTGTGTAATTGGCAACACCGAAGCTATAGAAAGACATAAAAGACGCTTTATAATAAATGCACATGCAGTTTCCTAGGATAATGATTAACTGTTTGTATTCTTCAGCATTTCTTTATTTTGACAGTTTAGAATTCAGTTCTTCTAGGTGCTAACTCCTTTTAATAAATATGCAGCTATTTTTAGATATACCATAAATATATTAAAACCACAGTGGGGTTTTTTTGTGGTTTTCAAGGGGGTGCAGGCCTGTTGGCATTCTGTAACTCCTGTGCCTTAGCAATATATTATTGTTCTCATTTTGACAACTAGGAGCTAGGATGTAGAGAGAGGAAAGGTCAACCACCATGTATGTGGCCGCCCCTTGAGGCCGGAGCATTATCTCCTGAACACGGGGCAGCGCTCTGGCTACGAGAGCATCTTCCCCCATTGCGTAGCAGTAATGCAGATTTCTAATGACTTCTCGGGAATAGGGTCAAGAATACAAAGCTAATGAAGACTTTCTGTAATGGTGGTAAACAGATTTTTATTTCTTTTACTTGTAAATTTCAGTGAGGATTAAGCTCTGTACAGAGCCATGGAAGCCTGCAGAGCTTTAATTACTCAGCACTGGAAAAGCTTAATTTTGCTGAATAGAGTCTTTCATGATTTAGTGTTTCTGTTATGCCCTTGAAACATCACTCACAGAAAACAAATAGATAAAAATAAAATTGCAAAGTTTTAATGCACCTGCAGTGAGTTTTAATGAAATTCCATAAAAGCACTGCGAACATGTCCTGAAATTAGCCAAAATATTCTGTATGTGATCCTGATATTTTAATTAAAACACCATTGAAAGGAGTCAGTAAATTTGGGATTTTACGGAACTACTGAAAAGTAACTGCAGACACAAATTCTTACAGGAATGAAAAAATATTGAGAGAGTTGCTTGTCATTATTTTAGCAAAAATGTGTGATTGTAACGCATTCCTGTAGTCTGCGTTAGCCATTTTGAATGCAGCAGATTCGGTTCTGCATTGCGTTTGTGACTCTTTTCCCAAGTATTATTCAGCCTATTGTGCCACTTCATAGAACGGCCCGTAGGGATTGGTCATTAGCTCCTCCTTTAAGATTAATCTCCTGTTTGTTGACAAAGAGAATAGAAATATGGAAATAGTATAAAAGCACAACATACTGCTTTCCTTTGAACTGAAAAGTAGGTTTAAGATTTATTTGGCTCTTGATTGTCATTTTCATATTTTTTATAGGTTGATATCATTTGTTCCTTGGAATTTAAGTTTCATCACGTATCACTGTATTATCAGTTGATGAAATAATTGGGGAAAAAATTAATGAACCAGCCTTTCCAAATTGTACATCTGCAAATCTGAAAAGCTTAAAGTGTGGTTCTAAGAAGTTAAACAAAAGCTAAACTGAAGGGGAGGGCCCTTCTTGAAAGACAATTAAATGACATTACAGATATTATTATTTTCTAAGAAATAATCTTTTATACTGAAAATAAAATCTTTTCAGAGATATAGGACGTACCACTTATGACAAAAGCTTGGAAGGCAATTTAAAATTTCCCAAAAGAGCATATGCCAGTATATTCCAGACCTATGAAAACTGGGATGATGCTGTGGGGCGCTTAATTATAGACCAAAGTTTTATCAAACTAAGAGAAATAGGAAGTACTAGACTAAGTATAGAGCTGCAAAGAATGTTCAGTGGTTTAATACTCAAAGCCAAGTACATTTTTTTTATTTCTTTTTTTTTCTCGAGACCAGCTGCAGGACCACTGATAAGAAGCGCAGGGGAAAGACAGCCTTTGGGCTACTTGTTCCATTATCTCTGGATGAAGATGGCCTCGATTGTGGATGGATGTTATACCCACCTCTATCTGAACATAGGGAAAATACTTTTCAGAAATATTTTAGACTGAATAATATGTGAACATGCATTTTCAAAGGACTTTTTTTTTCTTCTGACAAAGAAGTAATGTCTTTGAGGGAGGACTGATGTTTACCCCCGTAACGAAGTGTAGGAACACCCATCTCAAAAGCCTCTTCCAGCTTCCCCAACCATAGAAACTCTTCTACAGAGGATGAAAAGGCTACAAGTCATTCTCCACAGACTGGAAATGGATGTTGTCTTATCCCTGCTATTCATCATGGCACCAGAAAGCGTGCCAGACCTCCTTGCCGAAGTGAGCAAGGCCATGAGCTCAGATGAGCACTGAGACCCAGTGCTTCCTGGTGTGCGACACCTTGCCATTGGGTCTTGTACATGCTAGCCCTTGCCATCTTCAATGCATTGTATGTCTCAACATCAATAGCTTGTTCTTGATTCCCTTCCAGTGGCCGTTGCATGCAAGCAAGAACAGGGTCATGAAGAAGCAGTGCAGAGGATTTGTTACTGAACTGCACTTTCATCTCTGTGCTCAGAGCATTTTCTGTCTGGTCAGCAGCTCATGATTATGCTGTCCAACTGGAGAAACATCCAGAAACTGGATTTTTCATAAACTTGGTACCAAAGCTCTACAAGTGAACCTGAACCTAAAATTCCTGTGTTGTTCTGTATGTTAATGAACGCAGAACACCTATGTGTGTTCATTTTTAAGGTTTTATTCACCTTGAGATGTGTGTACTTAGGGGTCCAAAGAGATAATGTTTCTCTAACAAGAGATAGATGTCCCTTGCTGACACTCTCTCTGCTCCTCTCTCTGAATAGCCTTCCACAAATTTTAGCTTTGCACTTCTTGAGAGCCACATGGCTGAAAGCCACAGACGATGACATCAGGTGGAGTCCATCATGCATGCCTTGATGTCATTACTCTGGGGGGGGAATCTTCTCAGAGTGACATGGCAGCCCGCCGAGAGCCATCTAGATTTACCTTGAAAGAACCTGCACACTGAGGACATTTAAAAATAAATGTGTATCAACTTCCTCTTCTCTCCCAAAAGCAAATACCCCTAAGGGACATCCAGTGGCTTTTTATTTCTTTGTCCTCTTGTTCCTTTTCCATTCCCTCTCCAGGCTTTTATTTTCTGCCCATCCTGCCCTCCCCTAACACTTTTCTCATTTCTAATTTGCTTGTCCCCTTCTCCCCGTTCCCTCCTCCCTACCCAGCCAGCTCCTCTCCTCCTCCTCCTCCTCCTCTCCCTCGGGTCCCTGCTGCCGAGTCCACGCTAACGTGCTCCCAGACCCCTCCGTCCCTCTGCTACAAACTCGAAGCTGAAGGAAGCGACAGGCGGGGTGGGCAGCTGGAGTTCGTCTGACATGACGGTTTTCCCCTGTGCCAGGGATGAGTACTGCTGCTGCGGTAGCGCAGCCAATTATACGCTACAACCATAGGCTTTTCCTGAAATATGCCCTATATAAACTCCAGTCCTTGGATGAGAGAAAAGTTGACTATATTTGTTATCATCTTTTTTTCACGAACGTACGCAAATCTATATATACTTTTTATATCTAAGCCTCCTTCCAGCCTCCACAGTGTAAGTAGCAGTTCACAGGCTCAGAGCGAATAACACATATTTAGTTTTTAAGACCTGATTGATATTCTGTGTTAATTGAAAAATCATGGCAGGGATGCCTGTATCACTGTTTAGCAAAACCAGACAGTAGGTATCAATGTTTACTCTAATAAGGAAAATGAGCTAAATTTATCTTTACAGGAAAAATGTTCCATTTATCGCTCTATAAAAATGCTGAGTGAGCTACAACATTAAAAGTCAAGATGGCCTGGATTTTATTTGTCACTGACTTATTTTGGGCATCTTATTTAACCCTTGTGTGTCTTAGCCTGCAAATATGCCGAAAGGATTTAATAACTTAGTTCTCACTCAAGCTGGAAAAATTAGTAATTGGTAACTGCTTGGAGACCTCCCCATGAGAAGTACCATGTAGATATAGTCATAACTGTAACTGACAGCTTTCAAAAATAGAGATAGCTATAGGCGTAATAATAATATCCAATATCCAGTTCCACTAGATGAATTTAAAACTACGAGGAGTATCAACCCTCCCACTTAAAACAACTAGTTTTCTTTCCCTTTGAGAAAGGAGAATTTGGAATCCCCAAATATGGAAAAACCCACCAAAGCGTCAAGACTTTCTGTTGCAGCACCTACTGTTGCCCGCTGCTCACAGCAACAAGATTCTAGCCGATGTTTGGCAGTATTATATTATTTGCTATGCCAATTCTCATGTTCCAGTTCCAGAAAGCAGGATTTGGTTATTCTCTCAATGACAGTAACATAAAGCAGCGCATCAGTGGGTTTATTTTACTTATTTTACGGAATTCTGTCACATGGTAAAATTGGAATCTGCCCCCTCAAATAGGGGGTTGAAAATCTGGACATAAATCTCAAACCCACGTAACAGGTGGAAGTTTTCACTTGAGATCCCAAGTGTTTTTCACAACTATTTTGGGTGAATTTTGTGTTTTTCCTGTACCAATCTGAAATTTTCTGGGTCTGTCACGACTGATCTAAATTAATAACTAAAATACTAAAGCTTTATTGCCATAAAAGGATTTCTGTTTCCCAAATGATAAGAATGTTATGACGTGTATTGATCTACTGAGGTGGTATTAGTCACTGAAAGATGGATCTCCCCATTTATTTTTTGTCCTTTTGCTATTATTATATTTATTGAGAATATGTCAGAACAATTGGCATAAAACCTTGAGATGTTGACAAACTGATAGGCCGTGCATATAATTGAGGCAGTAGTTGATCAATGTATATTAACTAAGGTTATTTGGACAGGGAAATGTAATACTTTCCACATCTCCTCTTGGAAATAAATTTAATAGTCTGTCTCACCTCCCATGTGTTTCCCAGTAATCGCCTTCAGTTATTTTTTTTCCAATTAATTACAGCCATTTAGATGATGAACGGAGTCTCTCTCATGGGGACATGTAGTCAGGGTACTGCTTGGAAAATTATTCTGTGAACAATGCAGCCTTACATGCAGATTATTTCTAAGCAGATTTTTTCCCTATGTCTTACTAATTTTAATGCGTATTTGGAGAATCCAGAATGTATTCCGAGCTAGTTTACAACTAAATTAAAGGAGAGGAAGGAAGCACCAGAAAGAAGATTTCATCCAGTTTGTCAGTGTAAGCTCCCAGCTATTCAGGATTATTCCCTTGTTTTTGTGGGAGTTTTATGATCTTTATTGTGATTTAAGGAGGAGAGCGCACAGGATTTCTTCTGTGTTATTTTCTCTTCTGTGTGTTTCTGTGTGTGTGTGTGTGTTCTTCCTTCCTCATTGTTCACTTACAGTGCTTGGTTAGTGAACGCACAACAGTGGCGGCATTTAGTAGCAGTGGAAGATTTTGACTGTAGTCACCCAAGACGATGACGAACATAAACCGTTCTATGTGAATTATGTTACAGCGGAGAATATAACTGAAGAATAATGAGGAAGCACAGAGAAAATATTTACTGGAGGGGAAAATTGGAGACAGGCCAGACTGCAGATTTCTATAGTACTTTTTCCTTAAGCCATATAACAGCCGTGCTGCAAATACATCCAAGAGCAGGAATTAACTGCTTAAGGAGGTCGTGCTAATGGGGATCAGTTTAAAGCATCAGAAGCTACGTTGTTTGTGTTTCAACACCAGTAAAAGAGGTATCATTTGGAGGGATACTATAGTATATCCACTAAAATAAATCTTCACGCAGACATCTCCTGACAGGCATGAATATGTGGTATGCATAAGTAAATAAATAATGTGTAACAGTTTTATGGAAATTACCATATTGTGGAGAATATCTTTTAAAAAAATGCACAAGATATCAAAAGCACATCACCTGCTGTGCTGCTTAGTTTCTTCTTGGGTACTGGGGACACTTAAGGTCTTGGTGTTTCTAACGCTATCGGTGAGCAGGACTCTGGGAGGTAAGATGGACTGAGTCCATCTATCAGCTTTTGACCATCGTGGGTACTTTTTCACTTTAATATCAAGTTAGAGGCCTGAATTTAATTTAGAATACTTGTGTGGCCAAGTTTATTTAGTGTAGGCTTCAGTTAATAGATGGACCAGGATTACAGAATTGATTTGCATAGAAATTAGAATTGATCAAAACTAAATTATTGATTATTTCAAGTTGAAAAACACTCTCTTCAACCTTGCATTCTCCCAGAGCAGCGCCTAACTGATTAGCTTTTATCGTTATATAAATGATAACATAATAAATGTATGTAGGTAGGGTGAAATTTGCTGATCTTTTCAACCATTGTAGAATAGATGATGAGTTTGAATCAGAAGAACTCTCCTTCAAATGCTGTGAACACCTTATGATACATTCCGATACCACTTCCAACTTTATTTGGGAATGAATAATGTTTGATTTTCCATTTCGTATTAAAAATGTAATCTGCTTTTCAATTTAAATATAGAATTTAAAATATTCCTCCTGCTTAGTTTTCTTGTGGTCAGATTAATTTATTAAATTTATTAAAAGTTCCTTATAGTACTTTCCTACATTAAATTGCCCTGAGTTTTGTTCCTCCTAACACTTCCAGTTCTATATCTCTAATGATAAAATACTCCTCTTCCCTTGCCTCCTCTTTTGCCCTGTTAAATGCTATTTATTTAAAGAACTCACGAACAATGGCATTTATTTGAGAGCTATGAGAACAAAGTTTAATTCTTGGCTCTACTACGTGATGCCTTTCTGACACTGAACAAGTTAGTCAGGCTCTCTGTATACTCTCCCTATCTATAATAGGCAGATAATAGCACTTTCTTAGCTGGCAAATCTTAACAATGATGGTATTAAAGGTTACGTGTACTTGTGCTGAGATACAGCCAGAAATTTTAAATAGATACAATTTTGAGGTAGGTTGAGAGCCATTTCCTTCCTTTTATTTTATTGCTAATCTCTGAAAAAGATTTCTTCTTGTTCCCTCAAAAATGTGTGTGTTTTCAGAATTTGCTGCAAGTCTCATAGCTGATCACAGGTATCGGAGATCCAATTATGAAATTGTTTGATTTTAGAAACTTCAGAAGTAGAATTCCAGAGTCAATTTTTAGCTATTTAGTATTCATCTGAGGGAAGTCTGTAGAGATGGTTATCTTGTTGGAATTCAATAACCCGAACATTACTTGGATGTAATATTCACTTTGGTAAGTGAAGAAGATTATAAGTTCATCAGTGTTTATTTTCCTGCAAACCTCTCTTGCAATGACTTTCCTTTGGTTATTAAGGTAGGTGATTTCTGGTTTGCCTTTTGAGTTAGATTCAGGTCATCTAGCTTGCCAGTAATTTGAATACCAACAAACTGGGTCTTTCTGACAGCCTGAGCTTGACGGGCTGCTCTAAGTCCCTCCACTGAATTGTTGGTCTGTCATGTTATTTCTCCCAGTAATGGTATAAGAGCTGATAGCAACCTGAATACCTAAAAATAGATGGAGAGAATAGGCCTTAGAATTTGTAGCTGGTATTTTATCATCTTGGCTCCTTCTGCCATTGCATGTTGGAATGTGATAGCTTAAAATAACTAAATTCCATTTTTGTGCCAAAAATACAAAATGTCATTCCGTATTACAGTATCCACTTCAGCTACGGACCCCCCAAACGCTTCCTACAGCAGCTTTCCTAGCACAGCTAATTCCAAAGACTGTCAGAAATATAACTCTTGCAGGTGACCAAATTTATCCAATGGGGAGAGATAAATGTATTAAATGGGGAGAGACGTTGTTACTCCGTCAGCATCGATGTGTTCGGTTCCTCTAGACTGTACGTATGGCGTAGGATCTGGTATGCTCCTTACCACAGCTGCTTTGTCTTTCCACCACAAGTCAGGTACTCAGTAAAAGTATAAAATCTGCCTTGCCATCTTATACTTTCTTCATAGCCAAGGGCTAATTTTTCTTGTTCCGAGGAGTATCCGTGCGTACAATGAATATACAGTAGATGGGATGAGCTGAAGCCTTCTGTTTCGGATGGTGTTTCAGCAAGTTGTTCCGTTGCTGTAATGCAAGCAAAATGTTTCCTTGTTTTGACAGAATGTGCGTCGCTGCCATCGATTTAACATGCCTCTCTGGAAAAATACATCATGTGCTGGAATTACTTCATAGAAAGCCAAGCGGCAATTTTTAACAAGCTAAAGATACGGAACGGTGTCGTCATTCGTTTACCAGTTTGCCTGAGCTACACTGCTGCTAATCTCTGGGTAGAACCCAGCTGAGTGCTGCTCATCAGCTCTGTCCTTCTGATAACGATCAGATAGGGGAACTGGAGGTGTAAAACCAAACAGCTGTATCACAAGCCTCATTTCAAATCAGATAGAGGGGCTATTTTAGCTGTTAAAATACCTCACCCACATCCTGATTCCTCTTTATTACTCCTGGAATTTCCAGGAGAGCCGTTGGGACTGCTCGGGTCTCTGCCGTGGCTGCGGGCAGATGGGAAGCACATCCCGGGTGCAGCCGGTGACACGGAAAGGAAGAGGTACATTTTTGCTGCTATGGTGGGACAGGTTTTTTGAACACTTTCATACAGTTCTCTGACATTTGAGAGGCTTGACTGAGCTCTTGATCGGTTGAGTTTATAGGCAGTCAGTAGTTGCAAAGGCTTTGTAGTTTGGCTAAACTTTTCTTTTTCCTCTTGGGAATGCATTCGTACCTCTTGTAACTGTCAAGCTTTTTAGTTTTACTGTAGTGAGGATGGGAAGGGGTGAACCAAGAACCGTACAGCGTGTACTTTGTCATGAGAAATAATTAGTGGGTAAGAGAGTTGGGCTGTCATAAATTTTTATGCCTATTTTAAAGCAAAATGGATTGCTAGGCAATGAGGAAAAATAACATTTAGGGGGCCCTGTGGCTTGTGTGTTTTTGATACCTTTGCCTCAGATAGCTTCACTAGGCCCAAGTGCCTCACTTCATCCTTTCTCCTCTCATTTCAATTGTTTTGGAACTGCCAAGAGCATCTTGTTTGATTTAATAAATGTTTTGTCAGTCATAGGCAGATTGTTTGCAGAGCTGCAGTTCTCTTAGGTATGTGTTTATGAAGTATATAAGCCTGTTAGTGATGGTTTTTCTTCATATTCTCTTGTGTTTTGTATTTTTGTACAGCAGAACAGAAACACTGTATTGTGATAAAGTTGGGATGGTGGCTGACTCACTTCCCTTTTCATCCTCCTGAGCTGCAGTTTTCTGTGTTTCCGTTTTTTGTTCAAGTTTGGCAAAGGTAGCGTGATTCCGCACTTCACACTTTGTACTCCTGAGGCAATGTTATGGGTCTTGATTCTGCCACGAATTTGGATTCAGCGCCACCCTCGGCTGAGTATTTGGCTGTCAGAGTGTTTGAAGGGTGGCAGGATGGTCGTTTCATCTCATAAAAGCGTATGTAAAAACCAGTGAAATAAAACACAGGACAGAGGCAAGAAGTGGTTCATTAAGGGTGGACAAATTGGCTTTCAAAAGACAAACTAACTGCTCTCCAGAGGGATACCAGAGCAAGTTGCTGAGCAGTCTGGCTAGAGTCCAGAAAAGCATTTAATTGTGTGCTTAATTTTAAATATTCCAGTAGTTCTTTAGCTTTACAGGGAAAATCCATATGTGTAAAGTAAAACAGAATAGAGTTTTCACACGATTAAGCTCTAAATCTTGCTCCATTTCCCTGAACGTTGCTGCACGGTTTCCAAGTCATGATTCCACCTTGGAGTGATCTTGTGTTTCGTAGCACACATCTTCTCGACTGTGCATAGCCCTCGGTTTCAGATGGCTCCCGTCTCGGAGGTTTCAGGACGTTCACATACAGAATTAAGTTTACCAACACTAAAATAGCAATAGAACACTGTTCTCTCTGACAACAAATCAGTTGTCCGTCCTCAGTGCAACAGGGTTCAGCTTTTCATTGCAGGAAAGGAGGGCAGTGGGAGAGGGCTGCTCTCTTAGGAGAAAGCTTCTGTTGATAAGTGACTATTTACATAGCAATTAGGTGCTGCACGATGGCTAGGAAAATGCACAGAAAAGTTCTGGATAATAAGATGAGTTCAGGAAAATGTTTCTAAAAGACCTTAAGGCCATATTCTAATTAGCGAATGACAAAATTGTTCAGAAAATAAGGCTAATGCTGTAAGAATCTTGCCATAGTCAAAGACTACCATCAGCAAAGATGCTTAATTATCCACTGCATATAATAACTCCCTTGTGGAGTTATATGATAAGTATAAAGGGCATTGAAGTCAGAATTACCCTGAAAGTCTTTGGCTTGAAAAGCAGGAGCAGTGAAAGACAATATAATAATGAAAACAGTTTAAAACAAGTTGCATCTTTTCAGTAACAACTTCTTTTTAGGCACTCTGTAAATAACAAAGCAGAAAAACAAAGAAAAAGTGTGTGGGCCGGAGTTTCTTCTCTTTTACACGAGCTTAATTGTGTTTTACTGTTCTATTCCTGATTTTCATTAGTACTAGCAAGAATGAAGTCAAGGCTTACGGCTTCTTAAGCTGCTCAGTACAGATCCACGCAGTTCTTTGAAAACAACAGGAGCAAAGCAATCTTTCGGTAACATAATACAACCCCGAACTTTGATCTCAATCAAGGCAATCTAGAAAGAAACAATAATGTCATAACTCTTTTAAAGTTTGCAACACCAAAAAATAAAACTGCTACCAGAAACCTACCCACAGAACACTGAGAAATAATTTTCCTGACCTACACTACTGCTCCATATGTTGTATATCCTAAGAAAAAATATGGTTTTTATTTGTACCTACAGCTCCCACCAATTATAGCTAGAGTTGTTGGCTCCCTGTGTGTTTTCATTGACACAGATGGATAAAAACAGATACAGCGTGTAAGAGAGAGAATACTGTAACTCCGAGCTCTTAAGTTACACCATAGACATGGTATAAATTCTCCTCTACCTTTTCAGCTTGGAAAGTTCTCTGAAAAATAGCCTTACTGATGAGTGTCTGTATAAACTGAAAGTTAAAGCCTTTGTGTTAGCATTCAGGCTTGAAGCACGGCAGAAAGAAGACAAGCGACCCTCTGAGGCTAAGAGGTATTTAGTACCGGTCACAAGCCGTACACGGGGATACAGCCACTGGTGGCCATGGAGGAATGGATCAAGACTAAAGAAAGCCATTGAGGGGCTGGAGCGTGTCCAGAGAAGGGCAATGGGGCTGGTGAGGGATCTGGAGCACGAGTCTCGTGAGGGGCGGCTGAGGGAGCTGGGGGTGTTCAGCCTGGAGAAAAGGGGGCTGAGGGGAGACCTTCTCACTCTCTGCAGCTCCCTGAAAGGAGGGGGGAGCCAGGGGGGGTCGGGCTCTTCTCCCACGTGACAAGTGGTGGGACAACAGGAAGTGGCCTCAAGTTGTGCCAGGGGAGGTTTAGGATGGGTATTAGGAAAAATTTCTTCCCTGAAAAGGTTATCAAACGTTATAACAGGCTGCCCAGGGCAGTGGTGGAGTCACCATCCCTGGAAGGATTTAAAAGCCGGGCAGACGTGGTGCTGAGGGACATGGGGTAGTGGTGGGTTTGGCAGCGTTAGCTTGATGGTTGGACTGGATGATCTTAAAGGTCCCTTCCAACCAAGACGAATCTATGATTCTAAGTCGTTTTGTCTCATTGAGATGACCAATAAGTGACACCCTACTGATGTACCCACCGTGCAGAGGTCTTGTTTGTGATGGAGTGGCACTGGCTTAAGCGGCTCCTCCTCAGTCCTTGTATCCCGTACGGGCATGGGTGCAGCCAGTGTGACAAAGAACACACGGGTGGCCTGTTCCGCGGTCAACTCACAGCCAGCAGAGCGTCAGTTGTTGTGTCGATGTTCGCGTTCGGGGGACTCGCTTGTTGAGGTGGCGACGGCAGCAGGCTCCAGCTGGAAACCCCCTCCTCAGTCCGGGGCGAAGGCTGGGGACCAGCAAGTGGATGTTGCTTGGTTACAGTTCCCAGCTGCCTTGGAAGGTGCTCTGGAAGGAGGATTAGCCTCAATCGGGCCGCAGCCGCAGGAGAGGCAGCCCCCGGCTTGCGTTTCAGAAAACGAATGTACAAACGGTGCCGCCTTTGCCATTAGCATTTATTGGGGTTTGAATGGGCTTCCCGCGGTACAGGAGCCGAGCTGCAAGGTAACAGAACGGAGGTGCTGAGGTTTGTGCCAACAGCGATCCCCTTCACCTCCAAACTGGGAGCTAGTTTTAAATACAAAAGAAGTAATAATAAAAAGATATTCTGGAAGCAACTGAGGAACAGGTTTGCATTTGAGGGACCAGTGGCTCTTCTCAGAGCAGGTTTTAGTCAGTCCAGCTTCTGTCACGTATCTCTAGGAGTTTTGTGATTGAGAACCTCTTGTCCTGGATCTTTCTCGCCCCTTTGTTTCTGGCAGGGTTCCACACGGTAATTACCTTAAGCGCAAAGCTCAGGAAAGCAAACCAGGACTCACATCAGTAACTGTATGTGCAGTGCCAAAAAATCACATTTCCTGATAGACAAGCCTACAATAATAACTTATTTTTAAAATTACAAGAATGATCACTGTGTATCAGCAACCACAGGAGATTTTTCTAATTTTAAAACCAGCTTTAAGGTTTTTGTTAGTTTTGGTCCCTCTTAGATTTTCTATTCACCACAACTGAAAAATGGTGTTTAATGGCCTTTTTGAACCTTGCTAATAAATCCTTTAGACTACGTAATAACCAACCAAAATATAAGTGAAATTATTGCTTTAAATTTGCAAACACAATGATCCCGATAGGTATGAAGGCAGGTAATGTTACATGCATGTGATGCAAATCTTTGTAGCTGAGAAAGGTTGTACCTTTGAATCACAGGATGTGGGAGATGAAGGGTGTAAAGCTCTGAGAAGCAATTTTCCAAAGCATATGCTTTCAATTTAAAAACATTATATTAAGTGGTATCTAGAGAAAATGTCATGAGAGCATAAAAGAATGAGTGTGGACAAAACGCTTATGAAAATTAGGTTAAATTGCAATAACTTTGAGCGATTACTCCACAATGAAGTCCTGAAATTTCTGTTCCATGCGGATCTACAGATCAGTCCCCAGATCTAGAGGGGAGACATAGGAACTGCAGTTGTGTGATATAAAATAAGAAATGTCAATCAGAGAAATAGTGTGCGTTGAGGGAGGGCTCAGACGACACCCAATACCTTTTGCCATGTTTGAAGAGATAATGCGAGTACTGTTCTAATAATACTCATAAAAATCATAGCTAAGATTTCTAAAGTGATTGGCTCATAAACAAACCAGAAACTATACTCCAGTGATTCAGTTTAAAAATACATTCTTGGGAGATCAGAACTAGTTCTTAACGAATTAGAAAACAGGAGTAAAACAACCCAAAATTCATGATGCATGTAATTTGCTGTGTGCAGTTTGACAGGCTCCCGCTAATTGCTACACGTTCTCTGCAGACTAAATGCCAGCTGTGGTGGCGCTGACGCCGTAATGTTGCTTCTGCGCGTAAGGGGCCTTCTAGGTGTCCTTGCGAAGCTGCCGCTCAGCCGACGGGAACCGGCTCGGGGTGAGACTGCTGGGTTCTCTCCGCTTCCATCGGCTTCAGCTGGAGCCGAGGTGACCCAGGCTCTGCCACATCAGGCGCCTTTCTCCTGCAGCCCAGCAGGGCTGCGGCTCACGGAACGGCTCACGGCCTTTCCCAAGGCAGGTGTTCTGTCCGTGGAGGAAAACTTCATTTCCTATGCATATTTACGTACATGTGCTAATGTTTATCGGAAATTGCAAACCCAAGGCGATCGCTGTGATGGGGCACACCTACATTTTTTTATTTCTTTATTAATGCTGTATTAGGCGAAATGGAAAAGCAAGTGCTTCTCATGAGACTTTTAAAACATAATTGAGGACACTGGCATCTTTATAAAATTAGGTTATACGTTCTGCCGATTCCTCTGTCCTCCATGTAGTTTGGAGTGATTATAACACATCCCTGCCGTTGACAGCAGTCTCATTATCTTTAAATCGCAGTCCCTGGGCTTATGTACTGAAATAGTTAGGTTAAAAATGAATGTTGAGGCTTAACTTGGTTGCCATTAATGTTTATCAGTGCTCTTTGCATTTGAACCGACAAAGGGAAGATTGCAAGAGGCAATAACTGTGCTGATCCTGCTCAATGCAACATAATTGCGGGGTCAGACTTAACGTGTTTTATATCAGTTTGTTCATAAAGCTGAAAGTGCTTTTAGGAGCCCACAGTCGCGCTGCAGTGAGGCAGTTGACCTGCCCACCAGTAGAGATGAAAAGGCCGTCCCAGCCCATACGCTTCAAGAGCACTTAACGAAAAATCCATTTTTTGTGTGTGCATGAATGTGTGGATATTTTTGTGCACTAAAAAACCAGTTTCCATGAAGAGCTCCCAGAAAATACCTTATACAATAGTTCCGAGCATTAAAACATACATATAGACACCAACCCTCCAGTGTTCTGACTTCTCTGAAGTTCTCTCTTTGATTCTGTCTGCTGACAATGCCATACTGTTATTAGAAAAACAAAGGGGGGGAAAAAAGGGAAAAAAAACCCAAGGGCATTTAATGATGAATTCTAAAATCAATTTCTTCCCTGTCCTGTCCTCCCCCCATCAGACAATGGATTGTTTAATTAAAAAATCTGAGGGCAGACGAAACGCATTACAAAGGAAGATGTCCGCTGGGGTCTCTGTTACTGCAATTTTTTATTGTTTATTTTTAAAGCAGACTGAAACCTAAAATAGCCATGTTATTTGATGGAGTTTATAGAAGCGGAAATTTGCAGGGGCAGGAAAATCAGTCTTTGTAATAAAAGATAAACTAACTTTGGAGGTTTTGAACTGCAAGACAGGGAGAAGGCGGTGGTGCAACATGAGCGAGTGGGCTAGCAGGTCTAATCCAAAGGAATCGGCACATGGAGAGCTTTCTTACATCTTCTGTAATACAGGCGAGCAAAGGTGCATATTTGTGTATGGCAGCATGTAGAGATGCAGATGCAGACTCATACTGCTCGTGCACATATTCTCATCACCAGCAAGTTTTGCTTTTGCAGCACAGTCCGTGTTTCCTATTTGTAGAATTTCCCTTTCCCATAACTCGGTTCCACCAAGAAGAGAGCCGAGCCTCTAGTTGTCAGTGATGCTGGTTCACCTCTCAGAGCCGCGCTGGGGTTTGGCGGTGGTCGGACAGGCTGGGTAAGGGCCGTGGTGCCAAACCGGTGGTAACAATAACGTATGGGAGGAGGAAGGTCCAACTGCTGTGCTAGGATCTCCTTTAGACAACGTCTTCTGTAGGTGAAGGCTGCAGACTAGTAGATGTCTTCAAGAAGTGGGGATGGCGAATGTGCTGTGTGCTGGGCAAGGCTTGAAATGTCCCATTTCCGTGGTGGTGCCTGTTATTAAAGGTCAGTTGGGCAGTAGGGGATTTGGGCCTCTCTGAATCCTTTCCATTAGAAAAAGCAATTAATTGTGGATTATTAGTCATTGCTCATATAAATTATAAATTATTAATAATCAGGTATTGCTTTCATGCAGCCTTTTTTCTTTCTGAAGAGTATGCAAAGTCCTTTTTCACACTGAGCTGCCGCTCCTGGCTAGTGTCTCTCTGCTTCGTAGCAAAGCAATAACCTCGTGTTTTCCTGTGGCTACATAATATTTCAGCTATGCGTCTTTCTAGCTAGTATCACTTTCTCTGTTTTAGAGAAATAATTTGAGATTGCGAGAGATAACCACAAATCAAACAGCATTTACCCCTTCCATTAGATTGAAAGCGGTTGCAGTCACCTCCTGAATTATTAAGCTGAGAGGTCAGAAGTAACAAATGCAATAAAAAGCCATTTGCTTTGGGGCTATTAGCAGATTTTGGAGATAATTATATAATTTTTCAAGTATTCCTAGGAACTTACTTCAGTAGCACAATCATGCATTTGAACCTCCGCAATGGAAAATTATACGTAATTTCTGATTGTTTTGCTTGTTTCTATAGTAATAAGGGTAATTATTAATAAACAGAACACTTTGTTCTGATAAGTCGTATTAGGAGAGCCTCTGAAATGGAAAGCAATGCTGAAAGAGTGCGGTCACTCTCCAAGTTGCCCAGTGAAGTTTGTAAATGGTAACGTATCCTCCAGTCTGTGAGCAGCCGTGTTGTACAGCCCTCGTCTTCCTCCAGAATCGCTGCCGTCAGCGGAGCTACACTGGTTTTCATCACGGAAAGATATCACTAGCATGTCTTAAATACGATGGGAAATAATTTGACCCAGATAATTCTGCCTGCTTTTACTGTATATTGATATTAGAGGTCTATTATTAGAAGTCTGGAGGTATTTGAGCCTGGAGGTACCTAAAGGTAGATCCTATTTTGTGGAAATGAGAAAGATGTAAAAATGCACTTGACTTTTTTCAGAGTTTGCTTTATTTAACATAAATTGTTCTCCGTAGTCCTATTACTGAGAAGATAGTTAGAAACTTACCAGTTAACTGTCTGTGTGAGTCAGAAATGTCTACTAAAAGCAGGGGACTGTTCTGTGTAAGCGATCCGGTGTTGGCACACATCTTCCCAAGAGCTAGACCTAGAGAGATGTACGAGGGTTGCCCAGAGGTGCGGGCAGAGCCACCGCTCCTTCCGAGATCTTGAGCTGTCTCTTATTCTCCATCAAGCCACTCATTTGGTGGCTGGACTGCTTTGTCCACTTGTCCAGCAGGTCTAAACAAGGACTTCGTTTGCTTTTTAGAAGGCTGTATCCCACAGTGTCGTCTCTTTGTTTCCTCTGCCACGGGCTTTGGCACTGCTGTTCGTGTTGTCACGGCCGCTCACTGCAGAGCTGTGTTGTTCTCGCTGTCTTTCCTGGAGGACACCCATAAATATTGTGGGAGGTCTGCAGGACAGAAATAAATGCTTCTTTAAGTCCAGAGAAATTAGGGGTAAAAACTCCAGAAGTACAGTTATGCTCCAGAGTCAAGTCCGTAACACCAGAGGCACGTTTTGGGCTGAGCCAGCGTGAATCGCTGCCGGAATGCCGCGCTGTGTCTGCGTGGCTCTGCGCAGAACAAGGCCCTGCACGAGGGGAGGCGGATTTGGCTGGGGGAGTCGGCTTCGAGTCTGGCTCACACAGCACTACGGGAATTGTTGGTTGTTTTGATTACAGAATCATTTATTGCTGCTTACACAGTATCAAGGACATTGATACTAAATTTACAATTTATCAAGCTGGGAAGCAGGAAAACTTTCTCCTTGAAAACTATTGCATTTTTAAGTGAATTCACTGATATAAAGCTTCTATGCCAAATTCTCAGCTGTAGAGTCTAGTTCTGCTGAAGAGAATGAATCTGTGCCAGTTTATGGTGTCTGAGATTTTGGTCCCGTGGGTCCATTTTTAGATTCACATTTTGACTATAATTGTATTTTAAAGTGTAAAAGAGAATGAGGAAGAATGTATTATGTAGCATTTTCTTCTACTTTGTTAAAATGATCCCAGTATAATGGAAACAGGAAAAAAAAAAATTCACTCACTTCGGCAGTTTCCAAAATTGCAGTTCTGCAGAAAGGAGAGAAGTGAGTAGTTTATATATAAAAACATTGGTAAATTGTCAGGCAGAGTAGCATTCGTGGAAGAAGAAATCAAAGTGGGCATATCTGCACGGCTTTACCGATTAATCTATATTTGTGGGCAATACGCGTGCCTAACTCCTTTGGTAGCATGTGCAAAGGCTTGTGTTTGCATAGGCAGCTGTGTGGTTTGGCAAAAATTGTGTGGGGTTTGGGTAAGCTTTGCTTCGCGTTTCGCTCACTCGACTGTACCTAACTCTGCACACACCAAACCCCTTACTCTTCTGTCCGATAGAAAAAAGACTTTGAAAGATACATAATCTTCTTTCTTGGATGTATATGAAGATGATGTCAAGCAGTTTGTTATATTCACTTACGCATAATTTATTCAGCTGCACACAGTTATTTATTATTATTATTATTATTAATTATGTGTGTATAGCCAGAAAAGACAGGAAGGCTGTAACTGCTGCCTCATGAGAGATGCTTAATGTTAAGAATTCGGTTAGACCAAGATGTGTGATATGAGAAAAGGAGGACAGACGGTGATAAATAGATCGTAGAACACAAAGGCTTTAATGACATTGATGGAGAGAAATATCATTTGTTTGAGACGATAGCCTTGGGAGCACAGGCTACTACTAGCTCCCTCGCCAGGACTTTAGCTCTTTGTTGCTTTCTGTGAGCTGTGGATGTTCAGCGTTGTGGATGTGCATTGCCTACGTTACAGCACATCTGGCTCTGATCTGCAACAAAATCTTGATGTGGACGCGGGAGCTGAATGGTGCAAGCACGCTGGGGACGAGGGCAAGACGGTGTCCAGTTTAGACCAGGCATCCAGAAGGGAGGGCACGGGCCCAGAGCAGCCCTGTTTGAAAAGCTGAACTGCAGCATTCTTGGGATCACGGTATTTCACTCTCTGGAAGAAAAAAACTATGTTTGGAAGCAGAAAACAAAGATGCAAAGAGGAGCTTCACAGCAATAAACTACTCTCAGACAACATTTCGCCTTCATATCCCCCGTGCAATTCAGAGGTGTCACAGAAACCTGATTGAAATGACATCAAATGTAATGCTTGTGATTTATTTCTGGTTTAGCTCAAAGAAAAACTTCACATTTCATGACAGAACTGAGTAAAGCCTTAATAACAATTAATCTCCACAGAGACACTTATAATACCTACTTGCTGTGTTTAGACTTCTAGAAAAATGTACAAGGAAACAAACTGAACTTAGTGCTGGTGAAAAATTATTAATCTGGAATTCTTCATTATGCCATAAAAATGTAACATAGGAGTTGCCCTTTGGGAATCTTTATTTTTTTTCCTAATGCATGTGAATAATTGAAAACTTTTGCAAACGAAACTAAAATTCAACAAAATATTTCAGTGTGGGTTTGTCACTTTTTATCTACCTTTAATGTTATTCCAGGCATTGGAAGGCCCTGTGCCCGTTAGGTGTGATTCCGACGGTAGCCCTCTCGCCAGCGGTGCGCCTGGAAAGGCGCGGGCCCCCCTGGCTGGAGCGGGGAGCGCGACAGCCACCCTCTGCCGGCACGGGCTGCTGCCCCCGAGCGCTCCCGCGCTGCCGCTCCTCTGGCCGCACTCAGACACACACCAACACTGAACGGTGAGCTCGGCCGCTCTGACTTTCCTTTTCTCCCACTCCAGTTCAGAGAGTGGCAGCTGGTTATTCAGTTACTCGCGTGCTCCGGGCGTACCCAGACCAGCACACGACCCGCTTCTGCGCCGCCTCGTCCCTTACTCTGCAAGGACGCGCAAAGACTCCGCTTCGGACAGAGGTACCTCTCCTTGCACGTACGGATGGGAAAAATCCCTGTGGCTGGATTAAATAAGTTTTTGGAGAAGTGAATTTGAGTTGTTATTGACTAGATCCTATGCTATGGTTTTCAGACTTATGGACAAAATATTATTTAATGCTATCTATCCCAGTCATTATAAAGATACGTTAAGTTGGGTTAAAATCAATTGTGGTTCTTTAGGTTCTCTATTGGAAATATAATTCTGCATTCCAAATTCAGTAATTCAGAGCTCTGCATAGTTTGTGGCTTTTCTTCATCCCCCCACCTTTTTTTTTTTTAATCAGACATATTTGAGAAATCAAAATTCAGCACTGAGCGTACAAACAATGTCTTGAATTCTGCCTTTTTATAAGGAAAGAGTAGTATTCAGCTTTGTGTCTCAAAATGTTCCAGCTACGAAATGGATGAAAGCTTACAAGTTGCCTCAATCTATCAACAGGAAAAATAATAGTTTTGCTTCTCAACAATCTAGGTGTTGAGAAACCATCTCCAGATTCATTAAAGCATACCATGGAAATAATTTTCTAGTGGGAGATATAATGAATGTGCGAGGCATTTTTACAACATGCAGGAGGCTATAAATTTTTAGAGAGTTTTTATTATTATTTCTCTGCTGTAAGTTACATTTTGCTATATGTCATAAAGGTTTGAAAACTTAGAATGCTTTGTAATTACTCAGGAAAAAAAATTGACTCATTACATCTTAAATTCAGATAACAAAAGAAATGCAGTGTTTGTGCAGGATGTTTACTAGTTCTGCTTATTGCGATGGGCCTAGGCCAAGGGCAAAGAGTTATAAAACTGTAGCTGCGTAAAACATCCTTTGCTGTTTGAGTGCACACAAACAATAACAGAATTCGTCTGAAAGTGATGGCTGATGGGATTCAAGGTGAAAATGTCCTTAGTAAGAATGTATTTTACATAGTAAGACATCCGTCTTTTGTTTTGTTATAAAAGCTCTGTATCTTTGCTTTAGCAACACGGTCCCTACCTTTTTTCCGGCAGAAATATTCACGCATATGTGCAGTAGAACATGGAATAAAACACATGTCCTAAAAAATTAATAAGCATTAATTTCAGTATCTGTAACGCTCTTTCAGTAGTTAATTTTCTAGCCAATGAAAATACAATAGAGTAACTCCTGTGCAAAATATACAGAATGAGAAGGGTGTGTGAGGATAGTCACGAGGAACTGTAGCCTCCTTGGTTGGCACTGGTTGGTAGGACGTAGGCCTTTGGGCTCTGTGATGCGGCTCTTAGTCCAACCTCGATGACCTGAGTATGAAATAGTATGAGTCTGTTTCATACAAGTGACAGAAGACAGGCACCTGCCAAATATCCAGAAAGCGTTGCAGAGGTTAATCCCTAAGCGCCATCGGTGAAAGGCTCTGAGGTTGGGCGTCTCCTGGGGTCGCCCCCACCACTGGAGGAGGCAACATGAAACTCGCTTCTGTCTCCGTGTCTCGCGGGGCAGGCTGCTGCTCCTGCTTGGACGTGCTCTGAATCCCTTTTGGGTTTGTGTGTAAACTGGAGAAGGTTTAGTGCTCTTCATTGACAGAAGAGCTGACCAGTCTGTTCCGTGCAGTAAATCTAAGAGCCGCATCCCTGAAAAGTCTGCTTGGAGTTACAGCGTGGGTGAGGAAGCACAATACCTAGGGATAACAGGCAGAAGTGTGGCATTTCTGAGGATGTGCTAGTTTGAGACTGAAAGGGACAGCGGACACATTGTACTTCACTTAAATGTCATTTTCTTTGGAACACATTTGTGTGAATTGTATGTACTGATTTTGTTCACTCTCTGAGGTGTTTATATCTTTGCATGTATGTCTGAATACGTCGGCTTTTGTTTTCAATGTGCTGTTATCTTTTTTGGAAGCTTAGTCTTGCTGAGAAGTATTACTTTAAAATGAAAGTGAAATTTCAGAGCCAGAGTGAAGCCTTCCTTATAAACGTGTTTGGAATGAGTTGTTTGTTAAAGGCAGTTTACTACATCGTGTGCACGATCCCTTATAATTCACCATCTGCAGTAAACATCATTTGCAAACTCTCATTTCTTTAAAACAGACCTAAAATAATTGTAATAATATTTTCAGAGTCACTGCCTGTCACAGAAGCGTTAAGTCCGGCTGAAGGGGAGGAGGGGGTGCTGCCATGCTTTCCATGTCAAGGTAGCTGCGGAGCCGGCCCGTTCCGCGGCAGTGGGGCTCGAGAACAGCAGGAAGCTCCTTCTCTTTGAAAAATGACTGCACTGGGTCTTGGCATGTAGAAAAGTGAAAACGAGCCCATCCTTAACCACTTTGTAAATGTGTGTTGGTACAAATGAGCCGCAGAGAACCTTAGTCCATCTTCACATCTGAAGCTTTAAATTTATTTTTTTTTCTGCTTTGCAACCAAAAGAAAGAGAGGGAGATCTTTGTGTTGCAACATGTAAATTCCTGCCAGTCAAGTATGAGACAGTCTGATCAGCCAAGGATATTTGTCCAAATGTGAGTGGGTTTTGCTTTATCTGCTGAAGAATAAAGCAGTGGTGGCATAGGGAGAAGTAGCAAGAGAAATTTTAACAATTTTTTTTCAAAAAAATTATTTTTAAAACATATTACCTTATCCAAAACTATGCTCTGTTTCCTTATCTGATAAAAAATAATCTAAAAGATTTTATGCCATGAAGTACAAGTTTTCCCGGAAATGAGAGAGAATTCCAGGATCAGCAAGTTTGCAGGGTGGGTCCTACAATTGGGATAGGGTGTTGTTATCCTCATCCGACAATTCTCATTCCATATTTCAAATGAACTCTTGCCGTCGCTTGCCAATCATATTTTTTTCCTTTGCATTGCAGCATATAGGAAACCATGGCATTCTTAAAACTGCAGGTATTTTTGATATTGAATGAACATTGGGAATATTTCAACTATAAATCAAAGAAAGCGAGGATAGAATGATGGGTTTTCCTAATGGCCCTGCTGAGGACTTTTTGGCAATAACAATGTGTCTGCACACATCTGTACAGCTGTCTACTGATGGCACAAAAAGCTATCATTATATGCGATGGAACATCAAACAACTGTTTCATTAATGGTCCTATTATGAGAAAGTACAGTGACATTAGAATAGCAGCATCTTGTTACTATAGATACCTGATTTCTCTGTAACACTCATGTTTTTCATAAACTTGCATATATCTGTGTGTGTTTTATACATATATATCTATAAATGTATTTGTATATACATTCCTGTTTCCTTCAGGAAGGAAGATCTTGCCTTTTCAAGCATTTAACGTACTTTGGTAGACATCATTATCCAAAGGACACTAGACAAGCTGTATTTGAATGGCTTGAGTTAGATAAAAGCGTTGTAAATGCAAATGCTCAAGAAAATAACTTTCTAATTCATCTTATCTAACAGACAACATATTTACTAAAGGCTCTGAGACTTGTCTGGTCTGTTCTACACATTTGCACTACAATGTTTGCATGTTGAGAGCAGGGGTTTGAGGAGATCAGGTTTGGGTGTGATCGCTGTAGCTGAGGCACAGAAAATTGTTTTAAATGTGCTGGAAAATGAAAGCTATGAATAATTACCATTCTTTTCCTTAGTTGTGCTCAGATAATATGTATTCAAAGCATTTCACAAACGGTAATTGGTTCTCACAATTTGTATGAGCTAGAGAAACGTGGGAATAGTACTTTCCTGACCACGTGGTAAAAAAAAAAAGTGACGGGAACTACATAATTTGCCTGAAAGGAGGTGGGGAGGGTCACATGGTAAATCACTGTGGAGATGAAATGAGATTTTTAGCCCTATTTGTGTACTTTAATCACTGGACCTTCTGCCTCTGGGAAGACAAAACTGATGATGGGTTCAGATGTGCATCGCTACAACACCGGTGTGGATTTTTCCTAGGGGTTGGTTGGTTTGTTGGTTTATGAATATTTTTAAGATGCTGTTATATTTAGAGATAAAAGCACATTGCTGAGTATCAGCATGCTACATATTGGTATAAAAAAATGCTGGCTTCAGTAAGCCAGTTGGACCAGACCTTACTCGTTAGCTTTGCAACAGCTGGATCAGCCTAAGAGAGGAGAATTTGTCCTCCAGCTAATGGGAAAGCCATATACTCCACGTTGCCTACGATTCAGTATGTATTTACTGGAATCTTGAGTTTCTTGTCTTTGAAGCTTATTTGCTTCGTATTTTTGCTGGTATTTTTTTCTGTATTTTCAAAAAATTGTTATAAAAATGATGCGGCAACTTCTAATGTGAAACACAGGCGCTCTGCTCAGCTGATGTCTGGAGCATGCAGAGATTTAAGTTCTCTGCGTTTCTCTGACCTTGGAGTCGTTTTGTTCTTGCGCTGTCAGTTGGAGTCTGGGCTGTGAGACGCTGAGCGTCTCTGGCAAGCTCTCTCCACTTCACTAGAGCCAGCGCTTTGCAGGATTAGCCCCCTCAGTGAACTCTTCTTGTGAAAAATTCCATCAATAACGCAATGCACAAACGTAGGATCTTGGTCGGAAAACTGTTTCTACTTCTTCTCTGCTTAAGCCATGGAAAGGAAGCAAAAGGAGAAGCTCTGAAGACATATCAAAGCCCATTTTCCTTTGAACGCAGCTTGATTGTGATGAGTTGTGTAGTGGTTTTGTGATGTAAGCAGAAGCCTTTTCAGGTACAACCGTTACCGAGTTCCTGGGGAGGGGAGCAGGGGTGAGTGTTCCTGCGCACCGGTGCAGGACACAGTCGCGAGTCTGTTTTTCATTCAGCACGTACGCGGCAGAACAGAGAGAAAAACATGTCATTAAATGTCATTAAATTCAAACATATACTCTTGCTAGTTAAAAATCGTGGCGTTAAAGCAGCCACGTCACCTTGCTCTGACTATTTAAACCCGTTTCCTTTCAGAAGAAATACAAGGCCTCAAAAATTACAAGTAACAGCTATTCTTGATAGCCTGTACTTTATCCCAAAGTTAGACAAGAGAGGGGGGATCAAATATTCCATCATACTTACGTTTACAAAAAATGTAAGCAGTTTGTTTATAATTAATTATACCTTCATGTTCTGTAAAATTGCTGAAATTTGGAGACCTGAAAAATGTGAGAGACACTATCACTTCAGTTTAAAATTTGGATGCTAGCTAAGATTAAAGTTGAGGGGTTTTCTTTCTGAGATTTTCTTATACTCCTTTCTAAATGCTACCATTTCACACAAAATTGGGTTCTCTTTGGATTAATACATTTGAAAATTAAGTTGATTTATAACCAATTTTCTCCTCATTTAAACAGCGACCTGCAAGTGTTTCTCCAGGGATCAAACAGGATCAGAGAAATTATGTGTTGTTCGAGTTGTTCACTGAAGCAGAATCCCTCACAAACATGTGCATATGGTGCTCGGCGCTTTAGGGATCAGACTAATACATTTACCTTGTTGTACATTTCTCTTCTCATCTTGAACCTGTATGTTCTCCTTACTAGGAATTTAAAAAAAACCAAACAACCAACAAGCTACTGCTAATTTGATGGCTGCAGAAATAATGTATTCCGTGTTATTCTCCTATTCAAGTCACAGCAGAGAAAGCGTACGATGTGCTGATGCTGAACGCATCTGTTTGGAAACCCTGGTCAGCTGCTTAAGGACAGTTGGCAATTCCCCACCTCAAAATCAGGGGAAACTGGGCAGCAAAATTATCCTCCCTAAAGCTTTGAAGTAATGGGAGCGTTTTCTCTTTCTACAGTCAATGTTTAAACGCAGGCTATATTTAGAAAGCATTGCCATATGTCATCTGAGAATGAGACAAAAACTAAATGAAAACCCTAACTTGTTCTCTGAGCGGCAGAATTAATGGGACGTGATTTCCTGTAGTTTAGTCCCCTGCAGTCCCCTCAAGTCATTTCTGTCCCTCTGGTATTTTAAGTCTGTTGATTACCATTGGGCAAACCCTTGGGTAAACGCGATGTCTGTCGTCTGCTCTGCGGAAGCTTCCTCTGCAGACGCACTCACCTGTAATGACTTCTCGCTCCGTGGCAACCTGCTCACGTGGACATTACCCATAAACCAGACCTTAGGTTTGTCGGAAAGCAATGGCAGTGAAATTACAAGATTTAAAAACTTGTCAATATAATTTCTCAAATGATCTAATCAGCTCCAGTGCTATTGCCGTTTCTGCTGCTAGATAATTCCCCAGTCATAACTCCTTCAATATGTTCCTCCAAACCACCTTTAAGAAGGGTCTGCCTCGGTGCGGCTCCGTTTGCATAATTGCTGCGTGTATCCTGAATGCGTCGGATGGCTTGCTGTGTATAATCACAGCGGGAAGTTCGCTTGCTGCTTGGCTACCTGAAGTGATAATGCATGCCCAAAAAAATGAGCTTAATGAAAATGTTTAGGATATCAAACTCAGCATCAGGGATGCTTAGAAAGGCGCTCACCCGTGGAGGAAGGGCAGCATAATGCAGTAAGCTGTTGTAGAAAAGGTCAAGGTTTAGAATTTCTCCCCTAAATTTCATGAAGAACAAATTAGAAAAAGTCATGAGAAAGCAACCCTAATTTTTTGCTTATTCCAAAGCTGTAAGAAGCTTGTTTTCATTATTGAATATGTTGTCTAATTAACATAAAATGTATCAAACATTGCAAAATGAGTACGCTGATTTGATAGTAAGTATGAATTATCAAAACCTACTGTAAAATAATTATCATAGCATCATAGAATGGTCTGGCTTGGAAGGGACCGTTAAAGGCCGTCTGGTCCAACCCCTCTGCAATGAGCAGGGACGTCTTCGGCTAGACCAGGTCGCTCAAGGCTCCCGCTCATTATTTCCCCTCCATTTTAAATATTTCCACTGTGGAAAGGATATTTCATGTCTCAAAATTCCCTGAAGACCCAGGGTGAGATTTCTCAGGCAATTCCCTAAGCTTATTTCCCTATTTGAAAACTAAAATAAGTACTTAGCATTACACATAGGTGTGTGGACCATGGGGAAGCATCTGTCTCTGAAACAAATGTTTTATTGTCCCCTATTGATTGCGAATGATTGCATGGAGCCGTTGTGGAGACAAGTTAAGGTTTCTGCAGATTTCACCCTGTTACGGGGAGCAACAGTGAGACCTGACTCCAAGCTGTGTGGTGCTTCTGCCAGCTTTGGGTCGACCTGTGCCATAGGAAGCCTCTTTAGGTCAGATGAGGAGATTTCCAATCTCAATCAAAAGAGCCAACATCGACACACGTTGCCGTGGACAGATTATTGGAGTCAAGTGGCTCGCCAGTGCCTTCTGCTGTTTCTAATATGCTTTGCTAATTATTTCAAGATGGAAGAAGATAATGGGAAATAGGGAATGACACACTTTGTTTGTAGTTGGATTAAATTTATGAGCGATGCTAGGAAAGGATATGAGATGCAGAGTTATTATACGTGAGAAAAGTTAGAAAATAAAAAAGGATGAAAACTGGCTGGGTAGGGTAAAGTTTAGCCTCAAAGTTAAAGATTTAAACCTGAACGAGGAGACTCATTAGGCTTTGAATAGGTCATCTCTTGCTTTCTGTAAAGAGAACAGTGATGTTCCCTGGTGCTCCTGTGGAAGAATGCAGGGGGAAAGAAAAGCATAGACAATGAAATAATAGGGAGAAAGCAGGCATTGCTATAGAATAAAGTTTCCACATTTCAGAAGCTGCTGTTACTCGGGTCAAGAGCCAGGGAAGAGGAGAAAAGGACTCAAAAGCCAAGAAATTTGACGGCTTTATTTCAAGCCTCAAACTGTGATTTCACTTCTTCTGTTTTCTTTTTTCTTAAACTTTTTTCCAGTGTACAGAATTTTAAACGGCTGTTTTTTAAGGTCTATTGCCTCTCATTCCATTCTCTTGCACCAATATGCAGTAGTGCAGAGTCAGGCGTGCCGAAAGAAGCATACGCTGAAGGGACGGAGGCTTTAGGGACTTCTGAAGGACATGGCGGAAGATGGAGCCGGGCCAGCGCCGAGGCGGGTGGCAGCGGGACGCAGAACTGCTGCTGGGGGGAGCTGCTGCCCTGGCTCCACGCAGCCCCACAAAGGCCTGCTCAGGGCAGGCGCTTCTCCCGCCGGCGTTCCCGCGTCACGGCCTCGTCTCTGAGCACGTCAGACCCCAGTTGTCATAAAACATAAAACATTTCCTAGAGATCTCCAGGAGCAGGCGGGAAGGCGGCAGTGCTCTTAGCTCCGTGTCCCTGTTGGATGCATACCAGGAAATGGTTACGTATGCTCTTTATATTTTAACAAAAATAAAGTTATATTAAAAGGAGACTCCTAAAAGGAGATAACATCAGTGCTTTCTTGGCAACGCTAGGGTCTGCAGCGCATTCCTGAGGAGGCAGAAGAAGATACAGCCAGTAACAAGTGAGCTAGTTTATACCAGATGGGAATTCAGCCCTCAGAAATAAGGTTTAAAATGCTATTACTTCTGCAAGTTACAGTGGAGCTGGGAGTATACTCATTTTTATTCCTTATCTCAAGCACCACAAAAAGGGGAGAATGAAGGGGAACCCCCCCAACCTGAAATACTTCAGTTTTTCACTCACTATCGTGGTCTGTATTTGCCCGATGACAGATGTTAGTTTCACTGTAGTTCGGTCCTTTTTTCCCCTGTACAGATGTGATTTAGTAGATCATAAATCAGTCACCACTTTTGGAATTTCAGCTAACAGATGTCCTCTTCAGAGATTTTAATATAAACACTGTTAACCCACAGATTCTTTTTGAGGAAATGCCAGTTGCAGATAAGAATGCCAATTGGCATGAACGTAACTTGAACATTTGACATATTAATAGATTTTTTTCTGAGTGAAATAGATTTATTTTTTATAGAGAAGGCATGGCTGCTTTAGTTCTCCATTAGAGCCCCAGCTTGCAGTATCTGTTCGCTTGCAATGATGTCATTAACTAGAAAACAGATGCACTCGTGAGCATCAGAAATCAATCATAGCTGTTGGCACTTTAATAAACAGCTGCCTTCTTAAATGGTTTGGAATAAACACTGATCATCACCAGCTCTTTTTGAAGGAAGATCAGTAGGTTATAAAACTGCTGATTAGAGGAGGGGAAAACCTTGAAATTATAAACTTAGTGGTTGAAAACCTCTGATTGAGTTATTTTAGACTGTCAAAAGATTTACAGTAGAAAATAATTGCAAGATACTGCCTGCACCATGGAATATCTGTCACATGGCCCCCGGAATGGTGCCTGATATATTTACACGAACTTCCTTCTTCAGAAATAGATTTTATGTAGGGGAGTTGATGGTATTAATAAGTCATTTATCAAACTTGAGCACAGCAGAATCTTACTGCTTTATTGCGCAGTTCAGAAGGCATTTGTTTAAAGACACCGAATTCCTTCCCTTGCTCACGGACAGACACTAAGAGAAAATGTGTTATCCTCCCTCTTTTCAGGAGGTGCTTCCACATTCGGGGCCTTTTCATGACCTGCGTATGGGCCAGAGGATTTAGCTTTGAGATAGCAGCTGCAATTCACAAAAAGTGCCTGGAAAAAGGCAACCAAATATCAAAGAGTGGCACAGTGAAACAGCACATCGCATTTCTCGCACCGTACTCAGATTAGCTTCAGCTCCACCTCGCTAAGTAGCTTATCAACAGAAGAGATGTAAGAATAATTCTACAGCAAATGCTTCATACGGCTTAGTGACAAAAAGGAGAGATACGTTACAATACATCCCGCTGTTGCCGGTAATCTGCTTGTTCTGGCTTCAGCTGCTGCTGGACGTGCCCCCTCGACGGCTGCTGTGGGGTTTCTGTGCGCCGCATTGTGCAGCCGGGTCACCCTCTGAACCTTTTGCAGTGTCGCTGGACCGCGCTGGTGTAACTCCTGGCATTGTTGCAGCAAGTTGCTCGTACGGCTTTGTCACGGTGCTGTAAAAATGTCTGCAGAACAGATTAGAGCTGAGAAAAGGAGTTATCTGCAAGTGCGGTTGTAAGCTGTGGGAGGCACAGACACAGGTTTGTCACGGGCCTTTTGTGCAAGGCTTTGCTCGTCGGGATTGTGATCTATGGCTGCAGCTTTTGGGAACTAATACAGATGATGATAGCGATAAAATGGCATTCGTGAAAGTCCTGCTCGATCCTTGGGAAATGTTACTTATCTCACCCAAAGCACCCATATATAGCAGATCCAGGCTGCACTCTATTATGAAAAATATGTACTCCAGAGTGGTTGCAAATGCTATTTGAAACCATATTCTTCAGTTCCAGACTGCCATGTTATTTTATATTTAGGTCCTCTTTCCAAATGGCTTGCAGAGGTCTACTGAACGATTATTCACTGGAATCAGCATCAGAACCTATCCTTTTCCCCAGGGTCCTCATCCCTCTCTGCTCCCTCCCCCTGAGAATTTCACTGTGGCTGTTCCCTTCTTCCCTCTGTGCCGCTCGGGCCCTGCCAGAGGGACTTTTTCTCTCAGATCTGCTGTTCCGTAGCGCTCTACGTCCTGGCAGCCGGGACAAGGAAAGAGGGAAAGTCCTTAGGGTCTCGCTGGATTGAGCACGGCCAGCGCAGGAGGAATCATCAGAGATTCTAGGTGCCAAACTCTAACAAAGTTTTTATTGGTCATGTATAAACTGAAATTTTCGGGGATGATACTTGGCAGAATATGAGCAGATTTAGAAAATATATTCTGGCTCTTGTAGGGAGTGCTAATACTTTGTATTAGTTCAACCAGTATTCAGACACACACATGCACGCACGCATGCACGCACACGCAGATATTAAGGCCTATGACCCTAACATGAAGAAGGAATATCCCAGAAACATCTCCCCTCTCGCTCCCCGTTTCTCACATTTAGTCTAATTAAGGCGCACTGCTTCTGGCAGTCAGACTTGTCAGGCTGCAGCACTACCTGGGGTGTTCTCTTGGGAAGTTACTCCCTCTCATTTCTGCCAGGAAGAACCCTGGGACCCGTAACTGCTTGGCTGAGTGTGGAAATCTCATAGTTACGTGTACACACACTGTGATTTTTTTTTGCCTGTAGTTAATTTTGTGGACAACATCAGGCAAACATAAACAAACCAAACAAACTTTTCCCACTGCAGACTTTTCCCACAAGGAGCATAACGCCTCACTGCCTGACTCTGGCAAAGCTGGCTGATGCCCAGGACAGCAGCTGTCACGAGGTGGATGGCAAACAAATGCTTTGCTTCGTGACTGAATATTTAACTATTTTAAATCCCATTCCAGCTTCCCTACAAAAATGTCATAGGAATGCTTTGTCTTTCAGTTTGTCCCTGTAAGTGTTTAACGGCTGGCCGTGATATCCGTTCTGGTGGGTGCTGTCATCGAGGCTGACCGGTGTATGCCTCATTTACTCTCCAAGAACTTTTCAATATATCTTAGAAATCCACTTAAGATCACGGTGCATAGTTTCTAGGTTTCATTAGCTGCAATACAAAAGAAGCTCGTGCTCCTTTTTTGTTGCTGCTCGGACCTTGATACTCACTAAAAGAAGCTCTCCAGGAAATGAGCAGCGTAGGGAGCTTACATTGAATTCTGCTGTTAACACGGCTGTGTGGTGTCAGGGAAGATATAATTCAGTTCTGCCTCAGATGAAAAATAATTGCAAAGGGAGGTTCCTCTTGCTGCCGTCTTTGGGTCTGCTTGTGAAAACCAGGACTCGGAATTTCAGCTGGCTCAGAAGAACAGAAAATAAAGGAACTGGCTTTTACCCTGGCCTTGCACTCAGGTTATCAGAATAATAAGCTTCATTTACTAGTTTGGATTATGTGTATCGTTTCTTCAGAATTTAATTTTTTTTCATTGTTAAACTGAATTACATGCTCCAGAGAACTGTATTTCTATGGCATGTTTTTAATAACTTACTTCAGATTTATGTCTTCTTTTGTGGCGTGATTCTCTGAACTCAAAGGTATTGACAGAGGTGGATCTGCAATTCGGGACGTGTTCCCTATAACTGTTCCCTCCCCCTGGTCCTAGAACCCGGGCTATTTTTGTTAGAATCAGTATGAATATCCCAATGATAACGTAAGCGGAATTTGCTGTCATTTTGGTCTGAATGAGGCAGTGCGCGTCCCTGGATTTCACGCACGATGGAGATAAGGCTGTGGTGTGGAGGACTGAGGAACAAATCTCCTTTTCGTGTAGTGAATTTCAGAACGGAATTCAGTTTCCCAGAGACTTGCATGCATGGGTAGTGCAGCGCGCTCTGTGAAGCGAGGAGTGCGATTCTGGCAGCTCCTTGGCACTCGCAGCTGCCATCGCCATCGCGCCCTTTGCCATTGCTCACACGCGGCCCTGGGTATTGCGGCGCCTAAAGAGAAAAAGTAGAGTGTGATAGAGAGGGATTGGCAACACAACAGCGTGTAATACAATAGCTGCTCCTTCACCCGCTGCCCGCTATTCCGTAACCTCCCTCCATGCCTTTGAAACTTTTTTACTAAAGATTGGCCTGAAACCGAACATCTTTTAACCTTGGAAAGTCCATTCAAATTTCATGACTTTTAGCCTGCGTAATAAGCCAGGCCGAATCCTTGTGCTTGAGGAAGCTTTGGATCTGAACTCTCACTTTGTGGCTCAGATCTCCTTCCCTCCTCGTTTTTTATTTCATCAGTAAGCAGGGAAGGAGCCGAAGATAAAAAGCTGTGGCAGATGATTACCCCACATTTCTCTCTGGTACATGGAGGTGTTTGTGAAGGTTTCATTGGCACGAGTGAAACAGCATTCCCCTTTATTAAGTCTCCCTCCTAATACTGAACCTGTAGTCAATTCCTGATGGGAGTATAACATAATCTTGGGATTTGCAAAAGATTTAATTACACCATTACAGCCTAAAGAGGTTTCTCCCTTTTCCTAATGTGTTAAATTACCTGCATCACTCCTGTTTCTTAAGCCGTCAACTGGAGATAGATGAGTGGCTGCAGAAGCACGTAAAGGTTAAAGATCAATTCTGTCGTTACACGTAGCGCCACACTTCCGTAAGACCATATAGAGTGGGGTAAGAGCCCGCGGGGGTAATTCACAGCGGGAGCCCCTGGGTGTCACGGAGCAGTACATCACGGATACCCGCTTCCCGCACTCACCAGCTGTGATGGGATCTTAGTTGTGTTTAGTGAAAAGTTACCCTACCTGCATCATGAGGTTATGATACGCACCTCAGTAGATAAATGTCACGCATGGCTAATTAATTACTCTAAAGGGCATGGATTGCACAGTATGTCAATGACAGGGAGCCCATATTGCATTTTGCACAACAGTTTATTTTAAATGAAACAGCTTGAAGTTGTTTCACATCAGATTTGCTTAATTTTGATTTGAGATATGCAGAATAAATATATTTCCTTATTAGTCTTGATTTTTAACTCACAGAAGAGAGTCGTGTATGAGTGGCTGCAGGTGCATAAAGGAGGGCGAGTGCCCCGTGGTGCGTACCCGGGGACACCAGCACTGAGGCAGCCGGCAGCTCACCGCTCTGTTTGCAAACCCAGTGTCATTGGGATCCAGGTTAATAAGGAAGCATATTGCATGTGACTGAAACGAGAGAATCTCGGAAATCAGGCCAAGGGCTTCCCATTATGAATATTGCAGTTCCACTAGCCAAATCCAGATCAAAAATGGTCAGTAACAGCATAAATCTAAGTGTCTGTCTACAGCATTCTATGTCTATTGTAGTAGCAAGCATGGCATTTTCGATGCATTAATAAAAATTCTAGTCTAGGTAGTTCTTCTTCTGGGTTATGCTGACCTGGATCAAAGCAGCCTAACTCCCGAAATCACGACTGTGGCTGAGAACAGTATTGACGTGCTGTAATTTACAAAGAAAACTGAAACTAATGATAATTAAGCTGCAAACCCCACCCTTCTAAATCAGTAAGAAATCATCAGAGCTGTCTTTCCTCGTTCTTCCCACAGTACCAAGTGGCATACTTGACATCAAAAGAGCACTTTAAACTTAGCGGGGTGGCTTTATTCCCTCATTGTTCTTTTCCACATGCCTGTCCCTTCAAAGTGAGCAATGTTGTGGAGTTTTTTTCACCCATTTCCTTTCCTTTTCTCTACCCTTCTCTCTAACTTTGACTTCTCTGGCACTCCGGTGCCTGTGATCCTGTCCCAACGCTCTCCGATGTGCAAGCCGTGGACAGCAAGGCACCTACTATCAAAGCAAAGAGGTTCCCTCACTTCACACTGTGATATTGTTTTTTCTGGCTACGAAGTTCCCGGTGGCGTGGGAGACGGGAGCACGCATCCTGCACTCCCTGACTCATCTTCAAAGTCACGTCTCTTGTTCCAAGGGCCTTTTAAGATGTTTCTTCAAAATATTTCTTTTAAAAAAAAGCTTCATACCTAATGATCATGAAGTGATTGAACACAGCAAATGTGTACAAATTCCCTGTCTTACAAAAGTACGGTCTGGAGAAAGAGAGAAGGCTGGGTTTGCGTCCTTTGTACTTAGGGCCAAGTTCTGGGCCAGGAGAGGGATTTTGGTGGGGAAACGGATTATCTCCCAGCTCTTCAGATCATCTGAAGCTGCTATTGCTCTTTCAAATATACACTTCTGGGCTTAATTATACCTTATTTCAGCTTCCTCCTCACCCTTTGGCATTGATGTAAAGCGGCAGGCAGAATTCACTGGCAGTAGAGCTTATTAACATTACTGCTATTGCTCACAAAGGATGACAATGCAAAGTGTGTGGTGAGACTCTCATGTGATATAAACCAGCATCGGTTTAGTGAAGTCAGTAAAGGTATGACAGTTTGTGTCTGCAGAAGGACTACTCCATTAGTCCATTTTATGACTGGAAGTTAATGAGCTTCAGAATCATAAACGTAACGGCGTGGGTAACGCGAGCACCAGTGACAACCAGCCGTATCCAAGTGACGCAGACCTCAGGATGGGAGAAGACAAGACACGCAGTCCTGTTAGGGCATTAGCAGAAAGGCCTCTCCTTGCTGTAACTGGAACTTCCAGGGCCAGCCCCCAAACGTGGCGAATCTGGTCACGGATGGTGCTGGGGGGTTGTTTCTTTCCCCTCTGCAGGTAGAATGTTTCAGCTTATACTGGAGATTTAAATCGTGGAGTCTTTTGGCTGGTAACTAATCTCACTGCGCACTGCTGCAGCATTACAGATTTCATTTTCATGAATGACTGAAATTTTTGTTTGGAAGCAGTGGCTTGAAATGTATTTTGACTGGGAAAACGTTGATCAACTTATTCTCTGCAAGCCTGTCTTTGTCAGACGTTCACGTGAGCCGGGCTCGTTTTAAGAAATCCTGGACTGTGCTTGCAGCTTCCTGTGATTTTACAGCTCTGAGCAGAAGAACTTGGGGTGATTTATTTTTCTTCCTCTCTCCCCCAAGTAATGCAATTTTCGCAGAGCCCTCAAGGGCTCTTTTTTCCTGAAACCTCCCTAACCCCTTCAGGCTCCTTTGAAAATCCCAGCCTAAATTCGAAGTTCTTTCCAGGTGGAATTCTCCAGACGAGTGAAATCAATCCGGCACTTCTCACACTTACACACCTGCAGCTCATTTTCTCATAGGAACCGCTCACTACAAATAGCACAGAGAATGTAATTACATGTAACTTTTTCTATTATTTTTCTATTAAGGGATTCCTTAATGCAAAAAAAAAATCCCACTTTTTTAATAACGAATGAACAGAGAGATGTCTAAGCATCAAGAGGGTTTTAATTAGAAATGCTACCTGTAAGTACATCTAAACAGTTGGTAGCAGCCATGGAACACTTCTAATTATAATCATCATTTTGTTTTTCTCTCAGGTAGCTTAGCTCATTAATTACTTTAAAAAAATCAAGTCTAGCATTCAATACTACTGTGCAATATAAAATTCAAATTAGACTGATATCGCTACCAAAATATTATGAGCTGATTTATATTAATGGTATTCCATGCACACAAATATCGGTAAGTTATTGTCTATAAATAAATCGGATGTCATCGTCCAAACCTTTCGATTCCCGAAATTTACCTCCACGTAGCAAGTTTGTATTTGTCTTTTCTAGATGCTTTTCTCAGTTACCCTGTCTGCATTTCCATAAGTATCCATCAACCGTATGAAAAGCCTTCTACTGTATGTGCGTGCCGCCGTACCTACGCAGCGTTTGTGTGACCGCGCTTGTCCCCGCGGGCGCAGCTCTGATCCGCATGCACCGACCTGCCGGGCCTGCGCGTCTGTAGACGCAGGGAGTGCAGGACTGCTGGCTATAGGCTGTTTCAGGAGCCTTGAATCCTGAATTCAGGATCAGACAGATCAGCGGACAGAAAGCAGTCTGGCCTTTGAGAGAGTACGTAGAACAAAACGGAGCCACCAAAGTGATGAGAGCAAATGAAGAGTCTGAAAGTTCATTTTCTGAAGATGGAAGCTTTCTCTAATTCCCCTTATGGTTTACTCGGCAAACCCTAGCTAGCTATTGCGCACAGAAAAGCAGGAAGAACTGAGAGATATGATAGTCTTAAAGAACGGCCAGCTCGTCGTCAGCTGGGCCATGGTCCTTAAGCAGCCCCGGGGCCTGAGGCTGAAGGAGCATCTCAATGTTTCCTTCTTGCCAATAGAGCCCATTGTAAATGAGGGTTATTATTTTCAGTGGGCAAGAGGTGCAACATGTTCTGTGACCTTGGATTAGTCCCTGCATTTTGCTGTGGATCAGTAGCTTGCCTTCTCTGCCGAAAAGGGACCTCTGGTGTCTGACATGGCCATATTCATTTCTGTGATGGCAGCGAGAAAGTCTCTGCTCTGGTACAGCTGAGATGAGTGATTTAGCCAACGCAAATAGGTCGATGTTCATTTTCTCTGTATTTGATCTGTACAGAGCAAAATACCTCCGTCTATGTGGGCTTCAATGCCATATTCATGAGTAATAGTGCACTAGGGTATCGATAATGCTAAAGGGTGATCTGAAAGGTCCCTTCCAACCTAGCGATCCTCTGATTCTATGGCAGGAAGCACAGTACAGCAGTATCAGCCTCTGCTTTTCCAAAATGTGATGGGATGTTTGTCAAAGTCAGCCAATAACAGAAGAAACTCCAGGTCAGGAATAAGACTGGCACTAAATTTAATCCAGTTTTAGTGGTATGGAGGGGATGAATGGCGTGTTTTGCAATTGGTCCATGAAGCTTTGTATTAAGTATGTATATTTCTGGCTTTTCACCTGTTTTATGATTACTTCTGATCACAGATGCAGTCTAGCAGGATACATTTTCTCAGTGCAGTAAGCTCAGGACATGGCAGGCAGTACAACATTCTTTTCCTTCTTTGAAATAATACCCTCACGTGGACAGTCTCTCACGGGGATGAACTTGAATTCCAAAATGGTGTTGGCTAAAGAAGGTCTGAGTTCAGCCTGCTAAAAATACAGCTCCTACATATTTGCTTTACTTTGCTCCTTTGTGTCCCATTGACCTAGATGAGGTCGCAATAGAAAACTGCTTTGAATAAGAGCCTGACAAAACCACTGCTTTGAGGAAGACCCAAGCTGCTCACAAGGATGCGCTGAAAAATGGGACTGCACAAAGCTCCCCACCCCTCTCCTCACTCTCATCTCTGCCTGAGCCGGCGTGCTTGCGGCCGAGCCTTCCAGTCCTTTGCAGCTGGGTGCTTTGGAGGGTTTTGATACCTGTTGGGCATGTGAGGTGAGGCTTTCCCTTCTTCGGTGCTATTGCAGAGAGCCGTTGCCGAGGATTTGATGTGAAGGAGTGCAGAGGTGTTAAGGAGCCAAACCATCCTTCTGAGGGTAACGATGCGCTGTCTCTTCTTTTTGCTGTGCTATGTTCAGTCCAGTCTTCATGCAAATGTGTTATCTGGATGTCTGTTCGATGAGCCCATTATCTACACAGAAAGCATCTTTGCTTTCAAGTTAAATATTTTCAAGAAAGCAGTGCTCCTTCTGGCGCTTTACTCAAGTTCACTTAGTTCCGTGAAGAAAACTAACCATGAAAAGTCACTCTACTTCAAGCCACTGCGTTGGAATAATTTTGTGCTAGTTTTTCTTAAAGGAGAAAGGAACGTACCACCCTTGCTCCAGCTTTAGACAGGCGGTCTTTTCTCCAGCTTTGTAAATGTTTACCTACTCATTTGTTCAACAACAGCTTATTTTCACACTGTAAACAAAGACCTTGTGTTTAACAGCGTTAATTTGACAGTGTACAGTGTTGGCAACGTCCCACTGTATGTGGTGGCACTTGTTAAAAGGTGTATCGAGCAGCAAAGCTGTATTAAGCTTAATAAGAACGATGCAGCAGTAACAACATCCATTGACTCGCTGGGTGGATGCGGGTCGGACTCGCTCGACTCGGAGCCCTCTGACTCTGTTTGCAAACCTCAGTAACTCAACGCAGGTGCTGAGTAGATTTGAGCACCAAAGGGTCTAAAAGGAGCACTTGGCTCTCTGGAATTTCTGTTCTGATTTATAAGCAACAGGAAACTGGAAAAATCTGTTCTCGTAAGTACCAAAATCAAAGTTCCAATTTGGTTAGGCTTACCTGAACAAATGCTTAGGTGGAATGCTCCAGAGATGCCTGCATTTTGTAAGTTTAGCTTATTTCTCTGCAATTTAAGTCTTAAACTAAGTCACTGTGGTATCAGAAACCTCACTGAATCCACAGTTTGCTTATTACTGTCAAATTCAGCTGGTATCTATGTTTCTTGGAAATCCAGAAGAATTTATGTGGGAGGTGGAGTGCTTGCTCTTGAATAAACCAGGATACGAATTACAACTAAGGCTGAAATGTAAAGAGAAGCGAGGACTCAGCCTTGGAGAAATTTAAAGAGAAATGAGAACTCAGAAGAATGTTCTGAGCTGTTTTCTGTTTTCAAGTGCTTGAAATAAGTATCATATTACAGAGGGGAAGTTATTATTGTAAACTTCTTCCAACCCGGTATATATAATAGATATGTCATGAAAGAGGTAAATTGCATTTAATGTTATTTTATAGTTGTGGTTGTGTGTTGCCATCTGGCGGGGGGGGGGGCGGGCGGAGGGTTGTCTCTCAAGCCCTTTAGTCTTTAAAAACGTCAGAATTTGTTACAGCGCTGTATAGTATGTACAGATTTTTCTCTCTGTGATCCAGAAGTGATTGTGTTGTGAAATGCCAAAAGCTTAGGAGCTTCGGAATAACTGGAGGTAGTTTAAGAAGTATGAAGAAGTACTGAAGTATGTGCCTCAGAGGATTTTATATTGGTTTGTATTTGCAACAATGATGTCGATAAATTCTGTCATTCATTTGCAAGTTATATACTTAGTAAGTAGCTGGATTGCACCTGAAGAAGTGAAACATTGCTCGCTTTCTCCTCTTCTACCCAGGACCATGCGTCACGTAGCAGTGGTTAAAAACCAGCTGCTAAAGTTGGCACCCGACGCCAGCGCGAAGCGGCTCCTCTGCACTAGTGTCTGGTGTGTTTGCACATGGCTGCCTTCTACTGGAAGGCATCAGGGCATCGCAGCTGTCTCAGAACTGCAGCCAAAAGCTGAGGGGTCTTTTTCAAGTGTTTAGATGTCTGTGATTTAGTAATTAGAAGAACAGGGATCTATCTCTGGGTTTGCTGCCAATGCAAAGTTCAGCAGTTCGAAGATCACCAACACATGAAATATCTTTTCGTGTTAATAAGAGTTTTGTGATAAATGCTAGCGTATTGAGGTTTTTACCTCAAAATGTCTTTTCCGACAACTCAAAAGTCTGAAAGGCTATGGGGTTTTATTATAAATATTAATTTGGTTATACGCCGGTGGGACTTAGCACAGACCCAGCATATGCCATTCTTCATGGGCTTTACGTTCAGCAAGAATGTACGCTGTCAGAAGACATTTATACAGCACATGCTGTGTCCTGGTAACGGCCAACTCACTTTAATTGTATTTGAGTTTTGCTTGACAAAAACTGCAGGATTGAATCGACTTTGAATTGTCATTTCCCCTGAATTGCTCGAACCCTCCCGCCCCGCCCCTGAAATATACCTAAATGATTTAAATGACTGCCTAGACACAGCTGTTAATAAAATGTTAATGAAATCAGATCAAATCAGACCCATTATGGTTTAAACATTAATATTCCCTGACTGACACTGTGGTACAAAGCTGTGGGTGCCAGGTGTCCTCCAGGGAGGGGATGTGGTAGAGCTGAAGCCTCCCCACGGGTGGAAACCAGCCTGCGAAGGGATGGGTAAGAGCTGGTGATGTTTGTCTGGAGTTCGCTCTGCGCTCGGCTCTTCGTGCTGGGAACAATTTTTGGAAGGTAGAAAACCCAGACGTCGTGGCATATTCTGAAACAGAAAGTTGAATCATTGGATTAATGTGTTGATTATGTTTTGCCACATAAGCTTACCTAACAGGACATTATCAAAGATATTTGGGACTTAAGCCACGGGTGAGCACATACATCTGCATGGTTAGCACTGCTCACGGAACACGTAATGTCTCGGCAGTCCTCCCGCTCAGTCCGTGCTACCCTTTGTTCTCTTCTCTTGCTGGACTGATAATAGGGAAATTCATGTGTTTTCCGGTTATTGTATTGGCCTTTTCCCTTTTCTGGCTTAAAACTGAGCCCAGACTGTGACTATAATTTCTGGCCCGCCTGAAGGGAGCATTACTGCCGGGATTCACCCGGCGACATCCCTTGGCATTTTAGGCACGTGGCGGTCGGAGCAGGGCTGCCCGCTGAATGCATCTCCAGGGGCAGGTCGCTGCCCTCCTGCCTCGTCGCACAAGTGCGTCCCTACGGAGCGGCTGGGGGAGGAGAGGATGAACCAGGGTTTCCTCCTGGTGAGGATCACCGCCTCTCCTTTCTCTCCAGCGGGGCAGACGCACGGGAAGTAATGCCAGGGATCTGTTTATGGATTATCTTACTTTGGGGATTTTTCACGGGATGGTCTTAGCACCCTTACAGACTACTAGTACTGAATCACACTCTTCTGAAATTTGTATCTCAAGTCCTTAAAATGCACTAATCTCTCGCTGGAATATCAGCTACTAACCTTCAGTTATTTATATGCCAGTAACCTGCCCCCTTTTTGTCACTGCTTTTCCATACGGCACATACCCATTTCATTCAGCCCGACTACCTAGGACAAGCAATGTGTCCACTTTATCATTTTTATTGCTCTCTTCGGTAGTGTCTCTAGTTATCAATGTACCTTCTATAGAGGAGAGCTCTAAAATATATATATACACTATATCAACCTTGAACGGAGTTTGTGTAGCTGGAATTAATCACCTCTGTGGTCCAATCCACTCCTTCAGATGCTGAATACCTTCTGCTAGGTGCTAATGCCCCCAATTTCTACCAAGTTACTGTGAGTGAGAGTTTCTCAACTCACAAATATAGTGTCCCATGTCTAGTATTAAAATACCTTATACTTTCTATATGGAAGGATTGTGCTGCTCATTCACTTTCAATCTTTCTGTTAGTGTTCTGCTATTACAGTACTTCCCTCTGATTTTTCACTCTGATTAGCATTCTTTATTTTTATCTTTGTTTGTAGAATTTTGTTCCCATTATTTTTTTTCCTGTTCCTGGACAAAAAACTGCCTAAAATAGAGATTGCCCTTGATTTCTGCCCATCATTTAAACCGTATTTCCTGTAAGCTTACTATCTATTCTCCGTTGTAAGTGCGGCAATTTCCAGAGCCTACCCAATTATTCTCTGTAGATAAACCCTAATTTGACTGGGACAACAGTGAATAAGATACAGCACCATGAATATGGTTATTGCTTTCATCAGCTGTGTTATCTAACAAAGCAGACAGAAACATGTCAGACAACTGGATGTACCAAGGATTCAGAAAGATAAGCAGAGTGTGCTTCACCCCCACCAGATGACAAAGGTGAGCCAGCAAAAAGCTTTTACCTCCTTCTGCCAGAGATCAGCAAAAAAATAGTCCTTTGTTGTGTGTGACCAGAGCAAGAGTTTGTGTGTTCCTTACCTGCATTATGTGTGTTTCTCGTCGTAATGCTTTTATGGGTGTTCTGCTGTTTCCCAAGAGATGGCCTCTGTCTCCCAAACTTACAGCAGCACTTCAATATGGATCTAATTTTTTTAAAGAAGAGGCTGAAATTTCTGTCCCATAGATCCAGATACAAACCCTACGCGTGTGCGTTTGCACAGCACAAAACGCTCCTTGGCGCGTGCGAGATGTGCACGTAGTAGGTAGGTGCACAGTGAGGCTGAATGACTGAGTACCTCCAGCTTTCCCCTTCAGAGAATACACAACTGGAAACCAAAATTCTGCACATACCATTTCCCCAACTTGCATCCCCCCCCAAAATCAGTTGCAGTGACCCAGAAACCAGAGAGGAGGAGGAAAGGAGGCATCAACTAAACAAAGGAGCTTCTAAAAAAAGCTTAGAGCAGTAACACTTGGGGTACGACATTGCGTCAATGCGCGATTCCGTCTGAGGTCCCACAGCGACATATAATGCCACACCAACACCATACAGCGGTGAGCCTGGGAATCCTGGCAACTGGCTGTGACCGCGACGCGACGGTCTGCCTGGCGGGGCTGGGCTCGCGGGAGCGACTGACTGGTTTCTAGGAAGCTTAGGGCTTGATTTCTTTAATCCTTTCTAACTTCTGCTTGGTAGAGGAAATAATAATTGGTTCTAATCCAATCACGAGGATTCTCCTTTTAGGTTGGACCCTTATCAGGCTATTGCGCTTGATGTCACTAAATAAGATGATTGTAAAGTCTCATAAATTGTCACTGGTGCTTTGACAATACATGTTGTATTCGTCTGTGCTTAAATACCGTTCTGAACCATAACTTTAACTGGGAGACGTGAGAATATTATCAGGGAATGATTCACAGCTTTAGACATTACCCTCCTCTTGCAACGCATCTTCTCTGTTACACTGTTTTGGTTTGGTTTTTTTTCGTTTGTCGCATTAATGTGAGCTGTGAGCAGAGTTCCAGAGGCAATGTATGGCATACAGGAGTTGTTATAGAACATTAAGTCCATCTCATAATTAAATGCTCTATCTATTTTCTTGTAAACAGTAAGACCATAAAAGAGGTAATAGAAAAAAATGATGTCCCGAGCGTAATGGTTTATACAAAATATGGCCAAAAGCTCACAGCGTGGAAGCGCCAAGTCCTTTGGCTTTGTCCTTAACCCGGTAGAGTCAAGTTAGTGTCGTCCATGGGCTTTTGAACACAACAGACCGTCTCTTCATGGGTTTTGAGCATTGCATGGCAAGGATTCCCCAGCTGATGAAAGAAAGAATACGTTTCTCTGGATACAAAAGTACTTTAAAAAGGGAGTTTTGTAATCAATTTAAAAGATAGACCTGAATTAGTATTAGACTTTCCTTATGTTTAATTAAGTCTAATTAAACAATGCAGACATCTTCCTGTCACCTGTAGTGTGATTATGTTAAATATTTAATGCTTGTGAAGGATTAGACTGCACATCTAATCTATATCTAGCAATCTGTTCTCTCTCTGGAGTATTTTTTATTTAGTTCTGCTTTTGTATAATGAGTTGCATTTCAAAGGAAATTGTTAAATACTTTGGTGGGAAGGGGGACGTGTCGTGCTGCACTGTTTGGAGAGGAGAACGTTGCTAACCAGGCGGGCAACGGGGAGGCTGCGCTGCCCTGCCAGGAGGGTGCAGCAGGGGCGGCGCGCTCTGCCTCGCTGCAAGGAGAAGGCGACGAAACCAAAGCTCTGTTTGCTTTGGGAGCGTCAGTACACCCCTCTTCCACCGCCCAGCCTAATGATTAAGGACTCTGAAAATCAGAACACAGGGTTCACACTGGCAAGATCCCTTGCAGCATGCACACATTTCAAGGTTGCACATTTCTTAGACTTGTTTTCCCAGGGGGCTGTCAACTGTGTAATAGAAAAATGTATTTGTACATCTCTCCCCTTCTGAGCCCCCCTCCTCCTTCCGAGTCTTTGCACTGCCTCTGAAACACACGAATGCATTTGTATCTATCTGGTCACCTCTTGGGATGAACCCCTTTAAAGGAGAGGCCAAGGATGTGCTTCTGGGAGCAACTGCCAGAAAAGACGGGTTTTTGCATCTGGCCCTAATAATCCTCTTCTATAACAAAACCAGTGGAAAAAAATTATCCAGCTCTTCATCAAAAATGGGTTAAATGTATTCTTATTCATGCTATAAAAAGCACATAAAAATACTTCTCTGGCAGTGTATTTGCATTAGGCATTATTTGCATCTAAGGACAAAAGACAAATTCACATAATTATTTTTCAATTGGTTGGGTCTGTGTCTGTGTAATCATTTTTTCACAGCGTATGAAGCCCTTTCTCAATAGACCATAACAGTAATAGCTATTTCTTATTTACAACTCGAGGAGAAGATCCAGCAACCAGATTTTATTATTCAGAGTGAACTTTTCAAAATTAAATTAGCAGAGCTAACGTGGTGGCCCATAGTAAACTAATTAGTTGTTAGACTGTTGGCAGAGATAGCAGCAACTCTTTCAGACTTCGAACAAACATCCTTAAAAATGACAAGCAAAGGCTGCCTATTGCACTCCGCTTAAGCGTGAAAGTACGCGTCTGCTTTGGTCAGAATGAGAAGGTAATATCGTAAGAAGCAGCTCCGGGGTAGAGCAAATCACCCCCAAACCCATGCTGATCAAAAGCGAAGCCCGGTCAGATGGAACGAGGTTTTCATTACGACAGTTTAAGTAGCTTGAACGTCGGTAGCTTTATGATCTCGAGATAAGCCCGCATGCTTTGATCTACAGAAGCAGCACAGCGTTCAAGGGGACTTTCTGAAATGGAGCTCAGTGGGGTAACTGAGTCACACAATAGTACCCAACCAAAGGAGCAGACCCACTGACGGGCGCTGGGGGGGCGATGGCGCGACTCGTGTCTTCCTGGCACCTGTTGGGAGGCTGGATCATCTACATTCAACAGCCTGACGGGCCTTTCAGAAGAAACTTTGCACTTATGTAAAATTGATAGAGTATTCATTATGAAATCCATGCAGCATCTTATTAAAAGTGCTCTGTCATTGAAAGCAGAAGGTGGAGGCTTTTTAAACTGGGGTTTTGTTGCCCTCTAGTGAATGAGGTCAGCATTATGCATGGGAAATTATTTTGATCGCTGCATAATTAATGTGCTCTGAATTGGTACAAAAGTGCAGCCAAATTGCATCCTGTTCCCACTTGAATTAGTTAACCCGGAGATTCTGTTTCTTACGATGTGTTGCTTCCTTGCCTGAGTTGGTTTTTTTTTTGCAATGAGAATGCATGATTGTGTGGGTATCGTGATAAGGCGAGGTAGCCAGAGACAAGGAATAAATCAACTAAATGGATCTGCAGCACAGTAGCTTTAATGCATTGGTATATACTTAATATGTCTCCTGAAAAGAATTTCTAATTATACTGTCATGGCACAAAATGCATTTTCAATAGTGATAAATTATGCCATCATTTACTTTCTGAGAACATGCTGAGATTTATGAAAGATTACTGCAAAATTATCATGCTGGGATAAAAAAAGCCAAACGCAGTTATCATTGGCATCAGGAAAGAAAGAAAGCGGAAAAAAAATCTTTCAATAGTGAAAAGGCTAGCAGAATTGATAAAATGTTATGCAGTATGAAAATATGCTGCTATGGAATGAAATTCAGCTTTACATCGTGCTCTTATTCTGACTTTGTTACCTGCTGAGATGAGGAGGTCGTCCCGATCCTGCCTACAGTTGGAAGCCACAGGGCCCAATTCTTCAATGACTAGGACTTGAGAATTTTGCTTATCCAGTATAAAACCAGTGTGAAGTAGTATCAAGCCCCAGAACAGCACATTAGAAAATATGAACTTATTCTTAGTGGCCTTCACTCAAAACAGCCGCCAACTCCACATGAACTGGTCTAGAGTGCCCGCGTAGAGGCTGCTGTTACTGAACATGCGTTTGCTACATATGACTTGAAATCCGCATTCTAAAAGTTTTCCAGGTTTTTTATCTTTATTCCTCGCTTATTTTTTAAAGAAATCTACGGAATTGATGTCATTTTGAGGCAGCCTATACTGCCATGGCCGTAGCCTGCGTTACGCGTTACGCCCAGCGTATGTGGAGTCCCCCCACCTGCAGGATCCCCGGTGGGTCGTCATCAACCTCAGCTGCTCCGTCAGCTCCTCACTTCCAGAAGGAGGAGCGACTCTTCGTGCACTCTGGACTCCCTTGTGCTTTTTTCTGCATCACATACAATCCAAAAATAAGGAAATCCTTTTTTTCCCTCCACACATTCTTCTACCAATTCCTTTCTGAGATGATGCTTCCCTCACTCGGAGGTATCTATTATGGACTTGAATCAGAACTTTTTTTTTTTTTTAATAGGATTTTTCTTCTGTTTATTCTAATGGGATTGGCAACAAGATTTGTAATTGCCTACTAAAGGCAGCCCAGTCCTGTATATGATGAGAGAATACGGAGATGAAACAGCAGCTATTAAGGATGAAGGCAGCCCACAAAGGTGTGGGACTGGGTAACCCGGTGAGGTCAATTAGGGGTTCGGATAAGGCTCAGAGAATGACACCAAGTCCTTTATTGACCACTCCGGGAGAAAAACGCAACTTAGAAGCAAGGAGATAAATAAAATTTTATGGTGTTTGCTGCACTCCATGAAAAACAGAGAGCGGGTAAGGATCAATATTCTCCAAATAGAAAGGACAAAGTTAAGGGGAAAGGTATTGCTTTCCAAGGCACTGAGGTGTATACAAAACAGGGGCACAAATTCCGAATTTCCCACACCGAGCAAGCTTTGCTGGCAGCCTGGCGAAAGCGGTGGGGGCTCCCCAGGTTAACTCCCAGTTCCCTGTGCAAAACGATGGTGATCCGACCTGTAAACTTTTGTGAGAATTTTACCTGAACACGTAATTCAGGGCTCTGTCAAGACATCTACAGAAAAGTGCAATCTGATTTTCTGAGAGTGCGCGAAGGGTTCCTAGTTTTAGCGTAGGCTGTTGGTGTTTTTAATTGGTGACTGCTGAGACTACTCCTAACAGACTGGAGGGGGCTGGGTAGTTGGGAGAAATGGGACATTTGATCAAAATTCTTATTCAGAATAAGTCAAATATACTTAGTGCCACGCAGCACTGCCCAAGCAGTCTCGCTGAGTTAAAAAGGCCTTCCCAATAAAACAAGATGTCACCGACTATAATGATAATAGATGGCGTAAGTAATCCATTCACAATCAAAGAAAAGAGTTAAATAGAATACAAATATAACCCCTACGTGTGTGAGATGCTTGTTAAACATCCCAAAGGTAATGCAAAGAGCAAGGCAGCCTGTCTGTCAGGAGAGGGTTGCCTTCCTTGTCTGCTGCTGTATGAGAGATTTCCAGCAAATCCTCTGTGGTCCCATTCTAATTTTCCACCTATTGGCTGTTTTTATTTGCTCAGCTATTCTCTGTAACTGCGTTTTCAGTTCTGTCACGCGGTAACGGCAGTTACGGTAATAGATGGTAGAGAGTTCCTAGCCAATAATGTCACTGCCCCGTTTGTTCTGCAGCATATGTGATCTAAAACCAGAAATGTGGAATAAAAATGTACATATTATCGACTGAGATGTTAGAACATGAGAACAGATTCTGATCTTCGCTGCGCTAACGTAGGTGTGCGGTGACAGTATTGACTTTGGTGCCATTCGATGGCATTTTGTTAAGCATAACAGTTTAGTTCAGGCGCGTTTTATCGGCTTTGCTTGATGTACGCAGCATATTCTCATCAGCTGTAGCACCCAGCTCTAGATTGCTTTTCAACCTTCTAGCTCCATTTTCACCGCTACGAGACTTCCTCTTATGACCAAAGGTGATTGGCAGTGGTTTCCGTTAGTCTAAGTTAGCAAACAGAAATCCATCTGTTGTTCTGAGCAAACTCTTAATTGTTTAGAAAGTTTTTCCCTGCAGTCATTAGCAAGTACTCTTGGCCAGCTTTGGTGTCTTTTATAAAGGCATTTACGTTCTTCTTCATGCTTTACACTTGTTCCCTAACATTTTTTATCACATGGTGATTTTTTAAAAAATATGCTGGCTTTCTGTCTGAGTCCACCTGCTCTTTGGAAAATGCTAAATAGAGGGGCTGCCATAGAAAAGTACCATTTGCTGTTTGTGAAATTTAACGTTATGCTTAAATTAAAAAATATTATTGCAAATATTACAGTGAAGGTTGAAAGCGTTGCCTAAGTCCACGGCAAGTACTTCGGGGGCTTGTTGTTGTTACCAAAATGGAAAACAAAATGCTTTCCTTTCTCTGTCTGTTTATTAAATGCAGAGGTGATAATTGCTTTGGTTTGTTCACAGCTGGCACTAGATGATAAGTTTTATTTTCGTTAGACGTGTAGACCGCTGCCGTGCTCAGCTCCTCCACTTCCATCAGATAGTCTCGGCTGATTTTTGTATCTTTACAATAAAGGCTGCGTTTGGTCCCAGTAAGCAGGGTAAGTATTTTTGAAACCCATTAATAAAATTTTCTTTTGATGCAAAGGGGTATTTTAAGAGTTGAGTATTTTGCCCCCCTATTCATTAATGAAAGCACAAGTGGACCAAATGTCATAGTCTGAGATCCATGGGGACAGAAGCGATCTGCTCTGCCGGTCACTGAAGCTCTCCCCTGCAGAAACCTGGGTGTCCTGAGGTCAGGGCACATCTATGACTGTAAAATTAGGTGAGTTCTTTACGCTATGGGGTTTTTTAACATTTCTGGACAAACCTAGCTTTCAAAGATAAAGCAATCCTGAATGCTTCCACACTCACTAATCTTCACTTTCAGTTTATTTAAAGATGAATTCTCATTTTCTTTAGATTTATTGAATTGTATTTATTAAATTGAATACAATTTATGCAGAACAAATATTAGCTCTAGCACAAAATGACCTACTGAGTTCAAAGTCTGTGGAAAAAAAAGGAAAACAGTTGCGCTAATAAGATCTGGCTTCACTTACAACACATCTGCAACACGAGTCACTGGAAAAACCGCTTGTTTCTATTACTGAAGGGACTTAAACCAGGACGTTACCAACCAAAGAGAGATAATTTATACGTGTGCGTTTGTACGCAAATGGCTTTCAGTACAATGAGTAATTAAGGAAGTCATATCTCACCGTGTTGTTCCCAACACCCACGTAGCACTTATTTCCCACCCTAGCTCAAAAATGTCATCTCGTCACTTGTGAACTTTTGCACCGTGATTGCTGCAGAGCTCTCCGGGGTTGCTGCATGAAGCCTGGACGACCTACAAATTATTCTCCATCCTTGGTGGGTGGGAATAACGGAGTAAGAACTTGGAGTTGCTTAATCCATTCAGACATCATGGCCCTGATTAACGTTGCGTATTCTCATCGTGCATCTGTATGGCCTGTTGAAATGTTGTCGTTGGAAAACTGGAGTCAGCAGCTCTAACCTGACGCTTCAGAGAAGAATTTAGTTTTGAATTGCTGCATGTAGAAATTGTAAAAGTTGATGCAAAATGGTTTTAAGCAGATGGAGATTCAACATGAACTCCGTAGAGTCGAAGACTAAAGCGCAGCAGTTGATTTCAGCTATAGTTAGGGATTTGAGAGGGAGAACGGGTTCTGTGCTGTCCTCGGTTGGTGGGTTGCTCTGAGCCGGTGCAACTTGGAGGCAAGGTTTTGCCTAACGATGAGTTATTTTGAATGAAAACAGACAATATTCAGATTTTCACACACACACACAAATCCCCTGAGAACACTTTCTCTGGGAGGCTATGGGGAAAATTGTCGTTGATAAAAAAGAATAACATTTGAGGACTTCAGTCTTTTAAGAATACCTGCAAATTGAGGGGAAAAAATAATTACCTTTCCTGCTTTAATATTCACACATTTTCTCACTCAAGAAGGCTCTGATCTCCAGCCAGATTCTTTAGAAACTGTACGAGTACAAATAAAGAAAATGGATGTTTGTTGTCATCGCTCAGAATCTGCAATGCTTGCTTCATTAAACTCCACGCAAAATCTGAAATGCTGGTTCATGGATAGGTCCTTTCCTCTCTGCAGTATTTTTCAGTCTTCTTTTATTATTAGTGATTCTGAGGGTATTTTGTACCTTGCACACAGTTTTTCTTATTAAAAACATAGAAGTAAATATTGCTCTTAGCTCTTTTGGAGTAAATCCAGAATTAACTTAGCGCTGTCATGGAGCTTCCTTCATTTTTGTAGTGCTATATATCAGCGCTCTGAGCCAGAGTCCCTGCATAGCATAAAATTTAAATTCTAGACAACAAAAATATTTCAGTGAAATGTTTTTCCATTTTTTCTCATTAATCAAAATAACACATTTCACAGAAACACAAGGTCTGATCATTCTCTTTGTGAAAAACTGAAAATGGATTATCTTGTTATAAAATGTAAATCTCTGGAACCTGAATGACACATTTCAACTACCCACAAATCAGATTCTCTTTCCCAATAAACTTCTTTTCTGGTTTTGTTTTGTTTCATTATAAAAACCTAAAGCCTGTCAAAATCGCAGAATGACACACACAACAGAAAATCAGATTGCTGCCCACCTCTATTAGTTTCTATAATAGTCTTCAACTACAAGTAGGAAAAATGAAGCATTAGGAACAAAACTGTTTCAATGACATGATGCATCTGAACTTCTTATTTTCTGACAAATAAGAAGAATATCTTTACTTTTGCCTTTGCTGCTTTCCAGTTTTCTGACAGTTATTTCTCCGCCTTCTTCAGCGCCAACAGAAATGAAAATATAAACCTTGATTTAAAAACCGCAGACGCTTCCCTGTGGCGTGTGACTGTGCACACACAGCCTGGGTACGTTTTTCGTATGGTACCAATTAAAAACATACACGTATCAAGGCCTGCGTTTTTATCTGGCCGTGCCTTGATACATATTTATAATAAGAAGGTGTGCGTTTTTGGGGAGCACTTTTTTCTCCCTCAGAGCAGCAGTAGGTTGGTGTGTGTCTTGCTTGACAGATAAGGGTGGCATTCGCTCGAACAGGATCATCAAACCCAACACACTTTGACAGAACAGGCTTCATAAATAATGTGCATCGGTTTTTACTCTGTCAGTGTAAATGTATATCCACCAGTACTGGTTTCCACTTGTTTCATCCGGAATGTCTAAGAATAATGAATAAATCATAGTCCTGTATACATGTATGTATGCATATGTATGTCTGTATATTAATGCATAATTCATGCCATAAATCTCTATGTCGGTCTGGCACAGAGAGCATCTATAAAAGTGGAGGTGTGCTATACAGACGCCGCTCTTCGCTTGACCTAAATGATTAATTGCGATTCAGATGCTGCAGATTATTTCATTTAGCAAGAAAAATAGATGAACGCAGATTATGGCAATGCAGTCCTTTTTGGGGTTGCGTTTTGGTTTGTTTTTTTTTGCAAAGAACACGCAGCGTTCCTGATCACCACTGGAAAGTTCTTTTTCTTATCACTCCTGGCTGTTTCCAGTCATTAATTGGCCCCAAATCGCTCATTAAGTTTTTCTTAGCCTGCCAGTTCTTCTAAGCTGTATGTGGTGCTTCCTTCTGCCTTCTCTCTTTGGTTCTCTTGTCACATAAATCTTCATAAACAAGAGTCATTGCCTTTCCTTCCATGTGTCTTTGTTTAAAAGAGTGGCACTAGCCAGGTCTTGATTTTGTTTCAAGTTTCTGGCTCCGTGCAGGGGCATAAATTGTTGACATAATCCCTCTTACATTTGAAGGACGCGAGCAAAACAAGAGACATATTTTGCTTGGAGCTCCATTTATTGGGCAGACTTTACACCACCTTACTTCAGTGATATTTAATCAGCTTGTGATTTAGTACCCAAAACCGGTAACTTCAGCCTCTTTAGTTACCGCATCCTCATCTGGCCTTCAGCCTTCCCTCTCTGTTCCGTCTTTCTTCTCTCCACAGGATAAGAGACAGTCTTTGTTTTATAAATCACCGTGCAAATCCCCATTGTTAATTTGCAAACTATAATTTACACAGTGTGGCAACGCTTCAGTGCTGAAGCACCTGAAAAAAAGCTGCATTGAGAAAATGCAATATTGTCTGGAAATCAGCCCGCAGGATTGTGGGGTGCAGAGTCCGGTTCTCTGTGTCACTTACAGAAAAAGAAGGTAATTTAGATCTCACTGCTGTGTAATTAGTACCCAAGAAGTAATATCTTCATTGGGCAAGAAGAAAGGAATGGAAAAGGGTCCTCAAGAGAAAGGTCTCTGACTGGAGCTGTTGGCACCAGCACTAGATGCTGTTGGATTTCAGTAGATATGATACAGGAACAGAGACGCTTGTCCCACGGTACGGTAAATGCCTGTGTGCTGGGGCTCCCAATGCACTAATTACCCTGTTTAACACAAAGACATTTGTGAAATACTATTTGGAAAGAAAAGCCGAGCTGTGTAATCTATACGCTGGGGGATTCCTGCTAATGCTGAGTCCCAGACCAAGTGCCCTCCACATGAGAAGAAATGACAAATGACTTCTCTGCTCTGTCCTTTCATTACATTTGACATGCAGGACGTGCTTTGTCAAACATTTGCAGTTGGCTTGTTCTCAAAGTATGGACCGGTCCATGACACCCAGAAGGTGCCAAGTCTAACACGACTTCCGTGTGTTCTGCTGGGGGTGGGTGGACATAGGAGCAGTCGGGGCGGAGCGGAGCAGCGGCTTCGTTTGCTGGTTGAGCTGGTGACAGGGGCACTTGGAGGCTTGGAAGGAACATTGGCATTTCCCAGTCAGCTCTAGGCAAACTGGTCTGGTAGGGAAAAGGCAAAACTCGTTTCTAATTGAAGATAGCATTAGAGGGGGAGAAAAGAGAGGAAGAGGTCAATACTTATGTGTCGCTAAATCTTCCCTCTGCTTTCTTCTGCACAAACCACCCGGGTTTCAAGCACCAGCGTGTGACTGTCGTGCAGGCTGGCCGTTTGCGCTGGCTCTCTGCCTGGCAGTGTGAGCAACTCCGCTTGCAGCCCGTGGCCGGGAATGTCCAAACGGAGAGCTGGTGGGAACGGTGAGCCTGCAGCGAATCCATCCCAGGCTACGCTTAGATAAACTGCAGTTAGCCCAGAAAAGCTGCCCAGAATCCACCGGCAGCATTTCAGAGATGGGATTGGGTTTGGGCTTGTTGCTTTTTCTGTTTTCTTGGTTTTTGCTTTTGAGGGACAAAAAGTAGGCTTAAGTTATGGGCAGAAACTCTGCAAGTTTAGAATTGTCTGACAAATCCAATATATCGCTTGCAAAGTTTGTGAAATACCAAACTGCAAGAGGCTGGAACAACTACAGTAACAAGTATAAGCAAACCATGGCAGAGTGAGTGACTAGGGTGTTAAATAAAGTCACAACAAAACCTGTCACGGGTTTTCAGATAAGCTTTGGAAGAACACCTGACAAGTCTCATTAATAGCAGCAGTTATTGTTTGATTACACGAGTGCTTTGAATGCAAAGGGGCTATTACTTTGCCTTGCTGTCTTCCTAAGAAATGGTGTTTTGGTCACTGTATCCTAGTTTGTGAAAGTCGCCAAGCAATTTTATTTTCGTATAAATTTATGATGTCCCTTTTCTATGGGGGGACAATTTTATTTAGACAAAGTGCAGTAGCACTCAAGAACTCCTAATATTTAATGTATAGAGAAGGTCATGAATTCATATCCACGCTGGGGCAAGTATTATGGTATATATGCCAGAGATGGATGGCACTTGTGTGAGGCAACACTGCTAAGGAAGACAGTAAATCATAACATGTTACTTCTCACCTCGCTGAAGCTGTAAAACGGATATAACACTTCTTTATATTGAAAGATCCAATTAGGGATGGGGAAGGTCAGGTCATAGAGAGTCGGGCTTCCCAAAAGCTGGGATTACCTCTCCGTGGTAACTGAGACACCTTTTGAGACGCGGAGAACAAAGTTTTTGCAGTGCAAATCAATAAATACCTGGCTGTCCGTCACTGTCTCTTCTCATTGTCATGATGAGGTTTCCTCTTGACGTCTGATTGAAACAAAGGAGATTGCGTCGCCACTTCTGCTAATAGGGGTTTGTGTCCTGCTCTCACTGCAGGTCGGGCCCACAGTGCAGGACTGGTTAGGCAATCCCTGGGAAATCCCATGAAATCCCACTTGGGGAACACTTCAGGGTTTGGGGGATATACGGGGGTTTCTCCTTCCCTGTGCTGCTTTCCGTTACCTCACCTTGCTGTGCGATTTGGCGGGCAATCCTTAGGCAGCAGCCACTTCTAAGGAGCCTCCCAGCACATTTTGGTGAGCGTGAGGGGACCATCCGAGCACGGCGTGGCTCGGCCTCTTCTCCTCCAGCCCAGGAACGAGCAGCCTTTGCCAACAGCTGCTTCTAAATGAAACTGCTTCGCTCCTGAGGCGCTCAGCACTCCCTGAAGTCCTGAGAGCTGGTAAATAGCAAAGCTATATTTGTTATATTTGGCAAAACTGGAGGGGGCTTAAGTGTAAAGGCCAATTAAGTGTACAATAAGGAACAAAATGTTAGGGACAAACAAGCTTGCCGGAGCTGGAGAAACTGTCACCCTTGGAAAGGCAGCGATGGACAGGTTTTTATCAGGAGGTGGGTTGCTGGCTGGGGTTGGTGATCTCTCCAGCTGCTTAATTTGTGTTTGACCAATAAACAGATCAGTGACATTAAACAGATTTTTAAAGAAACACAACAATTTTATGTGCTTTCCTTCTTTCTTTTTTTTTACTGACTTCTTCCTTCATTTGGGGTTATTTCTGTCTCTGTCATCTTCTCCTCTCTTCCCCACCTGTCTACATTTTTTCCCCATGTCTTTTGGATATTTAATATTAGAAAAGCAGGTAGAAGATTTAGGAGACCTTGGTCCTACTAGGTTGCCTATTCTGTGAATACTGCTATCAGAGGGATCCCCCTTTGCAGCCTACTGTCTCCGCCTGGATGAAGGGCTACGGGTATTTGACCCATGGCTGTGAACGTGACAGATCTTCTGCTGGCAAAAGCGTTGCTGCTTTTATTTCATTGACCGCTCACTTGACTGATCTGTGCTAACGTTGAAGGCAGTTGAGGAAGCATTTTAGCATTACTTGCTTTTGTGGGACATCAGACATTTAGCATTAGCTTCAGGTAGTTGTGTGGGTTTTGCTAAGAATATTTCCGATTAGTCAAATCGATGTAGCACATATGGACTAATCACTGGTTAGTGCACATCCATGTTACCAACGCTTCGGTTCCATGGGGGAAAATGTCCTGAAGCTTGTCCTGAAGCTAGGGCTGGGTAAGATTGCAGTAGTTTCTTTTGATTTATTTCATAAACTTGGACTTTTTGTTTCATTTTTGGTTTAGTTTGCAGGGTATTCACCTTGCGTTTAAAATTTGCAGACTGTTCAATCCCGCTCACACCTTTCAACAATCCGCTTCTTACAATATTCAAAATACTGTAGTGACCCAAACATAAAATGGGTTACAAAGGCTTGGAGAGCAGAGACTCGAGCTCTGATGTTTGTATTACCATCTTTATTTGCTGAAACAAATGGGAACGAAAGGAAGCTACTGCCAGAGGCAATCTGTGTCTCCAGTTGCAATGTGCATCTTCACGGATAGTTTATAAGCAAATTCTTCAAAATTGTTTCTACATAGTTTCAGGGGTTTTATCCTGCATTTGGGTCCATGCTGGATAGTATATGAAAAGAACAACAGACTCTCTGATAATATGAGATATATATATCTATCTCTAGTAAACGATTTAGATTCGTTTAGTTGTGGGCCTAGAACAGAAAAGAGACGCAAAGAATAGCAACCAGTGGGAAGAAGGATTGGTCTCCGGGAGAGAGAGTCAGGGTTTGTCTTTTACGTTTGGTGCAAGTACGTATCACTCAGCAGCGAAATGTGGAGTAGTTACAACATTAGTGGATTGGAGAGTTAATAACTTCGATGCAGAGAAATTAACAAAAGAAAACAGATGGCATTTCTAATAGTAGTTAAAGGGAATAATTGTTCTATCTAGCAATTGACTGAATAGTATGTCGAGCAATATCAACACCAAAAGGAAGGCAAATGCCAAACAAGGAAATGAAACAATGATAGCTTTTAAAGTTGTAATATTTGATTGGGAAATAAACGAGCCTGGCATTATGTAAGGACCTGTCTATGTAGAGAAATTAATCAATGTCACTATATTGGTATAATTATACCTTGCAAAGCGACAGAAGCCGAGCAAAGCAAAGGCACTCTGATTGCGGAACAAGATTCTCCACACGGGGAGTCGTACAGCTCTACCTCCAGTGCCGCAGTGGTACCAGTGTGGTTAGAGTCGTTCATCTGCCCGTGCAGACAAGCCCTGACCCGTGCAATGCTCCGCGCCCGCGTCCCCGTCCCGCTGCCTCTGCACCGCCTGCGGCGTTCCGCAGCCCCCCAAAGGGAAGGCTGTGGGGGTTCGGGTGCTGCGAGAGGATGCAGAGCCAAACGAGGAACCACGTTGCTGTTCAGGCTGGAACACGGCACGCAGTAAAGTGGCAGGGCCCCATGGAAAATATCATTTAAATACACTCAGTTCTACATTACACAAAACAACCCGCCTGTTGCCATATTTCACTATGGCATATCCTCTAATTGTGATCATATAATTTTTAACATTCTTTAACCTGCTTGCTAGGAGAAAAAATAAGAGTCTGTTGTTCTCTACAACTTAATTAAGTTGATAAATATCTTGGCGACATTTGAATAAAAAGTTAACTCAAAGCTTTGTGTTTGCAAAGAGTCAGTAATTTTCCTGACTCGAGTTTTGATGAGCTGAATTTGAAACCCAGGTGACTGGGAGGGAACGAGGCGAAAGGAAAGATCTAGTGCTTCTCTCCCAGGCGCCTCACACGCTTGGCTATCAATCTCTGAAACCACGTTCTGATGAACAGAGTAACACTTTAAATGGGAAAATTCAGATCTAACAGGTGAAAAAGACTAAATTAACAGATCTGAAAATCACTTGCTGTCTGGGAAAGGAAAAACTCATCTCCCATCCAAGGGCGCGAGCGGATTCAACGCGCAGCAGTGGGTCAGTGAAGCAGCTGGCCTCCTCTGGGCACTACCACAGGCTACCACAGCAATAGACGTGAACAGTTACACTTTCCACGTGTACACCTATGCTTTCTATATGCCCTGCACCTTCTAGAAGGATCGTGCTACCACTGGCAGCGAGTACCCAAGAGTGCGACTGTCGGCGGTGCAGGGGGGGAGGCAGGCGGAGCAGCGTCCCTGCGCGCCGGGAGGCTCGCAGCTCGGCTTCGCATCTGCAGGTATCGCAGCCTCCACTTAAAGGAGCCGAAAGACAGTAGGGCCTGTAGAATATTTTATGGTTTTAACATGCTTACGTACCATGCGGCCTTTTTTAAAATCACTGTAAATGTATAAAGATTATAGGTGTTCATGTACGCTATACTTTACAAGAAGAAAATCAATTTTTCATTCCTCTGCGGCAGCTTGCAATACAACTGGAGTATTACCTGAACCAAGTAAACAGAATTATCTTCTAACCTGAATAAGAAAAATGTAGCAGAAATTCTTTATATCTCTATTTTCAACTTTTATTATCTAAGCTTGACTGTGATTTAAAAGAAAGAAGGGAAGGGAAGATGAGCCAAATGCAGAATTGTTATGGAAGAAGCTAAAACGAGCGCCGTGAAAGGCCTGTGAAAGGTTCAGAATGGAAATGATTTTCAGTTTAAATTACTTTTGCAGGACTGGAATGTGGCAGTCAGGAAGCTTCCATGAAAAGTCCATTCTCTTTTCTTCTACCCTTTTTTCCTGTGTTGGTTTGCGTTTGTATGAATTGCCTGTGGGCCAGGCTGAAAAATGCCCATCTTAAAAGTGTGTATCTGTTCCTGGAGTGTCTGAGCACTTCACACACATTAAGAATTTCTCTTTTATAACCCTTGTAAACATCATATTGTTATTATTGTCTTTGTATTATAGAGATAAGTTCCTCAAGGTCGCATTAAAAGAACTGGGAACGGGGTTTTTGTCACAGGCCATTCTCTTCCCTGCACACTTGCGATAGATACCTCTCTGCAGCGCCTGGCCTGCAGACCTCACGAGAGGGGCACACAGGTTTGAGGGTCATTCCCTGGATTGCGGCAATGACATCCGGCCAACGGGCGAGTCGGAGCCGAGGCGGGAGAGCCCTTTGCTTGAAGAGAGCGAGGAGGTTTATGGTCTGAGCTCTGAAGGTCCCTGCAGTGGGCAGAGGGAGCCGGCACCCAAAGCCGCTGTCTAGCTGCAAGTGTAAGGGTTCAGATCAGAACCCAAAATTAAGCTTTTGGGCATGAAAAATCCCTGCAGCTTTTCCAGCAATGGATGTTTTGCCCCTAGCAGCACAGGTACATTTGTCTCATTAAATCTCGTTTTCAACACTCAGCAGTAAATAGTGCAGTACTCCCTAATTCCTCCCCCTAAACGCTTCCTAAAGTTGTTGCACCTCGTTTAACGCTTGGTGCGTTGTTTGCAAATGTTGGCTCCATCTCAGTGGCAGGCAGGAAGAGAAGGACAACCCCACCTGTGACACGTCAATACGTTTTGGTGTTTAGAACTAAGTATTTGCATTCTTCTTAAACTATATATATTGTAATTATGGTATCAGAATTAATGGAACTGCTCCAGTGTATGTCAGTGGAGTGTTTTACTCAGGAGGTTTTCTGTATTATGCCCATATCTCACATTTTTGAGGAAAATTCATCCCCTGCAATAACACAACTGGCCAATTATCCAGTGCTGCATAGGGAAACAACAAATGCAGCTTCATTCCTGCTGTGTTCAGATGACTTTCACAGTTACAGTTTCTCTCCTTCTGAATGTGTAAGTAGAAATTACTTCAGTGTCTTTAAAATTTACATTATTTAGTTTCTCATACTTTACTCTCCCTTAGAAAATCCAAATATAAGATTTGACTTCATGAGCTTTTTCCTGCATTAGTAAAGTCCACAGACTGATATAATCCTAGAAAAAAAAAAAACAAACCTGTGGTAAAAAAAAGTATATATTGGAAAAAAAAGAGGTGTCCTGCTGAATCTATACATCGACTATAACAGCAGTTCCATTGCTTTCTATCTGGAGCAATCCATGAAATTTTACAAGCAGGGAGAACGATTGCCACGCACAGCGTTCCGCAGCTGTCCTGGAAACTGCTCGGTGCTCCTCAGCTTACGGACTTCGAGGTAACCAATGTCTGGTTTATGTATACAAAATTGCAGCTCTTACTGCTTTGCAGTTTTTTGTCTTTTATACTTCCAGTTTTGTCTTTAATTTAAGGATTTTAGAACAGTATTGTTTTCTTGTCCTAAATTTCTAGATATTTTCACCTCCTGGAGCTTTTATTGTTTCATCTTTTGCCTTGGAAATAGCTCTGGATCGATGTGAAGATGATAATAGTCACGAACAAAATAATTTTATTGAACCTCAGGTTGTTTCTCCCTTGAAATATTCTAGATAATTTTCTTTATTCTAAACTCTTTAATGTGTTTCTTGAGTCCGCAGAAGTTTATTGTGTGAACTTATTAGCTGCCAGTGATCTTTCCTGGAAAATGGATAGCATCTGTTTTTTGGTAAGTCTGATCTTGTCTTGTTTTTTAAAGACGCCATCTGCTTTCCAGTGCTCCAGAGGGGACTGTGGTGTCCAGCGGGATTTTTATCATATGTTTGCCTCCTTTTCTGAACATCTGAATATTTTAGAGAGCAGCTAAAGGCATAATTCTTCCTCCTAAACAGTATACTTCTTTATGTATTAAAATCACACAGAAGTATTTCCAGCAAATTGAGGTTAAAGTTGTAAAATGTGGCTTATAAATGTTATACTTCATATATAATAATGGATACTTAGTGTATACTCATCAAAAGCGATTTTTGGTACAGAGTCATTGCAAATATATTAAATTAGGCAAACAACAGACGCATTTTCTGAAATGGGAGCTTTGGATTTGGTCCGCTAAAAATTGCTCACCAAAATGCTCTCAGAAATGCCTTTTAGTATCACCAATCACATCTACATTTTAAAGAGAACAAACAAAATCTAGCTTTATTCAACTGTGAATTCTATTGACCTGATTGAGCAACTTCTGTTCCTGTGAAAATTCGTTACTTGCATGCTAATTACCATGAAACCCTCTCGTCAGGATCGTGACGGGGTGTGGGTGAGGATTCTGCTGACGGTTTATTTCCTTTAAGTCCAACTGAGACCCCAGTCCCTTTCAGCCACCAGCAGTGAAGCACACGCTCAAGTTTAAGCATGTGCTTTAGTATTTTGTTGAATTAGAAATTTGGCAACTAGTGGGAATACTGATGTGAGTGAAATCATACAGGTGCTTAAGGCTAGAAAGATCTGAACCGTAGCAATAATAGAGAAGTGAAATATAATTATTTCCCTCATCTGAGGTCACATTCTGTGTTTCAGAACCAAAACATGAGGACTGTTTCACTTGGCACTACTAAAACAAAATATTTATCTCCGCGTTGTGTAAAGTCCTGTACTACGATTACTGCTCTAATGCAGTATTTTGCTGTGGAGGGTCTGAGGCAGTGGCTGAAGTACCCGAGTGGATCGTTAGCGTGGCTATTTCCTTAACAAGGCTCATAAATTTACTAGACCATTCTCATGTAATTTTTCTTTGTTTTCCTCCGCGGTCAACACGTGCTGGGTGTCGTTTCCAGACCGATGTTGTGTGTGTGTGGAAGACGCACAACATGAGGCGTGCCAAGCAAATGCCCTAACGGATGCAACGTTACTGATGAGTAGCAGCGCCTGGCGTCGGGTGGCGTCAGGCCGCCTTCCCCATGGATCAGCACGGAAACGCCCCCCCAGCCCCATCTGTTCGCATTGAGGAGGTTTTACAGAAATAGGGAAGTCACGTACCTGCCTTGGTCTGTGACACTCACCTACACCACGCCGTATGTAACGTCTTGCTTTATGCGCAGTAAATTGAGTGTTTGACCCCCTTCGTGCCATCCGCGTCGCACATGGCCCTGTAGCTTTCTCCACGTGGTGTATCAGTGCACACACACTGGTACGGAAGGTGTTAAATGCACATGCCTTCCCACTGCGTTAAAAAAAAAAAGACAATATTTTGCCACATACCTTAAAATCACATTGTCCCTGAATAACAACTGTTCCAGAGAAACAAGATATTGTATAATACTTAATTCTTCCTTGTTGCATGGAATGGAATTGTATCAGAACACTCGATTCAAACGTGACCATAATACAATGAGTTTTAAGCTCTATTTCAGCCGCTGTGAATAAAGAAGATTATTCCTATTAAGGTATGACCTTATCACATAATGTCAATAAGTGTTGTTTGGTCCTTATTTTTTACTAGAGGTGTTAAGCAGGTGATTAAGAAGTTAAGCAGGGTATATTCCCCTTTAGTGACATTCTGTCAACAAGTGCTACAGAACACAGAGATCCTGGCTGAATACTCTTCCTTTTAACTTTTCAGGTCATGCCACTCCTGTCTGTCAGGCAAATACAATAGGAATTACTCAATTTAACACCATTTCAGTTCTAATTGAATTCCATTTGCTAAATCCTGAATAAATACATTACAACTGCTGCTTCGGTCAAACAGAGAGAAATAGCCATCTTTTAATGACTCCCCTGTGGATTTAATGCCTATTCTATCTGTTAGAATAATGATTCCTACATCACTGGAATATATTTAAAGGATAATAGTTATTTAAACATACCAAGTCTTTATACAGCAGATAAGTATTTTTAATTTGCATGTATGAAATCAAAAGGAGGGCTCGAATAACTAGTTACCAATTTGTCTGTTTTCTAAAGTATCTTGGTATCAGAGCAAAGCTACGGGATTATGAAAGGGTTTTATGTTTGCTTTTATTATCAGTCTTAGGTGGGGAAAAGGGATCCCGTCAAGGATGGGATTCACGTCACCAAACACAGATAACCCATGGAAATGCGCCCCTTGCTCGTCACCCCGATAGTCTGCTGGAGAAAGCAGGCCACCGTCCTGGGACTCATCTTTGTGGACAGCAGATCTATGGAAAAGCTTAATGAATGACCCCAGAAAAGCGATCTCCGGAGGATTCACAGGTGTTTTCTCCATGATAGGGATCTGAAGTTAGGTGAGACGAATCCCACTTAAGACCATAAATGAGAAGTCCATTTGTGGAAATTAGGAGGCTCCTCCCGAAAAGAAAGGTAAATGCCTCACAAGGGGTAAGTTGAAGGGAAAGGAGGGAGCGAAATTGTCTCACTGAAAAGAAACAAACCAAACCAAAAATTGGAACCTTTCATTTGTTTCAGACCAGTTGAATATTTCAACTCAAAATATCACCAGTTTTTTCTTTCTTTTCATAAGAGATCTGAATCTGTTGCTGCTGATGTCACTCGTAGGCCAGTGGTCAGGCATTTAGGCATTCCCCTGGAACACGGGGGCTGCACTTCCCAAAATGCTGCTCAGAACCAAGCAGAAGGAAGATGTGAACCCACATGTCCCTGTACTGAGATGAGTGTCACCGTTACTGAGCCGCGGCAGGCACACAGCCTTCTCTGCCTTGCTAGTTTTGTGAATGGTCACCTAAGACTCCTTTTTTTTTTTTTTTAATCGGCCCAACTTCTTTGCCAAATTTGACTCAAAATGCTGAATAATTTCAGTTCTAATTAACTTTTTTGAATAAACTATTCACAGCCTCCCACTCGCTCTGCCTCCAAAGTTCCATCTTTAGCACAGATCTTGTGAAACAATGTGGATCATGAGAAAGAGAGAATCTAACATAAATCATGTACTTTGCATAACTTCTTTTAAATATAATGTTTTAAGCATAACGGTCTTCAAAACATATCCATGCTAGATGATTTTTCAGGACTGTGTTCCAATTAAATCCATTGCAGCTTGAGTTAGAGGTTACAGGTTGAAGATCACCCGGGACTTGTATGACTCTCGCTACAGAGGTGGATTTCATCTCTTTGAACAAACGTGGTCTCATCTGTGGTTAAGGCACCTCAGAGGAGCAACGCCGGTGCTTGCTGAGCGAGCCCTGCTCCCGTAACCTCGCCCACCCAATTAGCCAACTGATGATATTTGTGTCTTGGTAGCAACATTTTTAAGAGGAAGCTCTTTGCCCTTTCTGGTGAGGCAGAGACTAACTCTCAACAATGAAGAGTTCAAAGACTTGTGTTATTTTTTGTCTCAGAAAGTTGCCTCGAACGTTAAATGAGTAGAATGAACGCTGAAATTGAGAGTTCCCTTGTCAACCAGAACAGAGAGGGGAGTTACCTCTCCTGCCGCCTCCAAGTAGGCTTCTTTTTCTTCTTCACCGCTCCCTCTTTTTCTGCATTATTTTCCAAACATTCAAAAACTCCTTTGATTTTTATCTTACCCTGAAGAATTTTTAATGTTTTACTAATGTTCTGAATGCAGATCACTAGGAGAATATAATTCACCCAGAAATGAGCTAAAATGTAGCTGTGGCAAAAGTATCGTAATAGCTTTTATGAGTTGGAAAATAGCTTTTATGAGTTGAAGAATGTTTGACCTGTTGTGTGCGATTTATTCCGTTTTGGCATTCCTGCTCAGTCCTTTCCAGATAGAAGTTCAAAGGTACGCAGGTGGCGGAGCGGCTCCCGCTTCCTTTGCCTGTGGACAGCGTGCTCACAGCTCCTTCTCCATTACCAAAGGAGAGTCGTTTTAAAATGTATTCACGATTGTGTTGCAGCAAGTTATATTTTCCTTATCACAGCTATCAGTAAATATGCACCCTGTGGTGCATCGTCGCTAAGGTAATCCACCATGGGTGATGAAAACATATTGAGTTCAGGACTTTTAACCAGTAAAGGAATGCAGCAAGAAAGTGTTATTTCGAAGTGTGAGCTGAATGAGCGGATGAGGTACGGAGCCATCAATGATTGCCAAGGCACCAGAATGCTTATTCATTACTGAAACTAACTTTCGCTGATTTTGCAGTCACCAGGGACTGTCTTCACACTTCCCACTTACACCCTTGGCCTTCTCCGTATGTTGGTAGCCACCTCCCTCTTCATCCAGTGGGATTCACAGCCCCATGACTGCTTTCGAGGCTGTACAGGCAGCGGTGTGTTAAACATCCCCGCCGACAGCATGGTGGCCCTGGGGCATTCACAGGGGTCACATTGCTTGTCGTTACCCTTAAGGTGATGCTTCCTTGCCTTTAGGTTTAATATTAACTGGGTTGATGACAGAACAAGTGATTTTTTTCCCCTCCCTTTACTTATTTTGGTGTATTTATGAATCACCTTACAAAATCTTGCAAATAGCCCACTCCAAGATCAGAAAAATACCAGCTTCTGTAGCTCTGTGTTGTTTTCATACCTGGTGGTATTTCTGCTGTGGTCAATGAAGGGAATAAAGGAAAAATCATGCAGTGATTTTGCTTCTTCAAGAATTAAACACTGAATGAGATACTTAGGATCATCTGGCCATGCTACTTGACCTTTTGAGTATTATGGCTGAATGGTGACAATGTATTTTTGAAGAACTGTCAAGAAATAGTGTATGGGCAGGTGTTCAGAGGATCCCTTTAAGGTTGTCATGTTTTCTTTCTTGTATTCCTAGACTGTAAGTCAGTAAGAATGATTTGAAGAGGTGGTTCTCCTCTCCTCTCCTCTCCTCTCCTCTCCTCTCCTCTCCTCTCCTCTCCTCTCCTCTCCTCTCCTCTCCTCTCCTCTCCTCTCCTCTCCTCTCCTCTCCTCTCCTCTCCTCTCCTCTCCTCTCCTCTCCTCTCCTCTCCTCTCCTCTCCTCGCCTCGCCTCGCCTCGCCTCGCCTCGCCTCGCCTCGCCTCGCCTCGCCTCGCCTCTCCCTCTCCCTCGCCTCTCCCTCTCCCTCGCCTCTCCCTCTCCCTCTCCCTCTCTCTTTCTCTTTTCTCAGGGTGACCTTAAACTAATCTAATCTATGTAGATAAAAAACCCCATCTTCTACCTAATGAAAAGATAAAATAAACCCACAGAGATTTGAGGTGTGTGATACACTGTTATGTGCTTACAAACCAAAATGTATTGGCAGTGGCCCAAAAGTGTCTTAGAAGATACACAGAAATAAGATAGACAGGTAGAAACAATTATTGATCAAGACCTTTTGTACTAGGAGCTAAAGTTAATAACATTTTATATCAAAATCAAGTGTGGATCCTCAGGGTGGGAGATGTATTCTGAAAATGTTTACTCATACTTTGCTATGTGCAGGCTTGTAGGGAAGCCATTCAAACTCAGTAGCATGGGAGCAGAAAAATGGAAGATCACAAACACTTTGTAAATTTAAGCGCTAATCAGTCATTGTTTGTTTGTTTTTTTAAGTTAATGTGGCTACATGTGGCCAAACACAACTAGATTGGATTTTTTTTTTAATTTAAAATTCCTTGGTAGACAGAACAACCATTTCAGGAAAGAACAGTCAGATTATTATATTTGCAATATACATTTTAGTTATGCTGTTTAATTAACAAGGACAAATGCAGCACGTCCTCACAGTGTAAAATGAAGAATCTTGGTTAAGAATGGGTTAGGAAAACCACGCGTAAAGCTAGCTAGTAAAAACAATTTGCAGAACAGAGCCGTGTTTCAATTGTGTACACAGTTACTGCAGCCACAGCGGCAGATCTGGAGAGTTGCAGGCATAGGTCTACTTGGGCACTTTGTACATTCGTTATCCCTTTTGTGTATGGACTCAGAATAACAAACGTGAAAGCCAGGAGTATGAACTCTTGGCTGTCTCGAATGACCACATTCAGTCTTATACTCTTTGTGGGCAAAGGAAGCTTGAGAATTTATTCTGGACATGGTCATTAGTTAATGGGACAAATATTCTGTCTCTTCTGTGGCCAGACATGACAGAAGAGGCATAAACTGTCCTCAGGTCCTTAGGGATTATCTCAAATGGGGAGCAAACCCTTACAACTATGGAGCCAGTCCATCCAGCTTGGCACCTTGCCTTCCCACGGCGGGGAGTGTTGAAGACCCATCAGCATTAGGAGCGGGAAGGTCGGGCAGGTGTATAAAGGATGGCACAGGTGATATCACGATGCTCAAACTAAGCACAGCTGAGTTGCTGAGGGCAGCATAACCTGGATGCAGAAGAGAATCTCGTTCATTGAAGATACCATCTGCAAGACTGGTCTAAAGGAAGGTTTTACCAGAATATTTTGGGTCTAGTCTCTGCCAACTAAAATAACTTTGCTCCAGATTGAGACAACTGTGAACAAGTCAAAACCCCAAGCGTACTGGCTGCATTTACACGTTGACACTTTGAACCAAGCTAACGATGCTCCTGTTTCAGGTGTTGGGAATTGTCTGTAACTCTGAACTTACACGTTCACAGCAGGAGGTTTGAAAACAGCTTCCAAAGGTTGTGATCAGTCACTCGCTGCTTGAAGGTATCTTTGCATGTTTGTAGGCATTCTCGCTCTCATTTCAAATTAATCAAATCCGTGTCTTTCTTTGGGTCTGACCAGCTGCAGTCACGTTGTTCCTCTAGGGACAGGTACACGATAATGTTTCTTTAACGTACAATTAGGACTGGGCTGCGTTTTTTTCAACCAGAATTATTTTCTTCTTTCCATTTCCTACCCTGCAAAAACATATGTATATTTTATTCTCTTTCTTCTTGTAAGCTTTGCTAATTATAGTACAAGTAAAGGCCTTACTCTTTTCTTTCTGTTACGTTTGAAAAAGGATGCTTAAAGAAGGCATTGCCTTTAGGAGAGATTTCTGGCAGAAGAAATTTCTATTCTCCCAACAACACTCAAGGCTAAGTTTGTTTTGATTGAACACTCTTCAAATGGGATTTTTTTTTTCCTTTATATAAAAGAATAGCTTTCCTTCGAAGGAAAAATGATATCTAAAGTCTCTCTCATACTTTGGATGTTTCCTCAGACAATATAAAGAATATTTCTTCTTTCAGAACAAAAAGGAAATGAAGACATTCTCAGTTTCCCAGGTGTCTGATCTGCATAACTGAAAACTGACAAATGGGCATTGGTAAAAAATCCAGAAGTATCTGAGCAAAGCAGCCTCTTGTGGCAAATTAGGAGAAAGTGGATTCCTAAGTCATATACATTCGAAAAATATGCTTTTTACTTTTTTTCCTCTGTAATCCTCCTCACAATTGGTGATTGCACCGCCCTTTGTTTCCTAAAAGGCATTTTAAAAATAGACTAATATCAGGGCTTACATGAGCTTTGAAAGGCCCTAAAAATGGCATAAATCTCCCCAAGCAGGGCAGTATTCGGTCTTCCAAAAGGGTCCAAAACGCTGTGGTGAACCACAGTTAAAACTCATGATCATTTCATATTAAAATAGACACGTTTTTCATATTAGGGATGTAGCTTTTCGTCTTCAGAATTGTAAAGCATCTTGCCGGCATTTCACCTCTCCTGCATCACTTCTACACCTGAGTTCTTCCTCACCTCGTCAGACGATGGAAATCCATATCCAGCACCTCTGAGCACCCTGAGCTGCTCCCACAGGATACAGCCCGGACCATCTAAACTTCGGAAAACCAGTTGTGGACGGAGGTATTTGGCAGCCTGATTCCAGATCATTGTTGTAATACCAACATCCCTTCCTTCATTCACAGGTGGGAATGCTCCATCTATTCCCCCAGTGTTTTGTGCGGAACAAAAGCCCCTGGGCTACCAAGAGGCCAGAAGGAATGAAAGAAGCCGAGAGACCCCGCAGGGGAACCCTCTGTCGCTCAACGCTTCTCAAAGCAGGATGTCCTGCTGCTACTGCAGCTTCGTGAGGCAGAGCTAATTGCAACAGGGATCCTAGAGCAATGACATCTTGCAGGAATGGAAGCAATAAGCTCCACAGGAGAAGGTGGGCTTGTGCCTTTAGACCTCGGGAGTGGCGTCTCCAGGTTTTCCTGTGTGGTTTTACCAATGTAATGGGCCCTCCTACCTTTTACGTAGGTAACTAAAGTGAAAGTCCCCGACTAAACTTCTTTTTTCACTGTAAGTTTTTTACACAAGATGAGATGAGACAATCTCACTTGTGACCTTAGATATTAAAAAAAAAAAATTACATACGTGGTTGCTTAATTTGCAGGTGTCTCTGAACATTTGAGCTCACGTATATTAAAGATACACACTGCTTCTTGTCCTGAGCACCTTTGTGATACGGGATGCTGAAAGAGACTGCCTGGCCGTGAGTTTCTAGTAAGTATTTGTCATGAAGCTGTGGCAATTACTGAAATGACTGTGCATTTGCTCTATTGATTGTTGGCCCACCAAAATAAAATTACATTTGGCTTCAGCTAATTCATTTTCTGTACCTGAATATCAGTTTGCTCTCTGCTGAGACCTACCAGCAAAAAAATACAGTTAGTGGGATAAATGTTAACATTTTTTCTTCTTATTCTGAAAACATCTCATTATAGATAAAAAAAAAATAATAAATCACAGTGAGATACAGACAGGTAAATGCCATTTCACGTTTGTATCTTGTGAGTTTTATTTCTAGGAGTCAGGCTACTTACAGGCACCACCAAAGTGATGGGAGAGCGGTGTGTCTAGCGTGGGCCTGACGCGTCCGGGAGCCAGAAGGGTGTAGGAGGCAAAAGGACTGACAGCAGCAGTAGCTGGGTTAAAAGGACACATGGAAATTGGGATGAGGCAGTGTCCTGCATATTGGACTGAGTCCCTGACTCTCTGGTGCGTGTCGCTGCTGACTAATAATGCAGCACTAGCGCTTTAGAAGGCTATGAAACTTGAGGGGCATAATTTTGTCCAAGATGCTTATCTTCAGTGCCCGCATTTGTCCTGTGCATTATCTCTGTTCAGTCCTGCAGGCACCTATTTCTTGAAAGCAGATGCAAATCTTCAGCATTAATAACTGCACGTATGCAGTGAGGTTCTCTGCTGACAGTCGGGCTCTGCGTTCGTCAGCTGGTGGCAGGAAGGCAGTGCCATTTAACTTCCGTTGTGACTTGTGCAGAAAACTCCGTATTCCTTGTACAGAGAAGATGCTGTGGGTTGGTAAATGCAGACTGGCTTGTCCCAGTCATTGTAAAAGGAAACTAAACACAGTCTCTAAGTTTGGCAAACGTGCTGATATCATTAGCGCTTGTAATACAGCAAAATCTAAAAAACGTGACAGATCCGAATCCAATAGCATACAGTTGTCAGCCGTTAAAACCCCACTGTTACTGCCTCGTACACAGATCAGTGATCACAGAATGCCACACGTTAACTAGGGAACGGTTCTATTGGAGATGGTTGGGAACAGAGGGTTTGATTCTTCTTTATCTCGTGGCTATTTAGTACCAGTCGAACCAGCCCAGAATGAGAAGAGCTCAATTCCTCTTTGCACATCCTCTCTGGCACGACGCTGATTATTGATTATTTGCAGATGGTTGTAGCATAACCATGTCATTATACTGCAAGATGCACACAGCTCGTCATACAGAACTGTGGACATTTAACAGGTTCAAACTATTTTCCCTGGAGGTTAATATAATGATTCCTGTTGATTTCAATGAGCTTCGGACAGGGCCCTTAGTGCAGCTTTTCCCCATATGTCTTAAAATGAACGTTTCTTGCCAATATTTTCAGGTTTATTGTAGCTTCCTTCTGCCTCAGGCAAGGAAAAACAACAGGACACAATGACAGCACATTATTGGAAGTAGCATGATAAATTCTAAATAGATATAATTAGCATGTGACCCAAAAGAGACCTGCATATAATTAATATTGAAATATGGTGCATGCATTTTACAGGAAAACATATTGTGTATTCAGAGCGGAACGTTTGGAGAACGGAGGCCTGTCTGTAAATGGCTTGTCTTTTTTTTATTTTAATCGGAATTGAAATTTCTGCACTTGAAGAAATACAGAATGATCATTAAAAACACTTGGACTTTAGAAATGACACCACCTGCTTCCTCTTCCTCTTTTTTATTGTGACAGTGGGAAAAAATCCTTAAATCTTCAACTGGGGAAATGTGCACTAATGGGGAAACAGACCTCTGAGGAGCCGGCAGACTGACAAGCTGTTCAGGAGCATGAGGCTTTTCAGCAAATAACATTCACTTCTCTGGTAGCTTTCGGTAGATTATGTCATATCGAGAAGTCCATACTTATTTGAACCCAGCAAAGTGAATGAATAACAGATACATAATGAGCATCCATGAAAAAGGGGAAGAACATCTCCGATATAAGGTGAAGATTAAGAGGGGCAGAGCCACCAGTGAGCTGGGAATGTGTTGCCTTCTGAGTGACATTCAGTTCTATCACACAGCAGCTCATTACGCAGTCTGTTTATACCAGAGGGAAACAAATATAAAAGTTAGTCCTTTATATTTCACATTAAATGCAAAGAGTTCAAGGGGACCGGAAGACTTCATTATGGAATCTGATACCACCCTTTATATTTTGCTGGGTTGGAATAATTTGAGTAGGTTTTTTAAAGACTTTATATCAAATATTTAATTAACATTTATTCTGCAACTTTGGAGGCCGAAGCTTTGGATCCAGGATATAATTTTTTATCAGAAGGAATAAATATAAAACAGATGTTAAGCAGAGGCAATAAATTTCATCTTAATTGTAACTCTAGAGATGACTTTCTCACCAAAACACATTTTTTCTCTCTCCGTAGCTTTAATTCTCAGCTCCGTAATGACACAGTGCACTGTCCAGCTACATTTCTGGTTATATTAGTTCTTCCAGTTATATTTTTGCACTAAGATAAATGCAAGGTCATAGTCGAATTTTCAAGCATTAGTCTTCACAAACAGACTATGTCATGGATTAGCAGTTGCAAATCCAACATTTTGATTTTTGTGGCAGTTCTGTCTGATAGGGTTGTTGCTACGGAAGGTATCTGGCATTTTTGTTCTTAAAATCCCCTGTGCGTGCCCGTCTGACAGACTCCCGGATGGCCGGTGCCTGCAGGTGTGCGTTGTGCCCGTGCAGATTCCCGCAGCTAGATGAAGTTTGCTGGGAAGCAGAGCTGGGCAGGGGCTCTGGAAGGCAGAGCCGGACTGCAGGGGGAAGGGCTGCCAGTCACCCCCAGTCTGGCACTTCGCTGCCAGCCAGTGCTTGGGACTGGTGTGTCTCTGAGGTTGGAACCAGCGCCCAACAGAAAATGGAGCTTTCAAACGCGAGTTCATTGAAGACAGCGTTACAGTGTTCACCGAAGTGGCACAATTGGACCTAATAGTTTGTTTCGTCATGTTTCGTGGGTTCTGAATGTTTTCTTCAATTAATAATTATTCTGCATTTTTCTTTCCCTTTGCTAAATAGTTGTTTAATATTATGGTTGAAAACAATGAAACTCTTCCCTTACTGTGATTTTCAAACAATTAGTTCTGGGCAATGGGTTGCCCATGAAAACTCCTGACATGTCTCATGGCCAGAAGAAATAAAAAAATTAAGCAAACGGAGGTTATTATAGAGCAAATTGTAGACTTCTGCACAATATCGCTCAGTGTTGTGGCCTCTTGGCAAGCAAAGCTTTGGATGGCTATCCTAGAGGAGAGCTGAACTGTCTCCTCTGTGTTTTATTTACATTAAATGCTTCTAGAATGAATCTGGTACAGGCTCAAAAGACCGCGGAAGAGGTCACAAGCAGATCTAGAAAACAGGGAGAGTGAGAACGGTTCATTGTGCTGGTCATAATGATAATTGAACTAATCTTGAAATGTTTATTAACTGAGTATTCAAGCTGCTTGAATCTCCCCATTTTCATGCTTTTCATTATATGAAAATTATATGACAAAATGCAATTACTGTTTTTTTTTAATTGCTGCAGAGTGTTCTATTAGCTTTGTTTCCAGGACTGTCCTGTTACTATTCAGCGCTGAAAGCAAACCGTTCATCTTGGGCATACAAGGTGCAGTCTGGACCTTCAGACCTCGGTGACGACAGGGACGTTCACGCACGAAGTGCAACATGTCCTTGGCCAGTGTCTCACCCACGGCAGAACTGCCGCGCGCTTATTTATGATATTTCAACAGGCGATTGAGCAAAGAAAATTGTATTTTAATCCAATCATACATGAAATCAATGGAACCATTAATCTGGACTACTGAACGGGATGATTGGAGCGGACTATTCCTGAAGACCACCAAACTTCTAGCAACAGCCTGCTCTTAATTCCAAAAGATGTGTGGCTACTGCAGATCGCTTACAAAATGTATGGTAAAGTAAAAGTACAGTGGCCTCTCGGTTTCTCTGGTTTCTGTAGCCATTTAAGTAGTCCTCTCACTTTTCTTCTTTTGTTATTAAATAGTAAGCTCCAAATAAGGATCTCTGTCAGTCATTACTGAGAGTGTTTTTATTTTACCCTTTTCAAAGAGTGAATATCACTTTTAAGTTGTTACAAGGTACTAGTTGTATACAAAATAATGCTTCTGATGGTGAAATTGCCAGTTACACATAGTAATTCCTTCATTGACTGTCAGACCTGTCATGTTGCAGAAAGGTAGGTCAGTTGAATTGGTTATTAATGGATCTATTCAAAAAAAGCATTTAAGGTTTGTTTCCACAAAAAAAAAAAAAAAGGACTTGCTGCATCATTTATCTGTGGAAGTGAGTAATGTCTTTATCCTTTTTAGCCGATTAATAAACTGTGATCCCTAGAACAGTAATTTCAGGATCATGCCATTATTTGCTAATTCTTCATTTCTTAAGAAAATATTAAAATTGCAGTTGGCCACAGCAGGACAGGCCCATGCATCATTGAAGAAACCAGTAATTTATGATGCATTTGGAACTCTATATTAACATTCCAGGCTGTAATGAAGTTTCATATCGAACAAGGTCAGGCCTGATTGTATGATTAAATAATGTGAAAATGTTATTAAAAGTTTGCATTTCTCTTCAGATTTTCAGCATGACTGTTTTACTTTGGGGCACTCCATTAATCAAACCCACGTTGGCTTTGTTGGGTCATGTTCCTTCCATCGCCTGTTTCTGCAGACACGTAGTGATCAGGTTAAACAGGCTCCAGAGGGGTTACGAAGTTTTCACAAGTGGTTGGTTTTTCTCTCTTCCTTCAAACCTGAAAATTAGATACACATCGGTTGTTGTGGCTGGGTCTTCTTCATGCTTGGGCCATCACACTGTGAAAGCGAGTGACTTACACCTCAACCAGGTTTCTGTATTTTGTGAACAGTTATTCTTCCGTTATGCTTCCAATTAATCTTCCCTTTTTCCCAAGCTCTTGGGGTACAGAGCCACGTACCGGGCACACACCGGGATCTCCAGCCCACCTTGATCCTGTTCTGGCAGCATCCAGTCTAGAATCCGCTGGCTTTATCCTGAGGCCACCTCGCACCCCTCTGCACGTGGAGAAGGAAACTCCTGAGCTGAGAGGACGGAGCTGAGGTGTCTCTGGGCTTCTGGGACAGAGGGTTAAACTCAAGTCTTCGAAATCCCTTGCTTGAAGCTAATCAGTGTTTTGGGAAACATGTAGAAACATTTTGGATGTTAATGAGGTGCTGCTTGGTACTGGATGACAGCTACAAACATGGCGGGGTAGCACAGCAGTAACTTGATGGGCTTTTTTCCTGGGATTGAGACATCAGTCTCTACAGCCCCTTAAACGTAAACTGGGGTACAATACATTAATACTTTATGTACTTTTAATTGAACAGGGCTGTTATTGAGTTTGCTGTTTGCAAACCCCCATTAATATCCACATTTCTTGTGTGGAAATCTGTGAAACTGAATCGCTTCTGCAAAATTACACTAAGGCATCTTTCATCCTGCTACTTAGCAAGGACCTTTGGTCCTTGTTTCTCGCCTCCTCTCCTCAGCTATAGCACTTGTCAGTTTGTATTATGCATACTTGTAAATAACAGAAAATGAAAAAAGATATTATCCAGGTAGGAGGTCATGGAAATTCTACAATGTAGCCTTTGAATAATCCCAAATGATAATTACGGTGTTAAAGTCAGTGTGTGTGTATAAAGGTATATATGTATTACATATATTCTTACATATATGTACTTATATATAAATATATAGCTACAAAACATTGTAAACATCTCCTTTTCCAGTAACAGCTAAGCTCCAATACTGGAAGACAGGGCAGGAGTTTCACCATTGATATCAACAGTGTTGGATCATGCCAAGAGCATAAAATAAAAAACTGTCATGAATGTTTTGCTCCCTGAACTTACTTTCTTTTGTTTTGTGGTACGGCTGGCCATCCTCCTTGAGAAGACAAAGCACCTAATGAGGAAAGAGATCCTTCATGAACACTATTGTTCAAGCCAGTCCTGCAGGTGAGAAGAAGGACGGGAAGGCTGTGTGCACAACATAGAGCAGCTCTGACTTTTCCCGGAAAGCTTATTGGGAAAAAAAAAGACCTTCAGAGCTGGTGGTTTTGCGCTACATATTCAGCATTCACAACAAACTCACAATGCCAAAAAAGGTGGACTGTAATGTGAATGAAATGAAATGTGGAGCCTTGAAAGCGGAGTGGCTGGTTCCCTGCCCTGTTCTCCTCGCTTTGTAAAGGCGATGAAGGTTAACCGGAGCAATCAGGTAGGGATTCCTTTGCTGTAATTGAATTTCTGATGGCTCTAATTCACCTACCAACGGTCTATTGCATAAAAAGCATGTCAGGGAGCAGAAAGGGAACGCCTGGAGAGTTCAGCAGTGCAGAGCCAACAGCCTGGGTCCAGGTGCTGTGAACAGGAGCAGACGTCCAGCTGCTGCCACTGCCGGCGCAGACCGAGTAGCCTGTCCCCAGGTCCCAAGCAGAACACCGGTGGTGACGCAGCAGGCACAGCTGAGCTGGGTTTGCCGTACTTCTGGATCTGCAAGTTTTGTTCTCCTTTCAACACTCTGAACTGGAAAACAATAAATGTGCATTCGCAGACTGTTATCTGGGGGCCTTGCCAGAGATATGTCATCTGATTATGCATGTAGGTAGCATTTAACATAATCTGCCCTGACACATTCATAAGATAAGACAAAAATAATATTTTATCACCATGCAGCAACAGCCTCTGATCAAACTCCAAAGTCTTAATTAGGGATTTCTCTCCAGGTCCCCGCTTGTCTGATGACCATATAAATGTCTAAATTAGATAAATAATATAGTCCATACTGCATGATAGTATACAGCAATTTAAAGCCCTAGGCAGTGAGCCCAACAGCAACATTTCCCTTTTATATTGCTAGGAATTCAGCTAAATATGTGCATCTAGAAGTTCCTCTTACGATATTGATTCTGCTTTTTAACTTCTTTATAGTTTCTGTGAGGGAATGCTGTTGTTGCCATTCTTCATAAACTGAGAGATGAAAGGATATTGGGTTGTTTATGATACTTGGCATAAATGACATTTTATATTTTATTTCAAATTTTAATCAATATTTGGTCTGTAGTTTGCAGATTAATATACATATAAGCTGTACACATTCTACAGTAGGAAAATCTACCCAGTGCTTCATTTATATTCCAAATCTATTAACCCTATTTTTCATAGCAACAAGCTTCCTGCAGATTTAAACAGGAGCTTTTGAGTTCCTTATCCATTTCTACCACTGTAGGAATTACATCTGATATTTAAACAAGTTTTTTGTGAACGAGGCAGTAATATCTTAGTCTCTAAGTAATCCAAAGCCATGTTTCCAGAATTTTCCCTTGATTGTTCTTTAAATATAAGGAGTTGTATTTGGTTTTTTCTAGCGGTTAGCAAAGACAAAACATTCCTGAAAGTGTCCACAGTCTAATGCAGGAGCGTGCGACTCCTGTCTCCTACACGAAGAGATTCGCAACATAACCTGAACGCCCCTGCAGGTCCGGCCAGGAACAAGGTGGATCAGCCACGTGGGAAAGAATTTTAGATTAATTTCCCAGTACAAGGCAGCTGGGAACTGTTAGGTGGGACTGCTGGTTTGGAACACCTTTCCTCTGGGGCAGTGGGAGCAGTGCCTGCCCCAGGCTGTGCACAGCCAGGACAAAGCTCCAGAAGCCATAAATTGAACGTTCTCACTCCTTGAACTTCACGTATCCAGAGGCGGTGATGTCAGAAACCAGCGTTAATTCTATGTAGCAAGATCCGAGGCCAAATATACAGGCAACAGAATATAAACAAAATTAATATCAGCAAGTCAGTAACAATTTGAAACTCAGCTGAAGAACTGAGGTCACTGCTCCTGAATTTGTAGTATCTGCTTAGAGATAGAACAGTAAGACGTCATCAGCTCAGGAAGTTTGCTTACTATTGCATCCATTCCAATCAAAACGCCTGATAAGGAAAAAGTACGTGAAGAGTAGGAAAAAGCACGTGAGCAGTAGGAAAAAGCAAGATGGACTGATGGCACAACGCAGCGCTGGCCTTGGGAAATTAATTCTACCCCTTGGAAAACATTGTAAAGGTCTGCATCGCATGAAAGACATTAATGGTGAAATACAGCGGTTAAATCGTGGGAAACCTGAGGATGACTGCAGAGGTGCGGAGGATCTGCTCTGACGGTGAAGCCACTGATAAAATCAAAAACTTCGCCAAAAATTTTGGACCACTATAAACTTATTTGAAAATATCTAGATGGATGTCTAAAAAATGTAAAGAAACATTCCAGAAATTTTGAAATGATATTTTAACTAATTCAGATACTTGATTCAGGAAATTTTTTTGAGTTTTCATGTTTTTCCCTGTTTGGGATAGGTTATTACTTTAATATGTCAAAAGCTTGGTATGAGTGGAGAATAATTTCTGGCATCATCTAACATTTACCTGTTAAGATTGTTGCTTTATGCAAATTCCTGGTTTGCTAATGGTTTTGGTGGTGCATGGAAAAGAAGTAAATGCCAGTAGAATGATACCGTTTCTGGATCTGCGGCTGACCCTGTTTGTAACACTTTAACTTTGCATTTCTGCTGCTCTCTCCAGAGGACATTTTGGGCAGCCACTGTTTCTTATGATGTGTCTGCATCTAGCTATTGTTTCCGGGTCAGAAATTACGCTATAATATAAATAGCTCATATGCAGTTACTTTGGGTGTTGCCATTTCCTGTAAAAATGAAGAGAATTCCTTCCTCTGTTAAAATTTTGCTTATTTTTCAGCTGGTTTACTCATTTTTATCAGATTTTCTGGTATAAAACTGATTTACCTGTGATATTTCTTTCTCTCCTGAGAAATTCACATCTGTCTCTAGCATCTGTCTCTAACTTCATTCAAAAACAGTGGTGGTGAGGAACATTAATTTTATGGATATATTTGTATCAATGTGTTTCTGTTAATAAATCATTTGTTATTTTCAAGAAGAATCTGCAACCTCTACCTACGAATATTTTTCAGAAGCAGAGCTAATGCACAGGAGCTAAAAATAATCTCATGGAACAAAAATGAAAAATACAGAGAAGTCAATTTTGTGAGTTAACACTGGCATCTTCTGAATATTTTTACCAGAAAAGGACCAAAGAATCAGCAAAGCAGCATCTTGTTTCAGCAAAATTTATAGTAGTAATCAGTTCCTGTACAGCTTTGATACCCTTTTGGCTTTGACTCTTGATTTAAATCGCTTCTCTGGGAATATTGTGAATAAACCAGCACCCTGCACACAAAAACAGTCCACAAAAGGCACTAATTCTCTCCCCAGAAGTTCCACCTCGTTTTTTAAAGGCATCTTGCTCAGCAGAGCAGCTCACAGGCAGATACTCTGTGGGTTTCAGCATGAGGCAACGTTTGGGGGTCCTTCGATCTGATCCCAGGTTGTGTCTGGGCCTGGCTGCAGACACGCCGTCTTCATGGGCGTCAAAATACAAAGCACTGAATGTTCCCCATCCTGATCTGAGAAATGCACCAACAGACAAGGTGGGATCCTGGAGCATCGGTGCTCGTGGCTCCATCCCTTCTGCCCATCCTTCCTTCGTTTTCTAGGACAGACCAGTGGCAGAGGAGAAGAAGCATAAGCTGCTTCACAGCACGTGGGTAAATAACTTCCTCCTCCTTTGATAAAACCGGAGGAAAGCTTTGTGATTCCTGAGCTCTCCATCCCTGGGACGGCGCAGTTTTGTCCACTGATCCCTACACAGAGTGTATCGCTGCATCAGCCTGAGACACAAGACGTGCGAGTGGCTGCGTGGGGCAGCGCTCCCATGGTGTCAAAATGTCCGAAGAGCCCCTCTGCCTGCTGGGTGCACGCTGCTCCCGCGACCGGAGCTCTCCCACGCACTCTCCTTCCAAACCCACAGCCTGTTTTTAAATGCATCTTTTTTGGAGGGTGGGAGGGAGTAAATCTACACGTAGATTTATACTCCGGAAAGAGGATGTTCTACTTTTTTGTCAGTTGATATAAAATAGGGCATCTCTTTTAAAAAGAAGATTACTAGTTCTGGAATAATTGCAAGTAGTAATTAAAACGGGGGGGGGGGGGTGTTCTTCAGTTTTATTTGGTAAATATTTCAGGCTCTAACACCCATAGACTTGGAGAAAAGAATACTAATAATTAAGAAGGAACAAAAATAAGCCAGACAAAGCTTTTAAAAAATTAGAACTGTTTTGTGTAATCCTCCACTTCAGATACTGTATGCCAGGGCTCAATCTTTGGATTTCTTTAATCATTTGGATTGGCCTGTTCTTCCTCCTGATTTATCCAGTGCCACAGAAGGATTAAATCAGCGTAATGGACACTTGTTAAGTGTCTACATCAGTCTAATCAGCTTGACAGTGTTCTGGTTTATTCCTCCGTGTAAATTGTGGTCTCATAAAGATGCTGTACTGTACACAGCACCACTTAGTGGCAGAAGTCTACTTCAAATACTGCCTTCTGAAATCTAATCTGAGCAACTTTGTTCCGAGTCAAACCAAACCAAACCAAACCAAACCAAACCATGCTTTTCCCCTCCTCCCTGACTTTTCACCCCCAGAGCCTCACAGGGCTGCTGTGAGTTTGTCTCTCCAGCACTTTGCCTCTGAGTGAAACGGTCCCAGCGCATCCATCCCATCCCAGTCTCTCATCTCCCGCTCCCCTGCGCCTGTTCCTCATTCAACCAAGCCCATGGAAGCAGCCGGGGATCTTTTGCCTGCGTATAAGTGGCTGCCTGAAACGTTTGAACTCAAGTTATATCTCATGCGTAAATAAAAAGCTACGACCCTAACTGCTGTTGTACTCGGTTATCAGCACAGTGAACAGAAAAGGAAATAGGGAAACCGCAGAAAGCAGGCTGAGGATGTATCCCTGCTTTCGGGAGCCAGAGCATATCAAAACAATTTGCACAGGTATTTTTCTTTGCAGGATGTTGATGTCAGGGATGTTTATCATATCATATTGAAAGAATTTGTTTACTCTATTGAATTTTAACAACGTTAGCATGAACTTTCTAACTTTGGGGATATAAAGAGAACTAATCAGTGGTTAGGGATAAAGGAACCTACCATAACAACAACGCCTGGAAAATTAGACAGATACCCCTTTTCTCACCAAACCTCGCTGAACCTTCCAAAGAGAGATTGTGCTGTCACACTACAAACCCTGCTCGGATGAGAAAAAAAGGGTGCTTGGTCAAGACACATAAAGTAAAATTTGCCACTTATTTCCAAAACACATACTGGACAGGCAACAGCAGGATACAAACTGCAGGTTTGATTTTAATGACACCGTCTCTTGTGCCGTTGCACTAATTTTATTTTGCTGAGTGTTTCCTTACAGTACTTACAGAAATGGCTCTTTTCAAGCCATAGATTCGCACATGATGATTATAAGTGAATAGGAAAACAGTAAGGGTAGAGAGGGTAAATTCCAGTCTTACTGTAAAGCTCCTCACGAGCTTTTGCCGCTTCTTTCAAAAGCCCCATCAGCCGCCGTATTTCTGATGGGGGGCTCCGCATCAGTTATTCCAACACAGTCCCGAGGAACAATTTTTTCAATCAGTTATGTGTCCAAAATGCATATGCAATTGCACATCTGAGTTGTGTGTAAAATTACTGAGATTCCATGCGTGCATTGGATAATTTCTCACATAAATGCACTTAATTAGTCATCTGTGCATGACTTTTCCTATTTGCATACATACTTATGGCAATTTTGCATGCAAATTAAGCACTTTATATATATATATGTAAAAGTTTGACTCTCATCATGTTTACTAAACAGAAGCTTATGTTAGATCTGGAAGAAAATAATTGAGTCGTCTGACAGCATAGAATACAATGTGATAGCTTGCGTACGGATTATTACAGTGTCCGCATCCTGCTGAGGTTTTCACAGAAAGGTTATTAGATTTATCTCTCATAAAATACTTAAGGATCAGCTGTGTAAATGACCATTCCGTTGAAATATCTGCATAGGTAAAGTACAGGTTACCCAATTCAGCCCGTAACTTGCACCAGATATAATTTGTATTTATTGTTAAAATCTTATAATAAAAATGTCCCATCTAAATCCTGTGCTTCTTCCCGGGCTACAATAAAATCTGTTACATGATTTTGCCATTTCCTATCGATGGATTAGCACCATCGGAATCACTGAATTAATGTCACTTACAATGGGCTTTATTAAACCACCAGTCTGCCTGTAGCTTGTAACGGAAGATGGTGCAGGAATGTCTCCCATCGTATTTCTCTGTGAAAGAGGTCAAGACCACACAGTTATCCACTGTCAGAGTTACTTTTTACCTGGGGGTTACCCACTCTTGGATGTACTGATATTTTCAGAGCCTCCCATGTGTCCTAGGCACAGTCTGACTGGGGAGCCTGTGTGCAGCTAGGAACAGATTGGGAGCTGTGAGACCACAGGATCTATTGGCCAGCGTTAACAGGATAACCACAGATAATCTCATTACGTGAATGCATGAACATGAAAAATTAATCTTTGGAGTTCAGATATTTCTAGACACTGGCAAAAGGCTGCAGTTACTCTGTATACAGAACTCCTTGGGATCATGCAAGAACCCTGACCACCAAAAAATAGCATCCATCAGTCGAACAGTCAAGTCAGGTGATAACCACCAATGGTATTACCAAATATTTTACCTGTGTGACTCTACTCTTTCTCTTCCTTTCTGTTTATACGTGTGCGGAGGACTTTGGTTTTATTATTCTTGGTCTACAATCAGTCCATCTTATTCAGCTGACTATGCATATAATTTCCTAAATAGTTCCTTTGCTTTTGTCTCTAGGCTTTATTTCACTTAAACATGTAGTATTAGTAGTAGAACTCCTCCACAGCATATTATTGCTCTCATTTATAGCTAAATTGGTGATTCAGATATTCAAATAAATTATATACATCTTTAACTTGACTGAAGTTGTATGGAGACAAACACTGTACATTTCTCACTACCTTTTTTAATTGGAAATATGCTGAATTTTTTTTTGTGTGTGGTAATTTGTCATAAAGTAATCTCTTACAAGAGCACACCTCGTCCTCTCTCTCCCTTCTCTCCAAGTTTCCTTTTCAGTTCTACTGCTCAAATCCGTAGGCTGCCAAAGCTGTCTCCTGGACAGGGCTTTCTCTTCCAGGTGGTTTTTGACCAAAAATGCTAACTGCTCCAGAAAAGGACTTCGTATTAAAAAGGTAACTGGGGCTTTCTCTGAGGAGTTCTGCCTCAGCGTTTAGCATGCAGACACACACGGGTGAGAGTATCTGCTGCGGTGTTGAAACTGTTGGATATATTCAGGAGGAAGAAATATTTGGGAGGCATACAAACAAGCTGGGCGCCGCAAAAGGCAGAGCGAGCTCAGAATATAACTTCTGTTTATGCTTTGCCAATCTGTGCAGAAGAAAACATACACTTTTTTTTTCTGATAAAGAAGAAAAGCATGTATTGTCAATAATATAAGAAAGCCTGATCTGGACTTCACATTTGTGCTAGATAGAAGAGTGTTTATTTATTAATACTGCTGCTTGTACCAGTGTAGCTTATTTTGAGGTCTGGACTGGAATAAGTTATATTAATGTGAATGTTTCAATGTAGATAGAGCCATGTCCATCAAAAGGGGAGGAGAAAGAACGGCAATGGTGAAGTGATGAGGAGAACTGCTGCTATAAACAATAAAAACGGCAAAAGCTGTGAGTCTGAAAAACCCTCATGCTCCTTCGTCAGTCCCTATAAGAAACTAGGGACATAAAGATTAATTATGTTGATATTTATTTGGAGTTTTCTGGGGTGTGATAAGTAGAAATTACAGAACTGTTAGATCCTTCCCCTGGTACCTCGCTGGATGTGTGAGCAGACCCAGTGGTGGGGGAGACGCCAGGGACTTGTTGGAAAGAGCCTCTCAGCTGCTGAGGGGGGACGTGGAGGGGATCACTTGGTTTATCTTGCTTTGATAAGGTTCTTCCCAGACTGCTGTTACAGTGTGAAACCTGCTGCAAATGCAGCTGGTTTAGATGATGACTGCTTTAGGTAACTCCTTGTTTTTGAAGTGACAGCCCAATCACGCTTAAACACATGCTTGCATGAAGAGTGCCTTAAAATCAGTAGCTCTGGGGAGGCTTTTGGGAACCCGGGAATCAGTGGCCTTCCTCCCACTTGTAAAATGGCACAATGGCTATTCATTTTTTATTTATTTAAATATTTTTTTTACTAACTCCGGTGGGGTGTCATTGTTTCCGTGAACGGGAGGCACTGCCTCACGGAGCAGCCCGGGGAGCTGACTCCTGCTGTGCTGGGGATCTCTGGCAGTGTATCCTCCTTGGTGACCCTCTGTGTCTCAGGCACACGAGTTTGCCCACGAACCAGAGGTGACTTTTCTGAAGCTCTTACAAGGGACATATTGACATAAATAGGCACTCACTGTATCTTCTCAGAAGAAACCTAATTCTGCTTTATTTTTTCAATACCACTGCTTTAAACTGCAGTCCACTGACCTATTAAACCTCTCCATCTACTTTTGCCTTTTTTCTTTGTTTTTGCAAGAATACGATAAATTAATTAGAAAAAAAAAAGTAGAAATTTTACTGTTTTGCATAGGTCAATTTTGTTTTACAATATTTTAATAAGAGTTACATTATTATAAGGTGTGTTACCTGCCTAAGGTGAAAGAGACATAGAATTGGGATTTTTAAATTGATTTTAATATAGCCATTGCTGGCGCACTGCCATTAATGCTGGCACAGTTCAGTGACGAGACCACAGCGTGTCTCATAATTGGAGGTCAGACTACACTAAAGTTGGCCTCCCTTGGTCAGTGTAATTAACTGAGCAGGAAGGTTTTGTATAGGGCCTCTGAAGTTGTATTTTCCTCATTGCCATGCACATTACCAACTCGGAAGGAGAATCGATAGGAGCCACAATGTACTGATGAGTAGATAGCGTAAAAGGGAGAAAGTTCAAATTCCCTGGCATTGCAGCATGTCTGGCAGGACTGAAAACGTGACTTCAAAAGATCTGTTTAACCAGGAAGATAGTTGTATCTTTCTCACCATCCTCGCACACAGGTAGCACATGCAGGGTGGTACAGAGCCAGCTTAGATTAATGTGCATTCCGTTCCTGTTCGGTGCCGCTTTTTCCTGTGGATTCATTCTTCAAGTCACTTTCCCCTCTGTGACTCATCATTTTGTCTTTAGATTTTTGTACTGGAGCCAGATCATAAGTAATCCAGAATTTTGAGCTGTGCCCAACCATTCGTGTAGTTCCAGTGATTTGCTGTTGCTTTAAAAAATTATTGAAATGTTCCAAAGTGTGGCTTTTACTGTTATTTTCCTTCTGTGGCTGTATTCTTCTTACTCGGGAGCATCTTTGTTTCCTATGTTGCCTTCTGTCTAGATCTGGCAGGCGCTTATATCTTTTCCGGATCCTTAGTTTCTCCACAGCTTTGATTTACCTTTCACTTTACTGTTCAGTTCGATCTTGTCCCCTCTTCCCTACACATCCTCTAAAATGATCCCAAATGTGGAGTAAATCCGAAGGCAGTTCACATTTGCTTCAGTTTTGAACTGCTGACATAAACTCGTAATTTGCCATTATCTATCAGTCAGGACTCATCATTGTTTCTCCAGTTCTGTATAAATGCCTGCCTTTGTTACCACTTTTGACACAGACCAAAATTAGTAATAACGATTTTCTAAATCACCAGTCAGATAGCTGTCTCCTAGAAGAAGCAAAAATCATTGGACCATACAGAAGAAACCTAAGGTGTGGTCTGCACACTGTATTAATTTCATTTCTCCTTGTTTCTCAGATTTTTTAATAAAAACACTTTTTATCCTTAGCAGCTAGGCCATAACTGTTTACTTGAGTTCAGCGGAACATTTACTTATCAGAGAATTAAACAGGTTAAGCCAGCGGGAATATTTCCCAGATAAGGAATTCAGATATCAGCCCTAAGCTAGGAAGGCAAAAGTCTCTTGAGACGCTGTTTTCTCACCTCCTGTCCATTTAATTTGTTATTCCCATGCTTTCACATATTTGATGGCTGCTTGACAATTTTATTGTATGTTGTACTGTCCCTCAGTGATCACACCTCCCTCTCTCTCATTTTCTATCCGTGGTAGCACAGCTCACATCTGATACTCATCTCCACCACTAAGGGTTCTATTGTCCCCTTCATATGTGCGTGTAACTCCCACTGCTGTCAATAGGAATTACACGTGTGCATCAAGGAGAGAGAAATCCCTTGTGTACTCCATGCTCCTCATTATCCTGGCACAGTCAGTTCTGTAGGTGTCTCATCTACGAGCCTTTTATTCTCTTGAGCGTTGTGCAGTATAGCAAGTTGGCTCGTAGGATCAGCAGTTTTGCTCTTGAGGTGTTTAGCAAGTTGATTTACTGTGCATGTGTACGCTCCTAAATGTCTTCATCCAGCCAAATCCACATCTTGTAGCATTCATATGTTAGACGGTAGAGCTTCCTATTTCCTTTTTATGCAAGAATATCAATTCATAACCAGCCTCCCAGCAGACTCAAAGTGAAGTGAGAGCCTGAAGCTAACCCTCCAAAATAACGTGTGTTCAGGCCCAGCTCAGACCTGTATGCTTAAATGCAATACTTTGTGAAAAATTCAATAGGTACAAAAACGTAAATGGCATATTTTAATTTTCCTTAAAGATCTGAAGGAAGGTATTTTAGTTGAAATAGTAGCTAATCAGTTAGCAAAACTTTAATTCCTTCCACAACTAGTCCGAGTGTCAAGAGTTGAAGGAAAATGGCAGAGTGAGAACAACCACATATGTAAATCAGTGATTTCCACTGTTTGCACACTGGATTTGTATTCTCCTCTGATCCTTCTGGAAACACCCCAGTTTGGGAAGGTTCCCGGTGTCCCACATAGGCCAGGGCTATTAGAAATGTAAGTGGAAAGCACACTCACTCCCTTTGCAGACTTGTTCCCCAAGTACAGAGTCTGTTACCACCGCTTGGAAAAGAGGAATGGCAAACTAGTTTGGGAAAAAAATCAATTTGCCATCAGATTAGAAATCAACTGTAAACATGTTGAAGAATTCTATTTTTTTTCACTACTGCTCTGCCTTTTCTTCACAATCTGTTGTGGTGTCAGACTTATTTTGACAATACTTGTAGAACTTGTCATATTAACGAAGTTATCAAACAGAGTGAGCACATGCATAGCAACAGCTGTAGTCCAGCAAGAGTCAAAATAACCGGCCATGGGTATTCACAAGGCAATAGCCACACTGGAGCTGCACAAATCCAAAATATCCCCAGAAGTCTCCAGAGTACTTGTAGTTTTATTTAAATAGCAACAACCGCAGCTGCCCTTCAACCTGGAACAATCTACTCCAAACTTTGAAATTTAGGATAAAAATAAAAGGAACAAATTTAGATTTGATAGATACATATAAGGATTTATTTTTGTTATGATGGTGTCACTTGACTATTTCTGCCTTCGTGAAAGTGCTTCTTAAAAAAGGGTATACAGTAAATTCAATACAATGATGGGATTTATTTGATGTTATATAATGAACTCAGAAATACTTGTTTAAAAACAAAATAAACCCCATAATCCACTAAGACTGTAAATTGGCGGGGTAGGAACAATCTTTTCATTATTCGTGTCTACAGAGCTTAATACAATGAGGTCTCAGTTCTTTGCTAACATCTCTAGGTGTTAACACAATGCTATTAAATCTACTCAATAGCCAAAGATGCAGTCAGTGGATTTATGTGTCTCATTCCTTTGGAAATGTGTGAATCTAACAGAATAGTTTAATGGCCAGATTTTTCAGCTGCAATGTCTGATTTTGCACGTACATCAGATAGTATGCATCTATTTATGCAAATCATTGTTGGATTTATATGCACAAAATATACATGCCTGAGAACTCCTATTTGTGGAGTTGAGCTGCATTCAGAAGGGAAAAAGATCATATTTGGATGCTGGGGTCACGCTGGCGGAAAATAGCAGGAACCATGCTTAGCACGCAAAACCGCTGCTTTCCATTTTTGGTTTTCTGTCAAAACTAAACTGACTTAAGTTTCGCTTTCTGGCCCTGCTTTTGATCTGCCTTTATTTTTACAACAGAAAACCTTTAGTTTAGTGGAGTTAGCTTTATCTGCTACTGATGCGGACACGGACTGGGCCTGGCGCCCGTTTTCCTCTCAGACAAGGAGGGCCACGCTGGGGCTGGCTTGAGGAGCTGGTTCAGGCATGACCCATTCTTCCACCCGACCCTGGCCCCTGCGGCGCCCTCCCCTCTCCCTGCCCCAGGGCTGACTGTTGGGGTGCTCATCCCCCCGGCACCCACAGCCCGCCCAGGCACAGCCTGTGCCCCGGCACCAGCCGCCATGCCAGGCCTCTCCCTCCCCAGCAGCCTCGGGCGAAGGAGCAGGTCCCTGTCATGGCGGGGCTGTGATTGCCTCTGGTCTCATTTTCCTCTCTCCAAGTATGCTCATTTTGCTCTGGATATATTAATTTTTTCCTCCTGGATATGTTAATTTTTCCCTCCACATACTACCTCTTCCTCACAGACTGGACTGGGCTCTCCTCACCAGACATGCCCATCACCTCTGGGACGTGTTAGCTTTTCCTGTGGACATTCTACTTTTTCCTCACTGGATGTGCTTGTTTTTCACATGGGCATGTTAATTTTTTCCCCACTGGGTACATCTTTCCGCTGGATACATTACTTTTACCCTAGTTACACTCCTTCTCCCTCAGTGGATATACTACTTTTCCCTCAGTGGATAATGCTACCTTTTCCCTCAGTGGATATGCTACTTTTCCCTCAGTGGATATGCTACTTTTCCCTCAGTGGACACGTCCCTCCCCTGGATATGCTGTTTTTCTCCCTGAACACGTTAGTTTTTCGTCTTTGGACATTAAGTTTGGCCTCCGGACAGGCGAGCTGCGACTGACGAGGTTCCCCAGCGCGGCCGGCCCCCGCCCCACGCCCCTCCGCAGGCCGCCGGGGGAGGTGGCGGTACCCGGCGGCGGGGCGGTGCCTGTCGCTTTAAGGCGGCGCGTGCCCGCGCGCGGCGGGGCGGGGCTTGGCGGCGGCGCGCGGGCGGGCGCTTCACCTGCAGCCCAGAGCGGGCGCCGAGCGGCGGCGGGAGCGGGGCGGCAGCGAGCGCCCGGCCCCGGCAGCGAGCCACGGCAGCGGCACCGCGGGGCGGCCATCCGCGCCGCCTCCGCCACAGCCCCCGCCACAGCCCGCCGCCGCCGGGGCCATGAGGACCGGCTGGCGGGTGCTGCTGGTGCTGCTCCTTCCCGTCTGGGGCTCGGCGGCGGTAAGTGGGGCGCCCCGGCGGCGGGGAAGGACGGGTGGGCACCGGGCTGCGCGCCCCGCGGGGATTCCGCCGCTGCTCCGCGCCCCGCGGACACGGCAGCCGCTGCAACTTCGGGGTCGGAGCGCGGAGCCGGCCGGGGCGGCTGAGTGTGCGGGAGCGGAGCGGCGCAGCTCCCTGCCGCTGTCACCCTCTCTCTTTTTTTTTTTTTTTTTTTTTTTTAATAATCATTACAGTTTTTTAGTTTTTTTTTTTTGGGCGCTATCGTTCGCTTTTAGTGTAGTGCATCAGCCGTGCCGGCGAAACTTGCCCTCCGTGTTGCGCCGCGCCAGATAAACTTCGGGGGCAGCGGCGCGTCCCGGCGCGGAGCCGCCCGCGTAGCCCTGCGCGCTCGCGGAGCCTCCGCGCCCCAGCGCCGCCCGCACCCCGCGGGCCATCCCTCCTCTGCCGCCGCCGTGGCTGTGCCTTTAACTTTTATTTTTACCGGCCCGTAAACACCCCGAGTGGGCCTGAGCCGTGCCGGGGGCTAACGGTCTGGGAAGTTCGGGGGTTTTAGGGTTTTCCACCCCAAAATGAAGGGCGCTCTGCAGAACGTCAACAAACGCCCGAGCGCGTGGCTGCGGCGTTCCGGGGCGAGCGGGGCGGCCGCTGCGGGTCGTGCCGGACCGGCCGCGGGAACGCGAGCCGCTGCTTTCCCAGCCGGAATCCCCCGGCGCAGGAACCTGCGGGGGTGTCCCGGCCCCCGGGGGCCGGCGGCTGTGGGGGGGGAGCCCCGAGCGCCCGGGTAATAACGGGATGATTTCAGAGTCAAAGCCCGTTATCGCCACTCAGACCTTGGAAACGTTTCCTGCTGGCAGCTTCTTCCCAGCGACGGTCGGAGTCCCCAGAGCCGCTGCTGCCCTGCGCTCCCCCGGCAGTAGCTGGCATCCGCCTCCCCAGCCTGGTTTTTAGCAGAGTATGTTGGCTTGCTTTCTGCTTACTAAGCTCCTCCGAAAGGACCCTTCGCTCCTCTTCCCTCCCTTTCTCTCTCTGTAATGAATGCAGCATCGTCTGTGCCCGGGCGTGTTTGGGGGAGCAGGGGAGCCGTGTGCCGCTCCCCGGGGAGACAGGGACGCGCCTGGAGTTGCACTTTCTCGGGGCAGTGGCTCCGCTGGTCCCCCGGCTTCAGCCTGCGCTGTGGGGCTGGAGGCGTCGGAGGTGCAGCCTGCGTCGCTGAGCGGTGCTCTGGCGAGCCCTGCCCGCAGCCCGGGAGTCTTAGACATCCCTTGCCACTAGCGCTTGTTTGTGCATAAATCACCTGGCACTTGTTAGGCATAAATCACCGGCTTACGTGCTTTCAGTGAGCTGGCTGGAGCCGGGGTCCGGGACCCTCCTGGCTGGGGAGCGGGTGCCCCATCCCCAGGACCAGGCTGACCCCTCCTGTGGCAGGGGCTGGTTCCCCGCTGTGCAGTCCGAAGTTGCAGCAGAGCAGCTGGGTGTTCAGCTGGATGCTTCCCCCTGCATTCTAGCAGGTTGTGCGTGAGGATGTGCTATTCAGCGGTGTCCCCTTCATCCCCACTGGCGGGTCACAGGGGCAGCAGCAGGCACAGCCTCAGAAGGAGGGGGGCTTTAGCTGGTCACGAGCTCCTGGGGCTGCTGCGACCTGTGGTGTTTCTCCTCCTCTGGTCCTGGGGCTTGCCCAGTTTTTCAATAGCAAAACTCAGTGATTTGGATGTTGCAACATCAGGCCTTTGCGTGGCTCCAGTGCGAGCGCAGCTCGCCTTGATGAATTGCTGCTCTTTGTTTCCTCCCATCCGCTGACAGTGCCCAGTATCCCAGCCTTCCTACAAACAATACTCTCTATTGTAGTCAGGCAACTATTTTCTGGCCCATTTTATTTTTGCAGCTACAGTATGGATGCGCTCCAGCAGATAGGCACTTCAGCACAAGCGGCTTCTACTTGCACACTGCTTTACTGTTCAGGTTTGCCTGTGCCTAAACACCTAGTTGTTGGGTGCAAAACATTTTCCCAAATGACAGAAGTCATGGTGTGTTCTCCTTGTTTTGTTTTTGCAGGCACACAATGGGGATCTTACAGTTAGACCCACATGCAAGCCTGGCTTCTCAGAAGATGACTACACGGCATTGGTCTCCCAAAACATCATGGAAGGGCAGAAGTTACTCAAAGGTAAGTGGAATAAAAAGCTTAATAGGTTCTGCAATAACTGTATTTTCAGGAGGTGAAAGGAGACTTAAAGATGCTGGTTTTGATGGTGAAATTGTCTGCAGAATTATGTTTGTAGGAGGATGAAACAGTAAGTGGTTTACCTGAGTGCAGTTTTGAATACAGATGAACTATTCAAAGTCCGCATGCTGTCTGCTTCAGGTGCATTGTTTGCCTATAGTATGTGAGGTCGTCACTTCACTTTTAAGTCTCCCACTCCCACCCTGTCTGAAGGAACTCTACATTTGATATTTTAGAAAGTATTTTTATGTATGAAATGCAAAGATCCTTAAATTATCTCTGCTTTGAAATGCACGATAAAGCAGACGTTGTTGTTGGAAATGTGGTAAACAAGCCTACAGACATTCTGTTCACAAATGTGGCATTCATTTTCATTACTGCCCCGCTGACAACATGAAAACACAGGCAAAAAGAAACTACCAATTAGCTTTATAGTAATTGCAGGATTATAACCACTTTTGTGATTGTAAACTCTAAGACGTCTTCATAATCCAAATAACAATAGATTATCCTATGTATTGATCTCTCTCCCTTTCAAGTTAAAAATAATTAAACTTTATATTTGCATGATGCAGGAAATCATTGTTTTACTCAAAGAGAATTTTTGAAAATCAAAATATCCCCTTCCCCCCTGCCCCATACCCGCTTTGAGTTAAATCACTGACCGTTGGTGGATTTTACAGCAGTTCTAAAAACATAGTATATTGTGGGAACTAGGGAGCACATCGGGACTTCATGCTCTGCTCAAGGGTTTATAAACCCTTTGCTGCTTTCTCCTGAGTACGTTCACTCACATGCGTGTGTCTCTGCCAGAAAGCTGGGATTTCTGTCTTCCTCCAGAGCAAACACCTGCTCTGTTACTTTGATTTTTCATGAAGGAGAAGGAGAGTTGTCAGTATTCTTTCTGGCTTCAGCAGAATCCAGGACTGGACGTTTTTTCTCTAAGCGAGTTGGCAATCAGTTTTGTTTCTGAGCCCAGTTGTCTTAGCTTTGCTGCTCAGGAATTCTCTTGACTGGCCTGTCATCAGTTTGTAGACGTTGGGGAGTTTATTTTTAGTTTGAAAGATAACCAAATAGGCATTTGACATAGACAAACCCAAGAACATAGCAACACATGAAGAGACCAAATACCAACTGTTTACGTATTTAGTAGCAATTTTTTCCTAGTCTTATACGCTGTAAGGCTTTACAACTCAGTATTTAAACTGAGTAGCTTTCATGCTTTTTGGGCTACTTTATGCAAAACTTAGGAAATTATTTGATAAACAATATCCTCCAACTACTAGAAAATCCTGTCATTAATACACTTGCTAAGAGGAGTATTTTTTGCAGTTTAGTGCTTGATAAATTGTGCTGCCCGTTTCGGTAGGTGGGCAATAGGGATGGAGCAGAAGGTCTGTTCAGAGGAGTCAGCTGGCAATGGCTTTGAAGACAGCATAGTGGCTGTCACTGCATTTTGGTTGCAACTGATAATTTTTAAATATGAAATTATATTTAGATGGGCTGTCAAGTTCATTTGAATGAAAATATATTTCTTTTTAATTTTATCCTTTAGGGGCCAGTTGCAGTTTTACATTAGTCATGGCAAACCTGTCTCTGATTTTGGGCTGAACTGGCCCTCAGGTTATTATGGATGCGTGCAACGCTTGTAAGATTCGTGTCCTGATAACATTGTCACGAGTTACGTGATTTGCAAGCAGTCTGTCAACTGAAGGAGAAAGAAGAAAGTGCCAAAGCCGTGTTTGCTAATAAGCAAACTATCGTCTTTACACCTTTTAATCTACAGTCAAATACATGCTGCTGTTTATCATAGGAAATAAATTTATCCAATTAATTTGTGCAATAATAGGGGAGAAAATCTGCTGCATAAAATTCTTCTTCATGCTTGTGTTGTTCTTTATATATACTCTAGCATGTAAAATTGGTAGTTTTCCAGTTTAGGTTTAATTTTACTTCCTAACACTTGATATGTCTGAAGCATAAAATGTTTATCTCTTTCTTCCATCTGGGTGAAGTATTGTACAATAGTTCAGACCAAAAATGAGTTCAGATTGCTTACATTATCATGTTTGATAGATTGACATATGTACCGTTTCACACCATCTTACCACGCAAAGCTTTGCTGCCAGCTACCACCATCTTATTCATCAGCACGCAGTAATTCATCTCCAGCCCAAATGGGACTGCTTGCATGAAAAGCAGAGGTGGGAATTCACCTTTGGTGCTTTCATGGAATTGGGGGGGGAGGTGCGTACGTAGTTCAAATTGCTCTCGGGGGATTCCGGTGGGCAAGCAAGTCTTTATGCTGCAGAAGCCTCCCTCTGTCCTTGGGAAGGAGAGGTGAGGAGTCCTGGTACGGCTGATACGCCCTAAAGGTTTGTTCATCAGAAGCGAGGTAGCGTGTGGAGCTCGGCAGGGTGGTGAACGTCAGCCGGCGTTGGGAAGTTGGGAGGTTACGCGGTTCAGGGATAAGCTGCGTGGCAGTAAAGCAGTCTTTCCCTTCTAAGCTTTGTAATACCCAGCTCTCAAATGTATGCAGTGTTATGAATGTATCAAAATGAAAAGTGCTTGTAGTATTCTAGGTTTGAATCAACTTAAAACATAATGACTGCTTATAATTGACTTATTCCAATGGAAATAGCTTAGCCTTAATTTGACAACAAGAGCTTTTACAGAGTCATTGTTTTATTATAAGTATGCCATAAGCTATTAACTGCTACTTTGTGGTTCGTCTTATTTGCCTGAGTCAGCTCTCTAACATCCTCAAAACATACAGATTCTAGCAGGAGCTATTTGTTACACAGTAATTAACTTGTTTATGATAAATGTATGGGAGAAATGTCACGGCATTTTGTTTTATGTATAAATGAAAAGCATTTGCATTCTAAAAATTTCATGTTAATTAGACTTAAAATAGTTTTCCCCAGTAGTGCCACAACTACCACATATTACACATCACTGCCAACGTCGTAGCCCGATGATGGGGTGTTAGCTGAGTTGATTTGTGGAAACAGTGCCTTCCTTAGAAATGCCGTCCCTGCAGCTCTTAATAAAAGTTAGTGGAGTGTAATCGGTTGTATTTTTTGGTCTTTGTTTTTGTTTGCAGTGTAATAAAATTAGTCTTGATCACTGATGCATGGTAATGTTTAAAATAGGATCATTAACTATTTTCTTCTTCAGCCTAAGGGAAAATCTGAAAGCTGCAGTATGGCAGAGGACGATTACGGCATGGGTATCTCTTGCTCTTTGTTAATTATTAATGTTAACTTAAAATGGTAAGAACATTGGTCCTGAGAGGTGGGGAGCAGTGACGCGCGGTACTGCACTGGAGACGAGACAGTTCGGGACTGGCTCAGGGCGTCTGGTGCCCGAGTATTAACTCAGGTGCATGGGAGTGGTGATGACTGGTGGCCTGTTGGGGAAGGAGAGAAATCGGGAGCAGGATGCTGAAAGTGATATGCAATATGATCTAAGCGGGCCTCATACTCTTGTTATTGGGTTTATGCCCTTTTCCATTTTTGTAAGGTTTTTGAAGATTTAAATTAAAAAAAAAAGACATTTTTCAAAATTAGGAATTCAAGTTTTATTGGTGTGCTGTGAGACTCTGGCAATTGGTAGTGGGTGGAATGGCACCATGGTGTTAAATGCATTATTGTTTCTAGCCTGGTACCATCACAGTTACAGCAGGTCACCTCTCAGAAATACAGCTGAACAACATAACTCGTGGTTTTCCCTACAAACAGGAGACAACGTAAGCGGCCTCCCTTTTGTTTTTCTGTGCATCTCTTCATCTGCAGTGATTCATGTTTCTGTTGCCCATCCTAAGTAGTGCCTATACTGATGCAGCAGGATAACTTCACTTGTGTAGGCAGTTGCGTTTGGGTAAAAGCGTGTGGAAGCACAGTTTATTTTCATACGGGAAGATGAATAAACTGTGCCAGCGTGTTCTGCTTTAAGCAAGTGTATGAAACCAAAGGTAGCCAAGCTTCATGCAAATGTATAAAAATGTAATTGCTTCCATGCTAGGATTTTACTAGCTTTATTTTTGGTTAAAAACAAATGAAATACATGCAAACTTTACTGAAATACGTGTTTGTTTTGTTTTTTTTCCTAAGAATTCAGTCTGGAGGCCATCTCTCATAAGTTTGGTTGTTTTTTGGTTATTGGTTTGTTTTGTGTTTTTTTTTTTTTTTTTAGAGGTAGGATATTTTTTATGGCCAAAGCCTTTTGTTCTCCCCGCTGAAGCTTCAAAACTTCCATCCTGTTCAGCCCTCATTGCCTCTAACAGTAAAACTTAGGAAGGCCGTGAATGCTGTTTATAAAGTATAGAACAGATAGACCAAAAAAAGCCAATGCTCCAAATCATTACGGATAGTGTAGAAGCAAACATTAATTAAAAAAAAAATAAATAAAGGGGGGGGGGCAAGGGGAAGGAAAACCCGAGTAAGCCTTTGCAAACTATGTTTGAATCTGGTTCCTAGTAATTCATGTAGTCGTAGCTGTGGGGATGTATCCTGTACCTCCTCCTGGAGGTAGCTGTGCTGTGCTCTTGGGGCCAGGGTAATGCAGGAAAGGGAATGCAGCGTGTGTTGGTCAACAGCTCTACTTGAAAATAATCATACAGCCCCAAAATACTACTGCATACATGAAACTTGGCCCCTGTGAAAGCATGAGGCAAATAAATCTTTCAGGAGGACTGCTCCCTTTGCTGAGTGCCCGGAGGGAAGGAGCATCCCCTGGGGTCACCAGCAGTAACCTGCAGGCGAGCGTGGATCTGCAGCCTGGTGTGGCCCTGATTTGTGAATTGGTTAATGGGGACGTTCTGCCTGTCCATACGTCTGGCTTCCCACTTTTCCTGGATCTAGAATCTAAAAAATACATATGTACCTGGCAGCTGTTAATTTTGGTAGGAGCTTGGTTCCTGAAGGCTTCGGGAGTTGGAGGTCTGCCTTTGAAAGGTCCTTGGGAGGATGCTGCATCCCAAAGGCATTCCCCGTGCCTGCGGTGCCGCCTGCCCACCCTGCCGTGCCTCCATCGTCTGAGTGCCCTTCTGTGTGTCGTATGGGTGCTTTTCAGAAGTGAAGACGATGAGAAATGTGGGGATTTGTTCTGGGGTATGGTGGGATTTTTGAGCATCTTTTGGGGGTTGCTGGGCCCTGGTAGCAGCAGGGAAGCTGTGCTGCAGCCTGCTGAGATAGCCCCTGCCTCCTCTGAGCTGCTCCGAGCTTAAAAGACAGAGAGACTTTCCCATTCATGCTTTCATTATTTTCTGGTCTGTGATTCTGCATGAAAAGCAGTTACTGGAGTTATCGTACACATAATTAGCTTCACAGTTCCCTAATAAAATCTGAAAGTAGGCAAAAGTCCGCTGGGAACCCAGAACTCTTTCCCTAACCTTTCTTCCTTCTTTTCTTGGAGGAAAAAGAGGCAGAGACACATCAGCTTTCGATGCTAAACTTGTATGTGCTCCAGTGAAGCTGCCTCTCAGAAAACACTTCTCCCATTCCACAGGACAACTCCTTTCAAAAGCAGTTTCTTGATGGGCATGTTCCAAATCAAAACCATCATTTCAGTTATGAGTTCCAGCAGAGACCCCAGAAAGCTGCTGCGGATTGGGGAGCTGCTGATGCATATTTGTTTTTAATGTTATTCTTCAGATCCAACTTCTGACACAGAAATGGTGTTTGAGATGACATTTTTATCTAAATAAAATTGCAGTTAATGAGACCAGAGTAGTCAATAACACTCTGTAGAGTTAATCCCCTTACACTGTTTAATAACTGTATATATTGCTTTCTAGATCAGAGCTCTGAACCAAATTCCTCAAACCCGAGTAAAATTACTTTTTTTCTGCATTCTGGGGAGCTAACTGATTTTTATCTGAATAAATCTGCTTCTCCAGCAACAGACTCAGAGACTCAGAGCTTTTTTTTTTTTTTTTTTTTTTCCCAGGAATTTGTCTTTAAAGAATTACTCTGCTTCAAATTAAGCACTCTAAAAAAAAAAAAATCAAGGAAGAAAATGAAACAACTATTTCTATTGAATAATTTATTCACTTCTTTCTTTATGCTTAGGCTTTTAGGAAGTAAGCCATGTCTGGAACAGTATCAGTTTGTTATTTAGTGTGAAATACCTGTCGTTTTGAACTTCAAACCAATAATGTTAGGTCTTTTAAGGTTAGAAAATGTTAATTTTAAAGTCACTTCTGTGTTCAGAAACTGACTGTTGCTGACGGAGCTCATGAGCTCTGATCTCACAGAGCAGATGCTGAAGGCATTCTGGAAATTCTGGGCTTTTTTTTTTGCATGTGGTAAATGAAAATTATTTATTCTAGTGGTGAAATAATTTCTTACTTAATTTTCATTGGCCTAGTACCAGTTCTCATCGCCTAATTTCATTGATATTTATATGCAAAAGCCCCCTTCTGCCTTAATTTCTACCCTGGAGAGGAGTGTAATGTTCTAGAGGCAGCTTATTTCATTGCGAACTAAAGCTGGTGAAGTTCTTAGTCTGACAGTAGCATGGGCCATCTGCATAGTCATAGAATATTTTAGTAATATAGATAATACTTAAAAGTCTTATTTGAAGGGCAAGAAGAGATTAAAACTACAGAGGATAGGATTTCATTGGAAATCTGCTTCTTAATATTTTTTCATATAATAGAATGAATTTGAGTTACATAGGGGAAGAAGGGAGTTTCTGTTCAATTTGAGGTTACTGGTATGTTCAGAATTAGTGCCATTATACAAAACCTACTTTTTTATTTTTTGGCAAATGGAAATAGTAAGAACTAAGACCAGAAAGCGATGTTTGAAAAGTAAGACCAATATTTGCCCTAGGGAATCCAATTTCAAGTGATTTGATAAGGGTTTTGAGACGAACCTGTGCCAGCAGCTAGAGACTGATTTTGCCAGGACCCTCATCTTGAGCACTGCCGTAGGGGTTTCTGCTGGCCTGGCGGGCTTGATCTGTATCCATTTTTGTGTCTGTAAACTTTTTGTGCGCTAGCCAAAGGTTCTGAAGAGCATTTGGCTTCACGTTCAGTTTTCCTTTTGGTGCTTAAACGACCCCCCAGTGTTGCTTTTTCAGGTAAAGCTCAGAAGTGTCCTCGGCCAGCCGTGCCACCAGAGGGTTTTCTTACTGCTCAGTATGCTGTGATATATTGGTTTTGATATTTTGTTTAAATATTTATTTATTAGTATTTCTGAAAGGAGGGGCTGCTGGAGAAGTGAAGTCTCAGGGGGAGACTTCATCGTGGTGTATAAATACCTGGTGGGAGGGTGTAGAGATGATGGAGCCGGGCTCTTTTCAGTTGTGTGCAGAGAAAGGGCAGGAGGAAGTGGGCACGGACTGAAATGCTGGAAATCTGCTCAAATGTGGGAAGAAACTTTCTGTGTGAGGGTTGTCAGACACTGGAAGAGGTTGCTCACAGGGGTCGTGGAGTCTGCTCTTGGAGATGCTCGGAACCCAGCTGGACACAGTCCTGGCGCCGGCTCTGGCTGAGCTTGGAGGAGCCGCCCTGCAGAGACACCTCCCCTGCGCTGGGCTCCTCTGAACCGCTGCGCAGGTGAGTGTACGGGCAGGCGGAGTGGGGAACTGAGCTCTTCTGCAAATACAGATCGAATAGCTTTAGATAAAAACATTGCAACAACCTGCAAAAAAGTGATCCTTACAGGGAATTTGTGAAGCTTCTTGGAAGCGTAACCTCTAAAGAGAGAATAATTGGAACGCCAGGGACCAGCGTTCTGCTGTTTGCTTCCATTAATGTCCAGATTTAACTTGGACATAGTTTGTCTCCTGGCGTAAGGAAATGTTACGCTTAAATTCAAAAAGCTTTTGGTTTCCTCTTTATTTTTAGTAGAATAAAAGGAGAACATATGGAGCTTCTGTTTTCCCAAAATATTTGTCATTAGTACTGGCTGCTTCGCTGCTTTCAGCAGAATCTTTCCCAAGTGAGTTTTCTGCAACGTAAAAAATAGTTGGGTTGAACAAGATTTCTTTTTGCCACAGGCTTTATGATATCTTTTTTTTTCTTGCTTATATTCATTGTCCCTAATTTATTTATTAATTTTGAATTGCAGTTGCACAGAGGGAGAGAGAAGTGGCAAATGTTCTGGCATATGGGCTGCGCTGTCCTTGGGAGCAGCGACTTCCAGTGGCTCGCGCTGCCCCGTGCCTCCCAACCCCAGGCTCCAGCGCCTCTCTGCCAGCCTCTTCAGATTCCCTTACAACACAAAAATTGTAGTTCTCTTTTTCCTTTGCCCTCGCTACTTTTCTGCCACCGTTCCTTGCCACTTGCCGGCGTTTTGTAGCGGGGAGCCGGTGGCAGTGGCTCAGCGCTGCGGAGCGATGCTGTGCGGTAGCTGCTGCTCGGGGGGGCCGCGCAAGCTGCAGCCTATTAACATTAGCATGGTAATAGCAGCCACCGTGTGGAACGCACAGTGGGAACGTTGGAAGCTCCTCCAAGGACCCTGAAGATATGTATGGGCCACCCATGAAGGAGGAAAAAAATAATGCCCTTTCTGCTTTGAAATGAGCCAGTCTGTGTGTTTCATTGGTACCCGGAAGCACTGCAATCATGAAGGCTATTACTATGCCTATTATAAATCACAGTTCTGTAGCAGTTCGTAGATTAGTCACAAAAATTCCTCTTAGTCTAAAATTTTGTTATACTTAGTTTGTCTAGTAGCAATTCCAATCCTTATTAAACAAAATTGTCTTTAAAATAATTATGAATATAGCAATTATCCAAAGATAAATAGTCAAGATTACAAAAATTGTTCCATAAAAAGCTCTGTGGGCTCACATAGCCAAACCCACGACACTAGAGAACCATAAAAGGCAGGTCAGAGAAACAAACATTTGTTACTTCACCGTGTAGCAGGAAAAGCATATTGGGATTATTGGTATATGAAGTAAAAACACCAAGAAACAAGCTTGTGAAGATATTAGAAAATAAAGAAATGGTTGCATTTGAAAAAGTGTAAATCAGGACTAGTTGAAAGCTTAAAATCTAATAACCTGTTTGTTACTGATATGGACAAAGTGGTGATTAATAGAGCCCTCTGAATCAACGCTGGGTTTCTGCTCTTTGCCCTGTAGTTGGCTCTAGCCATGCAGTTTTTTCTGAGAAGTCTCACTGATGTCACCGGGAGCCGTTCGTGGCGTTACCTGGTGCTTGTTACGGTCTGTTCATTGGCATTTCAGGGACTCATAGAACATTGGGGCTGGAGGAGCTGAGCAGGGTGTCTCCAGGCACGAGGAGCTCCTGGGAATGGCTTTGTCCCCACTGTGGTCTCCAAGATCCCATCGTAGGGACCACAGCCAGGGTAGGATACTGCTTCCCTTTCCTTCCTTCACGCTTAAGCCGAAGCTCTCTGGATGCCATTTAAACCTGTTGCTATTTGTCTTTTTTGTCATAGGCACAGAGAATAGTTGTTTCATTATTTTTATTTTTTTTTTCCCCCCCACACACTTGGAAATATTTTTTTTTTCAGCTTTGGCAGTCCAAGCCCCTCGCGTGTTCTGTCGCGCGCCCTGCGGGGCTGCCCTCCCTGCGGCCCTGGCTCCGCGCTCGGTGCCTCGTCCTGCCGCGCTGCGGACAGGCCTTGCCGCGCCTGTTCTGCGGGCAGCTCTCCGGCTGGTTTGTCTAATGTGGTGGCTTTTTTTTCTTAACAGTATGACACTGTTGACTCATGTTCAGCTTGTGATCCAGTATAACCTCCCACATCGCTTTTGGAGGAACTGCTACCTACCCAGTCATTTTCTGTATGTGTACTTGATTAATCCTGCTGAAGGAACCTTGCTCCTCTTCTATTGCACTACATCTTTTTTTTATTTTTTTTTTTATTGGCCTGATCTGACTTTGTTAGGATTGCTTTGAATTCTAATCTTGACCTCCAGCAGAGTTGCAGTTGCATCCTGCGTTTGTGTCGTTTGCAGATGTAACAAACATATGCTGCATTCCTTTATCTCTTCTGTTAATAACAGCATTGAACAAAATCGGTTCAGAACAGACTGTCGCAGAGCCCATGTGATAGAGCCTTCTGCTTTGGCCATGAACCATTAAAACTCTGCTCTGGGTAAAGTTATTGAAATAACTAAAATTTAAATAGTGGCCTGTAATCTGAGCCGCTTCTGTCCTGATGTTGTAGAGCTGGGGTCTGTAGGAACACAAACCCAAACGTCCCCATTTGTCAGTGGAGGCATTTTATGAGTTTCAAACATTGGGGTCTTTGAATTTTCACCATCTAGAAACATTCCTCATTAAAAGCCTGGGATGGGTTCATGCAAGTTGAATGAAGTGCTGTTGCTGTTGGAGGGGAAGGGCTGCTGCGGTTCCCTCCGGTGCTGGACACGCTGCATTTGTAGGGTTTTAAATGCCCCGGCACCAGAGGTGTGTGTGCAGGCTACGGCAGCTGGGGAGGTCTGCTCGGTACAGGACACTTCTATTGAAGGGGCTGTTACTGATCCCAACATGAGCTGAAAGAACAGGATTAAATGAAAGTTAAAGCAGAAAATGGGAGTGTTGTACCTGTGTGGAGTACGGACCCTTCGGTTGAGTCTGTGTTCGCTGTACTGATGGTTGGGCGTTTTGATCTTTGCTGCGTCCCATTTCCCATCCCGTGATCTGTCTGAGCTTGTAGTGTGCTGAGAGCAAGGTGTATGCTCTACACAGAACACTTAGGTGTTGTACTGCCTGTTTTTGTCGTACCTGTCTTACTCCTAGAGCTTGTTAGAAGGCCTAGCCCACAACTAGATGTTTTACTGTTTAGTACCTCTGGTTGATTTTGCCCGTCATGCCGGTGTGGTTTTGGTAGCTGAAGAAAGCCAGATGCACGCTGATCCCTGTGTTAGAGGAAGAGACTCCCTCTGCTGATAAGATCTGATTCTGGAACACCTCGCTTTAAGGGGGGAATAGAGAGTAGGGCTAGCAGATTTCCAGATGGAAAATTATTTATAGAGTATTTCCCCCCCCAGTGAAAGTGCTTCCCTGGGGAATCAGAAAAAGTCATCGTTTCAGGTCCTGTATGCCTTGCTACTTGTCTTTCAGCAGCCTAATTATTGCTGGCTGGTTGCTTAGCTCCCTTGAAAACAGAAGGTTTACACAATTACACATGAAAGGCAACTGTTTTGCTCATCTCCAGAAGCTTTAAGTATTTTTATTTTGTGCCTGAATTATTTGGATGAATTACATTTCATTTCATTTATTTACCTTTTCATGGGCTTCTGAACACTTTTGAATTGATTCAATGCCTGCTTTTGCCTTTTGACCCTCTGTAGAGGATAGAGAAATGTGGGTAAATGGCATTTTAGAAAAAACATTATGTGATGTTGTTTGGGTTTTTCCTTTCCTGTGGAGAGAAGGGGCGGGTTGAGGATGAGGAAAAAATATATGTACGGTTGCTTGGACAGAGGAGAGACTATAGGTCATGGCAAGATTTGTTGCGATGAAATCTTCAAGGATGGCGACTATCAAAAATGTTGGGATGGCACCCAAAGATTTCCCAATGCTGTGTTCAAACTACAAGAGGAGATGCTCATCAGGAGAAGTTTAATAATCTCTAGATCACTCAACTCTAGATGCTTGTTCAAATAACTGAACAGTAGATTGATTATCTCTGTGCAAAGTTTACTGAAAGAGATTTTTATTTTGTTTTGTTTTTGGTTGCCCTGGAGTTTGGGACAGAAGAGAAATTGCAAGTTAAAAGGCCGGTTGCTATACCTGGTAACGAGTGAGCTACTCTAAGCGTACCGGGTGGTTTGGATACCTCCTGACTAGAAGAAACGCACGTAGGAGGGTTGTGTGGGGCAGTGGGCAGTTAGAAACGTTGGGGTTTGTGTTAGAAGTTTAATCCCATACCGATCACTGAATACCCGTTGCGTGAGTCTTTGTGGGCATTTCTGGGAGTGGTGAATTAACTGCGGTGTTTTGGCAAAGCTCCGTGCAGACGATGCGTTTTACTGGAATGAATTTTCCACAGTATTTTCAATAAAACAAAGTTTTATTTTCCCTTTCTACTGTGAATTGAGACATAATGTTGGTTGTATCCTGTTAAATAGCAGCAGAACTGAGCAATAGTGGCACAGCTGGTTTTACCTTTATAGTAATCTAGCAAGTTTCATTGCCTGGGAAGACGTGATGACGAAGCAAAGTTCTGTTAATGCAGCAGCAGTGTCCTTCGGCAATGCAACTGTAAGAAGGAGAGTTTAACATCTGTGGAGTGGGGCTGCTTCTGGAAAAAAAAATAGGAACTTAAAATAGGGGTGGGTGGGAAGAAGAGATGTGAGATGTTGAGTGCCTGGAGGCGTGGGTACCCGTGGAACTGATGGGCCATGGGTCATGTTGGGTCTGGACAACTCCAGAAGTGGTGCCTGTTATGGAGACCTATAGAGAAAAGAAAATTTCTGCAAAAGTTTATTGACAGTCTGAGTGATTTTGCAACCTTTCATCTGCATTGGGGTCCCTTGCGAAGTGTCTCTCCTTGCAATATATCTGTCTGCACCTCCAAGAGAAGTTTGTAGGAATCCACACATCGAAAAACCTACCGTTCTTAGGAGAGCTCTCCTGAAAAAGAAAAAAGGAGGAAAAAGAAAAAAGCTAAAGGTTATATACCAAAATAAGTAATACACGCTCAAAAAAAAGTTAATATCTGGTGAATGTCAATTAAGTACTTCCCCAGCTAATAGACAGCTTAGGAGGTATAAAATTTAATACTCCGAAAATTGCAGAACCTTTGAAGAACACTGTTAATTCAGACTCATTGGAAGCAGGAGATTGAGCGCTGACCTGTTCAGAGGTAAGTACTGAAAAAGATACGATGGAATGAGGGTACATTTCTTGAATATAGAGACATTTTGCCTTAAGCTTTTCTTTTGTTAGGTGGCTTTTGAAACAGTTTAAGTTCTTGTGCAACACGTCAGCTGAATTGCACTAGTAAATGGTGTCCTGTTTATTTATGAGGCTGATCCGTAGTGTTTCTGAAGGCTCGGCTGGCTTGGGAGCGGGTCACCGCGTGAAGGGCAACTGCCGGTGGACTCTCACGTGGCCACGCCGACAGGTTCTGCGCAATTCACTCTTAAAGCATAAATCTGTTGCCCGCGTAAGGATCTCAAATGCCCCGGCATGTTTCACCTCTGGGAAACAAATGAGGGATGTGCAGGTTTCTGAGGGCAGTGTTAGGCACGCTCTGTTGTGGGCAAAGAGCTTTTTTGGTTTTATTATGGAGCTTTCTTTGAGAGCTGAGCAGATGAGCAACAGAAACTGCTCTGAGGTCACCGAGACATGGTGTAGTAGGGATGAGTTTATTTGGAACTGAAAGCAAACCAAACTCTGCCCCAGTTGGCCTGCTTCCTGATGAGCACTACCCCCTGGGGTTTTTTTCCAGTCTTGTGTTTTCTCCTAATCCCAGTTGCAGTCATTTTTTTGGCACTTACAGTTAGGAGAAAAAAATGAAATGGAGTAATACATGGCATTTGTTTTGGCCCTAGTCATGACTCATAAATAGGAATAACATCTGTGCTGATAGTTTTTCATGATATATAACCAGATCGAATGAATAAAGTTTTCATTTATTGCTGTTCTTTTGCCATTGTTATATTTAGGGAGCTCCAGTGTAAAGAGTGAAAGTTACGTATATTACTCATGTAAAGAAGTTATGTACCTATTACTCATGTATAGATCAGAATTTATGTATGTCCTGTGAATTTTCATTTAGCCACTGTATCTTTTTAAACTAAAAATGGCTTATTGCCTTTCCCTGAGCTTTACAAAACTTTTTCAAGATCCCTCCTGAATCTTAGGCTGTTGAAGACTGGTACTCTTGCCAAGTCTACACCATTCTTTTAATTAAAGACAAAAAAAGAGAAGTGAAACTTCCAGTGGATGTAAAGCCTTATAATCCTGAAATGATGTGAATCCGTGCAACCCCCGAAGTCATTGGAGCTATTCTGACTTACATCTACTGAAAATCTGGCACGTAGTATTCCTGCTGGTCTTTTCTTTTGCCCAACAGTGGCTCTGCCCAGAGTTGGCACTGCCGACAAAGCGCTCTCTGAGGAGCTGACCCAGGGTGGCGCGGCTTCCAGCTCTGCTGATTCAGCACCGCACAGGCCATTTTCCTCATTTCTTTGTGAGCTGGATTAAATTACTCTGCAGGCTGGACGGCAGCCACAGGCCATAGTTTTACAGCCTTAGAACGTGGTATCCTAGCCCACAGCATCTGAGAGGTCTGGCGGTGCGTAAAGCTCTTCTGCGGCACTGCAAAGGAATTTTGGAATTGGCGGTCGGTCGCTTTGTAAGGCTAACACCAGCAGGACTGAAAATATTTTGATTGTCTAGTTGAGATATAATAAAATGGGGTTCTGTTAATTGAAGGAAGGGGTATCACGGGGATCAGGTTAGTGTAAAAACTCCACTGTGTGTTTTTGTCATGGCAACGTTTCTTTAGATTTGTCTTAGGGAATTACAGGCTAATAAATAATGAATATGAGTTTATAATGAACATAACAAAACAGTAGCACCAGTGAGTGTCCTGCCTGAGTTCGGGGGGTTGTGCCATTAGAGCTGGCCGAGTGACTTAACAGAATTTTGGGAAATTGTTTCCTCTTGTGTCTCAGTGTATATGGACATCTCTTGTCAGTCCTGAGCGGGTTTGGAATTGCCCCCAGGGGGAAGCAGCGGGATGCGCTCCCTGGTGAGCTGGGTCGTGTTCCCGTCCCACAGAGCTGGGAAGTGGGATGTCTGTCACTGCTGTAGTAGGCACATGGGTAGAAGAAAAAGGGTGTTTTCTGTTCACTGGCAGCTGCTGGCTTTGTGTATTGGAAAGGCGTAGCTGGCTCTGCTGTGATCGCCACTTGGGCTTCACTGTTGTGGCTCATGGCAAATGGGTCTGGCTGTCTTTGGCCGAGTATGGATGTTGCTCGGATGTACCCGCTCCCCTCTGATGCTCCTGGTCCATCCAAAAAGGACTCTGGTGAGTGGAGAAAGCAACGTTGTTAATGAGGAGAGAAAAGGTGAGACAGATAAAACGTAAAAGCCATCCTGCTTCCAGAGGTGAGAAGAGAGAACTGTAGGCAGTCCTGTCTGAGCCAGGTCTTCCAGCGCAGTTGAGACCAGGCTTAAAGAATTTTCACAATAGGTTCAGAAGTCTCACTCTCTCTCTCCTCCCTCGCCTGAGTGTCTAATCACTTTGTTTTCTCACTTTAAGGGGCCTGCCTTTTACCAGAAAGACGGGCACCCCGTACATGTTATCTTTGAGTTGCCTTATTGCTTTTCAGCTTTATCTCAGTGGTTTAAAAATAAATAAAGCACTGCCAAACAAAACCTCCTGGCTTTAATACCAAGATGGAAATATTTTTATAATTAAAAAGTACTATTGAATCAGAACATTTTTCAAACAAAATTTCTCTGAGTGTGATACGAAGGTGAAGTTCACATTGATGGTTTTAATGCTGAAGCTAAAGTGGGCAGATTGGAAAAGTTGTTTCTGAGCGGTTTGTTCCATTTTCTGAGACCTCGCTCAGTCTCATGTATCGGGTAGCGCTGCCAAGCCAAGGGTTTATCTATTGATTTCTGAATGTATTGTGCTGTTAATCTAAAACTTCTTTCCCCAGTGGGATTTCTATTCAGAAGGCTCTAGCCGAGCTCACGAAAGTTATTTGATTTGGGAAGTTTGAAAGAATAATAAAAGAAGGATTGATGCCGTTGGATTTTCATGAGCTCAGTCGTCTGGTAAAATAGACCGGCTTCCTCCTCCTCTGTGCATCCGTGCCGGTTTGGCTCGTTATTTAGGGGGAACGCAGAGTATGGAGATCACTTAAGTTTTACTCTCTGAGAGTTTGCAGTTATGAAACTTGTTCAGATGAAAGTTACGGGAACAGTGTTGGTGATGTAACAAAATATAAATATGAATGGGTTAGTGCAGCTTTGTCTTTTCATAAATATGCGTGCTTTATTTCTTAGTGACTAGGCCTTTTCTGCTAATTTTTAAACTAGTAAAATTTGGTGCTGGAAATGCATTAATGTAATTTCCCAAGAAGAGAAATGTGGCAAGGGAGTTGCACCATATATACCTAGGGGCTTTGCCCCTCTTATTTCCAACATCCTTCAAGTATTTGAGGAAACTAAACCTTATGAAAGAGGTGTGGCAGGAACGTAGATGGACTTTCTAGTTCATAAAATGTTCCTTACTTTTTCTATGATGTGAATAGAGGAATAAGCAGTCTTGTATTACAATGAAACCCAAAAAGTCCTTTTTGCCTTTGAGTGGACTGGTCTGTCGTGTATGGTGCGGGAGTTAAAGGAGGAAATGAATGAGATGTGATTGGTAGCAAAATAAAAAAAATAAATAGAGGCATTTTTGCCTTTTTGGGACTACAGTCCTGTCTCGCTGAAATCAGCTGCCTTTGACTTCACAGTGCCCATGACTGGCCCAATAATAGGTTTATACTATTCCATTAGGACGTTGTCAAATTAAATCAAGGGAAGTGGAGTCATGTCTAGAAAGAGCATCCTTGTGAGTGTTCCCTGGCTCTGGAGCACTGTAGTTTGTTCAAGATGACGAGTGTTACTTCCTCTGGTTTGGAGGTATGCTTGTTGCTCTTTTTTATGCAAAAAATACAGCTCTTTGGAGGTATGTGATTAACTCGAGGCATTATTTTATTGCATACCCAGGTGGGAAGCTGGAAATTAAGAGCATGCAGGAAGAATTATCTGGATATGGGGAAGAATGTTGTATTAACTATGCAGTTAGTCTTTGTCAGTAGCATTTACAGTTTCTTCAGTCCTTGGGGTGAGTAACCTAGCAGAATTTATTGGTGAATAGTTCAATTTGCTTAAATGCGCTGATTTTCTTGAGTAGGCAGAAATTACATCTTATTTCATGTCTCAGATTTACTTTTAATGAAGGGCCAAATCCAGATTTGACTTGCTTTTCTTCCCAAACTCCTGTTTAAGCACTGGGTGAATAGGACAAGTAGGATTTGGCGGAGTGAACTGTTCAGAGTAACTTTATTTAGGGGAGCTGGGGTAACCGCTAGCATTTCAGAGCGTGCTAAAGATCCAAGTTTTTGAAACAGATAGGAAAAAAGTGATTTCTTTTTTTTTTTTTAATCCCCCATGTAGAAATAAGCGCTCTAGAATATCTGAAACATCCACCAGTATCATTTCACTGCTGAGAATTGGGTAACTGTGTAAAATTATATTGACCTGAGGGGATTGAAATATAGAAGTGGCCGTGCGCTTAACTGTGCAGGAATCAAACTGTTTTACTGATAACATTTTATTGATTCATCTTCTCTCAGTGTTACAAGTAGCCCGAAGCTACGCAAAATGAGCTGGCGATGTTTTTGTGTTGTGGACATTGCAGTTTTGCAGCTCTTCATAGGTATTGAAATTTTATATATGGGCTGGGAGCTCACATAATTATTGTGATTTGTAATGGCTGAGACTGCAGATGGGGCTTCCCAGAGGTTTCATTTCAAGCTAGATAGCTGGTAATTCCTCTTTTCTGTTTAAGAATCTGTTGTCCCTCCTTTTCTCTGCAGCTGCTGAGGTTTCTCTCCGTGAAAAGCTGAACCATATCTCAGACTTAATGAAGATGCGTAAAATGATTGAAATTGCCTTAACAAGGCAGCGCTCTGTATACAGCAGCAAAGAAAATGTGTCTTGCTGTTCGCAAGGGATACTTTGTCCTTTTCATAAAGGAACCATGGTTTCCGCCCGTATTATAAAAATAATAACAATAAAAAACTCCTCCTTACAACAAAGCTTTAAGAAAATGAATGGCTTAAAAAACCACAGTGGCAGATTGTGAGTTTAACCTGCGTGTGTTGACTAATTAAATTCTTTTGAAGGAGCTAATTTCATGTATTTTATTTAATGAAGGCTTACTTAAGATTTTAATGATGTGGGCCTTTTCTCTTCAGTAGAATGCCATATTGACTCATGACATATTTTTACACAGGCTTCATTCTGCCGTGAACAACAGTAGTTGAAAATGCGAGCACTTGATAAAGTATCATTAAATTAGCTTATTGTAGTTGCAGATTTTTATTACGCTACTTCACAGAGATATGAATTGATCGCCTTGTACTTGCTGTTTTTTAAAGGTGCAGCATTGTTATTGATTTCGCTACTTTATCTCAAGTGTTTCGTCAGCCCGCTGGCAGCCTTGTTCCCTCTGCAATTTTAGAAAGCACTAGCCTTTGTGCTTATTTTTAATTTTTTTCTGTGTGTTTCATGTGTCTCTGAAAGAGATGGCGCTTGTGTTGTGCCGTGCCCCTGTGCGTGGCCGCTCTGCCCCGTCCTGGGGCCATCGGTGCCCTGCTCCAGGCGCCGCCGAGTGCTCTGTTGTCCTGGGATGATTTCCAGGGAGTTCCTGGGATTTACTAATGCTGAGGGCAAAATCAATCCTGCGCATATTTTATAGCCTGTGCATTTGGATATGGGGGTTCATCTGTGCTGTCGGTGTACTGCGATATATATCACAAATGATGTAGGAAAACCAGGAGCCTACATCTTGGATAGTCAAAAATTTCAGATATTTTTCCATGTTAACTCGAATAGTGGATTTCTTCTATAAATCTTGGAACATCCAGACCTATTTCAATACTAAGTGTATTGGAAAAGGATTGCTGTCAAGGCTTGTCCATCTAATTAAATTCCCTTATTAGCACCGGCGCTGCAGTCTTCCAGAGAAGACAGTAGATGAATAATCTTTCCAACTTATCTAGGTTAAAACTAAATGGCCTTTCATCAAATGCTAAGCTAAAAGTCCAACAACAAAATATAGTCACCCTTTTTGTGTGATCTGTGGTAATTCAATATATTCCTTAAATATAAATTGGTATTTCAGCTGTCTGTGGAAAAATTTTCAGACTTCAATTATCACAAGCGCTCGATGCCGCGAGGGCTCTGTCACCTCACGCTTGGGGCTGATGGCATTCCAGCAGCAACGTCTTAGACGTTAATAAAGTTTGCCACGATTCATTTTGACATACCCTTAGCCAAACGTAAGAAACTTTTTGTCATCAAGTCCTGCTGATCCACAGGGGTCGTTTGCGGCCTGTTGGTGATCGTTGTCTCCTTACCAGAGCAGGGAGAACAGGGGTTTGATGGAGAACCAAAATACTCGAATTTGAGTAAGAGCCCTGGTGGTTTTTTCCAGCAGGTGGGGGACTTGCCGTTGGTGGGAGCTACCAAGGGAAATGAAATACGCTTTGACCCTTTTGCTTTGCCGAGGGGGATGGAGTGACTGCCAGCAGCTGGGCTTTAGCCAAATCCAATTCCTTGACCCTGTGGAATGTGTGCGGCCGTGAGAGCACCCGGGGTCCAGCTGCCCTTGGCTCCACAGCCCCGGGACCTTCAGGGGGGTCAGGATGCTGCAGGCAGAATCCCTCTGTTCCCTGTGTAAATGGGGGAGAAACTGCCCTTGTGGCAGAAGAAAGGTCCACACTAGCTCAGGTAATGGAGAGTTATCATAATAATACTGAGCAATTGATGTTTAAACATTGCCAGAAGTTTCAAGAAGCAAGATGTTTGTGCTAATTAGGCTGTTTGCCTGTCATCTTTATTCACTACTTTAAACAACAAAAAACCCTCAAGTGAAATCAAAGCGTGGTAGAACACGTTTCTTAAGTCTCCTTGATCAAAGCTTATGGAAGAAGGGGAATACTGCTTGTAACTATTTCCTCAAACACAGATTTGAGATCCGTTCTCTATTGTAGCACAAGGACTTGTCTGTAACCCGGGTGGTGGCAAAGTGTTGGTGATTGTTGTTCAGCGTTAGCCAGCCTGCTCCCTCTCAGGTGTACGTGTGAGGACCTAGTGTCAGCTTAGCTTTTTTAGGTGATCCCAGAAAGGAATGTTTTTAAATAAATAGTTGGTTTTTTTTAAAAGTGTTAATATTTATGTGCTTTCATATTGAGTAATATTGGTTCACTGTGCCCTTCTCTTCCTCTGTGTCTTCCTCCGCATCTGCCTCTCTATCTTTGCTTAGATTGCAAGTAATCTTAGAGATGGAGGTCACAGTTTTCCTGACCTGAGTTCACAGAATCTCCTCGCTACAGGAAAGCCATTGAGGGGCTGGAGCGTGTCCAGAGAAGGGCAGTGGGGCTGGTGAGGGGTCTGGAGCACAAGTCTTGTGAGGGGCGGCTGAGGGAGCTGGGGGTGTTCAGCCTGGAGAAAAGGGGCTGAGGGGAGACCTTCTCGCTCTCTGCAGCTCCCTGAAAGGAGGGGATAGCCAGGGGGGGTCGGGCTCTTCTCCCAAGGAACAGGTGATGGTACAAGAGGAAACAGCCTCAAGTTGCACCAGGGGAGGTTTAGGATGGATATTAGGAAAAATTTTTACACTGAAAGGGTTATTAAGCATCAGAACAGCCTGCCCAGGGAAGGGGTTGAGGCACCATCCCTGGAGGTATTTAAAAGACGAGTGAGACATAGTGCTTAGAGATATGGTTTAGTGATGGTTTTTGTCAGGGTTATGGTGATGGTTGGACTAGATGATCTGGAAGGTCCCTTCCAACCTTGGCAAGTCTATGATTCTATGATAATCGTGACATGAGATAACCAGGAAATAATATAGCACAGTGCAGGGGCTCATGTGCCGTCAGCCACTGATGTGTATCTCGCTCCATTCTCAGCTTAATAATTTACACTGAAAATCTTTAGTCAGAAACCAGCTGATTTCTTTGTTTCTTTTCACTCTGCTCCTTCTAGATAAGGGAATGAAGGGATTACTTCATAGACATGTAATTCAAGTGTTGATGTTCTGGCTCATCACAGAAACCAGCACAACCTGCTGAAACGAACAAAGCATCCGCATGGTACCCCATGCCATCACCACCTAGACAAGCTTTTCTCAAGCTTGGGAACCCCATCAGCCCAAAGGATTTCCTACTACGTGAATTCGTAACCTGTGTTTCGGTAGCTGACTGATTTTGAAGTTACAAATTGTGTTTTGTTTCTGCACAGGGTTACTTTGAAGGATTTTTTAAATTCATGTCCTTTAATCCACTTCTCTTGCTGTGTCAGTGGTCACATTTACCTTGTAGATAAATAGATCCTATCAGTTGGAAGAAGAGGGAGTGGGCACAGTGTCTTAAGTAAGTATTTCAGAATGTATTTATTAATTTGTAAAGAATGAAGAGGAAGTTTAAAGTTGGACGTTCTTAAGTGGTATTGGACTGGCCGAAACTTCATTTTTGGATCTATCTTTTGAAACTCTTCTCCATTAACTTTAGTTAAATGTCTTTCAAATTTACGGGCTTTCTCCTTTTTCCCTTTTATGCTCAGCTGGATGAATGCTTAGAGAAGGGTATGCACTTCTGCTGAAAGACATGCCCATAAACCAGGCACCAAAAGCAGGGAGGGAACTAGGAGGACTCAGTTAAGTGCCTGTTGGGTTTCAGGAATAGTTTAATTTAGGAAGTTATCTTCTTTTCAGCAATTGACTTGCCGTGACCTTAAAGGAAGCTCTTGCGGACTGAGCTTTCGCTATTTCTGGGAGAAGAAATGGTGCCTTTTGTGCATGTGTGTTTTACTGCCGTATATGGGTCCACTGAATTTGGAGGCCAAGGGCAGTGGCGAAAGGTTTTATTTAAGGATGAGAGTTATGAGATGGCACTTCTGCATAGTAAGTTTCTAAAAAGAAACACGTCAGTGTTTAAAGCTTTTTAACAGCACCCTGTAAGATCTGGTTCAGAAGATGTCTAAAAACTGTAAAAAATACCAAAACCAAACAAACAAAAAAGAAAAGGAAAAAAGGATGTGTTTGCCTGCTTGCACGCAAGTATCCCCGAATAGCTGATGGTTCATTTTTACTTATTCATGGGTAAATTATAGAGGTGCATCTGTTCCTCCTCTGTATACAGTCAGGCATCTCAAGTTCTTAAGATACTTTTTGACGTCCTTTGAAGATGTGACGCCAGGTGGAAGATCAGTTAGAATTACAGATATCCTAAACTTTCAGAATAATGCTCCTGCCTGAAAACTCTTTTACTTCTGCTCCTGACTTTAATGAGGCACAGTCTAAACATCATAGTAACTGAGGCAGCAAAAGGGGAAAAAAAGGCAACGCAACAGCTCACAAGAAGAAAATCTTTCCACGTGTTTACAGTAAAGCCAAAATATTTGTGCTGTGTTTATTTAACCTAAATGCTCAGGGATATGTCATCTTATAAAAATGACATTACTGGAATAAACTAATAACTAGCATGTGAGTCAAATGATAGAACAGGAAACACTTAGCTGGACCCAAGCTTTTATTATTTTTACAACTTGCTTTTACTGCTGTCAATAAAGAGTGCAAATAACTGTAGGTAAAGCTCCTTGCCTGCCATTAACTGTAAGAGTAAGTATGTGCCTTTGGATGGCAAACAGCCTGATTTGCGTGTGCGGTCAGGCAGCTGGGTGTGCTGTAGCTAGCCCTTCTACGTCTTAATTGTGTCTGCAGAATGGAAAGCTTTGTTTTAAAGATTACACCCCTAAAAGTGAAGAACACATAAGCTGTCTCAGTGGGAATTTTTATTTACTTTGCTTTTTTCCTCTAAATTCAATCACTCGTTCAAGTAAATATATATACACGCTTTGAAAGTGTGGCCTGAGGAATCTGACAGTGGCCATCAGTTAGTGGATTTTGCTTAGTAATTGCTTCGTCTATTCAATACTATTGAAAATACCCTTGAGCAGAATATAGCTGCAGGGGAACAACACTCTAAAGCAGCAACCTAATTAATGAATCTCATTGCCACTTAGACGAGCATTATACGGTTGGCCTTGGTTGTCAGTATAGATCTGTTCTTACGACATTATATGTTTGTCCAGAAAACTGCTGTGATTATTAGAAAAATGAATAAAGTGCGTTTGGGAGGATGGTGTGTTGGGGTCTGTGGACGAAGCAGATTGTACTTGCAGTTGCATTCCTGATGTTACAGGTGTCACCAGCATCTTGTGACTGCGTGGAACCACAAATGAATTCTGTTCGCTTTTATCTCGGTGGCCATGACCAAGATTATTCATTGCCTTTAGATGAAGTGAAAACAAAGTAATCGTAGCTGGAGTCTGAGAGCAAGTAAATTGTTTTCACATAATAGAAGGCAGAGCAAAACAGAAGTAGAATTTATTTTTTTTCCCATTTGATATTCAAAAACCCACAGGCCTTTGTGTGCATCCAGTGAGCACCTTTTTGTAGTTCAGGTGGCAGGTGGAGTGTTTGTCTCCAGTTGAATAAGTTGGGCAATAATACCTGCTGGTCATGAGCCTTTTCTGAAGGTCTTTTGAAGAAAGTTATTTTAATAAAGATCAAACTGATAGTCAACTAATTTTTAATTCCTGGCTTTATGAAAATAAACGCTAGGAGATTTTGCTTGAGATCTGCATTCCTGAAATCATTCTACCAGCAAAAACTGTAACTGTGGATGCAAGTCAGAGGTTGTGTTGTTAACTGAAGTCATAGATCAATTTACTGAGCAGTCAATAAATACAAATTTTGAGGTTGGACCAGATGATCGTTTGAGGTCTCTTCTGACCTGGGCTATTCTATGATATTATGAAAAAGGGACATGCACTTCTAAAAACTGTCATGTAAATCAAAGGCCATGAATAACCTGTTCTTCCTTCTTTTCTGGATGATACTGAGCCTTCTCCAGAGCCTGGTTCTGCAAGTCTCCACTGTCATGCAGTATGGCCTCTGTGCATATGAGACCCCACGTTAAGGGCCCCTCTATTGCTTATAAATCCTTCAAATTTATGCAGCGTTTTAAAATGTAATTTTCTGCTTTTCTATGGAGACTTGATGAAACCTGTGATTTCTACTTAGGCTTATGAGAGCTCTTTGGATAAAATGATTTTCATTAGTAAATTCCTCTGATGGGGTTACGGACCTTTAATGTGAGATCTTCACTGGACCTTTTTTCTGTTCTCTGAAGTCACCTTAGTACATGAAGAGCTTTGATCCTGGAGTATCTCTACTGGTTTGCATGTTGGTGATGAACATGGCACCTTCTGGGCTCCGGCCCGTTCCTGCTGCCCAAGCTCCTTTGGCTGCCGTGGATCTGCCCTGCTTCTGCCTTCCCCTTAGAGCTGCTGCACACAGTCCTGCTCTGCCTCTTGGGGTCACGTCCTTACCCTTGTTTTTTTTTTCTTTTTTTTTTTTCCCCACCTACATAAGACAACAGAGTAACACACCTAAATGTGAAATTTTGTGAAGAATTTTTGACACTTGCAAGTGGCACTTGAATGGGTAATTCCAATAACACCAGTAGGCAACAACAGTAGTCATGATGAAACATTCTTTGCCTTATGATTTCAGTGAGAGAAGTAGTTGCATCTGTGTTATGTATTTGAAAAATAACTTCCCTAGCTCTTTTCAGTCACTTTTATCTATTGGACGTGGCCACAACACCTTCTAGTGCTGGTCAGTCATTTTCAAGTCAGTGAGCATCTGCGTTGGTCATTAGCCAGCAGAGAAATCAATTAGGGCTAGTGGGGGTGTGTTAGAAGGAAAGGATTGAAATACATGAATTTTATTGATCAATTGTCCTGTACAATCAACATCCCCACAAGCAGGTCTTAAAGCTGTGTGAGAACTCAATGGAAGTTCTTTTCTGCTCTTGCATGTCTCTTGAATCAAGAATGAATCCACCAGTCAGCGGAGATTGCAACTTTTGGAGGTTCAGAATTCCAAGCTTTGATAGAGCAACAAGCTAAGTAATAAAGCATAGATTGTTAGCATTGTTATGCGGAGCAGTGCTGAAAATCCATTATATTATTTAGTGTATTTGTCTTAAAGTGATTATGTTACTAATTATAAGGCTCACTAGTCTGTTTAACAGGAGTCCAAATAATTATAATTTGTTTGCAGTTCCCACCCTGCGTATTTTCATGCAACAGGGCAGATATTTTGTTGAGTAATTGATCTGCTGCATGCCTTTCTGTATATTTAGGAAAACGAAATCTTTCATTTTTGTTCTAAATTAAATGTTTCCAATTTTCCTGCTTTTCTTCTGACAGTACTTTGGTAAATTTTGAAGAAACTTGAGAATAAGGCCATGGAGGGATGACTGACTCTCAGGGTTGCAACTGAGTATGTTCCCAATGAAGTCCATAACAAAATTCCTTTTGGTGTCAAATGCTTTTGCATAATTTATTTTGTGTTTAATAAAAGTGGATTGAAGTTTTTATTTATGGGTTATCTTGAAGCAGGAGAAACCCTCCAGCTGGTTCCTGCCTTGGAAGCAATTTGGGAGCCGAGTTCCATTGCTCTTACGGGAGTAATTTGAAGGACAAAATTCTGAACAGGCTTTTCAATGAATGCTCAATTTAGGGCGCCTTAGAATCAGCAGCAGGCATCTAAAAACCCTACGTGAACTTGGAACATCCAGAGAATATGTTATTTAATGTTAGGAAAAATTTGTCAAGCTTTTATAAAAATCTCAGAAAATTGAGGCTAAGCGACCAAAGTCACTCTTAGAAGTAGAGCTGTACTTCGGAAAATGGCTTAAAGGAGAAGTCAACATTGTGAAGTTAACTCCTTGTTTTATGGCAAAAAAAGGTAAGTAGAGTTCTGTCTCTGAGTCTACTTGTAAGTTTGCCGAAGTTTGGGTAGCAAAATGCTTGCTTGGAAAAAAATACCAAGCAAAAAATTCACAATCTCAAACTTAGATAATAGTTTCTGAAAATAGCTGGGCTGCCAGAATGTCAGTATTTGGAATGAGAAGATTGCTAAGGGGAAATGGCAAGTAATAAGCGGCCTAAAGAGACATGAAAAGCTAGTGGCTTAATTTTACTGTGAGGGAGAGAAAATTGCTCAGCACTACTTACAGCATCTTTCATTCAAAGATCTCAAAGCTTGCTGAACCAAACATAATTCTTTGAAGAGAGGTGTTGACTAATGATCCCTTCGCTCACCGTGGAAACGCGGCCGCCCGCACCGGAGTGCACCGGCTGCCTCCGAGTTCAGAACATGGGGTGAAGAGGGAAAGGGCGGTTGGGAAGAGGCTGGGGCAGCAGAGTGCACTGGAATGCCGTCAGATAAAGCCTGGTGGCGTCCAGACTTTAATTAAAAAAAAAAAAAAAAAAAGATTTTCAAGAAGTGCAGGTGAAGATATTTCCTCTCTTCTGACATTCATATTTGTTATTCTGCCAGACATTTCCTTTATTAGGGAAAAAACTGGGGCAGCCAAGATTCTTAATATTAAAAGACCTTAGTGGAACTGTTAAAATCCCATTCTGTTCAAAACTTTAATGCCAGTTGGCTGTATTATCTCTTTATAATTTTCTTCTTCAGTGCATACGTAACTGCATTAGTTGGTCATTTACCAACAGACTTGAAAGACCATTTAGCTGGGGAAAATAGCTAGAATTTTTTATGAGGAAGAAAAGTGGACTGAAGTATTTCTTGCTTTTTGATGATGGTAGTAGTAGTCTTTATGTCTTTTTCTGTGTTTTTCCCCCCACACCTTTGCCGTAAAGACAGGAACTCCAGTTTTACTTACATTGGTGCGAATAAGAAAAGTGCGTCCTCAACTGAGATGCATAAATATAACCCCTTTTATTCTGCAAGTAATAATTGCACTTGTAACTCTCGTAGGAGCTGTTACAACGCATGAGCGAGACCTGAGAGCGCATTTGTCACGGTTATTTCAAACACAGACCTTCACTCCACCTGGGTCCAGCTGGAAGAACCGGGGTGTGCAGGGTCCCTGCACCGCGTGGCCTTGGGCTGGAGGGGACAGAGCGGGGAGCCACCGACGAGCACTGGCTTCTCCGAGTCTTGTGAAGTGTCCGAGTGCTTCTCCGAGTCTTGTGAAGTCCTCGCAAGCAAAAAATTATTTGATCGCTGCTGAAAATCTATCGTGAGGTGTTTAAGCAGCAAAACTGTTGTTCATGCCGAGCTCTCTGAAGCAGAAGGAGAAGGAAACTTCTCATGAACCTCCTGGAGAGCTGAGCCCCAAGCACTGGCTCTGGCACTCTCTGCGCATCTGATGCCAGTCGGCTCTAAATAGGTCTTAAAGCAGCTCCAACAGTTTATGCTATTTAATAAATCTAATCTGTAAAACAGGTCACGTAAAAAACCTAAAAACTTTTCTTCTAATTACAGTAAGATTTTATTGAACGCACATTATACATATAGATCATAATACTTATTAAAAAAGACTATTAAGATTTTACAGTTCAAGATTTTACAGGCAATGGGAACAGTGGAAGCCTAATGCTTTCTGAGAATCATATCTGCATTAGCAAGATAAAGGACAATTTAGGAAGATTACAAAAGCAATGATTTAGAGTACAACATAAAAATCTGCTGAGAACTAATTCGCAATGCCAGCTGCTGCTAAGCTTCTTAATCTTTATCTAGTTCAATTAAAATCTGAATGTTTGGGATTTCATTAACAACTGGGGACTTGGAAATTACATGCACTTTTACACTGTATTCAACTGCTTATGCACATTATTGGAAGTTGCCCAAAATGTCTTCAGGTAGACTTGAGATATAATTAAAACTTAAGTACTTAAAGGATAATGCAGAGGTAAAAGAGGATTATTTTAATTTTTCTGTCAGATCCAGTTGACAAAAAAAAAAAATCTTGCACAAATCGAAATGAGTTGCGAACCAGTAAGAATTTTAATGCAAGTGATATTTCCGGATGATTGTGCAATCGGACGTGCAGATCGAACAGCTTCATTGGAGGGCAGAGGGAATTGGATAGTGTAATTGTACCCTGTACTGGTGGAATTTTTTTTGTAGAAAAACCACTTCACATCTATCGTTCACTTCTGTACTGATGTAACCACGCTGCTATCAATTAATTATGCATTTCAAAGAATCTGCAAGTAGGCCTTTCTAAAATTAAACTAAGCAAAGCGATGAACAAGCTTTTAATCACTTAATACTGTGTATAAAAAATAGTTTCTTTCCATTAATTCCTCAAGAATAATTCTTCTAAAACTTTTTCAGAAGTATAAAAGGACTTAATTTTTTTTTTTCTTTTCCCGTCTTCATTGTTTTTCTTGTATTTTCCATGAAAGATTTGGCCATCGTTGGCATACCTGCTGATTTAAAGAAGCGAAATAAAATACATGTCAGCATGTAGCAGAACAGCCCTGTATTTTGAGGCAGCCATTGAAAAGGCTGAAGGTTTGGTTATTTGATGGCGTACGAGGATACGGACTCTTTCTTCGCTGTATGAGGGAGTGGGGGTCGTGCCGCATTCCCAGGGAGTGGGGTGCTGCGGGAGGGCTGGGATGGGGCCGCTGGGGACGAGGGGGGTCTAACAGTGACGCTCTGGGTCACATTCTTCACTGGTTTAACTTTTCGAAGTTTCACACTGGAATGGATTTCTTTCTCTTTTAATTATTCCATTCCAATGATCTCAGGTGCCATTATAGGACATGGAGATAAGAACGTTTTCAGAAGGAGTGAGGATGTTTAAGGTGGTGATGTTGCTCTTGGAAACCTTGAAAAGCTGTAGTACTGCGTGGTAATTGGTACAAGACTTAGAGACAGCCTGGACGTGTTTAAACGGTGTGTTTTGATAGAGTTAACTTTTAAAATGATATAATGATAAAAAGAGATTGTTCAGTAGTGGAATTTCTTAACACATTTGGGAAGGTTGTGTTAACTTTTGTCATAGGAAATTAAGATGCTATTCTTAGCAAAAGAAAACAGTCAGGTTTTGTCTACCTGGCTACTTGATCTTCCTTTTTTAATTTTTTAAAATTTTTTTTAAAGAAGTTGTGTTTGCAAAGCAAGACGAGTGTCTAGGAATACAAAATGCCTTCCCCCCCGCCCGTCATGCTTTTTAACAGAAACAAGCATGACTGGGTCTCTCAAGACAGGTGGAGAATACAAGACAGAAAAGTGAATTTTGATTTTGGCATGGTTGGGCCAAGAGGATAGCTGGTGTGTTCTGTCCTATTTTATATTTGTGCCTAGAAACCTTTTCATATCTTAGGTGAAAAGGATCCAGATATCCTCAGAAAGTAAGTTTTTTAAGCAAGTGAAGTTATATATTTGTCATAATGAGGGGAAACTTATTTACAGAAATATGTATGTGGTGGTTTTCTTTCCCTCTGCGTGTTTGGATTTTGGCTTTTGAATAGCGATGCCTTCTGTATTATTTAATGAAGTAGTTTCAGAATTAAAGATAAGCCTTTTGCATTCTCATTTAAGAACTGAAGTAAAGCTGTTTGGATCGCAAGAGTTGAGTACTCTTGAGAAAGCAGTTGTGTCTATACAGGGCCTTGTGCTCATACTGCAGAGGGGATCTCATCAGTGGTCTCCCCATATGGAACTGCTAGGGCTGGAGATGCGGGAGACGGGAGACTATGGAGAATCCGGCAGTGGTGCCTGGAGGTTGCTGCCCGTGCCTACGGGAGATGTGGGCCACGGGGAGGAAGGTCTGGCGGCTGGCTGTACGGCTGGAGCAGTCCTGGTGGGCCTCCATGGCACAGGTTCGCGTGGCCAACCCCAGCAAGCCGGGTTCTGCCGCTTCCTACCCTCACCCGGCCCTTGGCGCAGGGGGTCGGGGCTACGGCACCGTGAGTGCCTTTTGAGTGGGAGTCTGGGGAGAACAGGATCACGCTGGGGGAGAGCGAGTGAGAAGGCAAAAACATCTTCTACCTGTGTTGAGAGAGGTCTGGAGAGCCTCATGGCCACCCTCTGCCGACTTGGCTGTCCCTGCGGTGGATGCAGCACGGCTACCCAGCGTTTTACGCCGTGCCTGCCCCCGCTTAGAGCCATCGGTGCGAGCAGGGCCGAGTCTTTTTTATTTGTCTGGAGCTGGTCCTATGACTTCAGTAAACTGAAATCTAGCTATAACCTTCCTTATGTGTGGATGCGGAGCCCAGCGAGGTATATAGTATTTCAGCTTCAGAGGCCTTAATTTGCCCTGCTGTGTGCTGGGATGGGTGTCCTCAAAAGAGCAGAAAATCTGCTCTTTCCTCTGTCTCCTCGATACATTTAGAGGTATTTCTTTAACTCTAAGGCTTTAGTCTCTGCTCTCAAAATGGATCGGCCATTACGTAGGTAGCCCGGTATGACAAGCTGGACATGGGCTGTGACCCCTTGGATTTAGGTCTTTTTGGAAACGTAGGGGGTGTTGCCAAAGGTTAAAATAAGCTTCCTTCTTTTTTCTTACAAAACAGAACACTGAAATAAATAAAATGAAGAATATTGATATATCACAAATGGAAACAGTAAATGTGTCGCTAGGGAGATGAGTGGGAGTTGAGAGCAAAGATAACTTCAGATATGATAAGTATCTGTACGTTTGGCTTCAGATAGGAAAATCTGTGCCACAGATTGATCCTATAGGAGTAATAAATACATATTATCTGTAATTATTCTCAGACTTCATAAACCTTACTTTAATAACATCCTTTGCATCATTTTTTCTGAGATCTTTTATTTTTATGACAGTCAGGCTTTTTAATTTTAATTCCAAGAAAATTGCTCCAGCTGTTAGGATTTTGTTTTAGCTTCCATTTCTGTCATTCTCTTGAAAGCTGATGAACTGTCCCACTTCTGTTCTCTGGAGGCGGAGGGTTTCCTTTGGGGAGTTCTGGTAGCCAGTTGGAGGGTTTTTGTGTCTGAGCTTTGCCTACATGATTTTACTTTTTTTTTAAGAAGATCACAGGCACTGAATTTGCAACTTCTTTTATAAATACAATTTTGGATGTAATTCCACCTCGCAGAATGATCCTACAGCGGGAAACCATTTTCGTTTGGGTATATTCCCTTTGGTGGAGCAGGAGCTGCTGAGAGCTAACGTAGGGCATGGTAGTTCTCCGCGGGGTGATGTGGTGACAGCAGTTGGACTTCTCCAAGAAGCTGAAACCTTTCCAGGGTTACCCGAAGAGGCCATCAGACCCGATGGTCAATAAGGGTGTTCCCGAGAGCCCCGTTAGCAGTATATGAGGCTTGATTCTGATCTTGCCTGTGTGAATATAAAAGAAAAGTAATGTTCCTGAACAAGAGTAGAATTCCGTATCTGAATATAATGGGGCTGCTTCAAGTAGAAGAGGAAATATGAAAAATTAAAAAAAAAATTGGGCTTGAGTGAGTAGAATAAGTACTTTTATGTGAACATGTGAGGAGTTATCTTGGAATAAATCTCGTACGAGTGTTTGTATTTGGTAATAGACGCACTATTTAATTTTTTAACTTATATTTTATAAATATTTTTTGTTTTAAAATGTGATGTGTTTGGATGTGTTGTGAAGTGTTCTTTTATTGGTGGACACAGTACAGCACTCCCATGGTTGCACATTGAGTAGGATCAGCATGGGTATTGGAAGTGTTATTTGGTTTCCTCTGCTGTTATAAGTGTGATCACATTTCATAATGTCCTGAGGTCTTAAAAAAATCAAGAACCAAGAGTAAGCAGAATTTCAAGTGCAGCTTTTCTGAAAAACAGAAATTAAATATAGACCAGTGTATTCTTTTGCGTATCTGATGATGTATTGACAACGTGTTATGAGATGGAGAAGCAGCTGAATTTTAAACCAGTAAATTTGAGTACACAGTTTTATTTCCTAATAGCAATTAAATACTCAAACTTCTCTCATTTCCATCAGTGGGGTCCTCCCCGTCGCCTCTTCCCTAATAAGGTGGGGTACCCAACTGTGGGCTGTAGGCCACATCTGCTCAGGTGAAATTGGCCATGTTTATGGCCATGAGAGGGACTCGCAAGGGAACCAGAAACATGAATTTTAGTGAAAACTTCAACTAGTTCACTTGTTGAGAAAAAAAGATTCAGTTTTCAAGTTAACGTATGTGTCCATACTGCTCTTTTTTAAAACTTGTTTAAAAAAAAAAAAGTCTAAATTTTTAGGATGAAAAGTAGAACAAATTCACTAACAGACATTCTCTGTCCTCTTTTTTTCTCTTTTATAAAACAAAGCCTGAGTGATTGTGAATAACTTCTGAGCAATTTCAGTCTTTGAATGGATTTTTTTTTTTCCTCAGGCAGTTCTAATTTCAAATTTTGCATTTGCTAATGACACATTTTTACTATATCTGAAGATTGCCATCTACTGGCACGTAACAGCTTTGGGGTCTATTGTTCATAAATCTGAAAATTCAATAAAGTTGTTATTTTCTCAGTTGATTTTGTGATTCCATTTTGCTTCACAGGGTAGGGGCAATAGTAGGGGAAACATTAGCAGCATTTTCTTTATCATACCAAGCACTGTGCGATGTCTGCTTAATTAAAAGCCCATTATAACGAGATACTGATGCTTCCCACGTGAATGATCTTTCTATTCCCCTAAATTAAGCCATGTTTCATATTTCTATTCTATAAGAACAGAAAAAACACATTATTAAAAGCTTAAAATGTAGAGTTTCTCTAAGCATTTGAGGTGATTCTGGCCTTCTGGCGTGTAATGGTTGGGTGGCTCAATAAACTACAGGCGTAGAATTTAATACTGTAAAATTCAAAATTATGGGAGACCCCTCTGTCTCCTCAAGCAAATTTTTAGTTAACCCTGAAATTCCTGACTTTCTCGACCCTGATTCCCCCCAGTGTCCTCTCCTCGCCAGCAGGACGTCAGGAGGGGCTGGTGTAGCCCCCACCACGCGTTGAGCAGGTCAGGAGGAGCAGCAGAGCTCTGCTCTGAGGTTGGATGTTGATGTGCACCTGGAGCCACCGTCATCTCAGGAACGGGGGGCAGCTGTGGGGCTGGGCGGGAGCTGCCCCTGCATTGATTGCTGACCTGATTTAAGGAGGGCAGGGGGTGGTGGGAGGTGGTGCTTGCTGTGGGATGCTGAGGAGCTGGTGTGTGCACCTGGCTGGGGCTGTGACTCCTGAACAGGTAAGGACACCCATAAGACAGTCAGAATTCTATTTTTTGCCCAGTTTCTTGATATTTCTTAAAGGCAAAGTGCTCAGTACGCTGCCTCTTCTGTATCTTATTTTTAGATGTCCTTTTCCTGTGAGGAAGCACTTTGTTGCCTCTCATGTGGCTTTGCTTTCCCTCCCAGGGACGTGGCACCTAACACTCAGATTTAGCCGTTCCCGGCCTGTTCCGGTGGCTTATGTGGAATATTTCAGCTGTGCAGATTATTGTTTTTGAAGTAATTTGCAAAAGGCCATGCTGTTGTTTTGGTGAAGGTAGCGCACTTGAGCTGCGTGGGCATGGCTGGGGTTGGTGCGCTCTGGCTTGAAGCAGCGCTTGTGCGGAAGCACCGATACCGAGCGGGTGATACTGCGAATGTGAACGTTCTGCTTCTTCCACCATTGTGAGGCACGCGAAGAATCGCCTCGCTCCGGGAGGTGGCGCGTGTCTCGGGGGGAGGCACAGGTAGCTTGTGATGAAGGAGCTGTTGCTGTGCTGTAACTGCTCAAGCTTTATTGAGTTGGGAAGTAAATAGTCGTGTAAAACCTGTGTAACTTGCTGAGACGTTAACTAAAGCTGCCCTTAGGGCTGCCTTCACACACACGCCATTGCAGTTGATATCCTATCTGCTATTCTGATTTTATTTGGGGATTTGCTGGGGTTGTGTATGAGCAGTCGTCCGAGTTTTCACTCCTCTTAGTATCTGCTGTTTCTCTTTTACGTAAGAGGCCTTGTCTGCAGAGAAGAATGAAAATAATGGTAAACCAGCACATTGTGCATTTACATAGGAATGTATCTCCTAAGGTTCTTCTGTATGAACTTCATGAAGTGTGTTTGTTTATTCTAGACACTCAGCTGTTGGCACTGAGCTTTGATTTCTGCTAGATAGAGAGTTGTCAGTTACACACTGTGTACATATTTACTGGTAATTAGAAGTAGTCGTCTTGGCTTCTTAAGGCAATTAGGCTTTCCACCATTTGCTCACAGAAGCCTGTTTTGTATTTCTTTAGTGTATAAGCAATTTGAACATAGGAGAGTGGGGGGGGGGTTGAGAGGCTGTACGGGATGAACCTACAATCTGAAGCTAAGTTGACGTAAGGATAATTAGATACAAATAATGAGAACAGAAAATGATCCCATCTTGAGCAGATTGAGGGTGTTTCTGATGTGCACCAGCTTGTGCAAACACGAGACTCGTGTCATGGTGCTCCCGACTGAAGCCCTCCCTGCAGGAGGAGCCAAGCCATCAGCCCAGCTCCTGCTCCTTCCCTCTCCCTGCTAAAGAGAACATTTACATCAGATTTTTTTTTTTGTTTACCCATCATTCGATAAATACTGACTTTCTCAACTCCTCAAGGAGAAGCACCCTTTGAGACGTAAGTGCTGATTCCCGCCTTCTGTGAGCATCTCTACAAAGTAAATGCATGTTTACAGAGGAAAATGGAGTAGCCCATTAATGTGGTGATTGATTGACATGAAAATGCTTTTCTGTGATTGATGAGACAAATACATGTTGTTCGCAGAAGCTCTGAGAAAATGCAGCCTATACTGTACTATTTATTACAGATTTTTCAGGTTTTTTATTCTAAGCAGTCAATTTACTTCCAATTATAATAGGAACTGCAGTAAATCTTGCTGTGGTGGTTAATCACAGACCAACAAGCATAGATCACATAAGACGAGTCTTGGCTATCAAGAGAGGGACCATTCATGAACAAAAGCAGTTGTGTCATTCGGGTCTCCTCTGTGGCACATGTAAGTCCCGTTTCCCTTAAGATGTTCTCGGTGCTTGCCTTGGCCTGTAATGCCTTTCAGTATCATTAGATGTGCCGTGCAGTGAAAATTCCCTTGCCTGCGTGGATTAGAGAAGTAGTTTGAAGTTTCTCAGCTCCTGACTTGCCCAAAAATTCCTGTCAAAATGCATATCACAAATTATTCAAGCATACACCTGTTCTGCATGTAAGTGTGTTAAAAGGTGGTGAGATGAGAACCTTAAATTGAGAGATCGTACCTTTTTTTATCGTGATAGTATCTTACCCTTAGAGTGACCTGAGCTCAACCTTAGCAAAAACGTCGTGCAGATCGTTTCAAACTTGTGGATCACTGTTGCTCTTGGGATATTTATTTTTTTTCTAACAGTTGGGATGATTTTGGAGGAAATCAGTCCAGTTTTACTCCTGTCTGCTGGGTAGTTCTGAATCGTCAGTGGTGACAAGACATGGTTTTTATTTTAAGTGAGAGTGAGTAAATCTTTGGCTGGTATATGGTAGGGGGAAGGGCAGAAAGAGGAAAGATAAACTCATCAGCTTCTCAGCTATTAGATTTTTTTTTTTGCAAGAGTTCCCTTCCCTTTTTCATGGAAAAATGATGCATCTTCTGAGAAAATAAATCGCTGTGCTTGCTGAAGGTAGAGCACTCTGCCTTTGGCGATGATGATTTAGCAGGGCAGTCATGTCATTGATGGAATGCAATACTTGATAGTAAATAAACTTGTTAACAAACAAAATTAAACATGAGACTGTAACTTCAGTATTGTCTCTGGTTTGTTCACCAGTGTGAAACGGCATTGGTCACATGCCCCCTGCAACCCATAGACGTCTCTGATTCTGATGGACTTCGGAACAGGATTAAAACTATTTACGGCCTTTTGGTTGAGTTCATTTGCCATAAAGTGTGCTTGCAGCTAATTGTATGGTTTTCAGGCCCTTCAGATAGCTGTCTGATGATGATGCCTATAAACACAACCTTCAATAACAAACGCCACAGGTGGGGAAGGGGGAGCTGCTTGGTCTCAGCTGCCCTGCCTCTCTTGCTGGTACATGCAAGAGCACAAGCACTTCTCTCAAAAATAGAAATTTTCTTGCTTTGTCTGCCTCAATAGCTCCTTATCTGTGAGCCCATGAGAAATGAGTCTGTGTCATGGATCATCTACCTCTTGTGTTTTGATTTGCATTGTGGAATAGGGCTTAGATCTGACATGATGGGTTCCTCCTCTATTGTGGTAGCGCTCCCTGGCTGCACACTATTACCTCCTGGCAGGCTCTCGCGCTTGCCCTGAGCACCCCCTTTCCATAGGTCTATAAATTACGTGTATGACCTCGGGAGCTTTCTGTGCGATTCTGCCGTATGTGGCAGAGATGATAAAGCTTCCTTATCTCATTGTGGCGTTTTGTGGATAAATTCATACATGGCTCTGTGGGGCAGCTGTCAAATAACCTGCGTGCTGGCGGTGCTGCTGCTCTTCGGCAGGCCTGGAAACGTCCATCTGTGGGTTTGACTCTGCCCGTGTTTCTCTGTGTGAAGGTCTGGTCAGTGAAAGCATGCAGAAAGCAAGGTCCTGCACGTCTTCACCTGAGCATCTGTGGCTTAAAAGAGGAGTAAAAATTTGAATGACTTCCTTTAAAATTAGGAACTATGTCAAGTCTTCGTAGCAAGCTATCCAGCCATGTTCCTTTTACTAGTAATAGTTTACTAGTAAGACGAAAGAGTTGATTAATTACAGTATTTATTTTACCAGTTGATGACGCTTCCATCACTAAATCTGTAAAATACTACTTGCACTGTAATGTGTACCTACAAAAGGGCATCCTAGGATGTGACTGGATATATTTAGGCAATATATCGTTTGTTACGTGAAAATTTGACCTCATTAGCTGTCGTTCTTTTCCATCTCTGTTGTTACCCAAAGTGTGTAATAGTGAGGAGAACATCATCTCAATCTATTGGTGCAATCAGACAAAGAGATTCTGTTGCAAACTCAGGGAAGATTGTGTCCCAGATGGGAATAGCAAATTTAATTACTGACAATGGAATGAGTACAGAATGTTTCTGCACGCACAGTCCTGGACAATGCACTGCTTCAAAGCCCGTGCAGCTTGCTTTTTGCAGCGTTGCGCTGGGAAGAGTTAGAGGATGGTAACCCCCTAAACTGAGGGTGAGTGTGCGTTACGGAAAAGCTGGTGAAATGCTAATAAATTCCTTGAGTGAGGTCAGCGAAATAGCTAAACATCTAAAGAGCAAATATCAAGCACTGATATTTATGTAGAGAGAGTACAGAGGACAGGAAAACTGTTCATCTTGGAGAGGCCCTGTGCTTCCAGGAAAGCACTGTTTTTTAAAATATGGAGAGCTTTATTTTAGGTGTCTGCCTTACCCCCAGAGCACACCTCGGTGATGGTGCTGGGGGGTGGCCTCAGTAGAAACAGGGCAGGAGTCACTGAGCAAATACTACACACACACACACACACACACACACATATATATATATATATATATAAAAAATCTTACTATCCTGACACTTAGGAAATGAGGCTGAGACTGATATAGCACCATCTTTTAGAGCCCGTGCATCCAGGCTATGTCTACAACAAATTGACCAGAAGTTGATTACAAGCTCTAATTCTTCCAGGACTCACCGAAGAGCTGCCTGTTGCCATCTCTCTTGCTGTCCAGGAGATGGATCCCTGTGTGCTGGAGGTAACGACCTTCTGGATGCTTTCTAATAAAACAATGAAGAGCTGACTTTATCATCCTTAAAGTAAATTACTTTTGAAAAATGCTTCACAAATACCAAGGGTGCTCTTTAGATGGGGATGTTTTCTATTAAAAAGTCTTGAATATTTTTCTGCCCTGAAGTGGAAAAGTTCTCTCAGTCCAGTGAGGTGTACAGGAATGGCTCACACGGCGAAGGCAGGGGCATTTTCTGTCTAGATCTGTTGAGAAGAGCAGTGTCATCAGATTGGTTTGTTTTAAATTGTCTCAAAGGAGGCGTAGTAAATTATGATTTTTTTGTTTTTTGTTTTTGTCCTATCAACTCATTATGTCACCTTCTTTCCTCTACCTAAAATGATCCTGGGTGAAGATGTGGTAAGTCTAGTAGTGTCTTAAATGTTTGTGTCGGCCTCTGTGTGATGCCAAGACGACGGCACTAACACTGTGGCACCGGGACTGCGGTTTTACAGGAGGGAGATTGAGGTATTTCCTTGTCAGTCTGAATAGCCAGTGTCTGGACGTGTGTCGAGCCGCTGTCCTGGGGCTCAGCCCCGTGGTGGTGTGGATCTGGTGTGGCTGGTGCTGGTTACGCCAATGGCTCGGTTCCCCGGTACATCTCATTATCTGTTTGTGTTAATATCAGATAACAACAAAAACACTAAGCTTGGCCCCAGTGTCCTACTGTGGGCTTCCTGCTGACTTGTTTATGCCGCCTTATCCCCCAGGTTTGTCTGTTGTCATAGTTCCCATTTTCGTTCCGTTTTCGAAAGCAGGACAGGAGGTCTCTATGGAGACAGGCATCAGTTCCACTCCATGCGCTAAACTGTAGGGGTTGCTGTAAGAGCAGAGCTGCGAACACGCTCCGTCCCCTGTGGAAGCCAAAAACATTGCCATGCTGACATCTCCAATCCCTTGTGTCTCTGGGAATTAACATTTCGAGGTCGCAACATCTTCGCTATAACAACACTGCGTGCCATTACCTTCATTGGATCACTAACATGATAACAGGAACATCATCTCTGCACGGTACAAATTCAGCTTTCAGGATTTTTTTTATTAGCTGCATAAAAGACACCAAACCATCCCAATGTGTCTTCAGAAGTAGGACATATGAATTCATCTGAAGTGAGAAAGTCAAGTGTAGATCCCAGTAAGTCACTGGGACGTGGGCAAAAAACTTGGAGATGGCTTTGCCATAGAGAAGGAAGTTCAGGAGTTCCCTTGGCTGGTGCACGTACGTAGCTACTCAAACTCGTGCCCGAAGGAGCTGGGCTGCTGAGCAATGTCGTGTAAAAGATGTGACTTATGGCTCCAAAACCCTCAGAGCAACAAATCACTGGAGACAGGGAGGTATCTGTCTCACCTGCTGTCCTTGTTTGGGGCTGAACGCTGTTGTCGGCTGAGTGATGGATATGATGGGAAATGTAGTCAGGTTTGGCTCAAACAACCTTTATTCGTGTAATGATGAGGTAGGTGTTACGGGTGTAATTTTTAGAAGTAGCCGAGCAACTCGGGAAGCAAAATCCATCAATGGCATAATTGCTGAAGCTCAGGTTCCTACATCACTGGCTGCTTCAGGTGTTACTCTGTCACGGTTTTGGTTTGTGCCCAGCTTCCTCTGAAATGGAACCAAGGACCTAGGGGAGCGCGGGGGGGTGTGTATGTGTGTTTCTGCCCGAATGCTTTCGTGTGTGTTGATCTGCAATCACAGACAGCTGTACAGGAGAAGCCTTTGCTCACAAGGCAGATGAAAGGGGGAAATCATAACTGCGGCTGCTGTGAGAACAGAGGGGTTGAACTGTGCAGGACGAGTAGAATCTGAAAACTCCACCAGACGAGGAATAAAAGACTTACCTGATGTTGTGCGTTTCACTTTTTTCTCCCGGAGGGGATGGTACTGATCTTGTACGAGGTTTACTTCAGAGTCCTGAATGGACTGGTGGTCCTGCCTGACACGATGCTGAGAAAGGTGTCATCTCTTGTTAGTTTGCAGCATATGCTATGGAACAGCAGCTGAATTTTATAGCAAGTTTCCTGGATAGTGCACGCGTAATTAGCTGGGTGTACTTTTAATAGCCCATTGGCTGAGCGGAACCCTGAGGAGTGTTTAAAAAATCAGCGATTGAAAGGGGACGTACTGGTTTATTTAGTGTTATGACCCTGATGGAAAAAAAGTATTTCTAGATCTGGTGTCACATCAAGTGCCCAAAACCCGTAAGTGCAGATCAGCAGTCTGCCTGAAAGCTAGCCTCTGAACCTTGTCTTTCCGGACCCGTGGTCCTTCGCCTGTCACTGGTAGCCCAAAGCTGCGTAGCACAGCACCAGATTTAGAGATGAGCGGTGAGAATGACCGTACAGTATTGGTAATGAAACAAAGGTCAAGTTCTGCCACCCGATAAATCTGCTTTCTGTTAACCTCCTTGCGTGCTATGAAATTAAGATTAATTCAGATGAAGTCATCAAGGGATATTTTGGTGGGCAGAGGGTTGGTGTAATGATTCCAAGCCTGTGCATAGTTCACGAGAGGGAGTAGTCCCCGTGGGCTGCTGGCAAGAGATAAAATATTCCTTTTAATACTGTAATGTCTTTTGTGGGTTTGCGAGTCGCTTCCCAGCGGCTCCTTGGCCGCAGGTGGCTGGGCCTGGCGCAGCGTGGACCTCTGTCAGGTTAATACCAGGTCCCTGTGAGCTCCCCTTCTTGGCGTGTTTTCACAAGCAAAGACAATTAGGATTAAAACCACCGTTATGTCGTAGTGGAAGTTAGTCTTCAGGGCTGCTGTTGTAGTCGGTACAGAGAGGGGGTCTCTGGAGGGATTCATTTTGGCTCAATTTGGGTCATCCTCTGGGACTGGCTGTTGGAAGGGCTCGTTTGCTACAGACACTCTGAATGGGTTTTTCTGTATTTCTCCATACTTCTAAGATGTCACTGTTCCTTTACCATTGATGAAACGTTCCCAAAGTGTAATGATTGCTTAAGGCAGTGACTTTGGCCTGCACATGGTATTGAAAGAGTGTCACAAGATTGTACTCCTCACCCTGGGTGAAGAAAGCGAACAGAAAAGTCTTCTGCCTTACTGACATACTTCCATTTTCTAGTAATTTATAGATATGAGCAAATGTAGGAGCTGCAGATAGGAGCAAATAAGAATAGGCACTAAGTCAAATAACAAAATTTTGAAAAGGTCAAATTAATATATTTTTACAGCTGTCTTTCACAGAATGAATGAGGCATTAAAATTCTGATTATAAGTTCTCGTGAGAATGGATTGTAATGAGAACAGGAACCAGCACATTATAAATCCGCTCTCCTGGTGATAATTTAACTAGAACAGTAACTGGTACAAATGTAATTCATTAATTCATTTTTATGACAATTTAAAGACTGACATCTGGTTGTTATCGCGTGGCCTTCTTGTGCCATATCTAGGACATTTTTTGTAGTTACAGAGTTGAAGTATTGAGACTAAGATACGTTACAAAACCGACGGATGTAAACTTCCTTGGAGCCCACCTTATCCCAGTTGCTGCCTTTTATAAAGTTCTTGTTTCACTTAAGATCGGGTTGAAAGAATATTAAGAAGTAGCTCTGATTTGTGTTTATTTAGGACAGATGGCTAATTTAACTACTCTGATCTCAGTTTCTTATTGGACTACATCCAGCGATCCCTGATAGTCTAATATCTGAATTCAACATTTCCCCAAACCATCAGATGCAAATAGCAAAAGTAATTAAAAGACTGCTTCGAACTGTAAATATCCATTAAAAAGTGTGAAATTTTTGCTAATAACATTTGTGGAGCTTTAGTTATTTTGAAGAGTTTTTAGTTGCACTGACAGTAAAGACTGACACCAAATATGGCGAGTGGTTTTGTTTGTTTATTTGGGTTTTTTTTCCCCTGCTGCTTTCAAAGTATCTTAAAAAAGGCCCTGTAACGTGCCTGATGGTCACAAAACTTCTCGCCCTTGTTTTAGCCGGGGAGCGGAGGGAGGGATGCTTGGGGGTCGGGGTTGTTGAGGGTTTAGGGCTGTGGCTCCTGGTGTCCACCGTTACCTCTGCGGGGCTGGGGGGCTCCTTGTCATAGTCGTAGCCTTAATAGAATATTGTTCAGATAGTAGAAAAGACCTGTATGCAAGCTGTTAGGGTGTTCGCTTTAAAAACGGGTTTATCGGAGAGTAATAGTTGTAGTTTGAATTATTAAACTGGATGTAGACACTGATAGATCTTCCTTGTAAATAACAGTGTGTTTTCATGGAGTGTCTCTTTATTTTGTTTTTTGCAAACATAAGTTCTTTGCATTCCCTAGTCACACCTTTAGTGTTAATCTCGTCAGTGAAAGTCTGTTTAGACCACAGAATTTCAGGAGTGTTATATCCAAACTTGATTTTTGTCCTTCCTGCTCCCTAAGACAGCCTCTGTATTAGACTGCAGGTTTTCTATTTTAAAGACCTTTATAAATACCTAGATTGTTGAGTTCCTACAACAACAAAAAAGAAAACTTTGCAACAAACAAAACTGCAATAATGTCCTGAATGATTAAAATTCTGAGTATAAGCAATAAATTGTTTCCCAGAAGCCGCAGACTGATGGAACAGCAGCAGTAAACTATTGCACAAGAAAGGTCTCCGTGTTAATTTGGAGATGCTTTGTGCAGTGTCACCATGGAGTACAGGTTGGTTAAAATGAAGAGATGAACGGTGCTGCAGAATAATCATTGGAAAAATAGCTTACGTGGAGAGCTGCCCCTGTGACTAGTTTATGCCAGCAGCGTGTGTGTGCTGTCTCGGGGGACGTGTGGCAAAGTAAAAAGCTTATGGACCTGCATGAACACAACCAAAACTTCTGCTCTAGGCTATCGGGGGAAATACGGCATGAAGGTATGGTGCGTAAAGCTAAAATGCCCTTATTTGTGCTGCTGTGAAGTGGAGGGGAGAGGCGGCATCTGTGGTACTGATCCCCTTCAGCGTTTCATCAGTTTGGGGTCTGAGGTGGGTGTTCCTGCTGGTGGGCTCAGGGTCAGATGGGCCAGCTAGCCACTCCAGCTCTCCGGCTCGCTCCTCTCCAAGAGAGCGGCCATCCTCTTGCTGTGTCTGTTACTCATACTCATTAGGAGAAATTAATACTAAAATGGCCTGGTGACAGAGGATTTCAGATCAGATCAGTGCCCCGGCTGCACAACTGCCAGCGGTTTCTGGTGAACAGCAGTAATTCAGTGTACAGGTGGGGATGAGTCTTGCCTTGAAGAAACAGTCACCCTTTAATCGAGCCCAACATGCTGATGCTGCGTGTGCAGCTTTCCTTTTTGAGGAAGGTGGGCTTTGCTGTGGGCTTTGCCTGTCCACGAGACGCTGGTGCTTTTAATTTAGATCTTGCTGCCCAGAACACACTTCATTCCATGGGCATCACCCCGAGGGTAGGTGGTGGTGCTTCCTAGTATTCAGTTTCCTTTCTACTGTGGATCAACATAACTTCATTGAAATTCAGCTTTTCATCTGGAACCGAGTGAGAAATGGCCTAGAATGGTTGATTTTTAGCTTACGGAGACTCCAGGAGTCCCCAGCTCCAAGTTCTGGGAAGGTCACTTGGTTCCTGTGAACTGGCGATGGCTCAGATGCTCCAGCCGGAGAAGCTGCTGACAGCAGGAGTGAGCCCTCCAGTAGAGTCTCCCGTTTTCTGCCATTTTCATGACTATATGAACTTAACTGTAGACTATTTTTGGTGCCTCAGAAGTGATGCAATGTTTGTTTGTCAGATGCAGAAAAGAGAGAGTGAAAACTTAAGCATTTGCTCTAACTTCAAAAGTTCTTGCAAGGCAGTGGGAATTTTTGGCGTGGCAAATCTCGCATGGTTTTCGACAGGATACAAGAACAATCTGTATTTTAATAAACATGATGACTGAGATTGTTGCTGAGTGAAACTAGTAAGATGAAGTATGTTGACAAGTCATGCCTTTGTGTTGTTCAGTCTAACTTGAAAAGTCAGCAGTACTGGGCAAGTATGACTTCTGAAAACGTGAATCTATTTACATGATTTGAAAGGTAATGTTGAAGCCAAGTTGTTAATGGGCAGCTTCAACACTTGGTTTTATATGCTGAATAAAAACTAATAGGTCAACTGTAATGTAAAAATGCGCATTTTATTTTGGCTGTTTTTAGGATTAAGGCACATATTCAGCATAACAAGAAGAGAGCAATAACCTTCTTTTGATTTGATGATATACAGCACCTTTTATGTAAACCCATGAAAAGTGATTACTGGTATCATGAGGAAACAGCACCTTAGGGAGATTACTAGGCAAGGCGAACAGCTGGAACCCATAATCTCCTAAACGTCTGATTGTCTGTGGATCACCATGTCTACCCCAGGGTGCTATAAGCAATAGTTTTTTTAATTGTGCAAAACAATAAATTCTTTGAAAATTTTGAATTTAAAATTGTTGGTAACTGTGAAATTTAACCATGTACGAAGCCAGATGTTCGACAGAAATTCTTCGTTTAGGACCCTGCAGAACTTGTTTTTGTATGTAGATATGAGTCATTTCCTATTATTTTCTTGACATTTAAGATGAATTATTCCATCAGTTTCACTGAAGTTTAATTTAACTGTAGGAATAAGTATATCTAATCTATTTGACAGTTGTTTTTTTTAAGTTAATTTAAAAGAAATTTAACTGCATCTTTAAGTGAAGTAAGTTCAGCTTTGTGGGTATTTGCATTGATTTCATTAGATAAGCTTAAAAAAAATAAAAGGACAGCTTCCGTGAAGATAGAGTGACTGTTCTATTTCTCTTTGTGAGCACAAACCTGTTGAGAAATGTTGCTGTCTGTCGACCCGGCAGTTGTGCCCCTGTCGTTACTGCTGTGTGTTAGTGCTGGAAAGGCAGTCGTTTGCGTGGCGTTCCTACGGGGCTTAGGCCGTACAAAGTCACTTAAATTAGGAAGCGTGAGCTATGCTTTAAAAAAGGTAGTTAGATCGTTCTTAAAATCTTACTTCAGTCATCCTCTTCTCTTTTTAGTTTCTTACTATTAAGGTAAAATATCCAGACCCTTTCCGGCACATCAATGATCTGCAATAATACGTGTTTTAAAAATTCCACGAAGCCTACGCAGGCCTCGGTGCTGCATCCTCTGCTCCTTCCCAGCGGCGCGGTGGGTGCTGCTGGAGTCGGGGCCGCGCTTCCCTTGGTGCCAGTCTCAGCATATCGAGCTCCTCGTGTTGGTGACACAGTACGAGGAAACAAAAATGACTGTTTTCAGCCAGGCATCCTGCTCCCCGCGGACTGCAAAGCCCTGATGTCGCATTGCGCGCTGCTGCCTCCAGAAGTGTTTTGGAGAGGGATTGTCGTATATTCAGATACCTGCTGGAGATGTCTGCATGGTGTGTGTGCGCCTGTCGCTCTTTCAGTGTGCTAATATTTCTAGCAGTGTGCATCACTCTTTTCTCCCAGAATTCTCGTGCCTTTTGCCTGGTCTGGATCCCTTGGGGAAGGGCTGGAGAGGCACCTGGGTAAAAAGGTGTTTGAGCCTCTATTGTTCCAATCCTACTTTCTGAGAGTCTTCCAGGAGGGTGTTCCATTATCTCTGCAGCTGGAGGTGCTACCGAAATCTTCAAAGCCAGCTGTTGGACTTAACAATATAATTTTCACCTGAAACTTTTTGTTCTAGCAGGTGATAATGATTAGGAGTTGGATATTAAAAATCTGTTTTCCCCAGGATGAGGTTTTAGCCAGACATCAACACAGGCAGAATGACTCTGTAGCTCGGTGCTGCTTGCTCTCATCTTAGACACCCTCTTGCAAGCAGCTGCATCATTCTTGAAATGTCATCATAAAGCTTGTCAAACAACTTCTGCCCCTCAAAGGCAGATTCTAGGTGATCTAAGTGTATAATTTGCATGTTAATTTAAATGTGTGAACCGGTTTGGGGTCAAACCCACTGGTTTGATGAAAGCATTGAGAAAAGGTTATCAAACGTTCCAGACGAGTGATTAACAGCGTTGTGTAAGGTAAACATCCGCCGCTTCTTGGCACTTGTGGGGGTTCGTTAGGAAGCCTCCGTTCCAGGAGTCTTTGAGCATTTGCATTATCTGCAGTAGAACGGCCACGTCCTTAAAGATAAGCACGTGCCAAAGCAGCTTCTTGGAGTATGCTGGAGGACAGGGCAGAACAGCGTTTCCAGGTAGATTTATGATCAATAAGCTTATGACAGTTCATGTATAAATCTAATTGCTTAAAATGCAGTTTTTGCTGTGTGTGACTTAATCTTTTTCTGAGTGGTGGGATTACCAGTTACTTCAGGAAAAAATAAAGCTTTCTTCATATTTGAAGTTCCTCTGATTATGTGTCCCTGAATAGAGACAACACTTGGAATTCTTCATCACGTGTCTTTCTGTAAATATTTCTTACAGAATAGTAATTGTGCCTTACAGTACTGAGAAGTTAAATTTTCACAAAACTGGACTTTCAGATCAAGGTGAAGGCTGTCGCCATTGCGTGCTGGGATGCTTTTTTCTTGAACAGTTTGTATCCATCCCGTATTGGCGGGGGATGGATTATTTGGCCTAATTGTTCTTGCCTACCTCTAATTTCTCTAGTTTTATCATAGCTAGGACATTAAAAATCATAATGGGCAGAAACTTCCCATGCCAGCTGCTAGACTACTCGTAAATTCTGCTTTGGGACCGGTACTTCTCACTCATCTTACGATTTATTAATGATTTAAAAATTTTTTTCATTATTCTTGTTTTTAAGTGTTTCTCACTTCTTTTCCAAATTAACATGCTGTGCGATGTTCCAGTCTGAGTCATTATGGGATGTTAGAGGAATCCTGAGGTAGAGAAGGACAGACGTTTAACCTCAGTGGGCGGGCTGGGTGGTAGCGATGGTTTAATGACAGTAACGCATGCAGAATTTTAATGTTTCCTCCAGGTTTAGTATGTTGATATTATCTTAAGTAACAATAATTCATATAATGATGCGTTGAAATAGTGCCTTAGAGGCTCATTACTGAGCACAGAATAAGCCTCCAGAAAGTTGGTGGTCTCTGGACTAAAGCAGCACTAATCCCGCTGCGAGGTGTCAGGTGGGTACCAACAGATGGAAGACACAGGAAAAGGAGCCAAAGCTGGAATGAGTTGAATTTCTGTGCTGCTGGGTTTGCGTTTTTAAATATTGATGGATAATTCATACGGTCACTTTACAGTAGGATTCAATCCTCCTCTTTGGTGTTTTCCGAGCAGCTACAGATTCACTAAGCCTGGCTTCTCTGTGGGTTTGATACCTCTTACTGCTGTTCCTGGCTCTGTCAGTTCACCTGAATACCTCCACAGCTCTCTGGAACCTCTCGGTTGGTGCTGAGGTGTCCAAGGGCTTTGGGCAGACTCATTGCTGGTGTTCCCACAGGTGGTGTGTGCGTGTAGGGGTGTTGTGCAGCGATGCCGGCGTGCGGCCGGCGGCGGTGGCTGGGCTGAGCCAGCTGCCCCATGCTGTTCCTGCTTCCATCGTCCATCCTGGTAGGAGTTGTCACGTTGCTTTCCCTTTGGGAGAGGTGCTTGAGGTGGTTTTGGGAGAAGTACTGATCTAATTCAGTCTCATTCCCTTGCTTAGCTCGTGCGATGAGATTTTAATCTCTCTATAAGAAATACTAAGGTTACAAAGCTTGAAAAAAGATGCGTAAGGTGTCTGTGTACCGCTTTGAAAATTTTCCGTCTCGGAGAATCTTGATATACTGCTACTGTCTTTTTTTTTAAATACGTAACCTTTATTTAAGAAAAAGCATCTACAGAATTTACCTGGAGAAATCGTTCCAGAACACAGTTCCTCGTGAAATGTTAATGAAATACCGTCTGTGACCGACTCTGTATTTCTCCATTCAGGATCACAGCAGTAACTCTCCTTAAAAACTAATGTTTGATTTTCACGATGGCATTCGGGGAAGAAGAGTCCTGATCAGGCTGCTCCAGGCTTGCCCTTTTGCTTTCCTCTTTGCTGCAGTGACTGCAAGACGGAGCAGATGACAGCTGTACGTAAGGAGCTCCATGCCTCCCTAGTCTTTGAAAATAAATAAAAAATCATGTCCTCATGCTAAACAGAGCCGCATCGGCAGCTTTCTTAGTTAAATAACCAATAGTCTGTTTTATGTTTTTATTTAGAGCAGGGAATTAAGTAGCTCTGGAATCAGGTTAGTAAACACTGCGGTCTGGCAATTAGGAAGTTGATTGGGGACCTAATTCACTATAACATAGTCCATCTTTTGCCAGGACTGTAAATATCTCCTTATTGCTTAATTCTACAATATCGTTAATAGGAAACCTGATCATTTGTAAGAAATCAGCCGTACATGTGCTAGGCTCATCTGTTTGTCCTGCTCTCCCTTTTTTTTTTTTAATGTGCGTTTGCAACAAAACCAACTTGATACAGATAAAAAAGGGCAAATGGTAATGGGCTCGAAGCTGAGAGCTCTTAGCTTTTAACACGCAAACCCTTGAAGTGGAGGATTTGGGGATAAAGAGACTTTACTTATGGGTTAGAGATCCTTTGTTCTGTGCTCAGCTGTAGTTTTTTTGTTTGGCTTGGTTTTCCTATAGCATTAGTAGATGGCAGGTTGCTTGCAAAGTAAAGATACTTAATTCTAGGGTCTTGAGCTCATAAAACATTTTTAAAAATGCAAAGGCAGCACTCACTGGCGGCCCTTTGGCACCCATGACACTGTGTCAGGATTATGGATTACTGCCAGTCGTGCATTTCAGTCTGAAAAATTGAGTTTTAGCTTTCTGAGAACACGCTGATTGTAAGAGCAGTCCATAGCACTTAAACTACTTGTACCAGGCACCCTGGGCCTCCTGAACTCACAGTAGCTATATGCTTCACTTGAGGCTTGCAGCATAACTTTCAAGTGATTTTGTGAGAAAAGGAATAAAACTAAATTGTAAACCTTGAAAAATATATACCAAAGAGATCATGTATGTTGCGTATGTAGAGTGGGTTCCCATGGGACTTGAACGCGGGCAATTCCCAGGCCAAGCAAAGCTTATTGCTAGAGCCAAGCAGAATCGCAATCAACTGTAAAATGAGCTTTTGAAACCTTGGCTTTTGAAACCTATATTAAGCAACAGGGAAAAAGAAAGTATTAATTGTTATGAAAATGCAAGCATGGGCTTTATTGTTTCGGGGCAGGGTTGACATTTGCAGCATCCCCTTAGACCTTTAGGGGACTGGGTCTGGCCAGGGAAGGGCAGCTTCCAGCGCCCGCTGAGGCTGGCCCGGCCGAGCCGCGGGGAGGGTCCCGGTCCCTCGTGGCCAGGCAGCGGGAGATGGAGGGGTGGCTCTGTGTTCCCGTGTGTCCCCATGGGCCTGTCGGCAGCAGTCGGAAAAGGACAGATCATAGAATCGCCTGGGTTGGAAGGGAAGTGGCTGAGGCACCATCCCTGGAGGTTTCTAAAGGATGGGTAGACGTAGTGCCTAGAGATACGGTTTGGTGATGGATTTTGTCAGAGTTAGGTTGATGGTTGGACTCGATGATCTGAAAGGTCCCTTCCAACCTGGGCAATTCTGTGAGTCAGGTCATCTCCTCCATCCTCAGCGGCTGGCAGCACTGTGCATGTACTTCATTGTCAGGAGGCACCCCCGTCACTCCTGCAGGCACAGATACGTGTGTCTGGGGAGGGCTTGGGAGTGTGAGGTGTTTTTATAACATATTTGACACTTCTTCCACTCACACTTAAAGAGGAAGAACAACACAGGATGTGGACTCCTACGTTCCATCTCTGTTCTGACTAAATATAAATATCTATGACAAATTGCACAAGGGCGCTTTAATGGCAGTTGTCAGAGACGTTCAAAATGGATTAGACCTTTTCATTTTTCCCCTCTAATAATGAATATTTAGTGAGACTTTTAAAGCTGTTAGCTATTAATTATAGTACCTAAAAATATGATCATGTTCAGTCAAGTAGGAACCAGCACGTGACTGTATGCAGAAGTATGTTCTCTGTCTAGCTTTTGTGACATAGCTTACTACTTTACATTTTCTTTAGAAATACAAGAAATAATTTTTTAAATGATGACAGCTGGTGAGAAAGCAGACTTGCCTGTGAAAAGTTGTAAGCAGGCTGAGAATATTAATGTCTAAGGAGGTAAAAGGATAGATTAATAGATAAATGTCCTGATACTTAAATAATGTACGATAAAATTAGATTACCATAAATTTAGTTCTGTTGTAGACATTAATATTGTTCTGAGGCTAGAAATTCAAGTGTGGAAATAGAAAGCTAGTGTTTGCATTAATAAAAATGCAGACCATTGTCCTTTGCTAGTGTTGTTGCTGCTTTCTGCAGATAAGAAATCACCTTTCTCTTTAAATTGGTTTATACTACCAAGGGTTACTTTTGCAGATTGGAAATAAATAGGGTTATATTTCTACAGCTAAAATAAATGTTTCTACTGTTGAAATATATGACTTATTCCAACAATAGAAAGCTGATTATACTATTGATAAAGAGGCTGTCAGTCAAATAATTCTCATTTATGTATTCAAAAATCTTAACTAATAGTGCAATGAAAAAAGCTCTAGTGGCTTTATTAAATTCTTGCTTTTCAGGGTAATTTTTTTTTTCCCTGTAGCTGGAAATCATCTTCTGTTTGCAGCTTGCAGCCAGTTCCCTGGGTGAAGCGTTGGGGTACGGCGAGGAAGCTTAGGGTTGTTGGTTTGGTTTGGGTTTTTTTTCCACCCAAGTTAGTCAAGTGGGGGGAACGCGGCTTGTGGGATGTAGTTTCAGTCTTTGCGGGTCTATTTCTTTGGAGGAAAGTGTGTCAAGAAGACACCTTTGTGCTCCGTGGAGACGTGTCCCACTCGCCTCTTTCGGCAGTCCCTCTGCAGACCCCGCAGCCCGCCCACGGTGGTCCCTGGCCCCGGCACTGCGGGGCGGCAGCCTCTGCTCTCGCCCCCCTTGTCCTGGCTGAGGGATTTATCTCCTCGGGCATGACCCGGGAGAAGCTGGGCACGTAGCTGCTGTGAGCTTCCCCTCCCCTCAGCAGGAGAGGGAGAAACCTCCTGAATGGTTTGTCCTCTCCCGGTGGGGAGGTCTAAATGCTTTTTTTTTTTTTTTAACATGTCTTTCTCTGTTGATAATGGGGACTGATTTAGACACTGTGTTCTAGACTCAGGTTGGGTGAGATGAGTCTCAATTAAGACTTGCAAAAAGTCACATAGGAGATGCCTGGTAGACCAGCATCCTACATGTTATTTTTTTGCATATCATGGCCTGATGTCCCAGCCGACGGATCTTCGTTTTGCCGTTGACTGAGCCAGCCCTGTCACTAAGTCTCCCCCGAGGGGCAGCATCAAAAAAAGTTCAGATTCTCCCTGTCTTTCCTGCTTTCTTCCTGGAAATTTCTTTGTGCTTCAGGTGTCTCGTGAAGACCCTTCCAACCCTTTTGACCCGGCAGCCTTGAAGACCTGTGCAAAGTAGTTACGGCATGGGGAGTGGGGAGGTGAACCACGCTGAGCTCCCCTCCAGATATAAAGCTGCGATTCTTGGCTGCCGATGGGGATGGGACGGAGCCTTTCCTGACTCTTCGGCAGAGGACACTATTAACCCATGAGAGGACACTATTAACCCGGAGCTCTCTGTCACAGCTCCGGGGAGGGCAGGGGTGAAATTTTAGCTTGTCTTACATGGATTTGATTGCTTCTCCCAGCTAGCTTTTGCTGCAAGAAGTGTGAGAAAATGAGAGCAGAGGTACATAGAGAGAAATTTGGCAGGGAAGAGAGGGGGAAAAGAGCCCAAGAATTTATTCTGAGTCCACCTGTGTGTGTGTGCATGCATTTATTTCTACTTAAGCATTGACGTTCCTCAAAGTACTCTCGTTTGATAGCTCTGAGGGCCCTAATGATAATTACATTTACACTAAATGTGGAGCAGCATCAATACTGATATACAAATAATTTAAATCTGCCAGCCATCCGTCTTAACTAATCAAATGGCGATTGCCCCGGTCTCAGTCAGTAACGACAGAGAAGAACTCGCCTTCTTTTAGCAGGAGCAGTAAGGAGGGTGAATGTGGTGGCCCTTCTATTGATGGTGTCCTTAAGGAAAAAGGATATGAAGGGGGACAAGCAGGCTTTGTCCCCAGCCTTAGGTCAGCCGTACGCACTTGCAGCAGCCCTGGGGTCTGGCGTGTAGCTGCGTAACTTAGCACAAATGCTTAGTTTTTAAAAAATTGATTGAATTTTTCAGCTCTCAAACAGAAGCGTCGCCAACTCATCCCTTGCTGCAGTCGTACTTAAAAAGACAAATTTACTTGCTATTATTTTTGGAAGGAAAATAGGCTTTAACCTTGAGGTGCTGAAGCAGCAAATCAGATACTGTGTTCAGGTGAGGGGTCTGTGACCCGAGACAGGTGTGAGGGGCTGCAGTGACCTGCGTTTACTTCACAGCGCAGAGTAGAGGGAACCTTGCTGAGTGCTAATTAATTGTTGCTTTCATGAAAAATAAGACTTACCTTCGAATAGCCTTGAAAAGAGTTCTCCTAGTTTTTCCATCCAGGAAAAGTTGATATTCAGTTACAGCTACAGAAAATGGGATCTAACTCCAAGGACTGAGCTCTTTAAAATCCTTGATTCTGAACTTAAATATTTTCTTCTGCCTTTTAAATAAGCCTTATTTGATTTAAAAAATAACCTTGTCTGTTTCGGTGCAATACTGTGAAGGGATATTTTGTGAGGGTTTGTTTGTACAGTGGAAATGCCTCCTTTTTTTTTTTTTTTTTTGGGTAATATTGTGTCTGGTCTTTCGGGGGCTCTGTGTGCAATATTTTACTGAGATAGTAATATCATCTGACTGTGCGTCATCAGCTTGCATGGAGCTGCCCCTCGTGCCCGTGCTCCCAGGGGGATGGGGACAGTGCTGGAGTGTGAGGAGAAGATGGGGAACCACCTGCGCAGGAGCAGCTGGACGTGACCGGGCTGGCTCCAGCAGCCCCAGTACAGGGCGTTATTTGGGGTAAGTTCACCTGCAGCTGGGCGGGAGCCCAACCCCGCGCTGTAGCGTGGGTAACACAATTCCACCGGCCCCCCCGGAGTACAGGATGGCCGGCTTGCCTCAACGCGTGGGCGGCAGTAATTGTGTGGGAATACCTACACCTGCATCCCTTCATCCCATTGCACAGCGTACTTCATCCTGAGAAATGGAAACGGTTTTGTAGAAAAGCAACCACCCACTCAAAATACATAACTGAGGCTCTTCGATGCATAATACTTTAAAATACGGCGGAGCACATGGGAGATTTCCAGGGAGTGTTTATTATGGTGACAGGTAGCATTGAATGAGTAAAAGCCTCAGTTGGCTCTCAGTTCTGGAAGGTCCTCATTTGTGATTACAGTCATGATGATAGAGCAATTAAATGCCAGTGCACATATATTTCCCATGTCTGTGAGGCTTCTGGCATAATTATGTAATCAAAAATGCCATTAAAGAGCAATAATGTTATTAGCGCATCACTTGGAAGCAACGCGCAGCCTGGATGCTAAGTGTACGAACCACCCAAGTCCCAAACACGCTGTCGGTTTGGGACAGGACTGGTGCACGGGTAGGACGTGCACGACTGGGGGGTGCAGTCGAGCTCTCGGCTGATCCCCAACGAATAGCAATTCCCTGATCTTGTGGCATCTTGATGTTCAAGTGTTGCATAAATTAGAGTATAAAAGCGTGCAAGTGCGGGTTTCGTGCTGTATATTTTGAAGATCATTAATTTTAGGGCTATCGTCTTTAGAACACTTGTGATCTCATTAAGGTGCGAGCCCCACTCAGCTGTGATTGGGCCCAGTCTCTTGGAAGGTGTTCTGGACCCTGTGGCCAGGAAGGGCTCCTCGCCCAGCCGGGCTGGGGCCTCCCGCTCTGCCCCTCCTGTTGCTTTGTTCCTGGACCCGGGAAGCATCGCTTACCTTAGAACTTCAAGCTCAGTTCATCAGAAAGCAAACAGGGAGCACTGGGTAAGGATTTAATTTCCACTGTCAGCGCTGCCTGTGCCGAGCGCTGGCATCAGCAATTCTGGCGGAACCGTAACCGGTTGGAGGCACCGGCTTGACTGGGAGTTGTCTAACCTTGCAGCGGGGAGGACCTGGGTGCGTAGAGTCTGCTACTCAGCCTATAAACATGGGTGAAGCTAGCACGTCAAATGTGAAACAAAGTTGATGGATTCATGGATATTAGGGTCAAAAGGGTCAACTAGATTTTATTTTATTTCTGACTACCTTTGTAGCACGACAAGGAATGTCACCTGTTTATTCCTGTCTAAAGTCTAATAACTGTATCTAATGTGTAAATGTGTTACAGTAATGCCTGTGTCTGTCACAGACTGAAATATTCGGCTGCATTCCCACAAATATTTTTGAGTGGAACAATTTCTTCTCTCATTCTTAACCTTCTCCTAGAAAACAGGCACTTCGAAGAAGGGGAAATTGACAGAAAATAAATGCTCAAATCAAAATGAGGTTGATATTAAAATTAAAGTCAAATAGACTAATACAGTGTTTTTCCATATGTAGTTTTCCATTATCAAAATGCTAGCTGAAATCTTTGTGTGAAATATTTTGATGTGTGAAAGTTGTATGTTTGGGGAGAAATTAAAATCCAGCTGTATCAGGCTTAATGGCATCAACTGGCTTGAAAAAACTTCTTATTAATTATTTCCGTGATTTTCAGGGAAGACTTGCTTTGCATAGTAGCTCTCTTTTCCTACCCAGTCTCTGTTTTGGGCTGAACTTGGATCAGTTGCTTTTTATTCACATACTGATTTTCTTCGTGCCTGGAGTAGATCCATATGATGTCATAAAATCATAGATTCATAGACTGGTTTGGGTTGGAAGGCACCTTAAAGATCATCTAGTTCCAACCCCCCCTGCCCTGGGCAGGGACACCTCCCACCAGCCCAGGTTGCTCCAAGCCCCGTCCAGCCTGGCCTTGAACCCCTCCAGGGCTGGGGCAGCCACAGCTTCTCTGGGCAGCCTGGGCCAGGGGCTCACCGTCCTCACAGTTTTGTGACTGGGAAGTTGCTCAGATGTAGTACGGATGTGTCTAAGGAGGGATGCGGCTAGAACGAGGACAGCAATTTAGGGTTTTTTCCTAAGGCTTTATTCAGGCCAGTGAGTTTATACACAGCTTGTCCAGCTGCTTTTCCGGTTTGTTCAGAGTTGATGGACACGGGTGTCCATGGGAGCCCACCACCAGGTTCATTCATAGGTGACATCTGTGGAAATCAGACTCCTGAGATGGGCTCAGCAGTGGGGGCTGCAGGTACACAAAGGTTTCTTCCAAACTATAGTCCCTGCAGTGCTGTGATGAAGGGGGAAATGTAGAATTCCTAATTATTGACGATTTGAAGGCTTGCTTGTTTCAACCTGGTGGTACGAGGGTCAGCAGAGGGAGAGGGTGCAGAAACCTGCCGTGACTCTGAAGCTGAGGAGCATCAGGCTGAGACACGTTCCTGGGCTCCTGGCCGTGTCCCTGCTCCAGGGTCCGGCTCGGGCACGCGGTCCGGCAGCAAGGGGCCAGAAATCCTCCATCCTCGGGGAACAGAGCCCGCCGGGCTCTGCGCTGGGGAGGAACGGGGGGAGCTCGTTCGCAGCTCCCTTCCTCTGCACCTCTCCCAGACCCGAAGCGGGGCAGACACAACCTTGTGATTTGTTTTCATTTGGATGGAAAAGTTTGCCAGTGTTTCTGCTTTTTAATTTTTTTAGCATTGTTTGTAAACCCTGGCAGAAAGCCTCTCTTTCTTTCCCACAGCAGCTCTTTTAAGAGGAGTTGTTTGATCTGTTGTCTTATCTAAGATTATGGCTAATTACTCAATAAAGAACTTTTTTTCCGAGGCCTTTTTTCCCCCCCCTTTTAAGTATCATCTCACAGGGTGAAATTTCTTCCTCTTTTGATTTTGCTCCATCACAACCGAGCTTTCATCAAGACATGTCTCGGAATCTGAAGGGAGCAGTTAGTGCAAAACGAAACCTTCAGATTTTCTTTTTTCTTCCCTTTTTATGCTAAAGCTGAGAGATGAAGCATATGGGAAAGAAAATAGCATTAAATCTCCCACTGCAAAGGGAAAGGCACCGAGGATCTGGCCGCTGCCGGCGAGGTTTGAGCTGTATGCTTCATTTACTACTTTGTGTAGACATAACAAAGAATTTACTTCAGTCCCTTTGGTGCTCACACAACCTATTGCGCTGTAGGCAGAGAGAAAGCAATGAGCCTAGTGTTACAGTACAGCAGCGAACTGGGAATTTAGGTGGTTAAAGACAAATGTTTCCTTAACAATCTCAGAGTATAGACCTAGTTCCTTTCCGTGTTAGGTTTCCCATTTCGGAAAAAGGCGCTTTTGTGCCTGTAGTTGGAGTGAAGCCTAAAATGGGACCCATGGCAGAAACTCACCTAATTCAGAAATGGGGGGGGGGGGGGGGCGGGGAAATAAAGTCCTGTCATAGGACGTCTTTCAGGATTATTTCTTTTAATGAAAAAAAAAAAAATTGAGAGGGAAATGTCAGAGACCTGAAGTTGGATTCCACTTGGAATTAGTGAACTAGTTCTGTTTAGGAGGGAAAAATACTGGTGTGTTGCTTAGTCTAAGCTAAATTTTTGGATTCAAGATTTTATAGTTTCCATACATTATTAGCCTCTTGGAAAAGCCTTTAAGATGAACAGCCCCCAAAGGGGGCTCCCCTGTTGGGGCCTGGGGTAAGGCTTGTGGGATTCCAGCCTGCACTGAGCCTTCGGAATACGGGAATGCCCAGTGCGGCTCATCGTGGCTGTTTATGTGGCACCGCGTTATTCTGTCGCAAAACACAGCACTGCCGCTACGGTGCCGGGCCGAGATAAAAAGGCTGGCGGAAAGGCGGAGGTTTCTGTATGCACGCATCTCCTTATATTGACAAGCAGAGAAATATTGAAAGGCAGTGGAGCATTTAATTGAGTTTGTGAAAAATGTGTGGGTATGTGTGGCTGGGCTGTGTGTGCAATTTAAGAGTTTGTGCTTGCAAATGAAGTGGGCCCATCTATTCTTCAGGTTCGTTTTATGGTTATTTTTGGTGTTAGAAATGCCAAGTAAACAACTTGCTGCTGTCCCGCCCCTGCCCCAAGAAGCAAACCAGCTTGTATATTTATATTTTTAATCTGAGACATCCAGTCAGACTTAGAAAATAACAGGCAGAGAAAACTGGGTTCCTCTATATCCCATTGAGAAGAAAGAGTGGTAGGAATAAGGGAAATTTAATTAAAAATGAAAGGTCAAATGGATTCGGCTCCCCTTCTGCCATGTTGCTTAGGCTGAATCATCTTAGGTAAAGGTGTGCCTTGGGGCAGGGAACTTTTGCTAAATTCACACACAGATGGGCTCTGTAAATACTGAACATAAAAAGAAATAATTGTAAAGCTCATCTTCACTGTCTAGTCTGGAAATACCCTGTAAAAGAAATGATTTAAGTTTTATTTTCTGTGCGTTGTGGCAGCGTTGCATCAGGAGCTTTCCAGGCGGTTCAGTGGAAGCCGAGCTGGAGCCCCGGGCCCCCTCCCTTATGGACTTCCCAGGGATTTCCCAACCAGCCGGCTCCACTGCCCCATTCCAGGGTTTGCTGGGAAGCAGTAGAAGTGTCAAAGATTATTAATAAAGCTCCTGCAAGGATTATAAGCGAGCGTAAGAGGAAAAGTCTTCTGCCAAAGGGAGAAACCTGTACCGTATCCTACACCTGCTTTGGCAAAGCCTTGTGAGCGCCTCGGCTGCGGGAAGCCCTTGGCCGAGCCCGGACTCCCGTGGGCCTCGGTCTCTGATTGCCTGAACAAGTGCCGCTTGTCTTTTACTGCTTAGACAAAATTGAAAGTGTTTCCCTGACTTGAGAAAATGTTGTTTGTTTTTTTTTTTTGTTTTTGTTTTAACACATGTTAAAAATAATATTTTTGCAGAACCTAGGTACAAAGTACAATGCAAACTGTGGAAACGATGACGTTCAGTGTTTGGTCTTGTCACAGTGCTGGGGTTTTACCAGCAGCTGAATCTTCTCCCAGGGCCGCCCTCTGATCCTGTAATGGCAACGCGCTTTTTAATTTATATGAAGTTGTCTCTCTTAAGTTTTCACACAATTTGATCACCTAAAGAGGTCTTTTTCTGTGAGGGAATATTTCTGGTCTTGCCCAGTCCTTCACTGTGATATTAGCACTTCATTAGTTGTCACTGTATTTCAGCAAAAAAAAAATAAAGAAAGGTGATGAATGGAACAAACAGAAAAAGCAGGTGTGGAATGTCTTTTGCGGGCAGAGAGGTGTCATGGTATTTAAACTTTAAAGGAATTTTTACGAAGTAGAATAATGATTGCTGTCAACTGATAGTCAGCTCATTATTCAGAGGACTCTGTCATTCTCATCAGCCTTATTCCTTCAAACTTTCCAGTTTTCTTACAAATCATTAGGACAAAGTCCTGTCTACTGAGGTCTCCGGCGTTCTCTGAGATCCTGGAGTTAGTCCAGAGATGAGTTTTGAAAATTGTTATTTCATTCAAACTGAAAAAAGCCACGAGTTTGAGCATAAGTACTTGCAAGCCTAATTATTTCTTAGGTGTGCGTTTATAGAGTAAGAGCTAGTGAAAAACGGTCCTGTATCTCAGGGAGTACCTTTATGACAGTGATGGGGAGAGGAGGTAGCAGATCTTGGGGCCGGCTGGCTAGCGAGCCACAGGCCAGTTGGCATGTGGAGCTGGCACCTGTCCCTGCTGCAGAACTTCTGATTAGATGTTTTAAAGCGCATGTTGGTACTAGTGAGTGGAAAAATCTGCTTCAGTTTTGATCTTAACCAAATTAAACAGAGTGTAAATTTAAAATTGGCTTCTGAGAAAAGTTTGTCTCTTTAATTGCACCCATTTTTGGCACGTAAAGCCTGCATTTGCCTGTTTAGCCTAGTTTCAGAGAGATCCTTTCACTTCTGTGTGTGAAAATGAAATTGCATCTCCAACAGTTCTGTGGACCGTTGTATTGTGTTTTCCAAATTAGACACTGAAATTGCTAGACTCCATTTTGCATTGTGTGACTGATGGTTTTTCCTAGCTAGGCTGCAGTTTAAATCTACGCGTATCCAGAGTTTATGACGCTTTGCAAGAAGGTGGTCAAATGTCAGCATTTGAGGTCTGATTTCCCATGTAACTTGAAGAACTATTTAGGAAAGTGTTCATGAATTTTAAGGCCCATTCTTCTTGAAGCTCGCAGTCTTTGGCTGTGAGAATTTTTCGCTTGTGACCAGTGGAGTTTTCTTCCTCTGCTGTAATACCGTTATCGCCTTGTGGTTTAGCTCCGCTAAAGGATAAATGAAGAGCTGAGCTGTGGTGGCATCAAGACTGCAGGTCAAACGTGACGAGCCACGCCAGTAACCGGCCCAAGCTCAGCAAAGGCGATGCTATTTGCTTACTCTGTTCTTGAAGAAAAACCTAAATATGGTTGTTTTCCCCCCCAAATTAACTTATGTCTGATATACAGTTTCTTTTGGTGTAATGCTAGGGTGTGTGGCTGAAGACAACACAGTCTGTGGGCCGTTAACGCAGCAGCTTAGGTATCTTGAAAGCTGCTTAATGAAATGATGATGGCAAGGGAAGGCGCGGTGCGTACTCCACCTGAATCCTGATGACATCCCGTGGTGTCTGTTGTGGCGGCGGCGGCCGCGCGTTCGCTGCTCGCGTGATTGTTAGCGGCAGGGAGCTGGTCTTCTCATTTATCTGCACCGAGTTCCCCACAACCGCTCCACACCTGCGCCAGCTTGTTCCCTAACTGAAAATTAGTTAAAGCCAGCTGTTGGGCTAAGGAAAGGCACTTTGTCATACTTCTGTTATTTCTGTCGTATGACGGTGGGAACTTTCTTCGGGGGGTCTGAGGCAGCTACTGAGAAGATACGTCAAAACCAAAAGCTGTTCAGCGTGAGCGCTTAGGAGTTTGGGGAGTTTTTCAAGGAAGGGAAAATATATTGCCTTTGTGGAGGTCGCCGTGGGCTCTGTGTTTAAATACAGGTATCTTGATTACCTGCACGGTAGCCGGAATAGTTGCAGTAGCACAGGCACTGCTGGTGTGAAGCAAGACTTCCACTGCGTATGTGATTAAGGCACAAAGGATTTCTGTCACGGGGAAAAAAAAAAAAAGCCAAAAAGCCACACTGTAGGAATGTGTATTGGCCGAAGGGTTTCAGGAGAAGCATTTCACAAGCAGTTGTTCTGGTGGTCCCCGGAGCCGTGCCAGAGGACAGGCTGAGCCAGCCTGCTTCCCACAAAACTGCTCCTCGTGTTAATTTGGCGGCTTAGGTCTAAAAAAGTACCTCTTTAATTCTGATAAAGTTAGCCAAAAAGTTAGTTTCTAGCTGTTTCTATTAGGAGGGGGATCGCAGACAGGTTTCAAGCACAAGAGGAGTGCGACCCCCATTCCCGGCGCTTTCCTCCTCGTGGCACTTCCATGGGCAAAAAAAAAAAAGCGTTTCCAGGGGCTTTCCTCAGGGATTTCCTTCTGGGGTTTGCCCAGGCCGTGTCCAGCTGTTTGTGGTTTTGTTGTTTCTCCAGCCTCTCCTCCTGGCTTTCCCCCGGCCTAGTGCAGCGGGGCGGCGAACCCCCCCGTCCCCTGTGGGCACTGGCATTGCCTGGTGACCTGTGTCCTTATTTTGGGCAAAGTGGGCAAAAGCCCGTGTGGCTCCTCCGGTTACTTTGTACGAGGACTGGGAAGCCAGTGCGGGTCGTCACGGTGTTCCAGAATTATTTCTGACAACCCCCCTTTACCTGACTCTGCTCTGGGAACGTTGCTGCGTCACAGGCAGTGCAGCGGGACCCTGCCTCCTCAGCAGAGGTTTTTGATGCTCTTTTCTTTTTTTTTTGGCTTGGATTTCAAGCATGGTTGGAGGTTGAAGCAACTGTTATTGAATGGTAAAGACAAACATACAAATAAGCTCCAGAAATGTTGATTGCATTGACTGTTTTGAACCTTTTAACAATGATGTTTTACCACAAATACAATGAAAGCTTTCGTTTGTACTTCGCATTAAGTCCTTTAATTAGAGTGCAAAATTTAGTTACTACATGTAACTTAGTGTACAACAAGCTGTGCTAGAGTTAATACTGTATTAACCTAGTAACTGTTTCATTAACCATATTAACAGTCCCATAATCAGTGCGTGGAAGTTTAATGTCTTTCTTTTAATATCGTTGGGTTTCAGCTTTGTTTGTTTACGGCTCTGTTGGCATTGCTGGAAAAACCATCCTGGTGTGTCAGCAGGTATTCTCACTTTGTAATATGCAGACCTTTTAATTGCCCTCGTTGTTAAGGAATTAATTTCTATTGAATTCTGAAACGTGATAGCCGCCGAAGCGTGTGATGGGGTCGGGGTGCGTTCTGCGAACACGAGCCCACGGCCCCGGAGCGGCGGCTGCTCTTCCAGCGCCGTGTTTGCCGTGTGGGGCAGGGTATTGACAGCGCCGGTATTGAGGGAAAAGGAGCTGTTTGGCTGGGTCAGTAAGCTTCTCTTCGGCATTTGGGGAATAATTAGGTGATGTTAATGCTATTGTGGTAGCTGAGATGACTCTTTGGCTGTGAGTTCTGCCTTTGAATGAAGGTAAACACCTATTTATACTGCAGCAGAGTTGAACTCTCTGGTTTTATTTCCCTCAAAATTACTTTTTGGAATGAAATTTCTAGTGCTGAGTCACATTTGCTGATTTATTTTTTTTTCCTTCATGCGAATTTGTACATTAAATTGTATTTGGCTTATTGGAGCATCCAGCATATACTGCTGTGTGTGCCTTAACAGCAACACCCCCAGCTGCCGTGGGTCGGTGACCGCTCTCCAGCCGAGTCCCACTGTCAGAGCTGTTGTGTTTTCCATCACGTTTGGAAACGGGACTTTGATGGGGTCCCTGACAACACCCAAGTCTGGATGCACTTGTTTTCCTTTTCTGATCTCCCCTAATGAATGCGGGATGCTCGACCGCTCGGCCCCGTTCCCTTGGTTGAGAACAGAAGCGTTGGCTCCTGCCGGGACCCCCGGGACCCTGGGAGCTCCCGCGCTGCCCTGCAGCCGCCCCATGAATTCGGGCGGTGGCTTGTGCCATGACCATTGTGGCACTGTGACCCGTCAGCGTAATGGCATCCAGTAAAACATTTTTCATGTCACTTTATAGCTGACGAATAGGTGCCACAGGATAAAACTTGGTGGGTTTTGAACTTGATAAAATACCTATTTTTCTAGGACACTGTAGGGAATATGCACTTGGTTAATCTTTATTTTATTCCTTCTTTCCCCCCCCGCCCCCCCCTTTTTTTTTTTTTGCATTGAATATGTAGGAGTTCTGGGAGCCGGTGTTCAAAGTAATCCATTGGCTTTTCCGTTTGGATTCGCGCAGGATGGCAGTGTGAGTGGCAGCCGGTGCCACCGTCTCTCTCCGCGGGGATGAGCTGGGTCCCTGCCCTCTGCTCCGGGTGCTTGTGGGGAGCCAGCGCAGGGATCAGCGACTCGCGTGCACCGTTGGGAATAGGTTGGTAGGAAATCCCAGTGAAGTACGCTTATTTGGGCTGGGAAGGCAGAATATGGCTTTCTCTTGGATTTGAGCAGAAGTCCAGTCTGTTTTCTCAGTCATTGAGGCAGGATTTGGCCCTCTGGGGAAAAATAAAAGAATTGCTGTGGATGTGCGCTGGTATGGAGGTAAGGCGTATTTCAGAATACTCTGCAGCTGGCAGCTCCTTTCCAGGCTCTGTTCACGATTCCTGCCCTTTCCCATCCCAGACCCGCTCAGCTCCCGCAGTGACATACTCGCACCCCGGGGAAGGAGACGGTCCTTGGGACGCGGAGGTGGGAACTGGAGGGCCAAAGGCTGGATTTCTGTCTGCACTACTCAAGAGTCATGGCCCAGGGCCCTGAGGGGTCTGTGACCTGCCAGGAACACCAAACTCCGTAATAAATCCCTCGTTTGAGGAACAGGCCGTCGGCAGCAGGTGCAGGCTGGTGGCTGGTCCCTTAACCGCTCTCCCAAACATGTTTTTCCCAAGCTGAAAGAGTGCATCGAGAGCTTTTAGGAGAATAAGTACAGGAGCATGTAAATGACAAAGTAAAATACTGCATCCTTGAAAAAACTGCAGAGTAATCCTGAAATCCTCTTTTAATATTCTCCAGTGTGTTTTGCCCTGTTTCAAGAAATTACACTGATACTGTTAAGATCGTTAATTTCTTTCACTCATTGCTGCTGTTCTAACTTCTGTCCTCTCATTTATAAAAGTTCAGTTTAATACTAGAGACAGGAAAATAATCTCCAAAAATGCTTTTACTATCTCTGGAGGAAATAGGATTTTTATTTTGTATATAAACATTGGATAAATGTGTGCGTTGCCACTGCAAGTACCACCTGTAGTTAAATGGCTGCTGTTTCTGCAGAGAACCAAAAAGCTCTACTTTCCGATTACAAATGGGAAAATCCACAGGGTGATATTGGATTAATTGACAGGCAGCCATGCATGAGTAATCCTGCACTTCCAAATGTAAATAACAAGTGCTTTGGAACAGTTAGAATAAAGATTTTTATATTTATTGAAATTAATCCAAAATTCGGAGCTGTGTCTGTACACAGCAAAGAAATAAGTGATCATTAAACAAAATCCACAGCCTTGTCTGTGCTGCACACAACTTGTGTACCAGCCTTTTTAAAAAATCATTGTTAGAGTAATTGCCTGCCTTTCTGCTTTAGCTTATAACAGCTCCAACATCGCAGTTTAAAATGGGAAGAAAAATGTGCTTTAAGTGGTTTTACTTCACTAATTACATGGTTAGGCGCGTAATTTAAATAAAACGGCTTGATTTGTTAATAAGTTGTTTAAATTAATAGGGAGGAAAAAAGTGCTCCAGCGGTTCCTCTTATCCCCCTGCAGCGTGACATGGTATATTGCATACTCCTGCTGTTTACCGGAGAATACCATGTTTAATGTGACAACGGAACTTTTGGAAGTAATACACCACCAACAAAAAAAAAAAAAACCCAAAAAGAGACGTTAAACCCCTGGTAAGATGTATTTTTCTTCCTCACAAAAATAAATCAGTGAAAGGAAATCACACTATATGTGCATATTTTTATTTTGTTTACTCTTATGCAAATCAGGCTACGGTAGGTGAATTTGTTGTAAAGTCTCGTACAGACTAATTTGATATTGTCCTAGAAAGATGTACACTTGAATATTTAACAAAAGCAACAATGGCAGTGAATAGATGACATTAAAAGTATTACTTTTGCATAATTTATGTTCAGTGGTGCCGATATCAGGCTTCACTTCATCACCCGCTTACGCAGAGAGTGCTAGATGTTTCAAATCTCATTAAGCTATTTATTCATTGTAATGAATGATTTTAATGTACTGTATTAAGGTTATGCCACACTGCACTGTTCAAAAATCCATCTTACTGTACATATTTTAATGTTTGCAGCCAAATTAATACCTTTATTACTGCCTCAATGGTTGAGTGGACACTGTTCATACATTAATCATTGTTGTCTCTGCTTCATCCCACTCCTTTGCTTAAGTTTATAATGCCGTATTCCTTGATAGAGATGTAATAATCTAGCCATCTCTGTACGCAAAGCCTAGTGGCAGAGGCTGGTGATCATGTTACTCAGGTGTCCTTAGATCCACAAAATGTGTGGCATTTCCCTGCACGTTGTCAGAAATACGTCGACTTTTAAGGTAAAAAAAAATGTACGCACCCTGCAGCCCCTGCTGACTTCCCCTCCAAAATCCTTCATAGTGTTTTTTGTGCACAGCAATACTCCATTGCCCCAACAGCAGGCAATTTGAATTAAAATTCTTCATTCCTACAATAAATCTGATCCAATTTGCCCATTAGGTGCATTTTTAAAAACATGCTAATTGCCAAGTGCCAGCATTAGGGTGGCTGACAGGGGTTTCGTACCTCCCTGTCAACATAGCAAAGGGCACGTGTCAGGTGTTATGACGGAACTTGCAAATTCTATATGTTCCCTTAATATGGTTTAATAAATAATGTTTTTTCACTTGATTGTCAGTCTCTTCCCTGGAGTTCTTTCACTTCTGGTTCTTTAGCAGCCACTCAGTGTTTGAAATCACAACCATGTAAAAAGTGATTGGAAATTGCTCAGCTGGGGGGGGGAAGATAGTTAAAAGCTGTATTTTATTGAAAAAATGATTGTGGAAAATCTGGTTAAATGGGCTTCAGATAATGAAAGACTGATTCTAGTCTTAAGACTGTGAATGATTTTGATGGCAAAGACTTACTTCTTAAGAAGTCCAGCAGAATCGAGAAACAAAAAGCGAAGCGTCAACTTGGGTGGTCCTAAATTGACTGCCCAAATGTTAATTACCCAAAATCTTGATTTCTCTTATAAAATGTAGAATTAGTAGCGGTAGCTTTTAGCCTCAGATGACCTATTGTTTAAAAACTGCAGATAATATCTGTGTATTATAACAATATAATGAAGGTTTTTCTTCAAAAGTTGTTTTGCATCACTAGAAAGTAAAGCAAGCGCTACTGAAACGCGTGCCGTGAACGTGTGGGGTCATGTTCAATGGCTGTGCGAGAAGTAAACGCTGCTTGTGGCTGAAGACCAGTCATCTCCAGTGGCTGCCACTGCCCTTATATAAATGCTTTATACTTTTTAACTGTCCATGCCAAGAGACATTCCATCGCTGACCGTCCTGTCCCAGTGAGGGGTCTGTAGTTGGGGCCTAACCCCTATCCCGTCTGAGGGGCTCGGGGGTGCCCAACACAGTCCGGTTGAAATCAGGTCCATTTGCGCGGTAAATTCTCCCATTACGGTTGAGGAGGACTGCCAGTCCCTCCCGATGGGAGAGGACGGTGAAATCCCCATCCTTGTGATGACAGCAGTGACCCTGGGGACAGAGAGGCGTAGGGGGGCTGAGATTGGGGTTCTCTAGCATGATGCTGCTTATGCATGTAAGAGACCAAATAAAATTAAACCTTGTCTGCCCACAGACCGCTCCTGTATGATAGGCAGCCTGGCACCAAGAGGCACCAGCGAGGCTCTTGGTCTCCTGGCAGCTCCCGGGATCGGGCTCTTTGGGAATGACCCTGGGCAGCCGTGGATAGTGTTGGCATGCTGCTGAGCAAGCGGAGAGAATTCCCAGCGATCCCAAATTTGGGCCGGGTTTTTTCCTTTTTGACAGAGTGTCAGTGAGCTGGGGAAGACATTTAAAGGGGTTATCTTCTAAGGATACTAAGCTCTTCCAAGCTGACAGCTTTGTTGCAGAGGTCAGCTAGGAGGAACGTGAAAGAGGCCCTGTTATCTAGAAATGGACTGACAGATATGATTCCTTTTCCCTTTATTGAATTATAATGTCAGTGGTTGTGTCCCATTACTCCTGTGAGACTGGAAACCTCCATCTGAAATTGAAAGAAATGGATTTTATGTGGTAAAGATGCATGTTTTCGTTCACAGCCGCTCTTTAAGGTAGCTGAAGTGTAAGCCAGCATGTGGGTTGGGCCTGACTGATGAAACCCAAATTAGTTCAGCATATTGCACGGAAGCAATGCGAATGTGAGCACTGAGTATAATTTTTTTCCCGGTGATGAGTCTGCTGAGGAGTCAATCTTGGAGTCTGCAAACAAAGGGGTTTGTTTAGCTCAGCTGAGGAGATGCAAAGTGCTGAAGGTGTTTTCTGTTTGAGTGGGTCTGGGTTTGACGGGAAATTGCAAGTACAGTTTTCCTGTGTAAATTTTCTACCCGGTTGCATGGTTGCAATAATAATGGTTCCTTTTTTAGTCTCATTTTCCATCTAATTTGTTTCACTTTGGTCTGTTGCTACACATGCAGCAGAAAGGTCATCTTGCCTTTTGTGCTCTGCTTTTGATGGCGCTGGCTCCATTTTGACAAAGCTGTATCATCAGCTACGATCAGCAGCCTTCCCCATGTAATTAAAGAGAAGAAAATCCGTAGGAAAACTGCACCAAATGTACACAATTATTTTGGGTAGCATTATGTTCAACAAAGATAATTGGCAAGTTTGAAAGTGCAGCTTTTCAGCTATATGTGAGATGTCTAGTACAGTATGTCTAATACAGTAAATGTGTTTAGTGTTTAAATTTTCATAGTGACAGCTCTGTCCACTGAGTAATGGGTTGGAGAAGAGGGAATAGACCGGGTCAAAACCATTGGTCCGGTGGCTTTGGAGAAACCACCCAATTTCTCTTTTCCAGTCCTGAAATGTCTTCATAAGACTGTGAAGGCAATTCTGAACATCAGAAGGTAACATGCAAATTAACTAGTTATACGTAAGAACCATTTTTTTAACTTCACTTGTCCACGTTGCCTCGTGCTCCGAGTGGCGAGGGCGGCAGAACCTGGCAGGAGTAACACGGCACCTGAGGCTTCTCTGGCTGCCTCTGGTGGGGATAACGCGCGTAGTGACCGTCCGGAGGAGCTGAGCTACGGACAGACTCATTCTACAGGGGCGCTTTAAAGCAAACAACTCATTGAAAAGAATGCTATATAAATACACCGTGTGTTGCTGCTCTTGGAAAAAAGAAAACATATAAACCCTGGAATTGTTTGGCCGTTGGAAGTAACAAAGAACAGAGCTGTTAATTAGAAGAGTGGATCTTGTGATAAATTCTGAGACCCAGGAATTATGGATGGGCGGGGGTGAGGCTTTTTGTAATTTTTTCCTCCCCAAGAACTTATTGCTAAGTGCCTGAGTGTGTGAGACCACAGCCTTGGAGAGCTCTTTACTCTCCTTGTTGAGGAGAAAACCTAAGGTGTTTTTTTTTTCCTGTAACAATAATTATCTGATTTTGTCCAGCTGTTGTGTCCCAAGGACTGATCCTGATCTCCTTGACACAGCAATCGAATTGAAGAGTGGGAGCGCAGAAGAAAGGCAAGACTGAGCCATCTCTGATTGTGCTTAATTCATTAAATGGTGGAATTTGTGCCATTCCTTCCCTGAGGAGGACAACTCCAGCTCGTGCAGCCGTGGTGGCTCCGGTTTGAACACGTCCTTGTGCATCTGCCCCTGCAGAATGGTGCGGTGAAGGGGGGGAGCTGATGGGTGGGAGGACCTCAGTGGTTCCTCCTGGAGCGGGCAGAAGCTGTGGAGCCCATGTGCAGATGGGTTGGTGGAAGAGCGGTGCTTGGGACACCCACAGTGCAGACTGGGAAGTGTCACCTGCAGCTTTAATCAGCATCGCTTAAGAAGCTGTTGGCAAAAAGGTGTTTTAAAGCCCCTGAGGAGCACTCCTGCTGAAGCTCTCCCATTGGTGATGTTGAGTTTGATCTACCTCCTCTTGCCAGAGCAGGCAGGGATCAGGGAGAATGCAAAGTAAATGGGCTCTCCTGATTTAAGGGCTCATTCAGGAGATTAGCTGAATATTCACCTAGGTTAAGGCCAGTAAACTGTCATTTTAAATCAGTGTGGTTTTATATCTTAAAAACTTGTTGCAGCAATGTGTTATCTAACAGACAGGTCAACGCCCCGAAGGAGCTGTAGATATGCGCGTCGTACCTCGGCCAGTCCCACTGTTTTCAAGGGAAGTGTTTCTGGCGGAGCGGCTCATACAAACAGACAAGAACCAATGTCAGTTACTGTGGGAGAAGGTGCAGAGAAGGTTTATTAAAGGGAAAATGGAAAGTATAAGTGCTTTGCTTTGGTACCTGCAGAACACATTAAATCTGACAACAGCAGCGCTGCGGAAGGCCCAGGTGCGGGCGCGTGGCCCCGTGGCTCGGTGACAGAGCACTGCTGGGAATAACAACAGTTTTCGGTGGTGACTGATTAGGCACGGCACTTCTGTCACTACCTGTAGCAGACCAGAATGACAACCTCCTGTGTCCCATGAACACGGTTAAATCTTTTTATCAGACTGAGGAAAAAATTTAGGAAACAGTGAAATGAGTTCTCTGTAGCCCTGAACGCTTGTCATGGATGCTTTCAGTGCAAATTATCTGTACGGCTTGGGAGACACCCTGCAGAACTTACTGGATGCAGGGCAATGTGGTTATCTAGTTAGATCTCCTGCAGATGTTTTATAGAAGGAAAATGCATACTGGCTCTAAACGTTTTTGTTTTTTTTTTCTTTGGGTGCCTAGTAGTTTTGATTTTAAGGAAAGATGTAATATAATGGTTTCTTATACACGCAAAGCCAAAGTGAGCAGAACATTATTTGGTGTCTGTGGAGTCAGGTACTTCTCATGAGAAGAATCCTTCCGTAACTCGCGCGGTACATCCTGGCTGCTGTTTGAAGCTAATAGGGATGTTTTACTAAGGTGTGCTTCTGGGAATAGAAAGAAATGTGGCATGAAAGAGGTTAAATCAATATACAGATTTTCAGAAATATATTTCAAAAAGAATTGCAGCAGTTGATTTTCTCCATTTTTCAGGGAGGTAATGAAATATAAATGGGTAGACTACTTAGTACTTCACGTCTGATAACTCAGAGAGCATATATACAAAACTGTAGTTGATTTCGAAGGCATTTAAGGCGCGATGTATTTATGTATGAAGGCAACAAGGACGGTGACCTTGGATGTACTGGCTTAAATGGTGGGGGGGCGTGTGGCAGTGGTGACCTGAGTACGCTGAATTCTGTTTCTTTGATATTCTCACGCCACTGACCAAAACCTCCTGGTGCTTTGATTTTGTTTTCTCTGATAAGCCGTCTTGACACCAGGATATGGTGTAGACAGAGAATGGTGAGCTGCTCTTGGACAACTGCAGGCAGATGTTCTTCATAGCGCTACCTAAAAATGCTTTGAAATCTGAGATACCTGGCAGCCTACATTCATAACCGCAGCTGTAGTGCCTCCTGCCTTTTGAATACTTGACATTGCAGTTTTTGTGTTAATACGTTTTTTCTGGATGCATGCTAATCCGACTTAGAGGTGTTATTTGTGAGTGCTGGTACTGTGAGAGGGGCTCTGTCTGCATAAATGGCGACAGAAGGGGGATGTGGTCCCACTTCTTGGTCCTGCTGAAGACAGTGGCAATTCCTGTTGACTTCACCGTGACGGTGCTTTTGCCCATCTACCGGAGTCTTCAATCCGTCCCAAGCCATGAAATAGTGTATTGCGTTCAGTATACGTGTGCCAGGATCTTGCAGAAATGCTGATCCAGTACAGTTGTTTGATTTTTTTTTTTTCATCACATTCGAAATGTGAATTCTATGTATTTTTAAATGTCTTTTTTTTTTTTTAGTGTTCTAATGGATGTATCATCTATTTGTTTATTCTAGCTACGTTATTTTATATGCATAGTACATTAATATGCAATAATCAGCTAGGTCTTCACTTTGAGTTCCATCACAAATTCTTTAGCTATGTGAATTCAATTCATTAAGTAATTTCCTGAAATCTTAACCTCCATAGTGACTGAAGGAAGCCTTGCTGAGAGCTGGAACATTTTATAGATAGCACTATTTATCCGAAGTTCTATTATTAGCCTAGAAAGAAGGGCTCACCATGTATTTTTATTAAAAATGACAATGTACTTAACATCTTTAATGAAAACTAACCATTGTGATATGAATTTAGAAACCCTGACACCTTATTTTATAGAAATGAAGTCCCCTAGTATATTAAAATTAACATTTTTTAATAACAAAAAGTGATATAGTCCGCTGGAGTAGGGCTAAATTTATCTTATGATTGTACTTGTCATGGCCTTGAGTATTTATTGAGTAGTTTTAAAAGTTCATTAAACTCAAGAGATTAAATATTGCCCCGAGCAGTGCTCCATAAAAGAAAAAATATAGTGCTATTACTTGGTAAAATGTTGTGCTATGTTGTTAATTTAACTCCCTTGAGTTCTCATCTTCTGATTCAAAAGACATTTCCTCATGCTGTTAAATTTGACATTTTCAAAGACTCTCGGACTGTCTCCGTGTTCACCAGAAACTCCCTATTTCACGTTCCTTTTCCTGAAAGGCAAAAGGAGGCGAGTGGCTTCAGCAGACCGTCCTTCTGAAATGTCAAGTGTCCCGGGCTCATCCCTTCAGCCAGCTGTCATTTTACTACGGCTCTTCGTTTACTGGGATCTAATTGTTGGCCAGAAGCACATTTCCAGGCAGAGAATAAACTTAGAATTAATGCTGTTACTGCTATCAGAAATTGAACTTTTTCTGTCCAAAACTGGCTGTTGTTTTCATTCTGCTGAAAGCATTAATAAAGACAATGTTATAACAAAATCTGCACGACGTTTCCTGACGTCATTAGGTGATGTCGTCTGCTGTTTATTTTGCTTGTAACTTCCCACAGAGCAGTTTTCCACTGAATCTCTATAGAAAAATAGAATACTTTTATCAGTTTAATAAGCTGGGGCACGTTCATTTAGTTCATATTTATCATAATTTGTGACCTCAACAGCAGCGCTAGGGTTTTTTTTATGTGCAACTGATACAGACATGACTTTTTATGTTCTGACAAAAGATTACCTGTATGTGGGGGAACAGGCGAGAAGAATGATTCCAAGAAGAAATGTCAAGTTTGCGCTGGTTACCCGGCACAAAACCTGAACTGTTCACATTTCTGAGCTGTGCTCTCATTCTTTCAAGTCAACTTAAATGAAATTTTGTTGTGCCATTGTGATTTTTCTTAACAGCATTTCGCTGCATCTTGCTTGTTTGCTTGTGAGCTCATGGGCTTTTTGACTCCTGTGCTGTTGAATAGCTGCTCACTTCGGGCTTTTGTGCCGTATCCCTGCCGGAGCCTGGCTGGGGGTAAGAGAAATAATAAGGCACTGCAAACCCAGCGTGAGGGTGCACCTCCAGGTCGTGGCTTGGGTGTGTTCCTCTGCTTGTAACTTACACTCATTAAGCATGGCAGATGCTGAATTCGCTGCTGATGTATTTGGTGCTGGATCGAGGCAGAAGTTCTTTCTCTTGTGGAGGTTGCCATCGCCGGTGAATCAAGAGTCACGGGAACGTTATTTTAGAACTTTGTAAGTGGCCAGATAAATCATATGTTTTGAAACTTATGATAAGGACGTGCACCTCTTGGAGCGAGTCCAGGAAGGAGGCCATGAAGATCTGAGGGCCAGAGCCCCTCTGCTGTAGGGACAGGCTGAGAGAGCTGGGGGGGTTCAGCCTGGAGAAGAGAAGGCTGCGGGGAGACCTTCCAGCCCCTTCCAGTCCCTAAAGGGGCTCCAGGAAAGCTGGGGAGGGACTCTGGAGCAGGGAGGGGAGCCGTGGGACGAGGGGGAATGGCTTCAAACTGGAAGAAGGTACATTTAGATTGGATCTCAGGCAGAAATTCTTTGCTGTGAGGGCGGTGAGCCCCTGGCCCAGGTTGCCCAGAGAAGCTGTGGCTGCCCCATCCCTGGAGGGGTTCAAGGCCAGGTTGGACGGGGCTTGGAGCAACCTGGGCTGGTGGGAGGTGTCCCTGCCCAGGGCAGGGGGTGGCACTGGGTGATCTTCAAGGTCCCTTCCCACCCAAACCATTCTGTGATAACCTGCGGGTGGTGATGTGTGTGTGGCTGTCCCTTGCCGTTTACAAACACACGGTTGTCCGATGCCATTGGTTTGTCTAAACAAAGTGGTTGCAAGGGGAGTTCTCTGCTGCAGTTCCCATGCACAGAGCTCCCTGCCCTCACCGTGAGATCCATCAGGGTGTCAGACACGGAGCCTGCCACATTTGCAGCCAAGGTCCAGCACTGCCCGTGCCACACTCGCCCGGGGACACGAATGCCGGCCGAGGGACCAGCCGGGAGAGCCCTCCACATGAGCCGGGGCGAGCCTGGCTTTCCTTCGAGCTCTCCCGGCATGCCTTCCAAAGGCTTTGCACCTGCCTGTACGGATTTCTCCAAGAATACATCTTTAAGGCCTTCAGATAATGTTGCATTTCAGATTCTCAAGCTGAAAATGCGTGGAGCAACTGCGTAAAATGGTTTTAAATAATGTAGCTAGTGTTGCGTGTGGTCCCTTACGCTTATGGAGCAATCTAATCTAGTCAGAGCATCTTGTGGCAAAATGGATGTTCTCCTCTTTGATGACTTTCAAATAAATTTCAGAGGAGTCGTAAACTGAATAATTTCTAAATGGTTTAACATCACTTGCAAGAGATCACTTTTAGCAGAAATGTTGTTATACTTTCTGTAGCTTATGCAAAATGACTCTTCTTTCTAACATGTACCTGTGGATACCCGGCTTTACTGATATTCTAGAAATCTCGCTTGCATCTAAGATTTGCTTATTTGCTGCTGTGCCTTTCCTGTGCCAGGTGCTCTATATTTTCTGGGCTCTTGAGTTTTCGGTAGTACTTTTTCCTTATGCAGGTGGTTGAGAGCTTTCTGTAATTATTATTTTTAAACCCCAAGATCCATGGGTGTAGAAATAAGGTAGGTAGATATTTTTCCAATTATGTTTGTTTGTATAACAGTCTTGCCTGGGGACGGACGGTTTACGCATTACACGTGGACACCAGTCAGGGCGTGTGTGTAAATCAAGGATTGATTTGAAAATTAAACTCACTGGCCCTGTAGCAAAATCTAAGTTTACAGTGACAAAACAATAACAGGGAATTAGAGAGAACCTCTCTTGAAATCAAATCAAGCTCTTGTTTTGCAGCAAGTAATTGGATTGCAGTTTGTTTCACTGCAAAACTCACTATGGCCAGTAAATTAAACTATCACTTGTCTTGCAAAAAATACTTGCCTTTGGACTGTTTGACGGCGGCCTTTCCTTGCCCATGTTTCCCCTTTTTGTTACCAGATCAAATAACGTTTTGCATTAGCATCAGTAGCAGCTGCTGCTGTTAAATTTGTAGTCTCAGATTTGTTGCTCAGCTTACTCTGGGTTTCATTGTGAAATGGAAGCTATTACTGGTCTGTCTGATGACGTTCGGTGTCTTGGGACAACCTGACTGCAGCAGAAAACGTCCTGAATGGGATGCCTTGTACAGACGTTACCCAGTGTAGGAGGTGTGTAGCCAGGCCTGGGGGTCAGACGTCCTGCGTCTCTTCAATATTATTGCTGTAATTAAAACAGATGCCTCTTCTTAATGAGTGACTCTCTCAGGCTGATAAACCTCTGTAACCGTGTTTCAGTGGGAAAGTAAGAGCTATAAAATCCACTGAAAATTGAAAATATGTTGGAAATACCATGGCGTATTTCCACCGGAGGTTTTCATCTGTATGTTTGCAGGAATGCTTCGTATGTGCCTTATTTTGGTTTCACTGAAGATCCTTGCTGGAAGTAAATGTTGGGATGTTTTGTACATTTAAGTACAAATCTTCCAGAGATATCTTACCTCTGAGACAAATGGTGGCTTTGATTCTGGTTTTGCTGATAAATGCACTGTGTGGCTATTTACTCATGTATGCACAAAGCTGATGGGAGAGAGACCCGGGGTTTGGTAAATGCCGGTGTGATTTTGGAAGCCGGGTGCCTTGTGCTGCGTTTGTAGTGGTGAGGCCAAAGTTGGGTGCTGAGCTCTTCGGGGATGCCAGAGGGGAGGCTGCACACCTGACTTCAGTGCATGTGAAGTCAAGTTCTGGCACTTGACGTGGTGAGACCTTTAGTGCTTGGGTTTGTTGACTTCTCCTCTGGTTTTCAGACAGTTCTGTGCTGTTTGAGTCCACAACCCAGCGACTGTGGGCCTCCATTGGGATTTGCATGCAAGGCTGGACGTCCTTCTTAGCAGACACTGATCAAGTCTATGTGACTGGTTTTTCATGGTTCAGGTGGGCTTTGGGGCTCACTCCCTTACTGTTGCAAAAGTCCCTTAAAATCTTGCTGTATTTTTGAAGGGGAAAGGCCATTTCTGGTTGCTCTTCCTGTAGTTTTGTCTGCAGGGCAATGAAGCTGCTTCTTGTGTCCTTTCAGTGGTCACAGATGGCTGTGGTAGATGGGACAGAATGGGCAGGGGAGAGGATGGGGGTTGGAGATGGGCGTTGCATTGCGTTACGGCTACTGGGAGCTTCTCCTTTCCTGTGTGTCCCTTAAAAAAGATTTTCGGTAATTATGCAAAAGACAGACCGTGCTGGGCCTTAACCCATGAACAGATTTAGAAACATGGTCATTCTGAAGTGAATTTGACCAGAACCTAGTTGATGAAGATTGCTGAAGGAACTTGGTCTCTTCACTCAACGTAATGATTTATACCATCTAAGAAGCCACATGGAATTTGATTTACAGCCCTTTCTGTTTGCCAGAGCAGTGATTGAAATTTTCTTTAGAATCATGAACTTTGCCACTGTGCAGGACAGAAAAAATAATGTACGGTTCATCTTTTGCCATTACATCCATTTAATGCCTCCTTCTCTGAGCAAAACGTATTTAGCAATTAAAGGAGTTACGCAGAATATTCCATTTATCAACCAGTTGCCCTTTTCCTGTTGGTGATGCGTTTGTGAACCTCAAAACATGTTTGTCAGTTGTAGGGAGATGTATCTCCTGTCTGTACAAAAACACCACGAGCTTTAGCCTTTAGCGAGATATTTCAAGAGGGAGATAAATATATGTTTAACTTACTAAGTTATGCAGAAAAATGACAAAATCAAATTGGATGATGTTGTATTGCCTTTATATATGCGGGGGGTGAGAGATGGAGCTCTTCCATGGCCAGCTAATAAAGGCTGGTGTTTGACCATTTGATTTTTGAACTCCTCTGTGGCTCGCAAGTGTTAAATGGCTCACAGAAAATCCGGGAGACATGGGAGTAGATGATAATTTGGTGAAAAAGAAGCATTTCACAGATACTTGCTCCTGTTGCTCAAGCTTTAACCTCAGCACAGGCATATTTAGAGGCTCATCCAACTTGCCACCCGTGTGTCCAGGCTCTTGTTGTCCACTCGTACGCTGTGGGACTGTGGGCACTAGAGGAGTCCCCATGGGTATCTCAGGAGCGTTAGACCTTGACCATGAGCCCGTGGATGTGCTGCCAGTAGTTAGCGTTGTGTTCTGTAAAACTCCGGATAGCAAATTGCTCTTTTTTTAAGACTTTGACTATGTAGGGACTCAAGCGTTGGTCGGCATTTGAGTATGCCGTGCCAGAGTCAAGGTCAGTCTCCTCTGACGGTCACTTTTGGAGCGCAGGGCAGTTTTACCTAGTGGCAGTATTTTTTCTTTGGAAATGGCTGAGAGAGAATTTATGCTTTGAAGCGTGGGGGAACCGAGGCTTTTTTCAAGGAGGGAGAGTTGTTTGGTTTCACTGCCGGCTTTTTTATTATGAGCTTGTATTATGACCAGATAGCTTTGTAGGAATGGCCAAAAGATCAGTTAAATTCAATGGTAAATTTTGCTGTGGTAAAATCAAAGTGCTGGCTGGTAGTTAGGATTTGGTGGCGTGCTCATCGCAAAATACGGGGGTGTGTGGTTCAACCTGATCAAAATAGAAGATTGGAACCTTATTGAAACAAACAGCTGTTTTATGCTTCTTAATCTATGACTTACGCTGTAAAATGAAAAGTCTACCACGTAACTTCTCAGGTGATAATTTATTTTCACACATAACTCCTCATAATGTTGGATGAGTTCTGAAGTAGCTATCTCCTTGTGGGTTAAATATTCAACCTTTCAATCGGTTTTGATGCATTAAGCAAGCAAATTATTTCTGCTTGCTTTTTTAATTAATTTAGTTAATGTCATCTGTAGCATTAAGGAGCCGTGGTTGCACTCCTGGCAGTTTCAGGTTCAGGTACACAGAGCCCCAGTATTTGAAGTGGAAAGACTGGTTTAAAATTGAATGCAAGACTACAGGTTCAGACTGCTATAATTTCAGTTTTTCAGGTTCTGATTTGTTTTCCTGTAACATCTCTTTTCTGGAAGTACGCTGACATGGACAAAGGTGATTTAGTCAGTTCTTACTAATATATTAGAAAAGTTGTCTTACCAGGAAGTGAATTTTCATATTTGAGTATATGGATAAACTTTTCGGATGATTTTCCCCTCCATTGTACAGTGCTTGTCTTCACCCAAGTGACGCTTACGTGATCTCAGCTATTGGTTTTGCTCTTTAAGTAAAATCTTAAAATTACAGTAGGTAACCTTTAGAAAATATTATGATTTTCATGCATTGTTTTAATTATTTTCTTGAAATATATAAATGACTGGCAACCATGGTAAAATAAAATGATAGGGGCGTATAGATGTCTATTACTTTCATTTATGAGTGACCATGGTGACAAATACCAAGCTGTTTTAAATTGGCAGCCTGAAAATGTGAAAATATTTGCTGTTTTACTCTTGCCTGATTCCATTCATTTGACTCCATTTTCTGTGTAGTAGTAAGAATAAGAGAATACTATTTGACTTTCAAAAGTGAGGTTTCCTTTTTTCCCCCCATGTAGGCAGTAACATTTGCTGTTTCTGAGCATCCTTAACAATGCCATCTTTTGAAGACTGAGATAATTTATTTAATTTTCAGAGTTAGCACGCTCTGTCACAATGGTGGGTTGCTGTCATGTTAAACATCAGAAAAATTTTATGCTTCCTAGCATTTCAGAAATGACCAGTGACATTAAAACTGTATATAGCACCTGGCTTGGAGGAAATTCTTTGAAACTTAATTGTAATTATAATGGTTGCAAAAAAGCTACATGATGATTCTTGATGATGCAGAGGGAAATGGTAATGCTGTCAGGTGTGGGGTGGCTTGAAGGAGAATTTGCTGCTTTATATTTTTCCTCCAGTTTTGTAGTTTCACCGTTAATGTATTGACTCTCTAGTGCCTTACGTGTATGTAGTACATTAAGAGAGCGAACTGCAGGTGTAGTCTGAGATTGCAGTGTTTCAGGGAGTCCACAGCGCGCAGTACGCCGCGGATGCCCGAGATTTCTTTGAGTGGGAACTTGTCAGTTCGGTTTATGCTGAGTTGAAGTCAAAAGACCAAACTCAAGTGAGTGCATAGCTCTCTGCATTGAGATAGATAGAGAAATATACACACACACACGGCGTATACACGTATATGGTACTAAGGGAATGGTGTCCTTGGGGAAGCCCAGGACTGATGGTGGCTTGGCTTTTATCCTTCTGTTGGAGAGATGCCTTCGAAGCCCCAGTACATGGACTGAATGGTTTGGCTGATGAAGTGACCCTGGTGTGAACTGAGTGGAGCTGTGCAGAAGCAGTTGTGTTTAGAAAACGTGTTGGAAGAGGGGAGTTTTGCGAGGGATTTCGAGGGCAGACGTGAGGTTGCAGAGTTGGGGATGGTTTTCCTGGAGTGGTGCCCGCTTTGGGGCTGGGCAGCCGGCTGGGGGGAGCAGGGCAGGCAAGGGATGGGGAGCGGAGGGGGTGCTGTGGGTAGGGGGGGCTCTGCAGCACGGGCAGGGCTGGGCTGGAGAACGTAAAATTCGATATGAGTGAAGCCCACGTGAGGCTGGAGACCAGAGGTGCAAGAGGGTGCTGGAGGCAGGGAGGAGTGCGGGGTGCGGGGCTGAGGAATCACAGAATCCCAGGCTGGCAGGGTTGGGGGGGACCCAGGCCAACCCCCGGCCAGAGCAGGGTCACCCAGAGCAGGTGGCACAGGGACGCGTCCAGGCAGGGTTTGAATGTCTCCGGAGACGGAGACTCCACCACCTCTCTGGGCAGCCTGTGCCAGGGCTCTGCCACCCTCAAAAAAGTTTTTCCTCATGTTGAGATGGAATTTCCCGTGTTCCAGTTTGTGCCCGTTGCCCCTTGTCCTGTCCCCGGGCACCACTGAAGAGCCTGGCCCCGTCCTCTTTCCCCCCGCCCTTTAGCTCTTGCTGAGCGTTGCTGAGATCCCCCCTCAGCCTGCTCTTCTCCGGCTGAACGCCCCAGCGCTCTCCGCCTTTCCTCGGCACAGAGGTGCTCCAGCCCCTCAGCATCTCCGTAGCCTCCGCTGGGCTCTCTCCAGTAGTTCCCTGTCCTCCCTCGGCTCTGCTGATGGGTAAGAGCAAACACCTCTATAAACACTGTACGCCACTGAGTCCTGCATTCTATTTATTTTTTTTTTTTTTAAAGGATGGATTCTAGCAACATTATGTAGGAAGAAGCAGCATGAGCCGGCAGCACGGCTTCCACTGCAAAACTGTTAAACAAATAAGTGTTACAGAAGTGAACCTGTGAGAAATGAAACATCTTTGTACTTTACTGAGCCAATTAAAAAAAAATCAGGGAACCCTTCCTACACGTATTAGAAATCTGTTTTAAAATCTGTTAGGTGGATATTTTCAGTTGAAGGAAGTTATGTTGCTGTAATGTTTTCTCATTCGTTTCATCTCAAATATGTGAAACCTGCTGTTTCCTAAATAAGTAAAAGCAGATGGAGCAGCCTCGGTGATAGGTTTTGCTGAACACTTCAGCTCCGTTAGTTCAGTTCTCACTTGCTTAATGCCATTACATTAGAGATCTACTTGAAGGTCGCAGTGTGGAATGTCTCACAAATACAACATTGACTGGGAAAGTCAGTGAAATATATAAACATAGTATTTATCTAATCTGTTTTTTTCTCTTCAGTAGCTTTTACTCCAGAGGATTAATTTGGCCAAATCATAACATGCTACATCCGAGTTGTGCCAAACTCAAAATAACAAAGACAACACCCAACTCGCGCGTCAGTCTCCAGATGTTTGTGCGATTGGAGGAAGGAGTTCCCAGTTGTGTTTTACAGTTCTTTATTTGTTCCTTGGTTTCAGTAATTTCATGTTTTGCAGTTTTTTTTATTGCACTTCACAAAGGTTTCTATATATTTTTTAAAGGAAAGCTTTTTCAGGTAATGACTAATTTCCAGGATTTAGAAGAAGAAAAAAAAAAATGTTGCAGGGCTTCTGATGTTGCTGGTAACAGTGATTCTTAAACCATGAAGCGAGTTCTCTGATTTTGTTTGTTTGTTTTTACTGCTTTCAAAGTGAGCTTGGGTGACCAGTTATTGGAATGTCAAGGTTGGCAGTGAATTTTACGTTGTGCACATTATGATTTGTACAAATTAAGGCTCTGACCTTTTGATTCTCTTTGCCTTCGGAGAGGGATTGCCCATGAAGGGGGCTGGAAGGAGCCTTGTAGAGGAAATGAGAAGGGTGAGGGGGGAAGGCTTCAAATGGCAGTCAGTCTGGGGTCCCGTTCGTCCATCTCCGTAAGCACATCAAATCCGTGTGTTGTAATCCTGCCTAGACCAAACGGCACATTCCCATTGCTTCCAGTAGGTAAGGATTTCATGCCAGAGCGCTGCTGGAGTATTTTGAGCTTTGATGCAAAATGGCTGGTACTGCCGCATGTTCGTGATACGGTGAGTAAAATGAACGTTGTGTAGGATGACAAGTTTTCCTTAGCAATATCTCCTTTTTCTTCAGGTACAGCAATTAAATTCATTCCTGAATTTTTCTGTGCTGAGAATCTCCTTTGAGTTACATAAATTTCTTCACATTCTTTATTTACTTTATTGAACACGTGTAGTAAAAATATCAACCCCAGAATTCATCTTCCTTGTGGAATTAGTTTTGCCATCTGGTAGTCGTGAGTAAGAGAGAAACTTCTCATTCCTGCTGAGATAACTGTGAAGTCTCCCCCCCCCACCCCGTCCTCCCTTCCATGTTTTGTTTAAATCCAGTAGTATCAGTGGAAAAAAAGTAGCAAATAGCCAAGATGGGACCGGGCTTCCATTAGCAGGACCCTGACTTTATCTCCGCATCCGCGAGAAGACCAGCGGGGGTGGAGAGCGTGGGGCTGTCCTTGGGTGCGTTTGTTGTAAGAGCTCCGTCTGTTTCCCTACACAATGCCCGTGGAACCAATATATTTACGGATAGTGGAGCAACTTGCATTTTCTTAATGAGACTCGTGATAGTCAGCAGTGCGGGTCTTTTGGAAACGTTAGTGTAATGGAAGCTTTCTGTGATGGGGATTGCATCTTCCTGTCTGCCTTAAAGGCTCTCTGGCAGATGGACTACAAGGAAAATAGTTTAAATGGGGACGTGGGTTGAAAATAACTAGCCATTTAATTGCTCTCTTTCAAAATCATTGTGTATCCTGAAGGTTTTACCACCAGTTAACGTCGCATTTACAGTTCTTAAGTTGTTCATTATAGAAACACAGTCAAGAGCCTTTTCTGAAGGGAGCTGGCTTGAACATTCCCAAGATACTGTAGGCTGCGAGGCACAACTTTTTGGTTAGAAGCAAGGTACTAAGTGCTTTGAGATGAATTTTAATTGATTCCAGTTGCAGTTAGTTTTCAGCTTATCGTTGTTAAAGAGAGACTTGTTTAGCATGGGGCAAAATATCTCCATATTTTTCATTCAGACAGACAGGATTTTATCCTCTGTTGGTGTAAATCAGCCTGAAGCCATTGACTGCAATGAAACTGGGCGTTTTTCTGCCACTTGACCTCCTCTTTCTGCTGCTTTACGTACAGAACACAAAGGCATTACTGACTATTGAGTGCCTGCAGAATCAGGCCCTTCAAAACAAATTAGTCACGTCTCTGTCCAAGCAGATTGCAATAAAACAAGAAATATGAGTAGTGCTCTTAGAATAATTTCGATCATAAAATTTTTTACTGTGTTTCTTTTCAAAGGAACTAAAATGTGGTCTCTTACAGATAAATATAAATGAGCAGACCAGTGAATTTGGATGAAATCATACCTTTTTAAAGATGCAAATTGAAAATTAAGCCTCAAAACAATAGAATCCTCCTGGGCTTTTCAGGAAGGATTGTATATTGCTCATCAGACTCTGCTGCCAGGTTGCAAATTTTATTTCACAGTGAATTCCATGGGAGAGCTGCTGGAGCTGGCTTTTATGATGAAAAGAGAAAAATCTATTGAAAACACGTGTGGCTTTTCCCACAATCTGGATCGTCTTTTTTAGGACGGATATTCTTTTATATGGAAGGAAAGGCAATGGCGGGAGTGTTGGATTTACCACACTTTGTCTGGGCCTTTCCACTAAAACCAACACCGTTGTGTGAACGTTCATACTGGTAAGGGAGAACCCCAGTTTGGTCCCACAGTTATGCAATTATGACAGATCTTTTTCTTATTTTTTTCTCATGCCATTTTAAAGCCAGCCTCTCTGCATCTTTTGCTTCTCTCTGTTCTTCTTTTCGTTCTCAGTTTCTTCCAGGTAAGATTTTTTTCAAAGCTGCTTTTTGCTGTCTTTTGACCATGATCATTCAACTTGGAAGTATCTCCCCAAACCGAAAACATAGAAGAGGAAGAATCTGTTTTGGAACTATTCCAAGCAAAATATAGTCATAATAAAAGAGGTTAAAATTACGCGGTTCACCTTCTTGTTAAGCTCCAAGTGGAGGAGGAAAATTCTGCAGCCTGGTTCACTCTGGTATGGGCAGAGCCGAGCCTTTAGGAGATATTTTACAGTGGTGTCATCTTGTTTCTGCCATTGAATGCTGCTTTTTATGGAATATGAATACGGGACAAATGTGGGAAAGATGATAACAATGGATTTACAAACATAAATCCTAAGGGTAAGCTGGAAATGCCTCACGGCCCTCCAGTTGGCCATTGCTTGAAATGAATCTCAGACTTGGACTCAAATGTTTTCAGTGATTGATCTTTATAGCATATTGCTATTAAAATAAGATATGGAAAAGCAGTATGTTTTGGGATTGTGTAGTATAAGAAACCATGGTTAGTACTACAAAGCAGCTGCTGATCACAGAAAGCAGCTTGGCTTTGAGAGAAAAGTATAATTCTGATTACGGAGGAAATACTTCCATTGCTTCCAATGTTGTATTCAGAAAATTCTTCTGCTGGTGGATAGCTCTGGTTGATGCAGATTAGGCTGAAAAATGCAGTTTTGCTGGGCAACTCTGGAGCAAAGTCAATAGTTAATAAGGCAGAGACTTGCTGCCAGCAGGAAAGTATTCGGGACATCTCCAATTCAGCTGTTACAAACGTTGTTCGTTGGTAGTTTGACAAACTGACCCCCTTATGCATAGCTTCAGTTCGGGCACTGGTTATAGTAATTCTTGTTGTGCAGCTGCAATATTAATAAGCCCATGAAATACTGTAAGTGCAGCAGTAAGCTGGCACGAGAGGAGAGAGGAGAGGAAGGGGTTTAAGCATGTGGCGTTGCACGTGTTTTCAGTGCACGAGAAATGTATTTTAAGTTGGAAATTTGCAAGTGCAGTGGTGTTACTAGCGGAGAAGGGGACTGGAGCCTGCATTATACATCAGCGTTCTCTTCAGTAGGTGCATGCTTCAGACGGTCCTCAAAATAGGTTTGTGGGTTGTTGTTTTTTCCTTTTTTTATTTTCTCTTTTCCCCTGTAAATCAGTCTATATTTAACTGCCAGTCCCAAGCTGCCTTTGCCCCCGTGCCGTATGTGTTTGTGTGGCGCGGTGTGTGCTGCAGCCTCTTCCAGTGCCCTGGTTGTGGGAACGGGGCCGAGGCGCACCCAGTCGATCACCGCGCGTTCCCTGGGCAGGAGCAGGGGCCGGTCACGCTGCAGGTGCATTCACCGCAGCAAGACTGTTTAGTTTTTTAAATATTCCAGTTTAAAACATTTGGTTCAGTGCGGATAATACACTGCAATTAGAATTTAATTGCAAAGCAATACTAGAGAGCATCCCCTGACATGCCTCCCCCATAGAAAGTTTAGTTCAGATTGTTGGGAAGGTAGAGCATTAAGTAAATGAAATGTGAGTAATAACTTGCGGATTGCCGGAGAAGTGTATGCCTAGGCATTTTAAAAGTAATGGTAATATTCCACCAGCTCCTGAGAAATATATCAAAGATTCATACATTTTAAGGCCAGAAGGCACTGTTAGATCATCTATTCTGACAACCTGCATAACAAGCTAAAAACTTTTCCAGTAATTGCGTCAAACATACACAAAAATATAAAAGAAAACAATTTTGATTAAACAGCAAGAAATGTGCACGTTGAAGGTACCGTTGTTTCTCCAGGCTTCAGTTTGCAGAAGTTTTGTTTGCTTGCAGGATGCAAATTAGATCCGCTGCTTGGCTTATCCAGCAATACCTCAATTTTGATTCCTTGTTTCATCATTTATAGCCTTTAGGTGGATTAGATGTTTTTATATAGGAAGAAGTTGTTTCACACAGAGGTGATTGAGTCCTGAAGGGGAGAAGCGGGAACCGAGCAGCTGGAGCAATCCCGTGTTGCCAAGTCTGGAGACGTCCAAACCTTGCCCATGTCGGTGACGTGATTTCTCTAAAGCGTCACAAAGTAGGCAAGTTTTTTGGGAACAAGCAAGTAACGATAATTTAAAAAAAAAAAAATCCTATATGAAGAAACCTCATTGCTTTTTGAGTATCAGTGTTGTTCTTGGTTTTGGAGCCAATTCCGTTATTTCCTGCAGTTTAGGTTGCGTTTGCGGTCTCTGTCTGAATTACCCCTTGTGCCAGCCTGCCCTTTTTTGCCCTTCACCACACCCTGAGTGATTTTATTTTATTGTGTTTGCTATTGAAGTATGCCATTATACAAAGTCTGGGAATGGTATGCATATGGATCACTTACAAATAAATCTGTGTGCAGAAAATATAGAATGCCAAGTAGGCAAAGCATAAAGATGTCGGTGTGCTCATAATTTCTTAGCGTTACTGTGCGCCACACTTAGGCAGGATTAAGAGCTGTGTATCTTTTTTGCAAAACATACGTTCAACCAGGAAAACCACCTGCATTAATTTTGGTTTGCGGATCCTCGCTGCCTGTCGGGATGCATATAAATGGCTGATGTTGCATCTGAAGATAACGTGCTGTACTTGGAGGAAATAACCGTATGAACTTAGATGCTGTTAATATTGTTGTTCTTCAGCTCCTCTGAACTCCATCTGCTTAGCTATTCTCAGTGCAGGTATCCAAGGCTACGTGGCTACTCACCTGGCTTTAACCACAGTTAAAAGGTGAGTTTAATACACGATGGTTGTCAGATAGAAGGCATATCAAACTTTAAATTTCACGCAGGGCATTTTATAAAGTGCTTTTCGTTACTAGTAGTGGTGTGCTGATAGTTATGATGAGTTTGTATAGCGATAAAATCATTCAGTGTTGCATTTGTCAGCTGTGTCAGGGTAATAGAAATGACTTGAACATCATCTCTTGCAGTTTATGCTTTGAAGGACCTGAACGATTCTGTAAATATACTTGAATTTCAAATAATTCTAATATATCTGAGAAACATAATTTTTCTTTTGCAGAACCTCTGGTAGTTAGTCTCTGCAGTTCCACGTAGGTGCCGTTGCCATTCCTCTGTGTCCCGTCCGGCTGGTGTGCCGTGCCGTCTCTTCCTCCCCCCCTCTCCCCAGCTTTGTTTCCGTGTGTTTGACATAATTGTTCAGGCAAAATATACTGACGATGGAAGCTCACATTAGAATAAAGCCAACGAAGATACTCACTAAAATCGCTTACTGATGCGGATGTGGTAAGTGATTTGCTTGAAAATGCTCATCGTTTCTTGGTTAAGTGAGTGATCGTGGTTAGGTTTTCCTCTGTAGTATTTAAAAGTCCATTAAAGACTCTGAAATACGGTTTCTGAGAACTGCAGATGGGAGGATGGTCTTGTTCTTTGTGCTGATTGATACCAGCTTGACCAGCATCCACAGCTAAAACAACTTAGAGCAGCAGCTGAGATATGTGCTGCTCCTCCACGTTATTAACTGTGCTGGGGAAAGGGTTATTCGATATAATCTAAATTTACTAGAGGCTACTTAAATTCTGACCACAGCTTGTTTACGTTCCTCTTCATAAGGAGACTTTCAGGGCTTAATCGTCCTCCTTAGTCACCAAACCTCACCCGTGAGCGTCTGTGTTGCAGTCACCGAAATCTTCTTCGTGAGGTTGGACCTACCTCGCATTCAGAAGACAGACTCTGTGTGTGGTTCTGGTTGCATCTGGTTTGGTTTTGGCGCTCGTTAGAGGGGTCCATAGCAAGCATCATTTAATAAGGCCTTTTTAAACAAGTATTTTATGCAATGAGTCCTGATGGACTGCTTTGCAAAAGGACTTTATGTGGAAGCGGTTACTTTTATGTATGTGTAATTTGTTGGACTTTCTCCTTTTATTGGTAGCAGTATGGTCTTTATTTCAGATCGGTGTCCTCTGGCTGCACCTGCCTTCTCTCGGCATCTCTCCCATTTTTCTCACTCTCTTCTTTGTAGTTGTGAATGGAAGGATCAGCCAACACCTCCAGATTTAAAAAAAAAAAAAACAACCAAAAACAAAACAAACCCCAACAACAAAAAAATCGTGCAAGGGTCCACCCAGCCATACTATAATAGTTGCTTATTTTTTGAATTTTGAAGAGGTTTTTCTTATCCCTGATGAGATTTCAATCTGGAGCAGCACTTGAGAATTGCAGCAAGTGTGGTGACAATGCCTCCGAAGGGAAGATGCCAAGAAAGAAGGAAATAGTCATTTTATTACGAACAGCAGGTGGTTAAGTTGGAGCAGCAAGCAATGGCAGACATGTCTGAGTTTGCAATAGGTACAAGGGTTGGAAAATACCCTGTCATGGGATGGCAAAGGTAGAGTCAAAGACGCAGATAGCACTGACCGTAAACACTCAGGGCAGATGCGGCTCTTGCCCAGGCACAGATTGCCATCAAAGAGGCAGATGAGTCTTCCCTGTGTTTACTTAAATTTCCTGCTACGCCAGGAGTTTCTCTCCCATTCGGGCACATCATTGCCTTGTTTCGCTGGCTCTGTGTTGTACTTACCAACGCACTAATATTCACAGCTTTGTTAAGTTTTATTAAGGTACCGAACGCCCTCTTCTGCCTTCCCTGCCGCCCCCTCCCTGGCTGCTGGCGTGGGAGGGTCGGTGGTTTTGGAGCCCTGTGTGTGCGATGCTCTCTCCCTGCCTAAATGGGGAGAGCTCGGAGGCGTAAGTTGGATCATCGAGTCACCGTTCTGCGGCTTTGAATGTGCTGCCCGGAGCTGTCGACTCCCTCCTTGAAAGGTCTTTGCTCCTGAGGAATTTCAAACGTGTTTTAAGAAGGATACAGTGCTGGCCTGGCTGGGAGGGCTGGCATATATGCATATGCTCTGATAATTGACTTAATCAGAAAATTAGGTATATGTTGAACATCATTAGTTCAGAATATTTTGTATTTTTTTAAAAAAGAACCCAAAGACCGTTTCAAGCGGCGATGACAGCTGAGCTTTTCAAAGGTTGGGAATGAATACTAACACACCCCGAGGCATATTAAAAAAGGTCCATGTTCTTCATGGGTAGGGTCAGTGGAGAGGCACGGGAACAAGCTGTCACCTATGGCATGCAAGGAGCTGTTTGTTCCTGTTCGTTTTCACTGGCTAAATGCTGCTGCTTCACATTTTCTCTGACAGTCCTTTTGTCACGCTGTCTCATAGGGGTAGAGGGGACACAAGCCATCTATTATTCCAGACCAGTCCGAAGACTTGCCTCCCTTACTGCTGTTGCCGTCGTTTGGCAGAGGGTGTAATCCGGGCAGCCCAGGTCCCTCTGTATCCCTGTCCCTGGGGCGATGGGCAGAGGAGGAGAACCGTGCATGCTGTGGCAGTGGTGGTTCCTTCTCCTGATCCCAACGTCTCATTAATGGTGTCTCGGGGATGGGCTGTGGGAGAAGCCACAAGCCTGTCTTGCAGCTGGCGGCACCTGGAGCAGGTTCATCTGTTTTTCGTTGGTACTGAGAACCCATGTGAGTGACCATGCGTGTCACGGGAGCTGCAGACATTGTAACAGCTGTTGTGGTGCTGAGTTTGGGAAGTCCTCCTGAGGACTCTGAAGCTCAGAGGTGGGTGGAGGTTTTAGTCATGGCCCCACGGTGGGGATTATGGCTTCTGCTGTATCTCATCTCACTTCTCATGGCTAGTATGAGAAGAGTGAGTAGGTGAAAGCTGTAATTTCTGGGTGGGATTTGTCTTCTGCTTTGGTCCATAGATACTACTGTAGTTTTGTTTGTCTCACCATTGTTTTTATGTGAAGTTAGATATCTGCGTTTGAGCAAATCACGACGCCGGTGTATTCAAATGTGGAGAGCAGTAACTTCATTTAACATTGCCTTGTTTCTATCTTAGCCTTCAGCTTGCATGGTGGGAATTCAGATGCTCCAAGCGTTTTGCCAGTTGTAAGGATCTCAGCCTACCAGGCAGGCGAGAGCCACGTTTACAGTCTCAAAGTGTTAGCACGCTCTGGGAGCAAGTACGAAATCAGAGGAGAGCGCTCTGGCAGTGTCAGTGGGAGTAATCTTGTTGGTACTTTCTACATATCTCCTGGGGTCTACATGCTAAAGAGACAGAACTGGCAGGAGAGCAAAGAGGGGCTCTCACAGCTGCCCGCTCTGCGGCAGCGTCTCCAGGAGGATGCCCCGGCTCAGCCAGGGCAGGTGAGGAGCTGCCGCTGCCTCCTCTGTTCAGCAGCGTAGTATGGGCACGCAGGAAGGGAGGGGTGGTACATCTGTGTAGTGAACTGTTTGGAGTATCCGTCCCAGAATGCATGAATTGCTTTAAACGGAGCAACGGCAGAAAGAGACAGCGTGGCTGTAGCATGAGGCAAGGCTTTGAGCGTCTGAAAAACAGACTCTTCGCCTATTATCAGTCTGGAATGCCAGGGAGCCTCATAAGAAAAAAAATCCAAACCAATAAACAAACAAAAACCCCACCAAACCCCCAAAAATTCCCAAAGAACCAAAAGACAAAGCCCACTGTGTACAGACGTAATGCTGTGAACAGGCTTCTTGTGCAGATGGTGGCTTGCTCTTCGTGGATGCGTGGCTTTCATCGCCTCTTAGAGGCAGCTCCAGTTAATGTTGACATAAAACTGCCTGTTAATTGGAGTACATGGAGATAATGGTAGGAATAATCTCTAAGTAAACTCTTAAAAGCTCTGGAAAAAGGGTATTTAAAAAAAAAAAATCTCTCCCCAAAACCTGAGTTTGCACTCTGCTTTGAAGATAGACTCATCAGTGTGCGAAGCAGACTTCTGCCTTGAGGCCATTTATAGTGCCGAAGCTTGTGAAGCTAAAACAGTTTGATGTGTAATTGCAGGAGGAAATGGAAAACCTGCTGAGCATGGCAGGATGTAGTGCCTTATCACCCTTTATGTGCATCCAGTGCTTGCTGAAATTGCCAGCGGATCCGCAACATCGACAGAACGGTGACATTTTTCATGGGCCGCCGTGTTCTGAATCAACACTGCAACAGTGCGATTAGAGTAGGTAAAGTAGGGGGAACAATCAAAGAGTTGCATGTGACAGATCGGGTTTTAGTCATTCCCCGCTCCTTATTGCCTGCTGTCTTGTGTGATATGCAAAACAGCTTCTCCAGACGCATTACACCTTCACATTACCTGAAAATTGAATTTTATTTGGTGGCCTGCATATAATTTATAGCACTCTTCCACTGCACTTCAGTTCTCATTTAGCTAAAAGTGTGTTCTTTATTTCCTACTGGCAGGGAAACAGAGAAATAAAACTGAATATTCAGCACCACTTACAGTATATAAGAAACCAGGCTATTGAAGTTTTAAGCTGCTTGGATACGTTATTGACAAGAACTGTCTATTCTGGAGTTAAGCACACGATGTATTCGATTCCCAGAGGTATCATCTCTCCATAGTAATTAATCAGGGAAAATGCACCGACTCTGAATAGCGGTGCTTGAAGTTATGGGCCACTATTAGCACTCAAAAAGTAAATGGAAATTGAACGCACCATATGGAGGAGAAACGGGGGTCCAGGCTAAGAACTCGGGATCAAGCCTTGCAGGGCAGGAAGGAAAAAGCTATTTTAATTATTCAAGTAGAGTACTTTGAGCATTTCACTGTATGGAAGAAGGCACTGTAAATAATTTACTGCTTGTATTGTTCTGTGTGTAGCACCTGCTGCAGGAGTTGACTCTTGGACTGGCACAGGTTGTCCACCCATACGCTGTAAAGCATCTAATGCTTGCACTGGAGTATCCCTCTATCAACAAGCTGCTTGCATATGGAAGAACTGGCAGTGAAAATTCATTTGGAATGTAAAATAAATATTTATAACTAAGAGTTACAGTCTACGTTTATTTCTCTTCCACCTTAAAGCACAATGCAATGGGCTGTAAAAGATCCTGGGAAGTTGACTCAGCAAACAGAATGTTAATTGTGTATCAGGATCCATGGAAGAGCTGGCCAAAATGCAAAAGAAGTCATGAGAAAGAGAGGAGATAGCAAACTGCACTAGAGAAGGAGCAAAACTTGTGAATGGCACAAAGGCAAAGTGCTGATGAAAAATAAATAGCGCTGCGTCTCTTTTGCACCCAAAGCATGGACATCGCAACGGCTTTTGGGTGGAGGGTACGGATTTCTGGCTCGTGGTGGGGGGTGACATGTTGATTTATGCAACCCTCCGAGAACACCTAAGACAAAGATGCATCAAGTCTCTTGGGGTGTCTTTGGGTCAAATTTAAATTACTCTATGATAAATACAGCAATATTGGCATTACTGTGTTTTACAGCTGAAGTCCGTAGCGGGGATATCCCTCATTTGCGGTGCTGCGTGATCCGAATTTTGACTAAGGGAAGCTGTGTTCTAGCTGGTGCTTTCTCAGCTCTTCTGCACCTACTTCTCTCCTACTCGTGTGGGTTCTTTGTACAGTTTTCAGTTTCCTAAGTTGACTGTGCAGAACCGATGTTTGCTATTTTGTGCGTGTTCTTTGTTTATATACTTTCTGAGCTTGATTTATACAGCAGGTCATTTGTTGCAACCAAACATTTATTTCAATCTTGTCCTTACAGTTTGATCTTTCAAATAAACTCAATTTAGTTTTATTCTTCAAGAAAAATTCATCCTGTGTAATAGGCTTCCAAATGTGATAGTTTGAGAAAAAGGAAACGGCTTAAATGCTGTTTTCAGGCAAAACTGGTGCCGTGTAGGACAACTAACAGCAGTGTGAATTTCAAAGTCTAATTACAGATTTTATCAACTATGAAATATATGCTGTTTATGCGGAATTTAACTGTACAAATGTATGTTTTAAATGAAAAAAAAATCTGAAAGCATGGAGTGGAATTCATTCCCGCTTCTTTTCTCTCTCTCTCTTTTATTTTTTGTTTTCTCCTTGCAAGGGTTAGTTGCAGAAGCGTGTCTCTTGGCCATAGCTGTTTGGAGATTGGCCTGACCTAAAAATCTGTCCTTAAGGGCTGCTTTCCACGTTACATGTAACACGTTCTGGGCTCACCTTGGGTTTCAGAAGTTTTCTTTCACTTGTCATCTGTATATCCGTATCTTTCTGGTCCCTGCTAAGGCTCTCCTCCTTCCGAAAAACGCAACGTTTGGTCCAGACCGATCCCGTGGATGGGAGCTGAGAATCCGACTTAGGGGCTTGAGAGAGGAAAGATGTCCGGGCACCCGAGAGAGCTGGTGAGCCTTGGTAGAGGAATCCTGCCGCCGCGGGGCATTCAGTTAATTTCTCTTTCCTGTTAGAGGATGCAGCTGAACCAGCTTTCCTTTTATCTCATAGACTCAAAGGCTTCTGATTTTGGCAGCGTCTTCCAACTATATTTATTTAGCAAAACTATTGCTCCAGCGAGTACAAGATAGTGCTCTCTGCATTCTTAACCTGAGTAGTTGAGCCGCAGTGCTGGACTGATGTGCTTTTAACTTGTAACTTCTTAAGGCTTAAAGTCCTATATGAGCGTGCGTTGCCGTGCATGGCAGCGCTGCACGGCTTGTGAAGGGTAGCGGGGGTGACTTGAACAACAGCTTTTCCAGAATTCTCATGCATCTCCTGGGATATATAACATCATGAATAAATCAAGAATAAATGGACTGGTAATATAGCATATATTAATATTATACATTAAAGCACTACCAATCAGGTATGTACACACCAAAATCTCTGCAAATTCAGGAGTTGAGCCTTTCACATCTTGAATGGTACCGGCTGAAAACTTCCGACAAAAAGTCTTCAACGTGAGATTTATATGTTCAGCAGTAACAGGGCAGGACTTTTATGGATGATGTGTTTAATGTCTTTGAGCCGTAAAGCGTGACTGTCTCTCGCTTGTAATTATTTTGCTAGTCCTTTCCACCACACTTGTAAGCTTAAGTAAACTTTCCTTAGAAAATGAATAACAGAGCTGTTTTATCTACGGACTCTCTTCGGCATCGCTCTAGGATGTTTTCCTACAAAAGCCCTTTCTGGTGTACTGATTTGCTAAACACGGTGGCGGATTTTTTTCCTGTTATCACTAGAACAAATGCAGTTACCGTGTAGGCTTGAATAACATCAGCACAGATCTCATCTTCCCAGGGTAGAGATGATTTTGTTATTTTGCACAAACGTAACCATTGCTTTGATGGAATAACAAGAATCAAAATGATTTTCCCCGTATCCAGCTGTGAGTGACTCCTTGCACTTTATCTTGATAAAACACTCTGTAAACAAAAAAATATTGAAATAGCAGTTAATGTTAAGGGAAGAAAAATGGCAGCAATAGTGTTCTGAACATGCTTAAGCCTTGACTACAGTCCTCTGAAAAATTGGTAAATTATTAAAGAGTTTCAGTTTTAACTGGAGAGTAAACAACTTGGTTTACTCGTGTGCCTATTTAAGGCTGAGATCCTGTTCTCTAGCACTTTTAACAAATGCACCTTTCAGTTTCTTAAATAACAATCTTTGCTTAAATTATGCATTACTTTAGAAGTACTGATTATTTTCTACATTTATAGTTGCATTTTTTGCCTTATTTCCTATTTGTGTGAAGTGAACAATGGTAGAACATAATCCGTCTATCGGCAATGATGAGAATATGTAACCCCTCACTAGTGGTGTGGAGTTTCCTTTACAGCAGGCAGTCATGCTTTCTCCTAAATTTTAGTTTTATAAACTATGGTTTGTTCTCCTTGAAAGTATGTTATAAATCCATAAGATGCATTTTACTGTAAAAGGAAAACGTTCTATGTGCAGAGTACTCTTTGGAAGACTTTTATATTTTATTGAACACTTGGAAAGTTGCAAAGTGGCATGCTTGGAGTAAGAGTAACTTGGCTTTCCATTGATGCTGTCTTCTGCTTACTGTGTATCACCTCCTATGCAAAATTTATTGCAGATCAGAGTATCTGTATTTCTGTAACATCTTGAGAACGTTTATTGGAGCGAGCTGTCCTCTGCAGCAAGCGGAGGCAAATATTGCCTGAGAATTGATCGATATATATGGAAAACCAGAGAAATGAAATCAGTTACTGCAAAAATATTCTGGGGGAAATCTTAACCCATTGGAGTAAGCTGGAGTTTTGCTGTTGAGCTCTAACGATCTGATGGTAGTTTTGTTCGTGAGCACAGCAGAGTCCCCAGGTGCTCATACAATGGCAGTGGATTAGTCTAAAGCCCCTTCCACCATCTTGTGCTGATGGCAGGCCAGATCTTTACAAAGAAACCTTGATGGTACAGCAAGTTCCAAGGGATGGATGTTCCTGGTTTCGGAATTACCTCTTTTCCTACTTGGAAAATACAAGAGAAGAATAGCAAAGAGGCTTTGGAGGAGCCTGGGGCTCCTTGGGAGCCTGCCTGCAGCATCACGGGTGATGGGCAGGTTGGGCCTTGGTGCTGGTGTTAAGGATGCTCTCCAGGGCACGTGGTGACCCCCCCCAGGCATCCTGGCTGGGAGAGCTGCAGGGGCTGGTGCCCGGGGTGCTGCCTGCTGTGCTCTGAAGGCACCCACCCCTTAGTGAGTCCCGCAACGGTGCTTCTCTCCTCGCTCACAGAGGCACCTCCTCTTCCTCAGGCTCATCAGCTCTGGCTCTGCCACTGCAGTACCATCTCCAAGGCTATACAAGGCTGACCCTGGTTCTCGCTTAGTTGGATAAGAAACAACAACAAAAAAAAGATTTTGCTATTCTTACTGTTTCTGAAATGTGACGTGCGTGCCCTGAAGGGGAGAAGAAATACATAATTCAGACCGTAGAAAATTAAAACGGCTAAATGAAGCCAAAATCCCAAATCACAGGAAAAGATGTTGATTGGTATTGCCCCTTCTTACTTTGCTGCGACGGGTTTGTTTTAGTCACCAGTGAATCTGTCAAATCAAAACGTGTTTATTTAAAGGAAATATTTACAGCAGCGTTTTCTTTTAGGAACCATACAATCTAAAATGAAAGAGAGTCCCTTTTAGCTGTGTGGTTAAAGGCAGTTCGGCAATGTTAGGACGTTTTATTTTGTTTCAGCCAGGTGATGCATGGCCTTCCTGTCTGGAGGTTCAATCTTCCTTTGAATGCTTGACCTTTTCCTAATAAACATCTGCTCTATTAAAAACCTGTAGTGTTCTGTTTTCTTTTGCATTATCATAAAAGGATGCGAGGGGAGGAGAAGGGAAAAGCGGGATCCAGAAACATTTGGAGACACAACTCCTCCAGTGACACTAACGTCACTGAAATGCAGTCAAGCCATCGATCTTGCCTGCCGTTGATTCTCCCGGTCGGTGTGGTCCATCAGCTTCTGCCTGCGGTCGGCACCGCTCCTCCTGCGCGCCTTGAAGGGGGGGAAACGCTTCAGGCACGCACAGGGTTTTGTTTTGTGGTGGGGATTTGGAGTTTCTGCTTTAATGCAAACAACCGTCATTCTGCTACTGTTTCATTGTAGGTCTCTCCCGACAGAGAGAAAACGCAGAATCTCTTCACCTGAAGCGCGCTGCTGCCTGCGTGGCTGCAGAGCCGCTTGCTCCGGCGGGAGGACAGTCCCCTCTTTGGGGGGACAGGAGGAGGCGCGGGGGGATGCTGTGTCACATCAGAACCGGTTCTCTGGAACAGGGACCCTTTTCGCTCTGCGCCTTGTCCTGGAGCTGTCTGGGGGAAAAAGAACATTCTTTTTATTAAAACGTTTTGTTAACCTAGATAAATCAAATTGTTTTCAGACAGAATCTTCCACAAAAATGGCGAATTTAGCTTTCTGTGTAAAAATCAAGTTTTCAGAAGCTTTTGATGCTTCTTGAGCGAAGCCTTGTATTTCTGTGTACAACTTTCAGTGTTCAGCCTGGAGTTACCAGTTTCTGCCCCTGCTGTGCCCCTTTTGCACCTGATTTCTTGGTGACAGCCCTCCATGTCCAGGGCTCGGCTTGCCCCCCGTGGCCGGGGGCTGCCTGGTGGTACAGCGGGGGGTGCTGGGGCACAGATCGCACCCCCCAGGCCCGCTGCCTTCCTCGCCTTCGCTTTCCTTCCGAGGACGCTTCGTTAGCGGAGCAAACGCTGACGAGGCTGGAGGCCGTGCGGCCCCCGGGGGCGGCTGCGGGCCCTCCCGGTGCCCGGGCCTGAATGACAGGCTGTCAGTACGGGTTGGGAGGGAGCTTCAAGGAGCCATTGTTCTTTCAAATTAAAACATTTAAACATTTAAATCCAAAAGCTAGGTCTGCAGGCTCATTTTAATTATTCCTTTTGTCTTTTGGAAGTACTTTCCTGCTGATGATCACACAGCTGTCACATACGCGTTACCTGTAGTCAGAATACATGACAGTGCTTTCCTATTAGCTGTCATTATCCTACAAGGAAAACTGAAAACCACTAGAGCAGATATATTAATTTCAAAAGAAGACACTGCTGGCGAAGGTGTTGAAATAAAAATATCTGAAGACTCAACTTCACTTGATTTATAGCAAAGATCTGCTGCAATGTCTCTTGGCAGCCAAGGTGACTGGGTTTTTTGGCTGCCTCAGGGAGATGCCTACAGACCCGTCTGCCTCATCCCCCAGCGTCAGGATGAGGAACAATATTCAGAGTAGTCAGTGGTGTGTTTTAGTCATTCCTCCTTTCTGAATCATTTTTGTCACCAAGATAAATATATTACAGCTTTACTATATGTTGTAATCTTAACCAGTCATGAAGTCTCAGTATCTCCATTCTCTTTACCTGCTGGTCTTGATTCTGTGACGTTAGTTACCAAACTCAACGTTCAATATGAAACATGAAGGAAATCCTGAAAAATAGGACATTCTTTGGTTAAAAACGTATCGACGTTAGCCGGCCTTTTTGGTGATTACCAGCATTTTTATATCACTTGAAGCACTCTGCACTTCCAGCATTGAGCTTGCAACTGAGGAGTAATTATCAAAATTATAGGAAAAGAGCAAAGTTATGTAACTAAGTTTTGTCATAGAAAAATGGTGCTGCTTTATTCCCCCTCTGAGGTCACCAATAGTCATCAAAAAGCTGAAGGGCTATTCCAGGTGTTACTGATGTTTGAATGGTTTTGTAAACTGGATTTCTGGGAGAAAAAAAAAAAGCAGGTGTATGGGGGGGCAAATGAAGCATATTCATAAAGCAGACAATTTTTGTCACTGTTTCTCCTTTTGATAGTCTGTCCTAGCAAGACCTGCCTGCGGTTTTGTCTGCGTTGCTTTTCCTCCCTGTTTTTGCCTTCTCCCCCGCTGTGTGTGTGATGGCTCCTGAGCGCCAGCCTGGCCCAGTCCCGGGGGCAAATGGTTAGGTTTTGGGGCGTAAGTTAAAGTAATGGTTCTTAAAATGGATTGCTTTGAGAAAATTTCTGGTAGAATTTTTTTGGCTTAGTGTCCATTTAACTAATTCACTGGCTTTTAAGCCGCAGCTAAAGAGTTTACTTTTAAGACTTAAAAAACTACCTGTTGCTACGTTTAACCATGGCTCAAAATACTTTGTCTTTCCTGGGTGGGTTAGATAGATGCTTTTTCAGTTGTTTGCTAGGCGAGGTTTTAGTAGGCGATCCTGGGTTCTGGCACAGCAGCAATGGTATTTGTTTTTCATGGATATTCCCTTACTTCTTATGAGAGAATACACAAAATAGAAAATCAGAGAGTTCTATGCACAAAGGCAGGATGGAGTTATTTGCCATTTACTGTCCAGCTAGGTGCAGTTCATTACATATGCCTCTTTCATGTCTAATCTCCTGAAATATATAATGTAATTTTATTTTCATTTTTATTTGCAACATTGGTTTGGAAATAAATATATGGAGTATGTTTTCTGAGAGTTCCAGAAGTATTGTAAAAAGGGCAAACCAAATTGATTTAATCACAGGTATTGTTAAAGGCTCACTCTTTTTTAGTGGAATGTGCTGCGATTGCTGCTGCTAACTGAAGATTTTCATTTTTTTAAGTTGTTATTCAAAGAGAATATGTGAGTTGTGAGAATAAACGACAAAATTAAAAAAAGAAACAAAACAAAAAACCAACAAAAAAACCTCCAACAACAAACAAGTCATAGGAGGAAAAGCTTCTTGTATGAGAATAGTTTGTGTAAGAACGGAGCATGTGATAAAGTTATTAGGAAACACAAACTTTCAGACTCCTGTCGGTTTACTTCGAATGAGGTGTGGGGGAGAGGAGATGACGACTTTTCCTAGAAGCTGCTGCATTCAAGTAGAAATATTCCAACCCCGGGTAGTTTCCTTTTTGCTGTGCAGGTGCCACATGGAGTCCCTGTCACTAGTGGCTAATTAGGGATGCTGGGGGAGCTGTGCGTGCTGGGGGTGGCAGCCGGGAAGCTTCAGCACGGGAGCAGATGAGTGTCCAGGAAGAGGAGAGGGTGGCTTTAACAAAGGACGTGTTTGCTGGCTACAGGTAGATGCCATCAGACTGGAAGAAATGGAAATAATTAAAGCTTTTAATACCCTATTATGCAGGTTTCCATTTTAGCCTCGTTACACAGGACTGGCTGCACTTTGACAAGGACCATTTTCTGCTTCCTTTCTTTCCCCCGTTACATTAACCAAGTGGCAGAACACGAACAGCTCTTTATGTAAAAACTGCTTTGTCTTGTATTGTTTGCTTTTAAATTTCTTGACCTAAGCTTTGTTTTCCCAGACTAGGCAACGTGAATTGTCTTTGTTAAACCCTAATTTCAGTTGTTTGGTTGTTTTGTTTTTTGTTGGGTTTTTTTTTTTTTTTTTTTTTTTTTTTTTTTTTTTAATGCAAAAAGCTCCCCCTTGCTCCCCTGCAGGCGAGGTTGCTCAGGTGAGGATACTGCCTTGGCCATAAGAGGCAGCCAGTAAAGGCTCTGCTAGGCGATGTGCAGGAGGAGACGTGCCTGTACCATTACGAGTGGGGATGTTGGCGGATGTTGGCTCTGTTTCTTTACCCAGCCAGAGCCCCTAGCCGTGCCAGCGCGTGCTGGTCCAGCCGTCGCCCGGGCTGTTGGCTTTGCAAGGTCCCAGTTCAGTGTGTGAGAGCATGTTTTTTTGAGCCCACGCAAACAAATACAGGAGAGAACAAGCACAGTTTCAGGTAATAATGTGAACAGACAACATAACATGGAATGAGGTGGTTTTCCTGGGATGCCACAGAGAGAGCAAAGTATGAACAAAGTTTAGAGATCCTTTTCTTAAAAATTAACATTGAGTGATTTGGGGGCATAAAGTCAAAGTGAACCAGAAAAACTGTTTGGAGTATAGGCAGTGTGTAAGCGTTTTCAGGAAGTGTCTGAAGGAAAGGTGCAGCATAGGGGGTCACAGAAACCCACGATCACATCCCTACCGGAGGCTCTAGCCATTACTCAGGATAGACAGTCAAGGGTTGATTTAATTAGAGCAGTGCCTGAAACAATGGAGTGGCAAAGAGCAAATGAGCAAGTGGATACTGTAGATTCACGGACTGCGTGGGTATTTGTGCTAATCCTGATCGTGATGTCTTTAAGTAGCTTCTGGTTTCTTTTCACATTTTTGCATAAAAATATAAATATTTAAAGGATAGTGCTCTTAGAGGGATAACATATGTGTCTATGAACAGCCTCTGATGATGTTTAAATGCCAACGTGAACTTGAGGTGCTTTCTGAAGTGTAAAAGTCAGTTATTACAAGGGCTCTTCATTGGTAGGATCATTATTCTTTTCATATTGTTCAAGAAAAAAATCCAAGAAACTACAGCGTAAAATTAAGGAAACGCTGTTTTATATTCAAGTGAAGGTTTGGAAATCATTGGTTATTTCTCTGGGCTTGATTTTCATAGCCGCTGAGATGGGAGCGTTAACAGGTGTTAGAGGGCAGAGCACGCACGGTGCATTTTCATTTTATGTTCTTACAAAGTGTGTGTATCAAAATTGACATCCACTGCTCCCATACAGGTGCGTTTTTCTGGTGGAAACACTTGCATACAAAAACGAAGACTTCTGTCATAATGCATGTTCTGAATTGCCTAATGCCCATAAAACTGCAAGTGTTGGGCCTTGTCTGGGTAGTGCTGGCGCAAATTTTAATATTGTGATTTACTTCTGACAGTTGTTTTGGTTTTGTTTTGCTGCTGTGCTGCTAGTTCCTGTGTTAGTACACGGACATCTGCGTTGGATGCTCGGGTTCTGTTTTCTGTGTATGGAAACATCCATAGATCTGCAAATATCCATCAAATTCTGAGTCCATATTAAGCAAGGAAATGAAGATATGCAAATGAAACTTTGAGAATTAACCATGCCAATTTATAATAAATGACTAGATACCACAAAGAAATAAAGAAACGCAGTCAACTTTGCTAAAACCAAAATTGAGTATGGTAAAATATGCAGTGCAATTAAAATGTCACTTTAACGTGAGAAGACATTAGTGATTTGTACCTTATACATCGAGGGCAAGTTTCTGACTGGGGTCGTAGTCCAAGGAGCTCACTCGGGTACCCGACCTTCCAGGGAAACACATCTCCTGCTTCGCTCTGATAAGGACCCTGTGACGCAAAAGAGAGAGGATGACAGAGTCACGTTTGGTGTGTTGGTGTTACGTATTGGTGCGGTTCCTGGGTGCCCGTGTATGGCATCAGGGTCACACAGTCTGGCTACAGGCAGATGCTAATGAGGAAGAAGGTTCCTTAATGTAGCTGAGCTACAGCGTCTCACTTCTGAGTTAAATCCCCGTGGTGTTCTCCTGTTGAAGGCTTCTCCTCTGGCTGCCACTTTTGCTGAATTGTGCAATGGCTCCGTGATGGGCACAAGCGCTCGCTAGGGACTAAGGTAGGTCTTTTGACCTCAGGCAAATAGAATTTAATCTCTGGCCCTTGGAGGTTTCCTCTATAGTCAGAGTGGCTTCTGCGTTACATCCGCCTGCCTGCTGATTGTTGGAAAATTGGCTTACCTTATTAATGTGTGCCTGGTGACTTAGATGTCATACATCTGAAAATACCCAGGGGTGGGTTTTTCTTATGTATAAAGTTGGTCTTTCGTAGCCTGAAAAAAGTACTTAGCTGTGCATAATCTTGTCCTTTCAGAATTTCTTGACATTAATTATGGCAGCTACTTTTGCAACTGTTGATGAAGTCTTGACCAAGTAAGGACTCACACAGATGTTCAGCTTTGCGCACTGACGGTCATCACGTTAATTCGAATAGGTAGAATAAGCATATAGAAGGTTGGTGCTGGTGCCAGTTTTGAAGTCATTTGGTGCTTGCATTTGTACTTCACTACTCGTCCCCCAAGTAGTCTGGGGCTGTAAATCCAATTGCTTTTGCTGCAAATTTTAGTGACTGGGTCCACAGGGGAGAGATAATGTACTTGAAAATATGTTGTTCCCTTTTAATTGGGATGTAAGAATAGGAAGTTTTTTACGTGCATCTGTAATTTTGTGGAAGCTGCAAGCTTAGGGTAGTTGAACTTTTAACGTACAGTGAGAATGCTGTCTTTATACACATGTATTGAGCTAAAATCTGATTACCAATACATGAAAATAATTGCTTCAATTGCCAATAAAAATGACTGGGAAGACATTGTATGATTAATTGTTTTATTTAATGCGGGATGCCCTCCTTCACATTGTATAAAGGGTCACCTCTCACGTCGGTTGTCCCACTGCACGTTGGGACATGTTAGTCATTGCCACCATTCACTTTTCTGCCTTCAGCCGAGCCTTTCTCACATCTTTCCCGAGATTATCAGCATCTCCAGATCGGTCCTTTTGTCCCTAACAAGGTGTAAGCCATGGGGAGCTGGCTCCATGGGACACGGGGCATTTTTATTCCAATAATCCCGCCGTTCCAGTACGTGAAGCCCTGTGCTGGGCAGCTTTGGCAATGTCTGCTACCGAATAGAGCCACCTGGTGATTCGTGTGCTGCACTGCTGGGGTAACCGCCTGCAGGAGGAACCCAGGGCTGCGGGGAACCCGCCGGACAGGGATGCTGGGCTCCTCTGGCTGTGTCTCAGGGGCATCCCACTGCCCTGCGGCGCTTGGGATTCTCCTGAGCTGCTGGGAGATGCCACAGCGGTGAGGAGGAGTCGTCGCACGAGAAACCGTTCTCGGCAGAGGGGTGCTGAAAGCTGGAAAATGAGGGAAACGAGCAGCCAGTGCGGTAGCGGGACATGTATTTCCCATGCATTACCGTGCAGGAGGGGGACTGCGGCTCATGCTGGCTGTCAAACGGCTGCACGGTCGCGCGTGTCTGTCCCTGCTTTCTCCATGCAGTGAAGGGGTGCAGTAATGAACACTGCTGCCTATGAATAGATGCATTCAAACTGTGTCGTCGTTTTTCTTAGTAGAGGCTGTATTTTGATAACTGTTGATCTGCATACGTTGCTTTCCAGAGTTCATAGCTCTAAATATGAGCTTTAATTACTCGGCTTATCTTGTGTCATCAGTTGGACGCTCACTCTTCACGTAGAAAACCCCATGATCACCACGTCTTATGGTGAGAACACTCTACAGAGCATGAAGTGGACGTAACAAGAATATCAGAGCAACATTATCAATTTATATCAGCTGAGAATCAGACTTGGAAAGCAAATCTGAAAAGTCAGTGGCTTTTTTTAGTATCGTGAACATGCTCTTAGGACCAAACTAGCTTTGCCTTCGTAAAAACCCCACCTTTCTGCCATTGCATCTGGTCAAATTAGGCCAAATAGGCAAAGTTGTCGAAAACATAGTAATAATATTTTTGCATCCTTTTTGATAAGTGATTTTTTTTTTCCTGCCTCTCTCCTGCTTGGTCCCTTGAAGATCTGCTGATGGACAGGGACAGTCTCTTTGGGACGATGGGACTGTGCCTCTTTGGGAGTTTGGGGACAGGGTACCAGAGTGTTTGTGCCCCTGAGGGGCTGAGCTGGGTTTGGAGCCTGTACGTATTCACCTGTGTCAGCCTGGCAAACGGCTGACTCTCGTGATCGTCCAGTAAATGGAAGATAACTTCTGTTTCTATAAGAACACGTCCAGGAGAAAAATGTGATGTATTTGTAAGCATTCAGCCAGTACAGTCATGGGACCGGCGGACGCTCTTAGAATAAAGACCTGTGGCAGTTCCCAAAGTTGCGCTTTCTGATCTCTGTGGGAATAATCCCCAAAGGAGTGAAGCCGTCAGGATTTACCCAACTTACAGGAACTTTTAAATAATTTATAAAAAAAAAAAAGAGGTGTTTTCCAGCATTCCTTTATATCATAACCAGGGGATAAAATAGAGCGTGCAAAATTCACCACAGCTGAATTAACAGAAGAGGAGGTGGTTATATTTAAGCCATGCATTTTTCTGTAATTAAATGGGTTTCACAGAGAGAATGTTCCTTCTCGAGGAGAAAATCTCTTAATTGGCAGTTATGTAGGGTTAATGAACTACTTAGAGTACAGAGGGGGAAAACCCCCTGAACCCCAAACCATGCTGAGTGTCAGAACTCAGCAAACCCGTGAGCAGAGAGAGCTTTAACCAAAACCCATCAGCTGAGCCCAGCTCTGGGAGAAGGCGTTCTGCGACAGGGATGCTCGGGGGAGCAGGGATGCTGCGGGTGGGAGCAGGTGACTACGAAATGAACGCTCGAGGGAGAGCCAGTCCTGTTCGGGAGGCCACAAGTACCAAAATCTTAAATAAATAAAAGGCAGGGGGTGCGGATCTGGAAGGAGATGGTAGATCTGATTATTTTCTCTTTTAAAGTGCTGCTGTGGGGAAATTGGAACAATCTCAGTTTGTGTTATTTCTGCATTTGTGAGGTTGTTCACTTAACCTGTGCGGTGACCTGGAATACTCAATGCCACCGAGACAGAAAGAGTAACTGAGAGCCTTGTGATTTCAAGGAGGAATTTTATTGAACAGCAGCAGATTTACTTTACACTTCAGTAGTAAGTGATAAGAGAGGAATTATTCAACATGCTTTCTTATTCTGGCCCTGCGAGGTGGTGTAAATTTTGAGGGCACAGAGCATAGTGCCTCATATCATGAAAGTGGAATCTATTTTAAAATTAAGATGAGAAGTGCCATGTTTCATAGACGTGGTTTAAGTTGCACTAGAGTTCCTCTGAATGTAAAGTTTTTAAGTCACGGTAATGCCTTTTGACAAGACATTTGGACAAGAGCAGAGTGCTGAAGTGATTAAGAGACGAAATCTGAAATTTACTTAGAAATTTCAGAGGGCAATGGGTTTTGGCAATATACATAAACAGTAGTTACGACGTGTCAGTCTGTATTAGGCCCTGCTTTTCCTATCTTTCCATGGGCAGATGTTGCTTTTTTCACTGTATAGGTTTGTTAAGGATTTCAGTCTGTCTTTCTGGCACCCCCAGGCTTCCCATGAACCCGACCAAAAAATGCATGTCATACAGGATTCACCTTTTCGCGTCAGATTAGATACTCCTGTGTGGTCAGCTGGAAGCTTTTTTCCCTTCATTTGTTGTTTTTTGGGGGGGGCGAGGAAGGGCTGGGAAGCTGAATAAATGCAATTATTGGAATTTGACTTCATAGCTGATAAGCACCAAGGAAACGAACAGAACAGGCTGTTTTAACAAGGTCATTCCTTGACAATTAAAATAAAAAGGCTGATTTGAAAAAAAACATACACAGCCAAAAGTGCCATTTATGCACCAGGTGTTTCTCCACGCGACGTTCTGTGTCTGTGTGATTGATAGCGGTTAGTGCTGTGTGTAGCTCCGTGTGCAGGAGATAGTTTGGACCAAATCTTAAAATTCCTATCAGCTTTCTGCAATTTAATATTGAACGCACTGCTTTGATTTTTCACTCAGAGGTGAAGCATGATGAAAACCTTTTTTCGTTAAAGAACAGACATGGTTAATAGACCTTCAGTAAGACACTAAAATATCCCTGTGATTTAGCCAGTTTGCTCGTTAAAGGGAGGAATCAGGTAGTCTCTTTTTGGCAAGTCTGTTCAAGGTTGTGTGCTGCCACTGCTGGTGAGACTGGTGAGCGTGTAGGCTTTGGGTTGTTTTAATGAACCCGTGGCTCAAATACCTGCTTGGTCCGCCAGGCTCCGTCTGCCTCTGCGTGCGAATGTGGCTCCTGCAGGAGGGATGTGATCGGTTAGACCAAACGCGTACCTTCGCATCTTCGGGGGCTGGTAGCCTGCTGTTTGAACATGCTTGAGCAGCCTTAATATATTTCGATATTTTCTAAAGATATGTTTTTAGGTTTTCAAAAAGAGAAAACTTTAAAGGCGGATAGTTTTCATCTTTTGGATATTAAGTAGGTGGCACATTTTTTTATTAATACAGTGTTTTCATACAAGTGCTAATAAGACATTTTATCCGGCGTGTCCAGGTGTATCTTTCCTGTGTAGAGAATCCCGTGAATGCCGTCTTGCCTGGGCATCTCTGCCTTTTTATACAAACTCAGAAACTGGGAATAGTATGTGTTAAACACGCATCTTCCCTATCCATCAACCCACCTTTCCTTCCAGTTTCTGAAAGGCTACCCATACTTTGTTAACCCAAAAGTGCACGATGTTTTGAGTTAACATAAATATATACATATGCTCAGTGTAGAAGTGAACAATTCCATAAGACGTAGATTAATTTTTTTGAAGCTCTGCATGCTCTGTGTGCTTCTTTGCCAGCTTTATCTGCTGAAGAGTTCGGTAATCTAAGAGCAACAAGTGCCAGGCGTTGGGTACAGGTTTTTTTGGAGCTGAGGGAGTCAAATTTGAATGTATAGAACAACACGGAACAACACAGTAATGTGCTGTGATTCAGTGCATATCAGTACGTAATTACCTCTGAGAAACCACTCTTAGTATGAATTGAACAATACTTTTACAATGTTTTATTATATTTAGTTCTCTGTAGCGCGTGATGCTTGCAAAGGTTAATTGGTTTGTGTAATGCTAGAAACTACGGTCCGTGATACATCTACGAATGTGAGTTAGCACGAGAGCTGCAAGATGTTCCTACCAGCTTTGCTAAGGATCTGATAGCTAATTTGAATGCCTCAGTCATCAAAAGGAGTGTGGAATAACTCTGAGTTTAATCAGGAATCTCTCTAGAGCAGAACCAGACAGTGGAACCAAACTAGGTCGGGTAGTTTCATGACATAGATTTTCATTAGGTGGAGACAGAGTTGTTACCAAAGTAATTTCGCGAAGAACAAAGTCCCCAACTTCAAAAACTTGGGAACACAGCAGAAAAGAATGATACTTTCATCCAGGTCATGCATTTTTACATTTTTCCCTATTTAATAAGCTAAAGCCTGGAGATGTAGATTTTGGTGCATGTGTTAGGCAAGTCCTTGGAGTTACTGTAGGTCTTCAAAACACGAGGGGTTTGGTTTTAGTGGTTTTTTTCCTTTAACACTGCTTCACATCTGAAGGTTGTGCTTCCAAATCCCCCGTGAAAGCCAAGAGAAACTTTGATCATAGAGAGGGAGCGTTGGCAGGGTGTTTGCTGAGGGGGCAGAGTGGGCGTTCTGCGGAATGCGGAAGTGAATGAAGAATATTCAGGGGACAGACTTTTTCTGTCTTGTTTAAATGGGAAAACCCAGCATACTAGCCTCCAAATTTTAATACCTTTAGATAAAAGTTGATAGTGTATATGTCTGGAATATGCTGGGGTGCTCTCCTGTCCGCTTACCTGGTACAACTGAGATCAGAGTCCCGGCAGGCGCCTCTGCTGGTTTGAGGACCCTTCTAAATTAGGACAATAATTCTCCTTTTTCTTCAAGAAGGGTTTTCAGCTGCTCATTGCTGGCTGCACTGCTTTAGGGTAAGGCAGTGGGTTTGGCCTGTTTGCTTGCACCATAACGCCTACACCTTTCAGTATAACGCGGCTTTAAGCTGCTGCAGTAGCTGGTTGACTTGCTCTGAATTTAAGACCTGGTTCTTCAATGGCTCTTCTGGCTGGTTTCAGTGGGATTTCTGAGCTAGGGCAGGTTTGGGAATAGGCCTGTGGGACATTCATCGAGTGGTGAATTTTTGCAAGAGGCTTTGTAAATATTGTGCACGTCGGCATCCTTTCTTCCCAAACTTAAATGGCAACAAGTTTGGCCTGGCCACGTGTTGTAAAGGAGTCGCTTCTTCACCAAGATACTTGTGCTTCTCTACCAACAGAAGTATTCGTTCAAAACTGAAGGCAGTCACGAGGCCAGAGGCGCTCAGTGCAGTACGCAGTACTCGTTCAGGTACTGAGATAGCATCGGAACAACGCTAGAGGTTTCCAGCGCTGCCCAGGCATGGATGCTGCTATTAAAGGAAAAGTGTCCAAGTGTGACTGCCTTTGATCCAAGGTTGGTGCAGATCTGGTGGAACTGACAGCCATTTAATAGGAAGCAATTGTGTTTGATTCTACGTGGCTATTTCTTTGCTTCTTTTATCTTAAGGTAATTTAGAAAAGAATTATATGAGTAACAAGTGTGCACGTCACAGTGGTTAGCACCACCTCAAAGGCACGGGTCAGTGATTGCATCTACAAGCTCAAAGAGAAACTTGAACTGTCACTGTGCGTGTGAGTACTGTATAAAAGGTCCTAATATAAGCTAGGAATTAAAACCTACTGTTCTCTAGGCTTAGGTCTACTTTTGGAGTTGTTTGCTCTAACATGAAGAGCCACGTGTTCTCAGTCAAGACGTGCCATGAGCATTGAACCGATTTTCTGCGCTGGGCGGGGTGTCTGGTCCTGGTAACTTTTAGGCAAAAAGTCACCTGCTGCGATTGACGCGATACACGTGCCTAGTTCTACGCTGTCTGCAAATCTGTACTTAAAGGCACCTTTAGGCAGTACTTTTACAGTGAATAGGACTTAACTGGGCAAAATGTGCTAAACTTGCCTGAACTGGGGGAATGACTTTACTATTTTTACCATTCTCACGCCATCGTTACGATCTAGTGTTTCCCCTTCACAAATGAGAACAGCAGCCTTGCCTCTGACCTCCGGCAAGGTATATCGTAAAGGCTGCCTTTATTACGTGCCTCTCAGGAAGACCTCATTCCCTGGCAAAGCTGTTCTTTGGTGACAGTTCAGGGGAATGTTATAGATTCCCATGAAACTTATCAAATGGGTTTGGTAATCCCACTGTCGGAGGCTGCGTGAGCTACTGTGGAGCACATACTGAATAGTCCATTCGTTATTATATAAACTCTGCTACAATAATATTAGTAAGAAAATAATCTGGATAAAGTCAAACATTGCTGGGTCCTGTTGTAATAGGCAAAACGTGCAACGATCAGCGTTGGGATTTGGAGGAAAGGAAGCTTTGATGGTAAGTGCTGCAGGATTGAGATGTTCGGCTCTCATTGGGAGCACCTGGCAGTAAGTACTGGTCCATCCCCAAGCACTCTAAAAAGGAGGAAATCAAACCAGAAATGCTACTTATGTGGAGCAACATTTCTTCATGACCACATGTATTTTGAAGTGATGGGCACAGCTTATTTCTGCTTCCAACTGCATAATTTTATAGCTATTTCCATATAATTTAATATTGCAGAACTTTATGGAGCAGCAAACCAAGTAGGAACCAGGTAGAGAAGAGCACCTGACATGGAGCACAGGCAGCGGGTCTGGACTGTACATTCATTCTGCAGTAGGAATCTGAATTTCCCCTTCAGCTGTCAGTACCTTGTTGGAAGAGTGGCCAAAGCCAGTAAGATAATTCATGAATATGGGCTGTGCTGAGGATTTCCTATTGTTGCTATTTTAGTTTTTTTCATGAATGTGATGTCAGTTAATCCAAGCTATATATAGTCTTGGGAAAATCACTTTATAAGCTGTCTCTGAGTTGCCCCAATTTTTATAATATGCGAAATATGTTCTTTCTTTCATAGAAATATTGTGAAATAATTTTTGGTTTTTTTATACAGCAGTTAAGAAGGTATAAAACACTTCTATGTTATTTTGGCATGATTTATTTTGTGAGAACAGAAGAATGCAGTATGAGTAATGAATCAGGGATTGTATTGACCAGACTGTCACTGTGATGACCTATTAAAATCCAGGATATTTTATCATTCTCTTAAATTGGATTAAAAATCTATACACAGCTAAGGATATAGTTATTAAATATTGTGCTCGTAATACTCGTACAGCTGAACAGCAGTTGCGCTGGCGGTCACAGAACTGCGGAGCAGTCGAGGCTGGAAGTCACCTGTGGAGATGGTGTAGTTTCTTCTTAAGTTTAGATGGAATTTCGAGTATTTCAGTGTGTGGACGTTGCCCCCCGCTGTGTCACTGGGCAGAGAGAGCCTGGGCCGTGGTGCAGCCTGGGGTGCCCAGAGTCCTCCCGAGTAGCATTGGTGCAGCTGCACTTTGCTGGTTCCACCTCTCTAATCCATTATTCCCTGCAGACAGTTCTAGTCACAGACCAAGTTACATTTGATGGCCTGGGCTGTCAATATTAAGTGTCGAGACACTAGTAATAGTAACTTTTTCACTAAGCTCTGCATTTCTTGGAAAAGATTTTCTATTGTGGCAGAAGTGCCGGGCATGGAAAATCCTGCTTCGGTAAGTCAGAATGAAGTTACTGAGGAGTAAATCTCATTTAATGCCTTGAAACGTAAGAGCACATTCCTATTTTGATACACACGAGCAATAAATCAGGTCTCATGAAGCTGTTATCTGTCTAAGAATAGCAAAGTATAAAGAGAACCAAAATGAATTCATATTGCATATAGATTTAAGTGTTAGCCCTTTCTCGTATCCAGGATCTTTTTTCCTTTACAGTGTAATGACTTCTCACAATTTCACAATAATCAGTTATTATTCTGGAAGACCAGCAATACTGCTTACAGCTCATGAAGTACGGATTTGTTGTTTGTTTCCCTTTCACATATGCTTGCTTTAGGCTTTGACCCAGAAAATTTGGGGCAAGAACACTGTCTCCTTGGGTAGCTGGAGTGCATCGAGCACTTTTTTTTTATTGCTATTGGTAATATAAACAGCACCTTTTGCTTAGCTGTGCCCAAATACCCGTTGTTCATCTGAACAGGAAACTTCTTAATTAAACTCCTGAAATAGCTCTTGTCTTGGTTGTCTCCGAGCTCGGTAGCAGCCGTGGGGACTCCAGGACGGAGAGGAGCTCCCAGTACAGGCTGGGGTCAGGCTTGGGTGCTGGGCTTGGCTTTTAGCACCGTCTGGAATTTGCATCGTGCCTGTGATAGCCTTCATCCTTGAAAACAGGAATCAAGTCGGATGCTGATTTTTCAGCAGGAGAAAGCTAAGTCTAAGTTCTCACATGTTTAAATTCCCATTATTTGAGGCAGTTGACTGCCTTCCCAAGTATTTAAAAGTCACGCAAAGGAAGATGCCAAGTAGTTCAAAGTTACAAACACCTGGATGCCAACGTCATGGTAACCAAGCCCCTTTTGATACCCTGCTTGCTGAGATCTTTGGAGGTCTTTTCGCTTGGGCTCTGCTTTATATAATTCATGTGGAAAGCAGAACACAAAAGAAAAGATTTCACAAAATTAACGTCTCATACTAACAGTAGGGTAGGGATGTGTCGTCCTCCATGGCATCATCTGCTGCTGACATTCAAGCAGTTCTAATTACTTTAATGACTCCCACAGGTCCCCAGTCTAACTGCTAGATGATGCCTGAGGATGCTCTTCATAGGTGGGAGAATAAAGGCGGGAGCAACCAGAGAATGAACTACTCTTCTTGTGGGCAAAAAATGTTTTCCTGAAGGTCTATGGAGTTATTGGGCCAGACACTTTCCTCTCTCTTTGCCAGTCACGCCTCCTCATTCTGCTTCTGGGGAATGCTGCTGTCTCTGAATTACTCTGGATTTCAGAATCAATGCAAATTCTCTGCTGTCTTCTGTTCATTTCTTTTTTTAATATATATATATTTTTTTTATTTTATTTTTTTTTAAGCAAGTCTGATTTTCTCAGAATGTTTTTTTGGTGGAGTTAGGCTGTAAAGTTTTCCTGTCAAAGCACATAAAACGTCTTCATTTCTCATCCCGTTTTTATATGGTGAGCTACAAACACCTGAGTTTATTTGATTGTTCCATCTGCTGGGAGAAGATTGGCACGTTTTCTTGGGATCACAGGTACGGAGTTTTGACTTCCTCCTTTTCTGTGATCTTAGACAGTGCTCACTTTCTTGAGATGCACCTCCATAATGGAATTGTACATTATTATTGGTGTTCTTTGATACAAAAGAAATTCAGTACCTCTAGGGCTATAAATATCATTGATTCACTGCAAAGAAAGAAAGATACTGCAATATTTTTTAGATTATTAAGACTTTTCCATTTACTCTCTGATGGGGAAGAGTTATGAATTTGGTAATCGTTATGCCCTAGGTGTCTTAGGTTAAGCAATCAAGACCTCTCTTTAAAACATAATTATGATGGTTTTCAACATTTCATTCTTTTTTTTTTCCTTTTTCACAATATTATCTTTTAATGCCTCGAGCATTTTTTGTTTACTGTTTCAAAGAACCGCTCCTGTGGCCTGTGTTGCAATAGAGGAAAGTCTTAGTAGCTGTTTGGCAGGTTATGTTTCTCACCTGCAAAGCTTTTATGGAATTATTGAGCACTTCAAGATGTTGTAGTACAAATCCAAGCTTGCAATAAATGTATGGATTTCTTTTTCCGTGCTGAATGACTGGGAGGAAAAGTCTCAGTCGTCTTCGTGTGGATTTTAGTTTCTTGACCAGCTTGCTTTAAAAAAAGAGGAAAAAATTAGAGAAAAAGAGGGGAGAAAAAAAGCGTATCGGGGATGCTAGCTTGAGTCTTACACAACTGATAAGTGTTTTAATCAGTGATACAGAAGTGCGTGAAGCAGAAGTTGAACAAAAGTTCATGTGGGTGTTTATACATCAGTCAGTAATGCATATGGAGATAAAATAAGGGAAGAGATTTGTATGTGTATGCACATAAATTCTATGTAAAATTGAAGTTCTGAATATCAAAAGTGCCTCGTTTTTAAATTCGCTTACACTTCTACAGATTGTGATGGGAAGGGGTGACCCGCGGTGCAGGCGCCTGTCCGCGCAGAGCTGACGGGTGCCGGGGTGCGGTGCTGCGTGGGCACGCACGGTGCCTCTCGGGTCACTGCTGCGGCTCCTTCCCAGTTTTCTGGGGACAAAGGTGCAGATATGGAGAAGCCTGGTCACAGTCCTTGCCTTCAGATACGCTGCTGTGCACCACTCTTGTATCCAAGTCTGGCAAAACACAAAAGTCCTGTGATGATTTATTTAATTTCTTAAACTAATGCTTGTGGAGACTGGGCAGCAGAGAGCTCTCGGGACGGAACTGGTGGGGCCGAATCAACTTTCCATCACATCTGCTGTGCTCCCAGTAGTACCTTTCCAACCAAATTAACTTCCATAAGGAGAAGCTCAGACGCAGAGTAAACAACAGTTGTGAGACACATGCTGTAAAGCCACCAGCCTCCTTTGCTTTTAGAAGTTCTAGAAAGTTTTTTCCGTGGTGGGTGTGAAGCACAAGTTAAAGCACGTTAAATGGTGTGTGGAGTTGACATTCAGGAGAAAAACAGCTTTAAAGCTAAAACGCAGGAGGGTGACTGTGCTCTCCCGTGGGAGTGTTCATACTGGGGATTAATGTGCTGTGACTCCTGCGCGTTGACTGCACGCCGTTCCTGGATTTGCCTCCGCTTTCCAGAAGGTCCTTATGTTGATGTGGCCTTTGGTCCTTCTCCTGATGCCGCCCGCAGATGTAAAGCCCCACCTTTCCATGGACAGACCTTACTCCACACATTTGGGACTGTGTCCCCCTTACCTGTCAGCCACTTAACGACCCTTTCAAATTGTCTCTTCAGTCCCGGTTAGACAGGGCAAAGTCCCGTGGCCTGTTTTAGTATTTAAAATGCGAAACCGATGTTCATCACTGATGCTTCATTTCCTGCAGAACGCTGTGCCTCGGAGCCCTTTCATCTGCTGGACCTGCTGCGTGTGAGGATGCCTCCGCTCCGCGACCACACGCTCCCCAGCAGCCCTGTTCCTGGGCCGGGCTGATTAGGTTAAAAGAACATCATCCAGAATGTGATGATGATTCAACATTTATGAGTTTTATCCATCGCAGGCTAAACCTATTCTCAGCAGGATATTTGGGGGTAGAGCGGGACAGTGAAAACGCTCTGCTCCGTTGTGTTTCTAATAGGTTTAGTAATGCTCAGTGGAAACGGTGTCTTCAGTTTTCTTGGTACAGAGTGCTCAGTGCTATAAAGGCAATTAATTGCCTGTCTGATGTGCTTACTGTACATCAAAATCTGCTGTTTAATTGTGAGTATGAAACTGTGACTGCACAAAGGATCAATTTCTGATTTCCTGAGATATTTAATGAAAGAATGTGTTATGAATAGGAAAATAAGCCTGCAGTCGAGCATTGTATTTCCTATTTTAAAGTAATTGTCAAAGTTATGAAAATATTTATGCAGAAACTAGTGTTTTAGTTGTCTGATTACATAAAAAATTGTGAACCTGTAGAATTTAATAGTAGAGAATGAGCTTTTTTTCCCCTAAGAGATCCACCAGCTTTAGACACGTTTTCCAATTAATCTAATAGAAAACATGAGATACTGACACCATCTCAAAACAGGTGTCTAATTTAGGAGTCTGTTGGGAGCCCAAGTTCTGTAGATAGTCCATAAAGTTTCCAGAGGACTCTAAGTCATTGTTCGGAGGCTGCGGTAGCTGGGTGGGGGCCGGGGTTCCTGCCGGTGCCTCTAAACTTCACACCCCATAGAAAGGTGGAATGATCTTCGGTGTGCCTGAAGCGACCTCCTCTGGTTTTGTGTCCGTATGGAAATATAAATGATTAATAATAGCGTTTTAGCTGATGGTTGGAGGTAAAATAAACATTGTTTTAGAGCTTGATAGTTAAATCTGAAAAAATTATTTGATATATGACAGTCTGTTTTATAAAACTGAAGGCTAGGTTATAATGGGATTTCACAAGAAATTTGCAAGTGATACACTAAGAATTAATTTGCTGCTAGGTCTGAGGATGGAGCAGTTCCAAAATTATTAATAAACATTGAGGGGAAAAATGTTATTTGTAGCTTCTTTATGATCTAATTTTGAAGGAGAATGTAATCCTTTGTTCTTTTTAGTTGTACTGTTTCTGGTGGTAGAAATCTGTGGGCGATTAGTGAGCGTAGAACTAGATCTTGATGGAATTGGTTTGACCCAGAGCAGCGTGAGTCAAGTGTGGAGTCAACTGAAAGTACTGAAAGAACTCAGGGACATTTGTGACTATCCATAAAAGAAAATGTGTATGTTTATCCAATTAAAACTCCAGAAATAAATAAGCACTTTAGGCACAATCTCATCGTCGAGTTTGAATTTGGCCAAGATGCCAGGAGTTGACAGCCGTGAGTTGGAGATGTCGCAGGGAATTAGTGGCAGAGGGCGAGGAGTTCAGGTCTGTGTCCCAGGCGTGGGGCAGCCCCGACGGTGCCACCACGGCGACTTCTCCTCCATCCCTCTCCTTCATCGGTGCATCCTGAAATAGCATGAAACAGAATTTAAATAATCTTCAATTACCATTATTTTAAGTGCCGCTAATGCCACCATTTGAGCCAATAAGATGAAATAGTTTCTAATTTTTCTGGTTAATACTGTCCTTTTGATTCCTCTTGCATCAAAGGCTGTTCTACATAAAATAGCTCTTGAGGAGGGTGGTGCTGCATTATGAGGTATCACAGAGCTTTGGGTACTTCATCTTCAAATCTTTAAGGAGGAAAGAATTTTTTTTTTTAGCTTCTCTGTAGGGGCAATCTCTGCCATAGAAAGTCCTGTTTTTAGGAAGTAACAGCAGATATCTGTGCTAAGACTACTGTGTTTGCAAATGTTTTTTCACAGGCTGGTTCTTTGCAGTTATAGCTGTCTCCCAAAGAGCAGCTCAATTACAGAGGATAAACTGGCAAAATTCATTTTTAATGTGATTAACTTTGGCGAGAGTTTTATTCTTTAGCAGTGAAGTGAGCACCTGCGTACTCAGGGGACATATGTCTCAGCAACACAATTTTAAAGTTTGGTTCTCCCCCTCCTCCCTGAAAAATGAGGGAATCAGTTTAGTGCTAAGGATCAGAGGTTTTCTGGGATGATTTCTGCGCTCTCCGTTTTCCCCTCTAGCTGTTTGGTTTGGTGACGGCGCAGGTGTGCACGTCTTGGGCCCACTTTAGAATTGCAGCATCAATAACATCCCAGGTGCCTGCAGCTGAGTCCGTGTGCTGCGGCCACCAAATGCAATTCTGACTTCTCTGACTAGTGCTGCGGTTTCTGAACGAGTTGGCGTATCCTTCCCAAGCATTTTCACTTGACAGCTGAGAGTGGTTTGAAGTTTCGGATGCAAAATCTAACCTGCGTGTTCTGGCACATGAGACACGAGCTGGCTTCTGCCTGTGCCCAGCCCTGCCGGATGCCCGATCGTCAGTGCGTGGCACGCGTTCAGCTGCTTGCCTTGCTCTTCTTGATGCCGTGTTTCTGTGTGGTGCTGGTTGGACTGGGCGGGACTCTGAATACATTGATATTAAAGTGTGTGTGCTCCAGGAACCAGGGTTCAAAAGGTCCCAGAGAGACAGGGGTAGAACAGGGTGGAGTTGTTGTAATCCCAGTCAACCCAGGCACTAAGTGCTTTGAACCCGAGGCTGCGTGGCTTTGGCCGCGTTCTGCAGAGCCTGGCTCGGCTCATCGCTGATAGACGCCAACAAAGTATTGTAGTGTTGTATCTGTCTGAATTCTCAAAAATAGGCTTTTTTGCATCTTTGTGTGTAATGAAGCAAAGTGATGTATAGCAGAGGCTTTATGATAGTTGTTTAGACAGGATGATCTTTATCCATGGAGATAAGTTCCTTTATACCAATTAAAAAAAAAAAAAAGATAAACACTGTGTTTTGCTTAAGCAGTACCTAGGAGTAATGCTGTTCTCACGGTTGGTTGCTCAACTGTTACGGTGATGTTGGGTTATTACTGAGCAAGACTGAAGTAAGTACCAATGGAGAATTAGCCAGTTGAGCTTAATAACCGAGCGTTCCGTATTTGGGTGGGAAAAGGCATTTGCAGCGCTTTTAGGAGAAAAAAGTAAATTAGATTTTTATTAAGAGATTCATCTGTGTCAATAGTTATATCCTACAAGATTTTCTGTCGTAGTGGAAACTAGTTGTTTCCAGACCCAGCTCCAGAAGCTCTGCCTGGTCTTTCTGTCCCCTTGGGCGGCCTCACCAGCCCCGACAAACCCGTCCACCGCGAAGGGGACCCATCATTCAGCTTTCCTCCAGCTAATTAATACAGCCCGATGCTGCTGGCTTTGGAAGGAGCAGGAAAATGAGCCGCCTCTTTTTTTCCTCGTAAGAAAAACTGTTGAATACTTGCATGCTGGCTATTTTTTCATCTCCCTGTGAAATGCAGTAATGGTATGTTGTGTTGCCCTGCTCTACAGAGTCCCGTTATAATTTGGCTTGTTTTTGTAGCATTTATCTCCGGGGATCAGTGGGAGTAGCTGTTGCAGAATGTCAGCACGGTGCTCCGAAGGGACCTGCTCCGCGTGCGCGTTCCTTGGGAGGATGTCTTCATCTCCTCCAGGGGCAGTGGTGAGGAGAGCTGAGGGGTTGTGACTGACAGCTGTGGTTTTCCCTCTTTCCTTTTTTTTTTTTTTTTAAATAAGATGTTGAAAAATTAACATTTCTTTAGGCAAAGAGGAAATATTTTTGTAGGTTAGGTGGAAAATTGTGGGTTTGTAGCTGTCAAGTAGTTTGTTATTCCCTGGAGGAATACACGGTGTGTGGCACCGATCCCCAGGGATGCTGCAGTTTTTCCCTCATTCCCTGCCCCTGTTTCTCGTCCTAACTGCAAATTCTGGTCAGCCTGACCCATTTCTGACCAGAAGTCTTTGTGTGATTCGGGGACAAATTAATCAGGCATTACGTATAAAATGCCAGGACTTATAAAGTAGTGAAGTGCTCCTGAGCTCATTTATTACCTTCCTCAGAAGAGGAGAGTGCCCCCATCGCTGCTCCAGTGGGGGCCGTTTTTTAGGCTTTGCTCCGTCTTGGTACGGGTTGTCCCCTGGAGGCTGAGGACCTTTCAGGACAGACACAAATCCCAAGTACTTTGTTCGTAACGGTTGCTAAGCCTTTACTGTTACAAAACGAGTTTAAGGAGTTAGAAAGGATTGGTTTAAGATGTTTAAGATCTATTTGTTTTCCCTCAAGTCACTGCAGGTTCAGAGAATGGGTTAGTTTGTGCTTGGTTTCCTGGCAGGAACGTATTTCCAATATAATCCCACATCTCTGTATGTCCCTATGTCCCCGTCATTTGAATTGTGCTCCACATCATCTCAGACGTGGGAGCAGTTGATGCGGATCATTCCTCTTGACCCCGACCACGTTTGTCCCCATCAGTTCAGTTCATTTCAGAGGGTGATTCCCTTTTGGCTGGGAATGAGGTGCCTGAAAGCTTTGCTTCCCCCAGTGCTTCTAGCAGCTGTTCCAGATGCCAGAGCACCTTTACAGCTGCCTCACCCGCTGTTGTGTGCTCCTTGTCTGAGCTGGGTGCGTTAGTGGAAGGACAGCTTGAAAAATGCGGGGTACAAAAAGTGGTTTTAGTTGTTACTCCAGTCGGTGGGAGTTGGTCTCCTTGTGTTCTGCTCTCCTGACCTCTTTTATCCCGGCAGCAGAAGCAGTCTGACTTTCTTAACGTGAATCATCCGATTCGTTGCAGTTGTTAGAAAAGAGATTGTGCGTTTCAAGGTGTGCAGGCAGCAACGTTGCCTAGAAGCTCCCTTTTAGCAAAAATGAGAAATTCTGTGAACGTGGGATGCATTAAAAATTTAAGATGCAGCCGGCATTTTCCATATTGTACATACATAAAGGAGCAGTATGAGCCTTTGCTGGGGGATCATGTCTTTCCTACGCAGCTGGTCTCCTGCGTGTGCCTGGACTCCAAAAGCTTTCCCGTCCCTGCCTGTTAAACTTCGCCTTAGCAATCCACCTCAAACCGAGCGCTCCTGGCATCTCATGGGTAATCCTGGATGCTGCGCACAAATCCTTACGCAAGTTTTCAGTCTGACGAGTTTGAGTTCGACCAGGCGGATTTCCGAGAGGTGTTCAGCACCATTTGTATCGCTCTTGGACTGTAAACTCAGCTCAGACGTTTATCACTGGCATTTTCAGACCGAGCCCGCTGTGTTCCACACAACTTCTTCTCCTGATGGGGTTTGTCTCAATAAAACTTCACGCTTAGCAGCGTCTCTGCTGGACAAGGATGGGTTTGGTTTTTCGCTTCTGAGTCTGTGGTCAAGCTCTGTTGGAGAAGAAAAAGCTTGAACGTGGCACCTGAGTCCTTTTTATAAAACTGTAAAGGGGGGACAAAATATTTATCAAGAACTGAATTTTTCTACAAAACACAACAGCTTGCGCTTGCTTTTCCCGCTGTTACCCATGCTCTGGTGTCTGCTCACTTCTGACAGCCTCAGTTACTTTAGCAGGGAGTGAATCTGTGTTGGCCATCCTTTGGTGAATGATTTGAAGTCCATTCAGAGAGAAGAAAAGGCCAGGTCCACTCTGCCTTTTTTTTTTCCTTCCCTTGTAATGCAGAGCAGCGTGTTCGGGCTTCCTGTGCTGGGGCGACAGAGATGTTGGAGCTCATCCTCTGCGGTCTGGTGGGACCATGAAGCACCATAGCCATGCTGGGAAGGGGGGCCAGAAAAATTGGGCCTGGCATCAAGCGGTGCCACCCACAGGTCAAGGGTTGGTGGGGACGTGGTGCAGGGCCGAGCCCTTCCGCCGCCTGGGGCAGGGGCGAGGGCGGCTGGGGGACAGTCCTGGGGACAAAGCCAGGCTGGGCGGCGGTGGGCGGCTTGGGCTGATTGAGGAGGTTGGAGCAGGGCGAATTTCTGGGTGCAGAACAGCGGAGGAGACAACTACCGGAGCCAAGCGAGGTGTTAACACGAGTTAACCAAAAGAGAACCCGTCTTTGGAGTTGCAGATTTCTGGCTAATTCCAGTCTTGGTTTCCTCTAACCGCACATTTCCCAGCTCCGCCGAGTGCGTGAGGCCGTTCCCGAGGGACCCGAGGGCTGCGCCTAATGAATTACAGGCCCGCTAGGCCTCTTAGTTTCTGTTTAATTTGTTTTCCTTTTGTAAGGTGAATTTCCTTTGGTTTTGGGCAGTGTCTGGAATGAAATTTTTTTTTCACTGTGTGCAGAGCATTATTTTATAAAGTCTCTAAGAGGATTGGAGTATCAAAGCTCTGGATAAATCTTGCATTTGAATTTTTGTGACTTCTTCACAAATGTATCATTATTCATTTTCACCTTTACGGGTGTTGCTTTCTGTATGAAATGCAGAATAACCAGCTGCTAAGTGAGCTTCAAATGGAGCTTTTCATTTTCTTCTGAGGAAATAAGATGAGCTGTGGTGGTAATAGATCATCTGTATAGGAGGCAAATCTTTTATGAGCATGGTGTTTTGATGGCAAGTATCAAAATTATATAAAAATAAGAATACATATTGCGGATAATTAGTTCCGAGATTTTGTTTTGGTTTTTTTGATTGTATTAAACTCTGTCTAACTTGTACATGCAGAGATGAAGAGATGCTTGCTGTAGATTGTCTACTGGAGTTTCACCCAAACTAATTGTCAAATCACGGGGTTTATCAAGGGGTGGGCGCAGAACAGAGAGAACGCGAGCCCGTTCTTGAAAGCAAATTCGCCCAACTCCAGCTGCCTTCAGCACCAGGGTAGAGTGTGCTGGGCACCCAACAACTCTTGTAGCCAAAACGAGAACCGGTTTTTGTGACTATTTGTCCCGCTGACCTGGCTCTAAACCTGTCCTGTCACTTCTACGCCCTTCCTGAGCCCCTCAGCCCTCCCCTGCAGCTCTCGGTTCCCTTTTTCTGTGTTTTCGCTGAGGGACAGAGTGGGTCCGGTGGTGGCGAATCGCTTGTGGTGCAACGGGGCGGCCAGTGACTGTGTGGTGGGTCGGGCGGCGGCGGTGCAGGCTGTTGGCACGGGCTGGGAGCGGAGAGCTCTCGCGTTAAGAGACTAAAGGCTGAAATACGCTTCTTACAACCACTGCAAAATTTTAGAAGCTGCTTGGATGCAAAACTGAAACAAATATTCTCTAGATGATGCCATTTCATGCGTGTGCCCCTCTCTAATTTGTTCATTGTAATGTTTTTATTTGCCAAATAATGAAAAATATTATTGCCTAAGTTGAAAATGAAAATTAAATTTCTGATAGGATATACTGGAGTAATAAAGAAAAAGAGAACATAAAAAGGATTCTTCCATGATAATTAAAAATTATAAAGTCATTATTTAAACTTGCTTTCTGAATTACAGAGAGAATTAAACTGCTTGTTTCAGAGCAGAATCCTTGTGGCATTCCTTCATTAAAATTCTACATTGTCAAAACGGATAAAAATGCATATACAATGACTAATTTTTTTCAAACCTTGCCTCTGCTTTGGGCCTTATCTCTCTTCACAACAAAGCTCACCTTGAAGGGACTGAAGTAATGATAGATATTTGCTGAGCTGGAAAAAGAAAGAAGGGAAAAAAGAAGCATCTACTTTTTGCAATCTGTGTTCTTTCCCCTCCAGATATGGAGAAGGAAAAGACCTGTGGGGAACTAAAGCTCTCATGTACCATAAAGTGGTATTATAATGAAAAGTATTACTTTTTATGGCATCTCCACAGTATTAGGGAAAGGCATTTTTCTATAAATGTTAATCTTTAATCTTTATAAATTGCACTCTGTAAGACTAGAAGGTCTGTAAAGCATTTGTCCCAAAGGCTTGAGAGGATAAAAATAGTACTGCAGACTTTCTTTTTTCTTTTTTTCTACTTAGAAATATTAGCTTGTTTGGGGGAGAAATGCGTGAGAGTGATGTAAGCCGTTAGGCTTCCCTTCCAGGTAGCCCTTAAGCTGATGTTCAACTTCACGTATCTGTTCGAGTCCAGTTGAGTCACTGGGACTTAAGTCTGTGCTGAAATTCAGCCTGGAATAGGAGGATTAATGAATGGGAGCCACAAGCGCTGAGCCCCTCTCCCAGATTTCTGCTAGCTCTAATCACAAGATAATTTGGGCACATGACATGTCCTTGCTAACTGACGTTATGGGAAGCTCTTCCCAGGTGATAACAACAATAAACAGATTTGGCAGATAATTAAAACTGGTTTATACATTTTCTGCCTTACGAGATTCTTCCTTGTTCTTCTTTCCAGTGAATTTTCTTTTATGTTTTATGCTCTACCTCGTTACACTCAGCCTTTGCTCCGGGTGCTGTTTCTGAGCCTGCTGATCATTGCTGGGACGAGGCTGCCAGAGGTGGAGCTGGTGTTTTAAAATGACTGAATTGGGTTGCACCCGGAATTCACATCTCAGTATTAAAGTTTTACTGTGCTATCAGCTTGCCTAGTGTACGTGGATTTGTAAAAGTCTGGATTTGGGGCTTGCTTTTCCGGCTGGTGAACAAGGGTTGATTAAACCGAAGTTGGGAGTATTAACAAAGCACTGCTGAAAGTTGTGATAAGCATCAGCAATTTCCAGTTTTGTTGAACTTTATCAAATTGGTTAGGCATTCTGAAAAATACGCATTAATGGTGTATTAATACTTGGTATCTGTTTATCAATGAAACCTTACTGTAGTGAAGTATTTATGATATGTAGTTATAATCTATAATGAAAGTTTGTCCAATGCAGTCTCATCATTTAAAAAGCAAAACTTTCCCAGAAGTTTTCACTCTGCCTAATGTATCTTTTTATTTTTTTCCCCACCCTCTAGGTAAGTGTCTCCATTCTGAAACTGCAGGAAAGTTCTCTGAATGGCGAAAAGTTGGATGCCTGTTGAACAAGTGAATCTCCCTTCAATTTTGGTAAAATCTGCCACAGATTTGCAGTGCTTTCTAAGTTTGCAAGAATGTTTTTATCTTCTTGGCATTTTCCTGTATGCCTAATGGGTGATGGGTTCTTGAAGGAGGAGCTAGAATCATGTGCCAAATAAATTTTGAATTTAGATTCAAGTTTGAGGCTGACTATTGGTACAGACTGAATGGAGTAAGAGTGAGAATCACCTCCCAGCAGGAGGTCCCCTGCTGCAGTGTGTGGGGTTTTTTAAGATTTATGTTTTTCAAAGTTGAGACTCTCGCTTATACGGTTGTGAAGATGACTACAAAGTCACGCGAACTGTTAAATTGTGTGTGAACGTGCATACATAGGCTGAAGCAATCTGTTGCTTTGTTCATCTCAATGGATCCACAAAAATATAGTGTAAATATCTATAATTTTAACTTTCACGGGTTTTTGAGCCATGGAAGGAGGATTAGAGGCTGTCAGACTATTTCTCTTGTACGTAGTCTGGTTTGCAAAGCACTTTGGTGTTGGTAGCGGCAGAGACTGGTTTTTGAACAGTGCACCAGGAGAGTGTGTCTCACCTCCCCGGAGACTCAGCCCTCCCACGGAGTAATGAGGTGGCTGGGTTGGCAAGGGGGAAAATCATCCTGGCGCAGTGCTCTTACTTTTTTTTTTTTGAAGTGGGAATTACTCCAAATCTGGGAATTCTTATTTTTCCCCTGAGAATGAAGGTTTTTGCTCATCCAGGTCCCATACACTGAAAGCCCTGGTGCTCTGGTTTCACTCCTGAACCCAGGTCCCCGCCGTTCCGGAGCAAATCCAGTTGCACTGTGTTATTTTCTGACTTAATTTGAGTGGCTGAGCTACATCTGGCCTCAAGATTGAAATATTGAGAGTGTATAGGGGGAAAGAGGAAGAGAAGAGGGTTTTGTTTTGTTTATTACGTAAGGTTAAGAGATAAATGCACTTGTTCAATGCAGATGTAAATTGTAATTGTGGCTTTATGGTGTATGTATTAGAATAATGACCTGAATTGATACTACAAATATAATTACATTGATTCTTTACTGATGGCTATAAATAGTGACGTTTCCCTTGATCTCTGAACAGAGTTAGTTATAAAACACATGCTCCACTTTTATATTCACACACTGCATTCTCATCACTTTTGTCTCTTACTCCCCAAGGGCTTGATTTAGAAGAAGTGTCTGATTTAATGGAAAAAATGATGAAACAACACAGACAGCGGTTCAGACCATTCCTAGTGTAAAAGAAGGTGTTTCTTTTTGATTATGTTCCTCAGACTTCATTGCTTATATTTTAGTATTTTGCTTAAGAAAAATACGACGCCAGGCTATTTTCACTTTTTAAATTATTTTAAAGCGTGTATCTGCTTTCATTGATCTCGGAAATGACTGTTACTGAAGTAGAGCTATTGCGCTGATCTGATTTAACAAATCATGCTCCGAACTTCCCATCAGGTTACCAGACTGGAAAGAGCTTTTATTTGAAAGGGCAGAAATTAGACACGGGAACCTCGGACGCTGCAGTTTTTACTAGGGGCAAATATATATGTCATAAAAATAAGAAATAATTGTTAGGAAGATTGGTTGATATTACTGCTTTTAATGGAGCCTCGTGACTTCATTTCAAAGATTCAGCAGAAAACCCTCCAACTTTTGCCTAATGTTCTTCCGGGTAGACATCGAGAAAAAATATTCGCAAATAAGTGGTTTAAAAAAAATCATGGAATCACAGAATGGATTGGGTTGGAAGGGACCTTTAAAGGCCATCTAGTCCAAGCCCCTGCCATCAGCAGGGACACCTTCACCTAGACCAGGTTGCTCAGAGCCCCGTCCAGCCTGGCCTGGAACGTTTCCAGGGATGGGGCAGCCACCACCTCTCTGGGCAACCTGGGCCAGGGGCTCACCACCCTCAGCGTAAAAAATGTCTTCCTTATATCTAGTCTGAATCTTCCCTCTTTTAGTTTAAAGCCATTACCCCTTGTCCTATCGCAACAGGCCCTCCTAACAAGTTTGTCTGCATCTTTCTTCTAAGCCCCATTTAAGTACTGAAGGGCTGCGAAAAAAAATATATAGATTTCATTCAAGAGTTTAAAATTACTTCTGTTCACTTTTCTTGTTCCTTAGTCTGCGCTGCCGAGTTGCGGTTGTATCTCTGGAAACAGTTCCTGATTTCTCTCTAACATCCTCAGAGTCATCATCCCGAGGATATTGTGAAATGAGACCAAAGTAATTGTAACTGAGATTGCTAAATACGCTGTCAGTGCGGAGATTATACGTGTGATTGTTCTGGCAGTCTGCTGTGATCAAGCCACCGTGGTGTTTATCCTTATTTAGAGAGGAGGTTTTCTGGAATCTTTATTTTAGCAGGCTACAAAAGAAATGATTATAATGTCTTGTTTAAGGAGACAAATGCCTCTGACTGCTTAAACACAAAACAGTTTTGTGTACCGTGCTCAAAGAAGCAGTAAGTCAAGACAGTTTTCAGTCTCAACAAGAAAAATACCAGTAACGGCATCATACTGAAATATTCTTAACATCCCCCCTTTGCAAGAGGTGCCTGTTCAACTTGTAAGAAGCAGAGCCAATAAAGCTGGTGTTTGGGTGAGGCTTCTGTGTAATCTGGGTTGTACATAAAGAAGTAAAAGATAATGAAATATTTTTTTCCCCCACAAAATCTGGAATAACATTTGCCAGTGTCTCTCATTAGGAGATAGCAGAGTAAAGCAGAGCTGTCTTGATTATAATAACCATCTTTCAGATAATGCGGCATTACATTAGCACTTTACAGTTGTTTTGTAAGTAGATTTGCTTTATTTTCAGTTCCTAGCAGAAGCCAAATGAAAGTGGCTTACACTTTTGACCATAACAAAGAAATTCCACCCAATCTCCACGTTGGGTTTCAGCTGCCGCTTTTGGGAAATGTCAGGTAGTTTGGGGCAGATGTTACTGGTGACCAGCGGCGTCGGGAAGAGGGAGCCCGGCAGGACCTGGTACCTCTAGAAAAATGGACATCTTTGTTTTTGGCAGGCTGGGTGGCGCGTTGGGCTAGGAAGTTTGCTAACTTTTTTTGTAGGTGTTGTGTTAGACCAGAGGAGCACCGTGTGCTCTCAGGAACGGGTACTCTGTGAAATCTGCCGTTGCTGTTTATCTGGGACACACGTCCTGCACTACTCACCATCCCCGAGGTTTTGTCGATGGCTGAGGAGCACTTTGGGATTTCTGCGGTTCCTGAGTGTACTTGCAGAACTGTTCAAAGCCGTGATTGCTCCTTCCTTGGAAGTTCGGGAATGTTCCAAATTCGTGTGCCTTGTCTCCGCTTGTTTTTATTTCAGCCCTCGGGCTGGTCGCGGTGGTTGGAGGCACCCCCAGTACCTGGCTCGGCGCAGTTCGACTGTGTCGGCCCTGTAACCCCTGCTGTGCGAACGCTGCGGCTGTCCCTCAAGAGTGATCCACATACGATGCGTTACGGCCCCTGGAAATAGAAATGAGTCTCTTCAGGTCAGAGTGAAGTGGCCATTTTTGTAGCTGCCGAGATGCTGAAGCACTGCATGTGGGCTGGGAGGGCCGGCAGCGGCTGCTGCGGGACGGGAGGTCTCCTAAGTACGTTGGGGGTTTCAGGGTAGCATGGGTCAGCCGCAGCCAAATGCTCTCCGGTCCTGGCTGAACCTCAGGACAGACAAGTGCAATGAAATACATCTGGCCCCTCACCTTGACTGAAAGAAACTTACGTCTCGGTGGGCCCTGGTGTGTGTGGACACGTGTTGGTGTGGGTGCAGGGGCTGAGGAGGACCCACCGCTCCTGCGTGAGCAGCCCCAGCACTTGGTTCTTTGCAGACTTTGCGGGCGCCACCTTGCCCCGGTCCCTGCCCTGCCGCGTGGCCGGTGTCCTGGTTTTGCTCTTCTAAAGCACGTGCTGTGGGAAATACCTTTAAGAAAGTGAATCATAGAATCATAGAGTTGGAAGGGACCTCTGGAGATCACCCAGGCCAACCCCCTGCCAGAGCAGGGTCACCCAGAGCAGGTGGCACAGGAACGCGTCCAGGCGGGTTTGGGATGTCTCCAGAGACGGAGACTCCCCCACCTCCCTGGGCAGCCTGTGCCAGGGCTCTGCCACCCTCACAGCAAAGAAGTTTCTCCTCGTGTTGAGATGGAACTTCCCATGGTCAAGTTTGTGCCCGTTACCCCTTGTCCTGTCGCTGGGCACCACTGAGAAGAGCCTGGCCCCATCCTCCTGACACCCACCCTTGAAGTATTTAAGTGTTGATAAGATTCCCCCTCAGTCATCTTTTTTCCAGACTGAAGAGACCCAAATCCCTCAGCCTTTCTTCATAAGAGAGGTGTTCCAGTCCCCTCATCATCTCGGTATCCCTTTGCTGTCCCCTCTCCAGCAGTTCCCTGCCCTTCTTGAACCGGGGAGCCCAGAACTGGGCCCAGTGCTCCAGACGTGGCCTCCCCAGGGCAGAGCAGAGGGGGAGGATGACCCCCCTCCACCTGCTGGCCACACTCTTCTGGATGCCGCCCAGGATGCCATTGGCCTCTTGGCCACAAGGGCCCATCGCTGGCTCATGGTCATCCTGTTGCCCACCAGGACTCCCAGGTCTCTTTCAGCTGAGCTGCTCTCCAGCAGGTCACCCCCAACCCGTCCTGGTGCGGGGGGTTATTCCTCCCCAGGGGCAGCGCCCTGCACTTGCCCTTATTGAATCTCATAAGGTTCCTCTCTGCCCAACTCTCCAGCCTGTCCAGGTAAAGGAGTTGGGAGTTAATGAGCGCGTGTATATTCAGTTATTATGTTAAGTGAGATGAAGAGAGCTTGTCAGTGTATTTCAGTGTAAAGTCCTTAAATGAGGAGGGGAAAGGCAGAGTCTGATTCCTGTTTCAGACACAGCACTGGCTGTCTTGCGCTGGCTGCAGTACAGGAAATGCTGCTGGTACTTTAAATACCCGGGGCAATTACCACTGGGGCTTTAATATTGCCTACGATATTACTTTACTGTGATTAGCTTAGTGATATATTCCATAACCTCGGGGCTATTCCTTTGAAATGTATTTCCATTTTTAAAGTATAATACTATGACCATACTAAGAGGAAAATTACCGAGTTCAAAAGTCATTGATGCTGAATATCTTTAATGGCACATATAACACCATGCTGTCACATTTTGCAAAATGTGCTTTAAACATGCATCTCTCCCTAATTGAATAGACGCTGTTGTTTTCCATATCATGTAAAAATATTGCCCCTACACTTCTGTCAATTCAAAGGGGCTTTTACATAGGTAGAGTTATTTGAATTAGCTGAGCAGAAAGCACTGGGAGTGTACTTGGGTATTTAAAGCGTTGCATCTGTATAAATCATGTGTCAAATCCACTTCTCAGGCACACTGGTATTCGTGAGGTTAGGCAATTGATTTATCTGGTGGAAATATTCAGCCCTTTCAGCATTCACTGAGTGTTTCTCAGTAAATTGTTACACACAAAAATACCTGCATTAAAGGATATTAGAAAGGCTGCTAAACGGAGCACGCAGACCTTAAGAAATCCTCAAATTAAGATTGTCTGCGCAACCTTTATTTGCATCTCGTGCGCATCTGCATTACAATAAAGCCTTTATATGGTCTCATGCTATTTTTGCACAGGACCCTGGCCTCATTCAGCGCACAGAAAGTCGGACGCTCAGTTAATGAGAGGCTATTCAATATTTTGTTTTCCTTTCATTAATCAATGCGTCCCCTATGCCTTATTTCTGCTCGTAATTCAAACCGTGTTCTGAAGACAGAATTATTAATTTCCTTTTGGGCTTCTCTGTAGTGCTCATCATTTTAGTATTTGACTGGTTCATAAGCACTTGGGAGTTTCTTTTCTTGAATTAAAACTCCTTGTGAGGTAAGGGAGTTCCAGCTTACCCCCGCATCATAGGATTGAATTGACCAACAGGAGATTAAGGTCAAAAGTACCCATTAATTTCAGGTGTCCAATCTCAGATGCCTTGGACCTGTTTTTTTCAGCCCACTTAGCAATGTACAGCACTTTACACCGCCAAATTGCAGCTCCCACTGAGTCCATTTGCGGCTGTGAATATTTAGCCCCTGCACTTAAGCTAATGAAATCACAGTGGAAGGATTGTGGGCTGATGGAGGTGAGGAAGGACTCTGTTGGCAGGGGCTTCTCAGTGAGGAACGCGTGGAGACCCTTGGCTCAAACTCTGCCATCTGCACCCCCTGCCTGCCGGCAGGTCCCATCCCTCCCCCCTCTCCCCGTGCCTGCTCCTGCCTCTGCCCCTTCTCGCAGCCGGGTCCTCCCCGCCTCCGACACCCGCCAGCCGATCTTTGCCTGACTTCTTGCCTTGCCCTGACCCGTTCCATCGCTCGTGTCACTGACCTCTGTTTTCCCCTGGAGCCCTGACCTGATTGTATGAAATATTGAAGAGTTTAATACCGCTGGGTTTTTTGCTCGTTGTGCGGGGACTGAGATTCCATTTTTCACAGGATGGGAAAAAGGGCATAGCTCCTCTTCAGAGCCTGCTCTGCTGAATTCCCGGTTGTTGCTCAAAGCTATGCAGATACTGTGGCTTTTCAAATAAGAGACTGCCAGATTGTTTTAAGGCTTACAAATTTTTTTATTCACCCTCATCTTGAATCCAGCTGCCCTGTTTCAGCTGGAGCTTTCAACCTGGGGCAGGCAGTTAAAAGATTCATTCTGGCCAGGCAGCTAGTGCTTCGGGTAAACACAGCCGAGAACCAGGATTTTACAAAAGAAAGATTTAATACTAGTCAAGTTGTAGCACATCTGGATGGTACCACATGCATGAGGTATAAAAAAAGCTTTGGATCATAAGAGCATTTCTTTTAATGATTTATGTTGCACAAAAAAGCACTCCGATAACCCGATGTGAGTCAAGGGTGACAGCAGGTATTCTGCACGCATTAGCTTGTATGAAAATTAAATGTAATCGTTGTCTTTTCTTTCTTACGTCTGTGAAAAAGGCTACGATCTTTGCTGTCAGAATGACAATATTGGTTGGGTTTCAGGCGAGTTCCAGCTGATGAAGAGTTGTGTCTCTACCTCAAAACACAGCCCGGCATAAAATGGCAGTTTCTATTTCGCATCCGAATGGAAAACAGACTTGCTTTCTATCTTGCTTTAATTAAGTAAGTGAGACAGTCACACCTGTACTAGATTAGAATTGATCATACACGATTCATACTCCTCGGCGAACCCTTGTGGCATCATTATTTCATGAGCTTCTGCATTCCCTGTGATGCATTATTACTAGTTCTTAAAGAACACCTGTAGCATTCATTTTTCTTGTGTGTCTGACAGTGCAGCACTACTGAGAAAGTGAAAGGTAAATGAGGCAGCAAGCCATTACAAAAAGGTAATTTTGTTAATTGGTGAGAACGGTTATCTTTGTTTTGCCACAGAAAAGCTATACATTTTTATCCTGTAAATGGGTTGATACAGATGAAGTGGATTGCCAAAGTTCTGGGCTGGAATTCTTTTTGCCTATGTACTCACACTCTCTCTCTCCCTCTCTCTAAAATATACTAATATATACATATTTCAAACTAATATACCCATTTATATAGTAATGTATGTATAGTTCTATATATAAAATTATATTTTAAGTAAGGAAAACAACAAAAACCCTCTCACTGAGTCTCGCTGGTGTTTTAAGTTTTGAGACACATCTCTGCGTAGCGAATGGAAGTCTTTTTCCCTGTTCACTGAGTTCTGGAGAGGGGCTCTTGAAGCTGTTTCATAAATTAGAGATAAAATGAGGACATGCCGTATTTCCATGTTCTCAGAATATCTTCTGTGACTGTGGCTATTCCCCGCTACTTGGGGACCTGTTCCAGTTTTAACAGTTTCCAGAAGTGCCACGGCAGAAGGTATTAATAAGAATTACAGACTTTTGCAAAGATTGACAAAATAAAGCTGATGGGATTTTCTCTTTCCTTGAAGACTAGGTTAAGTAATAATACCCCTGTGTGGCGTTCAGAAGTAACATTAATTTTAATCAGGTAGGGATCAGTACCTTTCCCTTTCTGTCTGTGCTAGGACAGACCTGAGCAGCAGAGGCAGGAGGAGGTGGTTCGTGGATGAGGGAAGAGGCTGCGCAGGTCCCGGGACACTGGTCGGGCTCTTGGGGGTGCTCCGGCGGTGCAGCCATGGGACTGAGAGCCCGAATTGTGGGGATGGAGAAGGACGGATTAAGACCTGATTTGGTGCTGGTTTCAGATAGGAGGAAGAGGAGGGGTAAAGAAGGTCGTATGTACAAAACTTCCCACTGTTCACACCTCGGTGCTGCCTTGTACCACAAGGTGGGCACTTGCGCTGTGGTCTGCGGTGGCCACAGGCTGAGGAAACTACTTCTGTACCTGTGTGTTTAACAGGGCTTCCTTGGGCTTCTGCTCTGTAAAGCAGGAGGAGACAGACTGGGGGTTACTGTGAAAATACGGTAATTCCTTCTCACAAAGTGAGCTGTGACTAGAAAGTCTGAAGAAGAAAGGAATCCTATTCTCAATGCTGTGATTAGCCATTCTCATCACTGTATAAGGTTTAATACCAAGTGCACTGGTAGAGCAGCAGCAACTGAACGTTTAATTCATGAAACTGGGAGAGTATGTTAATTCTAGAGTTAACTTTCAAATATTGACTTTTAAATTTTTATTAACTGATGAATGCGTTTGTAAATATTTTAAAAGTACAAAACCCACACACTGAAAGATGCTGGAGAATGGCAGTCTCCCAGTTGAGGCATCGAGTTGGATGCAAAACTTCACTTAAAGGTCTTATTGTGCAAGGATGCCAAAGCGCTGCGGATGCTTTCTTATTAGCCCTCTAAAGTGGGTGAATTCACCCATGGTGGTGAATTTCCATTTGAAATGAAATTCAAGCAACTTCTGAATCTCAGCCTATCTACTTCATCTCCCCTGTACTCTCTGGGTTAATTGAGGTGGATCTCACCTGGAAAAAAAGTCTTCAGAAGAGTCGTGTGCCGATTTTCTTAATAGTATTCAGAAAGACAGAATCTATCACCTAAGGACATTGATACTACAATAAATTGGAAGGAACTATTTCCACATCTCTCATGTATATTGTATATAATGAGTCTCTGGGATGTCTCCACGCTGCTGATAAGCAGCCTGCAGCAAAGTAGATACAGCTCGTTTTATCTTGATTTCAGACTGCAGCACTTGACTTCTGGGACTGGGAAACTTAGCAGCAAACCAATAATGCCCTTCGCAGGCTCTGACTTGCCGGGGCTTCGTCTCCAGTCCGAAGTCAAATGATCCCAAACTGTTTTCATGCTGTGGAGCTTTGCAACGGCGCTTGTCGCTGGTGGTGACCGTTACCCAGTTAAATCAGTTCCTTGGGCTTTCAGCTGAAAACACTGTCCAGCCTCAGCGTCCCTGCGTCGCTGCCGGTTCTGCTCTGAAATTATTTCAGAGTAAGTGAATTCTGGCCGTTCCCCGGAGTGACTGCAGGTGACCGTTTTTCCTCTCATTTTCTCCATGATTTTTCTAAACTCCCCCATCACACCACCATGGCCATCGTGACGGTGTCTGCCATCAGGCATAAGCACTGGCTGAGGACTCCCTTTGTGGGATTGGTTTTGGTGCCTTGAATGTCAGGATTAAGACTGTAAAAATTAGGTTGAGTCAGTTCAATTGACCGAGCTTTATCCAAGCAGCGCAAGTCCAATTGCTGTAATAGGCTTCATTCTGAACGGAGCAGAGAGGAATGAGAGGTTTAATAACAGGGTTCACTAAAATGTACATTGCTACTGTATTACTTACATTATGACCCAGTTCTGCTATTGTGAGCCTTATAAAAGATAAAATAGGCCATCAGATGGAGATAAATCAATGGAAGTAAAATTGAATGTGTTCATAATCATTTTAAGATTTTTATATGGGCAGAAGATTAATTAGACAAAAGTAATTTTCAAAAGAGCCTTTTTAATACTAAGTCTCAGTTAAAGGGGTAAACGGAGAAATATGTTGTGAAGCTTGTAAGTGTGGCCGAAAAGTGGTTGTTTGTAGTTGCTTACCTGAGCAGCAGGACAATTTCAGAAAGTGACGGCAGCGCTGGGACCTGCGTTTTTGGCTTTTCTCACAGTTTGTCCCCAAACTGCATCCTGGCTCCGTGTTCCTGCTCACCCGCTTCTCCTGGGGGGGCGGCTCAGAGCCTGGGAGGGGGTCAGTGTCCTGACAGAGCTGTGTTGGTTACAAGTGCACATGTACCATGAAAGGGGCTAATGCTTTAGGACAGAAATCTGTTCAGTGGTGATTCCTGGAAACGCGTTATCCTCCTGGTGTTGTTCTGGCTGTTTCCCTTACGCGTGGGCGACCCACCACCGCACATCCCCCAGAGGAGCCATTCGGGAGGATTTGCATTTGGCAAGAGATTTTCAGCCCAAAGTTACTGATACTTTGGCCTGTAGGAAAACTGTGGCAGAGGTTTCTAATGCACCAGGTGCATTTCTGCATGCAGAACCCTGTTGGCGTGGGCCACACCGGCGCGTTGGTTGGGGCAGGCGGAGGCCCCGGCAGTGCCCGAGAGGGTCTGGGCCAGAGGAGCATCTCCTGTAGCACACGTCTCTCTCCGTGCGGTCGAGATGGGACTGTACCCTTTTGCTTGATTTCTTATTGGTTGCACTAGACTGTTTATTATGTCACTGAGCGAAGAGGTGGCATGAAGATATTTCATCCCTTACATTATAAATGCCTTTGCTTATCTATAGTTAATTATTCTATACCTTCGGAAGCCAGGTGTGGGTCTGTGGCTCGTGCCTCGGCTTGCAGTGGTCACACTGGAGTGCTGCGCAGTGAGGTGGGACAGGCAGCGATGGTGTAGAAGAGCGGTGCAGTGGGGTGACACACTTCTTTCTGATGCTACCAGTCTTTCCCTCTGTTTGCTCCTCTCTTGCTGCCTGCACTCTACCCACACACATCATTTCACAAAAAAATTCTCACGGATAAAAGACTTCGATGGAAGTCAGTGTGATTTTTGCAGATAAATCTTAAGGCAAAGTCTCGCCATCAGACTCTGTATTGCAATAACAAAGCGAAGCATTGGAAGCAGCAGTAACTACATGATGACTCATAGCGGTAGAACATCATTATCTCAATGCGCAGTAAATAATACCTGTATGTCCTGGATCTTCCTCAGCTTCAAGGTGTTTTTTGAAATTGAAGCCCTGATCAGTTGGCTCAAGTTGCAGTTTTTCTGTCAGCCAGAAACCCTCAAACCTAAACAGCTGTACCAGGTATGAATGAATAGCGGTGGCTGTAATTTCTGCCTTCCTAGCCTGTTTGCAAATGCCAGTTGTTGGTAGTAGTTTCTTGAGCTTTAGATACTTGTCATGCAGATATAATTGAGCTGTATGCTTTAGGTAGAGATGTCACTGCCACTGAAATTGCACGGAGACATCTACAACAATTCAGCTGCGTCAGAGCCAAGTAAGACTGCCTGGCTGCTGCAGGTCACTGAATTTCCCATTTCCGTTACCAATTTAAAAAAAAAAAAAAAAAAGGTCATTATTTGCAATTATGAATAAATGGACTGTAATTGCATTTGACACCACCCCACCCCCACCCCCTTGGAAAGGAAGGCAAGTAGTGTGCTTTTTCTTCTTCCTTTTTTTCCTAATAAGCAGTTATGAATGGATATATGCTATTTCAAAGTTTGAAGATTACGCTCGTGCTTAGGAAATGTGAAGCGTGCTGGGATGGAAGCTCGCAGGCTTTGTACCCCAACATGGGAGCAGATCAAGGGGATCTGAAGAACATCTAGGAATTACATGGATTCTCCATGATGTGATGTTGTAAAATAGAATAGGTTGTATACATAACTAGAAACAGGAAATTGAGGATTTTCTGATCATTTAAAATGGTGCTTCTTTCTGGAGGGAGGAAAGCAAGGTGAATAGTGTTAAGAAATTGCTTTACAAGTGTTCATTTAAAATCTAAACGAGTTCACCTTGGCCATCGTTGCATCACTTTGCTTTCTGCACGCGTTTGGGCACTCAACTTTACCACCGAAATTCAAAGCCAAGCTGCATTTGTCACAGTGTGAAATCAACTGCATAGGCCGTAGAAGAAGAGGGAAAGCATAACTAATTGAATTTTAGACGTTTCACAAAACCGAGGCTGGGGGGGAATGGCTCTTTGACTGCTGGTGAGAGCCCGCTCCCCAGTGCGCACGCGGGGAGGTCAGTGGGTGCCTGTGCAGGCACCGGCTGGAGGAGCTGGGATGGCAGGACCTTTGGTGGTGACTCTGCGGGTAGAGATTGCTAAAAATCCAGTAGCTTCCGTGCTCAGGGGATGATGTCTGCACTCCATGGGTTTTCCGGACCCATGGGTTTTCCCAGACCTGCAGCCTGTGGTTGGTTGTCTCCACCTTATCCTTGAAGACTGTGCTTGTCTTACAGTTCCGAGTGGGAGAGCTCACTGCCAGGGAACTGGGGGAAAGTGTTTTCTGCGTGGCAGTAGCGTAGCAGTAATGAGAATACGAGGCATTCAGCTGCGTATGTTGTGTGCGTGTGTGTGTGTGTGTGTGTATGTGTGTAAATAAGGTTGAAGTAATAATGACTTTGCAGAAATAATAAGCAAAACACCCTTCACCCCAAGCAGCTAAATTTACAGCGCCTGCTGTTGTTGGTAGACATTAAGCTGTTTGTCCCCAGTTAGCGTTTACATAATATGAGATCTTACTGTTTTCTACATCTTTGTGACTTTTTCTAATAAAAGAATTCTGGCATTGTGCTGGCTACGATGAAAGATGTCAAACTGTTCATAGTGTCTAAACAAAAGGCTCCTTACACGACTTTGTGTTTTCATTATATACATATTATTACAGCACAACTTCAGCTGCAGCAGCGTGGCACTTTGCGAAAACAGTCTTTCCGTTATTTAGAAACCGTAGCTCTGGAATCGGTCAGGAGTACTTCTGAAGAACAGTTCCTGTGCTTGGGAGCTGGCTTCGGTGTCAGCCCTCTTCCCCTTCCCCACAGATGTCTGCAGGGAGATGGAGAATGCAGGAAATAGTGTTTTCTCCAGAAGGGCTTGTTGAAAAGTTGATTCAGGCAGAATAAAAATACATACTTTATAGTCTAAAGATGTTGTAGGGGAAAGCGCTGCTCTGTCACCTGCTGTTGCAGTCACTGAAGTTTAATTTGATCTTTTTTAATAGCACGCCCAGGTGTCTCTGTCTTGCAATGAAGTGGTTAGCATAAATCTGCCATGTGCACTGGTATTCCATTTTTATTAGCTTTTATTTAACTCGGTAAAAGTTAATTTTTAAAAATTTATTTTTATTAACTGAATAGTTCTACCTCTACCCTCTGTCAGGGGAAAAGCTTCAATTGGCGATTGCATTTTGGGGGAAGAAGAGCCCCAAATAAACCAACCTAAACACCAGTATACCTGAAAGCCAGGAGCTTTCTGTGTCTTCCAGCATTTTCCGTGCCACGGCCTGCAGTAGCTGCTGTACTCGACTGCCCAGGCGGCTGCCGCTCCCCGAGTCTGCTCCAGCGTGCTCTTTCTCTCTTGGTGACAAACCAGGTAACTGCTCACCTGCTGCGGGTTGAGTCCCTCAGAACGGCGGCGTCTCCTCCGGCGTGTTGTGAGCGGCCCTTGCCGAGGCAGCAGCCGGGGGATGCTCGGCCCTGCCCAGCACCCGGCGTTGGTACCAAGGCGCCTGGAGGGAGCCTCCCGTGTCGGGGTGTTTCCCTGAGCCTTGCTGAGTGCGCTGGAGAGGAGCTGATGCCTGGTCAAAATAGCTGGTGATAAATTTAAGAAGAATTTGTAGTACCGGGCTGCATTCATTGGGAACTAGCTTCTGGATGATAATCTTGAGGTTTGCCCGGTGCCTGAGCTCAGCTATTACAAACCATTCAGGAGTGACTGCTACAGCTGATTGATTTTTTTTTCAGGGTAGCCGAGACTTCTGAAAGGGAGTGAGGAAGATTTGAATTCCAACAATGCTTTATTGCCTTGTGCAGAGGGAAGTAAATATTGATGCAGAACGCTTATTTACTGAGCAGGGGTAGTGTCAGCAAAATTAAGGTGTATACTTTGCTCTTCATTTTACAGAAGAAATAGAAGAAATTGATAGAGTTCAGAGTGATGTATGAGACAGTGTAATTGAACCCTTCCTGGAGTTTTTGATTGGGTTTTTTTTTTTCCTCTTGAGAGATGGCACTGGGCAGTGATATGAAACAGATCTCCCTAAACTCCACAGATTTATTTTTTTTTCACGAGCCAAATGCCAAGTGATGTGGCAGGGGAGAGAGAGGCCTTTTCAGCAGGATTGGGTTGATTCTGTTTCTGTAATTATGTAGATTCCTAGAAGGGGGGGGGGGGGTGGGTGCCGTAACCCTGCTTCAGCCCTCCTTTACCTGCCGGGGGTTTAGGTGGCATCAGCTCTTCAGTGGGCTTCATAAGGGGGAAAAAACTGGTCAGGATCCAAGTGTGTCAGTTGTGCACTTAGTTAACAAAGGCCACTGAGCTGATGAATGTGCCCCCCTGCCTTGGGCTAAGTCCCACCCGGCCTCTTCCCTGGGTCTGGGTCGCGGGGAGGCAGCTGGGGCAGAGCGGGGAGCGGAGCCCCGGCATCCCCCGGCAGGGCGGCGAGGCTGCTCCTCGGGCCCGGGCAGCACGGGAACGCGAGCAGCGGGTGCCGCACGCCTCTCCCAGCCAGAGAAACACATCACCCCACGTAGGGAAAAAATAAAGACGGGGAATTAGTGTAACTTTTCTACTACCCCGTTAGTAATTGCTGCTGGATCAATGCCTGGTGTTAGCAGGACTCTGCTACAAGGAGAGCTTCAGCAGCATTGCGGTGTAGGCACCTCCGCCGGGAATTAGCACAGTCATAAATGTAGGAGAGCTTAAAAAAGGAGTAGCAAGGGAAAAGTATTGTATGTCTGTTAATTATAAACCATAGATTGTACTCGCAGAACCAGTGTTGGGAATGAATAGCTTATATTGTCCTATTTCCAGCAGCACTTTATACTATGAAAACTGATTTTATTTTAAAAGGCTATTTTATTTTCAGCATTACTTCACTCGGCTTGATCAGGGAAGCGAGACTGGAGAGGTTCACCTTCTAGTAATCATGTATAAAACAATGCTTCTGACTCAGTGCTGGTAGTAGTAATAGTGGTATTTTTATGATGATAGCCAGTAATTAAGACCAGGGATTCATTGTGCTGAGCGCAGTGAAAACACATGCAAACAGACTGATAACCTCAAATTGCTTACATTGTTAAGAGCTGAATAGTGCAATTGTCCATTTAAAAAAGACTATCGGGGTTGCTCAGACTTTGACTTTCTCCATGTAACAACAAGAATATAAATAAGAAGAATTCAATACCCGTGGATGGTGGTGGGAGGAACATCAGTGAAGGTGATACTTGCGCTAAAAAGAAGGTTTTAATTATGTTAAAAATAACACACCACTCTCACACCACCCCCACCCCCCCAAAAAAAAATAATAATCTGCCTACAGTCAGAATTTCAAAGACACTTCTTTTTCCAACAACCCAGCCTCCGAAATTGGGCTGGCAATTAATTGTATTTGTACATTTTGAGGCTTAAAGGCTGATATTAAGCATCTGCTCCATTACTATTTAGCTACCAAAACAGCTACATTGTAGTGCTGAACACTTTATTAGTGTTTGTTCAGAGTACGTGCAGAGGAGGTTAGATAGCTTAGAAATTTTAAATGCTAATTTGTCATCACAGATTGTTTATCTACTTTTTTTATTCATGTTATAAGAGCATTTTATGTAGGCATAAAAGAGAGATATTTATCACACATGCCCCTTCTTGGCCCTAGCCCATAATCACTCTAGTAGAGTTGAGTATCAGGAGCTGGGTAATTCACAAATTGAGGTATTGACAGAATTTGGTACCGTGGTGGTTTTTTTTTCACTTGCATCTTTGACATGGTTTTAAATAGTGCAGTCTTTCAAAATTTCCTAAAAATAATTTTCTACCAAATTGTACAACTGTGCTAAGATGACTAGTTTTCTGCAAAATTGAAATTACTTGCATGCTTATTTCGGTGACTAACTGCAAAATTATCAAACGATGTGTTTTAATCCAATTACATTCTTACTAGAGTGAAACTTGCCTAAGACTTCGCATGTGTACAGCCAGGGCTTTGGTTTCTGGCATGAATTTTTTGTTACGAGCTCAACAGCGTTTAAAGGCTTGTCAAGTGATCCGTTAATACTTTTTTGAGGTCTCGAAGAGAGCCCTAAGAGCGAGCAGAGTCTGATGGACTTAATATTGCACTAAAGGAAATTATTAGCAATACCAAAGTGTTACAAAGTTATTTTAATACTCTTAACTTTTGTGGCGTATTTGTGAAAATACTTAGGAGGGATGTATGGCCAAAGACAGAAAATTCATAGCAGTGGCAAGATTTCATATCCTTAAATGAAGTTTTAGAGTAGAGGAAGATAAGAGCGAAACATTACTTTTTACAGTCTAGTTGAAGAGATGTGCAGCTGTACAGGGTGTATGAACATTAAAAATTGTAGGATGCTCTGTAAGGGCTTCTGGTTATACATCTGTGTGATCAAAAACCCTTTCCAGCAATGTAGAATCTAATTATGTCATATTACTTTTTAAATAGCTCAGTCTATGCACATGCTATGCCCCTATTTTCTGTTAAGGATTCTCGATGCTTCCTCTTGTAAGACTTTTTTTTGGTCGCCTGTAGCTTTAGCAAGTGAAAATAAATCATTTCCGTGAGTGTTCTGCCTGGTGCGTGCCCGCCCATAGTTTTTTTGAAGGTGTCAGTAACGGTTGTCCAGTCATACCCAACAATGTGCTTTGGTGAAAAGCCATCCTGGTTTTCCAAGATTTTGTCATATTTTTGTAGTTTTAAGGTCTTGCATGACGCTAATTTGGGGCAGGAACTTGGCATTTGGCATGAGGTTGGAGAAGGCAAAGGATGTACTATTTCTTACAGAAGTTGCAACCAGATTTTCTTAGTCTGTGAAAAAAAATTTGTGTGAACATGGTCAGTAGAGATGGGTTAAAATGTGGGTTTCCTTGTAAACACTAGACAGGACGGGTCTTGCCTTTCTTGCATTTTGCTGTCACTTCTTTGGTGCCAGCACAAGTGCTTCTGTAGCTGTGGGAGTGCAAAGTAACCCAGCAAAAAACCCCAAACCCAGACCACGTTAGGTTTGAGCCCCCAGTGCCCAGGCAAGGGAGAGGAAGGAGTGAGGGACTAGAGGGCAGAGAGAGGAGACGGAGCCTGCCCCTGCCAGTAAAAGCCCAAATTTAGGTGAGAAGAAGATAGCTCAGCCTTCCTGCTCTTCCCTGCATGGTCTGCACGGAGGACGCCATCCTTTCTCCATCGTCCGTGTGACGAGATTGCATTAGGGAGTCCCCCCTTGAGGGCACTTATAAACTTGATAAATATCAAAATGCATTGGGTGCTGTGGGAAGGATTCCTTAGCACAAATATAAATACTTGTCTGCCCCGGATACTTCTATACGTGCCCTTTACATTATGAGCTTGAAATATCTGAAAGAATTATAATGAAGAAGAGCTAATTATAAAACAGGTAATAAAATAGCTTATTCAGGTGATGCTGTTTTATTACCATCTCATTATGATTAAATAATTCCTATTAAGTTCTGGATCAAAGAGAAATTTCTCACAGGAGAGTTTACAGAGTAGTTTAATGGAGTCTATTTATTGTATAATCCCAGGGTGAGTATTGGCTTTTATACTGTCATATTAACTTATTGTGACAATGCTGTGCAGCACTCCTCTACGAACACTGCAGAGTAGAAGGGTGGGATGTTTTTCTTTCTTTCGTTTTTCTTTTTTCTTTTTTTTTTTTTTTAAACATTGCTATCCAACAGGCTGCAGGATGGTTACTTTGCTGGAATCTTTTGATCCTGAGCTTCTCTGGCTTTAAACTAACCAAACTGACATGAGGCTGTCTTAAGGCTCAGATTAAGAAAAAAATCCGGGTAGCTTTTCGTGTTGTTGATGCTGATATTTGGAAGTACAGAGCCACAGGTTCTGCCCGTCAAGGAGATAGGGAGCATTTGACTTCAAAAATAAATAAAATCCCTGCAGAAGTGTGCATCCACTTACTTTTGTATGCATGGTGAGCTCTTGGCACTTTCTTTTTCATTTCATGTGGAGGGTTGGTGGGGTTTTGTGTTGTTTTTGGGTGTGGGTTGCTGGGTTGTTTTTTTCAGCTTGTGAAACCTTCTTTTAGGCTGAAATTTCACAATTTTGCTGTTTGATATGTTTAGGCAGAGTCGCTGTCTCTGGCAATCTGGAGTTGCCGCAGCCTGGCAAGGCTGGACGCAAGATGGGGTGGTGATGGCTGCTGAGAAAATGCCATAAACAAAAGTAACAATTCGGAATCTTAAAAAGGAGAAATCAGCGCAAAGGCATAACCCAGATTAAGCAGCAGCAGGAGCTTTCCCAGTTACGTTTGCACCCTGACATGCCACATGCCAGGGATCTGTTCCCCTTGCCGGGGGCATTATTTATTTGACAGCTTGGTAACTGAAGGTGAAGAGTGTCCCATGCAGTGCCAGTGTCAGCCGGGAGTGACACTGCTTTGCTGTCTGCTGGGTTTCACCCCCTGCAATCCAACCAGCAGAGTGTGCTCCTGGGCTCCGGGGAGGCTTCAGCTCACCTTCACGGTCAGGGGGCAGCGCTCCGGCCTTCAGGATCCCCTTCTGATAAATGGGGGCTTAACACAGCAGTTCCTGGAACAACGCGAGTGTGAGAAAATTGCCTTTTTCACATTTAATATATTAATTTTTGTAGGAAATTTCTTAACGTCTGAGTGTTAGAGAAAAGCAGCCTGAAAATCAGTGATATTGATGCATGTAAGATAAAAAGCAGTTTAAAAAGAACCCAAGATTTATATATGTATTGTGTCTCATTTTAAGTCATGGAAATCATTTCGAGGGGAGCTGACTCATGGTGTTTGAGTACTTCAGGCTGAAACACTGGGCCTGCAACCAATACCATGTGATGGATATGAACCATCTTCAAATGAAGAAGAGCTATTGAAATACTTGGCACAAGCATTTCACAGTCATCTTGATTATTGGAAATGTTTGTACACATTTTTAACGCAGAATTTCAAATGTATGTGCAATTTGCTCTGTTTGGTTCATAAGCTGAGAAACAAATATGTTGTAATGCAAAAAACTTTTAATGTATTTGCTCTGTAGGTGAATTTGTTCGGGAATAGATTTTGCCTTGCTGTTTATACTCCCCGTTTCTGAAGATCTGGTTTTCCTTATTCCCTAAGGAGGAAAGGAATTATTCACTCATTTCCTTTCATTTTTATAACTGAAGATTGCAGCAAGGAGATTGTTTAACTGTACTCAATTTATTTTCAGTACAAGTGGTTGTCTTTCATCCTATGTATTGCAATTACAGCTTGGTGTTCTCCTGCTGCCCAGACCCGGTGGCAGGGATAGCCAGGGAAAGGTTTGCGTACGTAACTCTTGCTGCAGTGCCGTTCTCCACCCTCAGCCCGCGTCTGCGCTTCCCTTGATGTGATGGCACTAATTAGGGACGTGGCTCTGCGAGCCGTGGGGAAGTACAGCGTGCCGCTAGGAGATCCTGGTTAGATCAGAAGTCCTACATTGCTGTTGGATTGGCTTCTTCAGAGCGGAGCCAGCTGGAATACAGTACTGTGGTTCACAGTTAATCTTCTAAACAGGGCACAAAATTAAAATTGAAGCCAGGCAGACTTTCCACAATGAAAACGTTTTCAAGCTGTGATTGTACTCCAACTAACATTTGAACGACTGCGTTACAACTGCAGCTACACAATGAAGGCTACTGCAGGTCAATACATACCTCTACAGCGTAAGTAAAGTCAATATAATAATTTCATAGCTCTCCTGACTTACCATAGAAGAGGCCCCTGTTTGCCTTCCTGTTTCCATTTTTTCCACCACTTTCCTAAGGGAAGCTCCCTCTGGTGCTATTAAGATTTAATAAGTTAGATGTACAAGTGTGGCTGCACTGTGCTGTCGTTGTGACCACATGTACAAATTCGGAGCAGTAAGACATAGATCTGTAGTTAGCTGCTGCTTGTGCTCATTTCTTGCTGAATAACTTGTGCGTTATGTTATTTGAATTAGTACTCTGAGCATACGCTCCATCTTCAAGACCAGCTCTGGCTGCTCCTGTTAGAAGAAATACATCACTTTGACTCAGAGGCTGATTACGGGCTGTTACTGTGAATGCGTGCAAGTCACTGTAGTTTCCTGGGGATCTTACTGTGGAGCAAGCCTCTGGGAAGACTTCTTTGGGTGTAGATAAAGAAAAAAGTGTCTGTCTTTTGTGTGCCTGTCCTGTGATGGGGCGATACTTGCTGGAGGATCCTTTGGGAGGTGTTCTGCATGCAACAAAAGGTTTGTAACATGCTGATTAATTAATTGGCATATTTTGGATGAAACTTTCCTTCCTCCAAGAATTCCAGTCAGTTCTCAGGTGGATCGAGTGTGTTAGCCCCAAAACCCCACGTGAGAAGGAAGCCTTTCTCTTTGAATGAGTTAGAAGGGAGACTCGGGGTGTCAGTGGATATTGTGGGCTCTGCTCGGGGCACCCAAAGATGGAAGTTGTTTAGTCAGTGCTGCGGGCCCCAAACTATAAGTGCCTTTGCAAATCCATCTCTTCACCTTCTTTGCTGCAGACTGGCACTGTGAGACAGGAGCGAGCACTGGGGTGGCCGCTGGGAGCAGGATACCTGGAACGGTGTGGGAGGGAGCCTGGAGAGAGCTAAACCTCACGCTGTCAGGACAGAGGATGAGGAGGAAACTGCTGGCAGCTGAGATGAGGAGGACCAAAGAGCCCCGGTGACTTGGCAGAGGCTGAGGTTAATACTCGCTGAATAGAGCTGGAAATTGGACGCGGTAACTTACTTCCCCTAGCATCACTCAGGGAAGCACGATTTTTTTAAAGGAGGATTTAGATAAAATTGCTTATTAGTAAAGTGAGGATTATCCAGGATTTTAAAGTTTGTTCTTATCTCTAGCGTTGTTCAAGTGTGCAAACTTGAGGATATTTCAGTCCTTCATCACGGATCTTCAGCTGTAAAAAGCCACAGTCTTACCGGACTGAAACCTGTCCGTAGCTTGAGGGCTTTTACAGCTGTGGAAGATTCATGATAGAACAGGAAGAAAAAAGGCTACAGAATTTGTTGAGAAGAGAGTAAAATCGTAAGCCAGAGCATCTTTCTTATTGTTCTTTGATTCTTTTTTTCTTTCTTCTTTTTTGGCATCAAATGGATTATTGCAATTTTAAAGTGCATGAGTGAAGTAGGCCTTTTTATAATTTGAACATTTTCTTCTTCCTTGAAGTGTCTTTCACTTAAACAATCAAACCCTGACAACTTCTCCCCACACCCGCTTTTGCCATCATCAGTCCCTGTGTGCGCTTGACATCAAAAAGACCTCGTGGCAGTGGAAGCAGTGAAAAGCCTCGTGCCGCTGTTTTGCCTTGCCGGCACTTGGAGCTCTGCCCCATGCTGAAATACAGCTGGGGGGAGGTGGACGTGCCCTCGTTCCCCTCGTGAGCGATTTCGTGGCTGTTGTGTGGGACAGCAGTGCGTCAGAGCCATGAGTCCGTCAGGGCGGGGTCTCTAGTGTCCGTCTGTAGAGATGGCAGACTTGGACACAGCTAGAAGTCAGCCGTGATGGAGCCTAGAGGGGGGATTCGGTAACCGCTGCAGCAGCCTTTGCTGGCAGGTTTATGGGCCGATGTGGCATTTGTGGTGTCCCATCAGGATGTTCACCTGATGATCCCTTTCTGTGTACAAGTTTGCCTGCGTGAATAATTGATTTTTCAACTTGGGAAACAAAACAGAAATATATCTCTGTTTGGACTGACATGCTTTTAAAGATTAATTTTTTCCCCATCTTTCTTCTTCCTCATTTGAAATGAAAAAAAAAAGAGCCAAACCCAACAAACCTTCCTTGCCCCCTCCCACCCCCCAAAAAAAAGAGGCAAAAGAAGTTTTGTCAGACAAACCCTTCCACCTGACCTAATACAGGGTAGTTCACTTCAGCCACCTGTGGGAGAAGTGGTGAAATGCTAAACTCCAGGAGCAGAGCAGTGGAAGGATGTCGTGCTCGAATGATCTCTTTGTCCTCATCTACGAGCACAGAGTTCAAGATGCGAAAGCTGCCAACTCACCTTCCCTTCTCCTCCTGGAAGCCCTGAGCTCAGCTATCTCATGTCCTCAGAGATCATCCTGATTCCCGCATCCCTGAGGATCTGGGAGGAGGAGAGGGTGCTCGCAGCTTCCCCTGCTGTCGCTGTTCTGCTTAGATAAAATAATCAAACGCTCCCTGAAGAGGCTGCTGTCGGGGCGTGCTGGCTGCGGGTGTGTTGTATCTGGGCACAGCTCAGTGGGTCGAGCACCTCTTCTTGGAGCCCTTCCACTCTGTGCCGGATACTGAGATAGAAATTCAGCCGCATTTAAGGGGCAGATTTACCATTTGCTCAAGCGTTTGCAGAGAGTTGTAGCAGCGACATATTGGGGCTCACATCTCCCGTCTGGCGGCAGAGTGCAGGAGTTAGCAGCTCTCTCTAAAATGATGTGATGCGCAGAGCGATGTTATTTTAGCCTTGGCAGCAAAGCAAGCTAGAAAGTTAGGAAAGGAAATACTAGGAGAAGAGAAAACAGGAATGTGTCTTTTTTAAGGCTGCAGCTCCGACTGGCACAGCTGCTGTCGCAGTAAAAGCTGTTATTGCTCCTCACCGACTGTCTTTTGCCTAGAGGGAAGAGCGTGTTGTGTGACTGTCCTGGAATGCATCCTCCTCGCAGCAAACCTCTTCCTCGCTCCCTCCCTCTTCCCTCACACCTCTGCTTCTTGTCTCTCCCTCTTTCTTGAAGAAGAACGGAGTTGGTGGCAAAACCATTGCCATCTTGGCTGTGTTGTTAGTGCCCTTCCATACGTTACAATTTGTGTCTCATTCTGTTACATTATTGAGTAGGCATCTCGCAGGGCAACAAAAAAATCTCCATTTTTCAAGGTAGGAAAATAGGGTGAATTTCTTTCATATGGCATAACCCAACCAAGTCAATATTACACTGCCACTGTCAGCTGCTCAGATACCTCAGCTCAATACATGACACTTTTAAAATGAGGGTTTTTTAGAAGGATGATTTGAATTCTGTTTTTCTGCTTCTAAAAGACAGAGTAAGCTTGAATTTTTGCCTTTTTTTTTTTTTTAAACTCAGCATAGACTTAGATTGATTTAAATCCAGTCTGCTTCAGATAAAGAAATCCAGAAGAGAGTGGAGGCTGTTGTTTTTTCTGTTTGTATGTTTGTTTTTTTAAAAAAATCATTGTTTTATTTTGTGTTTCAGCATTATCCTGTTTCTACTTCCAGCTGGTAATATTGATATTTTTGGTAGGAGAAGTTTATATATCGTATTACATGCAAGTGTATTTGCACTGCGCTAATGTAATATTACTCTGTGGATTAGAAATATTATTTAGATTGTTATTTAAGGAAATGATAGGTAGTGGGAATGAGTGTCCTGTTGTCTCTGCTGGCTGAGTTAGCAGTGCAACGCTAAAGAACGCTACAGCAGGAATGAAAAGAGAAATGCACAAGCTGAACAGGAGATAAAATACAAAAACGGAGAAGAAAGGGGCTAGTCTGCTGATGTCAGAGTGACAAAGCTTAGCCTCAGCAAAGGTGAGAAATTAAATCCTTTTCTGAGTTCATGAACACAGTCTAGGTTCGTAGAGACCCAAAGGTTTTCACATGGAATTCAGGTTGTTTTTTTAAATTTTATGTTATTATTTCTACTCCTGCTGCTCCTACTACTATTGAATCTTGCATTTTACCCTCAGCTTCGCTTCCTTTCCCTTGTGGGGGTCCATTCATAAAAATAGAGTATTTATAAAATGTGGTTTCTGAAGGTGGCCTTCAGTGTTTTATGGTCTTAATGAAGCTGGTATATAAGCTGTGCATTTATTTCTTTGTGGTGTGCCATTCTGTGTCCTGGGAACCGATCAGGATCTTGAAATAGTAATATTGTCCTCCTCTCCCCAAATGTAAATTTTTCAGCTCTGTACAGCAGTTACATGCTCACGTGCCTAAATTTGATGGTGTAAGGCTGCAATTCCTCAAAGCTTAAGCTTATACTTAACTTTAATCACGTACTTAGCGCCATTCCTGTACAGCTAAATGTTTTGACATGTGCTTTTGTCCCATTAATACCAATGGATTTTAGGCATATGCTTCAAAATGCTTTGAATGCATGAAAGTTTAGCTACCAGTGAAAGAGGTGATTTAGGGCAAAAACAGCGCATGTTTAAAAAACCACAAACAAATAGAAAAGCCCATGGGTCCTTATATGCTTATCATTACAAAGATTGAAGTGAAATCCCCTGTCTTTCTACTTTCCACTGTTATTTAGATGGTTTATAAATTGGGAGCGTGTTGTAATTTAGCAGGGGAAGTGCTGACCATCAGCAGGCACTAGAATTACGAGCAGATGTTGCCATGCTGATCGGAGGGTTTGCCTTTAGTCTTGCTTCTCAGCACTGGAAATTAGGGTCCTCTCTTGAGGCAGAACTAGCCAACAAAACAAGTGCTACCAAGTGAAGGTCGCCAACATGCACAGCAGTGTCCAGCAGTATAGCTTTGCTGAACACTCAAAATACGAAACAATAAATAAAGCATTCCCTCAGTGAGGGTGGTCCCATGTCTTTTGTATTCCTAGGAGGTAGCAGTTGCTATGGCAACTCCTCATTTACTTGCTTTTTTTTTATATATTGATAATTACATTAAGCAGCATGTAAAGGCTGCTAGCTGGTGCAGAGCTGTATTGCTGTCCTGGAGCTGCAATAAACTCTACACCCTGCATTTTGAACATACATCCCGTCATGTGTTTGCAGGTGCGCTGTGCTGCCCTCTCATCGCAGTGTGGGCTGGCTGGCCATGTAGCCCAGCGCAATATTAAACTGTACAATAGTTGTGTGTCTTTGGTTATGTTCATGTAGTCCTTCCCAAAGGCAGCCGCAGCACCTGCTCGCTTCTCTTCTGTGCTCGGTCCAAGCCCAAGAGCCTTGTGTTGGGAGGTGTTCTTGGAGGTGGACCTTCATACCCTCCTGGCTGCTGCTGTGGCTGCTGGGCTGGCGAGTCTTGCACAGCTTGGGTGGGAATTGGTGCTGGTGGGAGAAGTAGTAGTTCAAATAGGAATCCAGGAAAACTGGAGCTGGGCTGGGAGAGTTGTAAGATGAGCGTAAGTTTCTACATCAGCATCACCAGATTTGTTAGGCTGTGCCTCAGCGTCATAGCTCAGTGCCGGCTCCCTCTGGGGACCTCCCATTTGAATATGTTAAAGGCAGACAGGGCATATGAACCAACATGCACCCATGCAACAGGACCCACACTCCTTCCCAGTTGCGGGAGTGGACTGGTGGCTGGGGCTTTACCTCTCATTTGGAAGCCATTTGCTCTTGGTAAATATTCTATCAATTAACTTAATCCGTGCTGTATAGTTATTTCACCCTCGTCTATGGGTGCAAGTACCCATTACCACAACATGATGGGGTGTAAAATTATTTTATATATTCTCAGTGACATGGCCAAGTCAGCAATCTTAATTGCTTTGGCAGTATTCCAGTAGTACTGGAGTTGAATGGCTTCAGCATTATCCTGACGACTTCCCATTGCAGGTAGTCGTAATCAGACAAACGGAATATTCGGTTTAAAGCAGTTTGCCAATCCTTGAAAGCCCTTTTGTCTCTGAGCATCACCTGCCACGAGTAACTTCTCTTCCAAATAAGAAGGTATGAGTGAGAGTGTAGGAAGAGGTTTTGACCACTCTGCTTGCACAAAGTAACTTGTTAATTGTATATACCCGAATACCTTTACAGTTTAGAAAGTTGTTGTTTCAAACTGAAAACCTGTCAAGGAAGAGGGACCTGAATTTTCACCTGCTCGGCAGAGTTAGCAAATTATTAAAGAACTAGTATGTAATCTGTTTGGGGTTTTTTTAGTATCAAGTTGACTGATGTAAAAATGGATGTTTTTTCGGATTGTGAAGTTCCTAGCAGTAAGTTTGAACAGGCGAAGATGATGCTAATTTCATCAGTGTCAGGTTCTTTTGTTACTTTCACAGCCATAATACATTACCCTTATGGCAGTGTGAATGCAGCACTACTGGCTTTAAATTTAGTGATAAAAATAAATTGTAAAACATCTGTGATCTGTTGCTGCTAAGAAAACCAGCTAAGATATTTTAGTGAATGGCCTACTTACAGCTATATGGCAGAATAATGCTAGACTGAAAAAATTTCTTAACCATCGTGTGATTACAAGTAATCTTGGAAGTGTAAATTGGCCTTTTGTAATGTTTATTTCAGCTGAACTACAGAAATGGTACTTTCTTTTACCCTAATCCTGTTACATTAGAAACGCAAACACAAACCCATTTATCGTAGCATGCAGTGCTAATTTCACAACGGCTTGAATTATGCTAAGTGATCCTGTGCAGCCTGAGGAACGTCGCGGAGGTTTTGACCTTGCTTCTTTCTGCGATCAGCAAAGTTGAAATTAAAATATCAAGAGAAACAATTTCTGCAGCAAAATTGTAAAAGTTAATAGAGTTGAATCTACTTTTGCATTCACGTTCCCGTTAAGTCAGTTCTACTCACGTTGTATTTCTGAAGCACATGAAAAAAATAAAGACACTACTTTTTTGATATCTTTGATGTAACAGATAAAACAGAAAAGCTTTAAATTGAATTTCCTAAGTGCATATTTAATTTGCATTTAATGCAACAGGTATTGTATGTTAATCAAATTGAAGGTTAATATTAAAAATTATTTATTAGGAATGAATTGCTTTGTGTTTGTGGCAGTTGTTGCCTGATGTATTTAGAAGGACTGTACAGTACAGGCCAAGGGACTAATTCTGTGCTGGTTTCTATCCCAACCAGCTTTCTTTGGTTTAGTAGCAGTGTAGTTGAATTTTGCTAATTTTATGTTGTTAAGCAGAGTTCCTTTTAATTAAAATCAATGGATTTCTCGCAGGGTGGTATTTCTCAAAATGGGTGTTGGCAGGAGGTGTCTGTTCAGGCTAGGGCGGTGCTCGCTTCTCTGCAGTCACTATGGAGGGCATTTACGTGCGCAGAGTTGGTCAGGCATTAGGCTGGGTCCCTGCCATCTGCCTTTACCCACACGTGGGGTCTCAGTGCTGCCAGTGCCTGACTGCGGCCGTCAGAGCCCACTGCTTCAAACACTTCCAGATGCAGGACAGTCCTTTGGTTTTTGAAGTGTTAGTGCTGCTGACGAAACACAGGGAGTGGCCGTTTAAGACCCTTCTCCATCCCATATAGTCTTGTGTGTGACCAGATGCAAAAAACATGCAAAGTCATCAGCCTTGAGTAGTAAAGGAGAATAAATTTAGATCACTGATAACAATCTCTCTTTGCCGCACGCCATTGAGCTGAAATAATACCGGGCTATAACATATCAAGCTGCCACTGATAGTTGCAACAGAATATTCAAAAGAAAACATGTTTTAAGAAGGCTTGGTAATCTGATAATATGTATTTTTAAGGATATATGCAGAAAGGGAAATTGTACTTGTCACTATCTGGATCAATACTTTCAACAAATCATAATAAATGCTACTTACTGCTACTTAGCAGAGCATAATTAGTATTCAGTAAACCGATATTAAAATGTATGCTATGCTTTAAACTGTTTGACTGTATTAGCATTTAAATACCCTATTGTGTATTTGCTGTTTCTTCTCTTCTTATAAAACTGTATTCTCCAGAGTTCAAAATGATTAATTTCCTTTAGAATATGTACAATGCAAGGATTTAACATTTCCTTGTATTTAATAATTGCTCAGTAGCCAGGCTTATTATTTCGCATAAGCACTTGGGTACAGAGTCATCCAATATTAGGTCAATCAAGCTAATAGCGAAATCTGCACAGCTTCCCTGCCGCTGCTGGCTGGGCTGGGGCACGCTGGCCGGGGAGGACAGGACGGGCTTCCAGCGCCCAGGCACTGTACGAATTCATTTCACATGTCAGCCTTCATTTTCTGCCTACGAGAACAATTGACAGCTGGATCAGGGGCTTGACATGTCTTCGGAGAGTTTTGCCCTCCTTGGCATTTGCAGACAATAGTACAGCTCTGTCTGACAAACAAAACCTTTTTTTCTTTTTTCCATTTTTTTGGTTTTTTTTTTCCAGCAAACTGACTTTCCCTTCTCTCGCTCTTGCTCAGGAGCAGCTATTCCCTCCTGAGCACAAGGGGCATCAAACACCACCAACGTGATTTTAACTCCAGCTCCAGGTTCAGCCCTGCAATGTGATAAAGGGGCTTCCCTCCACCATTGCACGTATTTATGGAAGGTCCTGTGTAACTCTCGGAAATTATATTCCTTCTTTGTCTCCCCTCCCATATAATCTAACCTTTTTTCCCTCCTGCAACTGTGAATAAGTTATTAAATACGTGTCAGCTGAGCTGGTAAAGTGATTTACATCCTGCTTGCAGGGCTAGCCTTGAATATGATAAGTGTGCCTGTCTGAAAGATGGAGCTAAAAAGGAAAATTCTCCAAAATAAGGGTGGTGAGGCAACTTTTCTGTGGGCAAGAACGTGTTGAGAAAATTTGGTGATAAAAATGTCCATTGATTTTGGCTGGTTGTCGGGCAGCGTGTTGTGCCTGTGGGCTGCCTTTGCCGTGTTGGCACCATGTCCCTGGGGTGACGATGGCATGGCTGGAGCTGCCCTGTGCGGTGAGAAAGGGCTTTTAAACTCATTTTATAGGAATGAAACTAAGGCCTGTCAAGGGATCGACAAGGAAAGCCTCAAACATGGCTCCTTTGTCACAGTCCTTAGACCACAGGGCCAATTTAGCGCATCTTGTGTGACTTGGTTCATCAGTTTCTGAGGAAGGAAAAACCCTGTGGTGGTCTGGTTGTAGAATCTTCCTCACGCTCACATCCTTTATTGAAGGATGTGTTTTGGGGTGGTTTTCCCCTCAGTGTTGCTGAGGTAAAAGTGCGTTTTTCCCCTCTGCTCGGGTCCCTCCTGAGGAGCCGCCATGTCCTGTCAGCGTCGGCCTGTGGGGTTCCCGCTTTCGGCCAGCCACTGCCTCGTTCCTGTGAGGTGGAGGTGGGAAAACGGTCCGTTGGCCTCAAAAAACGGCAGAAATGTCAGCAGAGGTGGGGCGAGTGTTGTGGCGGGGGGCAGAGGGTCAGCCTTGCCCCTTCCCCAGCGCCTGCCGGAGACAGGGAGATTGGGCCAGGCAGAACTCGGCAGGCCTGAGGTAAAACACTGTCATTTTATTTTGGCAAATCTATTTGTAGACGTGAAGAAGCCATTAACCCAAACTCTTTGCTGTTTACCATGTAGGGGTTGCTGTGGGTGAAGTTTGGAGATGGGAATGTTTCCTCATTCCTGCTGTTTCTAGGGGTGGGAAGGAGAGCTATTTCCGCACTTAAGTAAAAAATGTGATTCAGCTTTTTAGCCAGACACAATTAGTAATTTTTAAGAACAGTTTCCAAGCTCAGCATTTTTTAAAATATGCTAAAATCCGCCTTTTTTATTGACCCGGACGTATGAGCAGTTGAAAAGAGAATTGGGGATGGGATTTTAGAAGGAAGAGGTGATCCACAAATTTATTAAGGTGTCCTGTCAAGCATTTTCTAAAAGGATGCTAGGTGTCGTTAGGGTGCTTCAGCTGTGCGGTGACGCCGGTCACTCTCTGGTCGTGTTGGGCAATTCATCTGTGCCCTTGACTTCTCCACCTCTTGTGCCGGAGGAAGAACACACCGCAGGCGGAAATCACCACTCCCCTTCTTGGAGGTGTCTTTCTTTGACTTCTTGTCTGCATAGGCATAAGTGATTTTGTATTAATGTTCCCCTGAATGACTGAGTAATGAACTTGAGTCTGCACCTTTCAAGGTGCTGTCAGTCGCCTGCCGTAGCAGGACTCCTGCCTGCGCCGGGGACCGCTCAGGGCTGTGCTCCCCTGGGGATGCTGCCTGGAGGGGACGCCAGAGAATCAGGGTCTCAAAACACCCTGGTGAACATATCAGTAGCGTTGAGGGTTGTAAATGAGCGTGGAAATGTTTTGCTCGTGTTTCCTGAGAGGTTTTTGTTCCTCACCTGCAGTCTGATCAAATCTCCTGCCCTGCTACAGGATATCCGCTCTTCTCACGCGTTCGTGTGGCAGGGATATGAGACTCCCTGCTCAGATAAGCCTCTGAGTTTGACTTTGTGGGCTGAAAGTGTAACTAAAAACCACCCGTGGCTTTGCAGTAATATTTTGTTTTTCATAAATGCAGGCCTTCTAGCCTCTGTCAGTCTGTGCTGCTCAGAGATGGATAGCCTTGAACAAGCATGCTGTCTGCTGCCGACGTAGTATTGATAAGTGCTTAAAGAAGCGCTGAGCATCCTTCTTTATCAAGGGGATTGCATCTCCGGTAAGGAAAGGAACAATAGGAGTTGGATTGATATTTGATTTGAATGAGAGGGATTTCTTAGATCCTTCGGTCTAGCTAGGAGATGAAAGATAAGCCTTATAGAAGAATTGCATATGGTCTCTGAAATACCCAACAAAACTCTGGTCCCTCTCCCCGTAGGCTACTTAGCCGAGAAGCTCAGCCCTGTATCTTCTGTAGATAAAAATTGCTGTCAAATCTGTCTAAACTCACTGCTTTCAGAAAATGTGTCACCGAGGTGAAGATTTAAATCAGGCTTTTAAATTCCACTGCCAGTGGTAAAACACATTTCACAACACCACATTAATTGGTGAATTACAATTGATTTCCTGTAGAAGCACATATTATGTTCTCAATAATACCACATGACGCACCATAATTAGTATTGTTACGGTGGATTCTGAATTAATTATTAATGTCTTGCTACTTACTTTAATGCCTCTGCTTGGGTCATTTGCACCTCTGACAAGAAACTGACGTTAAGTGCCACTTTTGCGTTTACTCTCACTGTGATCCTGACGACTGTAGCTGGGGATCTGCTTAAATGGAGTCTAACATTCTTCTTTATGAAAGAAAAGGTTGCCCAAAGCCCGTGGTCCTTCATACCCCGTGGAGCACATCAGTGGGTGCTGGTTTGTGGTGATGGACTTCTTAAAGGTAGTGAGACCACAAGGGTACTTTGAGCTTTCCTGGGTTCACCACTGGCCCGGGGTTCATCTGAACTGTTGGTGTGATGGGGAAGGCTGGTGACCCCTTCTTGACTGTGTGTAGTATACAGTGCCCTGATTGAACTCTGCTGCTCATAAAACTGGTTTACTGGCATTTACAAGGAGCGGTAAGGGGAGGAGAGCAAAATAGCCAGAAAAAGCTAAGAAAGCTTGAAGTCGGTGTGTAGTGGCTTTGAGGGACCCACCCTGACTTACAGGGTATATTATAGGCAGTGGATAAGGATGGAGGCAAGAAATTACTATTATGCATCAGAAATACTCACAATTTTTGTGGTTTAATTGGAGATGTGCGTCTTTTCTGTATATCAAATAATGGCAGTTGGTATGAGACAGGTTACTTTACCCGTCTTCCCCTCCTTGAAATGTTTTCTTCATTCAAGTTGGTTTCCTCCTCCTCTCCACCCTATTTACTCTAACCAGTGAAATACTAATGAAATATTCTGTATTATAATGTAAAGTTGTTTTTCACTGCCCTTTTTCCTGTGTATTTTCTGCTTAGGGTCTTTCAGTTGAATACAAAAAAGTGAGAGAAGTCTTAACAAATACAGTGACTTCCTTTAAAATTAGACTAGACTGTGAGAGCCTTCAAGGTGCGAAGTGTACAGAGCATTCACTCAAGTATACATCAACTTAGGAAATATTTTAAAGACTGTAAATCACAGTACCATATAAATAAAAATATTTTGGGGGTCATGTTCACCAGGCAAGCTGTTCTTTGTGATCATGAATAAATATAAATACGAAGTTGAGTGCTCCGGAGATGAGCAGTGGTTGAGATTTGTGTTCAGTTTACAAATGGAGCTGTTTTTCTGAAGCAAGATGAGGTCTGGCTGTACCGGTCTGATAGCAAGCAAGATGTGGACTTGGAGGTATGTTTATTCAAGAACAGTATGTCCGAATGAGCCTTGAGGAATACCAAATCAGGCTCAGCTTTGATGAGCTAACTTTAAATATGAGAAGTTTAATTGGGAGTGATACAGCATTAATTTTTACTGTTAGAACAACATAGCATTTGACTAAGGAAAGAAATACATGCCTCATGAAACAACAAATAGGATCATTTTATAAATTAGCCATTGATTTTATGACATACACATGATAAACTTATGATGTTAATCGTTATTAACCATGTTGAATAAAAGGCACTGCTCTTCTTTCTGAAGAAAGAAAATTATCAACTTCACAGTTCCAAATCCATACAGAATTTTTTTTTGAAAGAATGTACTGTAAAAAAAAGAAGTATTTCTGTCATGGCAAGACTGTGTAGTGAATTAAAATTTCTGATTTATAAGCTGAGAATCTTATTCATTATGAACTTTACAAAATAACTGCTATCTTGAGTCAGCTGAAAGATTCATCAAGCCCCAAAACTTTTCTTTGGCAGTGGTCTCTAACACATGCTTAGGGAGTATTAGAAGTTTGATTCTTCCCTGATAAATGCTTTCAGTGATCAATGACAGACCCTGTGCGCTTTCTTCAAATATTTTGTATTGATGATGATCTTTTGTAATACTTCATACTGTTGTAAAATCGCAGTATTGGATTCAATTTATACCTGACATTGCAAATTATGGCAGTTTTTCAGAGATATTTTGGGGGTAGGTAGTGAGTATAAAAAAGTGAAATATGTATTGAGCTATTAAGGACACATAGATGAAAAATGCAGAAAATATTCACGCTGATAATTAAATAAAAAACGTTTAGTCTGATGTCAAGACAGAAATCCATCTTTGTGCCAAAAGTCTTGAACTAGCTACAGCTTTTCTGTTTTGGTGCTGCAGCGATCAGGTTTATCTATGTAAAATCAGGCTCCTGGACACAATTAGCCCTCAGTGTTCTTAAATTTGGAGTCTAGAGACTCAAAGTCCTCGTTACCTTTCTGATCTTTGGTACGAACATCAGTGTATGAGACAAGACCAATGTATTTTAATTATGTATACTTCAGCATGACAATGTTCTGTTCTCTCCTGTGGTCAAAAATGGCACGAAGCAGTGCGATGTTGAATGATGTGCTCATGCACTGTTAAACCTGAGAAAGATCTCTAATTATAGGCAGTAATTAGTATAAGGATTTTTATAAATCTTTTGAGTGAAAAGAGGAACATAATGCTGATCAAGTATGCATCCGTGTTTTAAAAGAAATATTCCTCAGCCTTCATGGTTCACCACATCATCTGATACGAGTTTCAGCCACAACAGCTAATTGGGGCTTGAGGTGAATTAATGTTCTCATCTTTAAAGGAAAAAAAAGCAACAAACAAAGAAGCAAAACAGAGCAAACTGCCAAACCTGGCTGCTTACAGCCAATTTCTGTCTTTTCTCAATCCTGGGTGAGCTAGGGAGTCTTGTTGACATTTGAATCTCCGGCTCCCGATTAGCCGGCTCTGCTCCCAGCCCGTGGGAGAGCATGAAAAGGCACCGGTGGCCAGGCCGGATTCCTGGAGAATGGCTTGTTCTGGTGCAGAGCCAGCGCCGGGCTCTGGAGGGGCTGGGGATTGCTGCCCACAAACGTACAGCCCTCAGTCTTGCTGCTTGGACTTGCAGGAGGTGACGCTACCATGGATATTAATCCCTGGCTTTAAGATTACTTGTAATAGGGAAACCAGTTCTGTGTTCTCAACAGATGGCAAATGTTTTCATCTACTTTTTTTTTGCTAAGAAGGTTTTATCCTTAACAGTTTTTTTATATTATTTCCACCAAATTTTCTTGGATGCAAATGCTGTGTTTTTATTTCGTTTTGGTTCTTACTTGGCTATAAAATTCATCTTAAATAATGTGGGTTATGCTTGTTTTAATTTTCCACTATCATTTTAACACTGGCAGCTTAAAGTATATTTATGATGCAATCCAGTGTTGGAAAATGAGCTGTAATATACATTATACTCAGCTTCCTACAATGTAAAAATATCTTTGCAGTTATATTCTAAGCAATAACTGTCTTTAGGGGCTAAAAAAGCACATGCAGTTTACTTTGTTTCTTAAAGTTAATCATCACAACTCAAATGTAAACTTAAAAAGCATTAAATGCCGAGATAAAATGTAAGGAGTATTTTGTGGTTTAAAACCATGAAAGATAATACAAAACATTTTATTGCAAAGGGAACTTTGTATTTCCTTCTGCAGAAATGCGCTCTAATAACTGATGATCAAACAGACTCTTACATTGGCCACATACAAAGCGACGGTGGCAGCATACCGGATTAGAGGCAGCGACCTGCGCCATTCCGGCTGAGTAGCCAACCAAGGAGGAAACTGCTGAATTCCTAATTTTCATCCAAGTGACTTGTTACTTTTCATGCTCTTTGCCCTCTGTCTTATCTCGAATCTATTGAGAACATAAATTTCACTGATGCGGGTTTTTTATTTATTTATTTTAAGTATATTTTGTGAACAGAGAGAAAACAGCAGAAAGATGAAACAGAACAGAGATTTCGCTTACCTTCATGTTTTCACCCCATGTGTGAATTTCCAGGGCTGTTAGTAGAAATAGCCAGCCAAACGCCCGTGCAGCATTTACAGTGTTGAGCAGCCTCCTCTGGCTTGTTTCCTGCATGATTCATGACTCTTTCCTTGGTATAAGTAATTGGAATTCTGCTTCTTGCTGAGAGAGTTTGAATAATGTGTCTTCAGAATGGGCTCAGTCCTTAAGTGGGGAAATACCAGCATTAAAAGCAACGGCCTTTTGGTCAGGACCAGCAAGTTGTGTGTCACAAAATACTTTACTTTTGGAAAGTTCTGTACAGATCAACTGTAACAAGAGTAAAATAGGTTACGCAGATTGGCTAAAATATATTTAAAATAATATATGAGAAGAGGAAGAAAATACTCTTTCTCGTTAAATAAGCCCAGCAGGTAGGATGGCGTTGTTAGTGTGGTAGAAGGGATATTTCCCATTATGAAATATATTTGTATGACATGAAATGTCTGGGACTAAAAGCAATTTATATGTAACTTAAGGAATAATCAATATTGATTTGGAATGAAGAATGCTATAATCTTGCTTTTGAAAGATTCATACAACTTGCAATTGTATGAAAACTTGATTCTATTACACCTTCCCTGCAGCAACAGGCTATAAAGATTGATTATACATTAAAAGCAATATTTGGGTGAAAAAATATGCTACACAGACTTTCAGCTGTCTTTTCTCTAGCTGCCTTTGCTCTCTCTTTTCGGATGTGGAAGCATGAGCGTTTCCAAGAGGGCCACAGGCAGACCCCGGTAGTGCAACAATATCTAACACTTAGACAGCAGTACTACACCTTTGCAGCACTCCATAAAGGAATGAATCCATTCTCAAAACACCTTTGAAGGAAGAACTCTTTGAATATTGAGTATGAAAAGGGATTAATGAACAATCATATTTGTAACTTATTTTTAATTTTCCAGGAATACTTGTTCAAACAAGTTCCTGCTTACAAGGTGGTTCATGAGTAAGAAAAACATTTGTAAATACCCAAGAAAAATACACTGTATGCTCAAGCATTTGCATCAGTAGAATTTGATCGCCTTGAAATCTCTTTTGGAGATTAGGGAACAAAAGCAAATTCTACTTCAAAAGGTTACTAATGCATAGTTCAAGGTGTAAATGATATGTACTCAAAGTGGTGATTCTGGCAAGTGGTATGTATTGGCAGCTTTGCCTGGTTTTTGGTAGTGCATGGACACATGCATTTTCCTATTTGCTTTAGCTAGTGCTTCAGAATCTACATTTTTATTAACTGCGCTAAAAAAACCCTGACACGCAAATAATGCTGTGGTTTTGCTTGAAAAACGTACCTCCAGAGTGTGAAAGAGAAATGTGTAACCATTCGTTTTTCATTTCTGCAGCCGACTAGAGGTAGAAGTTCTGGGCAAAGCATGCTTTGTGTCTTGCTGGTTTGCGGGTTCTCGCTCAGGAGCCTGGCGATGGAACTGAACCATCGCTGCCGCTTGCCGTGCGAGGGCTGAGTAAGCCCCAGCAAGAAAAGGCAGCGCAGTAATGTTCTGAAAAGCTGCGGAATCTGGTGAGAGTAGCTTTTGTCCACCCAGTTTGCAGTTAGTGATGCTGGGGATTTCAAGAAGTTTTCTGGGTGTATAGAAAGGCACCGTTCGGGGCTTCTCCTACAAACAAAAGTCACTGCTTAGGGCTGTCTGTTTGATGAAACAAAGAGAAATACTTCCTTTAATGTTCTACTAACTTTGAGAAAGCAGCACAGCAATACTCCAGTAGCACACCACAATAGGGCTTTCATTTTTCTCCATTTCAGTGCATATACCCTCTTTTACTACCTCAGTGTATTTGTTGGAGAAGGTTTTTGATTTCTCTTTTTTCAGTCACTTCCAAATTTTCCATAAGTCTGGCACTTGGTAGGAGTTCCTGTGCAATAGGTGTGAGCAGACCTACTGCCTGAAATCCATCCAGCCTTCTCCAATCCTTTATCAGTTTATTACGGGAAAAGTTATCCTTAGGGGCTCGTGTGTTAAACCGTTCATTTGAAGGTGTGCAGTAGGGCTGTTGCTTCCTGTGCAGTGCTTGCGTACACATTTACTGTTGGGAAAACCTGCACAGAAATACGGCAGCTTTACTGCACAGCAGCCCTCTGACCAGAGCCGAGTTTCTGGTTAGTTGTTGGTGGTGCTGAGGTAGTGCAAGTTGCAGGGTAATTATTGGGATAAAACATGGCATTAGCTATTGCCACGTAATGTGACAGCTGGTCTGGGTCACTTACACCAACAGTGGGTGTAAACAGAATCGGTGTGCAGGAGGTATAGCCCATGTGTTGAGGAGGATGAGGGTTATTTAATAACTGACACAAAAAGAAGTGGAAGCCCAAAGTAAACGTGGAAGGTTTCCAATATCACCAAGATTGCATGGAAGAAGAAATTTGTACAAAGCCTAAATTGAGAATGTACTTGGGAATTGTGCTTGTTCTCAAGACTTCAAATCACACGTGTGCTTCCCCTGCTACTGCAGCATGTTGTCTATTAAAGTTCTTTGGTACTTTTCTAACAAAATCCTGCTGACCAGTTGCTGTAGATTGCACTGTACAATCGCTTGAAGCCACAGTACCAAATACTTGAAAACATTTGGAGTCCTAAATGTAGTAAGAGTTGTTTGTTTGCAGCGGACAAGGATTTTGCGCAGAGGTTGCTAGACATTGGGGAAGCTGTTTGTCAGGAGATGCTCTATTTTGCTGGTTCATGACTCAGAAGCGGTAAGTGGATTTGGATTTGGAATCCAAACCAACTGCCACTGTGGTAATATTGTAAATTATAATATGAAAATATAGTTTGTCTATGATGTGTAACTTTCTTTTTTTCTAGTTTTCTGAACATTCCTGAATATTTTTACTTAGTGGAGATGGTGAAGGGTATCCATGCTTAGGTGATTCAGAGGACTGGGTTCAGAACCAGAGCCTCAGAGGTCTATTAGCCACACAGAAACAATGCTGTGAAGAGAGGAGCTGCGTTGCCATCATGGTAATTCCAAACAGATTTCAAACTGTGACCATAAAATAGTTCTCAAGGCAGGTTAGATGTGATTTTTTATTTTTTTTTCAAATGTGCTTCTCTGTCGTGAGGATAACTTCCTGTTTTTCTTGATTTTCCTCTTTAGAAGTCCGGATCTTTCATTTTCATTGCATTAAATTCCTAAAGAGTTTTGTCTTTTAAATTCAAATGATGTATTGGCTTGGAAATAAATGCATGAATGTCAAAGTAAATCAATGAAATAATATCAAAGAATAATAGGAATGAATGAGGCAAACATGGCTACAAATGGGAAACAATATGAAATCCTGATCATTCCAATTCGACATACATCAGTTCGTGGTGAGGCTATATGTACATTAAGTTAACTATGCACGTAAACATTTGCAGGGTTGAGATCTGACTTAATATTGTGTCACGGAAGTGTGTACTTAAATGCATATACAAATTAAAACACATAGGAGAAAACATATTAAAATGGAATCGACTACACAAGGCTTAAAAGTGTCCCCAAACTAATACTGTTGTGTAATTTTTAATTGAAAACAGTTAGGGACCTGTTTTTCTATATGTAGTACCGTATCTAAGCAACATGTACCCATTCTTTATAGGGTATTGTAATTGGAGGAAATACTCAAGCAAAGCTCAGCTTTGTTCCTTCGTCACCTTTACCAGTAAAAAGTGGTTTTGGTGTAGGATCTTACAGCGTAACGTTATCATGGTCTTCTTCTATGGCAGCAAAACCCTACTGAAACTGGGAAAACCTCAGCTCAAAACCAATACAGACACATTGCTTAGACTCGGTCCTCATGTTTTGGTAAAAATAGGCACAATTCAGAGAGTCCAGACCTGTAGAGATGTGTCCCGTTTCAGGTTTATATGCACCTAAATTCCACGATAGTCAGGTCAGTGCAAAAGCTCACCTTTGAACCATATCAGTAGAAAGACAAGGGATAGCATCGTGCATAGTAGTAGCCACAATACGCTGGTCCCTGAAATACCAGCTTGTGTTCAAGCCCAGCAGCTTTTTGATGTTTGTAATCTTGCCACTCTCTTTTCTTTTCTCTTTCTCTATTTTTTTGGGAACAATAATAAACCTGTGGAAAGACATGGCTGTTGTCGTGCTGATCTGAGGTTTGAAAAATGTGAGTTGGCTTAAACGCGGTTGTGGGGACTCTGCTCTTGCCGAGCTAGGGTGGTCTGGTTTTTAATAATTCTCTTCCGCCACCTCTGCGCGTCCTCCATTTCCTTCAAAAGTCTATACTGAGTGACCCAAAGCAAAAAGTGATATTGTAGCAACAGGCAGTGAAATTGCAGGGATATAAATTATATATCAGGCAAGCTCTGGCTATAGTACAGAGAGACCTGAACATGCCCGTTCCCGTTGCCTGGCGAGTCCCCTGTCTGTAGCGGTCAGCAAACTGCTGTCCCGGGGGAGGCTGTAATAGCCAGCCCTTGGATGAGTTTGTTTGGCAGCCCGCTGACCCCCGGCTCCGGTACTAATCTCTGATCAGTAACCATCTGCTCAATGCAACCCAAACGACTAAGCACTTTTCTAACTGTCAGGGATGACCTGGAGAAACTCATGGGGGAAATAAAACTATCAGCCCCTGATTGGAATACTGATAGCCATCATTTAGTGTGGTGCTGCAGGAAACCAAATTACGCCTGTGCTCCCTGCCTCACTGCTCAGCAATGTTGTCAATTTGAAGTTAAATCTTCTTGATCAATCCGGGCTCAATTTTGCCACCTTTTGTTGTATTGAATTACGCTTCCTAATGGGAATCGTCTCCAGTAATCCAGTGCTATGCATCACTCTGTAAGAAAGTGCAGTTACAGGATGTGGTGTTTTAAAAACAGTTTGTGCGTGTTCTTGGCTTACTTGGACGAGGCTCTCATCTGAGTTTTTCGGCAAGTCTGGAGTCATTTCTTCGGAGTGAAAGGTATTGTGGTAGTTTCACTGTGGTGCAAACACGCAAAGTTGAGTCATTGGAAATCATTCTATGTGGAGGAGAGAGTTACTTTTGACTTGCCCGAGTCTTTAATTTGCTGCGGGGGTAAAGCAGAGAGGCTTTTATAGTTACTCATCTTCGAGCAGAAAACAGACTTTCTGGCTGTGGCTTGTGTAAACCCGTGGAAGCCAAAGACCTAAAATATGAATGCTTTGTCAGTCGGCATCAGCTGATTTCCTAAACATCTGTTCAGTCGTTACCATATTAAATCTGCAGTACCACAAATGTCTGCATGTTAGAGCAGTGATCTGTATTTTAGATGCCCTAATAGAGTTTTAAATGTTATTTCATTACCTAGGTCACAGGACACAGAGAGAAATAAAGATGTTTGTGAAAACTCTGAGCCAAAGACTGCAATCCTCTCTTGGCGTGGCACCCTTGATGCAGTATCGTGGCAATACCAGCCAACAAAAACTGATCATTCACCAACACCACATGGTTTTCCGTACCTGTGAGACTGGTCTTCTGACCCTCTCTCTGCTGCCCTTGGTGGGTTGGTCTGACACTTCTGCATTGACTGCACAAGTCAGGTAGCACACGTGACAGGTTAATACCATATTAAAGGGTTTGAAAACAAATAGCAAGGCGACCAAGATTTTCATGCAGGAGCTTCTTTTGTTTGGTGTGCTGTCTGGTGGTTTTTCTTCCCAGTGGGCAAAGACTGCGCAGAAATAAGACTTTAATATTGATAATGTGAAAGATTCAAATTCTGATGCGTATTCCTAGGCCAAATGTGTTGTGAGTAGTGGGCAAGTGCTCTGTAGTCTTTCCTAAATCAAAGCGCTCCATTTCTTACAGGTGAGTCCTGGGTAGGAGTGCATTTCTGACCGTGTTCAGTTTTTGGAAAATGCAAATAGATTTGTCATGCTAAAAAAGTCTCAGGAAAGAACTGGAGCACTGGAAAGGTGGTTTAAAAAATAAATTATATATAGATAAGGGAGTTTCTTTTCTTTCATCTAATTCTTTGGATCTTTGAAACGAACTTGGCTCATGGATTTATAGGGGTTGACTTATAACCATGCCGTTTTACTGTGTTGTCTAATTTTCATTCTTTGTTGATGCAGTGATTACTGATAGCTTGTGAAATAGTTTCTCTTTGCTGCTAAAGAGTCTGCTTGCAACTTGTGCAATCACTTGTATCTTGACATTTATTCCAAGATGCACTTAATACCTATGTATATATATATGGGTCCTCTTTAGCCTGGATAGTCCTATAAATACTGAAAAGGGCATGAACACCGCTTTCAAATGGACTGTCTCAGGAGAAAAGCTGCAAGATGGACTGTGTTTTTCTGTATATTTGATGACCACTGAAAATTTACTGTAAACTGCTTGGAAAGCGAGGGATTGTATGGGAAGAGGGAGATGCATTTGACAGAATCAAAACGATGAGGAGAGATGCAGCGAGCAGATGTGGGGAGACTTCTGTGAGGGAGTTCAGGCATTGAACTCAAGGCTAAAGGGGGTATGCAGTGGGATAAGCAACAGCTAAATTGGGGCTGGCAAAGGTTTTCATGCAAGAGCCCTCAGTGTTTCAGTTCTGGTGCTGTCTGGTGGCCCCAATCCATGATTCGGCTCCTGGGTGGGATTGACCAAGCAGCTCCCTCAGGCTGGGACAGCCTGAGCCGAGGCTGTGCTCAGATCTTGCCTGGGCTTGCGGCCAGGGGCCCTTGGATGCCAGTCGGCAGTGCTTCAGAAGGGCAGATGGAGCACAAAGCTCATGCCTTTGTGTTTCCATCGCCACTTGTAGCACACAGTCAGAGCATGGTGTACCTGGCTCCCGTTTCCCACGTGTGGAGGTGCAGCCCACTCATTTCTTGTTGGGGCTTTGCCTGGACCTGGCTCTGTTCCCACCTCCAACGGGCTGGGAGCGACGAGCTTTCTCTGGTGTGCATCAGCCAAGGGCTCAGAGGAGGGCGATGCCAAGGCAGCACACTGCCTGCTGGAGTTGGAAGATGCTGACCCATATATTGTGTTGTAGCAATGCCTTCCTTCCCTGCCCTCCTCTGAGGGCACTGCGCCTGGCTCGAGTGCCATAGTGCTGGGACTTGATGCTGGGCAGTGAATCGCTGCAGCCACAATCCGAGCAGCTGGAACTTAATCACTCCAGCTATCCTTAATTAAGCCTCTGAATACCCCTGTTTGCTCGCCAAGTTAGTGTTAGCCCAGTCCTACAGATGGTGAAACTGAGACACAAGGAGGTTAAGTAACTTGCCCAAGGCTGTGCAGTGAATGGTGACAGAGCTGGGATTGGAGCTTGCGAGTTCTTGACTCCCGCGCTCTGCTGGACCGTGCTGCCCAGCCCACCGGGTTGTTCGTGCATGCTGCACGCATCAGAGCGCTCCCAGACAGAAAATCTTGTCTCCCATCTCCAGGGAAAAATCTGTTGTCCTCTCAGCACAATCAAATCATTTATTGATTCAGTTTTAACTGTTACTTCAGCTTCTCAGATGATTCCCCCAGTCCTTGCAGGATCACCTAGCTGATCGTAAAGGATACTTTATCATTTATGCACTACCTGGAAATCCATAGGTGTGGAGTAGCTTTCATTGTTCACGTGCTCTTTGAAAGCCTTCTCGGCATCATGCCATTAATGTGAAATCACAGGCTAGCTGAGGAGCTCTTCTTTTTACTGACCATATATACCTTATGGTCGTTAACAGGTGCTTTGCAAATGGTGGGTGGTGCATCAGTATCATCCTAGGAGATACTGACACAAATACTGGGCTTACACAAGGAGCCGTTATTTTTCAGAGATACTTTGTGCTGAAAAGGTCACCTCTTCCTGTTACAGGCACTTGCATTTTTCACCAGTTCAATTCCCAGCTTACTCCAGAGACGTGTTCCTCTCCTGCCGTTGCAGGGAAGGCTCTGTCAGCTGTTGCATGACGCCTTCCCCAGCCCCATCATACCTCACCTCTCCATAGCGTGGTGAGACCCCAGAGCCTAGCAGACCCCTTCCATCCTTTGCGTTGCATAGACACCCTGGGGTTCCCCACAGCCGGCATCCGCCCCCTGTTTCACTGCGTAGTTGATGTGGCTGGCTCGGGAAGCAGGACCCCTGCCCAGCTGCGGTGCACAGGGGAAGTCTCGGTGTGGCCCCTGCACCGCTGCTCCTGCAGTGGTTTCTGCAGCTCTCAGCAAGTGGGGTGCTGGGACTCTTGCTAGATTAGGGGCTGCCCCACACTTGTGTCGAGCACCTCGGGCTGTGCTGTTGAGGATGGTGGGGTGCACCCCTCAAACTCTGGAGCGAGAGGGGCACCATTTGGCTCTCAGATTTCACGTTGTGAAGCAACTTGTTCATGTGATAATCTCCTAAGGATTAAAAGGGCTAAAAAAAATATGTTTGGTTATGTGATTGTAATGCCACGGATGGATGGATGGATGGATGGATGGATGGATGGATGGATGACAAAGAGGAGAACGCAGCTCCTGGCTACCAGGCTTTCGCTGCAAACTCTGCTTCAGATTGTTTAAATGTTTTTCTCTTTCATTCTGCATGTTGTGCATCTCCACACTTCCAGCTTCCTGCCACTACGACAATGTGAGATGTCAAAAGAGAATGATTATTCCTGCAGTATCTCTAGCTCAACTGGAAGCAGTAAGTGCCAGAAATGTTAGGCAAACGCCTGTTCTGATTAGGCTGCCAGCTTCGTTTTGCCGGCCCAGAAGGTTCAGGTAGGTTGAGTAAGCCTTGGATAAGAAGCCATGCTTCTGGGCGCTTATCTGAACTCAACAGCCAAACTGTTTGAGATCTGCCCGGTGCTTCTTGAGACCAGATGCAAACCCATATTGTGCTTGCAGGGCTGGAGGGAGAGCTGGCATGCTTGTTTATGCATGCTTAACAGTTATGAGGATATTAATTACTATTATTTAGCAATATTCTACTATTAGAACGCAATTTTAAAAGAAGTATTTCTGATTATTTATTTTCATCTACTTGGTTCTCTATTCACTTGATCAAGGCTGAGTAAATAATTCAAGTATTTTCCTTTTAGGAATTCCTTATTAGAGATTTGACCGTGAAATCCTTAGAGTGGTTCCATATTTGAAATTATTTGCTAAAAGTCTTTGAGGCATCATTCTGGGGTTTTGCTTTCTTTTTGGATTGCGATTATTACTGAAATTTGTGGTACTGGATTCTGTATTATCCCGTGCTTTAGTTTCCTTGTCTGTATTTGACTGTTACATAATTACCCAGCACAGTATAAACTGAACTTTAGAATTTAATACACGGTTGCAAATTATTTACAAGCTCAAAATCTGTTGTTGTCTTATTCCTCAATGTTAGCTACAAAACCTGAATGCTTGAATGTTGTGGAAAGCGATAACAAAAGCTTTGTAAATGTGGTTGAGCTGAATCTGAATCTTGGCTTTCAAATTCAAGAAACCTTTTTCCCCTCACTCTGTTTCGCTCTAATTTCTATTGTAGTCCAGATTTACAGAGGCCTTGAGTTTATCTGTGAATCTGATTGCATTTACTGTAGTTTTCTGTGTTGGCAATCCATAAATACATTCTTCTGCCGACAATATCTGGATGCCCATCACTGCTGCCGGGGAGCGCGGCAGCTGTCGGGAGCAGGGAAGGAGGAGGCGAGCAGGGGGTTAAACTGCCCTTCGCCCTGGCATCTCAGCCATGTCAAGGGAACCAGTAATATCTTCTATCCTCCGAGTAAATACATAAACAAATAACAATCCCTAAGAGCTCGAGATGGAAGGAAGTACAATATCGATGAGAATTCAGTTCAGACCTCAGGTATGCTTCAGGCATTTCAGGACAAAGAATCGCTTTGTTCTGGGCGGGACTTGAGGGAAGCAGAGGCCATCGTTTGTCCTCTTGCAGTCGATTGAAGTTTAGAGTTCTGAAAATGTTTTCAGAAGGAAAGTGGTACCATTGCTGGTTTGGCAGAGCAATAAAAGGAATACTCAAATGTACCAATTAAAAGGTGTGAATGGCATTTTTATGGCTTTGTTCTCATGCAGACTTCGAGCAAGAAATGCATCCTGTATTGTAAGCTTGCTTTGGTCTGAAATGATTCACTCTGATTTATATTCTTTAATTAAAGGCTTTTAACATTTAATTATATTGGGAAAATAGCATTGGTGCTTAGGTCAGTTTATGGCACAGGAAATAATCTTATTTTTATTTTCTAGGCTGTGATTGCAAAACAGAACTTCAGAATCTCCCTGAGCGGGCAAACCTCACAAAACATTAGGTGTGCAGAATTGTGCATGCACTTGCACAGCTTGCATAGCAACCCAATTATTGCACTTACCTGCTTTGCATGCATAATCACATTAATTACTTGGGCAAGCTAGCTATGCATTATGCATATTTTTACAATCACTGGTTGTACTGTACACTTGTAAATATAACTGAGCTTTTTCTAACTGTAGTATATAATGTAATGAGAAAATTATCTGTGGAGTGGTAAAGTGGTAGCTTCTATATTGCCAGGAAGGATTTCCAGCATGCAGCAATTCTAGCTGTGAACATATCTGATTAAATTACATGAGTTTAGAGTGAAAGTTGAATCAGTAAAAAGTGTTTTCATCTTCTTACTGAAGGCCAAAATTTTCAAGCTGGGTGTTCAGCATTCTGTACCAATTTTTCTTTTCTTCATCATAATCCCCTCAAATAATATAAATAAACGACCTCATAAAATTGATACATGCTTAACAATTAAAATGAAAAAATTCAACTGATAACCCTCAAATTGTACAGTACATATTTAGCTTCCAGGAGGTGTCTGTATTCTGCAAGTCCACTTAGCTTTTTATCTTAAATTCTTGGATACAAGCCTACCCTTCCAAAACTCTCAACACAAAACTATCTCACAGGTTGTCTCTATCTGCCTGCCAAAAACTGTTGAAGCAGAAAGGGGAAAAGATGAGGACTGCAAAGAATCCACGCTTCTTCTGTCACTCAGAGATAGCAGGGTGGCTCTCTTTTCTCTTCCTGGCACTGTTCTCTTTCTTACCTTTGGCACTATTGTTCCTCGCTGGCCTCCAGTTTTTGTCTTGATTAAGTATGCAATTTGGATATTGGTGCAAGGCTTTTCCGTTCATTAGATGATGTCACGATTTCCAGGCACTGCATATGTTGCATTGCTAGGTAGCACTTAGCAATGTTTGGATCCCCATCTGTTACCTCAATTTGGCACATTGTGCGTGCACTTTAAACTCTAAAATGTTATGACACTGTTTCCTACGTTCCTGGGTGCCAGGTGGATTGGAGCCATTCCTCGAAGGATGTGCGTGTGCGGTGTAAAGGAGTAAATAACTTGGAATGGGCATTTGTCCTTGCTGTGAAGGACTGAGGGTGTCATTGTTCAATACCCAGCACAACCTGAGCCAGATACTTCCCAGAGTAATACTCCAGCTTCGTGTTAATTATTTACTGAAAAGATGACAGCTGTTTGGACATCGTTGATGGTTGTTGTGTTTGTTTCGGTAAACCGCACTCGTCTCTTATAGCAGAGGTACTTTCCCATTACTGCGTCTTAGCGCATCGCAGAAGTACATGGTTGTATAAACTTCCCGCAGCGTGTCTGCGGATTTGATAATCTTCCCACAGCCGATGTGTTGTATTTGTCTCTTCCCCATGTAAAGGTAGTGAGAACCACATCCGTCCTTGTCTCTGCGTCCGTTCTGTCAGCTGATGGCTTACCTGGTAAAGCTTTGAAAGAGTTCTCTGTCTCCCAAGCCATCTTTACCATCTCCCTTTCTCTATGTATTTTCCATGTTTGTTAAAACTTACAAGCCATCTTTCTCCTTTTTTCTTCACCCTTTTTCCCTGGTTTGAGCGGAGGGTTGGTCCAGGTGATTCCTGAGGTCCCTTCCAGCCTAAATTGTTCGATAGTGGTCGTTCACTCCTGCTCCTCCTGCCTCTCTTCTCACTGCAAGTACCTACTGGGCACCTCCGCAGCTTGTATGGAGCCATAAGCACTGGGTGGTGAAGTCAGAAGCAAGCATTTGAATTATTTTACACAAAAATGATGAAATACCCTCAAAATAACTGCACCATCAGTGACCTAAATACTCAGTTCTGTCTGTGTTTCTCCTAAAATTCATCAGAATTTAACTCCCTGTTGTGTTGGTAGACTTGAGAATTGCATTAAAAGAGCTCGAAACTGGAGGAAGTAATAAACTGGTTTGTAGACAGTGCAAATATTTCAGTACTGACCCATTTCCAACACGTTATTTTTAGTGTATGACATTTTGCATCACTTTGCATTGAGATTTGATGTGACAGTATTAATAAACTTAAAACAAGAAGAAACAGAAAAAAGCCATTTTTCTGGGCAAGTACTGCTTAAATTCCTACAGTCTGAAAGAGCCAAGGGTAGGGACCGGGAGAGCGGCACCCTCAGGGGCCGGCGTCTCCCATATGATACCTACAAAAAGGTATCATGTAACAAGATGGTACATTTAACCAAACCTCTCAAAATCATTTTATAATTTATCAGTCACCGCCTCAGGAGCCCAAGGGATTTAAGCACAAAGAACAGCAGAATCAAGCAGAATCCCATTAATGGAAAGGGTGACAGGGCTGGAAAACTAGAGGATTGGTTTTGATAAGCTGTTTGGTTTGCCCCAGCCTTAACACACGTCTCCTGACGGCAGGGTGGTGACTCTGACCCGAAGGGCCCGGCAATTATAAAAGCGGGCCTGCCGGCACCGGGCAGGGAGAAGCAGCAAGAAAAGAGACCAAGACGCTGGCTCTTGGGCAGCACAGGTAAAATTGAATCTCCTGGTACTCTGTGCGACTGCGCTGCCACGTCCTGGGCCAAAGACGGGAGGTTTGTACTCGGAAATTCATCTCTCATGTTTGCTTTGCTGCTGTACAGGAATCTCATAAAAGGCATCATCTGATGATGATTTTTTCCCATGTTTTTTCTGGATTTTCCAACTTTTAAATATCTTTGATGAATGAGCTGCTGAATAGGGCTGACTACGATCTAATAATGCGATTGGACTCAGTAGCTGAAAGTTCATGGAGAAAAGAAGGAGGGAAGGAACAGTGCTCAGTGCTGCTGAGTTATGCGGCACTTGCATTAAAGTGTGGCATCTGGCAAGGTGTGCCTCTTGGACTCTGCGTAACAGGCAAAGTTTGCTTCGTTTAATTTATTTTAGCAATCTTTCAAGTATTTGCGCACTCTTTTTTCCAAAGGAACTAGAGTCTAAATGATGTTTACTCCCTGCGTTTCAGATCATGATTGACATACAGCATTAACAAATTGATATTGTTTGGTGTTTTGCATTTTTTCTAGAGTTTGCACTGTGTAGCTGTTCACTCTGCAGAGAAAGTAACAGAGCCCAGAAGCTTGACTCTGAAAGAATTCTGCTTTTAGTAAGAATGTTTGATTTTGCAGTTGTTGCCCAATTAACCACAGCTTTCTCCCCAACAGTAGCTGTCACCAAAACCAGAGAATGAATGCTTGATTGAATTGAAAAACTTATGATTTGGGCAACAGTTGAATTGTTGTCATCCTGTCCTGATTTATCTAAATGGTAATTACTTTCTTTATGTAACTTCGTGAGCAGGAAACAGTGTATGTTTCTAAAATGGATCTAAAAAGTGGGCACACAGGATGCTAAAAAAACCTGTTACAGTTTACAGGAAACGATCTTTTTCACGGCAGTTACAAAGAAGGGACTTCAGTGCTGTGAAAATGCATATTATTGGCTAGAGAAGAGGCCAGTATAGCCGGCATTTTAGCATCTTTTTAGTTTGACTGTGAAATACCAATTTCTGTTTTCCTAAATTCTGTTTGAACATTTTCCATGATCAGTCTTTTAAGCCAAGGAAATGTGTTTTGCATAGTCATCCAAAGCTAATTCCTGCTATTTCAGAGAGGAACTTTCCCATTTATTCTTGACTGCTTGGTTGTTTTCTTTAACTTGACCAGATGTGTGTTTCCTGCTACATGTGGGTAAGAGGGTTCAGACGAGAATGTGCAAAGAGATTTGAAAATGGCCCAAAGCGTGACTAGGTTGAAATATGACTTGTCCTTTAACTCATTCCTTTTGAGAAAAACAGTGCTACTCTCTGAATGCTAAAACTGCACAATCTGCAAAATATATTAGAGGATAAGAGATTTTGGCGGTTCCTGGCTGAGTGTATAGTGGACAAGGTTTTGAAATTCAGCATCCATTGAAAAGAATTTCTTTTATTTATTTATTTATTTTTTAAATGAGGCTTCTAAAAATACAGAGCTAGTAAATACAAGCCATTATGAGATTTTTTTTTATTTAATGGCATTCTTTTCTTTGTAACTGCTTTTGACTTCCTTGTGACCTGCAGTTTTAAGTATAGCTTTTGTCTCAAGGCGATAGTGCTACTAAAGCGGCTCAGTTTCTGTCTCGTGTATGTGCTGTACAGTTACAAACCACTGAGCCAAATTTAACCCTACTGTAAGTTCCTAAAAGTGAAATTGCACCACATAAGAAGAGTGAGGTTTGGATTGTGACTTAGTGAGATAAACAAACGATGGTTTCTTGGCAGGAAGAGGTCGAGATGCAGGGCTAGGGTAGGCGTAGCAAGACATGATTTGCAGCTGTAGTTGTTGCGTCCCAGAAGCAGCACTTGGAAGCACAGATGTGAAAGCTCTGCAGTAGCTGGAAGGTTGCAACCCCTGTTGTGTCCTGGATGAAGTGCTATCCGTGTTGCTGGGTTTGCCTCTTCTTCCTCTGCCGCCTCCTTATCCCCATCTTTATAAAGCTTCGTAAAACTTGTCTGTCCAAGAAGCACCCGGGTAGAAACGGATCCACAATCCAGGTGTGCTTTTGTCTACATTTCCAAGGATGTGCACACCCTGCTTCTAAATGTACTGCAACTCGTGGCTTATTCCAAGAGGCTTTTTCTTTGTGGATTGCTTTTCTGCAGCACGTAGGCAAATAAATTGTCAAGTGCCCAGAAAAGTGCTGTGAGCGCAAGCACGTAATTAGTTTTAGACAGAACATTCATTAAAGCAAGTCAGTGAGTTCCTTAAGAACTGTGGGGCCTGATCCTCAGGATCCCGACCTGCTGTAGCATCCTGCTGTGTCTACCCTGCGTCTGGAAGAGGAACTCTCTGCCAAAACGGTGTGTGAGCGTTCCTAAAGGTTGTGGGCAGTGAAGAGCACCGCTTAAAAGGAAAAGGGTTATCTAAAGTGATATAACATCTTAGGGACTGCAGGTGGTTTCAAGCTCTCTCTCCCTTACTTAGATCAGGTTACATTCACTTTCTACCTTTAAGTAAGTAGGAACTGAGTTTTAATTGTGGCTGCCTATGGGTCAGCTGCAGCTTGGGCTTGTGATTGATTGGGTCCTCCAGAGCAAGCCAGAATGAACACAGGATAGTCAGCAGGAGTAAACTCAGGCCAATTAGTTCCCAGTGCTATCGGCAATGCTATGGGAAATCCATTTTTTTATCAGTAAGACTGCAGCTTGCATCAGCAGTCTCCATTCCTCATAAGCAGATCATTGACTTATAAATTCTTTTGCTATCTTTGGGATGTTTTTATCCTCTAGCCTAGTGCACGTACTAAATTCGAGGGGACATATCACTAGCTGTAGCAGTGGCAAGGCTAATATTTTCTTTCAAAATATTGTGTTGTATGTCAGCTGAAACAGCAAATGCATTTTTACGGCGTGTTTTGCTGTCACAGAATTGCATATAAGAAGCAGAACATGCTCCTGCTAGCAGCCTGTGTTTCTCCTTCTGATTTAATGGGGTAAATGATCAAGGTTTCTAAAACTGGGCTGAAAATGGTGTTACATATTGCTAGTCATTTAGAAAGCAGTAAAGCTTAGTAAATCAGGGCAATTGATTAAGCGTCTATCCTAAATAATAACAGAGCACATCTTCATGCGGTGTCACTGGTAATGTGTTGATGGGGTGGAATATGCGTTGCTGTGTCCTTCCATTTAAATACCGCCTGCTGCATAAGGAGTAGGTGTGGGACTCCCTGCTGAAAACTGTCTTTACCAAATACGGGGCAAGAGTCCAGCTAGTATCTGGAATTGGTATGGGCCAGAACTGACTGTCGGACTTCTGGCACATCATCCCATGCAATTAATCGTATGTTTAATGTCCTGTCTCTGCCGAGAAGTTGGCCCCATTCTGCAGCTATTTTCCAGCAGCCAGTCATGCGAGGCGTATGAGGTAACCCATCACCGCTTACAGTGCCCATCTGAAGAACGTAATGATCTCGGCAAAAGTTTGACTGGCCTGTGCAACCCTTCTGATCTTTACTCAAAATATTTTTTGTTTATTTGATACTTTAAGTATCCTTGATCTCTTCAAAAACGCTTGTTTGCCTTGTCTTTCTGAAAGTTTTGTCAAAAAAATTAGCTAGAAAAGGGAGCAAGGAAACATGAATTGGTGGTTAACCTTGTAACGCATGAGAAATCTGTGGGATTTAATGGATCCTTGGTCTAGAGAAGTTTTAGAGCGGAGCAAATAATAGTGGGAAAACCATTTTAGCACATCACCACGTCTCATAATAAATGCAGAGAGACCATGTATATTACACGTACACTATATATATACAGCAGCATTCATGTGCCATTATGCTTTTTTGTGTTACTTGTGCATAAATGGTTAATATGTAAATTACTGAGGAGAAGTGTATTTAATGGTTGGTCATAGAAGGTGGCGCTTCATGAATGTGCGTTTGATGTGTTTTCCGAGGAAGCCAAGACTTAGGGGCCAGCACACTGAGGTGATTTTGGACAAGCATCTTGTAAAAGCTAGTTAAATGATAGGAGAAGATCTGATCCCTTTCCTCATCTGCATGTCCAAGTGCGTAGGTTTTTGTTTTTCTGGCGGCTCCACCATTTATTATCTGTATTTTTTGCGCTGTCAAATGGTGCTTTTTCCCCATGATCAGCCAGTTCTTTCTTGAGGGCTGTCTTTCATCAAATACACGTACACTGTCAAACACAGTGGGCCTGATGCAGGTTGGGATACAATCATATTGCTGCTAACAATAAGATACACAGTAAGATTTATTCTTTTAATGAAAAGAAATGAATCCATCAACAGTTTTAAGAGAAGCAAATGCACCTTCATGCATCATCAAGGGACATTTGTATTCTAAATAGTGATAGATGGGCATTTGAAGTAAAAAGGTATTTTATCCTTATTATCAATCACTGACAATTGGAGCTAGATGACATTTCCTGTGAGATGGATTAAAGCAAGGACAAGCCAAAAGGGGTTGAGGTTTTCTTCCTGAGTGTGTAGATTAGACATGTTTGCATTCACGAATCCTTTAAACAAAGTGCTTATTGCTCTAACATTTTCAAGATGTTCTGTAGCATAATGATTTGCCTCAGGTTACTCAGATTACCGTTTTAACGCAGTGAAGTGGTAGCACTAAGCGCTAGTTATTCTGTGTCCCTGGTGGGCTCTCACAGCCGGAGCCTACCTGGGCTGTTTGTGTCAGGGCGCGTGGGTCTGAAGGAGGACAACTGTGAAGATTCACCCCTTCCCCGTTACCTTTTATCCCATCGTGATGAATCTAGGACTGCAGATTATGGGGAAGGACCCTGGGGGGTAAATTCAAGTAGACTGTATGTTTTAAGTATGCGGCTGTTCCATGACTAGTTTATGCTTTAATACTTTGCTTTTATCACAAATGGTGGTGTGAAACCAGTGAGTAAGATGTTAACTTGTTTTCTGAACAAGTCTGTCTGTCTGGCTTGTCTTGTTTTCTGAATCTCCTGGTAGTGTCTCAAGTCAGGCATTTGGTTTTCCTTCATGATACAAATACGAGGCAGGGGAGGATGGGCATGTTTTTGTCCACTGGCCATGGAAAAAGTTTATCTCGGCGAGAGTTGTGCGGGAGCAGCATGCGTCTTGGGTCCTGCTTAAGTGCTGCTTCAGGTCAAGTAGCGTGTAGGCCTGTGTCAGCTCTCTGAGCACAGGTAGATGTTTTATCTCAGTGCTTTTAAAAAGTGGCTGGTTGACATTTGGCTCTGTGGATGATATGTTTTTGTTTACCTGGATATCTTGGAAATATTCATGGCAAGGATGTCTTCCCCGAGGTGTCTGCGCTGCTGAATAACTGCAGATACAGGAACCTAATTGCTGGTTTTTCTCTGGCCAAACCCCCACCTCGGATAACCCTTTTCACAGTGCTGGGGCTTGGAAACGAGTAGGCGCATAATCCACATTCTCGGGTAACCAGATAAAATCAGAGGCAGAGGAGCTGCTACAGGAAAGGGCAGGCGTTGCGTGATGAGAAACTAGAGGGCCTTGGGGAGTAAGATGGCTCGGTGATAAAGTCCCCTGGTGTGGCTGTGCTGCTGCTGGGTTGCCGTGGGGCTGGGGGTCAGCGGTGCAGATAACCCGGGGGAATACGGGTGAACACGCCGTGTTTTTCGTGCCTCTTGCTCTCTTAGCCTTTTCGTTAAGATTGAGTAATACTTAGGCATTCCTGCTAGGCATTGTCACTGTTTCTTCCCAGCTAGATTTCAAGAAATGTACAGTATGTAAAAGCTTCAAATCAGTGAAGCCATCTCCATGCGAGTGTAGCTTAGCTCTGCTTCTCTGAAACGGAAGCATAACGCTTATTTTCCATGCGCTCGTCTGCCTCCCTCATAGGCAAACCCCTTGCATTTGAGTCGTTCCAAGTCCCAACTGTGCCAACGTGTATTTTTGTGAAATAAAATGGGTAATTAGATCATATAAACTTTCAGAATGTAAAAAATAAAACTGTAAAACAAGCAGCTGTGCACTTGAGGTTTGTCCAGCCCCTTCTGCACAAGTTGCATTTTGATCAGCATGAAGACTAGAAGTTCGTGGCATTCACCCTTTCTGGGATCCAGCCTCGATGACATTCTTGAGGAACTGCCTTTATAAGAATTGAGCATTTAACTTTGTTGGGCAGAAGCCCAGTTGTAGGAGTTTTTCTGTAGCACCTTTTTGTAAACACCAATACAAATTCACCTCTCTGTACTATGCAGAACGATGTCCCTTTAAAAAATTCTATTGCAGTCATGTGTCTCTAAAGGAACATACTGCACAAAAGGAGAATTTGGAGCTTATTCTCCTTAACACGGGAAGGAAAAATGCTGCCACCTTTCTTTGTGCAAGTTTCCTATAGAGAACTGATTTGCAAGGAAGAAAAGGAACATCTTTCGTTGACTGAGGAAGTAAGGTGGATATTCCTTACTGCTGTCATCTGGCACATATATTAAATAACTCTTTGCCTGACAAAAAGTGAGTATTCATCATTATCCCTGCATTCCCACTAATGCTGAATGGTGCCTTGACTTCCCAAAAAGCCTGTGAGCTCCAAAGCCAAAGGGGCTGAAGCCCATCTGAGGGAGACTTCTCCATGCTGCCTATTGGCCTGGCAAGAGCGATGGGCCGTGGTGGGCGTTACGTGCTCTCTTGGCCCACACCATTGAGCCAGGAGGGCTCTCTCCCAGACAGGTGTGCAAGCAAGAGAGCTTCGAGCCGAGCGGCTCCCAGATTCAGCTGGCCCAGGATCAGACACAGCCGTGCCGCAGCGTGGTGCTCGGCTGTCCTCAGCAAACAGCGGGAGGGGCTTTACACAGCATCCCCCCCTCAAATGCACAGGACATTTCGTAAAACGAGGGAGGTCTCAGCGTGCGCTGCCTGCGCCCAGCATCGCTCTTTTCTCTTCCTGACATTTATGTCCCGTGCTGAAAAATGATTTCTGTTCTTAGTGTTCGCATCATCAGTATTTGCATTTGTTTGTAAAACTATTAAAAACCAAATAGAAAAGGAATATTAACACACACAAGCAGTTATTGTACTGAGAGGGGGAAAAATAACTTGAAAGATCCAATTATTAGTGTCAGGATTTGACTTTATTTTTTTAAACAACTTAGCTTCTGAAATGTTGAGTAGATGGCAGCAATAATCAAAGAGTTCTTAGATTCACAGTGCAATCAACAAGTCGCTTGTGTAGTCTTCCTTACCATTTTGAATGGTTTTAGAAAGACAGAAAATTGTGTGTTTATGGAGATACGTGTATAATATTATGTACTTGTGTTTAGTGTCTGCTAATCTCCATACTTCATAGAAAAAAACCCCAAGTTTTTCTGAACTGTTTTCTTCTTTTGAGGCTGTGGAATTTTGCTTCTGACGTAGAATATCCCCCTGTGTTCTGCAGCTGTTATTTTTTACCATGTATTTATTTCCATTCACTGATGATGTGGTACTCTGAGACCTATGCATGTAAACTGCTCCTGAAAACACTCTGTGCTCAGAAGTCCTATTGAAATCAATATGAGAATAAAGAATAAATACTTGCCAGTTTGAGCTCTGGGTGCTTACAGATACAGATGTACTGTGGAAAAGATTATAAAAGCCCAAACATTTCTGCTTTTGTAGTTCTACAGAAATGTGCCATACTGTGGGGATAAAATCTATACATCAGCATAACTGTCGCAGGTAGGTGATTAATATCATCATCATTTTACAGATGGCAAAAAAATGGCAGCAGAAGAGCTCTAGTTTCCCCAAGGCAAAAAGGCACATTCAGAGCTGATGCTGAAATTCAGGTTGGCTTGATCTCTGCTCCTCTTTGCTGAGTTCTCTAGAGCCAACGCCGAAGCAGATGCTGCACTTAATTTTCATGTTCTCTTTCACTTGAGCGAGGAGCACAGTTGCTTCTCAGCTTTCGACCTCGTTAGTGAGAAGTGAGAGATATTTCCACCGGGCAGTTCAATCCGTTCAAAATCTGAACTGCCATTTTTCTCTTCCTTGACTTCATAAGCAACCTATGTGTCCTTCTGCTCTTTTAAAAGTGTTTTGGCCTGAAGTGCATGGAAATTTCAGACTTGGGGGGAAGAAATGCAGTTTGACTTACTATCACAAATACTTTAGAGATGTGAAGTTTTCCCCAGAAATTACAGTCTCCCCTGAACTTTTCATTTCAGTTGAAACAAGAGGAATGCGCAGCGTTAGTGCAGTACGCTCGTCCTGGCTACCCCACTGGCACGGGTATGGCCATGTGATGCCACATCCCGGCGCTGTGGCGAGGTCTGTGCAATCCATGATGGTTTTTCTTGGGAACATCTCTAGCAGCACTCCCTGGGAGTGGTGGCATCGGTGCTCCTGGCGCTGCTGGCTGTTGCCTTGGTGTCCTCCCCAGCCCGGGGGAGCCTGCAGAACGCATTCTGTGTGCTGGTAGACACACGCTGTTGGAATAAATGCAAGGGCTGGGTAGTATGATCATAAAATACAGAATTGCTGTCCCAGTGAGAGCACGGTCCTTCCCTGTTGTTGATACCTGGAGGGGTGCTGCTGTCAGAACAGCAGGTAAGAAAAAACTAGAGGCAAATATCAAACTCTTGTTTGAAAAATAAGGGCAAGAGACAGAAGTTGATTTTCCATAGATTTCACACTGAGACAGTCTGGAATAGAATGTATTTCTCAGTGTGTTAGGACTAATAAGAGCATTTAGTTAGTTATACAGAAGAGCCGAGAGTGGTTCACAAAGAAGAATAAACATTAAATTACCATAATTCTTCCTTCTTTCTTTGCAATAAAATGCGTAAACGAGCTCTAAGAACCCAGGAGAAAAGGCCAAGGAAATTTTTAGCTCAGTTGAGAGCAAGGGATTTTTTTTCCCAAGCAAAGATTTCAGAGAGAATGCTATTTAATATTTAGGCCTTGGAAAGCAGACGCATTCCTTTGTTGTGGTCACTTCAGCATACAAATAGTGCTCAGCTTTTACTGTCAAAATGTCCACTCTCAGTTGTGTTAGGTTTTTTCTTTTGGGGTACGCTTTTGCAGGGCCAGAGTTTAATTGGAGTTTTGTCTAAGGCAAAGTACTCTAATGATGGAATTTATCTTCAGCCTGAGAGCTGGTTGTATTTCATACAGTCAGTATTCAAACATTTATTTCAATTTTAGCCTTCGTTTCTGTTACTGACCCAGTGAGAGGGAATCGTCAGTCACTGGGCCCTTCTGCTTGTCCAGTGACATACTTGTTCAGGTGTCCAGTTCATACAGGTCAATAAAAAGGCTTTGCTGAATGTTAAAGACGGCGGGCTGGAAGTTTAGGTTATATTCAGCAGTAGAAGAGGCAAGGAATAGAGATCATTGGTGATGGGTTGGAGAGTTCCCTAATGAGCGCTTTGGCGGAAGGGATGCTTTGAAGCCAGATGTAGAGGAGTACAGTCCACATTAACTTCTGCAACCTGGTGCTGTTCAAGAGAACACAAATGGACAAATGAGTCTACTTTGAAAGGTAGCCAAGATTTTCTTTTGTCTTTTTGAATAACCCCTTGATATGTCGGAGGAAAGGAAACAAGGGAATAATGTATTTTAATTCAGTGAATGTTGTGCAGGAAGAACAGGCTAAGACCTGGTTCAACTTAAGGAAGTATCCACAAATATCCACTGTTTCCCTGGTAAGCGTTAACCCAACCGTTAGACAGTATTTTGATTTGAGAGTGGGAGAACATACTGTATGGATGCAGGTTAAATAAGTATCATGCGCTATTGTTATTTTTGTTGTTTGTACAGCTCCTAGCACAATGAGTATGCGAGTTGGCCTCATTAGTAGTGTTGCAATAGAAATAATAAATCATGTTAATAAAAGAATTTTAAAGTAGAAGGAATGAAGAAACAACGAACTTGCAGAATGCTAAATTATTCTTTGTTTTCATGATATTTTTAAATGCATGATAAGCTGAAGGTATTTGAGTCTTTTAATCATAAAGCATTGTCAAGACAACCCGGGTAGCATGTATCTTTGATGATTGCCTTTAATTGGGGGGAGGAGGGGGGCAAATCAAGAAACACTCTCCTTCAGGAGTACAGACAATAGTACTAGCAGAACAGTTAAAAATATTTGAAATTGATTTTTTTCACTGTTTTGAGAGACATTAGACAGGCTTCTTCAGCATTGTGCAGGCTTCAAGAGAATGGGAATAACAGGATCTCATTTAAATTCCAAATGCATCCCTGTCTGTGTAACCAGCTTGTTGTTGTACTCTGCAGAATTGTTCGATGTGGATTAATATTGTTGACTAAATTTACAGAGTGCAGGGGAAAAAGGTTGAACTTTGCTGGGGTCTGGATTTTCTCTGTTTCTTGAAAGGAGGGCGATGGATGCAGATTATTTGTGCATGGAAGGAAAAATTAAAAAAAAATCACTGACTATTTGCTAAGGGCAGAGAGAGGGCACGATTTGCTTTAAGTGGTATCTCCACATTTAGCTACTGGAGGAGCAAGAGCTTGGGAAAAACCACATGGTGCTCAAAGCTCTCTCTTTCTATTAAAAAAAATAAATCTGTCCATGCTCAGCAGTCAGGATGGAACATTAATTAATGCAATGCCGAGATCACTAGGAACAAAACTGAAATTAATCCCTTAAATATGCTATTTTTATTCCAAGACTTTACCCTCTCTTCCCGACTTGCATGTGTGTGTTTCTCTGTCTCCAATGAAAGTGGAGCAAATGTATGAATGCTGGCAGCATGAAGACCTCCTGGCAATCCTCTGCTTCTCCAGGGGACAGGAGAGCAGGGAGCCTCAGTTCCTTTCCAAATGAGCTTCAGAAAGAACCATTTCACAAGGGCTCCAGTGCTGCTGATCGAGTATTTGACGATTGCAACAGCTACAGCTGGGCTTTGTGTGTTAGCTGGGAAACTTCTTCGAACTTGGCTAGTCAGATGGCTCGGTGAGCCAGAACGGTGTGGCGTTACCATCAAAGCGATGGACCCAGCTGATTCTAGAGTAAATAGACTACAAAGTGTAGGTGGGACGTTAGGAACACTAGGCATATCTGCTAATTATTTAGTTTCTTATTGCTCACTGGAGCCAGATCAATTAAGAGGAGAAGGTGATAGTAATTACTGTCTGAGATGTAGACTGTATAATTCCTTCTGGGTTGCGAGGAAGGGGGGGATAGTCAGTGAAACTGAAGGCACCCCGAAGGAAAAGCTTTTCTGCAGTGTCTAATTAGTCTGAGGAGCTCGCTGACACACAATATCGTTGGGAAGTTTCCAAAACCTGGTTGGCCGGAGCAGTTGTGACGGGCAAGATTAGCAAGCAGTTCTAAGCGGTGAATTGCTGCAGCCAGGCTTCCTGCTGGGCGTCTCTTGGAGCTGCCTTCTGCGGAGCCACGCTCCGGCGGCTGCGCTGGCTGTGGCCGAGCGTCGGTGGGCTCTGTCCTGGGGGATCGCTGGGACGGCAGGAGTTGAGCTCGCACTGCAGCTGTCCTCGCTGGAGTTACTGGAAGAGTTTCTCCCCAGCTGCCTGTTTTTTTCTGGAACTTGTTGGAAAACAAAGTTCTCGAGATCTCTGTCTTTCTGGAAAATTCAACTGAAGCAGGCTAAAAGCTTCTGAAGTTACCTGGAGGGGAGTGAGTAAGGGTGGTGCATAGATGTAGAGATTCTTAAATACCGTTCCCTTGAGAAATGAGGCTAAAGCACCAAATAGTCATACCTCCAGGGAAAGACATAATCTGCTGGTCTGGTAAATCTGCATATTTTAGCTAGTGGTCATGAGGACAGTTGCTAGATTACTCCGTGACTGCCAACAACCGACTATTCTGAACTTTGATCTAAATTAGATGTTTTGAAAGAATGTCACAGACATGATAGCAAGGGAAATGACTGCAGTGCCCTTGATCCTGTATGACGATTTCTGTTGCTCCTTATTAATAGATATTCCTGGTAAATTGAAAAGTAAAATGGGTAAGAGGGAGAAGACATGAGGCAGAGATGTTTACACAAGCCATAAAAACAGTGTCCTGATGGACTCTCTCCACCGGAAAAGCCTTTTATAAAATAAAAATCCCCAAATACAATTTTTAGCCCTCAGTTTCTTTTGTTTACTTCTTGGAGTGCAAGGTTCTTCCTGTCTTTTCATTTCTGCATTTGCAGTATTACTTTTGTGACTGTTAACTCCAGTTCTGATGTTTTGTGATCTGCTGGTAGGAGTGAGAAGTAATTTGTTTTAAAAAGAAGAGAAAAGCAATGTAAGTGTGTCATCGCTAGGTTGTCTCAGAGCTGATCTGTACTGTGGAAACCACGAGAACTTGCGAATTGCTTTGGGTTTTGGTGCTTCCCATGTCAAATCTGATTCTTTCTCATTCTCTCCTTGACTTAACTGTTCCCACAACTTTTTCTCCTCCTGTAGTGGAGTGCAGGCTTTGCCCGTCGGCTCACAGCCCCTGCCAGCGTGCTGCAGATGTGGTTCTGGGTACAGATATGTCTGGGAAAGCTCTGGGTCTGTGCAATGTTTCTTCTAGCACCCTTGCTCTAAGGGCCATTCCAACACCGTAAGTTATCTTTGGACTTGTTGGTGGACCGTATCTCCATGAATGTGAGGCAGATCTCTCTAGATCAGTGGCCAGGGTTGTCCCTGTTTATTTTGTGGGTGTCAGCAGTCATTCCTCAATGATCGTGGCAGTACTTTGTGTAAGCTTGCTATTCAGCAGCCTTTTTTCCTGCACTTTCTTCCCTCTATTTCACGGTTGCTTCCAACAAAAAACTTTCTTTGTCATATTTCTTGCCAAAATTAAATTCTGTGGTGTTGCCATTTACATGTGTGGTGCCACGAAGGAAGGACAGACTTTCAGCTTCTGCACTGTCTTGGAAGGAAAGGAGACCAGGCTAATGGTCATTTAATGAGCTCTTCCCAGCAGATGCTAATATGCCCAGAAATAGCATGGCACAAACACAGTTTTAATGAATGAAGAATGTGGAACAGGTTTTATTATAATTTTCAATTTGCTTTTGAGTTGAGCAAGCTGCATGAATATCCAAAGACATTTCTCTCTATTTGTCAACAGATGAATGCCCTCTGAATTGTTAAAGGCAACATTTTGTGAGCAGAGAGATGTTAGCCCCAGGCGTCTTGGCTAAATTGCAATTTGGGTAATTCTGTTTCACCTGCCTGAATTCCCCCTGTAGTTTCTGTTGGATGCAGAGCTCTTCCCTGCTTCTGCCCTGCACTGCTGTGCAGTCGTACTATCCACTATTAAACAGCTGCTGCCCATAAGTAGCTGAAACATTTGGGGATCCTCTGGGATGAATAGCACTGTATAAATATAAAATGATACCATTATCATGTTTGAAGTAAGATTTAATATAAACAAACGATTGTTTCGGTAGATGGTGCTCAGCTGAGTTATGGCAGCTCAGGGGCTCTGGGGAAGCAGTGGAGTACCAGCAATCCTTCCCACATAGCACTGTACGGGTGAGTTTTTTCAAAGAAGGGAGTAAGGCGAGAAAGCTCTTTCCCCCATTCTAGCTGATGACGGGAATGATGCCTCCGAGGCCCTGGAAGCGAGTGAGCCAGCTGCTGCTACAAAAAGCAGAGCCCACAGACTTAGGCAGTGCCAGGCCAGTACAAATCCGTCTCTTCCCCATCATCAGGTGGTGAGCTGGGAGAGATGTTTTTTCTGCCTCTGGAGAGAGGTTCATTACTACCTTCTCTGTTTCCAGTGGGACAGCAAAGTCTATCTGTGAGAGCGTATCTGGTTAACAATTCCTGTCTACCAAGTAACCCAGTCGATTTCTCAGGTCGTGGTGTAACTAGTGGGAGGGCCATGTTCCCCTGGATGCTCTCCAAAGCCAGGTTTCGTAGCTGCTGTTGAGTTATCGCACGGCACTGTAGCAGTAATGACCCAGCGGTTAGCTTCCAGACACCAGCTTCTCTTATTCCTTGAAATATGTCTTCACACAGAAGTTCAAAATGTCACTCCCTTTGCGCTAATGAGGGGAAATTGTGTAGTAATCTATGGACAGGGATTTGCTTAATGCATACAGCCAGTCGTGCTGGACAACACCCAAGCGTTGCAAACTAAACATACTTTGCAATGAACATCCATTTTGCTCACAGCATACTTGGTTTAATACAATAGGTGCCATTTAGTGACAGATTCATTAATATTTTTAATGGTATTTTTGATAATTCCCCATTCCAAGCATTAGTGAGGATGCAAATTCCATCAATAATGTCACAGGGAAAGTTATTAAGGCACTGAGCTGCACATCAAATAAATAGGTCATTTCTAGGTATTACAGGGAAAAAAGAGCTAAATATATAGCCAGGACAGTGGAGATGGGGGTCGCCACTCCACTGCGGCACAGCCGCGTGTGCCCTCTGCCCCCCAGATGTGACCTACTGGAGTCCAACCTCCTGCGCCTTCTGTCTGTGGAACAGATGCAGCGTGATCCTGGAGTTCGCAGCCAGAGCTGTGACTGTGGGCTCATTACCCAAAGGATTTGAGAGGATCCCATGCAAGAATGTAGCCTAAGCAACTTCACTAAAATATTTTTATTGAATAAATGCAGTATTTAAAAGATTACCCTCTGCGTTTCCGATGGAAACCTCTACTTCAAACAGCTCCTTTTTTGTTGCTTACAGGAACACCAGGAGGATCGCTAGATTTACCATCTCATTATCACCTTCGTGGGGATGCTTCTTTTCTATTAGTGTTTTCATGTTGCCTGACTGAAAAATGAGAAATAAGTATATAGAGCCCTCTGAACACAAGAAACCATGAGATGGATTCTCGGCTCAAGTCTCATATTTAACTGTGATTGTAATCAGTGGAGCTGTGTTGATTGACAACACCAGCGAATCTGGGCAGGACTCTGGGTGGCTGCTGCGGCTTATCATCGGCTCTCTGAAAAGCTTCTGTTTCTGAATGTCTCTGATTTTTAGCATTAAGTGCTCTGCAAGGTGCACACTGCTTCCTGATGTGTCATCTTCTGAATCACTGAGAAACCTCTCTAATAATACTGAGTTATCTCATCATCTAGCAGAAGTAAGTTCACAGCAAAACATGACAGGTTTAGTGTCATAAAGCACACCTTTCTTAATGAAGCTCCTGTCGAGCAGTCCATGCCCCATTTACCATTTATCAGAGGGGAGGGCTTCCATTCCTCGGTGTCAGTCTCCAAATGAGGTGACTAAATCAGAAGCCTGTTCTCCCCGGGTGTCCCGCGTAGTCGGTGCGGACAGAGATGCTCTTTCTGGGGATGATTCACCCACTTGCAGGTGAGCCTGTCCTCCTCCTTTGCAGGGGGGCGCAGACAGGCGTCTCCAGCGGATGGCGATGCTCTCGGCGTGCATTACAGTATTTCTGTCTGTGGCTTCTTGCCTTGTCTTGATCACCAGCACGGCTTCTGCTGGTGCTGATGCTTTTAAGAATCCTGAATGCTTTACGTACCAGCGTTTTATGTGATTTGTCACTGGGAGGTCACAGTCTTGTTCGTGTAATTATTTTCTACTGATAATTACTACTAGTACTTTATGCTTACTGTTTTATGCCACCACATAGGGATAGAGTCCTAGGGTGCTGAGCTGCTAAGCACAATGCAAACCATAGTAAGAAAATGGTGTCTACAAGAAAAATTTAAAAATGTAGCGTGAGGTACGATCCATCGTTGTAATAGGCAGGAGGAGTAGGTGACCTTATGGTGATAATTAAATACGACGGGCAGGATGCAGCCTGCAACTCCTGATTCTGAAACAGGAGCAAATGCTTACACCCATAATAAGCATGCAGGGGCTGAAGCAGTATTTACCATTGCAACCGAAACGGGACTGTAGTTGTCGGCTTAATGTCTCAGGGAAGTAAAAACCTTTGCTGTGAAAAATGAAAGAGAAAGGTTGTTTAGGGTTCACTTCTCAGAATTAGCTAATTTCTTTTTGGTCATTCAGTAGTTAAAGAAGGTTGTATATCGGATTTATCTGCAAAGGAAGGCTCAAAGTATTCTACATACAGAAAAATGGAACTTGGTAAATGTAATGAATCAGCATACGCAAAGGGGAAATTGGTGAGATATCTTCAAAAACATTAATAAAAAATAAAGAATGCTTATTAGCCTGTTTGTCATAGATTTACATAAAATGTAAGTCTGGCTGCAGTTCACCACCTTACCCAAACAACACATTTAATTCCTGTGTCAGGAAGTACAATTTATTTATAAACTAGGAACAGGTTGGTAGGGCGTTCCTTAATCTTGCTTTGGAAGTGTTGGTGGTAAATTTACTAAGTGTCTTGAATCGAATCAACATTTTATAGGAGTTACGAGTGTCATTTTTATAGTGAATAAAGAACTAGGAGAATGAGGGTGAAAATACCAGTTAATTAGTTGTTGAAATCACCAGAAATGTTTTGCAGACTCAAGGCAGTGCAGTGATTTACGAAAGCTTGCAGCTGTAAATATTTTGATATATATATGTTTGTGTATATGTATCTGTAGATATGTTCCTCATTCAAATAATGCCTTCTCCTCCTCTTTCTATCGGTTCAAAGCATCATCAAATATATCCAGGATTTGTCCTCACGCAAGGTTAGTGCCATTACTTACTTGAGATGGGGCTGCAGTTCTCCCCCAGTGCTCTGTTACGTTGGCAGCACCTCACCAGTCCTCCCAGCTTTATTTTCCTCCTGTGTTATGGAGCTCATTTTCTCCACACTCTGATGCACCCTGTGCTGCAGGAGATACCAGGCATGTGACAGTCACCCAGTCTTTCATCTTCAGTGTGATGCGAATAAAATGGAGGGAGAAATAGGAAGGCTTTTCAAACAGAAAAAGCAGCCGCTGACTCATTGTCTCTCAGGGTGTGAGTGGGGCCTTCCTAAGAGTTTCTGTGGACTTCAGGAAATCCAGCATTGCCTTTAATCTGGCTGTTTGATTACAGTTACCGAGGCAAGCCTTTTAACTCCACTTTCCTGCAAACAGGACTTTTCTTGGCCTTTCACTACAGTATTTCTTTCAGCAGTGTCTTTCCATTACCTGCTATCAGAGCAAGCTGTTTTAAAGAGCTGGAAACTTCATCCTCAAGTTAAAAGGGAATTTCAGATGATTTTACTAGTGCTAAAATTTGGCAGAGTTTCATGGGCCAGGATAACAAAAGGAATCGATCTGTGTAGTCAATAGGTCGTCTGCCCATTTCTCCCTGTTCGACGACAAAGCCTTCGCAGACAAAGCAGTTCTGGTGAGCTTCAGCGTAACATCGTGCTCCTAGGCCTGTGTGATAGAGAATATAAAACAAATACGTTGAGACAGAAATACCGTACTGATCTCAGCATGATGGGTCGCTATGCCAGAGGTCCCGTTTCAGTGCTCCTCAGAGCTTTTTGCTCTAATATCACCTTTAAACAAAGAGTTCCCCATTATTTTTTGTCTCCTCACGAGGCTATTGGTTGACCTCCAACTTGCCGCTAACAAGACTGCTGTTTCTCTCAAGGGGCTCAACCTACCCTTGACCGTTCTGGCTGGAGTAATTCTTCACACAGTCTCTTTCCCAAGCACTATTTGCTTTGAACTGTCCTCCTTCGCTCCGAACTATGGTGTTAATCATTTGATCCAGCAGCATCAGGGCAAGCGTTTTAAGTGAAGAGTGTGTTGGTGAGTATCATGTGTAGCTGCCTAAAGTCGCTAAAATGGATGTTTGCCTTCTGGCTGCCTTGAGTTTTGTATGGTATGTCAAGAGGTTAAGAAATGTTCATAAGTTGATATTGGGAAATTGTGTGAAACAGGGAATGTTGGGAGGAACCTGCCGTGAGGTGGTGGATAGAAAACATTCCTGTAAGATTCAGCTCAACAAAATCAGCTTGTTTTCTGTGATTCCGTCGTTAGCAAGAAGTGGAACACTGGAAACAAATATTCGCATTTGTCATTGCTAAACAGCTTGTTCTGATGGTTAAAAGTAAGAAATAGGTATGCCCCGTGCAGTAATAGTCTGCGTAATTAATCATGCCACCTATGGTGACGAGCATAATTTCAAGAGGAGTGGAAGCAAGTGGCATGTAACAGTTTGAGAAAGGAATCAAGATAACTGTTTTATCCGGTGGTTTATGTTGTTTGCTCTGCCCTGGCCAGGCCGGGGCAGTGAGTGCGTGGCAGCAGGAGTTCGAACCCTGCCCTTGGTGTACCGGGGAAGTGGAGCGGTGACACGGGTCAGGGCCGTTTGCCCGTCTTACCTGGTTTATTAATTTGTCAGCTCAAAGAACCACTGTGGTATGGCAGTTGTCCAAGTCACCAGCTAATATACGGAATTACTTTGAAACTGGTGGGAATATTGCAGTTAGTTTAAGTAGAAGAAGCAATTTTCTCGTTGTAGGGTTAAATATAGAAGCAATGCAGTATTTTCATATTTTATTTATTGACTAGTTGTTAAAAAGGCCACTTTAAATTTTAACGGTCATTTTAGAGCTATTAAGTCATCAAGTAGTTAATGGTTTAAAGATTTTTAAAAACTGTTCGAAGGTTTTTAGACTAAATATTACATACAGTATATCAGTTAACACGTTGCCTTGCTTTAAAAATGTAGCGCTTCCAATGCATGTTTGACATGCTTGGGGCTACTCCAAGTCTTGATACTTAGAAGGAACCAACTGCAATATTAGGCTTTAATATTTTATGATGAGAGTCAAGCTGTTTATGAGGTATGTAGGAAAAGTGGATTATATTTTGTCACAGTACAGGTTTTCACTCAAGGTTAGGTACATGACTGTAATGGGACAGGTTCAGCTCATCCCCAACAAAAGAAATACAACGCGACTGTCAAAAATTAAAGAATACATTGCCGATGTTGAATGAAATGCACTGAAAAATATTCCAGGGTTAACATGCAGATTTTCCAGTCTAATCCAGCTACGTTCTGTCCTGCTCCGCTTGTCCCCATTCCTGGTGACGTGTATAAATGTGGGGTGGGGTGAGGGCTGCTCCTCGGGATTAGGCTGAATTCATGCACCAGCGGGAAGCTCTTTGATGGCTGGAAAATCCTTGGAGCTGGTGGTTTGGGTGTCACGGACGTTTTGTGCAGTTTGAGGTGGCAAAATAACTGCAACTTGACGGTAGAGTATGTTTATTACAGTAGTTGGAACAGGGCAACGAGGGTGTGATTTGTCCAGTATTACTGTATTAAGACTGCTAGATACACAATTTAAGCTGGATCCCAGAAAGGTCAATTCAGTAGATCAAATGCACGTTTTTAAGTAATTTCTGTATGTTTTCTTCGGGCTACCCTAGAACCTTACATTCATTTCTCCCCAAACAAATTAATCCTTTTAAAATTTATCTATACTAATTATGCATAGTTTTCTTTTTACCTTATTATTTCAGATAATTTGGTTTTCCTGTAATAGTTTCTTAGGCTCAGATAATTTTTTAGTTGAATGTTAATATCTTCAGGAAATAGAAGAAACGATGGCTTGATTTTTTTCCCCTTTCTAGCAAAGAGTGACCATTCAAAACTGAACAGCCTCCGTGACTGTAGAACTGTTATTGTACCAGGCGTGAATTAGAGCAAAAGGACTGTAAAATGCGATAGAATTTCAGACTTTGATAATAAAGATTCAGCCCAGATCTCCTGATATTATAAAGGTGTTAAATGACTTTCTTTCTGTGTCTTTCTAATATTTCAGATTTCATAGTAACATCGCTGTCGAGATCTATTTGACATTCTGTAACACCTTCTCAAACAACAGCCTGTCTCTTCTCCTGACAGAGAGCATGCTTTGAATGAAAGTTCATTAGTCTATTGAAACATCTCAGTTAATTGCTAAGCTAGTACCCAGAATTGTCAAGTTCATATTTCCATCTGTGCCACAAGCATAGCAATAAAGAATTTTTTTGGACAGGTTAATTTGCCTAAAATACCATGTAGTCAATCAGAGTAACAAAGTTGTTGATGGGAGCATCTGTCAAACTGGAGCTTTCATCAGAGCTGTCCTTCTTCGCGAGACGAACATCTCTGGCTTCCACGGGTTGGCAGAAATACAGCAAACAATAACAGCAGCTGCACTAGAATAATGTTATTCCGATGCTAAACACCAAACAGCTGGGTGTTGCATTGGTAAGAATGGTTTATGGTTTAGCTTCTTATGAAAATAAAATTCAGTCATTCAGATATAGCATTGTTTTAATATTTAATTTAGATTGTTTATATTATTTGCATTTTGTTAATTTTACATTTCATACAATTTGCTTGAAAATAGCACTTTCTTCGAAATTGTGTATGTACATGTACATGCATAAAGATTCCTAATACGTGGTGCTTTTCTTTAAAAAACAAACCAAAACCAAATTAAATGTCTGCATTAAAAGCAAATTAAATGTATAAACTGAAATTATTTAAACGAGTTGGGAACTTGCATTGAGATATCCAAGGCATGAACTACATGGCCCACAGTGGGCCATTAATTTTCTGACAATCAGAAAGATCATTTAACAATTAGGGTCCAATCTTCTACTGCATTTCTCTCATCACTGGTAGTGCATACAGTGACTGCATCCAGTATTTGTTATATGGAACACATCAGTGTTAATGGAGAGAAAAATACAATAACTTCTTTTTCCTACAAATAACATTTTTCATGCTCTAGGAAACGAGCTCAAAACTTGAGTAATTCCAGCTAAGTCAGTGGGTTTAGCCTAGATTTACTGCAGCGGGAAAGAGGGTAAAATTTGACCAGTAACATCCAGAGCCACAGAAGTTAAAAAGGGGTGAGATGTGATGAGCATTACAGTATCCAAAAATAGGTTTTCATCTGTACCTTTTCACTAGTTCTAAGAAGAACAGAGCTTCCTTAAAACGTTTCCTTGAAAATGTCTCTTTTTGTTGTTGATGACTATAAATACACGTGTACTTGTGTGAACTGTGTAACTGCCGAGTAGGAGATAGTCTTGTGTATGAGTGCTTGTTTATGGGCACACCTGCATTCTGTCACAAAATTTAGGGTCTCTGAAAACTGAATTATGGCTGTAAAGCGGTAAAACTCCTAAATTAAGTACTGATGATTTGACTTTATGTGTGATACGCCACCGCCATATGTGCACTAGGAGTTTTAAGTGGAATTGGGTCTTCTCTGTCCTTTGGTAGGGGGCACTGATTCACGCAGTGCTACTGCAGGTAGTGGTTCATTTTTAGTAAGTATGTGGCGTGTTCTCTGCAGAAGAAATGTGGTAGAGCCGATGGAATTTATAACCTGTCTTAAAAGCGTGTGTGGCTTTGGGATACATGTAACTAAGGACAGGAGAGGAGTCAGTTAAACAGGAATGAAATGTTACCTCCATTTAAGGCAGAAGAAGCCTCACTTAAATAGGACCAAGATTTCACCCTGTATATAACTATATTGTTATCTGACATAACCACATTGGAAGGATGCGGGAGACTGTAAGGTCTTTGTTACAGGGTGGTGTGGTGCCAGCACGCTACAGCCAAATTGCAGTAATGGTCCGTATGTGGAGCGTGTGAGTAGAGGTGAAACAGAGTCTGAAGAGGAGGGAAGACTACTGGTTTAGGGGGTTGGGTTGGTTTTTTTTCCCTAAAAATAGAAGGTAGCATTTCCCATTGCTGTCCTGCTCCTCCTGCTCCCCCGCGTGCCAAGGGAGCAGCTCTTCCCTGCATCAGCTCAGCCGACTTGCCGAGCTCCCTGCCCCGGTCCCTCTGTTGTAGCTGTGCGATGGGATGACAGCCAGCTGGCCTGCGGGCCGCAGAGCGCTCTGGTGGACAAGGGTTTTGTCATGCCATACCAGATAATGAATAGTGAAACTTCCTATAGGATTATATAACTTTTGAAGAAGCTTTCATGAATAAAAATATCAAATTTTTTTTTTTTTTTTGGTGAAAAGCCACAGGGCATTTCTGCACATAGCTACACAGGTAGCACCAGTAGCTGGATGTCCACCAGGCTCCTGCGACACCAGCAGGGGTGTCTGTATATCCCATCCCTCATAAGTGAGCATGGACTATTAGACTTGTGGAAGCCCGGTGTATTTTTTAATGAAATGTCGGAGGTTCACCCCAATACAGGACCAGAAAAAAAGAAAAAAAAAAAATCAGTCATCTGCATGGGAGAGAGTTTTGTGACCATTTGTAGTTCTTAATCTCTGTAATACAGTGTGAGGCTTGACTTTGCAAATTAACAATATTTTAGAAACTAAGGGAGATGTTGCAGACTCTTTATTTGCAAAGCACTTTAAGATCCTCTTCTCAAAGATGGTGGAAGTGTACCCAGCATTAATACTGTGTTGGTCCTTCCTTGAAAAAGCGTCATCCTCCTTCTGAATACATTTCCTTTTCCATCATGGCTGGGTTCCCTGGCAACTACTTTGGTGAAGTCAAACATATGTGTGTTGGAGAGAGAGTCTGCTGAAGGGGAGAGTGTTAGAAAGCTCGTCTGTGGAATACGGAGTCCCTTATCACTGCCTCATCCTGATGTTTGGCAGTGGGCGGCAGGGAAGAGAGGACAAGGTGGATAAAGATAAATTTGTGGAACATTCGATTCCATCCCCCATCCATGCTGTCCTGCTTCTCTCCAGGCCTCTTAGACGAGGAGGGAGAACAGTTGGCAGGGGGAAGACTTGGTCAATAAGAAAAGTCCATCAGTTTTGGAAGAACATAAGCCTATCAGCTACTCTGTATTCTGTGAGGCTGTGGGGGAGAACTTAGCTTGTCTTATTAATGTCATATCAACGTGTCTTATTAAATATGATAGAACCACTCGATACCATCCAAAAAGAATGTAATAGGATCAGCTATGATAAGAGGTCAAGGCACGGAGAATTTTTTTCTGAATACAGACATCCATACAAATGTATAGATAGGTTTCTCTCTCCTTTTTTTAGAGTTTGTGTTCTTAGCAAAGTCAACAGAGGTTTGCAGAAAGCCTCTACTGTTTTCGTTGTCCTGAAATTGTGACTTTTTCCCTTGGAATTGACCTGATTATCTCTGAATCCACAGATGCTTTCAGGCAGGTAGTCAGTGCGATGTAGTTCTGAAAGTTTACCCTCATTTGCCCCAATTACCGTATCTTGTCATTGGAATCAGTATTGTCCTGAGAACCATTTCCTTACTGAAAATCTTGCGAATAAAACCTATGGCTTTGGTTAGTAGCAAATCAGGGCAGAGGGGTGGTGTGGGTGGTGTGGAGGGGGTGCGTGTGTTCAGATTTACAGCTTCCAAGTAGAGCTCTGTCGGCGTGGTGGGTTCCTGCAGAGGTTGCAGACATGACTGCAGTGCCAGTCTGGAAACAGGGGTGCTGGGAGTCTGGATGCTATGTGTCAGGACATGCCCCAACTAAAAAGAAAGTCTTGTTTAAGACAAACTGTGGCCAGAGAAGACCTCACCCCAACAGTGTTTTCTCCTTATTCACGCACCCATCTTCATAAATCCACTGAGCTGGAAGTGGTTAGTTCCAGTTTACCGTGTGAAAGAGGGTGGCTCCAGATCATACCAATCATACCATTTTTTTCTTGTTTAGATTATTTGAACTTTTTGCTTTAAATGAAGGCTGAATTGGAGGCAGTTACGAAATTTTCTATGTGGCTTGTATAAATTGAGTTCAGTTATGGTCACTCGTTTTATTTAAAAGTAGAATAATTGACCAGCTGTTAATGGCCAACTTTTGGAGAGAGGTCTCGATCCTGTGTTAACTTTCATAGAATCATAGAATCATAGAATCATAGGGTTGGAAGGGACCTCTGGAGATCATCTAGTCCAACCCCCCTGCCAGAGCAGGGTCACCTAGAGCAGGTTACACAGGAACATGTCCAGGTGGGTTTTGAATGTCTCCAGAGATGGAGACTCCACCACCTCTCTGGGCAGCCTGTTCCAGTGCTCTGCCACCCTCAGGGTAAAGAAGTTCCTCCTCATGTTTAGGTGGAACTTCCTATGTTCCAGTTTGTGCCCATTGCCTCTTGTCCTGTCCCCGGGCACCACTGAAAAGAGCCTCGCCCCATCGTCCTGACACCCACCCTTTAAGTATTTATAAGCGTTGATAAGGTCACCCCTCAGACGTCTTTTTTCCAGACTGAAGAGACCCAAATCCCTCAGCCTTTCCTCATAAGAGAGGTGTTCCAGTCCCCTAATCATCCTCGTAGCCCTCCGCTGCACCCTTTCCAGCAGTTCCCTGTCCCTCTTGAACCGGGGAGCCCAGAACTGGACACAGTACTCCAGGTGCGGTCTCACCAAGGCAGAGTAGAGGGGGAGGATGACCTCCCTTGACCTGCTGGCCACGCTCCTCTTGATGGACCCCAGGATGCCATTGGCCTTCTTGGCCACAAGGGCACATTGCTGGCTCATGGTCATCCTGTTGTCCACCAGGACTCCCAGGTCTCTTTCCACAGAGCTGCTCTCCAGCAGGTCAGCACCCAACCTGTACTGGTGCATGGGGTTGTTCCTCCCCAGGTGCAGCACCCTACACTTGCCCTTGTTGAACTTCATAAGGTTTCTCTCTGCCCAGATCTCCAACCTGTCCAGGTCTCTCTGTATGGCGGCACAGCCTTCCGGTGTGTCAGCCACCCCACCCAGCTTGGTGTCATCAGCAAACTTGCTGAGGGTGCACTCTATCCCCTCATCCAGGTCATTGATGAATATGTTGAACAGGACTGGACCCAGTACTGACCCCTGGGGAACACCACTCGTCACTGGTCTCCAACTAGACTCTGTGCCCCTAATCACAACCCTCTGAGCTCTATCTTTCAACCAGTTTTCTATCCACCCCACTGTCCATTCATCTAACCCACACTTCCTAAGCTTCCCTATGAGGATGCTGTGGGAGACCGTGTCAAACGCCTTGCTTAAGTCAAGGTAGACCACATCTACCGCCCTCCCCTCATCTATCCATCTAGTCATGCCATCGTAGAAGGCTATCAGGTTAGTCAGACATGATTTCCCCCTGGTGAATCCATGCTGAGTACTTCTGATAGCTTTCCTTTCCTCCACGCGCCTTGAGATGACACCCAGAACGAGCTGTTCCATCATCTTTCCAGGGATGGAGGTGAGGCTGACCGGCCTGTAGTTCCCCGGCTCCTCCTTCTTGCCTTTCTTGAAGACTGGAGTGACATTGGCTTTCCTCCAGTCCGCAGGCACCTCGCCTGTTCTCCAGGACTTTTCAAAGATGATGGAGAGCGGCCCAGCAATGACTTCCGCCAGCTCCCTCAGCACTCTCGGGTGCATCCCATCAGGGCCCATGGACTTGTGAATATCTAGATGATCTAATTGGTCCCTCACTCGCTCCTCCTCAACCCAAGGGAAGTCGTCTTCTTTCCCTGTTACTTTATTCAATGCCTGGGACTCCTGAGGGCTGGGCCGAGCAGAAAAGACCGAAGCAAAGAAGGCATTCAGTAACTCTGCCTTCTCCACATCCTCCGTCACCATGACTCCTGCCTCATTCAGCAGTGGGCCTACAACTTCCCTGGTCTTCCTTTTGCTTCCAATATACTTGTAGAAGCTCTTTTTGTTTTGCTTGATGTCCCTAGCCAGGTCTAATTCCAAGGCGGCCTTGGCTTTCCTTGTTTCATCCCTGCACGCTCTGGTGGCATTCTTGTAATCCTCCCAAGGGGTCAGTCCCTTCTTCCACTTATTATAAACTTCCTTCTTCCACTTGAGCTTTTTCTGAAGCTCCCTGCTCAACCATGCAGGTCTCCTGCGTCCCTTGGCCGATTTCTTTCTCTTAGGGATGCACCGATCCTGAGCTTGGAGGAAGTGGTCTTTGAATATCAACCAGCTTTCTTGAGCCCCTTTGCCTTCCAGAGCCCTAGCCCACGGGATCTCTCCAAGCAGTTTCTTAAAGAGGTCGAAGTTAGCCCTCCTGAAATCCAAGGTTGTAATTTTACTTCTTGTTGTTGTTTTGTGGATAGTACCCATGATCCTGAACTCAATCATTTCATGATCACTACAACCTAGGGTGCCCCCAACCTTAATGTCCTCCACCAATCCCTCTGTGTTTGTCAGTACCAGGTCCAGGAGTGCTCCTCTCCTTGTTGGCTCCTGTACCACCTGTGTCAAAAAGTTGTCATCAATGCACTGGAGGAGCCTCCTGGACTGTGCATGCCTGGCTGTGGGTCTTCCCAACAGTTCTCCAGGAACTTTACATTCCTGGAGAACAATTTCTCATGAAACCAACATAATGTGTTGCTAATGATTACTTTATCGAGTCCATTGGCTCCCTAGGAACCATTAAGGCAGAAGACCATCTGCTGCTATTAGTCCGTGTGTGCCATTCCTGTGGTTTGACCTGCGGGTGATGTGCAGGGAGTTTGGCCGGCATCTGCAAAGCACGTCTCAGAAGCTGAAGGTCTGGGCAGGGGTGGGCTTGCACCGTTTGCCCTGGTAAACCCTCAGCCACAACTGTTGAAGCAATGCTGAAGATCATCAAGTCAGACCAGTTCGGAATTTGCGAGGAATCCAGAAACGCATTTATGGAGGTTTAGTGGGATTGTTAAGTCCAAGATGAGAGCCAGAAACCAGAGAAAGCTTAAGAGAAACAATTTCCCAGACAACAGGAATAACAGGAGATACACGAGAAATTGCTGGAGTCTCCTCTCTGAACCAGCCGTGCTGTCTCAATTATCTCCTTTTAGCAGATGAACTGCAGCATGGAGTCTGGCCCTGCAGAGCCCTGGGTGGCTCACGGGCACGCAGAGGTTAACGCGGCCTGAGGCCCTGAGGGACTGGTGGGGCACCGATGGCTTTCTGTAGATCACAAGCTGCAGGATTTTACCCTGTGACTCTGTTGCTCCTGTAACTTCTATGCAGTTAAAATGCTGTTTCCAGACAGGCGGCTAGTCATGATTTGAAAGCGGCGAGATGTGGAACATGGCCCTCCTTTTGACCCTTTGTTCCATCTCGTAAGTGCCTTTGCTGTAAAGAAAGTCGCACCCTACAGCTTATTTTCTGCCTTCAGTCTGTGGCCATTAATTCTTGCTGTTTCTTTGTTGGGTGGAGTTCCTTTGTATCTGTATTTTCGCCTTTTGGTTGTACAGAAACCTTGAAATGTGATTGCTGCCAGTCCAAAGATCTCACAAATACATGCCAAAAAGCTTGCCTGCTTTCATTCTGCATAGCAGTTGGTCTAATAAAACACATTACCTCTTCCTATAAATGGTGATAACCTAACCTAAAAACTGTTAGGGCTACAACAGCGCACCACCGCGTTGAATTCTTATGTTGGATCTTATATCTGCACTAACGTTTTGGGTACGTGCATGTTTTTGCTTCACTTATTTCTGTCTGTGAGCTCATGCGCTTTGTGGCACTACAGATTATGTCATATAAGAATGACAGTTTTATTTGCTTTTATTGTCCACCATGGAAGCATTGCAGGTTTGATTCTAAATTAATTTTTATTGTGTTTTTACATTTCTTCTTATTCCTTGACATAACCTGCTATCTCTCAGACTTAGCTTTGCTGGCTATAATGAATTTATTATTCATAACTTCTCTGTTTTGACAGGAGTAGACTGGATTCAATTACTGCCAAAAGGCCCAGTCATATCAGGCTGTGGTGTTAGAAAATGAATTGTTCAGTGACGCGATCTGTCTTAGTGAACATTAAGCGATGCTTTGATAATTATATAGACATATGTATGCAGCAGAAAAAAAAAAGCTTTGGGAACATTTTTGTTACCCCCCATGGAAAGCGGTAGAGAACAGTGGAGGGAGATGAACTGACAGATTGTTATTAGCTGAGGCGTTGTGTAAAGTCAGCTCCGGCTCCTGGTCCGGCTCAGCTGCGCAGGCCGCTGGAGGGGGACCGCAGCGGAAGACTGAAGACTGCAGCAATACATGGAGCTGCAGACAAAATTAACACCATCATTTAGTTTTATTTGTTACACTTTTAAGTGAGCTGGAAGATAAAAATGTTTAAAAGAAGCCCTCAGAGAGAGACTGTGCCGGAGAATCCCAGAATCTTCATATTTCCAAATGACAGGACTGTACCTCTTCTGTTATTTTCATGGAGGAAAAGGGAGAAGGGGAGAGCAGCCCAGGCTATCTGTGCGGCTGGCAGGTGAGAGGATTGACTGCAGGCGTTTTGAAGGCTGCACAGGGGGTCTGTCAGAAGACAGCAAGTTTTGCTGACAGCACCAGAGTTACGCACTCGCCTGGGCACACGCGCATCCTGTACACCCAGACGGTGACGAAGCGCTGGTTTCCCTCCTCGGACTGCAGCCCCCTTCCAGGGTAAAAACACTTTCTTACTGAAAAAAGAAAGACCCTGCAGACACTGTGGGTAAAAAAAAAAAAGCTATTTTTCCCGAAGGTCTTCGTTGTGTTTTTTAATGAGAATTAATTTTTGTTGTTGCTGCTTTCCCTAATCGACGTTGCTTGTGAGATTAAAACAGTTAACGGAGGAGGACAGAGAAATCTCCATGCTTGTCTGTCACATGGTCAGGCTTTTTTCTAGAGCAAGAGTGGAGAAATTTGGCATGTGCTATCTTTTTTCCATGTGAAAATACACTGTTCCAGATGCTAAAGTCTGACCCATGGTGGTAAAGAAGAATGGAGGGATTCTCGGGAGAAGCCGAGTCCCCGTTCCCAGCAGCCGAGTGGAGCTGGGGGAGTTCTAGAAGAACCTTTCTGCAAATGATGGGATCCGTTGTGGGAGAAGCTCACTTGGAAATGCGGTCGTTTCTGAATGTCTAAAAGTGTGCCAGAAATTGGAACTCCAGGGAGCTGAGTTCTTTTGAAGGTCAAGTCCTAAGTCTTTCAGATAACAATTTCATGTAACACCTTGAGGAGGAAAACTGACTTTTCATTACTGAGTCAGCTGATTCACCTCAGCAGCTTACAGCAGACGGCTTGGAAACTGATAATAATTATGCTCAGCTTTTCTAATAGTATTTTTCATGAGTAGATCCTGAGGCAATGAGGCATTTCAGGAAGTCAATATCATTGCAGTTATTTTACACTCGGAGAAACTGAGGCAGAAAGGTGTGCGCAAGGTCATTCCGTAACCCACTGGTGGAGCTGTGGCTGCAGCCCAGCCCTGCACCCTGTGAGCTCTTTTAACCGTTCACTCCTTGTAGTTGTGAGAGATTCTTTTTGAAAGCACTTTATATTTCATGGATGCCAGCAAATCCAAAACAAGAGTCCAGTACTCTGTCTCTTTCTCTCTCACATGCATTTCTTTTCATTTTTGTTTCCATATTTTGTTGTTCTTCAGCAGTGATTAAGGAAAACATTCAAAAAATGAGGAAAATGTGAAGGATACAAATGAAGACCCCTTGCACAAGAAAAGGAATGCTATTGCAGGAACTGGAGAAAAAAATACAGATACTGAAGCTAATAAATGTATTAATGTTGTCAGGATAGAAATCCAAAGGGGGGGGTTGTTTGTTTTTAATGCCTGTTCTCAGAACAGTAGCTGACCTGTTTAATTCAGAATAGGGCATTGCAGTATATCTGTGAGCTTGGCCATGATTACTATATTCCACGACCTTCTGAACCTCCTGTAGCAGTTGCTGGTGCGGGTATAATAGTGGATTTCACACCACCAGGCATACTTACATCTGTCTTAACTTGTGCTTGCTCATGTGGACGTGCACAAGCACAATCAAGCTAACTTCATCTTCAGTTGCTCGGTATTTTTTTTAATGAAAGCAGTCATTTTTTCCTTTTTTTCCTGTTCAGCTGTTGAAGCTGCATCTTCCTCACTGCGTGCCGTCATCCCCTCTGTGTGACTTTCCTCTGGCACCTCTGTTGATGGTATCGTAGCTGCTTGCAACATCGCCGGGGCATTTTGCAAGGAGCAAGAAGCTGTATGGCGTACAGGCCTCTAGCATGACCCTGTGTTTTGTCAGTGGCTTTTTAGTTTGGCTTTTATGGCTTGCTTGGATCAGTTAAGGGTTTTTTTATACCTTCTGTTACCTGTGCTACTGCTTGCCAAATTATTAAACGACTGATCAGTTGTTTTTATTCAGTAATGTATTCTGCCCGTTAAAATATTATTTGGGGGGGGGGGGGGAAACTATTCAATTAATATCAATTGCCAGCTCTTCTTAGAATCATGTCATAAAATTCTGCTATAACTATCTTACCTAGGGGCAAAAAGCAGATGTTTTCTGTGCAAATGTTTCTTATAATGGAAAAGGAAATGGTGGAAAGTGGTGAAGGAGAAATGCAGAAACAAATCACCCTGCTGTATATTTCCTATATTAACTACCATTCTGTGAGATAGCAACAGGTGTTTAAAAACCCTTCTTGTTACTGATGAATGTTAGTCTCTAATACAGCAGGAGTTGCATTAATTGCCACTCTTCTTACCTTTTTTCCCCATTGTTATGGTAGCTTGACTCCAATATAAATAGGATGTTTCATCGTTTCAGTTTTTGGTTACCTGGTCTAATAGATACTTCAAATTCTCCGTGCATAGTTTGGCATCTGTCTGCATCCCTTCCTTTTAAACTGATTATCCTCGACTTCAAACGATGAGTTCTCCAACTAATGAAATGGTTCCTGGACAAGCTAAAATAGAATGTGAGTGGAATTGAAAACTTTACTGAAGTAACAGAAAATACCTTCTTCCTAGAGTCACGCCATCATTGGTAAAACTGTAGAAAACGAAGGGCCAGAGATTCAGCTGGGGCTGTAGCGGGAGTGATTGTGGCTGTGTGCATGGCTAGAGAAAATGACATTCACAATGGACCAAATTGGGCTGAAATGTGCTAAATAATCATGATGAGACACAGAGACATGGGCAATCGATCTTTTTTTCCAGAGCAGCTTCCCCAGAGAATGCTCTGGAAGGATATGAGCAGACCAGTTTGTGCTCCTTTTTCTTACTTTTCTTCCCTTTTTTCTTTCTTTCTCCCTTCATCAGAATCAAGTCTTCCACTGGAAAGGAGGAAAATCTGAAGAATATCCTCTTTCTGATTTTGTTTAAAAAAAAAAATAATTAAAGGCAGGGGTTTATTAACTGTGTCTTAAGATAGTGGACATACATAAACTACCTTTGAACGCATGGGAGGACCCAGCCTACACTGAGCTCCAGGTAGCTCTGGCCAGATTCTTGCTCCAGCTAGGTGATTAAAAGCAACACGGAGGCTTGAGGTTTCTGCTGCGACGACAGTGTGCAGCTACCTGTGTGTATTTAGTAGCAGGAATGTCAGAAGGTATGACTTTGGCTGTTAGTTATCTGCTTCATCAACCTTTAGAAGCCTCGGCTCAACACGAACCATCACAACAGGAAAAGAGCAATAGCTGGAGAGAAGCTGTGTTGCTCTAGGAGGGAGTCGAGCCTCAGAGTATCCGGAGAAGGAGAACAGCATGGATTGAGGGAACAGTGCACGCTGGAGGGCTGCAGATGAGCTTTGGATGCTGAGTAATGATGCATGCTGACTTCTCAGTACCATGGCTCACTAGGTACCTCTGCAGCCATCGGTGGCTTTTCTTTTTTTGGAATGGCTTTCATGCTTGGGCATTACAGATAGGGAACGTGTCATCTTCCTTTCATTGAAACAATACAGTCCCTCCTGAGACTGGGAAGAAAACAGCAACCCAAAGCTCAGCTCTGTAAGGGCTGAATGTTCCAGGAGGCCTTCACGTTGCCACTAGATCTGTCTTTAGTATCCCAGGAGGAGAACCACTTTTGCAAGCTCAACTTTTCCTTCTCCTGCTCTTAAGCTAACTGAAATGCTGCTTTCCCTGCTGCAGCTGCCACTTCCTTTTGTATGTTCAGTTGTAATCCAAATTTCACGCTGTCTTTGGTCATCCACTTTACTACCTACCAAAGCAGTTTCTCAGACTTTTCTGATAAGGAAATCATCAGCGTAAGGTTGATTGCAGCATCTGCACTCCCCCCTTCTTCCCCCTCCCCATTGATGACACCATCAAGTCTGGCTCCACTGATAGTGAAGCAAAAAAAGAAGAAGCCAGCAAGAATGGATATTGCTGTCAGAAAAAAAAAAAAATACGTACACACAGCACATAGCCAAGTAAAAATACTGCAGTCTATGAGGTTTGGAAACCATTCATGGAGTTCATCAAAAGCAATAAATTAAATATGCTAGATCAACAGTGATTTATTATGTGTCTACCTGACCCCTAGCTGATGTAATCAATACATTTATGATCCAGACTGTAAAGTGTCTAAATTGTGTAACGTGCATTCTGTGACATCCTACTCTAGCAGTGGCAAAGGCAATTACTCGACAGACTATTGATAATAACCACTGGCTACATCAACTCAGATGGTAATTTAACGTCTTATGTCTCATTGAATTAATTGATTTCCTTCATTGGCCGTATATATAATTTGCTGTGGGTTATTTTTCCCTCTCTCTCTCTTAGTGAGTACATTGTGCCTTTCCAATGCGCTATAGTAAAAGAAAACGAATGTGTTAATTGAACTGTTCAGGTCTTGAAGGGCAAGGAATGTGATATTATTTCATAACATATGATGATAAATTTACTAATAAATAATAATCCTATTTGTGTCTCACACATGAAGCAGTTACTGAGACCTCAGAGCAAACCCAGGTGCTCTGTATTCTACCTTACCTATGCTGCAAGTTGAGAACCCGCAAAGTACCTGCATGGCAAAGGGCTGCTGTGCCTCCCGTGCGATGGAGAAGTGCCCATCGGTAGCATTTTTCTCCATGAGGTGGTTAATGGGACTTTGCCAGCTAAAGAGGTGGTGGAGCACGTGCGTCAGGCTGTATCTGCTAATTGCCGTGAACCTGAGAGCGGGCTGTTGCCAACCCGCCGTGGGTAAGGAGCAGTTCTTGCCAATTGTTGTTTGCTAATTCTGCCTCATTCCCTTCATCCCTTACATCCCCCTACATCTACCCCCACCCCACAAAGCCCCTGTAATGCCACTCTGCCAGGCTTTTTAAATAGATTTCATTTGAGAAAATAACGTTTTCAAAATACGTCTTTTTAATTGTGTTCAAAACCACCCAAACCTGTTTTGGGGGGGGCTTTTCATCTTCAAAGCAATTTATAGCACTAGTTGATAAATATAATGTTACAGTTACTATATCAAAGCGTAATGTAGTCTGAAACAGAATTGGTAGGTCATCCGTCTGTGTCACATGAAAGGAACTGTTTTCCTGGTTTGGTCTGCTATTTACCTCTTTACCAAACTAAAGGAAATAACTTTGTAGTGAATCTTCAAAGAGATGTTGGATTGCTTTCTGCTTTCTCCTTTTCTTTTTGCAGGGATTTGGAATAGTTTTAAGGCATCAGAATCCTGTTGTGTTTGGAAAAGGTTTCACATTCTGACCATAATCTTTATACTGTTTCAGCTGTTAGGTCAGCTGTTTTACCAAAGCTAATGTCAGTCTCTTTGGGAACAAATGCCTTTCTAGAAAAAATGGGTGATACTTTATTGGGTTAACCAGATTAGGTGCAGATGCTGGCTGAGGAGGCCTCTATTTTTCAATTTCACATAAACTCGGTTCTGTCCCTTTAGACATTTGCTGAACATTGTTAAAAGAATATTACCTTATATATGAAAATTAGGGAATGGCAAGGTCACAAAGTAATCAGAGGGAGCAGTGCATCCAAAAGACCCGCATGTCTCATTCGTGGTTTTGCAGCCCATTAGATGTGTGGCTCTAATCAGTCACATGAGAAAACTCTAAAGGCACCTGGTGATTAAAGCCGCCTTCTCAAAGGTAGCCTCTAAAAAAATATACACAGCAATTAGTTTAGTAAATTGGCTTCCTTCCTGAAACATATTAATTCTTTCTGAATTATTTAAAGCGACCTCTTTTTAGTTTATAAAGTTAAAGATTTACTGGTTATCTCACACTCTGCGTCCTCAGACTCTGAATTAAGGGTAAAATTAAAGACATAAAGCCCGTGATGAAATGTGAAGAACTGCCAGCTACAGCTGTGAACAGTTTTTACAAATGGGGGTAATCTGGTGCCCCCACTCACTCGGTCAGCCTGGAGGAGTTCACAGTGACCCACACTCATGTCTCTACTTAAATCCCTAATCTGATATTCTTGAAATGCGATAAGGAGTTTTGAAAGGAAAAATACTGGCTACCATCTTCAATTACCATCCTTAAGAAAGCCTCCAAATTTCAGCTATCGTAGTCTTTTATTAAAATATTCTGGTGTTAAGGATCATTATAAATAATTCCATAATCCATTCTGAAGCCTTTAGCTTGAAGAATAAAAATAAAGAGTATAAACAAAGGGGGTTCGGTTATAAGCACAAAGCAGATAGGAGAAGTGAGAGCTTGCGAACAAATCCCTGGGAAGCAGATGGAGCTTGTGCTGTTTCTCTTTCTTCTAAAACCTCAGTTCTCAGCAGATCATCTCACGGTCTGTTAACTCCCAAAAATTTGAAGGACAAATGCTTCTTGGCATTTTAGAAAACACAGTGCTGCTAGTGAAGGCGTTGCCGTTGTAATAGAGACTACCTTATCTCTAGCCACGTGTTTTGTATTTCTGAGGATCACGCTTTTGCTGTGCTAAGGGAGCAAGCGGAATGGGTTTGATAGCCAGGTATCTTGGCTTGGACTCCTTCTTACTGTTGCCTTGCACATGTTTCTCTTCTATCAGATGAAAAGTGTTGTACTCATTTTTATTTCCTTATTATGCTAAGAATTAAACTTTGAGAGCGGCGGCTGGTTGCATTCACTAGGAACTGAATTCTTTAACTATAAAATTATGTTCTACTTATTCATGAAAATGGATCAATTAAAGTCAAGGGGACTACTCACATGAGTAAATGCTAATTAACAAAACCAATGCTCTAATGAAGAGGACATGATAACATTGCAGATAGATCCTGAATATTAAACATACTTTGCTCGCCAGCAGAAGAGGTGTTTACTCTATAGTATATAAGCAGTTTATTAAATTTCTGGTTGTAAATAAATGCTCTGGGTTGGCATTCTAATTGGTAAACGTTCTGTACTTTTCCACTCAAGTGCTGTCTTGAGAAGTTGGGGTGCCTGCATCCTAAGCGTGCTCTTAAGTCAGTGCTGATACGTAGATTGCTGATGCCATTTACCTAAATCAACCCGCAATGGTGCCATTACAGGCAGGTGGCTTTTCTGCTGTAAGAGTTTAAGATATTTCTTGCCCAGCTGGAAAAAAGCTGTCCTTTTCTTTCCCTCTGAAAAAATAAAATTAAGAAAAGCTCAAAAAGCCTAATAATATAAAGAAGGGACATCCGTTATCACATGTAAGCCAGTGGGAGACGGTCTTTAGAACAGCCTGGTAGCTGGATTTTCACATTAATTTATTTTCCTATTCATGGAAATTCTACTTTCATCACCAAGTGAACTTGGTGCTAATTAATTAAATATGAACTATTGATTAATGTATGAAGAACAGTGAAAGCTGTGGCTACAGGACTGGTCTATTTTCAGAGACTTTTCTGTATTCTAACTAATATCTTCTTAATATTTCATAGTTCAGGTCTGAATTAGCAGAAATAAACAGCCACTTTCAGGGAGATGAGAGGTGGGCCCGGCAATGGTTTTGCAGCGGGGCCGTGTACAAATCAGAGCTTAACTGGGGACAAGGCCAGGGAGCCCTGAGGTGCGGTTCCCTGCCCACGGTTCCTGCCCTGACTTACAGCTGGACCAGGTGTTGCATCAGTGGCTGCAGGTGGGTTTGCCTCAACAGGCGGGGATTTCCTGGTGGCACTAGGAAAAGCAGGAAATCCGAGGAACAACGTGTTTGACTTCAGTGGGAGTTGGATCAGGTGTGTCCCATCTTCTGTGAGGTCTTTTGGGGTGGAATGAAGACAGGACAGGCAGCAGAAACAAGAGACGCTCAGGAGGGGAGAAGATGAGCGCTAACACAGCTGTGTCGCCAGCTGCTGAGTGTCTCCTCTAGTCTTACTGCCTTCCTCTCCTCTGCTTCTCTTCCAACCTTTTCATTTCCACAGTTTTTCTCCAAGGGAGTGGGGCGGGGGAAGGCACCCAGCAAGGCTTGTTGACTGAACCTTCTTTCTGCGCGCTGCTGACACCACCGAAATCCAGGCTTGTCCTTCTGACTTAAAGCTTAGTTGAAAATGCAAGCATGAAACCGAGCTGATTGAAGTGCCCGGGCATGCCTCTGGCATAGAAGTCTTCCCCATGCATCTAGCAGGAGAGACGAGAAATGTTCGATGAGGACGTTCAGCTGTGACAGATCCTGAAAATTGGGATCCTGGAAAGAAATCCTCTCCATTTATACTTTAAACAGTGGATTTGTTTGAAAGGATTGCTAACTTCGGGATATGATGGGCATGTATTAGTTGGGCACCACGTCCATGGAAAATGTGACCTACTATTGCTGGGGAACCAACAACAAAAAGTTTCATGTTGCTTCTCACACAAATAGGTTGTTACTTCTGGTTTCTAAAATAATGTTTTTATGTTAATCAAAGTTCTGTACAGCCTTAGCACTAAACGGCAAGACAAAATGGACCATAATAAAATAAATTGCGGGAGAAGATTTTTAGAAAAAGCAAAAGTCAAAAAATGCCCAGCCTTCAAAAGCTAGTTTTTTTGATGGGCATTGTGTTCATGGAAGCTTTGTCTTTACATTTTCACAAGAAAATAAAAAGTATAGTAACATAGTACAGTATCAAGCAAAACAAAATTATCCTGTGGCATGCGTGGTTAACAGTGTATCCAGACAGACTCATTTTTGCACGCACGTTCCCAACGTGTTCAAAACAGTAGCAAGATAGGATTCCATTGATGTCTAATGAAGTTCACCACAAAAAGGCTTTTCCTAAAGAAGGTCTTTCAGACTGAAGTGACAGACAGATGTCAAAGTGATTTGCTAAGTGTGAGATGAAAAATTGATAGCACACAAATGATTAAGTCATTTATGGGATGTGATTTGGCCCAACCATGAAGAATGCATGTCTTTTATAGGTGGGTTGGAGTGTTATCAATCATCCACGACATATGTTATTTGTGCATAATTATATGGCATTGACCCAATACTCAGTAATAAGGGTTCTGTGCGTGCTTATCACATCGTTTGATCCCAGCCTCATCTGTCATTAAGACATAATGTACCAAATGTAGCGTATTTCCACTCTCCGTGCGGTTATAAATTGCTAGTATCTCTACTATAATCTCTAATTGCCCTTATACCGATCCAGAGAAAGCTAAAACTCGCTCTCCAAGCTAATTCTAGCACTCTGAGGAAACAAGAGCAGTCGGTCGAAGAGGAGATATCTAGATTTGAGCGGGGATTTCCAAGGTAACATGGTGTTTTGATGGTGTTGGTTTGCATGGTAGAGTGCCTTTGATGCATGGTCCGTCACGTAGCTTCCTACATTCAGTCTTTCTGATCTTGATGAGCCTGAGAGATGAGTGGGTAATTTCAGGGATGTGATGAACAGCGGAGCATTAGCTCGTTAGCTTGGAGGGACCTGCAGTGCTAATTAAGATCTCAAACATGGCTTGGTGACCTCCGCTCTGCTTGCACGTGTTGTGTGAAGGGCCACAGGCAGGTGGGCTCAGGACAGGTAGGTTGTAGCCTGACACACTTAAGTATCAGTTCACTAAATCAAAATGGCATTGGAAGAACTTGGAGGAGAAAAGGATTTGTAAGTTACTTTACTGAATGAACTAAGGACGTGTGGTCTAAGCCATGGTCTGCTGAAGTCAAGGTGATCTGGAGGGTTTTGTTACGCTTAAAGAAAGGAAAACTAAATCATTACTACTTATTGCAGACAGCGATAGGGGTGCCTGTTTTCCGATGATGGTGTTCTTTGTGTTTTACAGTAAAGCATCTATGCCTTTTTTCAAGGAAATCTCAATAGTAGTTGAACTTTCTATGTATTTTACAGCACTTTAGGGGATTAAAATATCACCTTTTTTCACTTTCTGGGAATGCACTGTCTAACAAGTATCCTTTTCAATTTTTCATGATTTTTGCAATAACGTTTATAAAAAAAGTAAATTAAAATATTTAAACACAACACACTGAAAACATTTGTTCATGCCTGCTGGCCAGAATCCAGCTTGTGTAATTAAATCTTGCAGTCTGTTACCTAAATACTTCCCGCAGTTTCTACTCAATGCAGTCTCTTTCCTTAGTTTCTGGCCTCAACGAGTTTCACTGTTGCTTTGCACTGCAGCACAGCTGCCACATTCTATCACAAGGATGGCTGCGTTTCTTGGGGAAAAATGACTTTCATATATAAATAATTGTTAAAGTGCTTTGGAAACCTCCCTGGGGTGAAGTGCACCATTGAAAAATAATAAGCCTTACAAATACATTATTGATACTCATCCCGTTGCTGATCACATCCAAAACCAGGGACAGGGAGAAGGTTAATGTTATGGTCTGTGTTATACCCCGGGGCTCAGGAAGCCTGGATGTGATATCGAGCTCTGTACCCCGGCCTCCTCTATGAGACTGGACAAGTCATTTATTCCTTTGTGCCTCACCCGCCCCTTGGACTTCCTTGTTCCATGCCTTCTTTAATATTTATTTTTATGCTCTTCAGAACAAGGGCTTTTTGTTAGCGTGGGTGGCCCGTTCCCTGTTTGTGCTGTTGAGGTGGAAACCATGAAGACAGGCTGAAATGAGCAACCAGAAAGTCCTGATGTGTGGGTTCCAGTTTAAGCTACTCTTCTTGTCACTGCTCTTTTTGTCGTTACCCTTCACAGGCAGAAATAGATACTTCAATAAATGAGAAACGTTGAAGTATTTCTCACTGTTACACGCAAGGGATCACCCAGCAGATTTGCTTGTTCCATGTTGATTTTCTGTTGCACAGTGTAGGCATTTAAGTTCCATCCACTGGCAGCTTTTTTATCCCTCTTCACCTCTTATCTGCTCTTTGGTAACCTTGGAAAGCAATTTGTAACGCATGTGAATGTGCAGAAAATATTCGGTGCTGATTCCCATACAGTAGAGCAGTTACTTACAGCTGTCCTTTAGTTTGAGTGAAGTCCTTCACTTTATGCTCAGATTAACCAGTGTTCCAACTGAATTTGATGTTATCTCTCTTTTATTGATGTGAATTATTTATAGCAGAACTGTTGAATCATCAAAACGCAATTCCTGAGACTATTATTTATGCTAAGATATTAATCCCATGTTCCTATTAAGATTTATCCCTCTGTTCCTCATTCTGGATTTCTGAATTAAATTTAATCATTCCATCTTTCTCTTTTGCAGTCTACGTGCAGCTAGGTTTGCATAGTAGAAGTATTAGATTGTGGGTGACCGTGTTGAGGTCAACCACAAAATCTGTCTTTCCTGCTAACCTGTAGGTGTGGGTTTGAATTAGTATCACAACCACGGGTAGCTTCATGGTTAGTTCTGGGGTTAAAGATAAACCTCTTCTGTGTGTGGTATATTTCTGCACAGATGGACGCAATATTTGTATTGGTCCAGATAAAACTGTTACATTCATTCTCTCCAAAGGTCAGGAGAAGTGACTGTTGCTGTCTTTGTTTACTGCGTAATTGAGTTTAACCTGAGGGGGGGGGGAAAGGGTTCTCCAGATAAACAAAAGTGCAAAAACTGCCTAACGGAGAAGACCCTTAGCTTGAGTAGTAGAAACCGTGCCTACCTACTCCGCTCCTTCCCCGATCAAACAGTAATTCGAGAGAAGTGATGTTGAAGCCACCTCTCTAGATATTCACTGTGGAGTGGGGATTTCCATCTGAGTCTCATTTAGTGGGCATGAAACTGCTCCCCGAAGGGCGAGGGGGCCCGAGTGATAACGCAGGCGCGGCCCAGCAGTTCTGCTGCTCACCGGGATGCTCCTTCCTCGACCACCTGCTTGTGCCTCTTTTCTCTTCCTGTCCTCCTCCTGCGGGATAAAGCTTCAGGAGATAGGTGCAGCTGGCAGTTCTTTCTCTCCACCACACAGTTCCATGGTTATTTTGTAAGTAGCTTGTTGGAAGAAGTGTTTTCTTTCTCCCTTCTGTTTTTTCTCTTGCTCGACACCGAGGAAACATGTGCTGTTGGGTCTGGTGTGCAGACATCCGTGTGCAAGCCTGGAGGTACATCCACAGCCAACGCTGTATCAGCTGAGGGAGGGGGTGTTTGAAGACGTGCCTGGGGCAGAAACATGTGCTGAGCGTGTTTCGGGAGATCCCAGCAGCCAGGAGGAGCTGTATTGGATGAATGAGTTTAAGCATTATGGGCCCATTGCAAAGGCAGGTGCCAAACTGGTTTGCTGTCTGGTAGCCTGGAGGATTTTGCAACTTCAGGGTGAAATGTGGCTGCTTTCATTTTTCTGCATTGTCTTCCCATGAGCAGAGGGCAGCAGGAGCGACACGGGTCTGTGATTTCTCTCCCTCGCTTCGGGAAGGAAGAGTAATGAAACACAAATGAAAACTTACCAACATAAACAGATGGATCAGAAGTGTTTGAGGAGGTAATTTGTCTTCCCAGGCTCTGCAGGCTGGACTGGGCGGCTCAGTCCGGGCTGTCCCTGTGCCCTTCCCTTTGGCTCCGGCCCTCGCAGGCTCTGTGGGTTACGGCACTGCCTTTGGCTTTGTGCAGCTACGGCCGTTCGCCACGAGCGCTCCTGCAGGTGATTTTAGGACCCTTTATAATAATTACTGTTTCCTTCTGGGCATTTCTGCATCTTTGTATTCCAACCCCATCTCTTGCGCTGTTAGTAATGATGTTATGGCAGAGGGATCCCCCCGGCTTTGTTAGACTCAGATTTATACAGTGCTTCTGTCTTGAATAATTCAAGACAAGACCCAAACCAGGGCTCTGGATAAAAGCCACCCATACATGTAGGACAACGCAGGTGGAAAACTTTGCAGCCGTGGTTCTGGTTCATCTCTGGCCTTTATCTGCATATCTGATAAAAAATATAAATTAAGATAAATAAATGCTAATTTAAATGTAAAGCAACTCTCTCAAGAACTCTCCCTTTGGAGTACACATATATTCATATACAGGGATTTGGAAAACCTTTTGGTTTTAGGTACCTACAGGTGGTTCCTCAGGAAGCACACATCCAAGGCAGGAGTAGGGCCTTCTGTTTATACATGAATGTCCTCTAAGCTCCGATGTTCGATGGCCTTTCATTTGGTCTGAGAACAGAACTTAACGCGTCTTCGTCCGGGGTGGCAGGGTTAAAGAGCTTCTGGTACCATCCGATGGAATAACGATAGTGCCAACCAATAAAGTGCAGCCTATTTTAAATCATTCCTAATGATTTAAAGAAGGAAGAATGTCACCCAGAAGAACCATTTCTGCATTTTAAAAGATTTTCTACAGTGTTTTCCCGTGAATGATGTGCTAGATGCAAGCCCTTGATCTTCACATCATTGTTGTCTTTTCAGTGATAAATGGCAGAGTTCTGCTATGTTTGTGTGTAAGCGCAAGTGTTCAGGTGTTGGCATTGCTGCAGTGACAGATTCCCTGCACTGTCAGAAAAAGTGTTGATTGGAATAATTATGCAGAATATGCAGGTTGTCATACCTATTCTTTCTGAAGATCTTGCTTGACCATTTGAAGCATGATGCAGCACTGAGATTTGATTAGCTTTACTCTTCTCCATGGGGCTCCCTTCGTTTGCAGCCGGGGTAGCTAGGTTTGGGGTTTCATTTGCCTATTTTTTGATTGAGATCCAGGATACAGCTTGTTTGCCTTGTCGTATGCAAATAAGAATAATATTTAAAACATATAGTACTTTACATATTCAAAACACTGTGGAAACATTTGCAGTCGTTCTCACAACACCCTTGTAAAGTAGGTAAATATTTTAGTTATTACTTTAATGCAGTTTTGCATGGGAGATAACATATTGCAGTATTGCCGAGGCAAAACAAGCATCAGACCTCCGAAACCGAGGGTGATGTGAAGGGACCTGACACATTTAACGTTGTTTATATTTGTATCTTAGTTTTAGAGCTTTCAGAGATGACTTTTTCAAGTTTTCCTGACAGTGAGGAATACTAAAAAACTCCTTGCTTTTAATGAGCAATGAAACGATGTCACATATTTCCTGAGGCTGGAGCCCCTCAAAAAGCTAATAAAATTTCACAGAGTTACAGGCAGGGGCTGTATCCTCTGCCCCCGAAGTTGGTAGAGATATTGTCAGTGAATTTGGTAGGATTTGTATAACACTCATGTCTCCTGGGTTGAGTTGACAAATTTCAGGGACTAGTCGTGGTAAAAAATACCAGGTTTCATGACTTGCCATAGATTAATGAAAGAATTGTATTAAAACCATGTGTGACTACTGCAGATTAAAATTTGGGGGGAAAAAACCCAGCCCTAAGTGGTTGTCATTCTGCGTGGTGCAGTGGCATTTGCGAGCCTTTCGCTGGCCGTGGGCTATCTGCCTGCTCGTCCCTCGTGTCCATGCGGGCGCTGGGCATGTTGAGTGAGGAGGGTGCAGACACATCTCCAGCGGTTCTTTATGTTTCTGTAGTTGATGTACCTGTCAACGTAAACGTTTTTTCAGTGGAGAGGATGAATAGTATTGGAATTAACGTGCCTATTGAGTGGGAATTATGTCTACAAATGTGCAATACACAGTGTGATGTCTATGAAAAAGGCATCTGGTGTCTGGCGTGGCGGCTCCTGAACTCTCTGCAACTGCTTCGCAGCTTGAGCCACTCTGTGCCAGGTGTCCTCATTTTTACTGAAGGAAAGATAACTTTATTGTAGAAAATTACACTGAGATTCCTACCAAAAGATGTGGATTTTGACAGTGTTGCCCTTGCATTCCTCTAACTGGGTTTCCATTTCTGCAAGGAAGGAATAAATGAAACAACAATTGGTCCATTTATGCCCCGCTGTCGGGAAGTGAGCGACCACAGAAGGAAACCAGACATCCTGTAATCTGTGGTCCACAGGAACTCTTTATTAAAAAGAAAAAGGAAGATATTTATCCATGATGCTACTCTCCTGTATTTATAGGGATTTGGATGCATCTATCTAGTCATCGGTACTAATGAGCTTATCGGAGTCTTTAAAGTGTTTTTCAGATCAACTAGACAGAGCTTGCCCAGGCTGTTCTTGAGGCAGCTTATTTTTCTTTTTTTTTTTAAATAGATGATTATATTTCTCTCTCTAAGGTATTTACGTGATCTCCAATACTGAGTACTGATCTTCTGTACATCTCCAGGAATATAGATGGCACAGGGAGGAAATTACTGATTGGAAGAGTGGGGAATTGAGACCTGCTCTGTTATCCTGAATCCTAAGCAAGTTCCCAGCCTACTGCCGTTATTGCTGGCTTGTAATATTCATGTGGCTGTATCCAGAGGCAGATGGGCCTTCCCTCCTGTGCAACGCTCTAAAAGTAATTTAAGCTTATGAAACAAAACAAGTATTCCACAATTATTAAGAGTTTATTGTTTACTTTTCATAATTCCACCCATCATAGGGAAGGATTTTAGCAGCTCTGCGCAACTGCAGCAGTTTAAAGGATGCCACACTCTTAGTATCAGGTTTAGCAGACTTAATTTTTGACTTCTCTAATGCCTATCTGATTCTGTAAATGCGAGGTGCACATTTCTATGGATTTAGTTCATCACTAAGATAAGCAAATGAAAAAATTGTCTTTTACCGTAAGGTCTGTCGGCTCCATCTACAGCAGAGAATGTAATTATGCCCATATCGTTGATCGGGGACTCCTCCCGTCGCTACAGTCTTTATAGCATCAGGATTCAGCATTTCAACTATATTTAAGTAACTGATGTATTAGACAATGGAAATCACGCAGTAACTGGATTGCCGTTCTACTCTTAGCTCAGCATGCCTGTTGAACAAGGGCCAAACTCACTTGTTTCCTGGTGTTTCCTTTATTGTAGGCTGAGGAGCGGCGAATATCTGTGTGCAGTTGGAGGTTTCTAGCATTTCACTTCACTGAATTCTCTGTTCCCTGTTGTCTCGTACAGACTGTCAACCATTTGTATTTCTGGGTTGGAACTAATCAGACCCATCTGGTCTTGCTGACAGTGCGAGCCAGGAGAATAGCTCTGTATCATGATACGAGATCCTGGAACTTGGGACACGCAGAAATATACTGCCGCGCCTAGTCCCGGTTTTTAATGAACTGAATAGTGCCATAGCGCAGCTCATTTTCTCCTTTGTTTTTTTAATCAAAGAAAGCAATTATCTGTCAGAGCACAAATATATAAATGCTAAGCAATCCATAGATTAAAACATTTCCTTCTTGCTTAACCTGTAAGTAGTTCTTTGCGTTGGTACTGAATGGCGAATTTTGTGCCGGAATGAGTCTTTCAGCCACAGAATAAATTAGAAACCAGACAAAGAATAGTGATTGTCTTTTCAGTGTTTCTTAATATCGGCTCGTATATGAAGGCTGGTGTGTAAGAGCTCCTGTTGTCTGCCCTGCGTTGGAAGGAGCATCCAGGCAGCTCCTGCCTCACTAACAGAATGCCAAATCAAAGGCAACGCGAGGCACTAATGCTGCATATTGTATGAAGTGTGCGTACCTGCGAGTATTTGAATTATGTGTTCATTGTACGTTAGGGAGAGAATTCAAGGCAAATCACAGTTTGTATTGATTTGGGGACTGGGGGAGGGGCTGGGGAGGATTATCTGAATAATTCTATTATTCACCTTTCTCTTGGAAAATTAAAGTGGATAGTGCAAAGAGCACTACTGAGAGAGATAAATGAGCTGCTTCATTTCAGAATGAACTCTCGTCTCAGAAAACTGTTGATATTATGTGCCTAAATTCCTTATGTACTTAGTAGAGTTATCTGCATAAAATAACCTTTAAATTCAAGAATGACTTGCATCAGCACCGTAATGATATCAGAGGATGATTGTGCTCCCATTTTATTTCGGTGGGTGTACACAAATACTCCTATTGTATAAGATTATTAAATCGCAAAGGGTGCATTCGGTGATTATTTAGGACGGATTCCATTACAGCGGCTCCAAACCTTGCAGCCTTGTTCAGAGCAGTAAAATAAAGCTGTAAGATGGAGAGACATTGTTGTCCTTTGAGCGAACACGCTGAACAAGAAGGGAATCTGTAATTGAACTTCTGCCGGCACCTTTGCCAATGTGGTACCAAAGGTATCGGAATTTGATACAGCCAGTTACCTGCCTTCTCACAAGTCGCGAGGCAGAAATGCTGTGCTGGAGGACGCAGGGACGGTACTTAAAAATGTGGGAGCCAGATCACAGCATTGCAGGATCCAGAGGTGCATTTGTGTCCTGTCTTCATGGTTCTGCCGTGCAGTTTAGAAGTAGTTTTAGTACCAGTGGATTTAGTTTCACAACTTGAGCACTTTTTACTGAGAAGCTTGAAAAAAAGAGAATGTTACAAAGTCCACAAATTCAGTCGCCAACAGGCAGAAAAACTAACCTGGCTGCAAAGGGGAAGGAAAGGCAGAAGCAGCAGAGGATGAAGCTAAGCAGAAGCCTCAAGAACAGCGTGCTGCGTGGTGAAATTCAGAGGCAGAAAGGGTAAATGAGGGAGGAGCACCGTTTGCTAATCTGGCATGGAAATAAGAAACAAGAGCACCGGTCGCAGCTACAGAACTACCTTACAAGGAATTTCTCAGCCTTTCTGCTCCTACCCTAAAATCTGTTGGGGAATGTGAAGAATATTTGTTCGTGCTGTAGGAAGGGGTGAAAAGAAGGTGTTACATGGGTGAACAACAGCACTGGTGGAAACAGGGCGCTGATGGAAGAACTAAGGTTTTTGCAAAAGCTTTTTGGCAAGAATGTGTCTCTAAAGATTTTCTGTGGATGTGAATATCCCATTTTCTTCATCCTAGAGAGGAAAAGGTTCTGGGGAAACAACCTCAAACTACTTTTGAACATCTCATAGGTTTTTCACTGTTTTTTGGGTCCTGTCTCAAATAAGCTCCTACTCAAGTCAATAGAAATTTGCTTTAGTCCCAACGCTATAAAAACCGAGTAAGCACTTTGAGATTTGCCCCATTGATTTTGCCAAGTTTTGGTTGAGTGAGAACTTAATAAAGATTTTGGATTGTGAAGATAAAGAACTGACTTTTGACATCCTGATTCAATTTCTAGCCAGTCATTTTACGGATTAACTCCCATTGAGTTCAGCAGGAGCGTGTCAGTGCAAGGGCTGAGTCAGGATCCAGCCCTCCGTCCACTGCCAAGAGTCAATGTCTGCTGCCTTTCATCTGCCCATCGAGCGAGGATTTCACGACTTCAGGGAAGAAACAGCCACTGTTTCTGCGACGAGTTCGACCGTGGGGCAGGGGTCGTGCTGACTCCAGGCTGCAGAAACTTAAAAGGTGCCCAAGCAGAGGAGGGAAGGGGAGGACATTTGGTCCCTGGAGGAGAAAGGGGATTTTGTGGGCCACGGGGCAACCCACGTGTCTACCCATGTGTCTCAGCAGAGGAGAGCAACAGAGGAGCGGCTGCAGTTACAGGCATGACAGTTAGCGGTGCTGGATTAAATCCCAACGTGCAGAAGGAACGGGGCTGTGCGGGGGTTGCGCCTGTGCTGGCACAAGGTACCAGGGAGGTGAGTTGTGTGGCTTGTCGTGGTGGGGAGAGTTCTCCTCACTGATCCCCACCACCAGCTGCAAAAATGGCTCCACGTTTGGAGACCAGTGGGCTGAGAACATTTAGCTTCTCTGTAAGGCAAACTAGGCATTGCAACCTCAAAGGCATTCAGGAAGCCAGCGTTTTCCAGTGCATTTTTGAAGGCTACCTGTCTGAGTGGGTCCCTGCGGCGGGGGTGGTTGGTATTGAATTGCGGGCGGGCAGCTGGCTGCGGTGGCTCTCCTGCCTCAGAGACACGGTCTGTGTGCCGGGCAGAGGTGGTAACTCCCCCCAGCAACGCCTCGCTCTCCACACTCCTCTATGGCACAAGGTGGACGCTTCAAAAGACCCTGCCAGCCTTCTCCAAAATGGAGGAGCAGCAAGGAGACAGCCGCTTGTGTTGTAAATATCCCGTCTTCCTTCAAAGGCTGAAGCCAGACTGTTTTCATATGGCTTCCGGGATTGCTGTAATCATTATTCTTCCTTTTCTGTTCTTTTATTTCATTTCTGGTTTTAAATCACTTACGTCTATCTATTTGAACACAGTCTTGATGTATCCCAAATATTTCCTCCAAGAATATTTCCTCGTCTGAGTTTGGTGGGATATTATGTAGCATTTGTACAAGTTCTCATCTATAGAAAATACATTTGGGAAGGTGGAAGATCTCTAGTTTTGAGTGGAGGGTGCTTGTTTTTTAAAAGCAAGACTGCTTGGCTTGTGGTAGGGACTAATGAACCAGCAAGATTTTGTTCAGAAACACGAATTTTATTTTTTGAGTTACATAAGCACGACATAGTCTCTTAAACATTTTAAATCAATTTTCTTTGCACTCTTAGAATTCAAAAACCACAAAATGAATTTCTTTCAAGTTTCTTGTATGCCAAGGTTCAGCCCAGAGGGATTTTTTTTTTTGTGATTTAGAATAGGGGTTTGTAATGAAAAGCCTGACAGATCCTTTCCTATACAGTCACTAGGTACAATACTCTAATGTATAGTATGAGATTAACTCGTATTTTAATGAAGTACCTGGAACAGAATAAAGGGAGCATTTTAAAAGTACTAGTTGAAATCTCGGTTAGTTTGGTTTGACCCAACGTTAAAAAAATACACCTTCGTTTGTTCCCGTGGTTCAGTCAAGTGAGAGCATAACTAGCAAAACTGTGATATAGTGAGCTTTGGCCTTTCAGATGGTTAAATATTTCACTACTCTGTTCCTTACAAAAGTTGATTCCTTTTAAAAATGTAGCTCCTCTGTCAGCTTCTCCGCATAATAAAAATGTGCTGAATTTCTTTGTGTAACATATCCCTTCTTCCCAATTTGTTCCTTAAAAAAAAAAACAACAGAGAAGGGCACGGCCTCTCTTGCCGTCTGCGCTAAACCCTGGCAGCCCTTTGCTCGGCACCGCTGGCAGGCGCACCCTGCTCAGGCGGGACTGGGGTGGCACAGCCCTGCCGTCCCGCCTCCCCCGCGGCCACCAGTGGCCTGTGGGCACCCATCTTCCTTTGCTCAGCGGGGCTTGCACTTGCTTTGACGTGCACGCGTGTGTGACTGCTGCTTTGTCGTGCATAGAATCATAGAATTGCCAAGGTTGGAAGGGACCTTTCAAATCATCGAGTCCAACCATCAGCCTAACTCTGACAAAAACCATCACTAAACCATATCTCTGAGCGCTATGTCTTACCCATCTTCTAAATACCTCCAGGGGTGGTGCCTCAACCACTTCCCTGGGCAGCCTGTTCCGAAAGATCGAAAGATTTAGAGTTGTTCATTATTAGAAAGTTTGTTTTTATTTATATATATATATTTATTATATGCATTCTATTTTATGCATTAGCACACACACGTGTATGTATGTTTATATTTATACATAAAGGTATGTTTAATTATGTACCTTTGTGTTGTACGTCTAAAGTATCTAGTACTGGCCATTGGCAAAGACACAATGCGATTCATAGCAGGACCTTCGATCTCATCCAGGTCATTAAATCTTACGGGACATAAAGCTTGATAAGATTTGTGAGAGCCCTGATTACTTAGGTAAGAAAGATGGCCAAAGTTGGATTAGTAAAGACTATAAACCTTCATTCTTGGAGCAAGCTCTAATTAAGGGAGTAATGAGCAACATCCTTGTGCTGATAATATCTTCCGTAGCCGACTGCTGGGAAGTTGTTAGATGGGCTCTGCAGCGCGGGGATGGACTGCAGCTGGGGAGGAGGTTCGAGACCGTTGGCCTCATCTCAAATGGCAGTTTTTATCTTACAGTTCACATGAGGCACTCAAATATGCACTGCATTAACATTCCTATAGAATAACTCATACAGAGTTATTTCAGCTTTACCAAAACCAGAATCTAGTCCATACTGGGTAGACCAGGAGCATGGGTGCAAAATACTGTACACCATATCCTTTGTGTCACAGATACGTTACAGCCATGGGGCACCAAGGTGATTAAATGTGCACTGAACTGACCTTTACATTTTTATGGGTGCTGTAAAAAGCAGAGCCCTTTTTCCATGTTTCTGGTAGGATGGTTGTATACCATGGATGTCTGATCCCTGTTGCACATCCCCATTGACTTTGCAAGTGGAAGCTATAATATTATGTAATCTTGTCTTGAAGGCAAATATTAGCTAATTTAACCAGATATAACCTACCCCCAAATGTCTACACTACTCACCATTGAAGCGGTGCTTTAAAAAGGTTTCTTAAAATAAGCACTAATTTTGTATGTTTAGCTCACAGAGGAATAACTAGTATTTAACTTGAGCGTTGGTCTCCCTGTGCCATGCACTGCTGATTTACTGAAGTTGGACAAAGTAATTCCCATCAGCGTTGATTGAGAATGTCCAGGTTTTGCCTTTCAATTAATTATGAAACAATCTGTTGTCAGCATTCCCAACAGATAGTGAGACTTTGCCGTTCAGAGTTAACGTGGATGAATGTGGACGTGCTGAGACACTGGGAAGAAAGGCTGTAATGAAATTCAGACGCAACTGAACTGGAGAAGAAGGGCAGAGAGGAGCAGAAAAGAAAGAGCACATTGGGATCCCGGACGAGTGGAGAGGGGCTGGTGAATCATTCGATTCAAGCAGGCAGCATGGCTGCCGAGCTCAGAGGGACTTGGCGTGGGGAGTGAGCAGCGCAACATCTCCCAGTGAGCAAAGTCCATCTGGGCCCCGTAACTGGGCTGGGCTGGGGAGGACGGGAGCCGGGGAGGTGGAGAACTGAGAGCTGCTTTCCTGAGCTGTCACCGAGATACTGGCACGTTCGCACGTTCAGCAGCTTCCAGGTGCTCATCTGCGATAAGGCCATAATAGCAGCAGCAAAAACTTTCAAACCAGATAATGTTCACATAGCTCCATCACCATAATATCTCCTTCATTAATGTTTGTTTCTAACTACTCCTCCCTCAGGGTGCATTGAGGAATGTTTCGCGAATACAGATCAGTGACAGGATCCACTGATGGCGATTGCTGATGTGCTTAAGTGCGTGAGACCCAGAAAGGGGCTGTGTTTCAGGCAGGCGGACTTGTCCCTGCCGTACGCCTGCGGGTATGTCCCTGCCTGGCTGTAGTTACGCAGACGCGTGGACGCACTGAGCGTCCATCCAGCCGTCTGGAGGGACTGGGATCCCCAGGGATGCTGACGGGTGCGTGGTGGGATTTGCAAAATGCCAAAACCAAGTGGCTCCCTGACACCTGGTGAAATGAGTTTGATCAGGTACGTAATTCATTCATTACAAGCCTCTGGGCTGAGTCTTTGCGTCAGCAAAACGCTCTTTGAAATCTGACACCAAAAATCATCTAAAATGTGACTTAATTGCAGATAGGAAATTCTGAGGATTTAGCCTGTGCCATATGCACGTGACACAGATACCACATGAGTTTGCTTTTTGATGATGTTTTTCCCTCAGTAACTTCAGAAGTCTCTTTCCTTCTATGTTTTTAATGCCACAGGGTTTGTGCCTGCTGAGAAATTAGCAGAAAGCCATGCGGTCCATCCATCATCGTTGGTGTTTTTGTTGGTTTTTTTCCTCCTCACATTGTATATTGAAACCCATAATTAAGACTAATCTTTTAAATGCCTCTGTAGAAGAGGAACACAGCAGGCACGGAATGGACTTTTTATTAAAATTAACAAAAGAAATGAAATTTGTACGTAACGTATAATTGCTGAACATAGACTTAATAATTAAAATTACTTCTGTAAGCCTGTTCTTACGGATATTGAGTAAATAAAACTGCTGTTTGCTGGTAGATCGATATTTCTGTCCACAAGAAGAATTTATAATTTAGGATAAACAGTTCTTCCACTATAGGCTATGAAATTCAGTGGAATATGTCCAGCATGTTAACAGCAACAAAAATAATTAAAAATCACCATCAGTTGTTGAGAACTGTATATTTATAGTTAAATCTGGGCTGAAGAAATTCTCTTCTCAGGTAGAGGATACTATTCAAGTACTAAGGGGTCTTAGCAGCGTTACTGTTTCTAGTGGCCACCTTTTGGGACTTAGATGCACCCTATTTTTAAGCACGTGCTTATCTGCTGTCCTGGATCTGACTCGTGACCTGTGCTGAATGAATCGGAGCACATGCCAGGGCATTTTATAGTCGTGAAAATGATGCTATTTACAGCTATCAAGGGAACGGTGCTATAAATAAGCATTGATTCTGGGGTTTTTAGCCGCTCCAATTTAACATTTAACAGTCCAGTTTTTCATGACCAGTAATACTGCTTTGGGTTCTTAGTGATATTTATCATTCCAGATAGTGTTTTAATATTCTGGAAGAATTAAAAAATATTTTTATCCCTCTTTTGTCTGTAGATTTACTGAAAAATCATCTCCAGATTTTAATCTCCTTGAGAAGACATGATTGTTCAAAACAGGGATTGGGTGATTTCTTTCTTGGGTGGTACAAGTTGATTATCTTGCTGATTGCCATTTCTCCCAGCTAAATGGTTTTAGGGACTACCTAGGCGCTGGAATGTCCCAGATGTAGCTTCTTAGCGGATGATGAATGCCTTTTATAACATGCCCTTCGTAGGGGCTCAGACAGTCTGGAAGGATTCACAGTAATTCCTCAAGATTACTCTGAGCACACATACAGGATCGCAGACCGGCTTATGTTTATTCATCTTTCACGGAGCATGTGTAGCCAAGGAGAGCGAGGTTGCGTCATAATTCACTGGGGTCATTTAACATCAAACATGGCCGAGACCTTTGCGTGTATAATGTTAAGGCTGTGCTGCTCCTACGTGCAAAGATTACATTTTTAACTGGCACCGTCGGCTGTCACGTGTCATTTTTTCCCTTTTTCCCTTCACCGTCTCTTTATTGTTTTTCCTCTCTGAATCCTCCAAGATTATAGTAGTTTACAGTGAGCTCCACTTTTGAATGGAAAAGCTAACGTAGGCAGAGGGGCAGCCTGATGAGGACCGATTGCTCTAAGAGACCCCATTAAGGTTGTGGTCATTACAGGAAAGTGACTTGAACCCCCCAAACAGGTGTAATGGAGTTGCAACCTTGAAAATTGCTTTCTTGAGGTGTGCTGCTGCAGTTTCAGTGAGGGGCTGTGGTTCATGTTGCGTTGCTCTTTTTGCTCAATGTCATGGCCTTGGAAAACGCAGGGATGTGCAGGAGGACACTCTCCATAACTTTTGACACAGGGATTTTTGCTCGGGAAAGCTTGCAAATGTTTGTTAGACCCTTATGATGGGATCGAGCCCTATTGACAGCCTGGTCCTGCAGCTGAGAGCTGGCACAAATGTTGTGGGATGAGCCTGCCCATGTTTCAAAATTCTTCTGAAAGGGTGAGGAGGAGAAGAAAGGAATATGGCCAATAATTGCATTTATATTAACTAAATGACTAAAATTAAGAACATTGTTAGCATCCCATCTGGATTGGCCCATTGTGCCCAGTGGTTTGGAGATCAAGCCTCAAGAATGATACCGGAGCTCTACCGAGAGCCTAAGGGCTAATTAATTGCTGTGGTCTGGCTATAGAGGAGGAAACGATCCAGTCGTGAGGGTGTCCCACCACCTTTTTCCGCAGCATTTACAGTAGAGGACCCTTGGTTCTGCTGGGTTAATGCCATGGAGTTAGTGAAGTTGCAATTATTGCGTTACAACACTTGTCATCTCTTGAAGGATAAATACGTGAAATGGAACTTTTTGCTTGAGTGTCTCTTTTATCTTCCTGGAGTGAATATCTGCCATGGCATTTACTTGTTCTGCGGTATTGTCTGGGAAGCTTTTCCTTTCTTCTGTATTCTTGATATTTTCTCTTCTCTTCTAAAAAAAACAACAAAACGCAAGCAAACAAAAAAGAAGGCGTCTCAGCCCTGACCTCCTTCCCCTACCAACACATTGAAAGGCTTTAATGAAAATAACTTTTGGCAGCTGTGTGTGAGTGACCGATGTGGAATGGGATGTGACATTGGAGCATAAACAAAATGTATAAATGTATGCAGGACGCAATACTACAGCTGGAATAAAAGATTCAGATGCCTCTTCTTTTTGACACGTTGCATTGTAAGGTCACAAACGGAGCTGAAGATGCAACTTGAGGAATGAAAATGTCTAGGTTGATGTAAACTGGTTTTAACCCCCTCAGTATTTCAAGATAAATAGCGTTAACTTGGAGGAGGTACATTCTCACTTTACATTCAGCCTCTGTGCTTCCTGTAGCGCAGTTTAAATCTTAGAGGCCTGAGCCAGCCACAAATTAGGGAGTAATGGTGATATCAGCAAGGTTGTTTCATGGTGTTGAGCTCTTAAAATTAAAGGAACTCTCGGTGAGTCGCCAGCAGCTTGCCTTTTTTTTTTTTCTTGCCAGCTTTTCATTGTATTAATTTTAAAATTCTTCAATGAAAATAGGCACAGTAAGATCAAAATCAGTGCTGTGAAAAAAGCAAGTTTTTACAGTTCAGTCCTCTTTTTTCCTGTACCTGGTAAGAAAAGATGTCATTAGGAGGACTGGCAATTTTCACCTCAAATGAAATGTCAGATCTAATATTTCATATGCGTATCTATGTCTTTGTTAAGGTCTCATTATCTTGTGAACATGTGGACCAAGTCCAAAAGAATTATATCTTTAATATTTGTCTATCAGTCTTACGTCCTTTCTGCCTCTAACGGAGTTGAGACAGGGAGGGTTTGTTCGTGCAGGGGTTACTTCATTAGTTTGATTCGGCATGTCTTGGATTCACAGTGCTTTCAAGAGACATCATGAAATAAATTCAGAATGTGTTATGAGGATGCCCACAGAGCAAATAACGTGGGCAAATTACCTCACTGCTAAAGGGGAAATAAAAATCACATATCTACTGCAGACAATATGACAAAATAGAGCAGAAAGCAGGGGGGAAATCTCTGTAAATACTGCGCATTCATATTCATCTGTTTTACATTAAAGCAGTAGAACCCATATAAAACTGCACTTATTAATATAAAACACTTCTAAGAAACAAAACAAATAGCTAAGTGCTGTGGAAGCAAAGCGAAGCCTTTAACGCACTGCTTCCTAAAAGAATAATCTTCTTACGTAACTTAGAGTGGCTTTTAATTATCTTCACAACTCCGGCCGGCGGAGCGGTGCTGAACTCGGTAATACATGGCCCCATTTCAGTTTTAAGTGTTATGCATGTGGCAGCAACAGTGTTTTAAGTAACCTTTTTAAGCACCTTTGTGAATTTTACTACATGTAATTAATTTGGAAGTTCTCCTATGCGCTGGTAGGTGTTTTGAAAACGTATCCATACGGATTAGTGTTGTATGCGGTATGTATTGGCTCGGATAGAGCAGCTCCCAAAATCAATGGGTTTGAATAACGTATGTGTGTGCACGTGTGTATATTTTGAAAGGAGTTCAAGAAATCGTCGTTTCTGAAAGGATGGATTTGGGTATCCGCAGTTTAGAGAAACCAACAGTGAGTTTGAAGTTTGAGAAATGCTATCCTGTAATGATAAGACTGTAATATTTTATTGTGGGCCTGGCAAATTCAAAGCGTAATGAGGTTTATAGAGATGTTACTGTTGGCTTTGGCAGCAGCAAGATTGGGTCTTCAGAAGTTTGTGTGGGAGTAATCTCTATGGATAGCTCATTCACAAACATGAGTGGATCATTCAGACTCATGGGGCATGGTTATTATTCACATATAAGTGATTAATATTCAAGCGTAAAGGAATTTATTCCTCGCACTTGTTTGCCGTATAGGCAGTGACCTTTTTTCCGTCCAGAAGGCCCCCTCCCCTCGTGTCCTGGCAGAAGTTCCCGTGCGGCGCGGTGGGTTAGAGGGGCTTCGTCTCGCAAAGGGGAGGGCTTTTGACAGGACACAACCTGTCCATTTAGACCAATTAGACATGTTATTTCCTGCCTAAACAGATTCATTTGAGGAGTTCGGAATGCAAATTAGGTACGGGCCTTATTAATTATATATGAGTAAACATACAATTCTGGATGAAATTGTGTTCCCATTCCTTTCGTTATTTCATGATTGAAATAAACTCCAAACCAAAGTAGGACATAATTAGCTGTAGCAAGGTTGCCTCTTCGTATTGCAGACACTAAGCATTCATCTATTAGAAAGCATTTATTTAGATATTCAATTAAAACTAGGCCTCATTGTACTGTAAATAATGTTAAAATTGACAGAAAATGGAAAGTGTTTAACTACGTGCAAATTATGCGTTTGGGGCAAAAGTTTCATTTGGGGCCTTGCTTTGGAAAGAAACATGTATATATATATATCTTTTAAGTGACAAAAATCTCAGGAGGAAGAACATCAGGCACCCCAACTGCTTGGTGTTTTTAAAAAGCTCTCCAAAGACTTGATTCCTTAGAATTCAAACGTTCAAATGCTTCACTCATTAGTATAGGGATTGGTCGTGTGTGAGCTAGCATGTATACACATACTGTAATTAGGTTTTTTATTTGATCTTTGATGAAAGTTGTGTGAGGAAAAGAGTCACCTCGGAAAACGTTCCGTTTCTGCTGTGATTGCCCCTCAGATGATGCTTACGGGGCTTTTCCGCGGCTCCCGCTGCGGCGGGGCCAGCGCTGGCCCGTGGTGGGACCTGGCGGGCGCGCGAGGGCCAAAGGAAGAACCAGTCATTCCTTCGCCGTGGAGTCCCCAGCATCTCTGTGCCGGGGCGGGTGCCACCCACCGGGGGGTGAACGTCTCCCGTTTGCTTTCCTGGGCTGGATGTCCCTAGGAGAGGGTTTGCTGAAGCCACTTCGGCGTTTGCGGTTAGCACTAGGAAGGGCTGTTCCACTAAATGCAAGAGACTGCTCTGGATTTTTACTCCTGTCTTCCATGCTTTGGGTTTCTATAAAGCCCTTCTGATAAGCTGCCATTCTGCTTTTTTCTCCTTTATGTAAGGAGGCGAAAAAACTGTCAGTGTTTACCCGGGCTCAGACTGTTTACCGGTGCCTCAACACTGCCTCCACATGTGCTGAGAACTGCAGATTTGCAAACCCTCACTTTGCAGGTGCAAAAAAAAAAATTAAAAAAACCTGCTAACATTTTGACATTTTTGGAAATCCCGTAAATAGCCTCACACCTACATGCCCCAGAATTTTCTCGTGGATTAGTATGACACACGGTTCCTGCCGCTGTTTATGCTTATTTCGGGGTTCCTCCGTAGGTCGATGTTAGTCCACGTGCAAACACGGGCGCGGGTGTGTTCACGCTGATGCTGAAGAGTAAAAATTAATCCCTTCTCCAGGATAAACTCCTTCCTGCAGACCGCATTTGAATTTATTACAAAAAAATAATAGGACTTCGCACTTCTGGAAGCCAGTACATACCGCCTACTTGGCTTTTGTTATAGCGTGAGGGAAACATTAGCAAAATCATATTTCACGAGGTGAAGAAGAACCTGTGACATCCTGACACCCACATACCAGAAGGAAAAAAACCGTTAGACTAGATCTGTAATTTTACCCTCCTGAAAAAAATAAAAAGGAAAGAAAGAAAAAAGCCCTCCACCACCCTTCTTTCCCAGTGTATTTTATGTTTTTATATTCAGTGTGATTGGGAGAGAAATTTATCTTTTGTCCTATCTGGTGGCAACGTCCCATTGACATAAGTGGTATCAAAATGTGGCCCTTGATTCGGGGCATCCACATTTCCATAAGGTGGATGTGGGAAGAATGTGCCTTATTGTATAATAATCACAGACTCCCTATGCAGATGTAACATTGTCATTCTTGCAGGCATATCTTTTGTTCTCTAATACACAGTGGAATGGGAGATATAATTTAATGTGAATTACCTACAAATTGTATACGGTGCCGGTAAGTAGCTCTCTGCAGTACCTGGTATGAATTTTCTCGCACTGACAAACTGAACAATGTGTCTTCTCTGAAATTTAAAAAAAAAAATAAAAATCTGATGCAGTAGAATACAGTTAAATTGTGAGGTGGCAAAATACATTAGACAATTTATCTAGCTAGCTATCTGTCTATCTATCCATATATCTATCCTTCTTCCTCCCTCCCTGCATTTTTATATATATATATATATGCTTCTAATGTTAATTTGACATAATTAGTAAATAGACACTTGAATATCTTTTAAAATTTGGGTACAAATGCCCCATAATGGAGAAGACCCATTTGCAAAGGTTCCGTAGCTGCTGTCTGTCAGATTGCAGGCGTGCAGCGTGGGGCTCGGCAGAAGCACTGTTTGCCCAGGAATACAGAGGAGCTGACTCCTCAGCACGCGTGGCGAGGCAGGCACGAAAGGATTGAATCCCTTAAAGCTGAAACAATAGTTACCTACAAAGAGGCAGGTTATTCTTCCATTAAAGCGTATGGTAAACTTGCATATTTTGGAAAGCTGGGTGAAAGAATGGACTTTAATATAATCAGATTTGTCATCTTGTCCCTGCTGCAGTATAAAAGAATTACTGGAGCTGAAAGTGTTCGTGTGGTAGGTACACGCCGGCTGCAAAACGGCTTTCGATGCCGCCGTTTCCCCCCCGGGCTGCCTCCTGTAAACGGCGGGTGCGCTCGTAGCTGCAGCTTGTTCTTGACTGGATCTTGGACCCACCAAGAGCGAGAGCTGGGTCTGCCGTGCTGGTGGTGGGACAGGGACCGGGGGCTCCGGGGCACGTACAGCTCAATTGCTGTTGATGCGCTGCCTGTTCTTCCCGGGGCGCAAATGGTGAAAGGTTAATGCCAGTCTCCGGGGTCTCTGCTGGGGTATGTCATGTGAAGTCATACCTGATGCATGGCCGTGGCCTTGGAGGGTCAGGAGTTTGAAGGGGCATGTCTAAAGAGCCAGTTCAGCAGTCCCAGGGCATCGTGTAGCCGTGGGACCAGTGGCCGTGTTGAAGAACTCATTTTGGATGGGTTAAAACCGGTGTCGCAGCACTTGGGTTCACAAACCATGTCCCCGGCCAGGGCGGGATGGAGTTCAAAACTCAGCTCCTGCAGGGTGGCGAAACGTGCTGCTGCCCTGCGTTCAGTGCTGCGGCCATGGGTGCAGCGCGTCCCTGGGTCCAGGTGTTGTCTGGGGACAGCCAAATCCTTGCTGACAAAGGGAGAGAACAAAATGGAGATTTTCGAATCATTACCCGTCAAATCTGAAAGGAATTTCATGGACCAAGGAAAAGCCTGCAGGGCTTTTTCTGAATTTCTGAGGCCAGCTGTAAACAATGACAGTGTTAAGAACTCAAAAAAGGTCACAATAATATTTTATAATAGCAAGTGTCAGGTAGCCTAAATGCAAGGGTTGGAGCCAGCTCTCCCCATAAATAATATATACAAACAGAAAACCGGGGGAGACGAGAGGTCTGTGCTATTCCTGCTAACATGCAGCAGTATCATTTTAATGGAAAAAAATACATATAGAAAGTACAGAAAATGTTGAATACTTTTTCAAGCTGCTCTTGAGAAACTCAGTGTCTTTGTATAAAGATGAGAATGACAGCTCATAGTACATTAAAGCGCATAGAGTTCCCAAGTCATTCAGTAGTGGCAGAAATTCACTTAATCTCAGTTTGATATAAGGCAATTTTTTTTTTTTCTTCCCTCCAGAATGATTGTCTGGGCATGGATGTGAGCTCTTGCTCTCGCTGCTTCCCTCCCCTGCTCGGGTGGGGTGTCTGTGTGTGCACACACACCATTTCTGACATTCGGGATGCTGAGAAACATTACAGTTGATTTCACTTGTACACTTCAAATTTACACATTTAAAATAACTTTCAAAAATAATACAAACAGACTGTTATGAAAGGCTCATGTTTATCATTACCCAAACCAAAATAGGAAGAAGATGAAGACACAGTCTCAGTTCCTTACTTTTATTTTATTAAGTCCCTGACAGAATCATAGAATGGTTTGGGTCAGAATGGACTTTTAAAGATGATGTAGTCCAACCCCTTGCCATGGGCAGGGACACCTCTCCCTAGGCCAGGTTGCTCCAAGCCCCGTCCAGCCTGGCCTTGAACACTTAGTGCTGATAAAAGCAGCTGATAGAAACGTAGCACAGCTCGTGGTTGGAGTAAGTATTCAAAATGGTTGTGAAGCCTGACAGATGGCATGAGCCCTGGAAATCTTTAACTTGTAGCTATAGGACCAGGAAAGCTACTGAGAAGAATGGATGTTCTGTAGCTTCTTCATAATTTTTTCAACCACACAAAGAGATGTGGGACCTCATGAGATGCTGTTGCAGGCAGGCGTGCTTCCTGCCTTTAAAATTCTGCTTAATCTTGAATGTAAAATCTTCGGCTGTACTATTTGCATTGCAGAAAGCCAGCTGGAATAAATTCAACTCTGTTACAATAAAAATTTGTGGGCAAGACTTCTCTCCAGTAGTGTTCTTGCTGCTCTTCTCTAAATCAAACCTTGGCAATCCGTAAAACTGGAGAGAGGCAAAAACTGAATTTAGGGTTTAGCCGTAGAGCAAGGGAGCTCGGGGCCTGATATTTTAAATGTCTGTGGATAGTGAGCTGACCTCCGTCGTTACGCCTGCCCCGGGGCGTGCGCTGTGGATTATGTACGTGGGGTCTCCAGGTGTGGGGTTTGCCTGCTGGACCCACACAGGCAAATGGCAGGTTACAGACACCCAAACAGGTGCAAGTACAAAGCACGCAATGACTAATTTGTAGGGTGCCCCTATAATTTCATGCATATTAAGCCAGTTATGCAAAACGGTTTCAGTACAGCTTTTACATTTTGGAAGCACAGATTTTGCACATTCGAGTTGCTCAGTGAAACCGGAGCTCGGAGCTGTTTGTGCAGATTAGCATTTGAATATCAACCTACCCAGTTTTGGGGCAGAAAGGGAAATATCCCATGTGATTTTTCATAAAAGTAATTCTTTGTGGTTATTTTTAAAACTCCAATGTCAGTAAGTTATTTCTGAAACAAAGTATTTCTATTTTAGTGGTTAACTAAACAGCATTCACGTTCCGTTGCACAATATTTGGTATCCTGCAGAATTCATTTGCCAATTACTTTTAAACATCAGCAACTCCGTTATCCATTCCAACATCAGAGGGATTTGAAAGGGAGCTCCATGCAGGAATGATCTGATCCAGCAACATCAGGGTTATGGTTTGGGTTTTTTTTTTTCCAGGTAGAAGTAGACTGCTATGTTCTCAAATTGTAATTTTATATATTTTTTTGCCAAGATGCAGGAGAGCTTGCCAGTTTTTACTGAAAGAATAAGAATTTTCACAAAACTCCTGTAGATCTACAAACTGTTCATAAATTTATTGACAGTTGGCAGCCCTGCTGTGCGTGCTGTACTGTTATATATCTGCCTTCCTCACATCTGCTTTGTCGGGGTATGAGACAGCGAGTCAAAAGTAGCTTAAGGAGGCTTAGCAGTGTCTGTAAATAAAATGGGGGGAGAAGCTTTATTTTTTCCTTCCTCCAAGATTTTCCTTTTTTTAACATGAAAGGATTTTAATGAAATTCTCGAGTCTTAAGAACAGCAAGTGCAAAACAAAGCGGTCTGGCTGCTGTGTTTGCTGTGAATAATTCCCTCAGACGTGACATGAAGGAGTGGAAAAGAGCATCCTCCAAATGCAGAAAGCGAAGTCTCCATTGCCAGGAGAATCACTCTCCTGCTGCTGCTTTTACTGTTGATTAAAATAGGTAATATTAGTGCTAGGACCCCTCTGTTAACAGGTGATATGTAGATGATAACAACATCCTGGCTATTTTTTTGTCTTCTTCCATAAAAAGGCTACCAGTCATTTAGAGCATGACGGCTCCGAATATCAGTGTAGTTCCAAATCTTCCATCATACAGGAAAAACAGGCTGCTTTGGTTTTTCTCTGGCGCAGTTTCCTTGCGCGGGGCCGAGCCCGGGGAGCTCCTGCCGCTGCTCGGCCGTGATGCATCGCTCGGGGGATTCTGCTGACCGCGCTGTATAAATCGCAGCCCTCCCGCCCGGTCCTGCAAAGTCAAATTTAACCGGTAAAATTGAAGTGCGGTGTCTGGGGCTTAGCGAAGCAAGGCAAATCCTTTCTGTAAGCTCTAGAGGTGACCTTTTATACCACCTCCCACACCAAGCCTCCTCATTTTATTTTTGACACTAAATATAAACCATCGGAAGGGCTAGTGAGAGGGCTGTAATACTTATGCTCTGCTTGTGACTTTTAAAAGAATTTTCAGCAAAACTAGGAATCTCTGCTGTTTGCGATTTGACACAGTTAGAGGGACTTCGGTGCCATGACAAATGACAGTATTAACTCAACACCCTAATTCAGGTGAACAGAGCCATTGGCCAGATTTGATCCTTCCACAGGCGCTGGGTAAGCACAGCGACAGGGCTGCTGAATCAGATGATAGTTTAAACATCTACTTCGTTTTAATTTTACAAAATGAGCCTAAGAAGTATTTTTAGGGAATGTTTAAAGTACAAAGGAAAACTTTGTTTAAAAATAGACTTTTGACAATGTAAAATAGGTTAGTGCTTCCTTTGAGGCAAACAAACAACCCACTTAAGAATTAAAAATTTCCAAGCAAATGATTTGGAAATCCTTCCTTCTTGAAGCATGATCAAAGTAAAGTCTTGACAGGTAGCATTTATCACAGGTAGTACCTTCTGCTCACTAAGTACTTGATGAGGCAAAAAGAAAAATTAAAATGGTGGTTCGTAGTTACGTGAGTGTCTGTTGTACTTTGAGCATGAAAAGACTCCCTTTAGGAAAAATCTTGAGTTTGCACAGAAGCTGCAGCTCTGTTTTGAAACTGCGGGTTTGTCATTACACAACTGGATTTCTGGTTGGGAGAAAGAGGAACGGGGAGGAGGTGGTGGATTGCTCTCGCCAGCCTGCCCCGCGGAGTGGGACTGGTTGGTCGCTCTCGTGCGTTCGTCAGGATGGTGGGCCTTGAAATGTTCCATGTGGTGGGGCTTCAGCTTTGCTTCCACAACATCATCCCATAATCTCGCGCAGAGCACTTGAGTGCTTCATTTCCAGCCTGGAAATGGAGGAAGTGAAATGAATAAGGATTAGTTAGGGTCTGAGGAGAGAACGTCCAGAGGTGTAGAGGACGGTTAGGGCACCCGGTTCTTTTCCAAAGCCTTAGGAAGTCAGGCGTCTGGTACGCACGTAAACCTCTCCACAAGGCAAAAAGCATACGTCGTTGTGTTGTGCTGCATTAAGAGGAAGAAGCCTCTCTGTGACAGATTCCTCCCCATCTTAATATTCAGGCTTAATTTCTCTTCATTAATTTAATTCCTTCTCTCCTAGGTATAGTAGCTGACACCCTTCTCAATATTCACTTTCTTCTTTCTTACTTTCCTTGAGGTCAGGCTTTGAACCGGTGCGTTGTGCTTTTGGTGATGAAATGATTTTGTATTTTTCCTCCCCCCAAAAAAAAGATTTTTAAATGAGAAAAATTTATTTCCTTCTTCCTTAACTTGATTTAGATGTCAGGACATTCCCTGTCTGTTTAGAAGCAGAAAATGTGACGGTGAACAGGGAGATCGAATGATAGCTGAGATCCTGTCGAGAATGCAAAGAATGGGTCTAGGTTGTGTTTTTAAATATTTCTGAATTGTCATCGTGCTTAGAACTTGAAACACCTTTTCAAGAAGAGTTATGGCGCAGTAGCAACAGATTTCAGATCTTGCTTGTAAGGTAGTCAGTCTGATACTTCTTGAGTGGGTAGAAGGTGTACAGTTAAGTATCCCCCCCATGAAAAGAGTATGTTTGCAAGAACAGCCATGTCAAAATTTAGTGAGCGCTGTAAGTGGTTATGAAATATAGCTGCAGTGTGTGGAAGGCATCCAAATAAATCCCATTTCAGCTGTTGAGATCCACCATTGTAGATTTATGGGCACTCTTTTCTTTGCATGAAGGACAGGATCTCGGGGCAAGGAGTGCTGATTCTGTTTTCCTGGTGAGAAGTGACCCTTCTCTGTGTTTTACTGAGCAGCTGATTCTTAAAATAAATGGACTAAATGGGGGAAAGGTTTATTAAGCGTATCTGGCAAGTCACAGCCCCACCGCAAACACGGCAAGAATATACAGCCTAAGTGAGCTCCAGCCTAATGGATGCAACTTAAAAGAATTTATTTAAAGAAATTTTTAGTTTCTTGTCCATCCTTTGCAGCAAATGGGCTTCAGTCAGCAGTATTCCCTTCAGTCTAAGCACAGCGCTGCCTGATGGCGGGCTCCCGGGGGAACCCGCACTGCAGAAGGCACACGTTTCTTGGGTACCTGTGCCTGCAACTGATGTCAAACTTTTAAAATATTTAGGAAGGTACAACTGCAAATTGAGAAAAGGAGCATTACCCACGCGATGCTTTTAGCATTTTTTGCTGGAGGTTGCAAGACTTTGCAAGGAAGGCGCTCAGACTGTTGGCTGCACTCAAATACCCCCGCGTGCACTTGCAGTAAAAATGAAGCCTTTGAGCCAGCTTTTTTCTTTTGCAGATGTAGACACTTAACCACAAGCCACCTGATTGTCAGCAGTGGTGAGCAATCACAGCTCCCATTCATCTTTTTGAGAGCCTCAGTGCTTGCTACTGTTGGAAATAAGGCCACTTGTGCTTAGGTGCCTAACTTTGAGAAAGTGAGTTTGAAATTGTTTTGCCTTGAAAGGGAATTACAGTGATTTGCCTTCTTGAAGGTGACTGAGCCAATCCAACACACTTGCATTGACCGTGGAGTCTGAGTTCTTCCTGGAAGGCTTTGCAGGTGACTTCATGGGTTTCAGCAGTCTTCAGGTGATGACACTGCTCTTCCATCCATCACACGTGTGCTTTGTGTTTGTCTTAGCCATTGCTGCACTGGTCAAATCTTGACTATTGTCTGTGAGCAAATGGAATGCCGTCCTTGCTGCGTCCCTCTTGATCAAAATGAGTAACAAAAGAAGAGTTAATGCATTCATAGTGTTCTCCCAGCAGCCCGTGGATGCCCAGGTTCCTGCTCTGGCACATCCCTGAGTTGCTCTGGTCCACGCTGTTTGCAGACATCCTGACTTCTTGCTGATGTTCTGTCCGTGCTGATGTTCCAAAACACATTTCCAAAGGCCACAGATGTCGTCAGCCCATTTTGTTTTAGTAACCCTGGTTCGCACAAATATGGAGGGCCGTCACCCAGCTGTGGAGGTATGTGGATTTTACAACCGGTGCTGTATTATTTAAGAACAAACACATGCAGAAGAGACGTGATCTGGTATGGAAACAAACCCAGTTCTTAGTGACAGATGTCTACAGAGTTTTGGCTTTCTGAAAGCATGGGACTTCCTGATTCCTGTTACCAACATTCCATCTTCCACCTGTCGTGAAATAGGAGCCCTTCAGGGTATAGATTCCATTCCGTCATGTTCACTGATAAGCACAGATGAGACACGTCCCTCCGTGCTCAGAAACCCTTCCTTATCTAGTTCAGATACCTGTTCCTCATAGGAAAAGTCCCATTCTTAAGGTTTTCTTCCACAAGAGTCCTTACTAAAGCCGTACTTTACAACTTCAGTGCAGCCGCCTTTGAGCCAGTTGAAGGACTGAGCATTACATAAATGCCATAGGGAAGTTATGGATCAGGGTTATGGACAGATTATTTCTTTTTAAGTGTTGCTACACGATTTATGACATAAACCTGTCAATAACCTGTCTTTAAATGCAATCAATGAACTAACCTTGACTGAAGCAGTGCATGGAAGCAGTGCCCCAGCCCAGAAACCCTTCTGCGGATTCAAGCCCTTGCAGATCAGGGTGTGTTTTTGCAGCAAGGTGCTTGCAGGGAGGCCCAGATTCAGATGGCTTCGGGCTCTTTGCCTCCTGATTCCCGGTTGCTGGGTCTGCACAGACACCTCGCTAATTGGAAACATTAGGTGCAGGAACTCAAGTGGAATTTAGACTGTCTAAATCCAGGCTCAAGTGCTTTCATCTTGCATTTTTTCAGATATGCAGTGGAAGAGTAAATTGATGGTAACACATGTAAAATAGCACAATTGCTTTTTAATTACTGATCTAAATGGGAAGCAATTATCGGGAGAGTAGGCAGGAGTTTGAACAAGTGTTTAAATAGCAGTTGACAAAAATTTTGGTTTTGTCCAGTGTTTTTTCCAGAACATTCGCTGTTTGCTTTGAGACACGCCTGCAGTGAGAAATGAGCAACTTTAAACACCTCCTTCTCGCATGTAGTAGTGGGATTTCCAGTGCCTGAAATCTGTGTTAGGCACGGAGCAGACCGTTCAGACAGTTTTCCAAACTGAAGAGACTGAGAGATACTTGGAATTTCCTGTTGCCTTGCCGTTGCCTCTTAAAATTTCTGCTTTTCCTAAATTTTTTCTCCTTAGGCTATAAAAGGCGAGTTGTTGTATGTCTGTGTACTTCACAAGACTCTGCATTCAGAAGGATGAAATCAGATATGTGTTTCAGACACACATCATTTATTGTGACCTTTTGGTGGTTTGAATGTAGCTAATCTCCCAGTTCTAGTTTGCTGCGCTTCCCTTGCTTCTCTTCTTCCAGGTTCCTTCTTTCTCCCAACTTGTAAAATCCCATGCAAGTAACCTGTATGGAAGTTTGCTTAATAACAGCACCGAGAGAGAGAATTCCCACTGACAGCGTGTGCTGATGTGTGCAAAGATGTGTAAATAAGCTGAACGTTGCAAGTGTTTGAGAAACAGCCATAATGCAAAAATACCCTTCTGTTTAAGACTATCAAAGGGCTTGACCTCAGATTTGCTGAGAGTAAAGAAGATTCCACTTGTTTAAGCAGACTGTGTATCCAGCCATGGACTTTTCAGTGGGTTTTTTAATACTCACTGGACCAACAACACGAAGTGACAGAAGAAAGTCTAAAAAAGGAAGTATTAGAACAGAAGGAAATGAAATGCAGCTAAAGCAAATTGATTTTGTTTCATCAAATACTTTTTGAAGTTATGAAGTTGCGGTATTTATCTTAGAAATACTTATTTTCTGCATGGATTTCAGAGCTATAAAAATATACATTCTCCTTTGTCAACATTTTTTCCTAAAAGGGTTCCGTTTAGATAGCTGGACATGCACTAATCCCTTTTTATTCTACAAAAGAAAGAACGAGGAAAAGAGAAAACAAAATTATTTGAGTCCTTATGAACTCAAACAATTTGTTTAAATGTATTTTATGCCAAATTTGCATACTGAGCCGGAAAGCTCTCGGGATGAATCATACGGACTTCAGAAGCCCAAGCATTCAAGCAGTACAAAGGACAGGAAATTCGAAAAATGATGTCTAGTTTCTGGGTTTGGAATAACCCTGTAGGTTTTCACTTGGGCAGACCTTGGTAGAAGGGGTCGTATCCCGAAAGGGGCTGTAGGCTCTGGCTGCGCGGGGTTTGGCTCCGCGCTGGGCCAGACCGGTACCCGAGGGACCAGCAGGCTGGATGGCTGCCGGTCCCTCTCCTGCCGGCGTTTGCCATATGCTGTAGCGAAGAGTTCATTGCCACAAGATGTCACTGACACTAAGAATTTACCGAGGAGCTTCAACGGGAAATATGGCATTTAAATGGCTGAGAAGCATTCACAGCTTCGAAATACCGTGCTTGATAAACAAAGGACAGCTTGAAACTGCTTGGAGCTGATCTGCAGTTCCTGGGGTCAGGATAAATGACCCAGTTCTCCCCCAGCTTCCCCCTGGCCCAGGCAGGGTGCAGCGTTCTGCGAACGGCTCCCGCACTCCGTCTGCAGCACCTCCCGACATCCCGGCTCCGGTTTCTGTTTTAGTCAGCAACTGGTGTGTGCCAGATCCTCAGTCTGTTAGATGGGAGTGACAATAATTACTTGTTTCTCAGGGATGGTGAAACGCTTAATTGCCTGAAATTGTAGTCTTGACATGAAAATACTTGGAAACAAAAGTGTTATTGGGATACTCTATTGCTGTTAAAACAGCAGCTTTCCCCATCATTAATATATCCACCACATTCTGGAAAGAAATTCATAGGAAAACCAACAGAAATGACAAATAACGCCAAACATTTTAAATAGTGGGTCTCTACTGTATTCACTGCTAGGTTTGTGGTTAGTCATAACGCAAAACGAGCCTGTGGCGTACCAGTAAGGGTGGAGCTGGAGCACGCGGAGTTCAGAGAGGGGTAAGTACCCAAAGTGCCTCTGGCTGAACGCTTCGAGCTGCTGGGATGGGCCAGTGGAGATGTATCGGGATGCTTCGAATGGTCTCACAGTCACAGCAACACCTTGGAGTGCAGAGGAAAGAGGGTCCTTGCTCGGTGCCCAGTGTGCGCGTCCAGCTGCATTTGTGCCTTTGCCGTGGGGAGGCTGCAGATACCAAATAACTCAGAGATTTTGCCTCCTCCAAGATACTGAGGGATTTTTCCTTATTTACTCACTGGCTGTGTAGCCGAGTGACTGGAAGGGCCTGGGAAACTGTCCTTTGTCAGTAGGTGTGTACCGAGGTGGAAATCGCCATTGCTGATACGCATTTTCTAACACATATACAGGATTCTTCATAGGAATATACTGGATTTGAGCATTTCCACTGAATTGACAGCAGACTGAGGCTCAGGCAGGAGCACAGTAAAATGGGAAATATCCATTGTGGGAGAAATTCTGGAATTTCACGCCTGAAAAAGGAAGGGAAATTTCTCATGCAGTTGTGTGTCTGAAAAATTTCAACTGGAAATAAGTCAGTATACCTTCTGTAAAGTTTCGTTTCTATGAAGTCAAAATGCTTCATGGCAACTTTTATCAGGGGACATTTATACTTCAGGTCCTTCCAGAGTTTTTCAAGCCAGCTTTCCCTTTTGTGGTGGTATGAATACTTCCTCAGGGAAATAAATGTAAGTGAGTCTCCCCTGTAATAGATCGTGGCGCTAGCCACTGCGGGGTCAATAGGAAACTGTACGTGGCACTTCAGCAAGTTATAACTTTTTGATTGAAATTTGTAATGTGTCAGAAGAGAGTCTTCTCTGCAAGTTAAATTTCACAGAGGAAAATCTTAACACTTCCAGATGTGTCTACTAAGTAAAATAGTGAATCAAAAACATGAGACAGTATCAAGTACAGCTTTGTGAAGCATTCCCCAGCATCCCGGGATCGCTGTGACATCCCTGCCTCTGACGCTCTCCCTTTCCCAGGCACTGCCAGGGGTCTCTTATGGCCTTTACAGAGGAGAGTTTCTCCTCCTGGTGTCGCGCCGTTGCCGATCCGTGGCTCCAGCAGAGATGAGGTACCTCTGGAGGTAAACCTTCAACATGCTCCGGGTTTATCCCGACGTGCGGTTGGTCAGGGCGAGATGTGCGAAGTCAATCACGTTCCAGATGAAGCCGGGTGTCCTGTGATTGCCAGCTGGCCCTCTGTTGAGAAATGTCCCTAATTCCCGTAATAGCGTGCCTATTTCATGGTACTTTAAAGTGAGAACTCTCGAGTGGCTGGCCACATAAGCAGCTTTCACATAAACACTTCAGTTCTGCTTCACCGAAAAAGGCTTAGGTGCTGATAAGTGAAGCTACACGCTTTGACATGACAGAGAGCTGTTTAGTTTGTGTGGTACAATTAAATTGTCTCAGGCAAGTCAGACCCCCCAGGTGGGCTCGGACCATATAGGTGCCTTTCTGAAGAACTCCTCAGTGATCTCCTGCTGTTTTGTCCTTTCGGGGCAAGATGTGGCTTGTTTACCCCCCTCTCTGTTATTTGGGTAGAACCAAAACTAGATGCCATGGGCAAAGCAGTGTCTGCTGAGCACATTTCTTTAAGCTCTGCTTTTTTATAAGGTATGCGTGCAAGTTTGTGCAAATTTGCAGGTAGAAACCCGTGCACAGCTGTGTGCCTATGGACTGTGATCATTTCGGGGACTCTCTTTGTGCGGGTGGCAGTTTGATGCACAGAAGAGTCGTTCTGGCACACACACACTGAGCGTATGCGAGCATCTCTCATTAGATTTGTACATCAGTCAAGTTCTTGTTTGGATGCTTGACCTTTGTAAGATGGAGTGTTTGAAGACTTAATATGGAGGTCTAAAGCTTCAGTAGGTTTTACTTAAAAGGCATTTTGTACAAAGTTTCTTATTAGTTTCACCGGGGCTAAGTTAAGCCTTATTTGTTCAAGACTCCAATTCCATACAGTCTCTGGACTTAGTACGTCGGGAGGCAGACATACTGCGAGGTCTCACGTGTTGCTTCCCATGTACGCACTCACGGCTTGGGCTGAGCCTCTTGCGTCCTGGGGCATGGCAGAAAATACAAGTATTGTCCTTTGGGTGGTAACTTGACATCGACTTAGCAGGTGTTTCTGTTGCTTAAAGCGTTCTTTCTAACCGGCGTGGTCCTTTCTGGTTGGTTTTCCTGAAATGCCACGCTTCCTTCCCCGTCATCCCCCAGCTGACGAGTCAGGCGAAGCTCCATCCTGAGGAGCTTCACCGAGCAGGTGGTCGTCTGCAGACCTTGTGTGCCTCCTCTCTCAAGCTAGTGGTGAGCAACAGATTCGGGGTCTTTGTGGCTCATTTCCAAACTTGTTGCAGTGGGATTCCAAGGGAGGTGTTTCTGGCACGTGTACGTCCCCCTTTACTAATGCACTCTCGACAGCATTAGTAGCCCACTGATTATTCTTGCCATATGGTCTTGGGACCCAGCAGTTGTTACGGGAAGATGGGAAGTACGACAGGGTGTTTTTCAGCAAAGACTTGGAGATGTTCACTCTCCTGGTGCAGCCACAGCACGGCTACAACGCTTGAGCTGTCAGTCAGCTCGCACGGGGGACAGGACGTTTTTGTTGGAGAACCTGCTGGCCGTGGTTTATTCCCCCTATCCTCCGTGCGCCGTAGGGCATAGCTCATAGGCACTGCCAGATCTTCTCTGCCAGATTTTTCCAAAGCAGATGGGTTGTGAAGGATATATATGTTAAGATATTGGCAGAGGGTAGTTAACACTAAGCTGTTAGAGTTTGTGGCTGAATGTTATTACTGAGAGAGGCTCCCTAGTAAAGTGTACGTGCTTTAGGATTTTACATGTATCCGAAATCATGGTGTAGACATTCTTACGTGGTAATAAATGTGGACAGTCAGAATGTACACCAAAACGTGCTTTACCATGGGAAAATAAGGCATGGGCGTTAGTGAGAGTGGGATGCTGAGCCCGTGCTTCTGTTTCACGAGCATGAATGGAGCCTGAGGAATGTTTCTGGGTGAGGTCTTTGATTCATTCATACTTCCGTGTGAATGAATCAAAGAACGTCTTCCGGCATCTCTCCTGCCGGGCCTCAGGTAGACAGGGAGTTGGTGCAGCCACTTTCCTACCAGCTTGGTTTGAAATTCAGAGGTTTTGAGGCTTCGCCAGGCTCGGCTGGAGCTGATCGTTGCAGGTTACTGTCATTGCCTGGTGTGGTGCTTGGTCAGTGGGTACGTCAGGGTGTAACCAGCGTGGCTACCTAGTGCAGGAATATTTGCACACTACAAAGATTAATAAAGCTAAAATAAATGGCATTCAATCATTTTATTATGGGTATCGCTTACAGTGTAAATCTATCTTGAAAAGGGAGAGCTTTGTCTCTCTGAGATTTTGTTTTCTGCTTTGGCTTTTTATTCCTCATAGAATTGCACTGGAAGACTCCAACCAAAACATGGGTTTGATGTTATTATGAAATGCAGGATTTCAGCTATTAGTAAAGTATTTAGTACGTTCTACTGTGAAATCAGTTCTCTTATATGAATGCTGGTATAAGCATAACATAGGTGAACAATAATCAGAAATCGGAGGATCATCACCAGAAGTGATTGATGGTCCCCTGTCAGAATGAATTTCTTACCATACATTTTCTGCCTAGGAAGTTTTAGGGAGGGGCAGGGGGAGCTAAAAAAAATATTGTTCTGTTTCATTTTATTGTTTTCGTGTTGCTGTTGGCAAATGCCTAACCTGCTGTCTGTTTCTACTGTATTAGGTTGCAGAGGGAGAAAAATAAATAGTGAATCTTTTAAAAAACCAATCTTTTATTAATAGGGAAGGGATTAAAAACAAGCAAAAATCCATATTTTCATTAAATGTTTCATGAAGTGTCCTTGTTTTGTGGAAACATTTTTAAAATATTTGTCAGAGAACCAGGTTCTTGCAGACTGAACTATTCTTGCTAAATACTAAAGTATTCCAGCATGGGGGAAGAGCAGTTGTTAAAAAACACCCCGTGCGTTTATTTCTTGAGGGGGTTCAAAATCGTTCTTTCAAAACGCACCTGCTCTGTGGCGGTGAGAGGATTAACTCCGGTCGTGGGGAGGCAGGGCTGTGTCCCGAGGCCCGTGGCGGGCCGTGGGTGCCCCGCAGAGGATGCGGGGGCGCGGAGCCCGTCCCCAGCCGGCCCCCGCCGGGGGCCGTGCCTTGGCAGCATCGCTCCCCTCGCTGCAGGGCTGTGCCTCGCTGCCAGCACAAAACCGACCGGGAGGAGGGAGGTTTTCTGCAAGGAAACCCAGCGTACCTAGAGCAAACAAACAGAGCCGAAATCACTTCGCAGGCGGCTTTTTGAAGCCTCCCTTTGTTGGCTGGGGAATGCAGTGGGAACATCCATTCTGTGCGGGAGCCGAGCGCGTTCACTTAAGAATTTTGCCACCCAACTTCTCAGTACTTTAAAGGCAAGATTAATGAGCACTTTATCCAGCGCATATGAGCTGCCTATCAAGAATATTTTCAACAGTGCACCAGTGATACACTGCAGATAGTGCTGACAGAAGCTAAAGTGAAATGTCATACTTTCAGATCTGACGCTGTGTGCAGTTGGAAGAGGGCCTGTGCTGCCTTCAGAGACTGACAGCTAAATCCTTCATTCTTTCAGCTTCCAACATATGGCATGAAGTAGGGTGTGAAAGATAAATTTCTTTGGATAGGTGCAGAAAATATGTGCAACATTTTTACTGGTTGGCTGCATAGAAAGATCAAAACAGACGTGTTTTCCAAGAGCAAGAATTTAAGGCTTTGATATCGTACATCCAGATTGCCCGTATTAATGATGGGTACCTACGTGGAGGAATTAATAGCATTCTGCATAAGCGTGGCGAGGACCACGTGAGGGAAAATGGGTTAGGGGGCCACAAGAGTTCCCTGTCTGCCCTCATTTGCCTTGTGCCGTAGTTTTTGTTGAAATAAAGAGTTGGAGGAAAGTTCCAAGTATGACTCAACTTCTCTCTCCATTGCTGGAAAGTGTCCAGGGTGCCACGCTGATCTGTCTGTACCACTGCACGCCTCTGGGTTCTCTACCGTCTATCCTGAGTTATTTCAGGACGCTGAGATGGGATCAACTGTGAGGCAAATCAGTCGGTCTTAATCATACAGTACCTGATAAAACCCTGTCAAAAATGTGGTATGTGCTTAATATTATGTTACTTAAGGATTCCATCTTTACAACTGAAGCAGAATGCTTCATATAGGTGGGTGTTGTAGCCAGACAGAAGATAAAATATTAGTCTTGATTAACTCAAAGTAAACAGATGTTCTCTGATGCTAATATCGCTAAAAACTATATTCATAACTGTATATATTAGGATCAATGAAATTTATTCTCTCAGGAGATCTGAGCTGTTGTGAGTTGACAGGCAAAGCAGCCAGGCAGACATGGAAACCCGTCCATAAATATGCAATGGTAATATAGAGTACATGAAAGTGTGGGATTTAAGAATGAAAAAAAAGCACTTTTATATTGTCCTTCTATAAGAATTAGGAAAAAAGACTCCTACTGATCAAATACGTCCCCTTTTTGAAGCCTCCCCCCTTATCCCTCTTGCCCTGCCTGTCTGCAGCCTGTTCCCCCTGTTCCCCCCGTTCCCCGTTCAGTCGGACGGGACTGGCTCTGCTCCACCTCGGCCTGTCCCCCGGGTAGCGGCTCCCCTCACCCCCCGGTGCGAAAGATGCTGCTTGTTTCTGGCGTGCAATGTAAGGAAGGTTCTCCGACACGCATTTTCAAGTATTTATTTTAACTCCCTAAAACGTTACCCAGAACAAGTTCAATACGTAACGTTCCCTTTTCACCTGCAAGTTGGTGACAGAAGCACCCAGTGGGAATATTCCCAATAGAAAATGGAAATGTAAAAGCCCTCACTTTGGTGACTGTGGAAATCAGATGCCTCTGGAAGTAGAAGTGCTATTTAAAATGTCACATTCTGAAAGTATGGCTAGAAGATTTCACATATCACAGAATATTGGGAAATGATTATATTTATACCTTTGTCACAAAACCACTGTTCTGTGCTGTTGCATGTTCTCATTGCACTACATGGTAACAGTGATGTATTTGAATTTTAATGTGAAACGTGGTCATCTAAGACACACTTTGACCTTCTCAATATTTTATATGTTAACCAGCTGACCGTTCCGTGCTTCCAGAAAGGTCACTCTGGCTGCAAGTGCCGAACAAATAAGAGAATACTGGTAAGCTCCGCGCAGGGCATCCTGTTGCCACGATTCAGAAAAAACACAGCGTTCAAAGTCTGATGTCCTCATGCAGTAACACATGTTGCGATGGAAACACGTCTAGTCCCCCAAGTTACTAGTTGTGCCATGGTTAGCAATAAGACTGGGAAGAGGTATGAAGTTAACTTGCTTTCATTACAGCTTTAAGATTTATTCTGCTTTTCTCCTGGACTCGTACCTTTCCAGCAATTGGAGGAAGAATTTGAGTACTGAATATTCCGACACACTGTTTACATTTTAAAATCATCTTCAGATTTATTAAGGTTGCATCTCTGCAGGATGAAACCTACTTTAGAGGCTAATAGTAATAGCAATATTTTATATATAGAGGTGCTTTCTAACACGGATAATTCTAAAGCATTCCACAAATGTGCTTCACCTTGGTCTTGTAGCACTGCTTGTACAAAAAGATAGGCTATCCATCAGCAGAGAGACTGCTTTAAATTGCCAGCTTTAGGGACAAATACGTTCTTTCCTCTCCTCCGCTCTGTAAAAGCAGCTCTGCCCTGGGGCCGTGATCCCCCTGGGTCTCAGCCTGTGCTTCAGGCGAGCATCCGTTCCCCAGGTGTAGGGACAGGACGGACCAAGCCACGCAGCCTCTGTAGAGGTTTCGGGAGCCCTGGACCTCTGGGAACTCCGCTCCTGGAGGGAGGCAGGGAATGGAGATGGGACAATGTGCTGGAATGTAAATTGGGAATAATGCCAGCGAAATCCGTGAATGCGCTACTATTTAAGATAAGCCTGAAATTAGACTCCAGCTGCATTTATGGATACGTGCCCTGGCTATTTGCTGTAAGAACCCAGAGGAGCAGACACCTTTGAGTGTATTCTTCTTTTTATTTCTCCTTTTTGGTTGCAAACCACCTCATTTAGGTATAGTTGATTCATATTATTTCTCCGCTTAGCACTTACATGAGCCAATGGAACTGCCTGCAGAGTTGCCAGTTAGTTCCAGCCGAGCTTGGCAGCCGGCCCCTCGGAGCCAGCTGGAATTCCACACTGGCAGCCACCGGCAGAGGGGACTAACCCGGCACCAGCCTTCAGTCCCCAGATCCAGGCTGGCTCTCACTGGGCGCATGAAGTAGGAAAATACTTTATCCCAGTATCAATTTTTGCAACCTGGTCCCTATCCTAATGTTCTGTTCGACAAATCAGGAATGCAGAGGAGCAAGGTGTGAGTCACGTAACATCCTGTGTCCAGTTCTCGTCTACGATACAGAGCCTCCTGTCTTTCACCCTACATCCCGTGTGTTTAGAAATGGTTTAATGTATAGCTTTGCCATTATTTGTTTGTGAAAAAAGTCAGAGGCAACCCCATAATGTTTCTTACAGAGCTCTTTATGATGTGCCTATACCTTACCCACCACGCTGGGATCCAGTCTTATTTTGACTCTCTTTGGAATTGCTGTCAGGAGAAGGAAAAGAAAACCAATATCGGTTGTACTAAATTAAAGCCTGGTCCTGGTGTCCTGCCAATAGTGATAAATAATTGCCAGTCTTTTGTGCTTGGCAGAGAGTGTGTGGTGGTGGGCAAATGTGAAATCACGGGTGCATCACGAAGTTTGTTGATGGCAGGGCCAATGGCAACCTCTTAAACTTCTACAGACATCTGTGGGATAGTATCTGATTGTCTTCGTTCTCCTTGTCGTGGGATATTCCCCTTTAAATCTAGATGCGAGTATAAATCCAGTTCAGATCTATTGAAAGTACTTCAGCAACAGTGGAAGAGAGACCTGGCTGGAAAGCGTTCTTTGCCATCCCCACTGGCACCGGAGGGGACTGTAGATCTCTAAGAGACGTGCCATGGTTACAGACTGCCCTTTCTTCCTCTCTCTTCCTCCAAGTATTGTCATATTATGACCTTTAGGCAGGCTGGATGCCGAGCCATGACCGAAGCTGTGCGAGATGTAAAAGCACCATAAGCAAAGAGAATCATGCAGCTCATTGATTTTTGCAGTTTGTGCATTTGCCGGCGTACAGCAGCAAGACGTTAGTGGCACGTGCTGTTTCCATTCTTTTTTAAAAATGAATCTTTTCAGTGTCGAAGGAACTATGCAAACAGCAAAAAGACCATGAAGGAGGTTCATAAGCGGTTCTGAGAAAAGCTCAGGAAGTGAATTACTCTTGGCCATAGTGTTCATAGTACTGTAGGCATTAATGTATGTAATTCAGAAATTACAGCCCATTAATTCGTGCATGGATGCCAGCTGATTGCATTGTCCTGCTTGTTTTCCTCTTGAGGTACTGAGTCATGGCCTTTCTGCACGCACAGATGCTGTGATTTGGGCAGCAGTTCTGCTGACAGGTAGCTCTGGTTCCATGCAAAGCACAATTTGAAAAGGAAGATTTCTTAAAAGGACGCCCAGAGTCTAGAAAAATGGAATAATACATGGACCACGGGATTAAGTTACTTTACAAAGTATAGAAGCATCCTTTGTCATGGGTCTAGATAGGCTGTGAATAATATTACACTAGTAGAGAAGCAGAGCTGAGGGGGGCTCATTACTGTAGTCGGATTACAGAATTAATTTTGCTTATTAAACAGATTGTTTACAAAATCCTCTCCGTGTTACAGAGGTCAGTGGATACCCCGATTTACCAGTTGTTCAAGTTGGGCGCATGGGGTACAGGGTAACTTCTCTGCTTCTGCTCTTTGGCTTGCTGGATTTCAGGATGCTCCAAGCATTTGCCTTCCTGGAACCTGGAAATTGGAGAGGCCGAAGTGCTTCTCTGACAGAGGTTCAGCTGATGCACTTGGACTTTTGTTACCCTGCCTAGAAACTGGGATGAGCACCTTGTTATTCACTTTTCTTACTCAGCTGTAACTTTAAGAACTAATGTAACAAATAATTAAAGCTGGAATTTTCAAAAGATGCTAAGCCAATTAGACTTAAAATACAATGGAAAGTTAAGGTGCGTTAGGCTTCTAATTCCCTAAGGGTCTAATTTCCAACAAAGTCTAAGAGATTATGTTAAGCCTATTATTGCAATATGAAATTATAAGTGTTTTATAAAAAATTATCTTATGTAGCTATCAGTTTACGTCAACTCAGCAGTGCTGATTCTTTTCAATAAGGGGAAAAGACATGAGAAAGAAGAAATTGTCTGGGAGTTAAACCTGTTTGGGAATAGAGGGGAGATTTTGTCATACTCCTTTGGAAGACAGATCTCATACAGAAGTTGTTCATTGTGGCTCTAATGGCTAAAAGTAATCTGTAGTTTTTCCCAGTCGTGGGTTGCTCTGGGGGCCGGAGACCCCTCCGGCTGCGTCACATGGCGTATATGGTGTATGTACCCCTTCGTTGTGTCGGGGTCTGTGCTACCAGGAATTTCTCCAGCTGTCCATACCAGTGCGACAGCCCGATGTGGTTCCAGTGCCGCTGCCCTGCCCACGGAGCGTGGTCTCTGGATGGGAGACCTCAGGTGCGTGTTTGGGAACTGTCTTCTCCGGTGCTTGCGCCAGGAAAGTCCTGCTGAGGCTGGAACCGGGACTTTAGGAAAATACCGTCCTAGTGACTTATTGCTGCATCAGAGAAACAGATGGGGCAAAAGTCTCATTCAATTCTCATTCAATACACCATTCAATTACTGTAGTCCGTATGTTGTCTTCTGAATCCCAGACAATGTCATCAAGTAACACGTAGAGTGTAAAACTTCTTAAAGCACCTCTCTTGAGTCTGGAGTCTCAGAAAACCAGATGCATGATATCATGGAGTAACACATTGGAGGGTGGCAGCTGATCTCTGCCGGCTGGCTGTTTCTGCGCTCCTACCTCACAGCATAGGCAGAGTAACCTGGATTAGTTGAGACCACGCTGAAGCCAGGGATGCCGTTGGACTGGTTTCCAGCCGGCACAGCTCGGTTTTGCTGCTGGTGCGCTCTCGCGCTGCCCCGTGTCAGGCACACGGGCTGGGCTGTGCCAGGCAGCATGTCCCAGGTGGCTGCGTTGGGTCTAACGCGGGCGGATCTTACAGGCGATCCGTGCCTGTGCCGCAGCGCTGGCGTGCCCCGGGCGTTGCGCACACGGCTCTGCCGCTGCCTCTGCCCACGTGCTCCCGACCCACCGCCCGTGCTCGGTACGTACCCACTGCACCTCTGCCGCAGTCCCCAAAGAGCTTCGGTAAGGTGTTCGCTTTGCCCGATTTTCCACTTGTTAACCCGATGGAAGCCTCACTGCAAGCCAAAATGCTGAAGCAGCTATAGGAAGATGATGCCTATTGGTTTATTCCAGTGCGCTTGCAGGAAAGTGATGTTTAACACAGTATTCTGTGGCACGTTTCTAAAATGCATGGATTTTTTTTTAAATACAAAAATCTGGAATCATCCCTCCGTATTTTCTTGTAGCTTGAGAGCTGCATTTGAACATAATCACTTCTTATGTCAAAGCTTTAATTACATGATTTACGCTTCTAAAATTAAACATGCAAGTACCAATAATAATAAAAAGTGTTCTAGTTAATTCTAAAATTACTTCAGCTAGCAAACAGATTAGTGTGTTCTTTCTTCAAGTTTGGGAAATATTTTGCATAGAACAGTTAAGACTGAAGAATGTCATCTGTAATTTTGTTTGTAAAGTGTCTGTTGGGTGTGTGCGTATTTAAACGTCCTGTGACTTTAGTCTTAAAATTATATGTAATTGTGCATTTACTAAAAATACTAACATATTTATTCCAACACATGGATGCAGACGTGGACTGCGCATGAGAGACAGCAAGTCTTGCATCGCTTTAGATCTGGATGTAGGTTCAGCATCTGAAAGGGGAAAGACGTTGATGAGTTAAATCCCTCTCTGGTAGGAAAGCGCAGCCGTGGTCGATCAGAGGGTATGGTCCGCACTCCAGCATCCCTCGTGTGTAACGTGTGATATGGGAATCTTTAAAAGTCCTCCTCAAAAAAGAGGGTTGGGGATTTTGGGGGAAATGGGTGACACTTTCCGAAGATCCTGTGGCTAGGAATGACCTCTTTTGGTTCTGCAGCCTTCAGAGGGCTGTTGCAGGCACAGAGTCCAGTAACCCTGTAACGGCTTCATGCAAACTCAGCTCTTCACCTGGGTGAAATTGCAGGATTAAGGGCTTTCGTTTATATTTCTCTGTAATGAGAAAAGTAAAGATGAGAATTTAATGAATCTGGATGTAAATGGTAGGAGAGGTGTAGGCATCACCACCCCTGCCCTGCGTTCGCTGCCAAAATGGTTCATCAAGGGCTTATGACTGTTTTCCATTTTTTTATTTTACTTTTTAACTTTGTAGACATTCAGACTTTGCAGTTAATTATTCCAGTGTACATGAAGCTCTTGTGCTGAGTGGATTTGTGCTGTTGAAATTAAACAGGGAAACAAAACAACTGTTGGTAATTAGACACATTTCATGTATCTGTGTACCCATCTTAAAACAACAAAAACTGTCTATGTTTGCACTGGAGCCTTGGATTTGATAGCGTTCAGTAAATCTAATTATAGGCTACGGGAATTTGCAAAAGTCCCTGAATGTTTATGTACAGTTTACCATTTTTCCCCAAAGTACTTTGATGGATTTTGCAATTAATCTTCAGATTCATTTGATTGGAATTTAGAATTCTTGGGTTACATCTGTTGCCGGTTGTGTGGAGCAGGTTTACCCTACGACAGTTAGCATAGTGTGTCCTTTGCATACTCTTGTACATGTGTTTTTTCTTACGTACCAATAATATTTCTCATATAAGTTTCAAATGAGAATGGAATCAAAGAAATGGAGCTTTCTTAAGTCCCGGAAGATTTTTGAGTACTGCAGGCATTGTTGAGGTGATAACAAGAGAACAAAGAAATCCAATTAAAATAACATTTCCTTTCAACGTCCTTTCTTACCTGTTTTCTGTGAAATCTACAATGCCGTTAATTTTCTACTGCATCCTCAGGACCCATAAAATCAGAGGCACTTCAGTGAGTTGTTGGATGTCCTTTTGTTGAGAAGCAGTTTTTTCTAGATGAAGCCCTACAAAGGTCTTATCTTTGTATTTGCTCTAACCACCCACTTTGTTTGTCTTTCTGCTGGCTGGTGTTGCTCAGCGCTGGCTCTAAAGCTACTTCTGGAAGGAAAAAATTGCAGAAGAGTATGCCCCGAGGCAAATCAGCCTTGAAAGTCCTGTGGCTTCTCCCCCGCTGGTCTAGAGATGCAGGACACCCGTTCATAGAGGAGCTGTACTTCTCTCTCTGATTTATTATACTCCCGGTGCCTCTTTTGCTGGAATTTGGCTCCATGAAGTTCCCCAGTAACTTTAGGGGAAAAAAAAAAAAAAAGCTCATTAAATCTGGGTGCTTTCTCTTTACCTGCTCATTTCACACCAGGACTTGCAGCATCCTCCCAAATGAATATTTGAACCCTGTTAAACAGCATGGCTGGGATTTCCTTGCCCTATATTCCTGCTTTCAGCCCAAGGCACGCGGTTGGAGCTCGGTGCCTGGCGGCACCCGCCTGCTCATGTCTTCCTCAGGGGCAGCAGGTCCCGGTGGGCCCGTGCCACGGCTTGGGGCTGGGGGGCTCTGCTTTGGCCGAGCCCTGAGGACATCTCCTCCATCCAAGCTCTGCCTCCCCACACGTGCCGATTTTCCTGTTCCAGAGAGCGTCTGGATGTGGCAGCATCTCTTTCCTGGTGTTTTTACAACAGCCCTGTCCTGTCGGCTCCTGGCAGACAAAGCTTTTCCCTTCTTTGCCTGTCTTGGGCCATGTCCCGGGCGCCGGGGCAGCAGTGGGTGGTTGTGGGGCCATCGTGTGCTCTGATTGCGAACTGGTGATGGTGGCTGAGCTTCCCAACCGGAGAGACCCGGCAGCCTGGCACCGGGAGCCACCAGGTTTGGTCCCCAGGATTGCCTTCGCTGCTCACACCGGTAATTCCTGCAGTGACCCTCTGCCTTTGAACACAGCGTAGAAGGGCACTCGCGAGATGATCCCAGAGGTGTCTTTACAAACGTTGGCAGTACCTGACAGACAGCGGTTAGCAGGAACAGCAGGCAGCGAGTGGCCTGCGAGACACTGCAAAAGGGAGACTTTGGCACGTTTTCCCCCAGCGAGGGGAAGTCGCTCGGGAGTTGGTTTTGTATCACTGCAGGGGAGTACAAGGAGCTGCGGAGTAAAACGGTGGAGTTAATCAGACTGACTTGGTGATATCCTTTCACCTCGCCCTCCTGATTGTATCTTCGCAGTGAGGAGCTAGTTAATTTTAATGATAAAAGCGGAGAATCTCCTTATTGAAATTTAAATTAGGTTAATGACTAGTGATATGGCTAAAGGGTGTAATTTACAAAACACAAATCCCTTATGCAAAAGCATGTGTGTGTGTGTGTGTGTGTTCAGTATCACGCACGGAAATCCCTTAATTTTGATTTGACTCATTTAAAGCCAAAACTCAAACACAAAAATCTCGTTAGCATTTCCAAGACTGAAAAACATACCACTCGGGTGTGTATTTTCCTCTCTGAAAGCGCAGTTTGCCTTTGAGCAGGCTGAGCTCCTCCCTGAACGTTTCTTTCCTCCCCAGGATAATACCTGGGTTGTGAGAAGGGCTCAGCCTCCGTTTCCAAAGGAGGATGGGGTCAGATGCTCAGATCTTCCCTTCTCGTGGCTGAAACTAGATTTTTACGGACAGAGCCGCCTTCGAATCACCTAATGAAGTTACCAGGTTTACAGCAAGGTTTGAGTCGCTGGGGGCTGACCATCTGTTGTAATGTGTTGTCATGGGAATGGAGCATCTCTGATACGATGCCCTTAGTTATTTGTTACCCGTGTTTCAGCAGAAACTGCTGGGATGCTGGTCTCTCTTGGCAATCTGGCCTGTGGTGTGTTTGCACTGGGCTTTTGCAGCGTTGCTCAGTACCGGGAGTACTGGAGGAAACATGATATACCTAGCTCCCTTGTTACGATAGGAGCATCCAGTTTAAGTTGTAATGTGGGATTATAGTGCTCAGCCAGGCTCACCTTCATGCAGTTGGTACGCCCCGACATACTCGTACACCCCGGGATGTTAGGAGCGAGTGGGGCAGCAAAGGGGTGCTGAGCTGGAGCAGCCGCCTCAGCTCCGTGTTCTCTCCAACTTGCAGTCACCAGCGTTACCCCAGGCAGGTCCCCCCTCAGCTCTCCTTGTCTCTGGCTGCTCTCGCGTTCCACCTCGCACCTTTATTGAGTAAACAGAGTAAAACCGGGAGTAAAAAAGCCCTCCACTGCAAGTGGAAGGCAGGGAAAGGAGGTGGGGGACTCACCGCCTTATGTGTTAACACAGCGAGCAGGGTTTTCTCCGCCTGGTGGAGTGAGAGCATCAGCCGCTGTTGTGCCCAGTAATGCGGGCAGAAGGGAGATCACAAGAAGCAGTGAAATGCAGGAGCACCCAGAGCATGTTGCCTTAAAGCCGCCATGGCTCCTGCCCAGCCAGAACAACCTCGTCACCTTTAATCTGCCACTTCTGCAGGCTCCAGAGGTGAGCTGAGCTGTCAAATGCAGAAGCGTAGAGAAGGTGGGGCAGCGCAAAACTTTCGATAAACTTTTGAGCTAACAGATAATTATAATGAGAATTTCCTACACTTGTCTGTGTTAAGGGACACGAGACTTCACACCCGGTGTTTTTGAGTAGTACACGAATTGCTCATCCCTCTGGCACTTAAAACACCATCGAAACTGAACCGTGTTTCTGTCCTCCGCTGGCCGGCCGCTGTGCCTGGCTGCTGGGGCGTGCAGGGAGCATCGGCAGACGGGCGCTAATGGGCAGCGCGGGGCTGGAATGAACATCGGTTTCCCATTAGAGCCAAATGTTTCCTGGTGTCTCGACAAGCTGTGGTGTGCATGAAATAAAAACCTCTGACGTTTATGAGGTTCTTTACAATATAGGAGCAAACATTTACTTTTAGTGTCTTCATTTCACATGGGCACTTCGCTTGCCTGGTGCATTCAGTGACACCCTGGAAGAACAGGAATGACATTAAGGTACCACACTGAATTGCTGGTAATTTGTATAACAGAACTCATTCTTTTCTTATCATTTCCCACTTTATGAACATGACGTTGTGAATTGATTTGACTTCAGAGTGCACTTAGGAGAGAGCAATGCACGCAGGCTTCTCAAAGTCATCTCAGAGTAAAGTTATGCCACTTTCTATTCAGTGGGAGTCTGAAAAAAAAAACCCACGTTTTAAAATAAATTAATTGGAGATGCTGCAGCTTAAATGAGCGCAGCAGTCATAATAAAGGCAGGTACTCTCAAACCTTCAACAGGGCCATACATTCACATCTCAGAAATCAGTGCCATCAGAGGAGAGAAAAAAAGAAGTGTTTCAGGAATAGAAATGAAAATGGGTCAGTTGAAGGTAACAAGGTTTACAAGGTGAAAACACCCCAAGTCCTTGGGCTGACAGCAAAGGCTGCCTAACCTCACCCGTGTCCCTAAGACGGTTAGAAAATGGGTGAGGGAGAGTTCCTGTTATAAGTTGGTCCTGGCCTGTTCACACTTTTAATCTTAACCATCTGTAACAGGTAACGAATGAACGTTCTCTAAAGGCAGGAGGTGAGTCAGGATGACGGTGGCTCAAATCAGAAAGTACAAATCAAAAAGACCAGACGGTACAGGATGGTTTTTAAATGAGTGAGACCACAAAATTATATTGGGAGCGGGACTACTCAATTAAAAAACGCTTTCAGTACCTCCTGCCTGTTTCCTCGCACGGTCGTCCTGGCTCCAAGTCAAATATGGACAGAGATAGACCTTTGCTGGTACTAAACCGTGCAGCAGATGAGGGAGTAAGGACTGGGTATCTTTTTCTTTGCGGCTGTGGGAGTTGATGCTGGGATTCCAAGTGGAGCGCAGGACGTGTTATATATTTTAATCTTCTCTAGGTGACGGGCTGTTTGGGGCACGGCGATTATGGTCTGGATCTTTGCATTGTACACTAGGGGTCTGCCACTGGCATCTAACAAAATAACGATAAACCATGAAATAATAAATAAAACATAGCGTTTGTTGACCCAGTGCTCGGGGCTTAAGGTCCATTTTGGAGCTCTGTGTAGAAAATGCTGTTGAGAAAAGTCCTGGGTTTCGGCAGCGGTTTGGAGGCAGAGAGCTGTTTGCCTTTTTCTCTGCATGAATAACGTAGAGCAGTCGATGAGTGGAAGAGCATGAGCAGTGGCGATGGCAGCGGCGTTCCACTCTCAGCATTGCATGGATTCGGCATTTGTCCGCTGCACATCGCTTGTTTTCACATAATGTGAAAGGAAAACCATTAATATGGCAGTGTTTCAGTACATGCTTCAGAGAGAGGAGCTGAGCGGTACATGGAGGGATTTATTTCACACCAGCGCCCACTGTGAGAGGGCTGGGAGCGGACTGGGGGAGCACCTTCCCCGACTGTTCCTGCTGCTGGTATTCAGAAAACATCTGTGTAACGCAGGCGCCGCTCTCAGCCCTCCTCACTGCCTTGCCTCTTTCTTTTCCGGGTTTCCAGCGTGGGGACAGCCAGCATGAGCTCGTACAGTGCTATTTAAAGTGCTCTTCAGTTGTTTGTGCAAATGACCCGACTCCCTTTGCAGCCAGAGTCTCTGCTCTCGCTGCAGAAGTGCTGGGGAGAACCCAGCCGGTGCCGCCTGCCGCACCAGCCTTCCCGGTCACTCCCCGTGGTTTGGAGGCTGAGGAAGAGGAGTTCTGCACCCCCGGTGTCCCCAGGGGATGTTATGCAGAACCGGGTGAAATCTTGTCCTGGATACTGATCATTTTGACTGTTGTCCCTCGAGTGCACTCATCAGTATTAACTGTTCCTCGTCAGATGCTCAGGGCATCCCTGTGCCCGTCCTGCGGGAAGACTCCAGGCGTGCGGCACTGTATGTGCAAGGGCAGAACACAGCTCACCACTGAACTTGGAGTGGAAACACTGGGAAGTATTATCCTGTCATCAAACTATCCAACATTGCAGGGTGCAATTCCTGCTGCCATTACGTGTCGGTGAGCTGTGAGACTGGATCACACACCAGCGCTTGTTAGCGGTGCTGAGAACTGGATAAAATGGATGTTTTAGGCAAGTATGTTCCAACGTGCTTTAAAATCTCTAGAATTAATCAGTGAATTGTCAGAGAGCTTCAGACTTATTACTTTTTAATAGCATTTTTTATTACTTGCTAATTATAAGGTGAAAAAGGTGTGAGGCACAGCTAGTATTATAGTTCCTTAAGTAAATTGGAGCAGAAGGTCACAATAAATTGAAAAGTTATTAAGTGCATACTTTGCTGGAGACATAATGCTTATCATTATAAAACATAGGAATACAGATACTCTTTTTTTTTTTTAATGTCCACAGATGGCACAAGCTAATTATTCTCATTTGTATAGCACCTTACACCTCTGTAGATTTTTTTCAGAATGTTGAAAAACAGATGATCACGTCTGTTTTTGTAGCTGTGTGAGAGTTTTTCATTAACAAGATCAGGCAGGACCATCTGTGTGTTCTAGTAAAAAGTTTACCACCAACAGTGAATTCAAAACTTTCAAACAATGGATGAATGCATAATTTGTCATGTGTAGATACAGTGCATTGGCCGCCAGCCCGTGCAGCTTAGTCACAGGTTCCTGAATGCATTTCTTATGTGTCTTGGGAGGAAAAAAATGCCAGTCGCATTCTGCATTGTATCATTGGCCGAGCAAGGTGTTTGGGTTTGCCCCTTTCCTGTACGTACAGGCCTTCCCCTGGTCGTCCTGCAGGCACCCCGTCCATCATCGTCACTGGAGAGGGTGGCCCCAAAGGGCGCTGCTGTCCCTCCCCTCCCTATGGGAAACGTAGGAGGTAGCCTGGAAATGTAAGGGAAGGTGCTGAGGTGGTTGTACACCACAGGCCGTGTGATCTCTGCCCTCCCATAACGAGCCACGGAGAAGGACAGGCGGGTACCTGCACACCCTGCTGAAAACGTGCTGCGCGGCCTAACGTCAGCCTAAAGGAGAAGGTGCTTGGAGCATGTTAATGTTGAGTACAGCGGATGATGGAATAAAACGGCGTATAGAAGTTAATTGTCTGCTAACTGTGATTCTTTGAGAGTGTTGTCCCTGTCCTTTCACACTTCCCATGCAATTTCACGCTGCCCCGGCGGTTTCACACTCCCCGGCTGCTTCTCCCACTTCTCTTCTCTTGGGTTCAGCGCAGAGGAGAAAGTGCTTGGAGGCAGCCAACCTTGTAACTTCATGCAGGACCTCCTGCACTCCAGATCCCAGCTGCTCGCCATTCTGGCCCAGCGTACCTGTCCCCAAAAAGTGGCAAATGCCCCACAGAACGAGCAGCCCGTGAGGCAAGCCCTTGCATCCCCCTGCAGAGGAGCTGTGCGAAAGGGATGTGCTGTGCGTGGAGAGCCAGGCTGGGGAGACAGCGCTCAGCATTTGTTCAGAAAGGACAATAAACAGTGAAAACAGATGGGGGCAGAGATGTCTGTGTATTTTAATTTTATTTTGTCACTTGTAATTTCAGTGTGTTGGACACAGCCTGGAGCGTTGAACGGGCACTTGGCTAATGCTGAGGAAATGGGTGATTTGTAACCCTGATCACTATCAACTTTTCCCGTGTCATCTCTGGCCCGTGCGTCTCCCTTGTGAAGTTGTCAGCGTTGGCTCAGAGGTTGTATGGCTTGTTAGCTATAGATGGATATCGCTTGTTAGAGCTGGAAATGCGTCTTGTCTTTCTGAGGGAAGCATTAACAATTCCGCCCTGCAAATTAAGGGGTTCATTTAAGTCTCTTCCAACATTCCCATGAAAAATTCTGGTTCATAAACGTGTCCTCAGCCGGTCTCATTTTCACAAGAGTACACCAATTTGAGAGAGGATTTCATCTCGCAGTGTGGTTCTTTAAGGAGAAGATGTCTTTGTGTCCCATATAATCCACATAATTAGTGTATTTTGGAGTCAGCTCGGATGGGGTTTTGAAAAGCTCGGTGCAGGGGCTACTCTCAGGTTTAGTTTTACGCAGAAACTTAAAACTTATCCCAGGCTAAAAGGAGGAGCTTTTGCCATCCCCAGAGCCACTGTGAGAACAAGCGTCTGGTGTTGCTTGGAGTGTTTTGCAGTTCGGCAACTGTCAGCTGGGGTTTCTTGGACCAACCATTTAACTTTTCTCCTTCTCAGGTTCCCGATTTTGCGAGGGGGAATGGCGATGCTGTTGTAGCGCAGAGAAGCTTTTCTGAGTTTTAATTAACGACTGGCATGTTTTGGTATTCGGGGGAGAAATCTCACTTGAATTATTGCTTTGTGAGATTATTGTTTTTAGAATGGCATGTGCAGAATTTCTTCACATATATTTCATCTTCTGGTATCCTTCATCTTCCTTGTTTGTATGTCCAAAATGTAATTATAAAATGTTCCCTTAGGAAATAAAAATTCTAACTGGACTCTTTCAAGCCGTGCTTGAAATTTGGGGACAAGGGGGGGCTACTTCTGTTGCTCCTTTTGTTACTTTATTTGTACCGCAGTGGTATTTAGCAGCGGCAGTTGTAGGCACCATTGTACTGGGAGCTGTACAAAATAAACACAAAAAGACTTGATCCTTGCCCTTGCGGGGTTGCCGTTTCAGGGTAAGACAGGACACGTTTGATGAATTGAGATGGACAGATGGGGCGAGTCCTCCCGAACAAAGCCAACGATTTCCAGAGAAGAGGCAGTGGCCCAGCACGCCAGCTGCCTAACCCTCGCAAGGTTTTTTGTCTGCTCTGGCAAAGGAGATGTTTCAAGGAGGGAAATGGAAAGGTAGCCGTGCTGCTGGCTCGCCAGGAGCTCTTCCAAAGTGACGGAGCAGCAAGGGAGAAAGGGCGAAGCTGCTTGGCCGAGAACAAGAGGAGCAAATGCCAAGGCTGTGGTGGCACCGGAGAGGGGAGAAGCGTTGGAGGGGCCAGACGCTGCTTGGTGCAATGGAGAAAGGGGACCCAGGGAGGGGCGACGAAACGCAACGGCATGGTGGTGGCTGGGGTGGCCAGGAGGTGTGGTCCTCACCGGGGGGTTGAGGCTGGGCTCGAGCAGGTCAAGGTGGCATTTATGAGAGGAGAGAAGCAGAACGGGGAGGCAGAACGTTGCCCTACAAGCAGTGTTAGGTATTTGAAGGAAGAAACCCCACTCCATCACTGAATGTGACCCAACTCAGATGGCTCTAGAATTTATTTTTCTGATTATAATCTTATTTTTGTTATAAATTTAGTTGGTTGTACTCCATTTTGCTAATCCAACACCCAACACCCGCCCCCCAAACAACGATGGAATGATTCATTTCTTGGCCGGCACGTAATTTTGTTCTAAAAGTATAACCTTCTAAAAAATAATAACCAGAACATTTACGTACAATATTCTCCAGCTATGGAGGATGCAAGAGTTCATTTTCAGATTCTGCATAATTGCAAAAAAAAAGTTAAACCTTCAGGATATAGTAATGGCTCCTGCAATTTGGGGATTTTTAGATCCATATACAAAATGTGCTTTGCTACACTTTTTTGCCTTGCCCTGTGTCTGCGTTTTTAATGATAGGCGTGCTTCCAGGCAGCGCTCAGCGTCCTGCTTTCTCATTAAAAGCAAAGGCTAAGGACAGATCAAGTGTTAATGGTGAGAAGATGTGTCCTAGGAAGAAAAGATAAGATAGCAATCCAGAGAAACCCACCCTGGTTTCATACTTACTCTCCTTGTTACGACCTGAAAGGCATTATTAGCTAAAGCGTCATTCCTGTAGTTATCCAAAGGCATAATTGAGAATCATTTTGCAGACTGGGCTCTTTTGTATTTTAAATAAATTGCATAAAAGTTACGTATCTGTGCCTTTACCCTCACTGGAAAAAAGGCCTATGGTTACTTTAACCAAGGTTCCCAGCCTTAAAAGTTGCGTTGTAGGATGATCAATAGCCTGGTAATGAGGGAGCTCTCTGACTCCGTAAGAGCTGAGAATATTACTCTGGGTGCGATCACTACCTCAGTATTGTGGGATGATAAACTACCTTTTAATAGAACATTAACATTAATCTAAACAAGATTAGTGGAGCAAAGCATTGTACGAATAAGCTTGCTCAATTAAAACAGATGGTCTTCCATGCTGAATGCCATTATGTTAATGAAGCCTCCCTCGCGTACCCACACGCTTGCGCGTGCTCGCGTGAGCTCGCTCTTTCCAGTCGCAAGGAGCGCGGTACGTACAGATTTGCTTAGCTTTGTGCTACCGTACTCATTTTATCATCTTCTACTTTGAGAGCTCTTCAGAATTTCATATTTATCAAATTATTTCTGAATGATTAACACAAGATCTTTACATTTTCTCCTAATTACACGTCTGTCATTAATCTTCACTATTTCTTTTGCCCCAAGCATTTTAGAGAAGGTGGAGAGTGATACGATTCAGCAATTAGAATCGGCTGTAAGCATGATTAAGGCTGTCTAAAACCAGGGGAGAAGAAAAAAAATCTAAGACTGCAGTAACACTAATGTCTAGCGTTAGCCAAAATTAATGATCAAACCTTGCATCCTAGCATCTTAATATTGTCTCGAGCAAAATGGCTTTACATTTGGAAGCAACGCACAGTCACAATCTAATCACTATTTTTCCCCCAGACAAGCTTTTACTGTTTATTACTAGAAGAAACAGAGTTTTGTTGCTTCAGTAATTATTTTTTTTTCCAGGGCTGAAACACAGCAAAATAGTCACGTGTACTAGGAGACCTTGAGCTTTTCAGAATTTTTTAAAATTCCTTGCTTTAAAGAAACCTCTTAGGGAGTGATTCATCTCTAATGCAATCCTTTCAGCCCAAATCAGCTAAATTAAAAGGTGGCGTAAACAGATTTCACCTCGTGTCCCCACACCCTGCCTTGGCGCTAAGGTGGAGGAGAATATTTTAGTATTCTGTCTATCTAGAGGTAAGCAGAATAAATCACTAAATATTGTTTAGCCTATGTTTTACGGCTTGGAGCTACAGAATAAGAGTTACTGCTTTCTCCTTTGCTTATCCTAGTGTATTCTTTGCGGACTTGATCATCTTTTGGCCCTCGTTTGCCACTCAAACAGTGTCAGAAAACTGCCTAAATTCACAATTAATGGGGATGAACCCTGGTCAGGAGGCTGTGATGCAGCTGCCTACCAGTCCTTTGGATGCTCGTTATTTAGAGTGACCCTAAACCCGCGGGGGCTCGGTCGGCTCTTCTTTGTTCCCTGGTAGACCAGGTAGTTTCAAAAGACGAGGTGATGATGTTTGTTCGCCAAGTGATGTCACTTCAAAATGAGCGTGATTTGGCCCAGCCAAGGACCTTCTGCCTTCAGTCTTCCCTTTAGATGCCAACATGAAAACCAGACAACAGCGTATAATGCCAAATGGAACCAAGGTTTTCAAGACTGTCACCACCAATCATTGGGGTAAGAGGTTGAAGAGGGCACAAGCACTTTCTGTGGCTCTTCTGTGGGATGTTCAGTAAGTAGGTGAATAAAATTCATCAATCCCTTAGTTGGTTTCCTGCCTTGTGTGAGATATTTGGCACTGCTCTGTTTGGTGCTCCCTTTTAAACCAAAATGACCTGAGTGCTCTTCCTGCTCCCAGAAACAGAGAGGTGACTTTTGGAAAGGAAGTAAACCGTCACTGAGAGACTGGCCGTGCGCCTGCTCCGTGTTTCAGGTGTGAATTACTTCTTGGGAGCCAGTCTGCCTGGTAGATGTCAATCTGGATTTAGGAAACAAGATTATAGGGCAAACAGAGGCTATTAATTATTGATGGTCACTGGAAACTGGTTGATGGCTACGTACACCGCTGCTCAGTCTGCTGTGACTTACATGTAAATGCAATTTAATGTAAAATTATGTATGATTGAGAACTCATTAACTATAGTCTAAAATCAGCTGATAACGCTGGTGGGAGTGTTGGCTTTTCATTTCTCTTGTTTCCGCGGATGGCTTTTCCATAAACTAGAGCCTGAGATGTCTGTAGTTTGCAACTCAGAAATACCAGGTTTCCCGTGAAGATAAATGAACAGTGAATCACAGGAGAAAGGAGGAGGTGTTTCAGAAGTGAAAGACTGTTCCAGGGGATAAGCTTTCTACCCTTAAAGCTCATAGAGTTTGCGAGATAAGGGTTAGCTCATGAAGAAATACCCATTTGGTTCCTAGTAATAGCGACTGCAGAGGCTTGGTACGAGTCGTCAATCATTGTCACAAACAAGCGGTGCCACACAAGGACGAGAGGTGTTGGAGCGAGCCGCAGAGCGATATCTCACCGATTCCTCTTGCACCAGCTGAGCATAGCTGAACGGGATATTGGTCCTTTGCTGCTTAAGCAGCCAGAAATAACAGGGTAGAGAGCTAACATGTAATATCGCCGCTCCACGGGGGCGTTGTGTAGCGCAAATACCCAAGGAGGACGGCGGCATAAACATATGACAGGGGTTTTAAACAAGACAGCCTGTATTTTTCTTTCTGAAACTACTAGTTGGGGGGATCTTCCCCAGATGGTTACGTTCCACCCCACTGCCTTTTCATTTTACAGCTTCAGCCCCTTTGGTGCTCAAGGAAATAAGCAGCTATCAAGCCGGGCGTGCTGCAGATAGGTGCCATGCAGGTGTCCTGGCCACGAGCACACAGAGGAGAGCTCTTCAGCTTTGCTTGCCCGGTTGCACCAACGACCTAACTGTCCATGGACACTGCGGGGGCTCCTACTGCAGCTCCGTGACCTTCAGTGCCACCATGTGAGGACACAGGCCACAGTGTTTTGGGAGGTGTATTCACAGGGGAGAGTCCGGCAAAGAAGAAGGACTTGCCGGTGGCAGCCGGGTTTGACAAAAAAATTTTCTCATTTTTGTTTGATTTTTTATAAACCTTCAGGAAAACATTAATGTAAACCGTAGAGATCTGAATCAACCCCATTCAGGGCTGGGGGTGAGGCGGGCTGGGGTTCAGTGGAGCTCGATGTCTGCCCCATCCTCCGTGTAATGGGTTCACCGTGCCAACTGGCCGCTCGAGTCAGGCAAGCGCGATGGCAAATGGCTAAGTAGAATAATTTGCAGCATAATTAACTGACTTGTGCATATACGTGTAGTGACAGAGCATCAAATGATGCCTATGTTTGAGCACAAAAATAATCAAGGCCACATATTTCATTAGTGAAATATGGGATATCTTTAAAAGCCCAGGACTCCGATGTTTCTGTAAACAAGGTGAAGTTGTTAATACAGCGATGGGCATGAATCAGAAGGGCTCAGTGAAGTTTATATCCGCTGTTGGACAATTTTCAGTGACCAATTCAGATGACAGAGCGTGACTCTTGCTAGTATTTACAGGCAAAAAAAAGAAAATAATATTCTGGTTTGGCAGCCACATTTCAGCCAGTGATCTGTCCTTAGCACAGTCTACTTAGCAGAAACTTGTGGACATCAGAGTAACTGGGTGAGCAATAGGAAGTCTCTTCAGATAAAGTGAGGGCAGTGGCGGGGGAAGTTTTGATGGCGTTTTATGTTTAAAGAGTGGAAACGTTGTCATATTGGAGCCACAGAGGATTCCTTGTGGTTAGTTCCTCTTTTCTGTGCTGGCTTTTCTTGTTACTTTTTCTATTTGGCCAATGGTCTGTGTGAGTTGTTCATATTTTTTGTTTTAAAGGTCAGAAATGTCATTAAAACTGTATGAATTATGGACTGAATGATATTTTTCTTGTTTCTTATTTCAACTTTTACCAAGTTTTTTATTAAAAAAAAGATAGAAGAGGGTTACTTTTAGTAGACATTGGGGGGGGGGTTGGAAGTGTTGTTTTTAATTAATTCAGGTATAGCACCTGGTAATAGACATGAAATTGATGGTTGATGTACCATTTATTATCACTGCAGGAATGGAACAGGAGGGAAATTTAGGACAATTTCATATTCCCAGGCAAAATTCTTCATGAAACCTGAGCCAGTCTCCATCATACAATCTGTAATTAGGTCAATTCACTCATAATATTGTAGACATTAAAAGCCAAAAAGAAGAAAAATTTCCCTTGTAGGCCGAGTCAATAGTATGAACCATCCCTATACGTGGATATTTTAATTGGTTTAACAAAGTCTTTTCATGCAAGTAAATTTTGTAGAATATCCTGCTATTTCTATAAAGGGGGTCTTTTGTTGTTGTTTGGATGGTTGCTGGTTTTGTTTTTCTTGCTTATCACACAGTAGAAAAGTAATGTGATTAATGAATGACTTGACTTAATTGGAAAAAACTGAGATAAACAAGTGCCCATACTTCCTCATCTTTGCATATTAGCTTAACTTGAGACCTGATCCACGATGAATAATTAAACAGTAAAAATGAGAACTTATGGTCATAGCAGTGCAATGTGAATGAATGCCTATGTGTTCTGTGAAAAGATTTATTTCAGTAGTTAGAATAAACCTGAAGGTGTAATTTCATCCCGTTACTAACCAAGTGTTTACGTGGAGCGAGACGTCGCTGACAGTCCTCGCCGAGGCCTGGTTTTGAAAAAGCTGCAGATGCGTGACTTGGAGGTGTTGAAGCGCTGCCACGTGTGTCGGTAACGGGGCGTAGGAGCCCGGGCAGCGTCCTCCTGGGGCCGGGGCCAGCTGCTGCTCTCTCCTCTCTCAGGAGAGGACGCCTCTCCGGCGCTCTGCGGTACCTGTCGGTCAAGTGGGGATCGTTGGATCCTTAGACTGGTGATGTCTGTGTAGCTTGTAAAAGACCCGGGAACGAAGGTTTGGTGGGGCTTTCCTTGATGCCATGCATCACACTCGGTTAACCTTTAAAATATATCAGGCAGTCGTCGTTTCTTTTTCAACCAATCAATCAATCAATCAATAAATAAATAAATAAATAAAATGACAACCTTATAGCTGACTTTTATGTCTTCCAATGGCCTGGCTTTTTGGTGCCAGCTTAAAACTCTCACAATTGAGCTGATGTGAAAGGGGACCAGACAGCACCATGATGGGCTGCACTAAGAAAATTTCCGTGGAATATGATATTTTTTAATCATGTTTCCTCTGGCGATCACTTCAGAATGCTAAGTAGTAGATGTCAATGTGGATTTGGAAGAAGAGAAGATAGCTGTGTACATGCAAAACTTTTTAATTAAAAAACAAATACAGAGCCAAGATATTTCTTACTTTCGTCCTACTCCACCTGGAGGGTTCCTCGTTGTGCAGAGGAGGGTTCAGCATGGGGGTCACGCTGTCTGCTGACGCTGGGGCGAGGGAAACACAGCTATTGGCCCTTTTTGCTTTCCGGTTCCAGAAATTCAGACATCTGTGGCAATTTCTGTTTTCCCTAATATTCCCAAAAATTCTGTGCTGTGAGTAGGGCCGGGATTTCTGCCTAAGTGCTTGGAGCTCAGCTGCCCAGGGGGTGTATTGCGCTTGCGGAGAGGAGGGCTGCTGGTCCGTGGGGAGGGTGTTTGTGTAGGACCGCGAAACGTTTCCAGAGGACCCCATCATTTAATAGCAACGTTACGACATTTCCAGAACTAGATGTCAGTCTTTTTGGAAGATGGAGGAAAAGGTTGGTTGGGTTTGTCACATCCTTTGTTTTTTACAGAATTAGTTTTGATGGATGAAGCGGTGGCAGAGAGTTCTGAAGTTTACAAGCGGTATTTATTTATTGCACTGTATGTTCTTTTATGGTGGTAGTTATTCAACCATACAAATTAAAAAGTCACTTCTAAATCAACTTATTCCCAGAAAGAGCAAGAGTTTCATCAGAAAAAAAAAAAAAAAGCTTAGACAAAAAACTTTCTCAGGGTGACGGCTTCCAACTACGGCATTCCTGGTTGTATTACTCCTACCCAGGGGAGAAAGGATGGTTTATTCTTCAGGGACTGCCTGGATCTGTCTCTTCTGCTGAGCAGGTGCCACCTTAGAGAGGTTCTTTAAATGTTGACGGCTGACCATTGAAACAGGCTCAACACCCCCCAGACAGCCCCTGGGAGCCGTCAGAGTGGGGCAGTAAGGAGTGATTTTTATTCGTTACCGCGCTGGTTAACGTCAAGAGCAGTAGCCCGTTTTGTACTCTATTTTCTTTGGAGTTTTTATTGTAATAAAAAAACGTTTTCTTCAGTCTCTTCCTATTTGGGAGATCAGGTAAAAGGTTGCTTGCTAATCAGTGGTTTCAGTGGTGCTTTTACTTCATCTAAAAATACAGCATAGGGATTTTCATAATAAAGGCCATATGCATTTTTAAGTATATTTTTGTACTATTTTTAGAAAGAGCTTTCAGTTTGCAGTTGGTGTAGAAAAACATCTAGATGAATAAACCAAATACAAATGTAATAGTTACAAGATCTATTCATAATTAAAATCCAAGGGGAGAGACGACACGCAATAAATCAGAGTTTACGTGAACCAGATGCTGTCTGTGTCGGGCAGTGGTGGAACCCCACGCGGCTCTGGGAGATGAGGCCGATGCTGCCTGGATAATGAAGTCCGCTGTTCTGAGAGCGGCTGCCGGCCTGTGTGTCGCCGCCAGAGTTCACACACCTCTGTCATTTGCTGCTCTTCAGCCCAAAGGCGCAGCCTTCCACAGTTGTATGGTTTATGGAGCTTGGTAGTTTTAAAAAAGCTTTAAAATGGAGGAAGGAAGAATTTGTTTTCTGTCAGAGAGAACCCGCAGAGCTAGTGGGAAGCTGCTGGTGAAGAATCACCTCCTGCTTCAAAGAAACGTGCCGTTGTTGTAAGCGTTTTGCAAAACCAGCTCTGTTTTAAAAGCGAAGTGAAAAAAATGTGATATATCAAGGCTGGTGCTGTCTGCGCTCAGGAGCAATTTGATCATAACCCTCTTTGTATCTGCCTCAAGTTCCCTACCTTAGAATGAATTTGTTCCCGAGACTACTCACTGGGGTAATCTAACTGGTCCTGGCTATAAGTGACACGCGTAGAATGACATTTTACTGCTCATCTTGCCCGGCGCGTCTGAGGAATCCTTCTGCTGATCGTTGTACGAGGAGCTGCCCGCGCGGCGCTGGGGGAGGCCGTGGCTCGGGGGCTGCGGGATGGCGCGGGGACGTGGGAGACGCGTCCTCCTGCGGGCCCGGCCCCGGCCACAGCGCCTGGGGACACGGGGGCTCTGAGCGACCCACGGCCCTGCACGCGGGGTGATCCCTGTAGGTGGGAAAAGGCAAATTTTATTGCAGCAAGACAATGTTTTCCTTTTGGATTCTGGGTTTTGTGTGCTTTTGGAAAGCATTTGGCAGCCACAGCAAGTATGTTTACAAAAAGAGCAGAACTGGTAAAGTTCAGGTTCGTGTTTGGATTCAGCCCCAGCAAACTGAAGCTGAAGCTGTGCCAGACGTTTGAAGCTGCCAGACGACAGTTCATCTCAAACAGAAAGCTGAAGAGGGGGAAAGAAATTTGTCAAATGTATTCCATGTGGAATTTCAGGCAATTTAATTTGATTCACTACACTCTGAAACGTCTTGGACTTCCCTATTGTTTCTTTACTTTAACACTGAATTTGATACCTTCTGGGATCGTCAGTGCTTTGTGCTGCATTTGTCACGTTCTCTAATTTACTGGCTTTAGTCTGTCTGTTTTAATTGGCGGTACTGAGCCCTGCCGATAGCACTCCGTTCAATATAAGGTTGCTGGTTGAATCCCGAGATCGTTCTTCAGCGAGGGGAGGGCTGGCGTTCTGCTGCAGAGCACCGTGGTAAGAAGGGGCAGAGGGCGTAAACGTGAGCGAGGAAAGGGAGAACGACAGTAACCCTCCTCCCTGTGTCTCCATCGGAGGCGGCAGCAGCCGAGCGCCGCGGCTGCACGGATGCCGTTGCCAGGACGTGGCCGGTTCAAGGGCGGCTGCAGGGGCCAGGGGGGTCATTTTTATTCAGTGATGACCAACATCAGGGAGTGTGGAGCTGTGTTTTATTGTGGTTTGGCTTTTCCAATTAATATCTTGCTCGGTGGGTGAATTTTCCATGTGTCCAGTGTAGACTGGAGCCCAGCCCTGGGGCAGGACGCAGTGGCTCTCTGCAGCCCCGCCATCTCTCACTTGCCCAGTATTTATTGCCCGCTCAAGTGCAGCTTTGGCATCGGGGCCACTTTTTCTTCTCCTGCTGGCTCTGACCGAGTGCCAGCAACAGAACCCAGAGCCGCCATCTGTAAATAAAGCGCTCTGAATTTGTCCAAATGTCAAAGAGTGTTTTATTCCACCTAATACTGATTTCTCTTGAAACCTGAAGGCTTGTGTAGGCTACAGCTGAAGGTAAGGACTGCAGCTGCTTTTTGTGCAGGCAGACGAGCAGAGGTGCACAGCAGCCGCAGGTTAAATATAGCTACCCTGCCTTGATTCGTACAGCTAACAAAATTTTCCATTTCTAATATTCTTGCCTGAAAGATCTATTCATTTCCCGCATTGTGATTTGACTCCCTGGATCAGCACAGGTTCGCTCCTGAGCCGGGCTAAGGAAGACGAGAACAGTCAGGCCCACAGCTGTCAGTATTTACACGCAAGTCAAGTCCACGAGGAGTTCAGTGTCTTTACTGGTGTGTCTGATTTTTTTTCCCCCCCTGACATGTGCAGCCTCTGTTTCTAGGTGTTGAGAGTTTGTTTGTTTTGAAGAGTGTGAGGAGAGAGGAGCCTGAGGCGATCTGACACAGCCACGGTTGGAGCATCTCTTTCAACTTCTTTTCCTGGGCTGCAAATGGCCTGTGTTCAGGAATTTTTTTCTCCCGAAAATCTTCCTGCAGCTCCCCACGTCTTTCAAATACAGTTCTGGCAAGTTGAAAAGAGATCTGTGGCAGAGAGGAAAAACCCCCGGGGCCGCAGGTCGCCGTCGGTGGGAGCGGGCAGGGATGGCGGCGGTTGTGCAGGAGTGGTGCATGCCCCCCACCAGTGCTCCCAGTGTGGGGATGCTCCTGGTCCCAGCAGGGCCAGGGTCTCCGCTCCGCCCGCACGTGCTGGGGAGAATTGCCCTACAATTACATAGGCTCCTCCCTTTATAATTGGCATGTTAAGCTACCATAAAATCTGGAGGTTTTCCTCAAGAAATGCGTAGTGATGTTTAAAATCTTTTCCCGTGTAGGCAGTTTGACAAACATGAGAGCGTTGTGAAAATCGTTAGCGCTAAGGGTAAAACCTCCAAATAAAGTGTCCTGGGATTTATTTACTCTGTGCTGTAGTAATAATAATTAAAACACATCCTACTGCAGGTAACTCCCACAACTTGCACTTTGCTCTGAAGCTGAGAAACTCATTGATTAATCCATGGGGTCAATCAGTCCATCTTGTTTGGAGAGTTAATCATGGAAAGCCTCTGCACCAGGACTAGGAGTGAAACAGGTTTATTTACTGCTGCTTAATCAGAGAACCCAAACTCTCCTGTAGAGTGGTGAGAGGTTTGTTTCTACTTAGCCTTTAATTGCAAAATGATCTCATTAGTGCCATAGAAAACGTCAGTACTATCCTACAGATGCATGGAATTTAGAGAAGAGCAAAGAATGAAAACGGCTGCCAGTGAAAACTCAGGATTTGCTAAAAAGTGTGGTGCAGTTGGTATTTGCAAGATCACCCCCACCAGCCGCCTTTTTGATGGCCTTTTAATTCACAGCTAGAACATCAGCCACACATCCCAGTGGCTTTTGGTCCACCTTACTGTCAAGAACAGAGGAGGACTGTCATGGTGAAACGACTGTGAAAGGTTTATTATCCGAGGATGAAGCTGTCTATGGAGAACAAGAGTGGAAGCCAACGGCACAGTTACTGTGGCATTCGCCGAAGAAAGGGGCGATCTCTGAGTGATCCAGCTCGGGGTGCTGCTCTGCAGGGGATTTCGGACCCTATGAGTGTCCTTCCCAGCCGCTGGCATCAGTCCCCGGCTCATTTATTAGTGAGTCATTTCTGAAGCATCCCAGTCAGGTAGAGGGAGAGTGACAGGGTCTCAAATGGGCAGTGAAATCCCGACTAAAGCAGTCCTTGCCGGAGAGGACGTGCACCTGCGGTGACGCCCTGAGCACAAACCCCTGGGAGGCGGTGAACGCCGTCTCTGACACGGGGCACTAACAGACGCGGGTTCGTGTTCCTGTGCTGGAGAAGGGGTTTCAGTGTGAGTCCCACATCATGCACACCCGCTTCAAACTTGCCGCCCTTTGAAACACGGGCAGTGTCTCTCTGCCTTTGTGGTAGGAAGCTTCTGGCTTGGATTTAGAAAATTGGGGATGAAAAGACTCCTCTCTCAGTCCAGTGCTAAATACCGGCAGAGAATAGAGGGGAATATTCCCTTCACTAATACTTGTTTCTAATCAGATAAAAATAAGTGATAGTGTAGGAAGGATCCCTCTCCTAACTGCCAGAACATGTCGATTTATCAAATTTTTCCACTGTTGCTCTTTTTTGAGCTCGCCTCGGAGCTGACAGTGTATGTTTTACAGTGCAGCAAGGTAGATTGATTGATCCTAAATAGAAAAGCCTTTGGGGTCTCGAGCTGATGTTTTAGCTTCAGAAAAGAACGGAGTAAAGCATGTTAATGTAGAGAAAGGAGCCTGGTTTAATTGGACCAACTCCTGGCTTGCTGAAAATTAATGGCTGGCTGGCTGCTGCCAGAGTGATTCATCTTTTCTATCATGTTCTACAGTCCTTCTCTCCAGGGGTCTGTACTCCCCTCCAATTCCAATACCAAAAGTGAAATAACACTTTTTTTTTTTTTCTTCCTTAAAAACATGTATTTTACTTGGATTGGCTTCCAGTAAATGAAAAACAGCACTGGTGGGAATATGAAGGAGGCAGGCAGTGTCTGGGAATTGGGTTTTGTTTACTGTAGGGCTGGTTTTGTTTTGTTTGAATGGGATTTAGATCTTTTTTTAATGTACTCTCAACTCCTCATTGCTACTGGCTGGCTGTACAGGTGACAGAATGAGTTTCTAAAGGATTCCGATTTCAGGGTGTTGAAATTGTATTGTTCCTTTTCTTTTCATCTGGCCATGGAAACAGAAACCCTGTGTAAGCAAGAGCTATTAAAAGTGAATATAAAGCTGGAAAAGGCGTTGAAAGCATTCAGGTGGCTCTGGAAATGAAAAGATGGATTTTCCATGTAGTTCTGCCCACAGAATTTTTTTATTTTTTTTTTAATAAATGACTTGTGCATGAACAAGGCTTGCGGTTTTCCCCATAAAACCTGCTGGAGGCAACCCTGGCTTTGCGAAAGCCAAAGAGCCTGCGCAGGAGGGTGAGTGGTCGGGAGCTCCAAACCCGCGGGGAGAGCTGGGGTGGGGGGGGGCTCAGCTTTGGCGTGGAAAGGGGGAAATGCAAAATGCATTTTCAAACGTAAAATACCTTTTTGTGCCATTTCAAGTCTTATCTTACTTGCTGCTGGAGATAGATTCCAACTCGTTCGCTGATTCGGAGGTGTCACCAGTTGACTAGCACGTGGAGTCATTTCTGACAAGTATATGAGAGATTGGGAATGTCGGGAATGTCGTATTGTTGCATACGCCGTATAGGAGGATTCACTGTAACTGAAGATTACAAGAAGATAAATAAAGAACGGTTTTGTTTAACATAATTACATATGGTAAATTGTTATGGTAATTTATTATTATTCCAGTAAGGCAAATATTAGCAGTCATAGCTCAGAGATCATAAATAATGCACTGGAAAATTGGATGTAATGTTTCACATTGACCTGAGATATGGAAAATGGGTAAAATTGCAGCAGATTTCTGTACCATTAATTGCAAGAAAATAACATTGAGAACATGCTAAATCATGCTAAATATTTTTAGCAGATGATAGACTGTGGGGCAGTTCATTAATTCTCTTAATTCATTCATTATTTTTGGTTTTTATGCTGAGAACACTTAATGAATAATCCATGCTTTGTGAAGCCGAGGGTTTAGGCACACACAGTTTTATATACATTCATATACCAACCAACATACTTCCATTTATCTCCAACAGTTTTCTGTATCAAAGCATTTTCTTAAACTGTATACTCTTAAACTTGATCACTGGGGATATGTTTATTAGACTCTGAAGGAGCTGTTTGAATTGCTGGTTTTACCTTTTACCAGTAGAGTTTGGTTCTCCCACGGTGCTATAAATATTAAATAAAGACACTAAGAGTTTATTAGTGTAATATTTTTTATGGGGACATGGTTGAAAATGTAACCTATAAAATTAGTAATGGGAGGATGAAAATTATACATTGTTCTTATTCTCTTTTACAGCCATCGTTTTTCCCTGTTTATGCTTTGTTTTTCTTGTAGGGAAGGAGAAGGGCCCTGAGTATTTTATTAACTGCAAGAAGCAAATCGGGTTGTGTGTCGTGTGGCAGTTGGGATTCACTGTAAGCTGGAATGGGACAGAAGGAGGGTTCTGGACTTAAGTGCAGCATTGTGTGGAAGTGGAATGGCTCCAGTCGGTTGGTTTTTTGTTGGTTTTTGGTTTGGTTTGTTTCCACAAAACATGGAAACTGTAAAAACCGTAAAAATCTGTCTCCCCATTTCAAATTTTTATCTTGCGCTTGGTTAACAGTGAGTGGTGATGGAGGCGGTGTGATCTGGCAGCTGGAATGAGAAAGGGGGAGCCTGCGTTTCGGGATCGGGATCCCGACTTTGCTGGGGATTTCCCACGCGGCCGTGGGGAATTCGCTCGCGTGCCGTTCCTTCCCTTTGCTGTAGAACAGTTCCCTCACAGAATCGCAGAGGGGTTGCGCCAACATAAAGAAAGATGCCTCTAGAATGTGGCCACGTAAAAGTTTATGCTACGAACTTACTTTCTGAAATAAATGCAGGTTTGCAATGCGGCCCGGCGCGCGCTGCTTCGTGTTAGCAGCTAATGGAGAAATCCCTTTGCGAGAATGTGATGCGCTCACAGGGGGCCCGGCAACACCTACATCTTTTGGTTAACTGAATGGTTTCACGCCTGTTCTTAGACGACAGGCTCCGATCCACTAGGGAACTGGGTTTTTTCGTTTCTGATGAAGTGTCAGGCAGGGGAACGCCAGCCGGGAATGCTGGCCAGGACTGCCAGCCCCTGCGGGATCCGGGGAAGATGGATGAGTGCAGGCACACAGGAGTGCTGGGCCAGAAGTGCCAGGGCAGGAATACAAGTGATTTGCCAAAGATCACACAAAAGGGACATTTCTGTACATGCTCGGGACTCTGCAGGTTACCTGAACATGTGAAATTCCCAAAGGTTCCGGTTAAGCCATCCTCATCTTCCCGGTGCCGTGGAGGTGGTGCGAGGGGGGCATGTGGCGGCTGAGGTTATCGCCGTCGCGCCGGGTGCGGAGGGAGCTCTTCCAGAGACACAGCTCAAAAGCAGAGGGGTCCTGCTGTAAATGCTCTGTGTGTTTGCTGCTTTGAAGTTCATCGGGAAAGAAGCATCTTCGCAGCGATAATCCTCAAAACCCTGGTGAAAAGCAGCGTCCTGAAGGGACCCGTGTCCTGAACTGCAGGCTGATGTCCCGCCGAGGGGTATATCCTAATAAATAAGCGTTATCCCTCCTGCTCTCCCAGCCCGCTGCAGCTTGCCAGAGGGGGCACTTTTTAATGGACCAGGAGAAGCTAAAGGGGAATCCAGAAGGATAAGGCTTAAAGTGAATTCTTTGGTTTATACCATTTATAGTCCTATTAAATTCAATCTATTTCTCAGACATCTGGGGGGCAAGGAAGTGCAGCGTATTCGTACATCTTTCAAGATCCTCGCTTGATCGTTTGACTCTGTCCAGCTAGCTTAACAAGCTAAATAATAAAAGGGAACAATGCAAAACTTGTTGAAATTTTTTTCACCCTGTGTCTTTTTTGAAGAAAAATACCACTTTTTTTCTCAGATGCCCAGCAGTTCGCTGCAGACTCCTGCAGCTTCTCTGCCCATCACTCAATACCTGTTTCAGGGTATCGGATTGTCGTAGTTCCTCCTTTCATAGAGAAGCAATTAAAAATGATGAGGGTAAAGGGTTAAACCTAAAAGCCTGCTAATGAGGGTGCCTTCTTGGTTTTCTTTTCATCAGGCATTTGATGCTGTTTTCAGCATAAGCTTTCGATAAGCATCACTGAACATTTTTCCAGAGTATATTAAAAAAAGTTTTCTTTTTTTGCCATCCTGTAAAAATGATAGATGTGTGGCTCTGCTGTTTATCTGAAATCCTAATTACTGATGCTGCAGCTTTTGAATGTTAAATTCATGCAGTGTTCTTCAGACTTCAAACTGGTCAAAGAAAGATGGATTTGTGTCCACAGAGAGATCTGAGTCTAGTAAACAGAGCCAATGTTTGTTTGTTTATTTATTAAATTATTTTAAAGTCAAGAGTTGCATCAACTGCAGATTACATAGACTTAGAGCTTTCCAAAAGAGAAAAAGAAAAAAAAAGAAAAAGCAAAGGTTTTCTGCCATTGGATGAAATTTTAATTTCTGTTTCCATGAGAGCAGAGAGTAGAGGTAAGAGGTGGAATTTGAAAATACGGTCGACGTCTCCTTTCCTTGAGCTGTTATTTATTATAGAACAAAACAATAGTTTGATTTTTTTTTCCAAACCAATATACATATTTGGAAAAAATATTTTACATCTGTATATATGATGTATGTGTATAGATAACAGTGCATGTTAGTAGTGGTGTGACCTCCCAAGGAATGGTTTTCCTGGGGCAGCCGGGAGGATGAGCCGGGATTCCCATCGGAGCCCTGCAGGCTGTGGTGAGAGGGGAGCGGTTCGTCGGTGCCGTGTCGCGGCTCTTCCCACGCCGTGTCCGATCGGTCCCAGAGACCAGCAGCTCTGCCCGGTGCCCGGCAGCAGCTGAGCACCCTCAGCCCTGATATTTGGGCACTGGGGGGGTTCCAAATTGTCTCCCCTCCGTGGCTGAAATCTCTGCAGAGCCACCGGGTGAGCCATGGCCTGTTTGCTGCTGTTGGGGCAGCCGTGCCAGGTGCCAGCCCTCCTCGTGACTAAGCATTATGGAATCCATACGTCCTTGAAGCCTTTTTGTGCCTGCAGCTCCTAAGGACTCTTCGGAGAGGAGCTGGCTGTGTTAATTCATTGCTGAGCATTCGTCTACCTGTGCTACCTGGGAAGAGCAATGTGGAGCAGCGACGCTGCTTGTTTAAAAAATTAAACTTAATTTCTCTCAGGATTTTCTCTGTCTCTAGTCAAGTTTGTTTTAAACTAATGGAAGTAATTAGCGAGTCACAGAGGGACTTTGTCTAAGAGGTAGCCATTTTTAGATAATGGAGCATAAAAGTTGACACAGTGACATATGACATGGGAGCGGCATATTGGAGCCACGCGCTGTGTCTTAAGCAGATGTTTAAGTACTTTGAATACTGAAATCATTACCTACACGTATAGGAAGGGATGTGGTTGGTTTTTTCCCCTCAGACTAGTAGTACACTGTCGGGCTTTCTTTTAATCTCAATAAAATCAAAGTAAGCTCTGAATTGTTTTTAATGTGCAGTCATTATCACTCCTTTCTCTCTTCTTCAAATGTCTTTCTGTGTATGACATGTGGGTACTTCAGGAGGTAGAGGTGGAACTGCCTTTCTGCATTGCCGTTATACAGCAGAGGGGTGCAATAATACACCAACCGATGCACCTCGTTTCCAACGGCGCTGGTGGCATGGAGCTCAAAATAAATAACCTATTAGCAGCAAAGCACTTGATGTTTTTGCACATATTTATTCTAGCTGTGAATGCGAGGGAGATTTGCAGAAATTCCTGAGCGATGAAGGGGATCTGACAGGAGGGTGGTCCCCAGGGGCGCGGGGACCTCCCCGGCAGCACCAGCCCCCTCACGGGTCTCTGCGGCCATCCCTGTTTTTCCGGGTGTGCAGCGCTGGTTCATGTAGGTGCCACCAAACCATGCGTGCGTTTAACCTCGTTCAGTGCTTCCATGAATTTTTGTTTTTCAGACTAGTCCAAAAGCTGTGTCTTTACTGTTAAAGCAGCAGGGCTTGGGATGGGTCTGAGAGCTGGCCTGGGGTTGCCCGTACAGTCAGTTGATGGTGGCACCGCAGGGTTTGGCTGCCGGTGCGGACCACGCGTTGTCCCCAGCAGGCCATTTCGAAGTGAAACCTCCTTTGGGGGGATAAGACATTCTGTCCTTCAGGAGCTGAGCTGTTGTGTGCCGGTTGACCTCAAGGATGGAGCGTTGGCTGGCTAGCGTGGACTGGTGGCCCTCGGCACTGGTGGGGTTTGGGTGGGATGCCCCCGCACTGCATGGCTCACAGCACCTCGAGAGGGGCCCGAGCTCCAGCTCTGGCGATGCTGAAGTTTGAAGCCTCAACAGAGTCATCTATTTTTTTTTAAATTTGGCTTCCAATTTGTACATCTGAGCTTTGAAATTTGAGATGATTCCTAGCTTTTCTGGAAATCATGGAAGACTCAATCCCGTAGGCTTTCTACTTTATTTATTTGAGTGGATGGATGTCTCACCTTGGTAAGACAGAGATCTCCTCCTCCAGACCGCTGGACGTCTGCCCTGTGCTGTGGCACTCAGTGGCTGGAGGAAGGGGTGCCAAGAGCTTCAAACTGTGGCCAAAGTAGCAAATAAGTAATATCCTGGCCCTTAAAAAATTGTGACCAAAGTTTCATTTAAACTTGGAGTAATGCAGGGGATGCTGCTTCCTCTTACGTGGGAAAACATTTGTTATGTTTCTGGAGATAGAAGGCAGAGATACCTGCACGAATGTCTCGACTGAAGCATTTCAGATGAGACGGGGCGGGGAGGTCCTTTGCCGCGGTCTGAGATACAGTGAAAGGTAAAGATGGGCAAACCCCTGCTTTCCAAAAAAACGGGGGGACTTTGGTTTTCCCTGGATTCCACATTAAACGAGATTTTAGTGATGTAGTCTATGACAATGAAATTGCTTAAAAGCATTACGCAGTTTTTTTCATATACAAGATAACTTTATCCATCTTCTTTTCTGTAAATCCATGTGTGACATTTGCTGTTTGTGCCCAGGAACGAGTGCAGCGTTAGCTGACGGTTCTCACCACGCACACACAAAAATGTACAAATGTGACCTAAATAAATGCGTAGCATGGAAAGCCTCTGTGGGCTGTATAGTTACGACATGGTCACAGCACCCGGTTATTGAGAGGTTTGGTGCTGGGGGGTGGATTTTGGTCAGTCCTCCTTGGATCACCTCCTTGGTGAAGGAGGAGGTGGATTTTCCCTTTCCCCGCTCCCGGCTGCTCCGCGTTTCTCCACACTGCGGTGGCACCGGGGGCTCTGGCAGCAGCACAGGCTGAGCAGCTTCCTGCCTGCTTTTTTCTTTCTCCTGTGCCATCCCTTGGATATTTTTGTTTAAATCCAGATTAGTCCCCGATTCAGCTCAAAGCAGCGCTGCAGAAGCAGCCACCTCTGGCGGGGGAGAAGGGGACGGTTGGGGTAAAGCTGGCCCGGGAGCTCCTCTCTCCTGGATTCCGTGGCATCCCTTCTCCTCCCACCACAGCCAGGCTAGGTAGGATTCCTCCGAGCTGGCTTTTCTGGGGCAAAAACTGAGTGCCTGCTGAAGCTGCATCGGCCTTGGACCAGCGGGTTGTCCTTGCCTCGGGGAGGCTGGGCACGCTGCTGCAGAGCGCTCGGAAGCCGCGGCGTAGGATCCCCTGTATCCGTCCCGGCCAGAACGCTGTCTACCCGTTCTCACTCACTTGAGATGTTTTTACGGGTACAATATGTTTTCCTTCACCACATGTGTGTTCCGCCCCGTGGATTACCCGAGTGGCAGGACGCGCTTTGTTTCCTGTGTGATTAGCTGCAGGTTCAATTTCTATCAGATTTGTCAATTTTGTCATCTAATAGTTTGTTTTTTTCCCAGCCTAATGTATGTGACATGTTTCATAATGCCAATAAAAATAGTTTTCAAACTAGACTGTAAAAGAATTTGACCAAAAAAAAAGCCAAAAATAAAAATATCAGCAACTGGGGAGCTTTGATCTGACAGTGTAGGCTTTTAAATGACAAGTTGTGGTTTGCGAAGAGAAGTTTTACGGTTCCTTGTTGCAGTAGCTCTACGGTGGGGGGGGGATCGGCCGGGGGGGGTTGCAGCTCTGGCTGGGGGGGTCCGGTTCCAGCAGCGGATGCGATCCGCAGAATGGGTTCAATTTTTCTCCTTTGTTTAAGTTTTTTGGTTTTATGTTTCTGATAATGGAATTGTTATGGGCTTTTGAATTTCAGTTAAGAATGTGCAAATAGGCTATCTGGTAAGTAGGTTATTGAAGGGTTAGGGAAATGGAGAACATTTCGTGCAAAAAAATACCCACAGTGTGGGTAATAGACTCCAGTCGAATTTAAAAGATAATGGCGACAAGGGAGAAATCCACTTGTAGAAATGGGGAACAGCTGTGTTTGAGATCTAATGAAACTGTATCAAATACTTTAAAAATGGCTTACAACGTCTTCCCTGGGGAACGGAGATAAAGCACAAGAGCACTCCTGAAAGGTCGAAGAAACAGTTAAATCATTTCCTTGATGGTTATTAGAGATATAGAAGACATCAGTGAAAATTAAATGTCTGAAACTTGTATTTGATTGCTTTTCTTATCACGCCAATCTCACACGTTTCTTCCATCTCTTGCTCTCTGTTCTAGTAAAATTTAATAACTGTGCCGGTAACAAGGGAGTTCGGTATGAAATCAACAGCCCCGACTTCAAGGTGAGGGCGGATGGCACCCTGTACGCTGCCCACCAGCTGCAGGTGCCCCCGAAGCCGCCGGTGCTGAGGGTGACGGCGTGGGATCCCCAGAGCCTGGGCCGACGGGAGGCGATGGTCAGGTTCCTGGTGGCAGAGAAGCCGCAACACAATGGACACAAGGTAAGAAGATTTCAAAGCGCTTTTTCATGCTTCATTCTTCTTTTGCCGGTGCCCCAAACCTGTAAGAGTTACGTGCGGCAGCGGCTTGTTCGTGTTGCCTGGTCTGGGCTTCCTAAAGAAGTGTCCGGGTAGAAGATAGCACGAGCAGCATCAAATTCCATGCAAATGATCCTTGAACCTCTCTGACAGAGACGATTTGAGGTCACCACTGAGGGAAATGTTCTTTAAGTTCAGACTTTTGTATTTTTAGGTGACCATTGGCTGTGGTGTATACTAAAGGTTGCATACTTCGTGTTTGCATCTCACTGCTAATGCGCTCTCTTGACTTGAAATAAAACCTGCAAAGGAGGGATGTCCCGCTCTCTCCAGAGTCAAGGTCGGCCATCTTCTGGAGAGATACAAGGTCAAGTTCAGATTCCGTTAGTGACAGCATACAGTTGTGCACTGGCTGCTGCTAAGGCATCTCCCTGGTTTTCACTGTGACTCTCTCCTCTCCGGGAGCCGTCTGCGTGGCCCTGCCGCGCCCGGGGGCGGGGGGGCTTCCAGCAGGGAGCGCTGGGCTTGTTCCCTTCCGCTGCGGCAAGGACAGGGAGCTGCTGCTGCCGCCGGGCGAGGGACCTTTGCTCACACGCGGCACAGGCCAGCGGGGTGGCACCACAGTGACAAACATCCCCTCCACTCAGTGCCAGCATCTTCCCCTCCCCACAGCTGAAGAATGAAAAACCAGCACCACTCGGTGTTTCAGAGAGGAGGGTACAGGTGCTTGCTTTCCTGTATGGTTTCACAGAGGCAGGTGAGAGGCGAGCAGGGCCAGCCCCTGCCCAGCAGCCCCGGAGCAGCGCTGCTTCGGGTGAGCCCAGCGGTGGCTGCCCAGTGCCATTGGAACTGGGGGCTGCTCCATGGAAACGCGTTTCTTCCGCTCAGCTCCTTGAGTAGCGCCTCTGTCCCACCTCTTCCATAGCTCCTTTGGCAGCAGCAGTTCTCCACCTTTTCATTTTCTCCTCCTTCCTTTCCAGCGTTAGTCTGGGCTGAAGATCCTGTGCTGCACTGAGTGACACCGTTACACATACTGCCTGGGGCCTGCTCAAAAAACCCCGCTCTGTGATGGCTGGGCGGTTACATTTAAGCAGGATTTGGCAGGAAGTCGGTTGAAGAGCCTGATTTATTGCTGGATCTTGAAGACCGGCAGAGCAGGGATGAAGGTGTGTGTCACTGGGGAGCAGTCATGGCTAGTTCAGGGACAGGCGAGGTCACCTGGCCGTGGCCGGAGTTTGCACTGATGCTCCGCAGGAACTGTCGGAGCAGCCGGACCAGCCTCTCCTCTCCTCTTCCCTGCAGAGCTCGGGCAGCGAGGGCAGGGGGAGAGGGGGAGACTTTCTGCCCCGTCCTGTCAGAATGACGCCACGCGAGTCTGTGCCATTTGGGAGAAATTTTGCCACGCGTGAGACAAGAAGGAAAAGGCTTGGAGAGACTTAAATCCAGCAGTTGCCCACAGGGCTGACCCCTGAGGTTTTGCATGGCTTAGAGTAGTATAAATACACTTGTGCTGCTCTTCAGCGAGGCTCTGGCTTCTGCAAGATATAATTAAGCCCTGTATGTTATGTCAACTGTATTTGCCATTTTCTAACCAAAGAAATACTGCTTCCTTCTAAAAGTAATTAAATATTGAAGGAACAAAGTAAGGTGTCGTATATACTGCTTTAAATTTCTTCTCATCGTAGCCGAAAGAAATCTGAATAAGCACACATTTCTGTTTTAGTAAAATATTTGGTTGGAAATTCATCTGATGTTAATGTAAGCTGAACTCCGGTTCAAAACAGAGAGCACTAAGCTTTTTAAAATTCATATCCCTCCTTTCTAAAAGCCTTATTAGTGTGTAGTTTGAGGCTGGAAAAATATGGAAAACAAGACTAATGACAAGGTCATAAGCAGTTTTATTGTGGGTCCCTATTGCAGGCATCTGACTTGTGTTTTATTTAAATGCTTGTGCTTTTTGCCAGCAAAATAATCCTTTGTTTACTAAAGAAATAAATATGATTATAAGATTATTGTAAAAAATAATAGTGTTTATGCTAAAAAAACCCCATAAACCTAACAATATCCAGTTCAATGTGTTCCAGGCCGTGACCCTAATATACTACATTTCATGGCTTTTACTAGAAACGGATTTCACATTTGGATTTGTATAGTATAATATGACTCAAGCAGAACTACATAATTTTTTTAAAGACATTTCAGACTGTTGTGTTCTATTCAGGATATCGAGACGGCAAATATGGGAGAGAAAGGAGGAGGCGACGTGAGAGAGGGAGAGAGACCGACTCTCTGTTCTGGCGCATACATCCATTTCCATTTTTCTTTGTAAATTTGTGACTGATTTTGTGAAAATGCTGAACAGTTCCCAGACATTAAAATTAATTGGCATGAAATTTGCCTTACTGCACCTGCTGATGTCTGTTTGCTGGCACCTACAGCACAAACAAGTCCTCCTGCCTTGCTCGCCGTCCGCTGTGTTTCTGTAGCGGCGCCTGACCGATGGTCCTCAGCTGGGGCAGCCCCACCGCGGGATGGGGAGCTTCTGCTCCTCCCAGTCGCCTCGGAGAGGAGAAACCCAAATCCAGGTCACAGTCATCCGTGGGTTAACACTTCACGACAACATGATTAGCCCTCCTGGTGTGGCCATTATTAGACGTTTAGTTCCTTACGGAGGTTAACACAGAATAAATGTTATAGGAGACGTCGTGATTGTTGGGGTGCTGGCAGAGGTCGGGGGGGACCAGAAGTGAGGTCCCTGCTCTGCCGCAAACTCCCGGTGCGTTCTGGGGGGAGCAAACCCCGTCGCGCATTGCCTGCCTGCAGAAGGGAGGCAGTGGTCGACTTCCCAGGAGGGCGCAGAGGATAAACCCCTCAATAGACGGTCCTTTGGCTTTGTGATCCTTTGTTATCGCAGTGTATGACTGGAAATGTGCGTAATGGGCTGGGCGAGCTTTGGTGGTGGCCAGCATGCTTTCGGGGTGGCAGGTAAGTTCAGGATGGCTCCTGCTGGGGCAGTTGTCCCCGTGTGTGCTTTCCTTGCAAAGCAGGAGGTTTTGGTGCCTGTGCCCGTGGCTCAGCTCCCACAGCTCTGCCGTGTCTCCCGCTGCCAGCCGACGTTGTGCTGGCGAGTGACCCAGTACAATGAGTTTCCCCTCCTTCGTAGTGTCGGCCTTATGAATGTGCTAATTGCTTTAGATAACTGAATAACCTGGGCAAATCTGCAAATTTTCACTGGAAACCACTGCAATGAAAGAATTCTAAAGTACTACATTAAAGTTTAATGCCAGTAGGATGAAATGATAGCAAAGAAGGTAAATATTTTAAAAATGTATTTTATGATACGAGGTGTATGTTTTCCCCTCCTCCCCAGCAAACACTTGAACGTAAACTTTTTTCTTGTTAATACAAGTGGTGGTAGTAACTCTAGAAACTTTTTTTGTTCAGTCTTGCAGGAAACCTGATAGCAATTCAATTAGAAAATGCAAATGAGGTCACACATTTCCCACAGGAGCGCCGAATTACCCCAGAGGAAACTGACTGATATTCTGGCATAACAATAAATACTTAAGATAAAGTTTCTCGTACTGTTCTTGTCTGGCTGCCTGGAGTTGCAATTGAAAGCATCAATCGGACCTGTGGGTATAATTTGGAAAGAAGAAGAGAAAAAAAGAAAATAAAAGAAGTTTTTTTATGAAATAATATAAAGTCCTTGTAGGTTGTGTCAGCATTTATGAAAGATAAACTTGCATGGGATAATGCTCCAGAAGAAAACAAAGTAAAGCCAGACCTGACTTACCTGGAATCAGCAGTGCGGTGTCTGCTGTGCATGCTGCTATTTCCAACAATTGGATTTCCGTTTAGCCAAAAATCTAAAAATGAAGATTATATTTGTGGACAGTGACACTGCTGAAGACTTCAGTCTTCACAGTGTCCTCTGTTTCTTAGTTGCAGAAGTTCAAGTTGTCTTAAGTAAACGGATGGATACGTACCATTTGTCCGTCACTTCCCACACTGCCCTCCTGGCTGATCCGCATTCCCTGTGTTGGCTTGTCCCACCTGAAGTTCTGGCCCCCACTTTCATATTGATCTTTATTTTTCAGTGCTTGTATGCATCTAAGCGCGTTAAGGCATGTCTGGCACATTTTCTTCTTCATTAGTTTGTGTATTTTCCTGCAGTTCTCACCTCGTGAGTTAAAATCAGGGTCGTAGAAACACAGCGTGGAAAGGAGTTTGCCGCAAAAGAGCTTGGAGATTCGCGGTACATTCAGTACATGTGGGATGCCAGTCATCTGCTGCCGGTGTCTTATTTTAGAAAAGAAAATATTGTTTTCTTTGAATCCTGTTTATGTCAGCCTGAGTTTCTCATTGTCTTGGCTTCTCAAATTCTGAGCATGGAATTATGAACATTTTTGCAATGTTAAATTACTGGGAATTGCGCAATTAAAATCTTGCAAATATATGGGTGTGCAGCTAGTGTTCAAAATGCTGAGAATGACTGTCAGAAATCAATCCTCGCTTAAGCCCAGCTTGTGTTTTATTATCTCTCATCTTATTTTGGGCTTCTTTCATAACCTAGGTATGAGTCCACAGCCATTTGGTATGAACGTGAAAAGCTGATTCTTACAGACAGACGTATTTTTATTTAAAGCCTTTAAATAATCATCTCTGGCATTTTACCTGGCTGAGATTTTAAATTCCAATATGGCCTTTTATTGCTGATCACAAATACAACGGTCTCCGGGCAAGGGAAGGCTTATTCAGCCCTGATCTTGTTTATGACCTGGGTTATTGTGCAAGCGAGGATGCTCCGCGCCGGGCTGGGAGCGGTGATGGAGGAAGATGACAGTTTGAGTGGGAGTTGTGCTGCCAGGGCTCCTGGCCTCCCTGATGCTCTCCGGTGGGTGTGCCTGGAAGAAGCGGGAAAAAGAGCTGCCGCATTTGTTCCCTTTCCTTCCTTCCCTTGCAGTGGGATGCGAATTGTCTATATGGCATCAGGGTGATGGAGTTTGCCCCATCAAACTGGGTTAACGCTAGATACCTCAGAAGAGCCAGGACTGTATTTGTCATTCTGCCTTTTTCTGGCCGTATTTACGTACATCTGAAGTACTGGGTCGTTCTGCTGGGGCTGTCCTGTTTGACTGCCTCTGTGGGGGATCCAAGGCAGTAACTAAGTCCAGTAAAACAGCAGTCGGCATCATTTATATTTCTGTATCCTCATCGGTGAAACGAGGCCTTGACTGACCGCAGTCATTGAGGGTGAATATGGGGATTTCTGTTCTCTTTAGGTAACTCGTGAGACACTGTTTGGGCTTTTAACAAATCAGATCGGTGGAAAAGACCAGAAAGCGTATGACTAATACATTAATATCATATAATTGTTACCAGTGAGACTGCTCATGTTAATTGTGTAAGTCTAATGAAGATGCTTGAGGTGACCGTGTCTGACCTCATGCTGAAGTGAATTTGAACATCTAGCATTTAATCATCGCACGAGATGGAAGTGCTGTTTGTGAAAACGTGTGAATTTACTTGGCCTGATTTTCAGGTGTGTTGAGTGACATTGCCTGGCTCTGAAACCAAGATAAAACGTGACACACAGGTGCTCATTGCCTTGGAAAATCAGCCCACTATGGGAAGTTTCCGAGCGCTGCACTTGCTGCATTTAGTTCTTAAATAGTCAGCATCTTACCAAGGGTCAGGCTCAAAGCCCTACTAGAAAGATCATCCGTAAGTGAAATTCACTGCAGATCTGTCTTCCTTCAAACAAAAAGAAGTCCTAAGGATTGAACTGCCTGTGTGGACATAAGTTTTTTCTGATAAAACAAAACCCTGGGACTGCTGGTACTGCCGGCCTGTGAGGTGTGCCTTGCCCTTGCCAGATCAAAGCCTTTGACCTCCGGTTTCGTGTTCTTTGTTGTTAACTCCTGAAGTCTGACTGCCGCTTCCAAAAAATATTTTGGACTGAATCTCCTAAAAAAACCTTCATTGCTGTGGTAATCCTTTGACAGTTGTGCGTAAACATGAGTTTGACTAAAGGCAAAAATTGCTTCATGCGGGTGCATCCATGAAACCAAACATTTCTCAGGGGCTGTGAGTGCCCACCTGTCTTTTCTTGGCCCCGGCGAGCTGAGACAGCGTGGGGGTTCCACGCTCAGGGTGGAGAAGGGCTGCGGTTCCTCCCGAGCTCCAAGGCCAGATCCTGGCCCCACCAGTCCACGCTCTCCGACCAGCAGAGCATTTGAACACTGGCATTTCATCATGCAAATGGAGAGAAATTGAACGTGTTCGCATGTCGGAATTTAAGCATTTGCTTAGGTGCACTCCAGAATAAAATAAAATTGGGGAATAAAAGACGAACAGCCTTTTCTCAAGAGCCTCTTGAAATAACCAAAGGATGACTTGAAAGGGCAAACTCGCACGCTAGCGCTGGGGAGAAGTACCAGAATGAATTACTTCGCTTTGTGCTAAAGTAGCAGTGGTGCTTGTGATCTCTTAAATCTCTTGTGATCTTTTTACTTGCAAACATTATGGAGAGAAGGAGTATTGTTACATTTAATTCATTATGATTATTTTAATTCATGTATCTTCTGAACCTCATGGCTTTAGAAAAATAAAATGAGATTAGAATTTTTCATAGGCTTGTTAAGGGGTAGATTTGCTCCTGCTTCTGTCTGCGATGAAGAACAATTGCAGTAGGCTGAGTTCTAGAAGCCAAAGGAAATGTATTTTGGAACAGTTTTTCAAATTATTTGTTAGAAGTTTCATCTGGGTAGAAGAACTCAGCTTGCAAGCCCAGATATTTCATACATTTTTCTCAACAAGATACGTGCAGAATGAGAGAGCTTATATCAAGCTGCAGTAGCAGTTTTTAGTTGATAGCGTAGACAAGATCTACCCCCTTTATTCCTGTCCTATAGGTATCTGAACAGGTAACAAGTATGTAGTATTCCGTAATTTAATAGCCACGCTCTTGAGAAGTACTTGTAGTTCTGAAGCCATTGTGTATGGCTTCTTCCAATTATGAGAATGACATTAACTTGAAGATAGAAGTGTCTTTTTGTAAACACTAGAAGGTAGAGTACAACAGTAATTTAGATGTTTCTTAAACAATCCTACCTAAGAAGCGCTGCGAGATTAGATCTTACAAAGGGAATGTGAAAAGGTCAAGTTGATGTGGGGAGCTTTACAAGAAACAGCCTCATCAGAACTTTTCATGTTGGGATGAGGTGTTCAAGCCTTAAAACGAGAAAGAAAAGTACATTGAGAGCTGTGCTTTGTGGATGATGTCATCTTCTTCGGTTCATTGAAAGCTCTTGTAATATTCAGAGCCTGACAATGGCAAGAAGAGTATCTCAGGTGCTTGAAACCTGCGGGAACCATAAAAGATTCCACCAAAGGCAGATGGATTTCTTATGTACCTGCTTTGGTATGTGATTCTTCCAGAGAATGGAAGAGGAAGAGCACCATTTGAACTCTTGAAAGCAGTGCGCAGAACAGGAGATACCTCTAATCATCAGTGCGGTGTGGCACCGCAGAGGTTCCAGCACAGCTCTGCCTCTCCACCCCAGCGCAAATGTCCCTCACCTTAGAGACACCTTTCGCGTTTCATGTCTGCTCAGTAACGAACGTGAGCGTGCGTTGCCTGCAGGTGTCCTTGTTCCGCTAGTACAAACGCAGAGCACATTGGAGTGCTCTGGTGACTTACCAGATTTCAACTTAAAACAGTGATAATTTACAAAACGTGTAGGTAAACAGAAGATGGGGGGACTTCAGGTGTGGGTGAATTTCAATTAAATTGTACTTGGATCTTCTTCCATCGCAGCAGGGGTCACCCGGTGAGCAGCCACCTGAAAAGCCATGTTCTGGCTCAAGGCGCGAGCTTGCGTGGTAGCTGCAGTCTGTGTCTGCGAGGTCCCTCTCCGGGCCCTAACCGTGCTGGGTTTTCTCATCAGAGAGAATAACCCGTATTTGTTGTTTTAAATAAGAGTCTTCTGTGGCAGCCTCGTGGGTTTTGCTGAGAGCTGGTGGGGCTCTTCTCTCTGGAGTCCAGATGTAACTTTGCATTTCCTTACAGTTGCCCACTATGGCCCTGCGGCGTCTTTTGTGAAGAAGGATCTTCTGCCTGACTTGCAAACCAGAGCGTTATGTTCTCCCTATTTAGAAATTTCCTGCTTTTACCTGTTATTCTCCTTCAGCTTTTTTCTTGCTTTGCAGCCCTACAGCGCTAAGGAACATTCTGATGCCTCAGTCACACCGATCGCGTTTTATTAGTTCTATTGGATAAAATTTTCCGAAGTCTGCAGAGCCAGCCGGGTACCTAACAACCTGAAATCTGCGTGCACGCCTCAATTTTCACCTGCCAAGGACCGGTGGAGATAGAGGCGGTTGCTCAGCGTTGACACCGACCCCTTGGGAGAGAGGGGCATTTGGCACGGCCGGCGCGTGTGCGCGCATTTCACGTGGCTCATTCTCCTCCTCCGGGGGCAGTAACTCCGCTAGATTTTAGTCAAACTTTTTCTTCCCTGTCAGCTGATGTGCTCTGGAAGCTCACGTACTTGCCAAATCTGACAATTTTTCTTACTAATTGACTCTAATGTGATCTGCTCTATGCAGCCCCACTGCTAGCTGATAAAAAAAAAAAGTAATGAATTTTTGCTTAACTAGCTGATTTAATTAAAATGTTTTATACTGTAATTGTATGGTTTCTATAAATGGAGAGGTAATTTTGTTTAATGAGTTCCTAACCAAACATAACATTCCTGACTGTATGTAGCCAGATTTGATAAAGGTCACAAACGCTGAGATTCCACTGTTTGCTTTTGTAAGTCGTGATGATCAAACAGCTTGATTTGGCACTTGAAATCTCCTGTCGGGATTGGTTCCCTCCACTCCTGTTTATCCCAGAAATTATTAATATAGTTTTAGGAGCAGAGGGGGTTCTTCTCTGTATCTGAACACTGTTCATTATCTTTAAAGTGGAAGTCTACTGCCAAAATCACGTCTCATTGTCAATTAGTGGCTTCTCTGCAAACACATTAATTTAATGCCCCTGCTGAAGAACTGCGCGCATTGGAACATCTTGCTGCTAAAACACTGGTTTTCAGAGCACTTTGACACAAATCATTCATGAATAGCAACTTATGCCGTGATGGTAATGGGACGTGACACGAAGCTATCTTTGATTAAATTTACCACAGCTTACAACTATGAGTAAATAGAGCTAATACAGATAGTCGGAACAGATTTCTGGGAGGTGGGTAAGGAGAAAAACCAATTATGGATTCCTTACCTGAGCGGTTCCTAAGGAATACCTCCACGTAGATTGACTGTAACATAAGAAAGTCTAAAATAAATAGTCTGATCTTTTTAAAACTATTTTTTTGCTGTCTCCAACTTTGGCGAATTCAGCAATGACCTAAATAGAAAAGAATCAATTACCCTAAAATAAATAAATTTGCCTTTTGTTCTGCAACCCTTTCATTATACTGTATGAGAACACAAAATGAAATATCTCTTTTCTGCTAAAAGATCAAAAACTGGGGAAATGGTGCATTTTGGGAAAAAAGGGGCTCATTCGTCCGCCGCTGCCGTCCCCGATGTCAGCAAAATGTTGTCTCCTTAGAACAGAATTCATGCAAATGTTTATTTTGCAGCGCGCTCATGTTCCCTTTGTTAAAGAACTAAGCTATATTTTCATTGTCTTATTTTCTGTTTGGTAAATATCATTTTCTCCTGTCCTTTCCGCAGCTACCATGGAAACAAGCAAAAATGCTTCAGATTAAATATTTTTAAATAGATTTTTTTTTTCCTTGGTAGAAAATGGTACCAATTTTCGAAACGTGTATTGATATAGGAGGTGAAGGAAATATGTTTGAGCAATGGACTAAACGTGGCTTTGTATCCCCTCGTATTGATAAAAAGATATTAAAACCACGTTGGTTCGGTTAAGCCCTAGGAGCAACACTAGAAACAAAGCAAGCCAAGTATTATTTCTTTTCTCAAAAATGTCTAGTGCAAAGTGGTAAAGATCCTGTAAAAATCATAAGCCTGGCATATAAATAAAGCACAGGTTAAATCCTAAATAATTTCGATACTTGGGAAATAAAAGCCTTATTACCTCTCCTCCGATCAGAGGTAGCTTTTATTCCGAGTGCAAGGATAATATATTTTAGTGCAGAATCTAGAGCATTTTGTTTTGCGGGTCAAACTCTATAAAATTAATAATCTCCTAAGACACGCTGCTATTTATATGCAGAGAATGGTGGCTTATTTACCCAAACATTAGAGTGATCCAAAATGTTCAGCTAAGCAGGAACACAAAATATGATATTATATTATGTAAATGGGTTTGTGATACGCTCTGCTGGATAATAACTTCCAGATGTCTCTGTAGCCAGGGGCTGACGGATATCAAAGGCAGGTTGGCTGGGGGGGGGACGTGCCAGCTGGCGTGACTGGCGACTGCTAAGTGTAGTGGAAGGTGAAAGCTGGTATTTCTTCACACTCACTGGTTTTATTTGTGGACTAGTGAAAAGTCAGTGGCTCGCAGCCTTCTCTTCACGAGCAGAGATGGGGCTTGGGGGGCTATAGGGGTCCCACGTGTCCTGTTCTCTCAGTGAATTATTTTCGTGCTCTTGTGTGAGTCAGGGTTGTTCAGTCCGAGTCTCTCCAAGGCTGACAAGCCACAGACCAGCAGTGGCCGGAGCTCATAGATAGCCACTGGCTACGTGGCCGTTCTGCCTTGTCTTTCATTGCCAGCGCTAAAGGCAGACAAGGGATCGCCCTGAGCTCTCAGCGCCGCGGTGTAAGTGGAGTTCGCCAGAGCACCACGCAGCCTCACCAGCTTGGGGTAAGGTTTCCTGATTCTGTTTGGTTTCACAGTCTGACAGTCCCTGGGGGTTTACCTGCGTGTCCTCTCCCCAGTGCAGGTGTGGCGCTCACCATCATTAAAGGCAATGCTAGACTGATAATGACCCCTGTAAGATGCCAGTGAAGTGGCTGACATGGACTTCAAGAAAGCTGGACACCTTCTGGGGAGAGCCTTTGAGAAGAAAGATCTTTGCGCAGTCCTTATAGGCTGGGCCTCCCTCAGCCTTTCTGAAAGCTTGACCTGTCACCTCAGCGAAAGGTTTCCAGTTGACTTCAGCATGTTTTTAATTGACTTTAACTGATAGCCCCAAACCCCCCCCAAAAGAGTGGCAAGGGGAATCGTAGGGTAGATTCTGCCGCACAGGAGTGCAGTTAATCCTCAGCTCATCAGTGTGACTCCCTGATAAAACTCAGAGAGTTTCCTTTATCCTCCCAGCAAATACTGTATTTGTACTTTTCAGAGAAGAAAGCATTTTCTCTTCAGAAGGTGCAGTGGCTGCGTTATGATTTGCCCACGTTGGCGTTGTGCACGCCTGTGTTGCAGTTTTGGGCCACAAGCCCGTTGGAAGAGACACTGGACAACTCAGAGCAAAGCGTTGACCCCAGGTTTGCGGAATGTAGGCTTTAAATAACACAGCTAGCACGGCACGCTTTGCATCGCTTCATTAGCAAGCTCTAAAAAATTCCGCTCTGGTATGAACACTAAGGCATTAGATCATACTGGATCCAAATTCATTGCAAATTTACATCCCGGTATGGTCTTTTCTCCTGTTGTTTTTCTTCATCCCACACTTTGTAATCCATTTTTCTCCTTGAACTTGACGGTTGTCCTGGTTTTCGTCTGTTTTGGTTCAGCTGTATTTCTCTAGCTTATCAATGTCCTAAAGTAACGGACAGGCATAATCGCTAAATTATCTGATTATTTTATATCCTCGTTTAATTGTCTGTCTGTTGCCAGAGACCAGGCTCACACGTTCCATGCTTGGTGTTTGATCCCCTTGTAACGAATTATAAATGTCACCATGTAGTTTTCAGAATGGAGAGTGGATTTAATTTTCCAGTGGGCATGTGTCTCATGCACTGGCCTCTCTGCTTTGCTGCGGACGCCCGTCATCCTTTTGCCATATGTAGGAGGGTGATGGCACCTCACAAAAGCGACGGGAGGGAAACCACCCTAAAGCAGTAGCATTAGAGATGCTCGATTTGATTGTGAGAAGGACTGCAGGCAGGTTGTGTTCTGATGACACTACAAAAGGTAGAGGAATATTTTATCTTTCAAAAATCTCTGCCTGAGATTCTGGAAAGCATATGGCCAGTAAGGCCGCGAGAGAAGGAGCAGTTGTTATCTCAGTGAAAACTGTTATTAAGCAAAAACAGAATTGGAAACTGTATTTTAGAATTAATTTAGTTTGGTGTCACATTCTGCTTTTGAGCTGGACTTCAGATCCTTGCAAACCCGAAAGTACCGGAGAGTTTTCTGGGGCTGGCGGTTAGTCGTTGCTGCTATTCCAGAGATGTTCTCGGATGTTTCAGTTGGAGATCTGAATAGTTCTGGCATTTGTACCCACCAGACTTTGTTACTGCATTTGTCTCACAGCTTTTAAACAGCAGAAAACATGTACAACGTATTTAAACAACACCAGAGAAATTAAGGTCATGAGAATGCATCGTCAACAAATGAAGATAAAAAAGAGCTGTTGTTCAAAAAAAAAATTTGTTGTTGCAAGACGCTTTTGAAATTCTACATACCAAATTCACAGTCATGTTGATGATTTATTCTAATGTAGGAAAACATCATCAAGAGTGACAAGCAAGCTAGTCACTGTCTAGTCACCTGCCAGCAAATATTTCATAAAGACTAAAAAGGCTGGTACTGCCTTGCTGAGCTGACACTAATTATTTCAGTATACACGGAGCTCTGGGATTCGTGTTAATTCTCAAGTCTGTCTTTAGTTCAGACTCATTCCACTGTGTAAACTCAGCAGAGCACAAATTATTTGACCATCCTTTCATAATCTGTCCCCATGCTCACTTGCCAATTATATAAAATGATCCAAATACCTGCTCTCAAAGGATCCCCATTTGGGAATCACAAGCCAATTAAAAAAAAAAAGTGGGTATAGGCACTTTTCTGTAGCTCGTGTCTAGGAGTCCTGTTTCATGTTGACATTCGTTTCTGGGCATCTTCTTTAGATAACATTGTTTTCATCAGTGTTCAGAAAAGACACCTTTCTGGTGATAAAATCCTTTTCAGATTAAAACTATGGGATATAGCACATTGCATCCCGTAGGAAAGAGGAGTTCAACAGCACCTACCAATATCCTGAATATCCTGAGAAAAGTCTTCCGCTGCCGCATCGCGACGCTGTTTCTGTTCGTTACACTCTTGAGAATTTTTAGAACAACATGGAAATATTGAAGAGCGATGGTGCGATCTTGCAGCACCTCGGTGGCGGTGCTTGTTGAAGGTGTATAAAACAACGTCCAGGCAAACACAAACCAGCAGCCACCTCGGTGGCATGAGTTAGTGTGAGAGGGGGTTTGGGAAACGTGGCTACGTGTGTGACTGAAAAAGACCCTTTTATCTGTTCTACAAAAATTCAGCTCTGGAGCTGGCTCATTTTTGAGGTTTGCAGTAGAAATAGCTGCGTTTTTGCACAAACGCTTCCAACCGTTGCACCCAGTGGATGTCTGCGCTCCGCAGGGAGCACAGATCGGAGCCACGATCAAGCTGCACCAGCATCCAGAAGGTCCACACGGCTTTGGAGCCACAGCTCAGTTCCATGGAGTGTTTAGTTTTCATGGGCTGTATAGTTTTGATGCGACTGCCAGCTTCGTTGCGCTTCCAGATCAGGAATTGAAATGTGCTAATAGACAGATTTACATCAAACTATAAAGCCCGGAGTGATGATCCCCACTGAAATCAGTGCCTACAGATAACTGCTAGCAAATTTTTGTAGGATGTTTGCGTTTGTACATTTGGAGTAAGACTAAAAGTGAGAGTGGCTTAAAATTGCAGAAGGCTCAAAAAATACTTTGCTGGGTTTTCCTACATTGTTCTTGGTTTTGGGGACGTAGCTGAAAATGGTAAAATTCAGAGAATAGTATTCCCACTGGATCTGACCTCAAATGAAGAGAATGTGGCTTACAGCCTTTCTGATTTATGAAAGTTTAAACATTTTCTGGTGGAAGACCAGGTCACCATACGGTAAAAAAAGCTTATCTTTGTTAGTTATCTTTTTCTGCAGACTTTCCAGAAGTCATGCCTGGAATCCTAGAAGGCCACAAAGTATTGGGACGGGGTAACCTCTGAGGAGCCTCTCCAAATCTACATTTCATTGATTCATCATTGTGTAAAGAGAAATTTTCTAATGGTGAACACAACTCGCCAACTCCAAACCGTGGTTCCACCATTTCCATTTTAATGCTCCAGCACTTTAATGTGACCAAAACCAAAGTTTGTCATGGGCAGAATCCGTAGTTTAAAACAAAAAAAAAAGTCACAAAGAAGGGTTCAAAAGTGCCCCAAATACTGCAAGTTGTTTGCTGCCCGGGATGTGTTACACTTCCCAGGCTGTGTGGGGAGATGCGTGTTTGGGATTTGTGTTCAAAACCCAGCTCTTATAAAAAGGTCATTCCTCGTGAAGCACTAAGAAGTTGAACTAACTCCCCTTTGCAGCCGAGGAGCTGACTCTCCCGCTGGTCGTGGTTTGTTTGGCTTGGCAGGATGCATCTGCAGAAGCACAGACCGCAGGTTACCGTAACCCTGGGAATGCCAAGGAGCCAGGTAACTTCCGACCATAAAACTGGACCCATGACATGGGCTGTAAAGGAATTGTTTCCTTTCTTTTGTGTTCTGGTAGGTTGCATTTACAAGAAATTTGCAGAAACTTCTTTACCCCCATGTGCCGCTAAAGCTCCCTGCAGCTGGTGTAATGAAGACGATATATTCTGGGAGGCATCTTGATTTGAGAGTGACGGCTCCGTATATTTGTGGAAACAAAGTGGCAGCGGAGTTGCCCGCAAAACATATTGTGTCTTTGTGATACAGAAATATATCATGTTAATAACAATTATTTTCACAGTTACACGTGACCATTTGCGTGCAGGGAAGCGCTGCTGTTGGGGGAGGTCCTAAGAAGCGAGGAAGAAACTAACTGGTTGTGCTTTCTTGTTTCCAAAACAGCCAAAAGGAAGGAAGACGGTGCCCGGGGAACTGGCGCAGCAGCAAAGCGACACGCTGCTCCCGTGGCGCCAGCATCAGAGCGCCAACGGCCTGCGGCGGCAAAAGCGAGACTGGGTCATCCCGCCCATCAACGTGCCCGAAAACTCCAGAGGACCCTTCCCGCAGCAGCTGGTCCGAGTAAGTTAAAAAAGAAATAGAAATAATAATAATGATGATGGTAATCTTGCCGTGGGTCTAGTGAAGCGGTAGGTGTGGTCCAGGCTCATGGCACAGGAGGTCTGGCTCGAAGCACAGGCTCTCTGCTCCTCCTCCCTCATGCAAGAAAAGTTGCCTTTTACACACTGCCGAAACGCGTCTTTTCCAAAGCGTCTTGCCCCAGATTTCCCTCCTCCAGCTGAACGGCAGCCTAATCGCCTCCTTCCAGCCAGTCCCTCAAGAGACGCTGGCATTGCTGCCAAGATGGCACTTTGCCCACGCTCTCATCCAGAAAACGGCTGCAGGTGTAAAGCTGGGCTTGGTGACACCCAGCGACGAGGGGGTGAGCGTCCTTCCCTGCCTTCGCGGAGCCGGAGTGCAGATGCGCGGCGGGGCTGGAGGAGGTTGGCTGCCTGCCGCCGCTGCAGATGGATCCCTCATCCTCTCTGTGTTGCTAGTTTCTTTCCTTACAAGATCAGGTTTACCCATGTGGTTTTCTGCAATGATTACTGGATGACAGGAAGAGAAAAAGAAGGGAAAAGGGGCCTTTGACAGACACATTTGGTTGATACATTAATGCTGTCGATAAGCGTTAGCAAAATACAAACACACGTTGTCGTTGCTCTTGCGGCTGCTGGTTTCAGTTTTTGGAGCGGTAGAAAGATTAGCTGCAAAAAAAAGAATTCCCTGGCAGACTTTTTCAACTCTTCCCTTGGAAGAAAATGGCGACAATTATAAAATTTTAGAAGTTATTTTGAGCACCAGTGGTGTCTCATTGGCATCCCTTCTCAGGAAGTTCACCGAGTCGTCTTGAAACAGTGCCTGGATTCAAATGAGTTGTCCTCATTACCTGTCTCACACTGATTAGCTGACACTCGTCTGCACAGCCCGTGTCTGGGAGGAAGGAAGGAGCTTGATGAGTCCTTTAGAAGTTCAGGTGAACTTTGCAACGACTCACGCAATGACTGAAGGTGCATGTTCCCAACTCACCAAGTATTGGGTAAACCTGGATTGTTGGTGTGCTTTCTTTGTGCAATTAGGGAATAAAAAAGGAGCAGGTGGCAAATGTTTTTACGTCTGTCCTGGAAAAACAGGGCAGGAAGCCAAGGAGTCTGTGTGTGGTCAGCAGTGCTGGGTGCGGAGTGACCCATTAATGTGTTGTCCTACTAAGCCGAAGAAATGTCTGAAGAGGAGAATAACCTGTTGTGTCAAAAATATCTTCCTAAATCAGATTAATAATTTAGATTAATTCTTGATTTCCTGTGAAAAGTAAGCAGAGTGCTTGCAAAATGAACTTACGCCCCATCCCACTCCCTGCTGATTTCTTTTGAGCTTTGACTAGACAGCGAGAGGGCAGCTTGGCACCAGCTTACCATGGCAAATTTGGGGATTTATAAGGACTGAAATCTCGGTGGCACTTTTTCCCCCTACAGTCTGGAGATGAAACGGAAGGACTCAAGGATGCAAAACTCCAGTATTAATGAAAGTGACAAATAATAAATTTTGTATAGGTACAGAAGAATTGATATTCATCACTGAAACTACCAGTAACCTTGGAAAGATAACCTAGCTGATGGAAAAAGAGCTCCCGGATTTTCAGCGATCTATTCCATTGCACCTTTTAAATACAGACGCTAGAGGAAACACTGAAAATGAAGTAAAAAATGGGGTGGAAAGAAAGAAATGGCTTACAAAGGGCTGCTTTCCTTTGCACCTGACGTACAGAAAGTATCATAATGGCAGGGAAGATGGTACAAAGAGTGCAGCTTGATTAAGTGTGAGACCCCTGATGTTTCAAGCTTGGGTTGAGTTTCTGCTCATCTGCAGCGTCTGGCCCCTTTGCTGGCCCTGAACATGAAGCTTGGGTGTTTCCTAGCAGGGGTTACAGCTTCCCCTGTTAGACGTTGCTCTTTAGTTATCCGGAATAGGACAAACCAACATCTTCGAAGACCAGCACTATCTGATTATTTCCATCCGCATAATCTTCAGATCGCCCTGGAGCGTTCTGCTGTCTCCTAGATCTAGGTAGCAGTTTTGATCTGATTTCCCATGCTTTTGCTTACTGGGCGCCGAGTATTTTGTGTCCATCTGCTCACAAACTGGAGCTAGGAGTGCACATGTGAAGTTGCAGCTCAGATGCCATTTGTACGGACAGAAGTCTGTCGCAGTTGTCTCGGCTACTTTATAGAAAGCGCCCAAACCTAACGCTAGTTCCTGGACACTGAACTATTTTTGGTCCAGACAGCCCTGCTGGAGCTTGCATTTTATAGGTATAACTAATGGAAACCAGTCCCTCCATTATGCTGTCTTTGGTTCTGGTTACCTCCAAGGAGAGGAAGGGATGGCATAGAAAATCTGGATATTAAAAAACCAGAAAGCCCTACCAGAAGTACATTTTCGTAGTACCACTTGCTGTTTGCGTTTTTATAGGTCAGACTAATTTGAAATGCATAGGCAAATCTTTCGGGTTCCCTCCTACTCCTGCTTCCTATTGTGAAGGTAAAAATTCCATTATATGGAAGTTGATTAGTTACTTGTCAGTATTTTTAGCGAGGCTGTGCCTGAATGAAGTTTAAATCGTAGCAAAGGTGAATGCAGCTTGATGGGAGCCACGTACCTCGAAATGCAGCCCTATCTGGTTCAGCTGGGATCAACTATAATTCTCTGCTCATTAAACCATTTCATTCTGATAAAATACATTAAATTAAAAAGTTTTTAGAAAAAAAGAAAAAAGGAAGACGTCACGAAATTATCCCTGCCAAAAAAGCCCTCTGTTAATTACAGGGTTTTTTCTTTCAAAGGCACATCCGTGTCTGTTCATATGCATCAGCCACACTCACTAGGAAATGTATTTCAGAAAAATAATATGTAAAAAATAATAATAGGAATTTGTGATTAGTTTTGGCTGTGGAAATAAACATCTGACATGTATAAGCTAAAAATAATTTTTGTTGGTACAAAAAATGTTTTGCAAATTCTGGTTTTGTCTTTGAGCTGAGAAAACAGTTATCAAATTTTATTGATATATGATTATTTATTCTGCAAACATTTATGAAAATCTTGGGTTTGATTTCCTTGTGCTTCACTTCCACCTTTGTATTAGGAATAATATTTTACATGCTGTGAAATATTTTACTGTAGTGAGGATAATTTCCTTACTAATTGTCAGGTACTCTCATTATTGTAACTATGAGGTCCCTAAAAATGCCTATTAAAAATACAAAAACAATATGAAATCCCGCTCCTTCTCCAAGCAAATGACTCATGCAGGCACACTGATCAACTAAGATAATATACTAAATAGTTGCGCCCTTGCTGAGTACCATCTATTTTCTCACTGACTCATCCTTTCTAGCTTCACGTGTAGCTAATTCTTAATTATCTATTATCTAATTATCTATTAACTAATCTTGTATTTCATCCTCTTTTGAACTTCAAAAAGTATCGCAGTCTTGGATCCACATGCAAGTCTCCAGCTTCTTCTAACGGGGATCTCGAGTCAGTTTTCAAGGCTGAAGCATTGGCCTGTCTCACTGGGCTGCATGAAAATCGTTCACTTAAAAGACCAAGTGTCTTGTGCAGGACCCCTTTGGTCATGGGGTGCTTAAATAGCGGGCCCCTCTGTCAACCAGCGCAACCGTATTCACCTTTATGAACGCTACAAACTTCCAACTTTTGTCTCCAGGACCTTTCCAGAGCCCGTATGAGCCCCCTGTCTCCACCTTGATCTGCGTAGGCCCTAATTTTTCCAGCTTGCCTTTATTAAACTTGGAACTGAAAAATGGGGTATTTGTCCATTAGATCTCTTCCGATAAACAACTTGTTCGTCCTCATTACACCAGCATGAAAATCCACTGAGGATGACCGAGACAGGATCTTGGTGCTCTTGCGAGCTGCCTTGATTGCGTGCTACAGGCACAGCATGCTCTCTCGTATGCGAGCGCTGGTAATCTCAGACACAAGAATACTAGAAATAATCTAATGTGTATAACAGGGAGTAAGAGGGAAGGATGCATTTTATGTAAATTTAATCAGAAAGTCCTGAAGTGGCTTGGAAAGTTGGTGGAATATAATATACCTGAAGACTCTCGTGCTCCTTCTTAGTAGAGGTGTCCTTGATTGGTTGGGTTTCGTGCGGCACGGTGCATGGTACTGGGTCAGAGAGCTCTTCTTAGTGCGTGGACTCGTGGGTGGGTTTAGCACGTCTTAAGCTATCCGGTGAAACTGGATACTTACTATGAAAAAAGCTGATAGGACACACGAGCTGCGCAGCCTGTTTGTGTGCCGTGGCCCCTCCTGGTGCAGGAAGTAGGTGCGGGGAAACAGTTCACCAGAAGTCTAAAATCCTGGTGTTGGAGATACACACGAGATGCTGAGCTGTGCAATCCCTGCCGGCTTGGACTATCAGCCCTCAATTTTGCCGTTTCCTCTGCTCGTCATGGCTATTGCCGCATGCGCCTTTGCACTGTGTTAAATAGTTTTACTGTAGGAAATCCCTCATGCCCCCTCTCTCAGCCACGTTGCTTACTGCTGTGAAATTGGCAGTTCAGGATCCATTAACTCCCAGATGCAAGACAGATGGCATCTGTCTGTGGTGAGAGAAGGTTTGTCGAGAAAAGGCCTTGCAAACACTTCCCAAAGGACATCAGACCTTACTTTTCCTGAGAGAGACACGGACAGCCTTGATTACAAACAGGCCTAGATCTTCCCTGCTCTTCATGGGAACAGTTGTTTCTTTTGCCTTACCAACCACAAAAAAACCCCCATAATTGCTAGTTCTGGCTCTCAGTACATCTCCTCTTTGGTACCCCTGTGAGCATCACCAGCTGAAATTCCAAAATTAGGTGATTTGGTCTCTATTGTGACAGTCAGAGAGGAATGAGATGGAGCGAGCCCGGAGGGTGGAGAGGAAACGGGACGTTGTGCGTGCTGAGTTGCTCTGCGGAGGCACAGCCCTTCTTGGAAAGCTGGTTAAAGGATGTAGATTGCAACAGCTCTTGACTGTGATTTCATGCCGCAAACCAGCCTGACACCAAAGGGAGAAAAGATTAGCAGGAAAATGGTTCATTAAGCGTTGGTGCTGCCATGGTCTTGGCGCTGGTATTCATCTGTGCGTGTGTTGCCAAACCAGGACTCGGCACACTGGGAATGAACGGGGAGAGGGAACTAGGACACTCTGCTGCTTTCTTGACACGTCCGTTTGAAATGTCTTACAAACATGCAGTTTAGAGCAGGTTCCTAAACTTATACCACACTGTGTAAATTCCTCACACTACACTCCTTTGTTTGCCCTCTCCCTGGCGTGTGGAGATGTCACTCTCAATCCCCAGCACTTCACAGAAATAGCAGGACGGATCCTGATGTAAACTCATGTGTCCCTGCCAAAGCTGGTGGGGCTGCACCAGCATGTACCGGTTGGGAATCTGGGTCGGAGAAAGCAGATGCCCAGTGCTTTATGGGCTTTACATGCACACACACATACAGCGTTATGGATTGAAAAGTGCAGCTACAGCATAAATGCTCCATTTGAAATTCTCCTACAACAGCATTCAAGCCTATACTGTAATTATACATATTGTATTTCCTTGTATTCAGACCCATGGGGAATTTATATTGTCCTTGCTAAAGCCAGAGGGACTGAAGGAAAGCAGTCATTTAATGATTCAGCTGTCTTGGGCTCTATGATTTAATCAATCATATGAAAGAAATTTTTAGATTCTTTGTGTTTAGAGTTCTCTTGTCTGAGCAGAAAATGTTCCCTTTTTGAATTGCTTTAATAGCTGTATTTATGCAGCTGAAAGTTCCTTAAGAAATGAAAGTAAAATCAAATTGCTGAGAATGCCTAGATAATTTATCGGAGAATATTCAATTAGAATATATTAATATTTTAGATTTCCATCATTAATTTAATATTCAGAGATTTAATTTAGTCGTTGAATTGCTGTAGTGCCATGCGTGGGTAGATTGTTAGGCTGAGTGCTTAAAACACCTGCCACAAATGGGTGAATCTCACTTTGATTCCCGAGAGCACAAACGCCTTTCTACTGACAGAAGTCTTGCAGCAAAAACTCAGACACTAAATCCTGCCTGCGCTCTGCATTTTTCCATAATTGCAGAATGGAATAATACAACCTCCTAGCAGAAATAAATGCAAGAGCTTTATTTATTTATGCATTCAAATCCAGACTGAGGGGGAATTCGGTGCTTCGTGGTTCTGAGTTTGTCGGTGTATTACTGAAGAATTTCATTTTGCCAGCCCTTACCTACTGAAGGAGAACCATCCTAAGCGAGGTTGGGATTTTGAGGTGATTGACACTTTGCAGACAAATATGAAGGGCTCCCATTGCCCACTTCAGCTGAAAATACCGCCCTTGAGATTTTGCCATTTTCCAGGATGCTTTGGGAGTAGTAACATGAGTGGAAAAAAGCCCCACTAAATAATAAAAAACCACGAAATCGCAAAATGTCATGTGACTTGGAAGTGATAAATTTCCATCAAATATAGTCCCAGTTGCATGAAAGAAATGGAACCAATTTTTAATTTCCCACACAACATGAAAAGACATTCGCAGAAGCCGTTGGCAGCAACGAGACTGCTCCCGCTCTGACAAAATTTCAGCAGTCTCAAAATTCATTGATAATATTTCTGATTTTTTTCAGATTTAAGCAGAATCTCAGGATGTTACTTTTTTGCTTTATAGTATGGGTTAAAGTCAGGTCGGGGTCCAGGTGCTGTCATTAGAGGATCAGTGTTTGTGCTTAGCACCTGGTGTCTTAAAACTTATATCCATGCACATGGATAATTACCTACTGCTGGTACAAATCCTGGTCAGATTTGTGCTAATACGTTCCTAGAAAGGAGGGCCATCGTGTAGCTACCAATTTTGCAGGCATGAAAAATGGAGAAGTTATGAAGAACAGAGGACAGCAAAAATCTGGGCTGCAGTGGGTTAAACCGAGAGGGTACCGGGGTAAGAGACCTTTGGTCTGACCTCACGTCCAGTGTTTTAAGCTGGTTTGCAGTCGTTCAGCATCCCCGGGAAGCAATGGGCTGGGATATACTAGCAGGTATCTGTGACCCTACACCAACTGCTACTTGTTAAATAAAAATTGTAAGTTAGAGCCGTACGATCTTTGCTTAGGCATTTTTCCGTACAGGATCTGATCTTTTCAACCTCTTTGTGTAAGCGAGGATTGTCTTTCTTTCACAAATAAGAAACCAAGGCAGAAAAGATGAGTGGCTTTGTTCAAGACCACAGAGCTGTTGCCATGGCCATGAGCAGCGCTCTCCAGTTATCGGCATCTGGGCCTGTCCTTGGGTTATTTGAAGAATCTCATAATGGACTCGGGTGTTATCAAGTATTCAGAAGCCTTTTGCTGATGGTTATATTCCGTCACCTCATTTCATGTCCGAGTGCAGCTGCTGCATCTGTGCATCGGGTCTGCTAACGTACAGGCTTGTTTTTACCGTGATTCGAAGGTCCTTGTCCGCCACCATCCAGGGACCACGCAGCAGCTCCTTTTCTCTGCTGGGTCTCGGGTGATTCCTCCACCACCACCGCCCCCTTCCAGCCCTTGCCTTTTCGCTCCTGCTCCAGGTTCACCTCGGGAGCAGGCAATGTAGGAAGCACAGAAGGATAAGTACCCCTCGCCTTCAACTGTCGTACCAGGCACACTGCAAAATAGTTCATCGATCACTCCAAAGAGTATTTAGCTTAATACCCCATTGCACATATTGCAACATATCATTACATCCCCGTCCTCTCCAGAAAGTGAGATAACTGTAATAGCCGCTCAGTATGGCTGTCATTATGTGCAGAGGCAAAGGCAGGAAGGCATAGTCAGAGCTAATGTACACAGCTCGTGAAAGCTATTGAAAATCTGTAAAGACAGAGAGTACACAAAAACAGTGGGTTAATTTGCTAAGAAAAAAGCTTTGGTTTCGCTCATGCCTTCTCCAAAGAAAAATAGTAATAATGAAAAAAGCTGAGACACGAACAGAGACAAAGAACTTGCAATCTGCCTCTTTGCTGCAGTAGTTCATTATTTAACACTCATCACCCACATTAGTAATAGGTTACTGTGGGATTTGGCTTCCTTGATGAGTTGAAATGGAGTCCTGAAGACAGAGTGCCGCTGTGTGGGTGTGAGTTTGGATTTGCAGAATGATGGTGCAGATATAACCTTGACAGCTAGGCTGTTGCTGAAATTCACTGTATCAGGCTGGAACGAGATAGGAAGCAAAAAACCCATCCACGCTTTTTCTTTCCTTACTGTTGCATATGTTCTTGCTAGTCTGCGCCGCTGAAAAATTAAATTCAGCACCCTGGAATTTTGGATGTCAGCTTTTAAGATTTTAGGGAATTTACTCTTGGGCTAAAATTAAGCCTTCAGTGCTGCAGTTAATTGTTTTATTTATAACAGCTGAGATTTTCAGTGATTAAGGTGTCACCATCTAAATCCTTTCTCCTCTGTCTGTAATGCAGACTGAGGAGAGGCGTAAGCCATGGTTAGATGGTGGGGCAGCAAGCAGGGGGTGCGCAGCAGTTACCACAGTGTCATTAAAGGCCCCATTTCCTTGCAGTTTGTTCTTTCCCATAGCCCTTACCATATTTTTAATAAATATCATATTTTTAATAACATTCATATTTGTTGCTAATTTCCTTAATTTAAAGGACATTTTCCTCCTATCTGAACAGTTAGACAACTAAAAAACAAACAAACAAAACCTTGGATTACATTAAGGGAAACATTTTGCCCAAGGCAGTTTGGGTATCTGCAGATGGTACTGAACATTTTGGCCCTTGTTCAGTTGAGATTTTAAGTACGTGCCTAAATTTGAGCCTTTAAGTAGCTCCAGTGGCTCTTCTGAGTCTACTCAGTGACTGGAGACTGGAAGAGGACAGGAGTAGTGCCTCACTGGATTAAGACCAAGCATTCAGCATTATGCGGTACCAACCTCTTTGGCCATGCTTAGAGTTTTTCTTAGATTCCTGATTTTATTTGCATTTCTCTGCGTGTACTGCAAGCACACAGAGACCACGCTTCCAGACGCGCACACCCCCCCAAGCCTCTGCGTGTGTCACGCAGGCATGTTCCTTCTTCCCTAACAGACTCCAAGCCAGAAGCCTGCCCTGAAAAGCCATCCGGTCGACCTTGGTTTTGTATATTTGACACTAAGTAAAAAGAGCTGAATTTCTCTTGGCTCTGTGAATCAAAAGAGACTCAGGCATCTCCTGAAAGGGCAGGGTGGGCTCCTCCTTTAGGAGGGATGGGGTTTGGCCACAGGTGCGGGAGGTTTTGTCTTCACCCCAGAGAATGAGGTGTGCTGGGCTGCAGCTGCCCCGACTGTGGGCACTCTGTGGAAGAAGCCTCTGGGAAGAGCAGGGGCTGTTCCTGCTTCGTAGAATCATAGAATCGCCTAGGTCGGAAGGGACCTTCATTACGGGTGAGGGAGACGTGCTGGAGAAGGACTTTGAGGTGAGTGACTTCTGGGAGCGTGGCGCCGGGGAAGCAAAGGGAGCTGCTCTGAGCAAAGCTCAAGTGTCCTGCGTGAAAGAGAGCGAGCTAGCAAAAGAGTGGAAATGAGGATTTGGTGCAGTTTGTGGTGTCATTTCATACTGATGGAGGGTGCTGAGTGTGGGCCTGGCTCGGCCAGGCCCCATGTGGGTTGTGCTTCGTCACCCGTGGGCTCCTGGAGGGTGAGAGGCAGCGGGAGACGGCTCTGGGGACGGGGAGGCGTGGGGGCTGCGGTGCCTGGGAGATGGTGCTTTAGAAAAAAAACCTTCATCCAACACGTGTAAGGGGTCCCTTCCCTGCCTCAGGTCTCTGCGTGGCTTCTGGGAGGTGTATATGTGTGTGTGTGTATATATATATGCATATATATGAGATGTAGCTGGATAAAAAGTCATGCAGAGTATTTGGCCTTGGCATAAAAAACCACCTGGGCCTGGCCTCCCCTTGCAAAGCTTTGCCTGAAGAATCCCGCTTTGGGGATGGGCTGTTGGAGACCAGGACTAAGCCTCTATCACTCAAGTTATAAACCCCTAAACCCAAAAGTTTCTAGTGGAAATATTAACAGACCCTTAAATGCCGTAGTGCTGGCAGGCGTCGGGGGGACAGTTCACCTCCCCGACTCCTTTTTTAACTCGTGATCTCCGCTCATTTTAACCAAAACATTACATGACCTGAGGAGGTTTTTGCATCTGTGCTTGGGTTCCTAGCCCTTCCAGGTTGTTTTGCAGTTGACTTATTTGTTTGATTTGTGCTTCAAGGCTCTGTGAGCTATAACATTTATTTAAGTAAATAAGCTCATTTTATTGTCATTAAAAGCAGGGTAGTTTAAGGAAGGAGAAAGGCCGTGTGGGCGTGTTGTTTCTGTCCAAGCAATGAAAGGTGCACGCGGTGTTGTGGAAAGGTTGGACGCAGGGCCCGTGGTTTGCCCCCGTAGAGGAACGGGCAGTGCGTGGTCTCCAGCCCCCTCCGCTAATGAAACCCCCCAGGGGAAGAGGTGGAGCTCCGGCGCCCCCCGTTACTACAGGACTACGAAAAATTCAGTGGAAATGGCCAATTTGCTGTATTTCCAAGCCACTGTGGCAAGCGTGGCAGCTAAAAGGCTGTGTTTCTGACCGCAGTGTAACCTGTTGGAGTTATTTCGGAAGTAACGTCACTGGAAGGGAGCATATTGGTAGAGAGGGGGAAAGAAATTAAGATGAAGAATCTGCACTAAAAAGTGTTGCTGATTAAGCCATGTCCCTCTGAAAGGGATTTCTGTGAGTTGGAAAACAAATGTTTGGCCAGCTTACATGTTCAATGGTGCGGTTTGCAGTGAAGTGATGACACAATTTACTTACCAGTAAATGGCATTCAACTGCCTCTAACAAAAAGAAATTAGGGTGGAAGAATCAGACATCATCAGAGCATAAATCTTTTACAGAAGATTATAGCAGTTAGTTATTATTTGAAAGCAAAGAATTGAGAAGCAAGGTGGCAGTTTTCTTTCAGTGATGGGAAATGCACCCTCTAATGTCTCCATGGAAAAAAGAAAATGCTGCACCAAAGCATTCGCATTCAGCTTGATGGCAAACGCACTATTCGTTAGCATCTGTTTTTGCAGGGAAACTCCTGTTAAGAGAGGAATTTAAATATCGGAGGAAGTATTTCCAACAACTGTCTGGGTTTACCGAATATTTTTCAGACAGTGTTATGTTTATGGCGCAGATTTTTGTATGCTAAAGGAAAAGGCAATTCAAAATTTATGTACCAGCTGCTGTGTCTTTTGAGCACCTAAGGGACAGAATGACACAACATATATGTATTTCTGAAGTTGTTAAAAGAAAAAAAAACTTTGTTATTCCTTTTGAACCATAACCCGTGGTATCTGCAAGTATTAAAACGTTTTCTTATAACTTTTTAATTAGACACGAATACAAAATTTAACATTCAGGTATAACATGCTATTAGGAAATCAGCTCTTTTTCTTCTCTTTCTGTATCTATCCAGTTGTTAAATGTCCCCCTCCCTTCTTTTTTTTCTTAACCTCTTGTTCTTAATGAGACTTCCTCCTTCTCCCCATGACTCTTTATGTAAGCAACCTTAGCTCTTGATTAATCAGTAATTAGGGAAGGAGTCATACTGATTTCAAGTCTCCAGTATCACACTCTCCAGCTGAAATTCAAAACTAAAATCTAAAGGAAAGCCATAATGTCAATATTATGCTATGTCTAACCATATGATGACAAAATCACATCAGAGTCAGACCAGGCAACATCTGTTTATACAGGCACAAAGCTGTCCCGCTTGATACCGGGTGTAATGTCGTCGTAATTCTCTCCCGTGGCTGCTCTCCGCCCGCATTCCCCGTTGGTGCCTGCCTTTGTCCTGATCAGCATTCAATATTTCGCCTTAAAGTTTACTACGTCCTCTGTCATCTTATCTGACACGTACTGTTTCACTGCACTTCATGTTTGCTGAGCAGTTAGGGCCTAATTCAAAGTTTAATGAGCCCTCATTAACCTCCGTGAGCTTTAGATCAATCCCTTGTAGTCTAATATGGTAATAATGCCGGGGTATTATGGAGTTAAAAGCTGCCATACAGTGGTCTGAGGATAAAGTCACTGCGGGCGTGCGGCTTAATGGGGTATTAATTGGATAGAGGGTATTCATAAGTACTGAGCACTGAGTGCGTATGTTGTTGAAAGAAGAGAATAAATGCTGAATGGTATGATCTTAAAGTAAGGAAAACTTGAGTTTTCCTTTCCATTGGTCTTTACTGTAAGCATGCATCAGGCATTCGAGGAGTTAATGCCGATCGGGGAGAGTTTTCTGTCCCAGGTTAATGGGTGCTGTCACTCACAACTCATCTTCTCTCTCAATAATCCTGTTTTGAAGTTCTGCCTGCGTTGGCTCCATCAGAATTGTCCTTCAAGAAAGGGAGTATTGGCAAAAAGGTGGTAGCATTGGAAAGGATTCATCAAAGGGAGCTGCTAATTGCACACAACAGCTTTTTCATTTCCTTTTTTTTTTTTTTTTTTCCTTTTTCTCTGGGACAAGGTGCTTTCAACACATCATTTAACATAACCTAAAATGTTGTGTTGTCTGAGCTCTTGATGCCAGTAAGCTGCTGTGAGCGAGCCATCGAGGCTGGCTGCCGATTTCTATGGGCTGCTTGTCATATTCCCTTGAGGCTGTGCTGGTAGAGGAGCTACGCCAAGGCATGTCAAAGGGGCTCACATTAAATATCTTATTCTGTTTTCTCCTTTTTACCCTGTCCAGATTTTTAAAAATTCTTAATAGATACAGCATCTCCAAGAATTAAGAGCCTCAAATGGGAGCTGCTGGGGCCAGGCGTAGGCTGTATGTGGTGGGGCTGTGCATGGCCCCGCTCTCCAGGCCCTTCTCTTCCAGCCTTCCTGTGATTCCTTCCCTTTCCCTCTCCCGTCGCCCCTCTGAGACGCTGACCCGTGGCAGGGATCAGCATCCAGCCCTCCGAGGCTCCCCTGCCTGGCCCACCTCGCCTGTCTCGAGGACGGGTAAGCGCTGCCGGGCCTCGCAGGGCATTTCTGAAGACAAACACGTTCCTGTGTTTCTTTGGGCCAGGAGCAGCGCGGGGATGGAAGCCACATCTCTACCCCAGGCAGAACGCGGGGCAGGATGGGGCACAGCGAAGAATTCATCCTTGGTGATTTAGATTCTCTTGTGGGCTGAGGTGAGTTAGATACCGGGGTGCCTTAGCAAATCCTGCCTCCTGCCCAGGTGCCTTTAAAGCGTGGATCTCTATGGCTTACAACTCTTTCAATTTCTTCACTGCCGTTTCAGGAGATAGGCCCTTAGGATAAAGAAAACCAGAAAGTGGGAATGGCCCTCCTTGACTTCTTATGCTGTTACAGATCTTTAAAGGTAAAAGCCCTTGAAAGAAAGAGCATAGCAGCGTGCGGACATGGGCAGGGCAGGAGTGAGCCTCGGTCCGCGGCTGCGGAGCCATTCCAGTGCCTCCCAGTAACACAGAATAAGGGAGACCGCTGGCTCAGACGCAGACCTCTGAGCAGTAAGCACACGTGTGGGCAGGGATGACCCTCCGCTGGTCCCCAAACCCGCCCGGGCCTGGTGGAGAGAACAAAACGGCGTGGCCAAGCCCGTCTGTGCGGGCGTGCAAAGGGCAGCGGTGCCAGGGGGTGCGTGCTGTCCCTGCTCTCTGTCCCCGGGGCCTGTCTCCTCCCGCTGTGACACCAGCTGGCTGCGCTGGCGGCCGCAGCATCGGGGCAGGGACACCAGGCTGCTGCCGCCCCACATTAGCCATCACCACGTGTGCGGCCGTGCAGCCATCTAATAATTTGACATCATCTTTTCATCAGGGAAGAAGAACTGATTCCTTTCACTTATTTATCCTAGATATTCTCTGTGCTGCTTGCTTTTTTTAAAGAGCTGTTCTTTTCCTTTTGTGAAGCCACAGATGCAACAAGTCCCGTCTTCCCCCGTGCAGCCAAGCACTTTTCCCTTTGGGCTCGTGACGAGTCATTTTTTCTCCATATAGCTAAGAAAAAAAGGAACAATCACATATGTAACCATTATAGAAGTATTTTTCTGGAAACTCCCGGTACGCGCTAGCTCCAGAAGACATGTCCTGGTTCTATTTTCTCGTTAAGCAAGAGGCTGCGTAGTAGTCGTCTCTGCGCTGCCTGTGCCAGGCTACGGTTCTCAGCACCTGTTCTTGCCTATCCTGTTCCCATGTGTGAATGAGGCTTGAACATACACGCAAAGGCGGCCTAGGAAATTCTGCTTGATTTGGTGCCGTCCTTTTCATTTTTCAATTGATTAAGCAGCAGCTAAAATAAGCCTTCCCATTGAGGAGTTCTGTAATGCGCTTTTCTCCCCTCCAGCACGATACCGTTGGCTACGTATCTGCCTTCCTCGTGTCTTGACATTCCCAGTGCTCCCCTTAAACTTGTCTCCTGTCCCTCCAGTTTGGGTCTTACCTGCTTCTGCCTTCACCTTTTAATTTTTACTGTTGTGTGTTCCCGGGAAGATCTCCCTGTGTGTGTTCTCCATCTGGGATGGTACCACGCTGCTGCTCAGCCGTTCCCAGCCAGGAGTCGGTCACAATCCCTGAAAGCTGCGGGGTCAGCTGAAGGCTCGTCTGTCTCTAGTTCTTGCACCTTCAGTCTCCAAGCCTGCATCGCTCCAAACCTTTCTTCTTAGGCATGAGAGTAAGAAATATTTAAAAAAAAAAAAATAAAATTAAAAATATAAAAACAACAGGTAAACTTGGAGTGACTCCAGGAATTGAGAATGTAAATACAGAGCAATCTGTGGTGAAACCCTGAGCATTCCCACCGTTGTCTCTCCTTGGACCTATGTACCACTTAAATGTCACCGCACCGGTTTTCTTGAAGGGCTGCTGTGTGTTCCTCCAGGACAGCGTGGGTGGAAGTGGGGACGTTTTACAAGTGAGGGTATTGCTTTAAGCGTTGAATAAAAGTGTGGGAGACTTCATTAATCGCTTTCGTTCAGTCTTTCTGGTTGAGCTTTTTTTATTTATAATTATATATCTGTCTGATTGAGAAAGATGTTTATCCATTCAATTCGATGATGAATGATCAAGAAGAAAGTGTGGACAGGATGCTTTTAGAGCCTTTCAGCCCCGTAGTTGTAGCCACTTATACTGATAGCTCACACTGGAAAATGGAATGTGAATCAGAGAAAACATGGGAAATAATAGGAGGAAAATGCAGAATCCATTTCTGATGAGTTATATTAAACCCAAAGATCTTCCACTTCATAGAGAAATTATTTAAGTTTCATGCAGCTTTTGAGATTATGACAAGCTGAACAACTTGTTCTGGCTCTGTGCTCAAGCGCCATATGGTACTACTTCAGCAATTTGATGTGATATTATGAATAAGAGTGCATGAGTAGTGAAATGTTTGGGGTTTTTGTATCATATTGGCCTTCTGCAGTAGACATTAAAAATGAATTCAGTTTGGAGTAAGGGAAGGGAAAAAACCGCAGACCTGCAGGTTTCAATAGCATAATTGCAGCGAGCAAATGGAAGATGAATTTGTGGTGATTAGGAAATCAGTTGCTGACAGAGTCCCTTGGACAGGTGGGGACGACCCATGTTCTGCAGGCCCTGCTCTCCTTTTAGGTGTTCTCTGGTACAATGCTAATATTATCTTTGAAAAAATCTTTATATGCTGATTTCTCTGTTCAAGACTAGTGGTTTGCAAATAATAATTACTACGCATGTGGAAACTAACTGTATGTGTGTAAAAAAAAAAAAAAAAAAAAAAAAAAAAAAAATATTCGCTACTCCTTATGTCATTTTTCTCCTGGTTACAGGACATTCCTTCCTTACGCTCTGTTGCTAAGAGCAGTTCACGGGTAGCAAAATGTGACTGCCAAATTTTGGAAGATGAAGTAATGGGAAGATGGGAGGTCTGGTACAATTCGCAGGTAGTGATCTCTCCTAGTGTGTTAACAGTCAGTTTATAGTGAATTCTGGAGATACAGCAAAGCCCGCTTCTGTGTACGTATATACATCAACTGGGATGGATTTGAAATAATCGTCATCACCCAGTCATATATCTGGGTGCAGCCATGGTGAATGGAGATGACCATGTTGGCATGTGGCTGTACAAGACCATCATGAGCTATAACTGTCAGTCCTGGTGTGCCCAGAGGGGACGGGAACGGTCCACCAGTCCGGATCCGACAGGAGGAATCACTGGGAGGCGCAGGGTGGCACATGGGCTGTCTGTGGGGATCCATGACTTTATTCTCTTTCCTGTAGCTGAAAGGTCTTGACCTGCTGAGAGAGATCGAAGCTGGGGCTTTGACCTGGCACCTTAGGGGATCTCAGTATTGGGTAATTTTATATTCTCTCTGTTTTTAAATGTACTTTAAAATGGACAAAAAAATTATTTCCCAGCCTTTCCAGAACACAGACCCTTGAGGTTGTGTGTCAGTCGCCAGTTAAAGTCAGATGAGCCCGGGGCTATTGCTGTTGCTCTTGAAGTGCTTGCTCTGAAGCAAGAGAAAGGTCTCCTGACCCTTGGGATGTAAAGGAGAATTTTACACGTTCACCAAGGTTTTGGTCTCTGCTGGCTGCAAAGGAAGGAAGGTCTGTGCTGTGGACAGCGGGACTGGTGTTCCTCCAAGGTGTGGGCTGGCAGCTAGAACTGACTTTATCTGCAGCAGAAGGACCAGAAATCTGCGGAGCTCTGTAGCTGTGGCTCCCTGGAGCCTGCCCTCATGCAGCTGCCGCAGCAGAGAGAGGCCTCGGCGAGCGCCGCCCCCTGAAATGCAGAGGTCGGGCCACCCTTCACCTACAGAAGAGAAGCCCCTGGCAGACTCTGGAAATAATTTTTCTTGGCATGTTTTAGTTTCCTCAACATGCAGTTAATAAATGCCCTTCCCTTCTTTCTGGGAGGGCAAGGGGTTTAAAAAGAATAAGGAGAGCCGAGACCAAATTTTCCAATTTTTGCATGCAAACTTCTGTAAAAACTTGGGGGTGAGCTTTGCAGGAAGGCTGCGTGATGAGGAGGGAAGCACGGCCAGTGAGCGTGCAGGCGACCGGTGAGACTGATGCAGAGCTGATCACTCGAGTGTTTATTTGTGACAACGGAATAACTAGTTGTACTAAATGTGTGCCTTGAAAATTGGGCCCTGTTTCTTACTCTGAATTAGAGCTGTATTAGGAGAGATTTAAGGGGCAAATGCTATTTTGAACACAAACTGTTCGTATGGAAAAATGTCTGATTTATTAAAAAATTTTCAGATAGTAATTTTGGGATTTGTCAGGTCTGGGTGTTTCTGTGAATTTGTTTTTCAAATGGCTTTTGGTTCAGAATAGAGCTTTAGTTTCTAATGTATATAGTGCCTCCGTGCCACAGAGCTGGCTGGGTTTCGCTGCCTGTTTTGCGTTGGTTTTCTACTCTGAGAATTTCTTTCTTCTTGTTCTTAATATATTCCCAGTTGGAATTTAGTTTGTGAAAAAATTCTGCATTGCTGCAGTGATTTTTAGCGGTTGTATCCTTTTATGCACCGTTCTCACACAGTGTGAACATTTTAACCTTTTCTTAATTATTAGCATTTCCATTCCCGCTGTTCATTAATCTCGGCTGGGCGAGGACCACGATGTGTCACCCGAGGACGCTGCTGCGGCAGCCACGTGGCTCTCGCTCCGTGGAAGCCCATGCCTACAGAGATTTTCATGGGGCATCTACTGTTTCCCTTTTGAAGTCTCAACTTAAAACTGATTTATTTATTTTGTAATGGGTAGGTTGGCTTGCCGTCCTGGTGAGTTATCTCCTTTTGTTAGGCTCTTTGAAGCGCTGGATATGCTAAAATGTTGTACAAATCCAGGTTGCTGTTACTGCTCTTGAGTAGTAAACGGCACATAGCATATTCATAACACAAGTACACACAACCAATTGCGTCTGAATTACGGCTGACACCTGGTAAAATCTGAGAGGAGGAACTGGTAGGAATTAAGCAGTAAATTATCCAACGGGGCTGAGGTCCGGCCTCTCTTCCCGTGCCTCCAGTTCTCGCTTGCAAATTGAATTGTGGCTGAATCTGTGGCTTTAGCGAACTGGCTTTTGTTCTCCGATACTGAGTGGTTTTACATGGTCTCAGACTTCAGTTCGCAGGCACAGATGCTGTTGGTGCTGAGGGAGGCCAAACGACTTGGCAAAAGGCAGAAAGGAAACCCAGGGCATATTTGAGAACTGAACAGTCTCCCAAATCCCCCCGTGTCATCCCCTCACCTTCTTTGCATTTGCTCTGGAGCTGTTGAGATGTTGCTGGTGGTAACTTGAAAGCACAGCTGATGGATCTTTCTACTAAATCTAGTTTTAAAAATAAAATTCAGCCAAACTGAAACTTGTGAGCGTTCGCATTACATAGTAGCATCAGCAGCGTTACATTTTTCGTAATGGCTCCAGTGTTCAAAATCTGACTGTATTTTGGCTGAAATTACTAAGATGCTAATTTTTATGTAGGTTTTGTTTTTCATTAATTTTCTGCAGATAAAGAAAAAGCCAACTTTCTGAACAGCTTTTTGTTAGCATACGTTTGGGTTGTGCTCCTGAAATGTGAGTTTGGTAATTCTCACATTCATTCAACCCCAGGTTTCCAAACTCTATGTACTGAAAATCTAACTGCTTCCCTCTTGGTGAGAGTCTAGTACTTAGTGCTTTTTAAATGTAGTGCTGGGTGAACTGTGCTGGTTTTGATGTTGAGGATGAAGCCGTAATTGCACTTCTGAAATCCTCATCATGTCTAAAATCGTACCGCTAAACTAAACAGGAATATCACCATGGAAGAACTAGGCAACCTGGAGTACGATTGAGAGAGAGTAGTTTTTCCATATTCCAGCCAGCATGGTTTCAGTTTTCGTACTCTTCTTTTGAACACTTTACCGCTTGCATGGGAGCGTGTATTCCCTACCGCCGGCCAAAGATTGCCATACAGTCTAATAACTGTCCCACTGCCTGCTGCACGGCAACACTGAAAACTCTGCTTGAATCCAAACAGTCTTTAATTTCCTTGAGATTTATCTGCAGCCAAGCCGTATTTGAACAGCTTGCCGCATTCACGGCTTCGCTCTGTTTTGAACGTGCTGCCGTGTTGGGATGGCAGGAGGTGAGGAGAAGGTGGCACCGTGCGGATACGCGCCCTCTTCGGAGAGGTGCTCTTTGACCCTTAACTCCTTGTTTCCGTGCCTGGTGTGGAGTGCTGTTGTACACCTGCAATGAGAGTAGCTGTGTGGTAGTAAAGCAAAATCACTTCAAAAATTCTTAGTAACTGGAAAGCAGGAAGGAAAAATGTGGATATTGCAAAAAATCCGCTTCCTTCAACGGGTGCTAAAGCCGCACCTGGCAGCGAGCACTACTAGGGTTTAGTTCACTTGATTGAACATTACTCGTGGGAGACTTTGGGCCAAGTTTCCAGTCTTGCCAATGGTTTCTTTCTCCACTTTAATTCATTAATTAGCAGCTATACCTGTTTACATAATGAAGTGTGGGAGGGCTTTTATCAGTGCGTTGCCATATGAAATGTCACGGTGTTCTCTTGATCAGATTAGAAATGTCTGACCAGAAAGTCTCCAGCGTGTGAGGACGTTGTGGGTGACTCATGAAAGTGAGCAGTTAATGATGGTGCTGTTGAAAAAGTCAGTCCGGGCACATTTGCTACGGTATAATTTCCCAATGCTCAAATATTTGAAAGTCAAAAAATGTGATACTTTTATGCATGCGGTGTTTAAATTTAAACTTGTGTTCTCAAATGAGATGTTTTAATTCAGTTGCTCAGTTTTGCCTAGAAATGGAAAACTGTCATTTGGTTCCAAGTCTGGGTAGCGGGGAATGAGCAGCGTCGGGCTGTCCTGCCTCACTGGAGCACGCCCGTGCCGGGGGACTGGTTCTGCAAAGTTGAGATGAAGTTGGCACCAACATGTGTAAAATGTTGGGAGCTCCCTGCCAGAAGAGTACAGATGACGCTGCCTATGATGGCGTGCCAGGCGGGCAGTTCAAACACAAGCACGGGCGTTTTTCAGACAGGAGCTGCGCAGCAGGCGGGCTTCATCACAGGACGCGCACCTTCCCGCTTCAGCCGCTGCCAGCTGGGTACATAAACTGGTGCAGATCCCAGCGTGAAGCCTCTCCAAACTGTTTAGCCTCATTAGGTCCCCAACCAGTTTATAATAAACGTGGAGGCGCCAGGTTTACCTTGGTTTTAAGAGTGACTGTGGCGGGGTTTGCATCTGCTTAGCTTTTTCTGGTAGCTGAGTACTGGCGTCCTCGGAAGTGGAGCACAATGTGTGGTACCTACGTAGGGAAATCACGGCTTGCGCTGGGGTCGTGGTAATCCGTCTCTATAGGTACATACAGATTTCTGTACTATTGGTTGGAGAAAAATGTCGGGCTGGCAGCATGGGGTATATTTAGGTGCATTTTTTTTTCTTTCTTTTTGTCAAGGACCTGTCTCTGTTGTGATGTGATTGGAGATTAATTTCAGTGGATATTAGTATTTAAAAGGATTTTCCCCTCGTCTTTCCTTTAATCCCTTTTTGCCGAATGTGTGCTTCATTTCTTTCTGTTCTAGACTGAGATTTGTTGAAAGGGATGGGGAAGAGAGTTTGTATTTCCCTTTTTGGCAGCCTGAGCTCTATGTGGCTTGTGTGAATTCATCTTTCAGGATAGAACATTTAAAGGCGAGAACTCCTCTTTGTGTCTGTGGAAGGGTAAAATCAAGCTTCTCCTACAGCGCGTTTCAAAGTGCTTCATTAGGAAACAAGAGCATTTTACATTCACATATCCTAACCAGAATTCGTTTTGAAGAGGCTTGAAGGCAGTAACAAATAGAAGGGTTTTATAATGTGTAACTCGGCTGAACTGCAAGCGTTCTGCAGAGAGGCATCCTTTGTGCGATGCTAAAAATGTCATAGACCAGAATGAAGTAATACTGTAAAGTAAAATTCTGAGATTTTCCTATAAAAATATGCTTCTAGCATTCACAATAGAGCTATGCTTTTAAGGCAGTCAGCCCTGTCCCCTACAGATTAATTAGTAGTACAATGCTTGATTTTGAAAAGGAGGAGATGGTAAAGGTGGCTGCGTTTGAAAAACTTCCCAAACGTCTTGAAAATACACAGAGGGAATACCTGGCAAGAGTGCTCTGTGAAGCAGAAGGATGGTCCGGAGCCACAGGGGTCCCTGCGCTGCGTGTCTGCACCCGCTCTGGGGGAGGTGGCATCGCCCTTTGGGCTCAGCACGGCGCTCCCCCCGCACGCAGCCTCCGCTCAGCCCTTCCTTGTCCACCTTGGGACTCCCAAATGAATGATCCCTTTACTTCCCTTACATCTGGGGGTTGTGACATCCCCTGGCCATCACAGCAGATCTGTAAGGGAGAGAGACCAAATCCTCCCTGTGCTCAGCCTCTGCCTTCCTGAGGAAACAGGTCACGGTCTGATCCTGAAACACGGCACTATTAAACTTTGCTATTAGTCTAGAGGGAAGAAACAATATCAAACCAAATGGCTGGGCTTTGTGGCGGATTTAACGTGCTCTTACAGTGACCTCATGTGGAACAAGGCAGACGCCTTGGTGCCCTGCGCAGGGGCAGGAGCGCTGCTTGCAGAGCCGGGGCACCTCTGCTCCCGCACGGCAACGCCGGGAGCCCGGCACCTTCCCAGACTGCTCCCGGGGATGGAGGGGTGGGTTTCTGACAGCGGAATGAACTCTCACCTTTGGAACAGACTCCTCCGTTCATCGTTTCAGAGCCACGAGCTGCTTAGCACATGCACGTCTGAGAGGGCAGAACTAGCGCTTGCCTTCAGCGGTTCAAGTATCCAACCTTGTTCTTTGCATAATGGTTTTAATAAATGTTATATCAGTTTTAATATCGTGGGTATTTCATTTACAAGGTGATGATGTGTTTGTAGAGCGTGCAGTGCATTTCATTTAGCAGTTACATGCACTGAGGGATGCATTGAATAAAATATTACTTTAAAATTAAATGATTTCTTTAATTCTATATACAGGCTCTCCGGGTTGATGCATATTACATCTGATTCAAATGGTGATGTAACTTCTGTAACCTAGTTCTTCATGCAGTGTAATTTTTTCCATTGTGTTGTCCAGTGAATTTTATGAGTATTATTTGTTAATATGTTCATTTTTATGCTATTCAAATAAGAAAGCAAGTAATTCCAACACTGGAACTGATCATGGTGTGAAATTAGATTTTGAGAGCAGACTTTAAAGAGAAATACGGGTTCCGTTTGGTTTTTTTAGAGAACAGTTGCTCCCGTGGTGTTGGCTTTGCCTTTGTGAGAGTGTCTGTAGCTCTGGAGCAGTTCCTGGGGAGATGCTGCAGCAGCAGCTCCTCAAAAGCAGTTCCCAGCCGAGATTGGGAACACGCAGTCTGAGGAGACACTCATCAGGGTAGGGGCCCCTTCGTTAGCAGAGCCACCACCTGAAGAGCAAGGTATGGGGACAAGGCAATGGGGACTCCTCGGGCGGCGTTAGATGGGAGCTTTGAGCAGCGCTGGCCGCAGGCAGGACAGGAGCGGGCCCAGGTTGCTCTCCTTGCAGGAGTGGAGCTGAGGACAACCCTCCTGCTCCCGCTGGCTGCGAGGACTCTGCCCCAGGGGCTCCAGCCTTCCCACAGCACTGCGTACGTCGCGTGAGTAGCCTTCCGCATTCGGGCGGCAGTACACGGTGCTAAACTGTCAGCCAGCCGAGGGCTTTCCTTTTGTCTTCTACCTTCTGCCTGGTTTGAGAGCATGTAGAAAGAGAAACCAAGGCGTTCGGTCTCCGTGCTACGTGAGTCACTTCTGTTGAGTCACTTTAAAGACACGGGGGACGAAAAACCCACCCTGGGCTTTCTCGGGCTGTGCCGCAGCACCCCGGCAGCATGCGGTAAAGGAGTCCACGAGACTTCTCGAGTACCTCCAGGCACAGCTTCTAAGCCCTTGAAAGTTTCATTGCTGTGTTGTTTGATACGTTATCCAACAGAATAAAATATTTCCAGTTAATGTTTTAAACATGTGCAGCACTAACCAGCTAGTGCAGAGAGGCCAGCAGGGGTGAGACAGCCTGCATCCCAGGCTGCTCCTGCGCCGCGCTTACCAGCGACGAACGGCTGGAAATCGCAGTCCCCTTGTTTGCTGCTTTCACGGAGGACAGGGAGAGGAAGGTGGAGGGAAGGGAAAGCTTTTTGGGAGCTGAAGCCACCCGCCCGTGCTTCGTGCATGCTCCTGTGTACAAAAGGGAGAGATGATTCTGCTGCCATGGAGTAAAGGTTTTGTTGGCATGAAGTTGAGATGATCAGAAGAGTGAATTCATCCAGCAGGTTCTAGTTCGTCAGTGTCCCATCCAGAAGATGGTCCTTCCCCCACTAATATCCTGGTCACTGTGCAGAGAGATTAGAGAGGGGCCCAACCTGGACACCGGGAGGCAAACGGCTGGGTCTGGGGTAGGGTGAGATGGGAGTTCCTCTCCCATCTGCGCCTGGGTCTGTGCTAGACCCAAAACTGAAGCTGGGTTCTCAGGCCTTGTGTCTGCGTGAGTCGACAGCCTGGCTGAGTCTCACAAATTTCTGCATTTTTAACATAATTCACTGGGGAAGGTCAGCAAGACCCCCCCAGCTGAAGTCATCCCCACCGTGTCTGGGCTGCTGCTGTGGCCCAGAAGGTACCAAAAGGCTCCTCTTGACAAGGAGACAATGTCTCTGATTTCAAACACCAAACTTTTATCTGAATAGTAGTAGATGGGCTTAAGCAGGTGATACTTCTTCATGTCCTGGTGGTGTGATTTCGGTGGCCATGTGAATGAGTGTGTGACACAGCACCAGGTGTTCGCCCACTTCCAAGCAGATCGTTAGTTGCTTTGTAAATCGGCCTTGGCTGATGAAGCAGAGGAGAGAGGAGGGCGTTTAACCCTGTGTCTGGAAAGTTGACTTCAGTGAAGCTGTATGGGAGTTGCATTTTCTGATAATTACATTACTTATAGTCCGAGGGATTTCTCATTTTCCTTGTATTTAAATTGGGCAGAACTTGACTTTTTTCCCCGTCCATTTTCACCCTTTTTTTCCGCGCAGGACTGCTTATCTAATCAGCCGCTAGTGTTTTCTCTGACAGTCTCGCAGCTGTAGTGACACTCAGTCTCAGTCACATCAAACAAGTAAATGACTTTCATTCACAGCACCTTTTGTCTGATCAAATAGGTAATTACTATGTGAAATTAAAGGCTTCTTTAACAAAAAAAGTTCTATATTGTTCCTGACTGACAGAAGCGATACAAAGAGAAAGTGCCATGATTCAAATGCTATGGTGACACCAGCCCCATCTTTGAAGCAATCAAAGGCATTATTTATACACACTCCACTCATTGGAGTGAAAATACAAACCAGGCAGAGCCAGACTGACAGTCTGCCTTTAATCTTTGCTACCCCCAGAGCTCCCTCTTTTTTTCATTTTTCCTTCTTTTTTTTTTTTTTTTTATTTTAAAGGAGACTATCACTTAATGCAAATAGTAAATATGATGGGAAGATCGGGATATTTGAAACGTATTAGTAGGACCAGTGAAGTACCATCGGTAAGTAGGGTACTGCCTCCGATTGCTGAATAACAGACTAATTCATGCTGTGGCTTTTGGGACTAGCACCGTTGATTTCCTTGAAGCAGAAAACAAAACAAAGGCACCTCTTTGAAAATTAAGAATTTCAATATTTATCCCCAACATCTTTTCTTAAAGGCAACATTTCATCCCCTGTTCTCTCTCTCTGTCCTTCAGTCACTTCCTCTCTCTGCTGGTGAACATCATTCTCTGCTCCTTGCGTTTTACCTCTGGGAGAGGTAGATTTACCACCGAGGTGCTTTTAATCCAACTTTCACAAAGGACTGATGATAGAAAATGGAATGGATACAGTTTCTCAAAATGCTTGTCTTTAATGGGGGCCACAGTGTGACTGCAGTCGGCAGAGCTAATCGGGGAGCCTGGCTCTGCGGCGTTAGCCCGTGCAACGGGCGCAAAGAGAAAGGTAAACATAAAGTAAATGTGCCTGTTTGTCTATCAGTTATTAGTGGCACGCGGCTGCCAGGGACGGAGTCAAGGTCATGTTTGAGCAGGTATCTGTGACAAGAGATTGCGGTGCTGCATTATGCCAAGAGGGAGATACAGTATATTTGCACTCACCTTTCCCGTGTCGTAGGGCAAGTGGGTAAACTTGCAATGTAATCTGTTTGCTTTTCCCCTCAGTGCTTTCCAGGGAAAGTTGAGTTTATGGAGGCGGTTTTAAGTTGGGGTATATTATGTGTTGAGGCCAGTATCCCGTATGGATGCTCCGGCAGAGGCATCCCTCCGGCATGGGCTGGGGTACCTGTGCCGAGTCATGTAATCATGGAGCTGCTCCCGTCGACTCCGGTGATATTAGTCACAGAGCTACGTATTAACCTGACACGCTCTCTGAACCCAGGCGTTTACAAATACGTAAGGAATACTAATGGCAGTACGCTGCGAGACTCTCATCTCTCTCCGCTGTCTGTGCCTGGGCAGAGGATGTGCTTTGTACCCGTGCCGGATACACCCGAGCAAGTTCTAGAGGGGAGATGACAGCACAGACAAAGTTTCCCGGCAGCAATCACAGATCTTGGAAAGAATAGATTCTCCTCATCTGCAGGAGTAGCACAGAGCGAGCTAAAAGCCAGTACTGTACAGTACCGGCAGGAATTACTGGCCACAAACCACTTTGGATCAAACTGTGGGTCATAAATCCAGCTGGTTCACAGACTCATTTGCCATTCTCCAAGCCTGCATCTTCCATGCCCTCCGCTCTTCGCTGCGGTGTCCCCACTGAGCGCAATTGAGTGTGGAGTTTTATTAGAAGCAGGGCTGCTTGTGGAAGATCAAACGGCGATTGTAGCCAAAAATAGGATTTTTCCTCATCTGCCTCTAGCTAGGAACAGGAGACCAATCCTTTCTCTGCGGCCTGTGCTGTACATGAGGTTATTCATTAGGACTAGTCGCGAGCTCAAATTAGAACACAGCTGCCAGTCGTTGGGCAGTTCATCAGGCGGAGAGCAGCCCACTTCATGGCTTCCATCACTGTGTGGGAGTCCAGTGAACCTCGAGAGGCTGTTTTTAACCTGCACATCACTAGAGGGTTTGAGGGCAGGTTGTTTGAGCGGCGGCGAGTGAGCTCCTTGCTCTCGGGGCTGCTCCATCCCCGGAGGCCGCAGCAGCCGCCCGCGAGCCTGAGAGCAGCCCCTTCTCACGAGCCTTGGGCCAGAGCAGGATTTGCAAGGGAAGGCACGGTGGGATTTCATTACATGGTAATACAGGGTTTCTTAAGCTTTTGAGAGTCAATTCAATCATCCAGAAAGAACATACACAAAATAAGCGCTTGGCATTGAAATGCCTCCAAAGCCTGGGAAGAATGGCGCTGTGTGGATGTGGGCTTTCTCTATTCTTGCGTGAGGTTTATCGTAGCTAAGGTTTAGCAGCATGGGATATTTCTACCTGTAAACTGAAGCTACTGCTCTTGCTGACTGACAAAGGCATCCGTGGTGTTTGCTGATCCATAGGAAAATGTAGGCTAAAAAGCTTAAAGGTTCTGAATGGGTATTAGGAAAAAAATGTTAAGAATACACCAAATAGAAAACTACAAAAAAATGACTTTGTAATGACCATTTGATGATAGTTTGGGAGTGGAATGAATGGATAAAAAGGCCATAGGGAATAAAGACAGCAATACACTTCACGTAACGTAGCGGCAGAGATGCCGTTTGCATAGCTTCTGGTGGCAGAGCTTAGTCCATTACCAGGAAATGTGCACTCCAGCGATGGAAAGTTTGATTTCTAACCTTAAAGATACAATCTGTTTTCTTGGATTTGTTTCAAACGCTGCAGTGCCAGCTGCATAAAATACCACTAAGCTTTTGCACAAAGAGACATTTATAATCACTTTACCCTGTAGCAGAAAAAAATGTCTCCATTTAGACACTCATTTTGAGTTCATAGGCACATTAAGGACAAACTTTAGATCTTAATGAGGTGTAGGAGGGGTTTTTTTCCCCTTTAGTTCTGTTTTCTGTTCTCTTGTAGATCATACTATATTTCAGAGCATTAGGAAAAGAGATGCTGAATCTTTAATGTGATGTGAAACAAAAGAAAAATTCTGAACTGTAACAGAGATGAACTTCAGAATGGTAATCTCTTTAAATCCTGATCCAGCTCTCACTGAAGTCAATGGAAAGGCTTCGATTGATTTCAGCTTCTAAAGCTCAGTGGGTTATGTTGGTTTTTGTCTTGTTAGTATAACAACTTGCACTTCCTTCTTTGGAATTTTCTTCTGGTAAGTTTATAAATCCAAAAGCCACTTCAATAATATAATAAAATTGCAGTGGCCGTGCTTCGTGCTGGCTGGAAGTAGTGGTTTATGAAGAAGGGGTTAAATGAAGACCTTCTCCACTTTTCCAAGTCCCTCCTGAATCGTTTCATCCCAGCACGCAATTTTCCATCCATCTTCGGGAGTGTGCCTGTCCGAAGCACGCTCCCAATCCCAGCACAGATGGTTCAGAAGTCGCCAAGGGACGTGCCGTGGTCTGTGTGCGCAGCCCCCTCTGAATGCTAAACCAGTTCCCCCAGTGCTGCGCCGGTTCAGGGTGCAGCCGCCTTTCCCCGGGACCGGGCTCTTCATAGTGTGTTGTTGCACCTCTGCATCCGTGATTCCACCACAGCAAGAGTTTCCCGAGCTTCTGGATTTGTGTTTGTTTCATAATGGCAAGAAAATAAAACACTTCAGACACCTCTACTTTGGGGAAGCTGAGTTGGACGAAAGCGTTCCTTTTTTTTAATCAAAAAGGTCATGTTGTTTGGGGATTTTTTTGTTAGATTAAATTTTCTTCTCTCTCTGGTGAGAAGTGACCCAAGAATTTGGTACTCTGGGCGTTTTTCTGTAAGAAAAATGCTGTAACTGTGGAATATTTTCATTTCACAAAACCTCATCTTTCAGTAGGGAAGCCAATTGTGAAAAGCATCTTCATAATTTTGTCTTAAAGTGCAGATCTGATCAATTATATTAGACTTTCTAGAATGTGAACATAAATATTAACTGAGGGCTCTGTATAATTCAATATTTACTTGTCAGCCTGTGTCCCCTTGCTCAACGTTTGTAGCTAGATACCAAAGGTTTAGGTTTTTTCCTCTAGAATTTTGTACTTCAGACCTGAGGAGCTTGCTTTGATTATTAAAAAATACGTATCTCAACCCTTTATTTGCATCTGAGCATTTTGGCTATGTTCTTTGTGTGACTGGTTGGCTTTGATTCTTGTTAAATGTTTGCAAGTAAGAAGAGAATAAAGAATGTGAACAAAAGGATATATCCTGCTGGAAAGCAACCTCGAAGTCACGACCGTGAAGAAAAAACCTAGTGCGGTAGCTTTTATGTATGCTGCCTTTTACTTCTGCAGATCTTCTTATCCTAAGTGTGACTTCTCATTGTGTTGCATGACAGATTTTACCATTGACAGTAGAAATAGAAAAGTTCTGTACCTGACACTTCTGTGCCAAAGTGAAGATCTGAATGGAAAGGGCGGTCACCTCTGACACGGCACCCTATGGCGCTTACGAGGGACGTTAGTAGGAAATCAGTCAAATCCTACCATATCTGGTTTATTTAGCAGTGGGCCTTTTCAAATAAAACCAGTTCTTTCTGATAACCATGAAGCAATTCACATTAAATAAATATCCAGTTAGGATCCTGTCCAGTGGTGGTTTGCTCATTCGAGAAGAGCTGCTGATTTTGGGAGTGTGACAGCAGTTGTAGAATTGAGAAATTGTTGGAATTTGCCATTAGGATTGTAGAAAAACTATGTTATTATTGAACATAAGGGAACATTTGGTAAAATAAACAGGTTATGAAGACGCATCTAATTTACCGTGCTGTGTAATGCTAAATAGTAGACGTTAACTTCTCAGCTAATGTGTAGACGTGTGGGTTTTGCTTGTACGCCCCCAAAATACAGGGGCTGCTTCAGGTGTGTAACTGGTGGGTGAAGTCGGTTGCCTGAGCATGAGATGAAGTATTGCTGTGCGCGGTACGCACTGGTCCAGTTTGATTTGATGAGAACTGGGTACCAGGATGTGCCGTAGGATGTAAATTGCACAGCAGAAAACAAGATGCAGAGAGAGACCAAGCTTTACTGGCTGGATGAAACGGAAGCATTTATCGTTCTATTTGAAAATAATTTTAGCCTGGGCTAAAGAATAAAACGCTTCAGCATATTTTTTTTTTTCCTTTCTTCCCAAACAAGTATCTGCTACCTGCTTTAGGGAGGACACTAAACCGGAGCCAACCCAAGGTTTCCCCGTGTGGTGGGTGAATTGAGGCGGGTGGATGCTGCTGCCGCGAGGGAGAGGATGGGGCTGGGAAGAGGATGGAGCACCGGGAGGTGCTGAGCCGTGTTCTGCCGGGGAAGATGGATGTGCAAGGAAATAGTGTCCCTGGGCTTCGGCACTACCATTTCACAATTACATTTTCTCTCTTTCACGGTGACAGTGGCAGCAGCCAGACTGGTTTTCCAGGGCTTAGGAATAGCTAAATGAGGCCAGAGGGAGCAGAGTTGTTTCTGCCGCAGCCTCACAAACTGCCTTCCCTGCGCAGCAGCCTTCTGCTCCGAGCCAGCCCTGTACACAACTGTCGCAGGAGTTTCATCTCCTTTCTTAGAGCGTAAACGCAGAGCAGCTCAGCTGCCCAAACTGAATCTTTTTTAGATCGCCCGGGTGTTGCAGAGGAAACCATGGCCCATTGTGTGCACTTGCTATTTCCATCAGTTCCAGCGCGCGCGCGAACCTGGTCGCTGTGGGATCTGTAACAAGCCTTGTGTTTTGCAGTGTTTCAGGTAGTGCTCAGATGTCCGGCTTCGAGCCGAGCCTTGCACGATCCCGACGCCACGGAGAGGGGCTGAGCTGAATAGTCACTGCCGGGCAGGGACCCGGCAGCCCCGAGATCTGAGCACTGCCTGAAAACACGGAGAGCTCAGCGGTGGCTCCGGAGGGACATCCTCGGTTTAGATCTGGGCAGAGAGAAGCAATTTCCCTATCAAAAAAAAAAAAAAAAAAAAGGAAAGAAAGAAAAAAAAAAAAAAAAAGGAAAGAAAAAGCGTTCTCTCCTGAGAGAGGGGAAGGCTTGCAGGGGCTGTGCTGCGGCCACGGAGCCCCCTGCAGCGCTGGTCTGGGAAAGCCCAAGTCCCACTTAGGGGTAATCAGCTCTTCTATCTTGGGAAATGATTTCTTTCCTGACTAATTATCCAGATGTGAAACGGCTGAATTAAATAAGGATTTGAACATGCTGTTTTTCCACTTTCATGAGATGGGAGTGTTCCTCTGTGTCTGCTCGTTGGGGTAGGCGGCAGTGGCGGGCTTTGGGTGGCCTGTTGGCTACGGGACATTTCTGTCTGAGCAGGAATCTCAGGGAAAAGGGACCAGTCTGCTGCTTGCAAGGCACATGAAAAGCAAAACCCCTGCAACTCTGAATGTGTGCTGTAGTCGTTCAAATTGTGTTTAGAAAGGCCATAATATCTTTGCCAAACACATTTGCAGTGTTGAAGCTGCTCATAATTACGACCTTCATGAATTTATAACACTGTATGTTCCAGCAATGGAAAAGGCTCCTACACTTGAGTGATGAGATTTTGATAAAATAGGATTTAAATATTCTATTACCAGAAATGTTATATTAAATGATGAGGAGGCATTCAAATACTGCCTGACTTCACCATGTGACTGCGAACTACATTATGCTTGGGTCAATTAGGCTATTTTAAACCCATGGCTTTCTTGCATTAATCCTTTTTACAGAAAGCTAGTGTTCCCCCTGAATTTCACCATTTCTCCCCCTAATACGTAGCACTGTCTCCTGTTAGCGGATCCAGCAGGCTCTGCTTTTTTTCCCTTCTTCTGTACTCCAGTAGAGCTGCAGAGCGTGGCTGTGGGGAATGGGCTTGGCCTTGGTCCAACTTGAGATGGGTTCCTCCAGACAGACTCCCAGCTCCTCCTTCAGTCTCCCTCCCATCTCCAGCTGCCCCAGGATCGAGTTGTCTCGTATCTGTCATAACCCGTCCCCAGCTCACACTTAGCACCGCGGGGCTCCAGTGTGCCTGGAGGCAGAGGATGGTGCTTTTGGGGGTGCATGGAGGTATTAATACAGCTGGACATCTGGGGGGGCTGCGGAGGGAGCAGCTGTGTCCATGGCTTGCAGCAGGTTGGTCGTCTCTCAAAGGGGAGGGTTCCGAGTATTCATTTCGTAAGGTGTGGCTAAAAGCTTGATGCAGATCAAATGGGAGCGTGCGGTAAGATAGAATGGGAATTTACTGCACCCTCACTGTTTGCACACAGACACTCCGTAAGGAGTATTTCACTCTGGAAGTGGAGTAAGCTGTCACCCACAGGGACGTTTCTGATGCTAATGTCACCCCTGGGAGAGCTAGCAGGAAATAGCCACGAAGCTGGAGGGACGGGAGGAGGGAGTTGGGATGCACCGATGTTCTGGATCAAGGTGGAGGAGAGGTTTGCCCCAGAATATATGGCTACGGTCCAGGTGATCAGTAAATCGTTACATTTAAGTTCACTAATATCTCCTACATCTGTGTGCTATTTTTTTTAATTATTTGATGGGCTTTTTCTTTTCTTTTTGTACTCTAGTGGTCTCTAAAGCAAAGCCAGTACACCCGTAAGTCGCTGGCACGCAATAATAATGCTTGTCAATCTTAGTGCGTTTTCATGACCAGCAGTTGACCTGGTCCCTCTCATATAGCAGGTGATTTCACTGGTTTGGTATTAAAACACACTCGCTGAGAAGGGATAAATCCTGTAATATTAAACTCTTAGTCAAATATTTTGAAATGTGCTGAGGCCACACAATTCTTCATCTTTTTTCATTTTTCAACAAGAAAAAAAACCTTCAAGACCTAAAAGATCACTCGGTGATCCTCCACTCCGTGATGCTGTATGGCACAGTTGGCGAGTGTACAAAGGCGTTGGATCAGAATCAAGCCAGAATTAAATTTAAGCTCAGGAAACTTTGTTCTCGGTTTTGATTCTCAAAGCTGCTAATCCTAAATTATCATGAGAAAACATGTAAAAAAGAGACATAAAGACATCAGAGTAGCTGAGCTTTCAAACGGAAAGTCAAGTCAGACCTGCTGTCTGCACCCTCTTCGCTTGTTAGAAGTGGGGCATTGTAATTGCATTACGATCAGGCATAATTCTGTTTACCTGAACCTGCGATTTCTTTATCCATTTGCAGAAGTCTTGAGAAAGCTATTTCTGTAAGCCATTGCAAGAGAACAAACAGGAAAACAGAACGAATAATCTACAAAAACTCTACACAAATCAATTCTTGGGGCAACCTATATTATTTCTGAATGTTTTCTCACATCTGTTCTTTGTAAGTGGTATTTCACGTAGCATGAATCCCAAAGACCATAACATCCCACAAAACTCGGGTTTTGATGCCAGAGTTGAAAAGCAGAAGCCTGTGGCTCACTAATGAAATCCAGACAAGCAAGCGGCAAGGAGGAAAGTGCAAATAATGCAAAAGTGTGAAAAAATTAGGGAACATTTATATTATTTTTTTGTACCTTTCATATTGACACCTCCAGTAATTGTCTGGGATGGGCTCTCGCTAGCTTATCTTTAAGGAACAGTTAAAGGTCATGCAATTTGGCCAGGTGAGATTAGCCATCTTTACAGGCTAAAAAAATCAATGGTCAGACAGCATCGTGGCTTGCATTTAGATATAACACATTCCAAATACATGTTTTAAACCAGCCATAATGCACAGTGCAAACTGATAATGAAAACTTCTTAGAGGTTTTTCCCATTCTTACAGGAATGACAAGAACGTTGAGTTCTCTGGTTGGCGGAATTGAGTCTGCCCGCGTGCGGTCGTTCAAGCAGCGTTCTTGCTTGTCTGTCACTGCTTCTAATGTAAACTCAAAAAGCATCCCATACAGCAAAAAAACCCTCTTAAATTACTAATCCTGGATTCTGTATATTTGTGTGTGTGTTCACGCGTAGACAACAGCACTAAATATTAGTTTTCGTCCCCATTAGCATCTCTGTGTGTAATTATTATTGTTTGTATTGCAGCAAACAACAAATGTCATCCCCGTTGCTAAAAATAAGGTTACCAGTAGGTCTCCTCAAAGTTCAAACATTTCATTAAATGGTTTTATGTTAGGTATGTAACTATGCTGGTGATAATATAGTGTAATGGGAATATAATAGAAGCTACAAATAACGCTTTATGACTGTTTTGTTCTCTGTACTGCTAGCCTAAATGGTTTCCCTTACAAGCCAAGCAGAAGGTATTTTATAACAGTGTCTTAAAACCTCCTAATTAGCAGCAGTTTTAAGATACACACTTCTTGGCAATCTTTTGGGGATCAATCGAGAATAACTGTAGCAGACTTTAAATCTTCTGCCTGGAAAGATTATCCTAATTCTCTTTCTAATTCCCTTGTCCCGAGGCGCTGTGACTGGAGATTTCCTAACAAAACCTTGCCATGCCGGCTTCCCCAGCGTGTAGAGCCACCATGTCCCGTGCGCCTCTTGCATGGGGTTTAACAAACCCGTTCTCTTATCGCACCCCAGAAGCTGTTGAAGCTCCATGTTCAACCACACAATTAAAACAAACCTGCACGATATGCGGTACTCCAGTTCATTTGCAATATGTTTTTCCCTCCAGAAAAAAGTCTCCACATGTATTCACATTCCATGGGGTCTTTTAACTCTGTGATTTATCACGTCTCCTCAAAATACATCATTAAGATGATCATATGCATTTACAGAGGCAGCAAAGCTGTGGATGGAACTCATTTGAGGATGACATTTTAGTCCCTGTGTTCTAAGGCAGTGTTTTGCCATGATTGAGTACTCGTGTGTATCAGTTATAGAGAAGTGTCATATTTGATGTCCTCGGTGTTTCTTTTCCTCCTTTCTGTGCTGATTGGTATAATTTATATGAATGTTTTAAACCCCTACTGTGTGTAGTCTACTTGGAATGCACATATAATTACCAGCCCATCTTCCAGCTTTGTTTGGCTATGTGGAAGTATTTTTAAATCTATTTTAGTTCTGCCAGTGGATATGCACCCACACACACACACTTTGGGTGCATGGTTACTTAGGCTTTATAACATCCTGTGCCTCCCTGATAAGGCCTTCTCAAGAAGTGAACAAAATGTCTTAAAGATAACAGTATTCTGAAGCACAATGTACAGAAGGGAAAGTTGTTTTTTATTCTTGCTAGGCTAGCAGTATGTCTCAAAGGAGACGGGCTAATTTGAATGGGATTCAGGTTTCTGTTGCTTAAGTTATCCTGTAGTTTCTGAAATGATGTTTTTAAGCTCCCTGGCAGCTACGTGTTCTCATCCCCATGAGCCGGTGAGCCATCCTTAGGAAAGAACAAATACTCCGTTTGGTCAAGATTCAGACAAGCTCATAGCCCATTACCTCTTTCGGGCTGCAGAGCTGGAGGAATATCTGCAAATGCATCACGTTGTGCAGCGAGTCGCTCCTCTAAAGCAAGCATCAAAATGTAAATAAAATACTACAGGCTTCATTTTTGACAGGGCCTCAAAGGCGCCCATTGGCTTCGGTAGGTTTGGTATCGGTGCATATTAATAATGTAATCTGGAGCTTGTATGCTGCAGGCTGTGCTTCCAAAACTCAGGGCCTGGTTGTGAAAATGGGATTCACGACGTGTAAACAGTCAGATCTCTTCAGCTTCTCCTACTTAAAAAAGGCTTAAAAAATAAGGAATTGGCGTCCTTCGGAATCTACTTGCTGCACTAGTTTGTAGAGGATCAATACACAAATGTCGGAGCTCAGGTTCTGTGTTTCAGGGTTACTCATTTTCTCAGCTGATAGTGCATCAGCCTTTAAGCCCCCCAGGTGGCTTTCACTGTTGCATAAACTGCCAAATTTGCATTTGTTTTGAAGAGTTTGTTTGCGCACAGAGGTTGCAAAAGCTTGAAAATCGAAGTGTAGCCACTGGTCTCTAGGTACTATGAATTCTGCAGTTTGTTATTCCACTATGGAGACTAATAACAAACCCGATCTCGTTCGCAGTGTAGTGAGCGGTTTCCACACAGACGCCGTGCCCGAGGAGCGCTGGCTGTGGCCGCCCCCTCTGCACCGCCCAGGGGGCTCCCCGGGCAGCGCGCTCCAGCCCCCGAGCCCTCCGGTGCTCTCTCCCCCTCTTCTTCCCCTGCCTTGGAAAGGCATTTGCCTTGGAAAGGCAACATCTGTCCTTCTGGCGCGGCTGGGAAGCGTGCACCTCTATGGAAACACGAGACAGATGAATGATCATGTCTTGGTGGTTCTGCACAAAGATGCAAAACAAATGTGAGCCATCAAGACCATCGAGTTGCTGTGGACGCTCCCTGGAGTACAGGTTCTCTAAAACCACGCAAAATCTGCTTGGCAGTTTGTGAAATATGTCATCTGGTTTCCATACGTTTCCTTTACAAATTCACAGCGATGTTGGAAAATTTAAAGTTGCTTCCCAGCGCGAAGGGCCCAGCTCCCCTGGTGAAATTCCCTTCCCAACATGGCTTAAATTTGCACTTTTCCCCCAATAAATTGAATGCTTTTTAATGGCGTGTGGGTCTGTGGACTGTCCTATCGCACATCGTAACGCCACTTGCTGTGGCGCGGGCACGTTGTACTTCGCTATATTGCATAGATAGCCGTCATGTTACGGGCAAGCCGTGGTCTGATTTTCACCCGGTGCTTGATTTTTATGACAAGTAAAACCATGTTAGGAGGGGAAAGCCGTGTTTTCCCTGCTGAAGCTCTGCCTTCCCGTGTTGTGTTTGCTGCGTTCTGGGATTAAACTGGAGTCACTGGTGACCTGAGACACCTCAGACACACGTGTTTATGCGGTTTTGACGTTCCCGTTGGTTACCTGCGGACGCAGACCGTCTGCTGCTTTTGGGTGGCAACGGATGCGGGCCCATTTGCGTTAGTGAAGAGGAGGGAATAAAATCCCAGGTCTGTTTGCCGGTCAGATACATCAGGTTGTATTACCTGATTTAGGATTACCTTGGGAAGAGCTTAGAGGACGTACAGTAATACACGTCCCCTTGATAATGTTTTCAAGCAACAGCCTGATGTAGCTCTGACCTGTGCAGCTGGGTTTGTGCTCCTGGGTGCCGGCGAGGCTGGAAGGTTCCTCAGATAACCCAGCGCTCCCTGTAATGGACCCCACCAGATCAGACGCCCCACGAGTGCTGTGTGGGGTGGGCAGAGGCTGGGGATGTGATAATGGGACATAATTTTCCTCCTTTTTTAATGGGGAAGTAGTCAGCATTACTTTAAATCCTCATTAGAATTCAGAGCCCTAACATCGCCAACGCTGTTTTAGGATTAGAATTTGTTAATTAATTTAATCCTCTACCCTTCTTCATCCTCGCGGATTCTGCAGCGGCAGATGGTAAATACTTAAGACTTCAGTAGGAAGAAAGGGTTAAAATCCCAAGGCCGGGATTAGATGGGATTGGAAAAAGTGCATGAACAATTCTCAGTGTCGCTCTTATGATTTCCCAGCTTCTTGGGAACAAAGCGCTGACGTGTGGCGCAGGCGGAGTCCCTGGCTATTAGCAGCAGTTAGTTACAGGAGGTAAGATTTGGGGCTGCAGGTCCCGAGCATGTCGCTGCAGTAACTTACTTGTTTGTTACAACTGTTTTCCAAAATCAAAGGATTGTTCCCTAATGTGTTGGTGAATAATGTGTTTATTATTCTTGTCTGCAGTAAAGGGCATCTCAGTGCCTGGAAAATCACTCATGTAATAAAACCACTGCCATTTTATCATTTTAATAGAAAAACAATTTTGTATAATGTTGAAAATATTACTCTCCAATATATGATGGTGGCAGTAACAACAGAAGACAGGCACTTTTATAGCACAAAATTATTACCTTGTTTAGATTATCAGATAAAATTTTTACCGTCGCATTAAAACGAAAACGAAATGAAGACCCATAAAACAAAGAAGGGCCCCGTCCAAGCAGAAGCGCTGGGAGGTTGGCCGCCAGCCTGCGTGGAGGGCGCTCGGCCAAGGAAGCCACGCTGAGAGGTCGCCAGCTGATTTTACATGGGGAGATTCGCCTGTCCGGTACGCTGCTGCCGACCGAGGATAACTTCCTGAAATGTTTTTAAGGTAAAAGGGAGGAATACGGGGGAAGCCTCAAGCTCTCTCCTGTTGCGTCTTTGGGAATAAGCATGAAAAAGTAAGGAGGATCAAGTCTTTTGAAATGTTCTTCCTATGTAACACTCAAACCCTTTGGGGGAGCGATGCAGCTCTCGCTGATTTGAATCAATACTAGAGCAACCTGTTAAAAAGGGGAATATGCCGTGAAACAACTGGGTTGCAGGAGAACAAGTCGGGCGTAGCACGTCCCTGGCTCCTGCAGCACCGCGGGGTTTGTCGCTTGGCCCTGGGTCTGCCAGGAACGGCTGCAAAATTCAAGAGGGGGTTGTCCCCTTGATCCCTCGTCTTCAGCCGCCACTAAGAGGAGGCGAGCGGGTGTCTGCCATGTGAATGGCCACTAACGCTGCAGCCTGCTCATTTAAAATCAAATTTGTGACTGCTTCTTGAAGGTCAGTGCAAATTAAATTGTTACTTGTGGTCCTAGAGATATAAGCCACCATTTTTAGTGTCGTTATTCTCTCTCACTGTACATTTTTCTCTCTTTTATTATTTGTATCACATTTGGTATCCGCTTTTGATAACTCCTATTAGGTTTGTCTGATGCTCATTAATATCTTTCCTACTGGCTCATAGAGGTTTTACACTGCAGTGTGCAGGTACAGGGAGATCTTTCTCCTTTATCATGTGGCTGTGACTGATTTCTTTCCCATGTCTTCTTCCTAATTTCTCCCTGCCACAGGATCGCCCAAGTGTATAGTCCGGTTCAGTATTGGACTAATGTTATGGTTTCACTCCATGAACTCATCTTAATGTTAATCTTAATCTGAGGATCCCATCATTTCTTACCCTTGAGGAATATCGTGCAATGCTCAGTCCCCAGGAGCAAAGTCCTTTTGGTTTTGAAATCCTGGCTTCTGCAGTTCAGTTCTCCATGTGCCACCTAGATGTTGGAAACATTTGAAGTCTAAAAACCACTGTTCATTTCTTTGGGCTGATATTCCCCGGTGGTTAGGATATCACAGTGAGCTCATCAGTCCAGTCAGGGTGGTATTTTGCGTCTGTAACCTGCAATAACATCAACGCTATAACGGGCAAAGTCCTAAATTGGGGCTTTATTAATAGTTCTCAGAAGAGCAGGACAGGTGAGTATTCCTTGCTGAAAGGCATTGGTGAGTTCAGTGCAATGTGATGCTCCCTGCTAACGATGTTTGGCATATCTCCCAGCACATCCCAATCAATGCAGAATAAGGTCTACCCAGGCGCTGGTGAGAGCTGCATATATAATGTATATGCAGATATATTCTGAATAAATCACCGTAAACAATGCTGAAACAGTGGGACAATTCATTACCAGAAATAAACTGGCAGGGACCTGCTGCAGAGGCATTGCCAGCTCTCCCCGGGTCAGAGCGCGGCGCCCCGTCTCCTCCATGGGAGCCTGCAGAAGGTACAGCAGCGCGGTAGCTCTGGGATGTAGTCAGCAAATGCAGAATAACGAAGCTCCTTTACCTGGTCAGAGCTCATTCGACCCTCAGGGCTCGTGGGAGGCAGGGCTGCGGGTGGCACCGTGGCCAGGCACGGCGACGCGTGGGGCAGCAGCGGGTGGAGGTGGCCGCGGTGGCGGCCAGCAGCCTGGCCAGCCTGCGAGCACAGGGCAGTGCCCCGCAGAGCGACCAGCCCCGGGCACAGGACCAGTACAGCTTCATTAGCGTGGCACTCTGCCCTGGCTAACGTACCCAAATTCTCAGCAGGACCAATTAGCGAGGGCAGGCTTGGATACACGGCTTCCAGTTCCGGCGCTGACTCGCTGTGCCCTGTAGTCGCCGCGTCCGGTGCTCCATGCTGAGTGGCCAAGCTGTGCCACTGCGCTACCTGACCCCTCAGTGTTCCCTTGAACGTGGCTTTTCCCAAAGACTGATTCCCTTTTCCTGTTGCACTTTTCCCGTTGCCGAGCCATCCCGCAAGGGCAGGGGGCAGTACAAACGCGGCCCGCCTTGCCCCAGCCGCAATTCCCGTCCGCGACCGTCCCAGCTGGCAGAGCAAGGCACAACGTGCCTATGCCAGTGGCAGTGGAACAATATAGCTTCTTATTTCTCGCCTCTTTTTTTTATCGCTTTGCTCTGCTAATTCCTTAAATTAGGTATTTTTCACTTGAAACGTTTCTTTCCGGCTTCCATCGGCATTTGTCAGATTCTTGGGGCAGAGGGCAAAACTCAGAACCCGCGTTGGGGAGTGCGGTTCCATTGATGTCGGCAGAAATTTGCCTGCTTACATCAGCCCAGAATTTAGCCCATGGTGGTTCTTTTGTAGCATCAGAAAGCTTTGTGTGCGTCTGAACTGAATGGCCATGCTGTAAGATCAGAGAGTGTCTGGGACAATTGGCATGTGGGTAATTGGTACGTTTCTCTAAGAGAAAATGGTTCATGATCCTTGTAAAGGAAAATAAAATAAAGTAATGTTATTCCCCACTGACATATTAAGTGAATTGATAGTGTTTGAAAAGGCAGGTATTAAATCTGGAAGCAGCAAGAGTGTTATGAAGTAGCTAGCAGTTTTATCCCAGCAATTTAAAATTCCTAGCGTTCGGCTCTCACTGATTTGAAAGTCACACGTTTATTTTAGATTGTAGCCATGAATTTCTTGGGAATTACCTGACATGAAAGCATGGAAGAGTCACTTGATACGAGCTGACAAGAAGATATCAAAGAAAACATCTTGATACACTTAATCCAGTTGTGAGTGACTTTATAAAAGTTTTTTCATCTGGCCATATTATTCATTAGTAGCATTTTGGCATTAGGAAAACCATTAAGTTAGATAAAAACTCTCGGCAGCCTGTAGGGCAATAATCTCAAGCATCCCTGGAGATCCGATTTCAGACTCCAGATGGATTAGGTCTATTGCTCTCCTTGGCTACGTAGTTTACTCATGAACGTGAACTGTCTGGCTCTCTCTTTCCTTGCTGGGCTGTTAATGTGAAAAATGTTACCTAAACATTGGCATGTCGGGGTAAGAAGCTGGTACCGAGAGAGCCTGCGCTACACGGGTCAGTGTATTGGAAGATAAGACTAAAGCTTTTTACCTTTGGAGTCTGTCTGTCCTGTTCTGCCTGTGTTTAACGGTCCCGGCTTCCGTGAGCACTCGAAATTCACCAGCTGATCTGTGCTTTGAACGAGTTCAGGTTGAAGGTGCGGAAGATGAAGCAAATAAGAAAGAAGCCCAGATGCATTTGGCACGATCTGACACCACCACTGGTCTGATGTAGATGACCAGATGTTTCGGGGCACAGGAGGTCTCCGGTTTGCTTTTGACTGTCCCGGAGTCCTGACGCGTTGTCAGAGCGCAGAGATGTTCTGGCTCTCGCTGCTGGGGAGCTGTCTCCTCCCTTTACTCCACCAGATGATTTGGAAACCGTGCCCCTATTCCCATGTGTGCGATACCCACGCCATCAAACACCAAGCTGTCAGAGCCAGCTGTTGCCCCCAGGAAAGGGCAGCGCAGCACGAGGGGAGGGGGCACAGCCTGCGCAAGCACCCACGGATTCTCCTGAGGGTGTGAGATGTTCTCCTGGGTTTCTCTAACGCTCCCCCAGGAGCAGATGCCATCCAGGGAATATAGTGCTTTATAGTCACAAAGAGCTGGTGCTCCCATATTCCGACCTAAACCAAGGCAGCGAGCTCTGTGCTGGCTCGGTGTCCTCTCCAGTAGGACGCTGGAGGAGCAGGATGGGGAGGTATGGACGTGTTTGCCTTCCCTCCCCTGAGAGAAGAAAAAAGGATTCTGGGTTGGGGTTGTTTTTGTGTTGGCTTTAGCTTTATGGTCGGCATCTGTCGCTGATGAGCAGTGGGAGCTCTGAAGTGCTGACCAGCTCTTTTCACAACTCTTTAAATAACCAGAAAGACACACAAAGTAATAAAAAGAGAAGAGGAGAGGAGAATCCATATTAAAAGCATTAATAACTCCAACAGAAGTCTTTATTTAAATAACGTTTCGAAGCTAACTGTCAAATGTTTGTTTATGGCGTGGGGTTTGTAACCTTTTTCTTTTCCCCTGAAGACCCAGGGGCTGAAGCACCAAGTCACAGAGGGCAGTTCTACATTCGAGAATTTTCCATTAAAATTCTCCGGAGGTGCTGGCACTCTTCTGTCACCGCTGTCACTGGAAACATTAAGACCCAGTAAGGATTCAATGGCTGGCACAATGGATGTTTATTCTTTTGCAAAACTTCTTGTGGGTGTGTTTCTCTGCCGGGACAAAGTAGGAATAGGATTGAACAGTCGGTGTTCTTCTCGACAGAGGTGGTGGATGTTTGTGTACCTTATACCCTTTTTTGAAACCAATTTTGTATCTGCAAAAATCTACGGCTTAACGAATGAGCAATCAGATGTTTCCAGAGTGCCTCCTAACTTGTTTCTTGTAAACAGAATTCTTTATTAAGTAAATAATTTTTAACAGCGTTTTCAAGGAAAACAAATTTGAATGACTCTGTGCTCTGGGTATGTGGCATCTCATAGACCTCACAGAACAAGTAAGTGTTTGGAAAGAATCTGCTCTGAAAAACACAAGAGCCTGTGACTTCGTAAGTGATAACTGTCTATTCTGTGTATCGTTCCAATTTCGTTGCTAAAACAGTATCTTTGTACGTGCGCCTTCGCAGCACGCCTGTCTCGGCAGTATCCGGGAACCCCATGAGAACCTAACATGGAAGTAGACTTTTCTTAATCAAATCCATCTACCCGTTTCCAAGGGACACAAACAATTTCCCCCATGCTTATTTTCATACTTTCACACATCATACACACAAAACCCATTTCTGCTAATTTCAGAATTATGACAGTTCACCCCTTCTTTCCTTCGCTCTACAGCAGCAGTGCAGTTTGAGTCACATCAGTAGCGTTCCCGCTGACCAAGATTATAGCTCAGCAGGAAAACAAGTCATTCCAAATTGTCTCCCGGCGTAGGCATTTCGGATCATTTTTATATTACAACTGAAAGGGGAAAAATCTTGGGTTTCAGACTTTTTTTGTGCTTTTGTCATGTGAAAAATGACAGGGCTTTTATTTTTACAATGAACATTACTTTTGGTTCTTTCTGCTGCTTTAGCAGTAGCAACTTTTAAGAAAAAAGAAATACTATGTTTTTAGTATGCTGTTATTACACATGCATCTGCGGATTAAAGGCTCCCTAGGTACCTATTGATACAATAGACCATAACGGCTCCTTTGGAGTCATGTCAAACTGTTATAATCAACCCTGTCAGTGATCCACAGATAATAGGACATGAAGAGGTACATGAACCATAGCTTTCGATCCCAGTGGTGGTTATGCGAAGCAGCGTGGAGGTATGTGCTCTTTGGCCAATGCTCCAGTCGCACACTCTGAGATGACCACCCAGGTGACCACTGAGCTGGAAAGTAATAAACAGCATCTCCCCTGGTTGAACATCGCGGTTTGAAATGGCGGCATAGCTGGAGAAAGAGCTCCCAGCAACTACTGCTGGGTTTTGCATTTGGACTTCTCAAAGGGTTTTTATGAAGGAAGGGTTTGCCTGGAAAGCCTTGGGCCTGGAGCCTTTGCTGGACAATGTTCTGCCACCTTTTCTGCCAGGAGACCTGGCAATCAGGGCTCTGGTAGCTAGATGTTTGTTAGATGTTTGCATTCTTCTCCTGGTGGTAATGGTGGTCTTGGGATCTTCATCCATTCATCAGAAAAAATGACATGTATGGGCAGATTTCTGGTACTTATTCTGATACCCTTTGAACAAAACGTCCTAGTGAATGTTGGTGTACGAAGGAACTAGACAAGATAGATCATTTAAACCCAAAATCTTCCTTCCTCCAACTATCACCTCAAATTTTCTCAGCTATTGTGTGATCAAGAAGGCCAGGACAGCCTCCGCTGCCATTTGAGTAGGGCACAAGCGACTTCAAGTGGGATTTATCTGTTTACCTGCTAAACCTCTTGAACGAATGAAAGCTGAGGACACGTAATGCCGGAGAGGGGAACAATATGGTGCTGCTGGTCCCTGCAAGCCTTTTAGAGTGCACTCTCCGTTTAGCTTCCTTAATAGGAGGAAAACTTATTTCTTCCACAGATTCGGTACTTAATTACACCAACTCTGGGAAGAACCTAATATTGCGAAGATCAGTAAAGTCTCAAGCCCCCAGTATTCAGGCCTGATTTTTCCCTTATAAAATCTAAAAGAAGAAATCCCTTTTATACCTCTTAGGCCTTAAGATTTGTGGGTTTTAATGGATGTCTGGCTGTCACATAAATACATAGCTTTAAAGACAATGAAATGTTCTAGGCAGTAAGAGAGAGGCTAGTTTAAAGAAAGTGCTTGTGTCATGATTTTGTATTCATCCCTCGGAGAAGATGATTAGGTCCTGTGAAGACAAAAGGACGAGTGATGTATTTGTAGGGAGGAATTAACCAGTAAGATTTTTCTAGGAAAAAAGGAAAAGCAAAATGTCCTCTCCTTAAAGAAAATAAATTTAAGTGTAGAGTGAAACTAAATTAGTGTATATATCTACACACGCACAAAATTGCAAAATTTTTTTCCTACTTAAGCTGGTAAAGGTCTTCTCTGGCTGTCAGCAGAGCTAATATACCTGTCTGTAGGCGTCTGGTACCCATGGCTGGCCGTGCTGCCGTTCTCAGGCTCTCTCCATGTTTGTGGGTAGCTTCGCTGGATTTGGACCATTTGAGATGTTTGATGTTTGTCTCGGGCAGAACAGTTTCAAAAAGTTTCTTCTGAAACAGTTCTTTCATCTCGTGCAATTAAGGTTAGACTGAAATGCATTTTCTCATTTTGATACTTGCTTGTTTTCTGTGTTACAGGCTATTCCAGAGCCCTTTGAAGTTGATGGAAATCTGTCCATTAACTTCAATAGACTCTAGTTTGTCCCTAATCAATAGTAATTTGATTAAAATAGCTCTGAGTGTTCTGGATCCCAGTGGGCGCTGCAGCTGTTCTTTAGGTTGCGATAGCCCCCAGCGTTTCTGTGCACAGTCAGTTCTGTTTGCCAGGGTGAGGGGAAGCGTAAGGAGACACGTGAATCTCACAGTTATCGCCATTCTTGCTACACCACGGTGGACAGGTTTGAGTTAAGTTAAACCCACGCGGTGTGATGTGAATTTGAGCGGCTGAATCCTCCCGCAGCCTGCTTTCTGCTTGCAGCGGGGTTGTCCTGGTACACCATGAGGAGGGATTGGATTTTCTTTGTTTTCCTGTTTGTTTTTTTTTTTCTTCCCTCCTCCCAGCCAACAGGGTTCGTAACGCTCCCTGGGACTGGTCCTCCTTTAGCAGGTTCGAGAAGTACACACGCCTAGAAAAAAAATAATAAAGTTTCATTGTATGAGTGTTCTTACTGCTCTGGAACATTCTTTGTGTTTAGACCATAATCCTTTAAAAATTTCAGGGTCTTTCCGTGTCTCTGCCCACCTTGAAAGAGCTTCTCCCCTGGAAGGTGGGGCTGGTCTCCCCTGGCAGAAGGGACGCCTGGGGTGTCTCATCCAACCTCCCCTCCAAGGCCGAGTCGCCGGCGCCGTGTCCCACTCGGCTGTGGCTTGGTCTGGCCACGTCCTGGCTCTCAGGACATCTTTCTGCCGCCCGCTCAAGTGGCCAGTGAAACCTTTCTATAGTGACATCCGAGGCTTTTTGAGGGAACTGGGATCAGGTGGTTGAAGCTGCTCTCGGTCTGACCTGTTGCTTATTCACCGCCCCCCTGAAGGCCAGAGCTGAAGTGCTGGTGTTTCTCGGGTCTCCAAGGGCGTCTTTTGCTCCTTGGGTGCTACCTGAATGAATGCTCACAGCCTCCCACTCCTCTTACCCCGTGCTGGTGCACCAACTTCTTTTCTCAGCTCCTGTGTCTTTTATCCTTGATATAGGAGTGAAAGGGAGGAAAAACAGCAATGGAGCTCTGCACTGAAATTGAAGTTCACAGTCTGACACAGATGTACAGAGTCTTCCAAATCAAAGAGAATTGATGAGCCTTGCACAGGCAGGTGCCGGGGCTCAACCACAACCTAAATAATCTTGAAATTAAGATCAGGGTCTGTCGCTGCAGTTGCTGCCATATGTAGCCCCTCCTCGGTTCTGGGTCCCACGCTGAGGCCGGGAGCTGGGTGCATGAAAGCCCCGACCTGCGGCGCGGTGGGAGCCCTGGATGCAGCAGGATCCAGGGCCTGCTTCTGCCAGGAAGGCAAATTGTGGAGTCCTGGGGACTCGGGATCAAAGAGCCGTGGAAATGACAAGTGTGGCATGTCACAGTGCACCCCCTGCTAGGTGATTCAGGGCGCAGCGTGGACAACCACACATGCCATCTCTTAATTAGAGGAAAAATCCTGTCGCCCAGTAGTGGCCTCGAACCAAAAGGGATGAGTGAAGGGGGGTGTCATCCTCCAAATAAAGAGATGGGCAAGAGCACAAACGCCTGGGAACAGGGCCATGGAGGGAATAAATAAGATGCCCTTCCACAGCAACTCTTTGTTAGTCCTATTAAAAATATATATAAAAATAAGCTGCGGCTATTATGCTCAACACAGCATTTTAAAAGTTCACATGGTTTTCAAGCATACCCCGCTAGGCACAAACTATGATTCATTTGGAATTTGCTAATTAATAATGGCATGGCATTGTCCCCTGCTGTTGCCCAACTTCTTGCTTGAGAGAACTTTTTCTTTTTAAAGAAAAAAAGAAAATATTTTCTCTTGGAACAGTAAGGTGCCTCTGTAGATACAAAGTCTGCCAAGACGGAACAGGAAGGGGGTGAAATGGGGGGGGATTTTCCCACTGAGTTCCTTTATCAGCGGTAGCACAGCCCGACTCTTTAGTAAGGTGAGGACCAGAAATAACACTGCGAGAAATGCAGCTCTTCTCTCATCCCCATCTTTAAGTAGTGGAAGCTGGGGAAGAGTAAATCGTCATTTAAACTCTGGATATTGCATCAGGCGAAATGAGTTTGCCTTTTTTCTCTCTATAAACTAATGGATGTGGAATCTTTCAAAAAGTAAACCAACTCCTCTTAATAAAGCTCTGCATATAGATATTTAGCAGCTAAGCACTAAATCCGTGGAACAGGGGGAAAGTGCAGAAGTAGTGGATTAATATATAAAAGGATGCTTTTTCCCCTTCAAAGCCTCCTTAAGTGCTGACTGATGGAATAAACCCTGAAAACTTTCTCTGTGCTAATTGTCATGTTCCTTGGCTTGCAGCCCATTTGCTGTCCATCATCCTCTGCAGTTTAAGAAGTTTCACATAAGAGCTTTCTTCTTCTGTTTACAGGCATGCCATGTAGCGTATTCTAAACCAGGGATAGTTCAGAGGGTCAGGAAATCTTCCTCCTGCTTCTTATTAAAAAGGAAAAAAAAAAGCCCTGAAGATTTAGAGTTTGAAGAAACATCATTCCCCCGCATACATCCAGCTTCTCAAAGGCACAAGAACCAACTTTGAGCTTTCCTAGAAATAAACATGAAGCGATATCCCACTCTAATCACCACAGAAATACTGGGTCAGCTTGTCAGCCAGTGGAAATCGGTGTAAAGCCACTGAACTCAAAGAGGCCATGCTGATTTACACTAGCTTGGAGAGCAAGGCAGGGCTTATAAAGCAGCCGCCTGATTTTGGTATGCGACAGACTGTTTTCTTTTAATTTTCTCTGATAAAAAAAAGATACTGTATGAAATAATAATGATCTGTTCCTTTTTACTATCACCTTTTGAGTACGGATGGGATTGATAGAGGAAGATGACCTGTAATTCCATCCCAATTAAAAGCTGAGAGTCAGCAGTTCACAATTCTTTCACTGGTGGATTATTTTCAACCCTCCCGGTTCCCACAGGGCCTATTCCCTGCGTCGTTATCAACTTTTTTAAATTGAGAGTATTATGAAGGCAATTTCCTGCCACCAGCGACTTTCACATCACTTTCTCAGGGCCCTGCAGCCTGAGAACAACCGCTACGGCTAAATCTGTTGGCGACAGAGGGCTGAGTGACCTGAATTACAAAAAAACCCAAAATGCTCAAAAAAAAATGTTCTATAAGAAATGGTTTTCCCTTACTCAGTGCTGCTGGCTGGAAAGTTCGTTGGGGACTGCTGTGTTTCAGGTCCACTCCTGCTGTCATCCGTCTCCAACAAGGCGTTAGGAAGAGGTGTGCACTGGATGGGGTGGATCTGTAAGACCCGAAGGGCGTATTTCTGACTTACAGCTGAGCTGTACAATCCGACACGACAGTGGATATAGTGAACGGGCCAAAGAGCACGAGAAAACACAGGAATGTTGGAAGAGCTGGGATTTCATCTGTGCTTACAAATAAGAAACCGGAGCCGGGTTTCCCAGCCTGGTTCCCGGAGGGCTGCCCGCGGGAGGGGGGACCAGGCTGGGTGCTGTGCGGAGAAGGGGTTCGTGATGCAACACCTTTGCTTTCAGTTTGCGTTAAGTAAAAATCCCTCCCAGGGCTCATATAGGGGCTACAAACGACCTGTGGCTGCACTATGGGAAGCCAGGGCCAGATTTTCTCTAGATTCATGGCAAAATCTGCTGCGAGCCTTAGAAATAATTTGACTTCAGTTTCAGGTGCTTTAGCAGGAGCTCAGTTGCTCTGAGGATCTGGCCCTGATTTGCTGGTGTTGAGTGTCTCGAAATGTGCCGTCGATGCCGTCACACGCACAGAGGAAATAACGTTTCCTTCCAGTGGGTTTTACCCCTGTAGCAGCGTGCGTTAGTTGTCGCTGTACTTGACTGAGAGTACAAGTGGCAGCACAAGTGCGGTTTGGGGTTGGTAATGCCCCTTTAAACAAAGCCCAGTGCGCAGATTTCTGCATTTCCTACTTTATTTGGTGTTCTCAGAGCTTGCTGATGGTCCTTACTCTCAGTATTGCCAGAGATATCTCTATTACACAGCTTGGAAAACAAGCGGAAGGTCGGATGGGTTCTCTATGCTTGCAGTCTTTCTCGATTTTACTCCTCCGGCTGCGATTGATAGACCCAGCGGTGCGGAACAAACACTGCTGCCGTAATTAACTGCTGCCTGGTAGATGTGCAGGTAACACGCAGCTCTGGGGTCGGCCGGGGGCGTTGGTGGCAAACCAGAAGTGCCCGTCACCGAAATAGAAAGGGGAGGTACAGATACGTGCCGTTCCCTCGCGTGGGTCGCCTCGTTGGAGGCATTGATACGCGTATTGGGGATCTCCGGGTAAGAAACGGAGTTAGACCCTGCCAGTTGCATTTACAGTACTTTGCTAATCTATTCTTTCAGACACCACAAATGGCGTATTTCATTGTGCTGCTTTATTGATCGAAGGAAAGATTCGATTTGACAGCAGTTTCAGAAAAGCCTTCAAGTTGTCCAAGATGTGGTAGAATTATTAACGACCCTAAGCTGACATATGGTAATTTAGCGTTTAATGTTTGCCGTGACACGCGGAGGAGTCGTCATGCCAAGTTACCAGCTGATGCCCAGAAGTTTATGAGTACATAAATAATAGCTGAAATAGTTTTCTGGAGCCATGTTTAGATTTAAACATCTAGCCTTTGATTCCCTGCGTGTTATAGTTAAACTTTCTTGGGCAGGGCGGCGGGGGCTGAAACCCCGCTGCACTACTCACTACAGTTGGAATAAATTAATAGGATTTTGCAGCTTTTTGCAGCTGTATTTGTACAACTTCATCTTGAAATAATTTTAATTTCTGTGCATAGGCTTATAATTTTTTCAAGCGCGTTACACAGTTGGCTGTACATAATTATGTCTTACAGCCATAAGCACTGACAATCTGCTTACCTAAACTATTCTGCTCGAAACTTGTCATTTAACTGATGGTGAAGGAATTGCATGTAATTCACCAGATCGGAAATTAAATTATCAATTAATAATACTGGGGGAAAAAAAAAAATTAACCAAGAAATTCAGTATGTCTGTCGGAGTGTCTGCAATTAAAAAGGCAGTGGAGCACTAGCATCCCAGATCAGGCTGGGCTCCACCAAGTCCCCCAAGCTGCGGGTCTGCGCAGAAATTCTGTGTCGGTGGTTCGCGCCTCCCACCCAGCGGGGGAGGGCTTGGGGAGGCAAACGGCAGCAGCAGCAAATTAATGTGTCCCCCCTGTAAATTATTAGTGGTAGGAACACTTCTCGTTGTGAGCATCTTGAGATCCTAGAAATGGCCTTTGGAGGGTTGATGGAGCCCCGGGCTGCCCTGCGGTGGGGGTCACCTGGGGGGTTGGGGCGGCGTGTGCAGCGTCCCCACACACAGCCCCTCTCACTGCGCCGGCGCTGGGGGGCTGGCGCGAGCTCGGCTGCAGGTACCCTTTCGGGATTGTGGCTGCTGACCCGCTCCTTCGGGCGTCTGCGCGTTGCACCTTCTGCCAAGAGGTGTCTAGCGAAGGCGGTCGTTGTTCGGCCTGTTTTCGAAGGGCAGGAGGTTTTGGTTGTGTCTGTGACTTCTGAGGACTCTTGCTGGCTTTGGGGGGTTAAATTCAAAACCAGAACATGCCATAAATGAAGGTGAGATGTAAAAAGACTCTAAAACATGTCAGAAATAACTGCCTTTTTTTTTTTTTTTAAATGTATGGTCCTCAAGCGGGCCCGTCTGCCTCTTGTGTTAAAGGAGTGGGGACGGGAAGCACGTCAGTGAGTCGCGTGAATAGGTCTAACGTGAATTCAAGACAAAGGGAGCAGGGGTCTCAGATCTAACCCGCACAGAGGTACAGTTAAGGAAAGAAAAGCTTGCCAAAAATTCGACCCTGTGAATTTGTTCCCAATGAGCCGAGTTCAGCTAGGTTTGAATTTTCCTTGAAGGCAGTCTCCCGTCCCTAGTGCAGGCAGCAGGTTTGCAGAAAGGAGGGGTGTTTGGGTCTGAGGACACCCTCAGCACCTCACGGGTGTCCTGCTCAGCTGCTCTTCCCTGTTGCAGAAGGAAGCGTGTGTGGCCATCCACGGGTAGAATTTGGCCTTCAGGGAAAGGCTATAGAGGATCCAATGTTTTGTCTGCGTAACGTGAGGATGAGTCCTAGGACTAAAATCATCTCACGCTGGCTTTGTTCAGTGGACAATAAATCGTAGAATCATCGAGTATCTCAAGTTGGAAGGGACCCACAAGGATCATCGAGTCTAGACCTGCACTGATGCCTGGTAGCGTTGCTCCTGTAGTGCATCGGCAGAACTTTTTTGTGCCCCCTCACAGTTGGTGTTTCCCTTTTCTGACCATTGAAGTAACTTCCGTACGTGCTGTGCCACGTAATCTACCCTAAAGAACAAACTAGTGGGTTTGCTTTTCCGATAATTAAACTTATTAGAGAGACTTTGAGAACTGCAGAGCTTTAAATCCTGCTCTAAAAGCATCCCAAAGTACTGTCTCAAACATGAGCCTCAGCAGATTTTGTTCTCCGAAATATACGCACTAGAGGGTTTTATTGTTGTTTCCTATTGTTAGCTATTTGCAGACAGGTCCAAAAGCTTAATTTTCTGCTGAGACCAGCATTCGCAATCATGCCACGGCATCACCTCTCCAAGATCAGTAATATCCGCAGGTGTCGTGCAAAATGTGAATTCAACCCGTGGCTATGTATGATTGGGAAAGCCAGAGCTCATTACAAAAGCAAAGGTCATACTAAGACCAGTTCTGTCCCTTGAGTCTGGGAAAAACTCCCTTCATGAGGACACAAGCGTGCGTGTTCCCCACTGAATGCTTTTTCCCTGTGTCCGAGCTCACTGTCCCACCGAGAGGAACCCTGCTCGTGTTCAGTTGCTGCCTGCCATTCTACAAAGATCGTTCTTCACTTGTTCTTCTGCTGTGCAGCTTAATTTTTAAACGCCATGGAGCAGATTTTCAGCTGAAATAAATTAGCATGCCTCTGTTTGAAGCCAGTGATTTATGCTAGCTGAGGGCTTCGGTCGTTAGTTACGGTGATCCGGTGGCTCCCGTGTGGGTCAGGATTTGCTGCCCTTGTTTATCTTCTGCACCGAGCACTCGGGTTTCCTGCTCGGGTTTACCCAGAAAGGTGCCGGGTTCTCTTTGCTGGTTGGTTTTGTGGCAGACGTGACTTAAGGCTTCAGGACAGACATACTTCAAAAAGAAATGAGGACAAAGTCCCGCCACCGTGATCTGTTTTTCTTGCCTCAGTCTTCACGTGGGCATAGCCATAGCGGAGAGCAGTGGGTCAGCTGCAAGAAGGCGCTGCAGGATGGTGCCCTGCGTAAGGGTAACAGTGCGTAGCCCTTCATAAATAGATTATGAAGGATGATCTTCTCTTGCCTGTCACGACTCCTCGAGCACAGGAATAAGAACAATGTGTTTTGAACTCTCGGAGGTATTTTCTTTGACCTTTTGTCAGGGAGCATCCCCTGCAGCAGAGCAGGGCTCGTGCATCTGGTTCCAATCCCAGGGAGTTAATATCAGCCACTTGCATCTTGCACAGTGTGAACCAGCCTCGGTTCTTCAGGGCCAAAATTCACCCGATAGGAGCATCTCCACTGGGATGCCTTCAGTCACCGCGCTGAAGGATCTGCTCTCTTGTAAGAGAGATAAGAAAAAGAGTAGTAAAACCGAGTTTTGTTCTTTCCGCTATCAATGTTCTGGCGGTGATAAGACGTTTGTCACGTGGTGATATTCTGCTGATCCATAATAATCTTCTCTTCCCATCAGAGCAGCTCTTCTCCCTCTCGCTCAGCTTGCTACGGTCTGAAGTGTTTCCACAGTGGAGTGCTTAAAAACGGAACCGGCTGCAAAAGGTCTGAAGAAAGGCACATGTTGCTCTAGAAACTACTCTGCCGTATCAATTACCATTAGATGTGGAAGATCCATTAGCGTTGGCCAGTTCCTGATACAGGCACATTAGCTTCTTGACCTTCATAACAGCAAGTAATGAAAATTGCTTAATTATTTAATCATGAAGACCACACAACAAATTGCAATTTACTGAGTTTTCCCTGGTGAAGACAGAGACCTGGCAGGGCTGCCATCGTCTCAGCCGCAGTCAGTCCCAAGTCACCGCTCGAAAACTTTGGCCCAACTGGCGAGTTCCGCAGAGAGCAGAGTGGCCCAGCAAATCCGGCAGACCTCGGTCGTCTTCTGTCCGGACAACTGATGCTAAAACATAAATTCTTTGCTGTTTCAGCAGGCAGGAAAGCAAAGTTTTAAAATGCAGCAGATCCTGGGCCTGGTTGCGCTGCTGCGTAACAGGTATCCTGTGCTGGTAGTGGCTCGTCCATCATGTATGAAATTCCATTTCCTAGGCAAAGGTATTGCTATTTTGCCTCTATCCCAAGCAGAATAATGGTAGTTTTGAAGTGGACCATGAGTCTGACAAGTTCATTTTCATCCCGTATGTATGCATGGGGTCATGCACAGTTACTGGCCAGAATCACGGACAGAAACTCTTCTTTCCCGCTGCATTACGGTCTCCTTGTTGAGTCTGATTTATATTCTCCTGTCCTCCATCTGCTCAATGTTACGTTTTCATCCAGGTAGAGGAGAAAAATCCTGGTAAACAATTCAAAAAACTTGGAAGGGAGAGAAGGAGTGAAGACTATCAAAGCTACTGGCGGGCATAGGACAAGCTTCGGAGAAATGTATCCACAGGGACTGATTGGCCTGAAGGGAGCTGCTGCGCTGGAGAACAGCCCTTGGACGCGGGGAGACACGGCAATGCCGAAGGACCTGGGAAATGCTGGAAGCTTTCAGCAGCGGAACGTGTGGTGAAGCGCCTCAGCCCAGGCGCTCAGGGTCGGCGCAGAGGAGCCCAGCTCCGGCGGGTGGGCAGCGGGGAGCCGCCGGGGGAGGCTCCTCTGCGGGCGGCAGAGCGCGAGGGGGCGCGCGTGGGGCTTCTCCTCTTCCGGGTTCCAAGGTTTTGCACTTCCATTTCTTTCCGTAATGCAGGCTGCGTCATCAGTTGCGTCAATAACTTAAATGACAGCTCTAATCTCTCTGGCATACAAGTTTTACTGTGATTTATCATCAAAATAAATACATTATAAATCACTTTGCACAGATTTCAACTGGAGCAGAGGAGGATTTAACCTGACGTGAGAGACATCCAGCCATTGGGACAAAGGGAGTGTTTTTATAGTGTGGCTTTGGATTTGTATTTTAAAGAGGAAGAAACTTAAACTCTTGCATAGTAGTAATGATAGTATCTAAATGCTGTTTGTATCTGCAGGAAGAATGGCATTCATCACAGTGAATCTCAACCATGGAAAAATTAGGTGTCTAGTCTTAAGCATAATCCTTGGTTCTCTCTCTACAATATGTGGAAAGAGAAAACCGCTTCTTCCAGGAAAATCGGTGCGTACTTAAGCGTTCAAGGCAGGAGGATGGATTTCAGTCTGGAAAGGCTTTCTTGTCTTCTGTTTATCTGCCTGTCTTAGACCACACACAAAGTTTTTAGAAAGTTCTGTATGAGATGAAACCAGTCCCCATTGAGGGAAGCAAGAAATCCACAATTACACATGTGCGTTTCCATCCTTTCTTTCTTTGCCAATAGAGATCTTTTCCTGCTTAAACTCGTTTGCAAATACTGCCACCACGGGAAAGTGAGCTCAGCCATGGTCGTTCTGTGCGGCAGTGGGTAAAGCCTTGCGGGCTGCTGTTTGGCCCCGCGTCGCGGTCAGGGGAGACGTTCCTGTTACTCATGGTATCTGCCCTTGCCGTGCCAAAGCACCTGCTTTGCAAGGTGCAGAGTAGATGGTTTTCCCTGAAGATGGCTGAGGCGTTTTAGAGGATTTTCTGGTTTGTTTTTTTTTTTTCTTTTTTCTTTTGGGATCATTGGTGAGTGTGATACAAGGGGACAGAGGTTCATAAATATCACCTTAACCTGGCTGGGTCTCCAAATCTGTCTTAATTTTTCTCTGTCCATTTGACTTTTGCATCTATTTATTGAAACCATATGCGATTCTTTTAGCAACACGCAGGAATTTGTTTGAAAATAGAGGGCTAGAGACGCGTCTCTTTACTGGCTTCTAAAACAACTGTGAAATAAGAGTTAAGAACTTTTATACAAATGAGTCTTAAACATATTGCAGATTCAGTTAAAAATAAATAAGTCGGTCCTTAGCAAGGATTTCAATAAGCAGTAAGAGTAGCTGAATTAAAATATTTCCACTAAAATTAATGAGCCAATCCTGGAATGCTTAGACTGACTCTTAAGTGTGCTCATTTGAAGACTTTGAATATGTTTGCCTGTCTGAATTTCTGTGGAGCATTTTGAATGCATGACAGATTATAGTCTTCAATTATTTTAATTTGGTTTTCTTAATGGGCAAAATAGCTAAGAGCTTAATAATAAAAGATACTTACTGCTTATCATTTACATTATTTTATGTGTTCATTAGTAATTATAATGGGTTTTATAAAACAAAAAAATCAAGTCTAAGTCTCCCCAGGTCATGTTAGTGCAAATGTTGCGTAGTATTCTGTGGGAGATTTGGGAAACTAAGTGTTTTTTGAAGAGCATTCTTAACTCCATACGTTATAGAACAAGTTGGACAACTTCAAAGGAAATTTATTTTCTGGTTTGCTCTGTGGGTAGAAAAGGCACCGGAGTATAGCTGGCCTGCTTTGCTTTCTCCAGATCCATTCCCAGGCACTCAGGTATCCCACCGCACGGTGATGGGCAGAACCCAGGCCACGGCGGGCTCAGTGAAATCCTCTGAGTAGAGTTGGTTAGGTACAGGAGTACTCGTTACAGCCCCGTCTGCTCTTCTGTGGGCTCACTTGTCCTTGTTTGCCCAGCCTTTCCTTACACACCCGGGTTCCTAGGCTTCCAGGCATTTCCTTTGCTGACACCGAAACAATCTCCATTGGGTCACTTTTTTCTAGCGATGTCGTGCTCCAAAAACTGTGTAATTTATGGACTCACAGGTGCCCTCCAATCTGCTGACTATACAGCTTTCCTTAGTCCGCATTGCCTCTGCTCCTGGCGCGGGAGGGTTACGCGGATCTCTGGTTCTTCTTGTCATCTGCAAGGATGAGGGGGCTCATAAATTCAGTACCCTGCAGCGAGAGATGGAAGTGCTAAAAGCACAAGAAGGATATGGATCAACAGGAGTAAAACAGGGTGATAAAATCCGGTACCTCAAAGGAGCTCATCAGCTGAAATTTTGCTTACCAGTAAAACTTGCAGGAACAGTTTAGCTGCCCAGTAAATCCTGATGGAGACGCACGAACCCTAAGATTTTGTCTGCAAAAGCGGGATGCAGTGCTGTGTCACAACCACAGGCTGCTTTCCAAGCCCGTCTGAATGCGAGATTGCTACGAAGGAGAAAGCAGCTCTGAAGGGCGTAGCTCTTTAGCATCTCAAGAGTTGCAATGTTCATTTTCACGCATTTTAGTTATTATATCAGAACCTGCAGTGGAAAATACCCATCTGTGAAATCGCAGTGATTTCTCCTGGTCCTGGGATTGCTCTATAGAAATGAGAGCAGAGCCAGGCTGGTTGCGAGTTGCGGACTTTGGCGGCAGCCCTTGTGCTCCGTTTGGGATGGAGCGTCAGTGCTCCCAGCTCAGGTGCCGCTGTGGCCCCCGGGGGGCCGGCAGGCTGCTGTGTCCTCGCCGGCCGCAGCCAGGCGGAGGTCTGGCAATGCGGGTTTGGTACCCGGCGCTGCTGCAGGGTCCCTCTGTGGCTTTGGTGCCCGGTCCCCCAGTTCCCAGAGGGTCCATTTGCATCTGTCAGCATGGGGGAGGATGCCCGGCACCCCAACATTCCTGTGGAGAGAATTTCACCTGCGTTCATGAGATTGAATAGGATCAGGGCATCCCATCTGCCACCGTAAACTGCCTTTTGATCGGGGGCATTTTCCATCACCAACATACAGCCCATCCCAGAGGAGTGTTTTAGGGAGTCAAAGCTGCTTTACAAGCAAATTCCTCTTACGACAGTCCTCAGCCGTCATCGTTCATCGTTCATCTTGCATCGTTCATCTTGCTCACATCATCCTATGCAGGGTTGTACCATGCCTGGCGCTGGAGAAGCTCAAAGCTCTGAGGGTTCTCTGAGTAAAAAATGCAGAAGTGCAGCTAAGGAAAACTATCCTTCTGCCATCTGTTCTGTGGTCCAGAACCTGCATAACTTTCGGCTGCATTATAAAAGGAAAGAGAAATGAAAAAAAAAATTCATGTGTATGTTCTCCAGTCAGAAGATTATCATACGGATATGTTATCATCTTCTCGCTTCCCAGGCATAAATGAATGAAAAAGCAACTCTTTCCTGAGCCATTAAATTCCGCCAACCAGTAATTTTTTTCTCCAGATCTAGTGAGCTCCTTGGGAATAGAGGTTTTTTCATTATTATTATTATTATTATTATTATGGTAAACTGCTCCAGGAATGGTTTCAACAAAAGAAGTAAACCTTACATTGTATTCAGATAATGTTCTTAACTTCTCAACAAGATTTACTAAATTGCACCCTGGGAATTATGCAAATGAAGCCTTTGGTCAAAATGTTACTGGATTACTGTAAAAAAAAAAATCTATCTTTTTTTTTTTTTTAAATCTCATTAAGATTGCTAAAATTACATGTTCCAATATAAAAAGCATGTGCCTTTGTGCGATGAATATCTCCCTGGTAGTAATACGTACTATGCTTCATTGTCAACGGGCTTTGCAACTTTCTGTGACAAGTGCTACTCCTTACGTGATATTTTTTTCCTGAACACTTCATGTCCCTGTGTTCTTACTGGAAATGGAATTAAATACAGGTAACAGGCAAGCCATTGTTGGATGGTGGCAATTAACAACAAATAATGAGTCATTGCTGAAGATCTGCAACATGTTTTCCCCTGTCTTTGTTTTGCTCGATGCAGTACAATTAGCTCATGGATTTTTCTTAGTATAATTGGGTAACTCATGTGCGTCTTATGATATATTTCATCTCCTAGATCTGCAATGATTTACATACAGACAGCTTAGACCCTATTAATGCTAATAAGTGCTGCAAGGACATCCTATAGCATACACTTTATTAAACTGTACATAGCTTTCTTAGAGAGCTTCTGTTTATCTGCATTTCCTGAAAATAAAATATAGCGCCGTTAGCACTGAATATTTAAATCCAGCCTCCTTTTCCCTGTTTCTGGCTCTCTCTATGCATTTCTAATGCTTCTCTCACAACGGGATCTGGGCACTCTGTGCAACAGGAAATAGAGCAGGAAAACATCCACGAAGAACTAAGAGACTCTCCCCTTCCGTGATTCAGGTTAGAATCGCTGCCGTTGTGGTTCCTCGGAGGGACCCTGGTTTGCTGTTCGGGGCTTTGCTTGAGCTACAGCCGCCGTTGGGCCGAGCTGGAGACAGGGACAGGGACACCCTCCCGGCTCCGTGCTTCTGGCCGCAGAGAGGCAGGAAAAGTGCAGATATCTTGGGTTTGCGTTTTGGGTTTGGTTTTTTTTGTCTTCCGCCTTTGTTAAAGAAAACCTTTAAGGGTGAAGGGCTGGTTTGATCCTGACACCTTACAGGTCCTTTGGAGCTGTGCAGGCACACGCTGATAGAGGCAGACACGCAACTGTGCGTCCCACGTTACCCTGTTTAATTTCTAAACGGGAACCCCACGCCGTCTCGAAGGTAGAGGCCCAGCCACGGCTTCCTCCATTTTCACTTACCTGAAGCCCAGCTGTAAACGTGTACGTAGTGGGTTGGAGCTTGAACTCCCTGACTCGAGCTAGACGTTTGCACAGATGTTCACATAAATTCAATTTTCAGCCCTTTCCGCCTGGCGGGGTGAGAGCTGACTTTCTAAAAATGGGGACTGGGGGCTTCAGTTATTGAACTGTTAAGTCAGTTGCTGTCATTAAAACCACAGTTGCGCAAACAAAGCTTGATTTTAATATACTCCTTCTCACCCATGGATTTGCTAATGAAAGTTGGATTTATACCTGTCTACTCGGGTGGCTATTACAAATACCCACTGGGCACACAAAACCCCCTCTAAACCTTTGTGTGCAGCGTGAGGACACTTTCACAATGTCCCCGGTACCTCTTTTAAGTGGTTATGCCCGTGTCAGTCCAATCAGTTTTCCTTGGTACTAATAGCCTAAACAAGCAGTGAATCCTGTAGAGAAAAGACAGATGAAACTGTCTCTCTTCCCTGACCTTCAGCTCCAGCAGTGGAGGTGCAGCACGAATCAATCCTGGCAGTGTCTCGTAATAACTGACATTATTAGCCGTTAACGGGAGCAGACTATTTGGTGGAGGCAGTACAAAGAAAATAGTGTACAAACTTGGTAATGATCTGGACAAAGGCATCAGAGGAGATTCGCGGAGCCAGGGGATCTGATGTTATTCTGCACTGACGCATTCGGCTTCTTGTCCGCCTCCCGCCGCGGGAGAGGAGGGGACGGCGGTAGGTCGCGTGCGGGAGGAGCGCGAGAGCAGCCCACAGCCCCAGCCCGGTTCCTTCGCCTGACCAGCAAAGCCTCCTCTGCCCTGGGAATCCACCGTCGCTCCCCAAACCGGGGCGGTTTTGGGGGTGCGGGGCCTCCTGCATCCCACTGAGCCCACTCAGGCTCTTCCGAGCGTGCGGCTGCCGGAGCGGAGATGCTGACATGCACTCAGCTACGAGATTTCTATTATCTACCCACTACTTTGTTGTATTCATAGACCTGTTAGAGAAAAATTTATGCACGTCGCTTTTACACTGCCAAGACAGTTTGCGATGGTGCGGGGGGTGGTAATTTATTTGTACCTTGCACTTTCTTTCAGGAATAGTCATGCTGTTGCAAGAACTTCTTTCAGCATTTGATCAGAAAATTTAATTTGGGTTTAAAGAGATAGTCAGGGTTGCTAGGACAACATATTAACCTCCCTTCTTTATTTTCTCAGCTCTGTATCCAAGGTTCATGTAGCTCCTCTTGCTGTATTCGGTTTGCGGTGCTGTTCTCGGGGTATGGGTGGGAAGGTGTTTCAAAAGCAACGTGCCAAACGCACCTTTCCTCACCAAACAGGCACAGGGAATGGTAACGTCCCAGCGGGCGTTCCCGGCCTCCCCTTGTCGAGCCGGCAGGGCTGGAGAAAGAGGGACCAAACAGTCCCCTTCTCCAAATTCGATGGGAATATCTGTGTGCACAGTCACAGGGACCCAGGACGTGACGGGGGAGCCTGCAGACACCGTTTTCAGAAGTGATTAATGGCTGGGAGGCTGCGGGTACGGCTGAACGATTTGGACACTTTAAGGAGCCGAAGGTTTCAATAACATGGAAACAGCATTTTTTTGTGCATATAGATTCTTCCGCATCTAAGGCAAAAAGTCAGAATTTCAATGATTCCTAGAGAATTGTCATGAATAAAAGAGGAGAAAAATAGCTGAAAATATGTGGAATACGCTTTTCCTGGCTTTTCCCCAAACCTTTGGCGTACAGCTCCCCTGTCAAAATTGACAGCAGTAGTACATTTATGCAGCTTTCAGGCTCAGATCTTTAAAGTTGTTTAAACATCCGTATGGCTTTTGTCCAAAACTTATCGATTGCTGTCTTTGTTATTCCATCCAGATTCGTTCCGATAAGGACAAAGAGATCCATATCAGATACAGCATCACTGGAGTGGGAGCCGACCAGCCACCGATGGAAGTCTTCAGCATTGACCCCGTGTCCGGCAGGATGTATGTGACTCGCCCGATGGACAGGGAAGAGAGAGCTTCCTACCATGTAAGCATAACACATTTTGAGGCTTATCGAGGTTCACAAGCTCAAAGCAAAACTGTACCAGAATCGCTGGGCTCAAGAAGGGACGTGCAGCTTGGAGAAGACCCGGGGCTTTTTGTTCAAAATCAGAGCCCAGGTCCCAGTTTGGGCTGGTCCTGGTCTCAGTGGGGACCGAGGGGCTGCACAGAGGTGCTCGGGCTCGCCTCGGAGCGCGAGTCTCTGCCGGAGCAATCGTGTGTGTGCACGGAGAGGCTGCCTTGGTGCCCGCTGTCCTTTAGTGTAACCCGCCCTTGCTACATCAGCCACACCGATGCAGAGCATCATTAAACCGATGTCCTTTTCGGACCCAAAGTCAGAGTCATTTGTTTAGAGTGGTGCGACTTCACGCTGCTTATTAAATCCCTGCAAATTTATGTGCGGACTGAACCCCCCAAAACCATGAGAAGCCAATCGCTACATTAGCACGTCTTGGGAAATTACTAATTTAAGAATCATTACCGCAGCTAAACATGCAATAATTGGTATAGTCGTTTTTCATTTTAAATCACTAGGAGATGTTCAGGCAGTATGATGGGGGGGTGTCAGATAGGTTTTTAAATATGCAGATAGGCTAATATTAAATATGAGGAAATTAATTAAGATTAATTACACTCAAAAGCGATGCCTCACACTATCCTAGTTCATAAAATGCTCTACCTGCAGAATACTTAGTGTGTAATTGGCCATTATGTTTTGATATAAATCCTAGCCCCGGTATTGCGCAGCGTAATTGCACAGCAGCTACAGTCCCACAAATTGCTGAAAAAATGTGTTGCACCTTGCACGATAGCCCTGCAAAATTTCAAACACTTCGTGCCTCTACGCGTTACTTCTCTGCTGGAGTGGTTGCGAAAGGTTGTTCCGTGGATTGCTTTGTATCAGCATTAGCCGCATCTGTCGGCACCGTAATAGCCGTTCCCGGGGATGCGGTAATGTCAGTGGAACGGTACGGGTCACTTCCACTGACACCATATTCCAAACTGCGCCGTCGGAGATGCACATTCTGTCAGCTTTATCAGGTATCCAGTTAACCATGTTGACACAGCTTCTGGACTGGGGTGGAAGGATAAAGAAAATAGATTACCTCTTTAGTTGGGTGGAAAAAGAGATTTCCCCTGGGTAAAAGAAGATCTGAAGGAAAATTATTTTATCCTCCGTGAACAAGAACAATTATTTTGTTTGTTGTGCCTAGGAAAACATGAAGAGCGGTGGTTTTGAAAAAGGCATATTTGAGAGACGGTGTGTGTCATCTCAGCCCTGATGGTATTGTTTCAGCGGTGCCAGGTTATCACAGTGTAGTCAATAATACAATACACAACGCTCTGGGTGGAGCCACTGTGGTGTCTACTATCAGAGACTCTCAGTCAGAACCGTAAGATGAAAGCGATTTTGTCCTCCGTAATAACAAATCACGTGCCCCCTCCTAATGAACCTAACCTGCCGGTCACCGTGAATTCGGAAAACTGAATTCTCACCTTGGCAAAGGTGAGGGGGTAGGTCTGCCTCGTACGCCCCGCAGGATTTCCAGCCCTGTCTGCTCCTTACGGAAACCTTGAACTAGTGACATCCACATGTAAATGAGCGTATTCACACTCTGAAGGTTACAGGAAGATGTAGTTTATAGAGAGTGAATAACTGAGAAGGTTGTTACAAGACCTTATAGACAGGAATAGCGAGTGATAGAAAACCTTTGTTAGCAGAACAGCAGAAGGGGACGGAGAACACTTTAAGTCATGGCTGTAAACAACCTTTGGATCCTTCGGCCTCAATAGCAATGGACTGGTGATGTATTGAACCATCAATTGTTCATTTAAAAACCCTTTACAAAGCATTTATAAATACACCATGTACAAGGCAATGACCCAAACACTAGTGCAGACGCTTACAGTAGGAATGGGCAATCCTAGAAACTGGAAAAAATGAGGCCAGCTTCCTGAAGAAAAACAGAGTGCAAAGTCTCGGCTGTTGCAAGTTTCAGGGAAGTCGATGAATTTGTGCCGCTTCATGTAGCCGTGTCTCCAATTGAAAGGAATGACAGGCTTGGAGCCAGGCTTATTCCGAGTGCTGGAAAAGCCGTGGCTGCGGCATGGGCTTGGATCTGAACCGTTGAGCTTGGCCACCTTCGCATGGGTCTGACACCTGCTGTAGAGTTTTCCTTCGCTCAGCTTAGTAGCTTAACTCTTCAGCTGGGGTCAGGGGTGTCGGTGGAGCTGGAAGGCACCATCCCTGGTCTCTGGGCTTTTTCACCCAGGAGGACGTGGGCGTCTTGTCCGATACGGGTGTGCTGCATTCTACAGGGGTGCGTTTATACAGCGTCAGGTTTGCTGCAGTCCTAAACAGAACGAAGTCTTTGCAGCATCTCTGTCACTGTTGAGTGTTGTCCTTGCTGCTTTCATTCCCAGGTAATCTAAAAACTAATTATAAAAAAATAATAATAATTTGCAAGTGTTGTGAGGCTACATATGAAGAGTTCTGTTTCATTAACTCCCACATTTTCAACACATATTTTCTTATGCATAATTATCTGTATTGCTTCAGGACTACCATTTTTAAAATACTAGTGTTTTAACTCTCCCCGCATTTAGCAAGCCATTTGTCTGATGAAATCTACCTTTTTCCCTAAGGTGAAACAGATTTTTTTCTAATTAGATGGGGAGTTCGGCAGCAGAACTTCCCCTGTTTTCAAGATCATTCTTGAACTCCTCGGGAGGATGGTTCCGAGCCCGATGTGTGCGGAGGCGTCTGTGCCCCCGGGGCCCACCGTGTCTGCCCAGGTGCCGGGTGCGCTGGCGTGCCTGCGTTAGCCTCCCAGCACGACGGGAATGGTAGCCATCGCAAGTTCAGCTGCATTTTGGCCTCATCTGTTTTCTCGTCTGCGCTACAAACCAGTGTGCAAACTCTCCGGGGGCCTTGCAGACATTCCAGACGCAGAGTCAGCTGCAAATACGAGCAGGGAAAAAAGAGAAGGGCTTTGCAGACGCTTAGCCAACCCCCCGTTGCGGTGCAGGACCGGACGTGTGGCGCTGGAGGATGCGGTGGGAGCCACCCTTGGTCCTGGGTGCCCGTGTCTGGGGACGAGCCTGGGGGCCGCAGCTCGTCCCCTCCCTGCCGCCCTCTCACCGCGACAGACCTGTGTGGCTTCATCTCCCCTTGCAGACAGCCCTTAATGTTTACTGCATGCTAAAGACGTTTCAGCAGGTACTTATATTTAATATGCATGAGTTCTCTTGGCCTTATTTAACTGTGCTCCCGAAGTCCCGTCTGTACTGCCGGCAGAATTAGCCACTCTGAACGTCTTTTCTGACCCAGACGCCGGTTTCACATCAAGTTGCAGTTAGGCCTGGCAAGTACAAGGGATTGTAAATCGGCAGGTTAATTTTCCAAGACGTTTTTCAAGCTCTGTTTTCAAAAGACATCAACGTAAGCGTGTCGGTAAGTAGTCATGGCTTATGATGCTCAAGTCATGTGCGTTATGGGGAAACTTTGAAGCAAGTCCTAACCCAGTCCCAGACACCGTGTGTGCCCTCAGCATCAGACTGAGGAAATGCTGTCTCGAAATGGCTGGAGCAGACCAGGTGGGTGATAGTCTGCAGAGGTCTCCTTGAAGTGCAAGGAGACAAAAAAAATTACTGGAAATTAAGGGATACAAAAGCTAATTCCAGTATTCGGAACCAAGTTCTAGTGAGTAATGCCAGCCATTTGTGTCACAATACTCTAATTTGAACTTTTAATCACAATTAAGCATGCACAAATTAGGCATGACATTGTATGCTTATTGCATAAAGGCTCTGTCACTGATTGATAATGTATATTTGTATTAGTGGTATTAGTGCATAAGTAATATTCATATTTAACACAATTCACTGTGTTGACTTTGACTAACTACCTTCAGATACCACCAGCCTCCAGTGTAATCAATAATCATGATACTGAATCATTTGTATGCCAACAGCTACATTTACACTGGAAACTGTCAGTAGAAAAACCTCAGAGACCTGTGGTAGCTGCTACGGAATATGATAGCAATGATTGTCATACTTTTAAACAATATTTGTTAAAGAATATCGAGCCAGCTCTTTGGCTGGTGTACAGCAGAGCGATACACCGGCTAGAGATTAGCCCAGTACCTGTATTAATTTTTCAGAATCCTCTGCAAGGTATTTTATTTGATATTATTTGTTCCTTCTCTACTCCTGTCACGTTCTCCCTCTTGGGGACAATGTAAGTATTTCAAGCCAACTTTATAAATGTTTCTTAACTCTGTCTCCAGTAGCCACCAGCTCCCATTTGGATACTCACGCACGACCTGTGCCTGGCCTGTGTCCTGGGGCCCAGGCTGTGCTCACCAGCCTTTTCCCTGGAGGTCTTTCCAGCTCTAAACGACGTGTGTGTCTGACGGAACACAGCCGTCACCTTTTGTGCCTTGCCCTGTGCCGCAAAGCACTTGCATGCGTCTGCTTCCCATCCCGTCCACGGCTCTACCACCAGAACAGCCGCCTGGTCACAGGAGGGAGCAGCCTGAGCTGCGGAGACTCGAACTGCGCCTCGCAGAAATGAGCCCTGTCTCCGCATCTGAAGAACGACTCCAGAACAAAGTGTCTTGTCCGGCCTGAGGGTGCCTCGTTAATACAAAGAGTTGGGCAGGAGAACAGGGAGAAGATGAATGAAGGAAGGGAAATGTAGTATCTGATCAGCCTTGGAGATACAACTAGTTTCCCGTGGGACAGATTGCCCCACTGGAGTCCCTCCTTCCTTTGCTCTCTCCGCTGGGAATGGTGTCTAACGAGGAAGAGCTCCTGTTGAGCTGAGTTGAGATTCAACCCTCTGGCTCAAGCCTCTCTTCTCCCTCTGCTGCGGTTGGCACCGACCCCAGGGGAGCAACGTGTTGTGGAAGGATACGGAGGCGTTAGCACACGAGAATTGTTGAAAGAATACAAATAGAGAAAATTCATGCAAGCAGGCACAAGAGGGGAAAAAGAAGAAAACTTCGTTGAAGTCAGGTGAAAAAGGCGCAGGAGAGAGAAGAGGGTGTGCAGAAAGGGCAGCAGTAACGGCCGCACCGGGGAGCAGAAGAGCGGCTATGGACACCCAGACAGATACCAGCACGGCCCAGGCACAGGGTCTGCTGCGCTGGGCTCGGGGAGCGGGTGCCGTCCTCCTGGCTGCCCGAAAGCCGATAGTCCGGGCACCAGTGCCCGTGTCCCCAGGCAGTGTCCTCCCTCCCGTAGCTCAGGGCCAAGTGTCAGCACCCGTAGGCTGGCGCTGGGCTGAGGACAGAGGTGACGCTTGTGCACGTCACCGCGGGTTTGATGAGATTCCTGCAGTCTTGCTTATTGAATCTTTTTTTCCTTGAGTGCAGGCGGTGACGCGTTTGTGGGTACATGGGCTTAGTGAGTGCAACAAGCAGATAGACCTGCATTGCTGAAAAATCCCTTACTCCTGGAGATGTCAAACAAAAGCTATCAAATGTAATTAAAAATTTGCAGGGGGAGAGTCAGATCTGAGGGGGAAGATACCAGCTTCGCTCTCTGCTTTATCTCTGAGTGGAACCGTTTCCGCTGCTGGAAATACAGCAGGAGAGAGCCCAGTGCTGCCTCAGTTTGAAGATAATAACTTTAATTTTAGTTCCGAATTACTTTTTTTTTCAAAGGCAGTCTGACCTCTGACTGGTAAAGTTATTGAATTGCGACATCTGACGTGACGAAGGAGAGCTCAACAGGTGGGAGCCCAAGCAGTTTGTGTGCGGGCAAGAAATGCAGATATTAGGAGCGTTACAAGTCACGAAGTACAGACGGTACATCCTGTATTGGAAACGAAGCCGGACTTCCTCAGTCTTTAAGGAAAAAGTGCTGCTTAACTTCCTTTAAAAGAAATGTTTTTCTCCCAGCTCATTTCACATGGCAGTTTGTTCTCTTTGCTTGATTAAATGTTACTGCAGCCCTCTCTAATAGCGCGCGGTTCCTTTTGTTCAGCTCTGGGCTTCTGAGCACTGTACATGAAGGAGAAAGTTGCGTCAGTCACAGCCCAGCCAGGGCGAAGGGCAGAAACCAGCGCTAATGCAATTAGCACGTGTGTTTGTCACGCACCAGAGGAGCTGGAGACCTCCTTGGCGGAGGAGCTGGACCCTCGGCAGCCCAGGGAGCGGTGGGGAGGGACCAGAGGCCTCCATCCCTCCGCAGGCATGGGCTGGTGTCCCCCAGCCCCGCTCTCCCAGCCAGCCCTCGCACCGCACTGACCTCCTGGGAAGTCTCCATCCATCACCCCACCAGCCCCCGCGGGATGTCCCATGCCATCGCGGCGGTTCAGCGATGCTCACGGGTGCCAAAATGAAGGGGGATGGCAAAGGGAACGTGTGGCACCAGCACCCAGGTGATGCCCCTGCGCTGCCCACCATCGCCCAGGCCCGGCAGCCCCGTCCACACTTGTCTGGGTTTTCCTCCGAAGCCGACGTTCCGCACACACACCACTTAGAGTAGCCACCTGTTCCCTTTAATGAGAAAGCTATCCATTTTTTTCACCTGATTACTGATTGTTCCAGACTATTGTTGATTGCTTCGTTTTATTAATTACTCATTTTGACATGCTGTATCTGTCCCTTTTGTTCAGAAAGCAGATGCTCTTGTTTTCGAGCATTATTACTGATGGTTATTGCTAATAAGATAAAGCCGCAGTTCCAGTTTAGCTGAGGACTTAACACTGTGGCTCTGGTTGTTGTAATGCTTCATCACTGGAGATTTTAGTCAAGCCTGAGAAAAATATTTCATTCTTAGTGCCACAGGGCTTCCCATCGTTTGAAGGAAAGGGACTTTTTTTACGTCTTTCGGTGCATAGAGCAATGGCATCAGGAACTGTTGCTCTTCCTGGAGACCGTGATTAAACAAAGAGTAAACAATACTGATGTCATTCTGAAATCTCTTCACTTATTAATCCCTGTTATTCTGGGTATGAAAGGCTGCAGGTTCCCATAAGAAACCTCTCAAGTCAAACTCATTTCCTCACTCTGTTTGGAACTGAGCAAAATTTGCTTTTCAGACAAGGTTCAGCACATCATAAAAATTGAAATATAGTGGTCTATTAGCAATGAAGGAGATAGCATCACTACAGCAGAGTTAAAGTGTTTCCACTGACAATTGCTATTTTAAAATATTATTTCAATATTATGTTAAGCCTTGAAAAAGTGTCTGTGTGTAGATTCTAGATGGAAACCACGTCACTGCTTTCTGCTGGAATTAGATACTTGCTCGGTTCAATTCTGAGAAAGTATTTATGAGGTAAAGTCAGTCCTTACAAAACATGGTCTCTCATTCTGCAACAAATCCCATTGCTGATACTGTGCTTTCATTGTGCTTATTCCCAGCTCCGGGCTCATGCGGTGGATATGAATGGAAACAAGGTGGAGAATCCTATTGACCTTTACATCTATGTGATTGATATGAATGACAACAGACCGGAGTTTATAAACCAAGTCTATAATGGATCTGTTGATGAAGGCTCTAAACCAGGTACAGTTGAAAAAAGTCTTAAAGTTCTCACTAGCTTCCAAACATTGATCCGGCATGGTGGCTTTGCCCCCCCTTGAAACAGAGCGAACGTAGGAGAGGTTTGTTGTTGCTGGTTCTTTGCTGAAGAGCAATGGAGGGGAGAACAGTCTCGCTGGGATCTCATTCTCTGGCCCCAGGGAAAGCACAGGCTTGGGTTAGAGGGAACCTAGATCCTGATGGTCGCTTCCTAGGGCTGGAACTTGTAAAAGCACCAGTTTTGTGGAGTAGCTCTCTATATTGCCGTTCTCGTACGCTCGTTACAGATGTACAGGGCTGTTATTGTATCTGCAGAGTACTGAAAGCCAACCTGGCAGTGGCCTCTCGCTGACCCTCTGCTGAAATCTGAATTATCTGCCTCCTTGATATTTAATCCAGCCATTGGCAAACTCAATACCTGGCACCCGTTCAGACTCCGATAAAGTCTGTATCCCAAAGTGTGAAGAAAATCCTTTCTCATTTGCGGCCCGATGCAAACCTGTTGAGGTGGGAATATTCCCACTGAAATTGCTGGCTCATCCTCCGTCCCCGTGGACGTTCCTTACAGAGAGTGAAATGGGGAAGAACTCGAAGCGGAATTTCAGAAAATTAATGTGTGAATAATTAGTGAGGGTGTAAGCTGTACATGGAATGCACGTAATGGTTTTTACATGAACTTGTTTATATGCTTGGAAAAATACAGTTATAAGGGTCTTTAGTGTTTTCTTTTCAACTGTGCTGTTGATTTAGGTGTGGTGTAACCATGCGGTGTCCAATATGGTAGCAGGGTCGGTTTAGCTTATCGCTGAACATAGCTGACAGGAGCGTATTCATTCTTTAAGCAGAAATTATATTGGAAAATCTGTCACCAGTAGTTTTGTAAGTCTCCTGAAATCTGAGTGAGATTTTTCCCAGACAAATTTTATCCTCGGTTATTTGCCAGCTGAGGGGTTAAATACCGCGTGACTTTGTTTTGTGTCAGCAAACATTTATCATGGCTTCTCTGCTGCCTCAGGTGTCACGGGAAAGTCTCCGGTGGCCACTGTTCTTAACAAGGTGATTCGCAGCCGTGATTGATTGTCTCTCAGCAGCGTGAGGAATGGGCTGCTGCGGTGACACGTAGTGGGGACAGCATGTGACATTCTTTTTGAGGAAAGAATAGGTACAGCTCCCTTCCTGATACGCTTTGGGTGGTGGCGTCCCCGCTTCAAAATGCCGATCCCGGTCCTGCTCGGCAGAGGGGATGTGAGAAGTCCCTGAGCTGATGGCTCCAGTGACGTCTTCCCACGGGATTTTCTGGCTTCCATTTGAAGGCCGCTTTGGGGCATATCAGGGTTTGAAGGTTGATACAACATTTCCATAGCGAATCAAATTTCTTACGTCTTACTCTAGGACAGATCAATATTCAAAGTGTTCCCAACTGTTTTAACTAGCTCTGCTCATTTGTGCGAGAGAAGCAGTAAATTGCATCCTCTTCTTGTCTGAAATCCAGATAAGCCTTTGAGCTATTAAATCAGAATAGGATAACTTTGCCTACAAAATACTTGTGCCTCTGCACAAGTGATTTTTGGTATTCTGTATCCCCGGCTGGAGTGCTTGCCTTTAAGGCAGGTAGGTAGAAAGCAATCTGTTTTTATTCAAAAGCAATTACATTTGTCTTTGATGTTTTGGGGTTTTTTTCTTCCCTCTTTCCTGTTTAATCGGTATTCTTTTAAAGGTTTGTATTAGTATTGAATTTCTGCTCTTTGCTTCTGTAGAACCTCCTGTGAGTTTGGGTATCCGAGGCGCCCGTTCCATGTACTTGGCAATAAACAAGATGTTGTGTCTTTGAGAAAGTGAGAGAGAGGTCACAGAGTTACCGTGATGTCTGCGTGCTCCTCCTCTGCCTCCGAGTCCTGCAGCCCTGGTTTGTGCAGAGACACGTCGAGACAGTGCGTTTAGCTAAGCGTAGGTCTTGCGGAGATTTGGGAACTTCTTTGTCATTCAAGGTGCTTCAGACGGTTATAATAATTAAGGAGGTACCCCACCAGCCATTGCAAGAGAAAAAATACGCGGCCAGAATTCATGATTATTTGTGGCAATGGTTGACAAATGAAAGACATTGCATATTCTTAGAGGTAACAGCAAAACGTGTTCAGTATTGATTTAACAGTGAGTTATATAGGTATATGCATTTATAAATATATATATGCATATGTATGTATATCCATGTAGAAAGTACAGATTTGCTTCAAGCAAACTAAAAAATCTTATTATATATTACAGAAGTTCAGTATTCATTTTCCACTGTTCATTGCTCTTGAACTATGCCTGAGGACTGGAAATGCTTCCCTGGGTATCCTGTGCAATTGTTATTTCTCACATCTTCCATATGTCCATTTGTAATGGCTGTGATTAAAAATGCAGTATTACTCAATTACCGCAGAATCTGCAACGTTCTTAATAATTTTGCACACCTCTTATGAGAAAAGGAGCTAGAGTATGAGAGTATCCCAAATAAATGCTGACTCTGAGGGCAGTTAGTGTGAGCAGCCAATGACTGTTTGAAGTCAGTAGGAATTTTGCTGAGACTTAAAAAAAAAAAGAAAAAAGGGACACATGGAGCTCAAGCTCTGCCCATGGAGATTTTGCAGAGCGAGACTGTTGAGCACAGCCTGAGCAGGGCGCAGTGACCTTGAGCTGCAGGGAGAGCCCCTGTAGGGCCTCAGGGGTTCCGCAGAGCAGATCCCGTTCGGAGGGGACAGGGTCGGGCTCTGCAGTGCTGTCCCAGCGAAGGGGCTCTGCCACAGCAGGGTGCCGCACCGCGAGCTCGGTTGGACGGGGCTTTGAGCATCCTGGTCTAGTGGAAGCAACCAGTGACCATCGGTGAACGCTTTGAAGAGTAGACATTTCATGAGGCTGTCACTTAAACGCAGAGGTCCGGGTATGCAGGGGACAGCTTGAGTTTTGATATGTCTGTTAACAGCCTTCATTTTATGAGCTGTGTTGGAGGAGAATCATGGATTGCTTGGTGGGGACAAGAGTATTTTTTATCTTACGTGAACATTTTTTCAGGGGCTTGTCCATTGCTTCTGACTTTACCGGGTGACTGGTTTTGTAGGAGCGGCATGTCAAAGATACAGAGATAATCAGAAGAAACTGTAATTTAGCCAGCCCTTGGGTAGATAAAAATAAAATTTTAGCAAATTATTTCATTGTGTAAGGACAGGTGGTGCAGGTGACACCCATCAGCTGTCTTCTGCTCTCTGTTGACTGCTACAGAGGGCACCACCGCTGGCAGAGTGAGCAGCGATGCTGAGTTAAACTCATCTGCCCCTTTGCATTGTAAGCCCCTGTTTGCTGATAGACCACTTCATAGGCCATGGCAGGGGGTTGGAACTGGATGGTCTTTAAGGTCCTTCCAACCCAAACAACTCTATGATTCTACAAAGCATGGTCCCCTCTTAGCAGCCGGGATGCGGTGAGCTGGAGAGCGCGCCGTGCCTCATCTCTGACCCCGCAGGACTGCTGCACGTCCTGCTGCCGAGGCAGAGGATGGAGCGTGGCCGCGTAAGGTGTGACCTTGGCTCAACAGTGAGTGAACCGAAAGGAGGGAGGGTGAACCAAGAGATGAGGATGCGGGAAGGACGGTAACTCCAACCTGCTGGGCACTTAGCCTCCCATGGAAGAAGCAAGTTTGCTTTAGCCTAAAATACAAATACCCTTCAAAGGGGACTGTCCGTGCGCTGGAAGAATTGGCAGCAATGTGAAGAGACTCATTAGAGAGAGTCTGGTGGCGTTTTGGCAAAGGGGCTTCCCAGACCGCAGAGCTCTCCGACTCCTGCCTTTCCAAGAGCGTGCTCCCTGCAATGTGCAAGTCACCTTGAGGCAACTCCTGACAGGAACAGAAAAGAAATCATCAAGTATTATTAATTATGATAGGTTGTTGTTGCTGGTTAAGATTAAAATAACTTAATTGAAATAGTATCTTACGCTGTAGCATAGTTTTCTTGAAATCAGGAGCTCATTCTTGTGAAGTTCTCCATAGTGTGAACACGCGTGTCACAGCCTGGCTGCCCCTATACATCCTCAGATGTGTGCTGGCTCTTAAACTGCATTTATTTTTCCTTTTGTGAGACTCCCAAGAAAACATTTTAATGCGTTTTTAGTTTATCTAGCCTAAGGTCACGCAGCTGGACAGTTTACATGTGTAAATGCAGGCCCTTCCAAAAATGCAGAACAGGAATAGCGATGCAGGATTTTCTTTTCCGCTAGTTGTTTTGATTTAATGCGCCACTGTTTGAAAGTGTATCTTAAAAGACCGTGTTTTACTCATATTGAATAATGTTCTGCCTCTTTGAACTTTGCCTCTGTGTGAAGAACGCAGCCAAGTTTTAAAAATGCAGCTGCAAGCTCGGGCTGCGATTCCCCTGGTGCCTCTGGCAGCCGCAATCAGCAGAGCTCTCCCGGCGCTGCACAAGTCGCCTTTCAAGCGCCGATAAGCGGGAGGGGGTGCCCAGCTCTGCTGCCCGGCACCACGGCCCTCCCGCAGCCCTCGCCCCGCCGCAGGGGGGAGCCGGCCTGGGGGTGGGTTTTTCCCCCTCTGCGCAACAGCCATTACCGCCCTGCACCGCCGGGCTTGCGGCGTCCCAGGGGTGACCGTGGGGAGGGCTGTTTCAAAAGAAATTCTGCAGTTTTCCAAAAAAAAAAAAAAAAGGCTCGATAAGATTAAATGAAAATGCTAAAATACAGAGAGAAAAGGGAATTTAATCACAGAACAAAAATGTGATGGAGAAAGATTATTTTGGTCACTGCGGAAGGTTAGTTTTGATAGAACCGCTGTACAGTGTACCTGACGGTGGGATGTGGATGTCTCACTTAACTGAAGCGTTCCGTTCTGAAAAGGTCAATGTGAAATGCTCCGCAGTGACTGGAGCGCTTTGCTCTGGGTTGTATCTATTTTGTTTTAACAGAAAGATTGTCAAAAATTAACACATCTCTCCAAAACAATTTGTGCCTGTCAGACTGGCCTTTTCCGTTCCCATTCATCCTTTCCACTTCACTAACTCTCGGGATACATCTCCGTCCCTTTCAAGTCGACAGCAAAAGTCCAAGTGGCTTCTTCTAAATTAGAGTTTCGTCCAGCTCCTTCTTTCTCCTGGTGCTGGGTGGGATCGTGTCCTCCTGCCACCCGCCCTGCCAGTGGTGTGAGAGAGTGCTGAGTGTGGACAGTCCTCCAAAACAACGGAATATTAGTATTTCTTACATGAGAAATCTTGTAATTTAATATTTCCCTGTCTCCTCCTGATTTCATGGAACTCTGATACAATAATTGTTGATAGCGTGCCACGTGAAAAATGAAATAGCTGGGAGCCAAATCTATATGTGGCAAATTGAGTTAAAGAAATCTCATAAAAATAAGCAGTATATTAAAAAAAACCCAAGGATTTTAAAAGCCGATTATTCTACTGGTGTCCCAGTTTGTTTATTTTATTTCTATGCCAGCAGAGATTCCCTCAGAGATTAACACCATGGACTAATGCACAGATGGGGCCAGAAACTTGAAAGTCATCTGAATATTAAGAATTTAAATCTTTAGCCTCAGTGATTTGAACAGAAAGCCAATTATGAGGCTGAATTAGTTTTCAAATTAAACTGCAATTTAAGGCTTGTGAAATTAATCTTTTAAGGCATATAGTTGCATTTGTGTGTGTGTGTATATATATATTCATGTGGAGAATTCGGATTCTACATTTCTGGCTCCTTCTTCTTCTCCAGCCCATCGGTACAATTCATGAAGAAATGCCCCGTGTCCTGCAGGTGGATCTTTCCGTGAAGGGACAGGGCGTTGCGGGGTGGCAGGGGAGGAAACTAAAGCCTGAGATTGGAAAAGAAGATGCTTCACTTTTAAAAACTAATGGAACACCGAGTGAAAACCCCTTTCTTCCATTACAAACCATTCCAAAATGCCATAGTGCTGTTCGTAATTAAACTATTCTTTTCAATATTTTTTTACCAGCTTGGTGGTAGGTTGATGGTAGCACTCATCATTTAGGATGGTCCCAGTTCAGCAGAGCCCAGAGCAGGGTCCTGGCCCGGGGCCGGGGCGCTGCTGGTGGGACGTGGCGCCGGGAGACCAGGCGGAGCCCGTGCTGCTGGCAGCGCTCGTGCTAGGAGTAACGCAAGTGCCGCGTGTTTCAGAGAGATCATGGAAAGGAAAGTCCTTCAAGAGCCAGAGCAGGTCTCACCAGATCCTCCCCGAGCTCTTCCAGGTTGGTGCGTTGCTTCGGGGCTCATCCCCAGCCAAAACGCGCCGCCCGTGCGGTGCCGTCAGCGCAGCCTGGGGAGCTGCTGCTCTTATCCTTGCGCTTCATACGCATGTCATAAAAATGACTTTGTCCAGCCCGACTCTATTCTCTCACACATTGCACACAGACTCAGGATATACAATACTCATTTTTTAAGTTCTTTTGCTCAGCCAAGCACAATTTTAAGTTAAGAAATTGTTTTTCTGCAGACACATGTGGTAGTAGTGCTTTCCATTCTGTTTCAAGGTGAGTGGTTATGAAATCTGTGCTCTTAATTTCCTTTTCAGAAGCATCCAGTCCCAGGAGCAAGGAAGGGAATTATAGGACTGTAGGTGAGAAAAAAATGCAAATCCCCAGACCGATGATTCTTCCCTCCAGAAAAAAAGGCCAAGTTGATACAATGAAAAAAAATGCAGAAATCCTGTTCTGAGACCACTCCAGAAGCGAGTTACAGCACTGCAACGGTCCTCTCTGCCTCCTTTTACCCAGCAGTTACAAAGAACATAGTATTATAAATATTACAGTATTTATATTATATTACACTATATTAGATTGCGCTGTATTATATTGTCAAAATCCAAGGATTGGATTGAAGCCTTGTGGAAGATGTGTTAAGTCTCAGGTTTTGTGCAGCCGGGTCTGCACGATGTCACTGGTTGCAGATGCCTTCAGTTAAGCGTGAAACCCAGCCGTACTTGGAAGCACAGTTGGGTGCTGGTGTTCAGGATACCTTGTCCTAAGTCACGCTTTCTCCATTTTTTGAATTTGCCTCTGGTACTCGAGAGGGTTCATCTGCAGGAACTCAGTCGAGCTGAGCCTCGGTGATTTGTGCCGTCAAAGCTCTTTGCTCAGAGGCTGAATGCGCTTTTGCCCATCTTGTCGTTTTACTTGTGTTATTTCTCCGCGGTGCGCGGGGCCTCCGCAGGCTGCCGTACGGGAGTTACCTTCAAATCTGGCCATGCCCATGTATGCACTGCATCCCGCGCATTTTCTCTTACTTCTTTCTTGACAATAAGAAGGTACTATTGCAGTTCTGGGTGACAGCAGCCTCTTCGACTTGCTCAGTCATCTCTCCAGACCCGCTTGCTCTCTCTGTTCTCATTAGGTTGGCTCTTGCCTTGTTTGAGAGAGTCTGATGTCTCCGCTAATTAGGAAGTGGCATCCTTTATGAATTAGGTTAGCTGCTTGAAAGGTCAAAATTTGCCAGTGATTACAAAAATAGCAGTGGAAGAGAATGACAGTAGCTATCAGTTATGACTGAAGGAATATCGTTCAGAAGGAACGTGCTGGTTTTATTTAGTTTTCTATCTAGAGCATGTGCGATGCAGTTTAATTTCAGTATATTTGCAATTTATTACATCTGCAGTAGAGTTTCAGGCACTTCTGTCATCGTGATGTCTTGCACACATTCCTGTTTACCTGCGTAACTCCACTCAGCACCTTTGTGCGTCGCTCCCCCTTTTTCATTTGAAACCCTTGACAACGAGTGTGTGAAAGCGCTTCGCGTCGCCCATTGAATGCGTTTTATGTTTTCAACTTGAGGATACAGGTTTGCCGAGATGTTTTAGTGTGTAACGCTGCAGCAGTTCTCCCAATGCTGTTCTCAAACCCACACTCGCTGGCAAGGCGAACAGCCCTGAGGAGCTCGGTGCCGCTCAGCGTGCCGGGTACCGGGCGGCGCAGGTAAAGCCAACTTGGGATCTCTCCGCGGCATCGCAACCCGCCGCCCCCCCGTCCCTCGCCTCCCGGGTTTGGAGTGGAAGAATACTGTTAGTTTTATTGATCAATTAAAAAGACAAGTAGCGCAAGCACACTTCAGCGTGTTTATTGGTAAGAAAGATCCCGTTTTACGTAGGGGAGCTGTATACAAGTAATTACGTGTGTAGTTGTGCTCTGAGGACTTGTTCAGGATCCCATCGTACTTCTCTCTGTAACTTGGTTTTGACATCTTTGCTTTTCCAGCGTGCTGTCTTTCTGTTCCAAGACTTTGTTGCAATGAATGAAATCACTTAAAGGTTGAAGCGTTCCTGTTGTGGAGTCGGGGCATGAGATTCCCGTTCTCTGTGGGGAAGAAAACTAATATCAGGACATTCTTCTGAATGGAAAATTTTGTTTTTAGGAAACGTTGTACATTCTACACTGCTGTTCAGTATTAAACCTTCCCATCAACAATTACTGTCTTCTCTCTCTCTAACATCGGATGCAGAGTATTCACTAAGTGAGCTTTCCAATTTGGGGGAAAAAAAAATTAGGAGGAAGGGGAGGCTTCCATTAGTACAAAGCCATTATTAACTTGGGTTAATGAAGATCTAATGTAATATGGCCATCACTACATGTCTGCACATAATGATTCGGTCCTTTTCTATGGGGGAATGATTAAATTAAGTAGCTTGTAGGTCAAAATTAGACTGAGAAGGTTAACCAACCTTTAATGATTCTGCAACCATTTACCAGCCATTAAAAACCATAAACTGTAAGATAAAGCTGAATAGCAAATCAGCGTTATCAGTAAAAACTGGATGAAGTTTTAGCTTTTTCTGTTTATATCACATGAGTAGACAGAGAGGATTGTGTATTTTTATAGTGATATGTGGTATAAAGGGCAAAGTGAACGGGGTTTTTTTATCTTTTTTTTAATTTGGCTTCCTGATAAGTGCCCATTAGCTCGTTCTTTTAACATGCATTAAGTCTAACTAACGGATATCAAACCAGCTTAGAAAAATGGTAATTATAAAGCAATTGTAACAAAGACTTTGGGAGCACAACGGTGCTAAGATATTGTTTGTATGCCTTAAAACCATGAAAGCTGAGTCTTTACGGAGAAATGAAGTTGCCTAGGCGGGAGAGCAGAGATTGCAGCCGACGTGATGAGAATGAGCAGTCCTTGGCGTGCTTTGGGACCGGCGGAGCCAGAAAGAATTGAGCTGATTCTGAGATTCCAGAGGGATTTGGACGGGACATTTGTTTATGACCGTGTGCTTATCTGCTTGTACATACACAGGGCAGCTATCTTTCTTGTTTTGCTTCTTTTTTTTACTCAACGTGTAAAGATCAAATGAGATATAGTGAACCTTAACAAAATGTTATTGCAGTCTTTTACAAGCAGATGCGATTAATTTTAAAATTGATAAACAAAACTGAATATACAGGTAAAAATTACGTCCCTTTGCTTCCATCCCCTCAGATTCTGTAAGGCATTATTTTGCCTATCCTGTAGAAAGCTTAATTAATCTAATGGGAATATTTTCCATAAAGGGTGCTTTCAAGCATCTCTCTCATGTGTCTTCTCCATTGTTAGATTGAAACAAAAATACCTCGTTTGACAAAATAACATCTAGGAGATTGCCGTCTCTGGGAAATCAAAGGGAATGCTTTGTGAAGTTGCAGATTCTTGGGGTCTTGCCTTTAGATAGATCGTCTTCATCATGCCATACGTCAGTTTTAACTCAGGTGATGTATGAACTTGGCACATTAGTTAATGAAAGCTAATGCACAGTAATCTTGTCATCACTAGCTGTGCATGGTAATTCAATCTGCTTCTCAGAAGAGCTGTTCAACATGCAACAAATTTGATTTAATATTGACATGATGTACTAGGTTAGGTGTTTTGTTTAACACACCGTGTGCCTTATTTGATGAGGAATGGTTTTCTTTCAACAGGTTGTCTACCTGAGTCAGTAGGCCAGGTGTGTAGTTTAATACAGTTACATCCAACACCGTCTGGACTGAGTATTCATTGGGGGATACACTGCGCAGGCTGGGGCAAATTTCCTGAGTTTCGGCACTTTATGCATTCATTTATTGCTGTCAGCGGGTTTGAGAGCAAGCCCTTTGGAGCAGAAAAATAAAGCTAATGCTTCTCTCTCACACTGAAAGCGTGAAGTCCCTCTCGCCCTGTTTGTACGCCTCCGTTGTATCTCCATCACCCGTGGCGAGGGCTGACCCAGAAAGGGCAGCCTAGGGCCTGGGGTGGGAGTGTGGCGTGGAGGAGTTTGCCCAGTGTCTCTGTTCTGTTCAAACTGCTCCCAGTCTCCGCGTGGGTAGGATATAGGGATTTAGAGGTGCTGGGGTTAATTCTTTGATTTCCACAAAATGCATGCACGCGTCCTGCAGGCCAGTCTGGGCAGTCTGTACTTTTTCACTTACACGCAAACAATACCAGCCCCGATCCTCAGGTGTGCAGGAGCTGTGCAGTCTGCCACCGTGTACTTGCCTAATCGGTGTAGTAATAGGGGCTGGATATGGGGGTGTATTTCCTTTATTTTAATATAAAGTATATGAAGATGTATCCCCATGCATAGGAAATAGAACACAATATTATTTACTTTTATAGCAGGTAAATCATCACCAACCATCTCAGCGTAGTGGAAGACTTTATACAGCACCCAGAAGATGTTAGACACTGTCGCAGTAAATTTCCACGTTGCTCTATTGAATACTCTGTGCACAGATATATTGTTTATGTCATTTACTGCAGCATGCAGGTGTCTAGAGGATACGTCTTGCATAAAGACAGACTAAATATACAGAAAACTGAGTGGAATACGGATGGTGATGTGGGTTCTACCTGCAGATCCCCTGGGAGCGGTCCTCAGGAGTGGTACCCTCAGCGTGGGTAACAGGAGGTGCCGTCACTCTCTTATGCTTCGGCCAGCAGTGCCAGGTGGGAAATGCGAGTGCATGGGAAGGGGAACAGCCATCTCGGCCACCAGCCAGACTGCAGAGAGGAAGAAGTAATTTGCAGGCGGTTTACAGCAGCCTGTGGTCAGAGATGCCGCCCCCGGGAGCAGCGGGGAGCCGGGGAAGGAAGCGGCTGCTGCAGTTCCATCATGCGCTGCCGAGTGCTGCAGCCACACAGGGCCCTTTGCAGAGGACGTTTTATTAAGTTACAAGTTAGTAATTAATGCCAAGTTCCTGTCTTTATTTTCTCTGTGGTTGAGTTTCATAATGGAAATTAAAGATATGAGATAGGGAGCAGATTGCCTCTTGAAATACAGCTCCCTGGTGCTCAGTTCATGACTTCAGAGACATTTGTCCAGTCCCATCTCCCTTTATGGGGATGTAGGTCAATTGCTGTTGAAATAGTTGGTTTTTTCTAGAGCAGATGTGCTCAGTCCAACGCTACACTGCAGGAAAGAAGCAAAAAGGTCAGGGAAAGAGTGAAGACCTCCTATACACTCCATCCGCCGCACCTGGAGTGCTGTGTCCAGTTCTGGGCTTCCTGGTTCCAGAGGACAGGGAACTGCTGGAGAGGGGACAGCAAAGGGCTACCAAGATGATGAGGGGACTGGAACACCTCTCTTATGAAGAAAGGCTGAGGGATTTGGGTCTTTTCAGTCCAGAAAAAAGACGACTGAGGGGGAATCTTATCAACACTTATAAATACTGAAAGGGTGGGTGTCAGGAGGATGGGGCCAGGCTCTTCTCAGTGGTGCCCGGGGACAGGACAAGGGGTAACGGGCACAAACTTGACCATGGGAAGTTCCATCTCAACATGAGGAGGAACTTCTTTGCTGTGAGGGTGGCAGAGCCCTGGCACAGGCTGCCCAGAGAGGTGGGGGAGTCTCCGTCTCTGGAGACATCCCAAACCCGCCTGGACGCGTTCCTGTGCCACCTGCTCTGGGTGACCCTGCTCTGGCAGGGGGTTGGCCTGGGTGATCTCCAGAGGGCCCTGCCAACCCTGTGTTTCTATGGTTCTGTGATTCTATGATCCACAGTACAGCTGCCGTCAGCTCACCCTGTGCCCACTACAGCCACAGCCTGGTGGCTTCGCTTGCCACCTTGGGAACCCACCGTCTCACACATGTCCTGGTTTGTTTTGGACACTACAGTGCCGTCTGAGAGATCCTGGATGCGGAGGCACCACAGCTGTGGGGTGCCCTTGTCTGAACCTGGTAGCCCCAACAAACAACTTTCCTTTCTAGGCTGTTTCTTGCACTAGAAGGGAATCGTGAAATACCACCTGATTTTTGGAAAATGTCCTAAGACTGCACCTCCTAAAATAGATTCTGTTTTCTTCTTCCGCTTCTGTTTTCATTAGCCCCAGGTTTTGACATTCTGTTCAGAGATATTTTCAGTATAGAATGCATTAAGATAACACAAATTCCAAATCAAACATCTCGTTCTGCATATTCCCTATTTAAATTTCTCCTGTACATTTCCCCTGTACTTATCTAAGCGTTGGCTTCTTTAGTCGTATCAGTCGTCTCGTGATAACTGGCTTTGCAAAAGAGCAAAAAAAGAATGCTTGAAGAGAAAGGAGAAAATTCATTGCGTGCACAGCCTTGTTTCAATTCAGTGTTCTTTCCCTCTCCTGAAGTTTATTGATCGGAAAAATGTTAAAGTTGTTGAATAATTTGTTTTCATTTCACAAATGTGAGTCAGGATTATTGCAGAAAGATAGGAATGTATTCATCATTAGAATTTGCTTTACACATTCATTTATTTTTTAATCTATAATTCTTATTGAACTAAGAAAACTCACAGGGATATGTATCACCACAGAGAACAAAAAGAGCCTGATTGAGCCAGATGGAAGGAGATCAGCAAAGCACTTTCCACAGTGCAGAAATACAAACTTATGAGGCCGCTTCTCGCTAATACTGAGAAATGTTGTTTTCCGAAAGTTGGGGAAGACACTGGAGGGTTCGGCTGCGTGCCGAGTGGCTTGAAGACACTTTGCTGGGGTACAGAACAGGGGCGTGCTGCTGCCGTTGGTAGATCTGCCCACTCAGAGCATGGGCTGTGTTTTTAAACTCTCTTGCAAAGCGATGCAAGCTCTCCAGCTCTGCTCTCTCTGAGCTGGAAGCGTGGTAGCTTTGTGACCAAGCTGGGGATCTGGGCTCGTTAGATGAGACGCGATGCAGTGCTGATGGAGCCACGTGTCCTCGAGTTTGCCAGTGGCTCACATCTAACCAAGCGGGCAGAACAAGCTCAGCTCTTTTTGTAAAACAATGTGTGGCTCCATCTTGAATCAGCTCAGGTTCTTGTTGGGACCACTTTGCATCTCCTCCAGCGCGGCAGGCTCGTAAGTTGGTTCGTCTGTTCAGAGTTCGCAAACGAGCAGTGTTCAGGCGTTCCCTCCCATCTCTCCATTGGTGCTGTTGGGTTTGGTGGTCACTAAACGGGGTTATGTCTGGTTTCCCTGTCTCTCTTTGCCTCCCACTCCTCCTTTCAAGTTTCTTATCATTAGATTCATCCACTGTTGCAGATTGCTTTTTGTAAGCAGTGTGTGTTTGCCCTTTTAGTATTCTCTCCTACCAATATCACAAGCGTAAAGCTGGGCCCTGGGAGCTCTGGGGGGTCACAGGACCATGCAGCTGCAGGAGTCCATCCAATCAAGTAACATCTTTTACCCTCATAATGATAATTTCCCACTTTAGCAAAACACCCTGCTGCCAAACTCCAGTGATAATGAGCCTGTCAGTGCATCAATGCGCTACCAACAGTATCTCAAAAGTAGGGATTGTTTTTTGCAAGGCAAATGAAGACACTGGTGATTAGCAAGAAACAAACCAATGATTCAATACATCGCTGGCCACACATACCAAATCATTGATTTTCTGTCCTGCTGGGCAGCAGCTGTTCCATTTGCTCCGCAGAAGTGGTTTTTTTTCTCCAGAAGGGGCTGGAAAGGTGGACGTTTCTCTAAGAACTGGAGGCAGCAGGCAGTTGTTTCCTGCACTGGGCATGGGCGTGTTGAGGGCGTCCTTCTGAAGCTGCTGAGAACTCTGATGGGCTCTCCGCTATTAAACTCTGGAAAAACGTTTGAATGCATGCGAATGCAGTGATTGGGTGGAAAAAAATCTCATGTGGGAATCTGTATGAAATTGCAGGACGAAAAATGCTGCCCTAAAAGTTACAATCACTGAAAGAATTAGAAGTTAATCATAGATATCCTCATATGACTTCTCGCTATGTACCAGTTATGTGTAATCAGTATCCTTACAGATCATCTAGTCTCAGCAGTGTTGCTATTTTCATAATCCTCGCCTTGCCTAGCTGGCTGGATTGCAATGGGCTGTCTATTCCGTAGCATTTCTGAGTAAAATGCATGACCCCGAGTCAATGGGACCGCAGTCTGCTCTGCAACGAGCTAGTCCTGATATTTCGTCTTCTCTTGTTCCAAGGTACCTACGTGATGACAGTGACAGCAAATGATGCAGATGATAGTACCACGGCGAACGGGATGGTGAGATACCGAATCGTCACTCAGACCCCACAGAGCCCATCGCAAAATATGTTTACTATTAACAGCGAGACGGGAGACATTGTCACTGTGGCTGCTGGACTGGACAGAGAGGTGAGTTTAAACGCCGTCAGACCGGGTTTCCCGTTGTTGAGGGTTGCTGACATGCAAAGCCCAAATCCTGTCTTGAATATAAAGCCGCTAAAAGTTTGAGTTGCGGCGTGGAGATCGTGGTCTTTGTTTCTGCAGCAGCTGTGGGGCACCATGGCTTTGATGTGATATTTTTGTCTCAATCCATATCAGTCGATGAAACCCTGGGAGAATCTTCAAACTCATGGAGCTGATATTTTCCTTGTGTAAATTTGTACAACTCAAAGATGTAGAAAATGCTCCAGGAGGAGCAGGGGGATGAATAAATTGGCATTTGTCCCCCTTCTGTCAGGGGACAAATGAAGTGCCATGCATCTGTAGCCCTTTCTAGACCTGTCTTGCTTTGTTCTTTGCATGTTATCTTTGGAAGCAGTTACACAGCCCATACTCAACACACTTGACGTGTTTCATGGTGGCACCTTTATGTGATTTCCAAACTAGGAAAATGTCTTCCAGTGGTTTCGGTTTTGTGTGAGGCTCTGCCTTTAGTACCTCTTCTTTCTGGTATTTTACAATGTACAGCTTTTCCAAATGCAGAAGCATATTCTACTGGTGTAAGCTGTACGGTGTGATTCTCAGAGGTCTGCCCTCTCCAGATGTGAGTATAGCTCGAGGAGAAGGCATGAACATACCTCACGCATTAAACAAAAATCCATGTAGCATCAGTGGTGGGTTGGAGTGACCTGGGGAGGAGGGGATGGGGGTGAAGGGACAGGGGGAACTTAAGTTCTGGGATTTTTTCCCATTGGTCTGTGCAGTTCATGGAGTGTCACCTGTCTGTTGCAACTAGGAGATCTTGATCGGCTTGTAAGTGATGGGAAGGGTCATTGTTCATTGAAGAGCTGGCCAAGAGAACATGGCTATGCAGCAAATACAAAAGCAAGGACTTACATAGTCTTAGGCTCAGACGTTTAACTTCAGGCAGTCCCCAGAGATAGCAAGTCCGGTGAAATCCATTTTGAGAGAGCCCAACGTGCTGCACTTCCGAGAGAGGGCACCAGGAACTGGTTTTGCTCTTCCTTTCCCTCCTTTGCCCCCGTGACGGATGGCAGGGATGGAGCGAGCGGGAGGCCCTGGGTTTCCTACCTGGGACATCAGAGGGGTGAAACCCTCCAGCACTTTGGAGATTTTTTCCCTTCCACATCATCCCCAGCGGCGTGTTTTTGGCCCCGCTGCAGAGCGCTCTGCCGAGCGCCAGCGGAGAGGCATCGCTGTGCCGGGGTTTGTGCCCATTTCATTCATATGCCTGGGGCCGCGTTTTCGCTTCCGAGCTGCATGGGGGCTGTGGGAGGAATCCTGCAGGTGGCTGCCGAGGGCGATGGAAGCACCGGCAGCAGCTCAGCAGCAAGTGAAGCACCGCGGGGCAGCTGGTGGGACCAGCGCCGGGACCCGGCCGCGGCTGGGAGCGGCGCGGATGTGGGGCTTGCCCGAGGCAGGGCTCCAGGGCGAGCCGAGCCGGGGGTAGCACCGTGTGAAACGTCTCCGCAAGGAGAAGGTGGGGTGAGCAGAGAGCTTTCCGGATGTGAAGAGAAGGAGCAGCGCTGGGGGAGCAGGAGGAGCACCGCAGCCTGCTCCTTCCCACCCGACGCGGCAGACTTTGCGAGCACAACCTAGGGCAGGTTTGACCTTTCCCGGCTCTTTTTCTTTAGAGAAGCAGAAAGTTGGCGGAATCTTAAGCAGGTAGATTATCCCAGGCAATGCTGAAGCCTGCAGCGCGCTCGCAGTCCAAGAGGAGACGCAAGTGCTGTCGAGATTGCTGGCAGCCCTCGGGGGGACAGTGGCACAGCACTCGGAGGAGGGATCTGAATTCTGGCAGGAAAATGCTGCTTTTATGGAAATGACAGAACTATTATTGCCCCCTTGACATCAGTGGGGGCCAGCATTTTAATGTAGGGCTTTACGGGTAGAGAAAGGTCATCGGTTTGTATTCATTTCAGAGACATAGGTTGGTATAGCTTGGTGGGAGAGAGGTTTTAATCTCGGCAAATCAGCTGAAAGAAGAGGCAGGTGATAATTAGAGCGAACGGGTAAGGCAAAAACGGTCAGCTTTTGTCAGGTTTATCTCATTGCCTCTGAAGTACTTTAAAAACTTGCAGGGGAACCATATGCTTAACGTTAGTGAGTCTGGGAAATCAAGGCAAGCTGGCACGTTGGAGATGGAAATCCGGGGCGGGCGTCCCATGGCTGGGTACCGGGTGAGACAAGGGACACTTGGATTGAGGCAGAACAACCGGCTCCGGGCACAGGCCTGGGGCTGCCGTGAAGCTACGGGACATGCTTATTCCCAGGATTACATCTGGAATTGACAAAAGTTTCTGGTTTATTAACATAAAATTGTATTAGGTCCAAATTGAAAAATGTGTTTAAGCGCTCCCGTAACTGTACCACAGATTGGTTTTTTGTTTTTGTTTGTTTTTCCTGAAATCTTGAGAAAGCTATTAGAGGAGTAAATTTGGTTTTGCTGCTGACATTTTCTTGTTGTTAGGAAAAGGAGCCGAAGAGCAGTATTTGGAATGCAGATTTGTGTAAATTAAAATGTTAACAAATCTGACCTATTCAGCTGAAACTACTACAACCAAGATAAATTCCCTGGATACCAGTTATTTCTCCAAATGCTTATTGACACATTTATCAGCGCCTATGACACTATTATGTTAAGCTGTGCTGAAACGGAACCAGGTTTTCAGTCTGCGTTGGACCCTTCTACCTTGCTCCTGCGACGTGAAGGTGCCTCAAAGCAGGTGCGAAAATAGCTGTCAAAGCTATTCCGAATCTGAGAGACAGATCCACGTTCCAGATCCAGCATTTGTCTTTCAGAGGGGAGAAAAGTGACTTGAAAATCAGTGTTTCTAGCTCAGCATTTCTGTTGCGTGCTCATTAAATGAGCCTTCCCGGTGCTCTCAGCAGCTCCACTTAAGTACTGGTTCTTTACTGGTTTTTTACATTGCCTTCAATTCATTAAATGGCCGAGAACCTGGACGAAGCGTTCCAGCTTGCTTTGCGTCATGAGAAGTGTTTCAGTTAACCTGCAAGAAATGTATTTTAAGACAAAGTCTTGCAGTTTGCTGCTGTTTCTAAACCCTCATTTCCACAAACCAAGGAGGAAATTAAAAACTCAGCCTCTCAAATTGTGCTGGTCTCTCTAAATGTGTCTGACACTGGAGATAGCAAAATGAAAAGCCAAGGTATTAAAATATTGATGGCTTTAAAGTTATCTTACCTGGTTCCCATTAATCTGGATGTAAATATGGTTACAATGCTCTGTGTCCATTCACTCATTACGACTGCGCTTAATTGAATGGATCCCCAAGGAAGATAAAGATAATTGCACTGCGCTTCATAAAAAATATTAAAGGAGGACGGTTTAGCAGCAGCCTGGTTTCAGCTGCTGGATGCTTAAGGGTGAGAAATGCCAAAGGTGGAAAAAAGGAACATGTCTCCCTTCAACTAATAGGGAAAATGATAGGGATTTAGAGCGTGCCAGAGGTTGAAAGGTGCATTCGGAGAGCCGGGCTTAGCTGGAAAGGTTAAAAGCAGATACTTGCTCTAGTGCAGGGAAACGTAGGGAATTTGTAGCTGATTCAATGAAACTAGGAGGGAAAGAGGAAATAGCGGTGGGAGCACAAAATGCGCGGATTAACAGGGAAGGCTGCGGACACGGGAGATGGTAAGGGCGCAAGGGGGACCGTGCGAGCTTAGTTCATTTCTGGCAGGCTGCGCCAGAAATGGGGGGTACCAGAAATGGGTCAGTTGCTGCCCAGCTGGCAGATGGAGTTAGCAGTGCATCCGAATTCTGGATTTCGTTGCTCTTTTTTTCTTTTTCCACTGGGAAGAAAATAACAAGAGGTAAAGAAGGGTCAGCTGCCCCCAGCTGGGCTGGGAAACAGGCAGAACATTCGTATTTCTGCTTTCGGTTCTGAAAAGTAACAATTCTGCTTATAATCGTGCAAGAGATCTGCTGGGTGTTCGCTCACTTTGTCCAGCGCGGCTCCCGCTGGGTCCCCGGCGGGGATGGAGCCCAGAGCGTCAGTCTGAGCGTGAGCTCCCGGGGCAGGAGTTCAGCCCCGTCAGCTCTTCTGATTGCTCTGGTGGCAGAATGTCTGTCTCGGTAGCGCAGTAAAACTGCGCTAGGGCTATAGGATAGGCGATACCATCCTCTGAAGAGCTCCCGCTAAATATTTTATGAACGTGGACTTTGAGCAAGCAGGAGGGAAAAGGGAGAAATGAGAGCGAAGGAGGTGGTTGATCCCCCACTCCGCTGGCAGGCCAGGAGACGTCGAGGCATCTCAAATGTCATCCGGGCTTATTTGAGATAATAAGTATTTTGGCTCTGCGGTGCTTGTAGCGTTAATGTGGCTGACTTTTTGAGATCTCCTTTAGAAAGGAGTCCCTTCCCCGCACATTCATCTTGTGTTGAAGAAATGAAGAAAGGCAGGAGCTTGGAGTTGCTTCTTCCGAACTTCTGTATGTTTATATTTCTTTTAACAGTGATTGGAGCTCTGCTGCTGCAAATGCTTTTAAAAATACATGAAATCCGATTCTATGATTACTACACTTGGCTTTCTGAAAACGTGATGTTGCTAGTCTTTCTCAAGTGAGTGAAAGATAAAAGGGAGAGCCTGCCAACAACTGAGTTAGTGGCTTATTTTATTTATGAATGAAATGGCAGGATTTTTGTGGGGAAGAGGAAAAGTTCTTCTTATTGGCAGAGACAGTTGATTTCTTTTCCAACACTCTGGTTTTGGTGCAACTAGACATTTCTGATAGAGCACAAATTTGAAATGTTATGTCAAAAAAAAAAGAAAAAGGATACTCTGCTCTTCCGAAAACTGAGCGGGGATCGGTTTTTACCATCTGTGGTAACTATTTTGAGTACGTTTATCTCCAGATCATTGCAGTAGCTTTGCAAAACCTCCTTGTTGCTTCATTTCAAATGTTGGCCGGGAGTAAACAAGGCATGGCACTGGTGGTAGGAATTAGCTTGGCCATGGAGACTGCTAGAGTTCATCCTTTGTGGAACAGTCCCATAGGTAGCAATCCACTAGTTTGAGATTACCCGAATACAGTGAGTTTAATCTGGGTTTGTCTCTTCCAGGCGGCCGATGCTCTAAGTGTAGCCAACAGGTATCGCAGGTGGGGCCTTGCTTTCCGCGCTGTCCTCCGACGGGAGAGTCCAGCAGCTTTCAGTCCTTTTTCCACCCCTGGAATATAACAAAAGGAATTTATTCTGTTCTAAATTATCGTCGCCTGAGTTAATTACTTCCCCTCACTGCGCATCAATGCCGTGGTCTGCAGGGCTGCGCCTGCTCCGCTGGGCAGGGCTGGAGGAGCGTCTGCTGCAGCGTGAGGGTGAAGGACCTCGGCGCGGTGCGGGTGATACCTGAGTGAACCTGTGCAGATTATCAGTCGTGTGTGTGTACTGACAAAATACAAAGAATGAGGGGAAGCGGCGTCTAAATGGCTTGACTGCATCCTAAGAATTTCTGTTTCCCATTTTCCTCACCCAAATTAGCCGTCTCCAAGGAGCGATGAGGACTTATGCAAAATTGGTAAGAGGATGTCACCTTCTGACAGGCACAATCTACCATGGGCTGTGTTTGCTGTTTGTATCTATTACAGGAGTTCTTTAAAGTGAGAGGGATTCTGGTTTTCATGTTCTCTCCATTATTTTTTTTTCGGAGAAGAACTAAAACAAGGTTGTTAGATTCTGCTGAGCCACAGGTATCTTGCTTTTAAAGATGAAGTTCCCGTATCACTGCATTAAAAAACGCATCCGTAGCTGAACTCGCAGGAGGAGAACGAGCGTGAGAGATTAGTAATTATTTTGCCAGTGAGGCACATCCATTTCTGTGAATTCGGACCACAAGCCCCTGTATTTAGCTTCCAGACTCACAGGCTCCCAGCGTGTTTTCCAATGGCTGAGATGATGAAGGACTGTACCAGACTTCAAGGGTAAGTGGCTTTTCCACATCTCACAGCATTCGAATAATGACTTGGAAGTCTTTGTGGAACGTGTCTTCAAGCCAGACATAAACTACCGGAGTCTTAACAGGGATAAGCAGGTAAAGTGCTAGAGCATCCTCTGTACAGCGGTCAGAGCGCGTTTTCCCTGTCCCCTCCAGCCTTGGCCGTACCGTTTCCGACAGCTTCCCTTCGCTCTCGCGCAGCGGTTGCCCCAGCCCCGTGGCACGGCGGGCTCTGCCCTCGCCGCCTGCCATCCCAGGGATTTGTGGAGCACAAAGTCACGCTGGGGGATGAAAGCCACTCTGAAAATGTCATTTATCGCTGAATACTGTATTAGTCCTGACACCTTGTAATTTTTCAGGTCCATGTAACAAAAATGTAAATACTGAAGCTTTATATATTAATATGCCTGAAATCATTACTTAAAGATAAAACTGGTTAAATTATTCAGTTATAAAATTATCCCATTTCCACAGCAGCGTATCCTGTCAAAGGAAGAGCTGATTAGCCATAAGCTGAATTTAGCCAGTAGATTTATGCTTGATTCTGGTTTACGTTTCTACATTGTACGTAGGACTGATTTGAGCTTGCTCCATCATTGCAGCATGCATTTCATTTTCTCATTACAGACAAGAATGACCTTTTTCAGCAAATTATGGTGAGGAGCACTACCACTCATCAGTGAAGAAGGTTCATTTTATTAACCCCGTTTAGTGCCTTTGGAAACGCGTGGTGCACCCAGTGAGGGCCACTTGTAGTAATTTGAGATACCAGAAGTTGGCAGATGGGGCAGGCTGGAATCTGCCGTGAGCGCGGTTGGTCCAGCATGGCGTGGTGGATTCCTCGGTAGCCCTTGTGGCAAGATGGGAAAGACCTGAGCGAAGCCTCGTTGTAGAAATAATGCTGTTTGTTTTAATTAAGAAGGGAATTATGTCAGTGGTTCTGAAGCCTTGTTTACAGTACCTGGAAAGAATTATGTCTCCCTGTTTGCATTTCTCGAACGGCAGTGGCGCTGCGTGCTTCTGGTGGGCGTTCCCAGAATCATCTGTACCTTTCGGTCTTCTGCACGATTGCTGCAACGCTCTCAATACAAAGCTGTCAATCAGTTTTTGGAGCTCTTGTGTATGGAAAGGTTTTTACGATTATTTTTCCTTGATAAAAATCTGATAGCTAGGTAGACTAGTAAAACTGATAGAGCTCTGAGCCATGAGCCTTGGAAGACGATAGCATGAGTAAGTGTTTCACTAAAAAAAATATTTGAAGATGATAGGAGAAACTTCTAAAGAACAGAAGAACTTTCCAAAAAAAGAGGCTGGTAAATAGCTTGGAACCTGTGGGAGTCCAATGAGTAGACAGGAAAACAGCCATGGTATTCACCTCCAAAAAAAATTCACCAGCAAGATGATCAGGACGCAAATGTAGTGGGCTGGAGACCAACTGGTTATACACTGTGTGACGACCTGTTGTCACTGTTCGATCGTGAGTTTGCCTAAGCTCAGCCTGGCTGAGGTTTCCTCCGCCCGTAGTCACTCATTGTCCTCCCTGTGCTGGGGCACGAATGGCCCTGCCATCGCTGGCCAGTGCGTAAAAGTAAACCTGCAGGCAGTTTACATCTCCTGTGGAGCCGATTCCCACCAAGAATGAGTCCCACCCTTTGGCTGAAATGAGGAGTCTTCTCCCACTCAGACGGTGCATATTTACTGCCTGCCAGAGCAGCTCCCACTTTGGTTTTTTTAATTCTTTTTTCCATTTGGCTTAGACTCTCTTTTATACACCTGCCTTCCTTTAAGCATTGCTGGCGTTCAGATGCTGTAGCCTCTGGAGGAGATTGTACTGATTCGCACATTAAACTTCTTATTCGTATTTGGGCAGGCGATTGAAGAGATGGTACCAAATTGAAAAGCTGCATGATTTGGGGTTGACCTCCTCGGATAAAACAAACCTTTGAGTTTAATTGGATCCGATTGTAGAGTCTGAGCCAGAATAGGACTGATACCCAACCTAATCAGTTCTCTTTTTTCAAATGTGCAAATCTTCAGAGCCTCTCCTGTAAGAAAATTCCACGTATACTAGGAGTCTATAGACCCTTTTCTTTCTTCGCACACATTTCCGTGTGTTCAGAGACTCCTGCTTCAGTCTGGTTGCGCTTGTTTCAAGTTGCTGGTGAAATCCCACCTCTGACTAGAGTGGGTTGGCTTATACATTATTCAATAGTAAAATCCCAGCTGAATAGGGAGGGGGGGGGAAAGTTAAGTATCGGAGTGGAAAGCTCACGAGGTCCTTAGCATAATCTCTCTGGTTCAGACCTGCATTTCTTTTTCCATTCGAGCTTGTCTTACAGTGGAGAATAGCGTATCATTCCAATTTTAGATAGTAGACTACCTGCTCAGCTCAGGCAGATGGAAAGTTTTCCTTCTGGTACATCACATAATTTCCAACAGCCCCTTCCCCTCTCTAAAGGGATTATTGTCTAAATCTGCACCAGGTCAAGTGAAATAATTAAACACAAGCTGGCTCCACTAATTAACTTATCCACAGCCCATTGTCTGTTATTAGCATTTTAAAGAGAGGCTTTGTTAACTCTTTCTTCCTAGACCTAGTAGTACGTTTTTTAGTAACACAACCCATTCCTATAAGCATCTTTGGCTACATTTCTTACTAAAATATTATCATCGACGCTTGCGAGAGCATGAATGAGCTCACAGGATGTTTCAGTCTGCAGCAGCTACTTTTCGTAACAGAGCGTAAGAAGAAGGCAGCTTAAATGCAAAGGAATGTCACTGTCGGAAGACCAGATAGAGAGTCTTCTAGTCTTAAAGTATTCTTCAAATGGAAAGTGATCGGTGTAAACAATGGAGACGCCACTATGTGCTCCGTAAAGCGTAATTAAAATGGTGATCCATCTAGTGTCTTATAGTGCATCTCACCAGAGCTTTGGAACCGTGTCAGGACCGTGGAGTACGGAGTTGCTGGGCATGTCATACTTCCAAAAAGACAGAAATGTGTGCACAGGGCCAAAAACGTGGGAGTTTGCTGTTCCGCACCACGAATGCTCTTTAATTCCTGGAGTTGTGCACTAATCAGTATCCCAAAAGGTGGCAGAAGGTGGCCCTTTGAAGGGGAGGGCCGTTCTTGTTCGGCACTTCCAAGCATCACCAGACTGGCTGTAAATACCCACAGCGTCGGGTGCCGGGGTTTGGGATGTTCTCCGCTCGCTGCAGGCTGAGTCTGAGGGATACGCCGGGAGGTGCCGAGGGCAGGCAGGAAGGGCCTGCCCGTATTTTGCCCAGAATGGCACGTTAAAGCCTGTAGGAGCTTGCAGTAGCAGGGCAGCGAGGCGCTTTGTTCTTTCGTCGTGGTAACCTCACCATTTTTTCTCCTAATTTTTAGGCTAAATATTTTCCTTTCATTGTTGTTTTGTTATTCCAATTTACAAAAAAGAAAAAAAAGTGGGGATTTAGTGTGAGAAATCCTCATTAAGTAGAGTATGAGTCAGTACAATGATGATTTATTCAAGCTATTCATTTTTTGCACTTAAAATGCTTTCTGTTCCAAATGCCTTTCTAGAAAAATAAATGTAGTTTTCGGTTAAAGTAAACAGGTCACATACTGAGTGACCTCAAATCTGATGGCTAAAATTTAGAAGGGGAACTAATTGGATAAAAATGCGGTGACTCATACTCTCCAGACATTCAGTAAGTTGGCCTTTCCAGTCTTAATTTATACAGCGCTCTGAAAAATAAATAGATTGCAGTTTCACATTCATACCAACGTGGAATTCATCTCCGTTTATAAGGAAAAATCTTGTTTTAATGATTAAAGGTTTGAGCAGAAGCTCGAGCAGGGCTAAGCTGGCCGGGCTCCTTTGCCTGAGGACGGGAAGCAGGGTTTGCAAATCAACAGCGAGTGACTCTTGGAGAGTTGGTAAAGCTTTTCTGGTAGGTAGCTGCTTTTCTAAAGGGAGGGTTTGATACCACCCAAGCGTATGCCACATGAAATACCTACTTAGGAAGTGTTGTTTTCACCTTCTGAAGGGGAATTTCAGAGAGAGAAGAGCAGCAGCAGCTCTGTGCAGACTCCGCGGTTTGTTTGCAGCAGAGCGGAGCTGGCCCGGCCGTGGAGAGCTGCAGCGTTTGAAATACCCTACAATATATTGTATGTATTGTGCTCCAAGGGAGCTTGTACTGAGGTGAAGTGGAGTAGTAGATAAGAGGATACTCCACGCATTATTCATGCTGGAAGTGGTTTGTTTTGGAGATGTGTATGTTTCTGCAATTATTTTAGCCATTAAACTTCAGCCCTGAAAATGCTTTCATCTTGGCTGATTCCATCTTTTTGTGGCCATGGCAATGCAGAGGAGAGTGGTGGGAAATGCGTTATTAGATTTGTAAATTATGTGCATTTTTCCCCCCCCTTGATGTTTGATATCAGAAGACATGATGTTTGACAGAAAAGGTAATGAACGGTATTTGCTTGTAAATCAGCAGTGAGATGTGGTTTGAATGAATGCATATTTGAGCACAAAGAGAAGATCTGAGAGGGTTACCAGCGCTCCTCACTATCCCAAAATCTGCCCTGCGGATGGGAAGCGGAGGCGGCTTCCATCAGCATGTGCGGGAGAGGCAGGAATGACTGCCCGGCTTCAACACAGCAGCCCTTGCAAAGCAATCCCTGCCCCGAGCGTGGCGCGCACAGCCGGATCGAAACCTGCTTTCCATGAGCCAACCTCGCTCGTGCTGGGAAAGGAGCTTGGAGAGCAGGGAAACCTGCAGGACCTCGGCTGGCTCTTTGGGTAGGTGGCCCGCCCGCGGCTCCTTTGGCCACGGCAACATTTCTGTGAGCCCCCGACTAGAGAGCTGGAGAATCTCTCAGCTGTATCCGTGTGAGCAGAGATGGAAGCGTCAGCAATCATTTATGTAGATGATCCTGATTAGGCAGGAAATGCCCCACAAGAGTTTCCCACCCCCAGATTAGGACAATGTAATGAATTTTTAAAATCGTAACTGCCAATCAGAAAAAAAATCTGGAGAGAATCAACATTTTTATTTTAATAGCTGCAAAAATGTCACGTTGATATTGATCTCCTAAAATGATGTTTGACATTTTAAAAGATCAATTTTTGTCGAAGTTATCTCAGACCATTAAAACCATTTAAAAAGGGCCTACTTTGCAAAGTAAAAATGAATTCCAAGTGAGGGAGAGGTTTTGACGGCCCTTCCTTGAGAGCAGTTTCACTCTTAGCGTCTTCTGATGAAAAACCACTTTGTCACAATATTCTCCACCAGTTTTCATCCTCAGGCCCCTTCAGCTCGCTGTATGGTTTCTGCCACTGCTGTCATCCCACCGTACCAAAATGGGTATCTAGGGATGCTCTTCTGAAAGCTAATTCCACCGTTCGCAATAAGAGCCTATTAACGTAACTTGGAGTGACCACCGCCTGCAGGATTAGCGTCTCCGAAGGCTGACTGATGGGTTGGAGAGATGGATTTCGCATTATTGTGCGACCCCGCCGCTGTACCGGGGCAGGTTTGGAGAGGAGCACGGGCAGGGTGCTTTTCTTGCACCGTCCCCAGAAACTAAGGTAGGCTGCATGGCGTACTCGATAAGCAGGTGTGCAGGGGAGCATTCAGGGAAAACGCATCAAAACATCTTGGAAGAACTTATTTAAAGTTACGTAAATTATTGTTTGCGTTTTCACACGCAGTTATTTTCAAGTCTCACCAGCTGTATCTGTTTGGAGTGGCCCTAAATAAATACACCGTTACATAAACACAACGTTGGGTTGGGGATTTTTTCCAATGAGGTGCGGGCCCTGTTTGCTTCGCAGCGTTGCACAGACTGTGAGAAGGAGGTGTCTGAATTTCAATGGGACATTTTGACACAGAAAATCCCATTCTTAGTCTGTTTGGTGTTTTGGAACCCTGTGGTGACAGCTACCTTAAAAGAAGACACAGTAAATAATATGGTGCATGTTTTTCTTAGAGAAATTTGAATGTAAGTAGAAAGTCCAAGCGGGTGATTACATTTCAGTTAACATTTTTCACCCCACCGGGGCACAGCGCGCCAATGTCTGGAGGATGCTGATGCACTGTCCGGGCGTTTTGCTGACAGGCTTCCCAGCAGCGTGTCGGTTCGCCGCTCGTTCAGCCGGACGGGCGATTGCTATTCCGGGGGAGTGCCGTGTCACGATCCGCACGGGTAACGCCGCAAGCCGCCGGCGGCGCGTTATCATCTCGCAGGATGCAATTACCTGATAAATGGTGACGCTCCCCATAGCCGTGCATTGGTTATGTGCCGCTGCAAGTCCAGTCCGCAAAGTTCAATCTGGTGTTCAAAAGTCCTTAAGTGCCACTGAAGTGTTCTCTAGCCGATCCCCGGGTTTTGTTAATGAGAAAATAAACGAAGTGATTCAAGGCTTAGAGACGCTCGTCTGTGCCTTCTCTGTTCCGAACCAGAATAAAACGTGAAAGAATAATCTCAAAGACATGATGTTTTTTATTGAAGGAATAATCACAGAGTCACTTATCAGAATCAGGAAACCTGCTTTATCCTTTGTTGCATTATAAATAAGAAGTACATTTGTTCTTGGGAAACAAGCCTGAAGTACACTGCAGCACGTTATTGTGAGTGACGCACAGGGAGCGACTGCATAAATACTGCCTGTCTGTTCCATTAGCTGATCTTGTTTCTTACGTTTCTCTGCTTTCCTTACCAGGACTGAGTTGTTTTATCATTTCGGAGGTGCAGTCTGAGCCATTCCTGGGTCGCTCCTTAGGGGCACTGAGTCCCAAGCTGCCCGAGGGGAGGGTGCTGCCTCCCGGCGGCAGGGCTGGGCTGGGTTGGCCAGCCCAGGGTGGTGTGGAGGAAGGGAGAAGAAGGGAGAAACATCTGTCCTGCGGCATTGGGTCTCTGCAGGAGCGGGGAGAGACAAGGGAGGGGAGAAAACAGAAAGGGGAGGAGAGATGTTCGCAGGGACAGAGGGTTAAGGAGGTGAGTGGCCCAAAGGGGTTGGTAGTAGAGCCTGATCAGGCTCCGGAGCATCTCCTCGCCGAAACTAGCCTAGCGCTTGCTGTCTCTGATGACAGGACATCAGCAGCCTTGAAAACAACCAAATCTGGTTAATGAATGAATGGTGCTGGTAGTGCAGGATGTCTTGTGTTGAAGGAGGAAAACTGAGATCCCGTGATAAGCGTGAACACTCGTGGTTGTTTGGAGAGCAGTCAAGCATGGATTGAGCGTAGCTGGGACGTTGCAGCTGAAGGAAGAGGTTGAAGCTCTTTATCTTCTGTACATCATGAGAAGAGTTTCGGCAGTTACTATTTTTTATCCTTCTTCCAGTCTTGATGTGAACTCTGGCAAAGGCTATAGGCTCTGGGTTCAAAGGGATGTCGAAAATGCCATTCTAGATGGCACAACCCACGTAGTTCAGCATCCTCTCATCATACGGGCGTCTCTCAGAGCTTCAGGCGTGAGCTCTTGGAGCTGTGTTTGCTGGTTATGTCTCGCGCTAGGTGATTAGATGTAAAATTACACAGTATCATCCTAACTTGGAACATAAAACCACTTCCATGCTCTGTCTTGACTGTTCATACGTTTCTTGGCAGAAGCCGTTGCAGACACCAGCTTTCAATCCTTCCAAATTAAATGTCAGTTGGTGGCGGAGCCATCGTCAGGACGAGCATCCCGCTCGTTCTGCTTCCCCGGCGCCCGAGAGCGGCTCTGCACCTCCGGAGCCTGCTGACGAGCAGCTCATCTGGGAGCAGTTTCGAAGGAGATCTTTGACTTTCTTTGGCTTCCCAGAGGAATTCGTAATTATTTCCTCCTTTATCATAGAGTGCAGCTGTAGGCTTCAGCTCCATTAGAATTGCCCTGGTAATTTCACAGTGGGAAATTTACAGCAAACAAGGGACATTAACGTTAAATAAATTTATGCAACAGCAACCCTCACCCAAGTCATTAAAAGTGTGTGCAATTTTTAATGGATGCTTCAGCATGGCATTTGATAAGTTAGTTCATTTCTTTTCCCAGTCTGTTAAGTGTACGTATACACACAGACACACAAATTTTTCTTTCAGAGGTATCGGAAGAATCTGGCTGCGGCCTCGAATGTCACCTCCTTGCGAACACTGTCACCACAGTGTAATGCCAGCCGCGGCGCGGTGAGGAGAGGCTGTCACCGAGGAGCAGATCTGTGTGTGCGCGCGTGCGAGCGTGGGTCTGTGCCACTCAAATAATCCAATTGAACTATGTAGTGATTCGGAATTATGTCTATTTGAAAAGACAGGATATCATAAAGACTGCTAATATGGTGGAAAATTATATTAAGCGGAGACAAGACAAAGTTGATTATGTGCGAGACTAGTGCAGATGTGCCTGGCGCTAGTCGTTTATGCATATTGATTGATCTTAAATATAGCAGAGCAGAGGATGGGAGTGGTGTTGGTACGGTTATTGATTTTGTTTCAGCTCCTTGGGCTGTCATCGGGAGCTTTCAGATCCAGCCATCTCGGCTGATAGCACTCCTGATCAGAAGGCTTGAGGAGAAAGCAGGCGTGAGGCTCGTGTCCCAGCCAAAGAAAACATGCCCGTTACGTCCCTTTAGAAGCAGACTGCTGCATTTATTTCATGCAGATTTTCAGAAAGATGCCAGCTCTTTATAGCTCAGTGGAGCCCGAGGGTAAAATTCCTTGGAAGGCTGCGGCTGGGCTTCATCAGGCTTTGGGTTTCAGCTGGTTTTGGGGTGACTTTGGTGGATGTACCCGATCTGGGCTGTGCATTGAACAGTCTGGGGGGGCTCCTGGGGGTCGCTTTGCTGCGTGATTCAGTTTGCTAGAAGGAAGATACTTGGTTTCTTAATTGATTTATTTTGGCTTTTACAAACCTGCACGAGCAGAACTGTTGTTTCTCCACCTCTCCCACGTTCCAAGCAGCGAAGCTGTAAACAGGTTTTCAATACCGTTCTTCGGTGGTTCCCCCGTTCCTCCTGAGTCTTTATTAGGAAGGTATTCCTAAGTACCGCTGTGCCAAGAGCCGCTGCCCTTTGCTGCCAGGACGCCCGGCTTCCCAGGGCTCCCTGACCCTGCTGCCTCATTTGCATGGAGCTTGAAACGTGACGTGGCAGTCAAATAAGATGCTGGTTTTCTAATAAACAAAGTGTTCCGGAGGAGAGAGAACTAGACCTTAAGCAGTCGATAAAATGGATTTGTGGCTGTTTGCCCTGGGAATTGCCCGATACCCCAGTCCCATCTGTATGGCCATCTCCGCCTGCCTCCAGCGCAGCCTGAGCTCCGCGCGGGCGCCGGCTGCCGGCACAGGTGAGTTTTCATGATTACGGTTTAGTTCTGAAACAGAAATTCGTAAGCATGTTGAATTGAGTGCATATCACTTACTTTGATTTATGTTTGAGCTAAGGTGGAAGAACTCTATCCGTTATTATAGACATCAAAGACAATATATTGAAATTCAGTTATTATAATGTACACATCATTTATCAAATCCCTGCCCGATAATGCCAGCATTTGCCGCACAGAAAATACAGCTTGATGGATTACCTGCTTCTCGCCATCTTTCTGAAGGCCAAGGAAGGCAAACACGGAATTACTTCAGAAATGTCAGAGTCAGGCTCTTTCAGGCCGGGGAGAGGGACTGAAACAACCACCGCAGGGCAGTCCGCGAAATGCACGGGCAGGGTGAGGATGTCGGGGAGCTCACGGTCCTCAACGGACACGAGTTTCTCTGGTTCCTGCTCTCGCTGGGAGCAGGGGCCGCCCACTGACGGCAGGCAGAGCCTGTGTCACCTCTCGCAGAATTCGGCCTGCTCTTGAGATGCTGCCGATCTAAAAAAAAAAGCACATTTTTACATGTAGAGCGGCAGTGATCTGGACTTGGATCCGTAACAGCCAGTTCTTGCCTGGCATCGAAAAAGAATGGCTTTGAAATACGAATTTCAAATTAAAACCGTCAAAAAATAAATAGCAGAAATACTTTTATTTCTTGCTGAGCTTCTATTCAGTTCCTGCTTCCTGTTTTGACAGTGTAAGTTATACTTGGGCAGGAAAAAAAGGAAGCCCACAAACATAATTGCAACCATGTCTAATTAGGCAGAGCTATGTAAATTTAGCGTTTCTACATGATTATAAATGTCAGGAGAGCCTTAGATAAGACATGAGAGTTTTGAGTATCTCTTGTGTACCTAGTCTAAAATGTCCTTATTGCTAATCCTATTCATCTGGAGTCGCTTCCTAATTAGAATATTTATGGGCTAATAAGGAGGTGAACAAGACACTCCAGTTCTGTTCCAAAGGTGAGAGTAGGGATTCATTAGACTCGGCGTCTCTGTTTTGATTGCTGTACAATGTAATTAACATTGTGCTAGACAATCATTTTAGATTTACCTTAACAACAAATATTTAAGAAGATTCCTGTTGTTCTGTCTTTGAGTGGAGGTCTGCTGAAACCGAGAGCGGTTGTGTCATCAGAGATTTTTGAGGTTCCCAGATGGTTTGTTCCTATTTTATTTTGCAAACTTTTCTGACCTCTGTTTGTCAGTTACTGACGTTTCTGAGTTTTGTCAATGCTAGCTAGAAGTGAATCTGTTTTGCATGTTCCATGAATTCATATTTTATAAATTTTATATCCCTAAGACCTATTTTATAGGAAATGCTTTTTTTTGATTTTTTTGTTCCAGAATTTTCAGTCCATGTCTATATCCAGTGGCCTAGTATAAAAATGAATTTTTAAAGTCAGATACAGTTTGGCGATTTTTTAGGTTATACTGCCATGAAAGCCTAGTTGCTGGCCGACGTTCAGCGTCTGGCTGTAGTTCTTCTTCTCCGAGGGGCTGTCCCACCAGGAGCCCCGCTGAGCCTGGCCACAGCGGTGGCAGCAGCGATGATTCCTACATCCCGATCGAGATGGTACCATGGCAGTCCCATGAATTCTACCCCACTGGGTTGGAGACCTTTGTGTTCCACCACCGTGTGAGGATTTGGGTGCTTCCTTAGTGGGATCCGGTCATCCCCTCTTCACCCCCTTGAGGGAAGGTCCATTCCTTGCCCACCCTTCCAGCCCGAGCGTTGGGTCGCAGAAGACATCTTCTGGCCGCCTTCCTGCTGCAACCTCTCTGGCTTCTGCAAGATGTTTCTTACTTCTTGCTGCCAAAGCTCCCATTTCGAAGGGCCCCTGAGCGCTGCCTAAGGAGAGATGCTCTTTCCCTGAAGTCCAAGGGGAAGCTGCGAGGACTGGCCGAGCCCAGACCCCTGGGGCCAGTGCTGCTCAGGCAGGGAAGCCGGTTCCCCCAGCCTCAGAGGTATCTCCTGGTGGATTCTCCTGATGGATTTTAGAAAGGACCAAAGCACAGAGTTTCTGTCTTCCCTCTCCCCATCTCCCTTTACTTTAAGCCCTACTTCTGTCTGTAGACCATGTCAGAGTTCTGCAAAGCAATGTCCATAATAAATACAAATGCTGAATTGTTCTCAGATTTTTGCCAGTGCTGTGGCCAGTCTCAAAATCAACTCCTTTTCAAGGGTAAGCTGCTCAAAGCAAAACCTGGGGGTCTTGATCTCCCCTCTTTGCTTTCCTTCATGTACTGAGAAATGGACTTCTTTGAGAAAACAATGTTCTGTGACTTTAAAGGTGTTATCAGAAAAGTTGTTAAGATGGCAAGTCACGTTACTTCAAGTCTTCTCCATATAAATTACAGTGCAGTACGAGAATCTCATAGATAATGATAAATATGGCAACATTCTACTGCTGATGGAAATCATTATCAGCCATTATCAACTTTAATTAATATATTCACATTATTCAAATCCAGGTAGAAAATGTTCTTTGGCATCAAGTCTAGAGTAACGGGGTTCGTGGCTTTTGTGCAGCTTGAAAAGCAGCTGGCGACAGGGAATGAACTCTGGGGAAATACTTTGTTTGGACTCGGGGTCCAGCACGCCACATGTCCGGTAGGTCTCACCCATTTTCCTCTCCAGCATAGAAGGGCTGGAAGATCTCGTGTTTCCGAGGGCTGTTTCCTTGGTGCGCTGCTTCCGCACCAGAAGAGCTTTGCTGTTGTTTGTGGCATCTCACTCGTCTCCGTAGCAACCAGAGTAGTGCTGGGGAATACACAATTGAAGATGCTAGGAATGAGCACTGGTAGCAAATGTTCTTTGCTATGAAAAATGATTGAAAACAAACAGAAAATATGGGCTAAATAAACCTCTGCTAGTTCTAAATGGAATGTTTCTTGAAAATTTCCATTAGACCTTAGCAGCTCTTTAAATAAATAACCAGTGTGTCCCCTTCCATCTGAGGATTTCCATCTGTTGATTTTGTTTGTTTGCTTTTTTCCCTTTTATAAAAATACCAGGGCCCAATTCTGACACGTGCTGCACACACAGCCCCAGGGAGCGGCACTGGGCGCCTGGGGTTGAACGTCCCCTTCCGCTTGAAAAAGATTCTGAAAAATAACATCAGGCAAATGTGCAGACCCTCCCAAACCTGAGGAAGGTGCCAGCCCAGGACCAGCCTTTCTGTTTCGAATGGAGCGGTGAAAATGGGATCTCTGTGATGCGCGTTGTGTTTTCCACTTTCTGCCCCTTCAAAGTGACAGGGACAACTTTGCGTGGGCAAGGTCCGTCCTCCAGATCAATGACTCCGTGGGCTAATGGTTTAGTTAGAGACCTTAATGACTCAAAGTAAGGACCTGTTACTGCTGTTTGAGTTAGCACTTTGTTTTCTGCTCTCAGATAATACATTTCTAAACCTGGATTGTTCTGACATTTGCTACAAGGAAAGGGAAATAAAAAATCCATACAGCTCCCATTAACCGGGAGTGAGGTGAACACTGCCGTTAGTGGGACGAGATAAAACCTTTTCACCTCTGGGACACAAATGTGAGTGCAACTTATGATAAAATTAAATACCTCTCATGATCTCACCTTATTCCCCACAGGGAGTTAATCCATCTCACAAAAATCTCGACACATACTTATCACAGCCTCCCGCTTCTTCTTAGGAGAGCCCAAGGACCCAAGTCCCAGGACTTCACGTCCTGCCTGAAGAGGATGGTCCCTCCAGGTCCCCATGGAGCCCGCTCTTACAGCCCTGCTCTCGCTTGCAATGGAGGACATCGGCTTCTACTCCTCCTACTTTCACAGCACTGTTTTGTCTGAGAAGTGGAGGAAATAAAGCAACACACATAGAACATTTACTTAGTATAAGTTTGTACACCACCTCCAGAGCCTGAGGTGAGAAGCTCTATGGAAGTTTAGCATTATATACTGCTGTAGGAGTAGGGCAAGTACTTATTTTCTTCTCCAAAAGTACAAGTCTCACCAGTATTTAGGAGAGCATTAAACTTAGAATCTCATCAGCCCCTTCTAAGTCTGCTCCAGGGGTAAGACATTAAACTAAATCCTGAAGAATATTCTGGTGAAGTTTTGAGATGTTTCCCGTGTGTCACGCAGGGAGCTGAGATTATAGAGCATGGGGCACGGACAGCTGAGGTGGTTGCATTTGAATTCCGCATCACAACCAGAGCAAAAATACTTAGTTTTGAGGGATTCTTCGTGCCACAACATACCCTTCCCTTTCTAGTTGTCAGGAGGTATCAGTGCTGGAACAAGGACTATCGTTTGGAGCCTGAGCAGATGGGAGCTGGCGCGTGGGAGCCAGAGGTGGGGAGCGAGGAAGCAGATCCAGTGGGGAGGGACTGGAAATCCATCCCCCAGATTGTCTCAGAACATTTTTTTATGTACCTGTATCCTTATTCTGCAGTTATATTTTGCTGGGCTAGTTCTGACACTGAGTATAAAACGATGAGTTGCTGCCCAAAACTTACGGTCAGTCTAGTTACAGCGGCACAAAGTTTCTTTCTGCGCTAAGTAATTGTGCTCAGGAGACTGCTGCGTCGCAGCAAAAGGATTTTCTTGCACATAGAAACAGGTCTCGGCTGAGGGCGGGGGGAAAAGAGGTAACGTTGCCAGTATGGATGTGATCAATATAGCTTTACTCCTGTGCGGAAAGAAGGCTTAAAACGGGATTCAGCATCTCAAACCGGACTCCCCAAACTCATGAATGCCTCTGCAAAAATAGTCTTAATTCCTCTTGCCGTTCCCCGTTTGAGAAATGGGGATAATTCCCAGCTCACAGAAGTTTAATGAGTATGAATTTGTCAATATTTATGCCTACAAAGAAAATAAAATATGTCAGCATTATTTATAGCATTTCAGTAAGCTCGTCAGCGCAGCATCATATATGATCAGGTCATGGGTTAACAAGGATTAATTATCTTGGCAGAATTACGCTTTGCGATTTTTCATTTCAGTCTGTTACTTTTAAGTATTTTCTAATATAGGCTACTAAATTCAGGGTCATTTTGCTTCTTGTATGAAATTCAGCTCTTCCATACGTAAATGTTTTTTAAGAGGAAATGTAGCCAGAATTGGAAAGAACTGAAATGCTGAAACTCCCTCTTGCAGCTAATGGCCAAGAAACTGCTACATTCCTCTAATTTTATAACTGCAAGTATTAACATTTCATCCCATAAAGATGGCTGGCAAGTTCCTCTTTCGTACCTTGTGGCGATGTGAAGTTAATTCCGTATTACAGGAACCTGGGAGGTTGTCAAGGGGGTCTCTACAGTGCTGACTCCTTTATAAAATTTCCCCTGGGAAGATGGAACCTGCTCCTGGTCACTTAAAGGCCTTTGACACTCGCAAAGATCCCATGCATCCCTTAGATGACAAAGAGCGTAGAAATTAAATGCTGCTTGATTAAGGCCCTGATCTGAGAAAATTAAATTCTGCCTTCAATTATTGAAATGGCTCATGGCTACTGCTCCATCCTCACTTTAGACAGTCACAAGACAGGACCCAAGTTACCCTGCCAAAGGTCTCCCTGGACAGCTGGGACGGTTTAGGACTGTCGAAAATCCTTCTTGGTCCACTCCCTCCTCCTTCAAATTAATAAACACGGCCTTTAAATTTCACACATTGTATATCAATACACTTCTTTCGGAGGACTTTCTAAAAAACTATTCTGGCCAGACCTTCTCCTCCTGCCGTTGACATTGAGCAGTTTGTTTCCCGGATGATAATGATTGCTCTGTTTGTAGTCTCACCTGGACATACAGTGCCTCTGCTAACGGAGATCTGATTAAGGCTGACAGGCCCAATATGGGAAGGAAAACGTCCCTGCTCATCACAGCGAATTCTCGCGGTGGCACTCTGCCAGCCCGGCTTCTCAGTCATTTAGTTTATCAGCAGTTTTTCAGGTTATCGTGAAGCCGTTCATTCCGGTTCCTCACTTCCCCCGTTTTATCTCTTGTCTGAGACCTTCTGAGCAGGCAGTATATTGAGTTGTACAGGTCTTTGCTCCCCAAAGCAGAAAACAGACCGTGGAGGGCGGTGAAGCCCCGCTGAAGCTGGGCTGCCCTAGAGCTGCCATCGCATCCTTCAAACGGTGTCCCCAAAGCGCCAAGAGCTTGGATTTCAGACCTCATTGCAGTGTTTCTCTGCTGAGTCTTCGGGCGGAACAGAACCCAAAAGACGCAGACATCATCACCAAAGTAAGTCTGCCCAAATGCCCTGCAGCCACTTGCTATTGCAAACCCACGATTGCTCAATACAGCAATCAATATTTTCCTGGGTTCTCTCTGTTTCTCATTTCCCAAATGTTGTACCCCAGAGAGCAGTGAGTGCTGAGAACATCAGCAAGCTCCACAGGAAGCTCTGCGCTGTTAAGAGTGCTCTCTGCAAAAATTTCTTTATTTTGGTGGCCTGCCTTTTTTTAAAGTACATGTAATCCATTCATGACTTCACTCAAATCCATTAATACAATGTTTAGTAAAAAAATCTTTCTTTTGTATTTATCTAACACGTCTACATATAAACGTTAGGATCATTAGCTTCTAAAAAACAGCTGAGATGCCTCATTCCAAGAAGTACAGCATTTTAGCCTCCATTAATCCTAGATCTTGTTCAGTGAGGGATTCGTACCACCTAAGGGATTGTAGCTGTGTTGCATTTGGTGAGTTATCGCAAACTTTCCTACTGGATTTTGTGCTGGACTTGCGTGGGTTTTCCATCAGATTCAGTCTGAATTACAATCACAGAATCGTAGAATCATTTTGGTTAGAAGAGACCTCTAAGATCCTCAAGTCCAACCGTTAACCAACACTGCCAAGTTACCACTGCCCCGTGTCCCTCAGCACCACGTCTGCCCGGCTTTGGAACACCTCCAGGGATGGCGACTCCACCACTGCCCTGGGCATCCCTCCCTCTTCTCCACCAAGGCATAGTACAACAATCAAGTGTTGAACCAGCGGCACTTTTTTATTCCTTGTGTGTCGCACCTTTGGCGTTACCAATACGTACGAAATGAACAAGATCAAATCTCGTTGTTGTTCAAATGTCTTTGTTTCATGTCGTGGGTCAGCATTTCCAGCCAGCTCGAAAGCCTTTGCTCACAGGATAAGCTTTTGGTTGCTTTTCCCACAGCATTGTAGATCTTTCCACGTAAAAATTGACTTTTCAGTAAGCAGCAGGGCTCGCAGGCTGGCTCGGGTCCCACCCGGGCGGCAGTGAGAGCAGGGGCTGGTCGGTGCCGTACAGAGGTTAGAGGTGGCTGGCACACGGCCATGGCTCTGGGGGCCAAAGCTGGCGGAGGAGGAGTTTGCGGTGGAGGCGTCAGGCAGGACGTTCTGCTCTGCGTCCCGTGTTGCTCGATCCCCGGCGCTGGCCCAGCGGCCCCAACGTTGGCGATGCACGCGAGGCACAGACCCGTGATGGCTTTTCAGTGGCGGGGGTGGGCGGGAGCTTCCATCTGAGCCTCCGCTGCCTGACCCTGCCCAGCTGCCCCTGGTTGTCTGCAGCTCCTGAAGAGCGCGGCCCTATGGAAAGCCAGGGAGACAGAGCCGTTTGCAGGCAGGGCTGGTTTTGACAGGAGCCCCCATTAGTATTTCCGACTCCACAACCAAACCGAGTTTCTTTCCCGGTAATTCTGTCAATCACTTTCTCTCTCAGCAAATCGACACAACGTGACCCTTCCCATACCTGGGAAAACAGCTCTTAAGGGAAATACAACAGGGGGCATCTTGCATTAATCTCAGTTATTTGACTGTTTTCCACTAACCTTTCATTCTGCCAAATTTAATTAAATCAGCTGCTTTTCCGACTATAACCTGTTCCTTCACTGTTTGGATGTTCCCTTCAATTCATACTGGTGAAGGCATATATGATACGCAGCTAGCAAGGCCTTAGCCAAGCTGTTTTCTTAAAATGATTCGCAGCAATGAATAACGAATTACACCAAGTTAGTTTGTTTTATCCAGACCGCACGGAGTCAACACAGTAGAGATTCCCAAGACTCGTGTGTGCTCCTGAGTGCCGTTAATTTTAAAATCCAGGATCCTTGTGTTGTACACACCATGTGTATAGCTATAGGATTAGAGGAAGTGGTTTGAATATATTATCTTGAATATATTGCTTTGATTTTATTTTTTTAATTGCTGCGTTGATGGGATTTAGAAAACCTCATGCTCCTAAGAATAACAAGGTCTGACTATAGCAGCGGTGTCATGAGTGTGGAATTTCAAGCCTATCTGCAAAAATGAGACCAAGTATAAATTATGAGCAATATTATGAATATTTATTCACCTACGCTGATCTTCTTGATGATCTTTTCCAAGCTTCCAGCCCGACAGAGCTTAAAGAAGAAGGCAGTTTTACCTGAATTGTGAAAGGTTTTTCTTCCTCTTTTTAATCAAGCGAGATACACCAGAAAACAAATCAGGCTGATAAAAACAGAAGTCAGACTTACAAGAAAAACAGCTGTAGCGGCTAAATGGCTTAAAGCAGAGAAAGCAGGAAAACAGCATGTGGGGCTAATGATGGGTGGTTTTCAGGTTTCAGAATACATTAAGGCATTCTCCCTGTTTATTAAATCGCTCTGGCAGCATTTGACAGCAAAGGTTTTGTGGATTATGAGAGTGCAACGGACATAACTAGGATAGGGTTTTTTTTCCCAAAGCCTGGCCTTTGGGTAATCACCCAGAAGTTACCCACTATAGGAAGAATTTCGTTTGCGCGAGCCCAAAGAAGATCATTTTTTGTTTTCAAAAATGTGTTTCAGGTTGTTGTTTACTTTCCCTTCTGGTCTGCCTGGGGTTTTTGGATTTTTTCCGTCTCTCAACGCTCACTCCTTTTGTCAGAAGGCGGCAGACGCAAACTGGAAGCGGCATCAATTTAATGGCGGCACACTTACCAAAGGGCACCTCTCAGCAGCGACGGTTGCCGTGTGGCCACCTAGACATTGAACTATTGCTCCTCTCTTCCCGTCCAAGAAAAGCCGGATGTAATTTCATGGTTTTACAAAAATTGCCTCAGCCAAAAGTTAGAAGCCTTGCTCCTCAGGTCCCCTTTTAAGTGCTTTGCCAGATGACCTGGCGTCTCTGGGGCATAAAGCCTGTGAAATACCGGCGGGATTTGAAAGCGGCGTCTGCTCCTGGCTCCTGCCAGGGTGCTGGAGGCGCCAGCTTCTGCGGCGGTACCCGCGGAGGGGAGGCTGCTGGGGGTGGGCGCCTCCGCAGCCCCCCTCATCCCGGGTGGCCGAGCGCTTCAGCAAACTAATGGATTTTTATTCTCACGATATGGCTGTGAGATAAGGAAGTGTTTTCATTTCGTTCTGAAGTGTTATTTTCAATTTCTTTTGAGGCGCGGAAAAATTAAATGACCTGCTAAAGGTCACTTGGGGAGTGTTTGGGAAAATGCAAACGAAATCCAGGTCTTCCAAGCTGGAGCCTTAATCACAGCCCCGCTCTGCCTTGGCACCGACTCAGGGGCTGCAGTCGGAATCAAAATACCTCATCCAAGATACTTGTCGTACCTCTTTTTTTTTTTAATGAAATTTATTTGTAGCTCATACCAGCTCACTGCCACCCCCTTGCATGAATAGCAGTGGTGACAATCAGAAGCATGTAATTCATTTTCCTTATTTCTCTCTTGCTTCCTTGTGGACTTCTGTCTGATCTCTAGTTTGGATCACTGAAGAGCGAGATGTAACCCATTTCTAATGATTCTGTGACTCTAAGTTTGGCATTAAATGAGAACCATAAGAGAAGGTCGTTAACTGGCAGTCTTTCTAAACAGGAAAGTCAATACCATCCGAGGACGGAGATACCGTTACAACAGAGTTTCTGATAGTAATTTTGATAATAATTCCGATAATAATTTTGAGGTCAGTCCATAGCGCCTGAATAGCTTCAATAGACTGTGCACGACCCAAATGCCTTTATGGGGCTCCTTGAGGCATGGAAGTCCGTTAGGTCCCTCATTGGCAGCATCAGTACGTAAAATATTTTTAGACTAGAAAAAAAAATTCTATAGAACACTGGCCTCTTTTTGTGGTGTTTTTCTTTTCATACTTATCTTCTGAAAACAGCCCAGTCCTTATTTTCCGTTTGCTCCAGGCCTGGTGTCTTACTTGCCAAGGCTCAGTCAGAAAAAAAAAAAACCAACCAAAAAATCCCAATAAATGTTATGTACATGTTAAAAAACTTCCCAAAACTGGAAAATGCTGTCACAGGCTTAAATATAGAAGAGAATAAAGAATGAGGACAATTTTAAAGCACTATTTCATATATAAAAATTTCTTTGGGCTTAAAAGATTTTCAACCAACTACATTCAAGTTTTGACAAATGTCTGTGCTCAAATGTCAGATAAAAAATGTGGTGACCTGTAGTCCTCATCCTTTGCAACTCGAAGCCTAGAACAAGTATCAGGTTAAACGGCCCCTCCTTGGCTATTAACCTTGTATCCAGCGTGCTTCAGGCCACGCTGCTCCCGTAAGCGGGGGTCAGAGCGTGGCAAAGCCTCTGCAGGTGCGTTGGGGTCAGTTGACTGTTCTGCTGGATGTGTTTTCCAGTAGGTCCCTTTCCTCGGGCAGAAGTTGCTGCATTGATATTCCTCCCGTGTCCCACCGCCGTGGGGTTTCAGCTTGGGTGTTTTTTCAAACCCTTGGTAGCCTGGGTTCCATGCCTGATCCCTCAGGAGCAAAACTCACTCAGAAATATATATATATACACACACACATCTCTATCTCAGATGAATGTGTTTGCAGCATATCACACTCCAGAGCATCTCTGTTCCTGTCTAATGCAGCCCTTCCTACGCACAGTGCTGCTAGCGCCCGGCGTTAAGAAACTTACCACGAAAATGATCCACCAGGATCCCCGGTCTCTCTTACCGTTTTCAGATATTTGTCTGCTGGGGGTTTTTACTGGTTTTGTTTTGGGGCTTTTTAGTGTTTGGAGTGTATATTTCTGAGCTTGCCTTTGTATCCCTGACAACTAGAAGATCTCTTTCCGAGCTGCGATGCTCAGTCGATGGCCCCGCTCCGGGCGCCGGCTGCTCAGCCCCATCCCGGCTCTCACCCTGACACCAGGGGGATGAGAATTCGGTTTGGTTCAGCATCTCCTGTCCTGGAGGCTTCGGGGAGGTACGGCCAGGATGCTGGAGGGCTTTCGGCGTGGCTGTTAGAGTCTTCTCTGTACCTAGCCTGTCCTTTGGAAAGGTTTCCACTTTCACTGTCTGAATAACACACAAAAAAGGCAGCCAGGGGCAACAGCCACCAAAGCGTTTGGTCTGACACTACTGAGAGGCCAAAGAGAGTAGACTCCTGAAAGGCTTTCCGGTGTTCTTTCATATTATAACCTCAATGTGATAAAAAGATCACATTCCGTTTCTTTCAGGTGACTTTTAAAGCACTTCCTCATGCTTTCATAGGAAAGCTCAGTTCGGCGTTGCTGGACGTTGTACCCACCACCAGAAGCTGTTTGGCTTTCAGAAGCCGCCACACCAAAGAGAACACGGCTGCAAAGCTGGAGCAGGTCCCAGGGACACCCACCTGGGAGATCCAGCGCCCACCCTGGGAGAAGCTGGAAGAACTGATCGCATCTGCTGGTTCTAAGTGGGTTAAAATGTGTAAATTATAACGCATTAAAATACTATCTTAAAGTGCAGTAGCTTAAGAGAGAAAAAGATGAGTAATACAAAGTGGGAGACCCCACAGGTTACAGGTCTCAGGTGCTGAGAGGGAAAGCGTTAGAAAAAGTTTAATTGCTGGTTGTTAATTGGGCTGCCAGGTGAAAGCTATCACAGGCCGATTGTCAATACAGGTGCAGTGGCAAATAAAAGCCCTGGCGTTGGCGTGTGGCCCCTGTGCCTTTCTTTGTCTCAGAAGAACGTGGCGTGTGTTGGGCTGGTTTCTGCGGGCAGCCTGGCGGTGTGGGTGCCGGCTGCTGGTGAGTCAGAGCGAACGCTAGAAGCGCTCATCAGAGCGGCTCCCGAATAAATATTTTCCTTCTTTCTGAGTCACGCACGTTCTGCGCTGCCGGCAGGAATCCTCGCCTGTGGGGAGGGTGGCAGGAGCGTTCCTCCTCTCCCTCCTCCTCCGCACGCTCTGGCTGGGCATGGATGGGTGGGAGTGGAGCGTGTGCTGGGATGGCGCTGAGCACGGGGTGCTTCGGCCTCTCACAATGGCAGAGGGAAACCTCCCCAGGTGTTATCCTCAGTGCTTGCTGCCTTTCCCACCCTCGGCTGCCCGTGCAGTGCCACCGGGCTGACAGGGGGTGGCCGGAGCAGCTGGGCCGTGCCGCAGCCATGGGTTTAATGGGAGCACGCTGCGGAGCGCGGTTCGGAGAGCAGCGGGTGGTGGGACCGCGGCTTCTCCTCAGCCAGAGGTGTTTCTCAGTACCTGGGTGCCAGGCAGGGCCAGTCCGATGGTAACGGGATTTCACGGGGCCTGACGTGTGTGTTAGAGGCCGGGATGTTTCATGTTGGCACCTCCATTAAGGAAGAAAGCCAGCTTAATTAACACACGGCTGCTTCAGGAGGCGAAGCTGCGCATCGATAGGTAGAGTTAGAGCAAGACGCTGCCCGCTCCCGAGCTCTGCGGTCGCAGGTACCTCATCAAGTCAGGTGTGCCCGGGTGCTTGTGGGTGGGGAGCTGGAACAAAAGCCCGTATCACCTCAGCCAAACGGAGAAAATAAACCTGTCTGTTTGCTTCACTGGTCCTGGTTGTGCAGCACTAAGTAGCCCAGTTTGTTTTAAAAATGGGGTCCCCTCCCTTGTCATAGCCCTGCCCTAGCCGGAGCGCGAAATGCCTTGGATAGTAGCTGGATCTGCCTAGCGGGATTGGGATGGAGCAAAACTGCATCTTTTTTATCCCAGGCAGCAGCAGTTTGTGCATTAAGATTCACGGGCCCGGGGTTTGCTGTCTGCCGAGGTGCTGCGTGCGTGACGGGACGCTGTGCTCTGCGGGGAATGAGGAGGTCGAGCTCCGTGGAAGGCTCTGCGCGGCTCTGGCTCCGGGGGCAGCTCAGGCGGAGCTCGCTCACCACCACCCGCCCAGGGCACCGCGAAACGCCTCGGGGGCTCTGGTGGGTCTGTGGGAGCTGCTGCCTTCGCCGGGCTCCCAGAACGGGGCTTTCTTCTGGAAATCTGTGTTCCTAGCTAACGGCTAAGTAGGGAGTACTAAGGGATAAATCCTTCAAAAGGCCTGCCTGTGAGCTTTGTTTAAATGATGGCTACTTGGACCTTTTTGGAAAAAGTACTTCTGCTAGAGTCAAGTGGATGTTTGGGGGGAGTTTGTCTATTTGTTTTCACATTGGCTTTCTTGGCTCTGGTATTTATTCCTCGTGTGTTCACCATCAGCTGTCCCACACCAAAAAAAAGTGAACATCAAAATGTCACTAGCACGTAAATAAATTATTTAGCAAAAAATACTCCCGTATTTTTCTCATTGGCATTGCAAAAGTTAGGGAAGATGGAAAAGCACAGAAATTTAAAGATGTGAGGATAGCCATGGAAGGAATTAGGATTTAGATTTTCTCACTCCTTCATCAGTAGATTCCTACTCAGTAAAGCAGCATCCCGGTAACCTTATTTGCTTTACCAGATATGATGCTAAAATTAGCTAGTCATACATTTCTCAGGAAGTGGTAATTAATTGGACAATATTTGTACAGAGCTTTGAAAATGTAGGTCCTAATTTTGCAAACCCTTTGTCCATAATGCAGATTAATTTAATCACATAATTACTGCATTTCTGGACTTCAGCGTACACAGTTACCCGGCTCGTGTGTGATCTACAATAATTGCACGTGTAAACCAGGAATAGCCATATTCCTATAAATAGTGGGCATGCCCATTTGAAAATGGGGATCACAGAGAGCACTTCGTTCCTAGGATTTAATTTTAAAATACTTTGTTCTTTTAGATTCTCTCCGAATATGATTTTGTTTTATTTATAACCTCTCACAAGGCTGTGCTCAGCTCGGTCAGGGATTTAAGGCGGTGTCGTTCTTGTATCTGGATGGGGCAGCCACTTGCAATAGCTGTGACTCCGTTTGGGGCACCTCCTCCTTTGTGTGCGCCGGTGGAACGGGCGGGAGCGGGGATAGCCACCGGTGTTAAGGCTTAAACCATTTTCACACAAACATATTGTGGTATTTGCCTGAAAGGGGTTTTATTCTTTTTCTTCCTAAAAAGTTGTTAGTACACAGAGAATGCTGAGATCTGACTTCTGCTCTAGCTCAATTTGTCATAATTTCTACCTAGACCAAAAGGATTGTATCCCTAATTTAATACTTTCTTTGGAACATTTTTGCTCCCCAGGCCCTATATGAGATTGCTGCAGCATCTCGCTCGTTTAGCAGTGAAGGACCTACTAATTTCCAGCCTAAATTTATTCATGGCCAGTTCGTACCCGTTTGTTCTTGTGTCAACATTGTCCTTTAGTTTAAATTGCTCTTTTGCCTTCCTCGTGTTTATCCTCCCGATGTATTTATAGACGGCAATCATGTCTGCTATCAGCCTTCGTTTTGCCAGGCAAAACAAGCCAAGTCCTTCCAGGCTCTTCTCCGGTGATGGGCTCTTCACTGCCGGCACCTGGTGGGATCCGGGTTGCTCAGCAGTGACTACGAGGGGCCTGGATGGCGCACAGCATCCCGATGAGCCCGCGGGGCTTGGCACCAGGCCTTCGTCCTGCCGTATCTGCAGCGCCAACGCGGCACACGATGCCTTTGCCCACGGCGTTTGTGTCTTCCTCAGGGGGCTGGTGGGACATGGTGCCAGTCCTCCTTGCTCGTGTCCAGTAAACCAGCTTCCAGAAAAGTTTTGCGATTGGTCCCTTGCTGCATTAGCTTGTATTTCGTGCTGTTAAATCACATCGTGGTTTTGTTGTTTAATTCTCAGGTTACCCTTCTTTCAGGCTGTTACTCCTTTCTGTACGAGGCACTGCCGCGTTTGTAGCCAAGCCCGTGCTCAACTTCCCATTAACTTCCTTCAACTAATTCCCATCTTCTGGAATTTAGCTGATGCATTTCTTTGTGTCACTGTATCAGATGATTGACAGAAGAGCAGACAGATTAGATCTGCCACAGTTCCTTTAATTATTCTTTCCTTCATAATTTTTTCCTTCAAAAGCCCATCTTGGTTTTTAGGTCAGACTAAAAGCTCTGCATTTATCAGATGAGGGGTATTTTCCTTGGCTTAAGTAGAAGCAGCGCGTCGACTTTCCTCTAGCATGAAGATCTGTTAGATTTGTTAAAAATACTGGCTGCTGGACCACCCAGGGGCTTCACTGGGGCTGGGTTTTCAGGCTGGACCCCCTGGGGGCAGAGGCTCATTTCGTTAGTTCCTCAGCATCTCTGTCAGGGCAGACATAGGGCAACTCTTTCATTTCTCTGGGTTAGGACCTTTTTGTGTTACCTCTATGCTGTAGTTTCTGCCCCATGCTTTTTAAAATGTCGTTTTTGTTAAGAAAGAGTCTATGAGAATTATTCTGTATGATGAAGATGCCATCAAGAAAATGTCTCCTGTGCTTGGGGGCATGGAGCTGTGTTTTTGGTTTTTTTTTTTTCTTTTTTTAATAACTGTAACAATAATAATAATATTAGGACAACAAACTAAGATGCCCCTGGAGATGTTGTGACGAATTGGAAGGACACGTTGAAATTAAAATTGATTGAGTGGTTCAATAAAATCAGCTTAATGCACAAAAGCAAAAAGGTTAGCTACAGAAAAACAAAAAAATCAGTAATTTGTTATCTGCTGGGGCCAATCTTACTGAGAATTGAATTAGTTATAAACTAAAACTGGGTACTTGAAAGCACCACCCTTGTATGCCCGCGCTGGGGCCTTCCGGATGGAACTGGATGTGGATGGTAACCCGGTGCCTGAAGGTCTGACGAACCCCAGACTCCTTCCATTTCCATGGGTTTGCCTTTTTTGAGACTTTGCGTGCCAGCCGCGGCCATTCTCCGTGGCAGATTGCACTCTTGCTCTGAATGCAACAGTTAAGTCTTCAGCTGCTGGAAATCAGCACAACTTTGGTGTTGGCTCTGAAGTTTCCCCACAGCTCGCCCCTCGCCGCTGCCTCCGGTGTCCCGACGTACAGCCCCCGTCCCAAACGGGTCCATTCCCGAATGATGCTGCCTGACCATTCCATCCATCCGAGATCTGCTCTAACTCCTTGCACTGCTCGCTGGGCTTGGGCGCTCCGCCGCGCTGCTTTGCCTTCCTTCCCCTCTTCCCATCCTTATGCCCCGGCTCTCGGTGGCTGGTATGATTGTACGTTACTAAATTCTGGGCATTTTTCATTTTTGGCTTTGTATTATCTGATTGATACAATCTTTCTCTTAAATTTCTTTAATTTAGTGTTCTGAATTTGTGCGGGGTTTTTTATTAACACTGTGCTACGGTGCTCTGAAAGGCACTTTGTTAAATAAAAATAACTTTATTGTGAAGCTGAGATTAATAAGACAGGGTCTGTGATTACCCACACACACAGAGGCATATGTCATGAGAGTATTTATAATTTAATAAGCAGTGAAATTGTGAAGTTAAGAAAACTTTCAAATGAAACTTTCTAGTCCCTTGCCCCCTCTTGTATGCGAAGAGCCGTGTTTCCAGGGGAAGCTTTAGTTAAGAAGTGCGCGAAGCGAGCCGGAGCGGAGCAGGCGGGGTGGGAGCCTTGCAGGCTGGGTCCCACGATGGGTAAGTGCGGCGCAGGCGGAGCGTGACCCTCCCCAAGGTCTGCAGCTCGCTCTCGCAGTCCAGACTCAAGCCCGCCTGAGGGTGCTGGGGGTTCCGGAGCTGTGGTTGCCCAGGCGGGGGCTGCCTTTGCCTGGGAGCTGCTGGGGGGGTCAGTCTGCAAACACGGGAGGGTGGAAAACAGCCGAGGTGGAAGAGCAGCCCCCTGGCCAATGGAGACTTTTCATCGCCCTCTCGGCTGATACTGAAGGAAGGAACATTTTTTTTTCCTGCCGGCGCTCCCAAGGGTCTTACAGTACCGCGGGGTGGCTACGCCATCGAGTCGGAAACGCTGTGAATTCCCTGTCTCCGTCGCACTGCGGCGAGGAGCGTGAGGGGTGGCCTTGCCATCTAGGGCACTACTGAACTGCGGTCTCTCGTGTGACCCTCTGTCCTGCTTTGCTGGTTTCCGTGGAATCTGATTGCCACTATTTTTTTAAATACCTTCCCCTCCTTCTGTGATTTAAACCTGATTTGGCTCACCAGCATTCGGCCTGTTAGGGAGTACTTCTGTCAGCCTCCCAAGTTGTCTATAAGAGAGAATAAGGAAGGAAAAGCTAAATGTGAAATCAAAATTACATTCACTAATAAGGACACTTCAGCCTTACAGTTACACGGTGCTTTACAACTGGAGTAATGAACGGCAACTTCTTTGCATGAGGAAAAACAAGGGCTAACAATAGTTTCTCCCTCATGTTTTATTATACAAGGCAGCAAGAGATAATGAAAGTGCATTTCCATAATATATTCCAGTTGCAAGGTGCTGATGGATCCTCGTGTGTGATTTCTTGACAATTTAGCAGGTTAATATCTGTCAATTAAAAGACCTGGAATCAAGATAAAGCTAAAATTCAGATCTCTGTTATTCTAGCAACTCAGAAGAATTAGGAGTTAAGCCAGGTACAGCTCTTTGAGAATGTTTATGTAGGAACAGAGAGACCTAATTGACCTAATTCTTGCCCTTTGAAATTCCAGAGGGCATTTGACACTTTGCACACACTGGCATCGGCGGGGGAGCGGAGCTGCCCTGGAGGATCTCAGCCCTCTTCCGAGCGCAGGGCGATGCCCGTGGCTTGGCCCAAGCTTCTGCTGCCGAACCTGGTGCCTCCCCTTGGGTGTCGCACCCTTCGGGCTCTCTGATGGCACCATCGCAGCCGCTTGCCCTCGTGTCCCAGTTTGTGTCTGTAATTACACCTGAAACCTTAACGAATGGACACCCGTGATTGGCTTTGCCCCGAGTCCCACCCATTTGGGCTGGATCCCTCCCTGGCTCTCAGCGCATCGCTCTGCCCGTGTTGCAGGAGAGGAGCTTCGCTTTCTTATCTGCCTGCAACGTGCTCCGTGAACCCCTAGCGCAACACGCGTAGGCATCCATAGTAAATTCCACAGATCCAAGTGAAAATTTAGTGTTGAGGCCAGTTTTAAAGCTCCGGAGGCTTTTCTCAGTGCGGGCAGATATTCCGAAGTGAAGAGACATCCCAGGGAGAAGTACATACATCCAGCATCAGGTGCCCCTCCTGTTTTATTCAGGTTTATTTTCCAGTTGCGCTGACATACAGCGTCTTCTAGAAGACCTTCTAATGAGTGATTTTTATGGCTGGCTCTGTAAGGCTTTTTCTTTGAGAGCCACGTCGGTTGGGGTGCTCAGGAATTTAAAGCAGTTCTACTAGGCTTCTGTTTATTGCGTTGAATATTTTTTTTTTCATACTGGACTTAAATTCTCCTTATTTACCAAGACTGTGTTAAGGATTGAAGCATGGAGAGTATTTTAAGTATCAAAACACTTTGTGGGCATCGGGCTGTGTGAGCAGAACGAGCTGGAGGGCGGCCAGGGAACGTTGCTGTCAATTTGGGGGTTATAATGTTCTTAGTGATGTTTTCAGTGAAAACACATTAGCAAAATTTCTACTGGCTTTCAGAAGACAGAAACTAATGTTGCCGAAAATCCTTTAAGATGAACGAAAATGTCTGTTTCAACCAAGGAATTTTGCCCATAAGATTTTTATTTTCCCATAAAACAGGTGATATCCACCAATCTATGTAAAAATCCCTTCCAAAATGTGGTAGAAAATTTTATCTGTCTTTTTTACTAACATGTTGAATCCAATTAACTTCTTAGTCGTCTTAAAGATTGCCCTTGTATACGGAAAATAAACGAAGTCATTTTACAGGACGCATCTTTGTTTCTCATCTTTCCTTTTCTTTTTTTCCAGAAAGTTCAGCAGTACATCGTCATTGTTCAAGCCACCGATATGGAAGGAAATCTTAACTATGGTCTCTCCAACACGGCGACGGCGATCATTACAGTGACAGATGTGAATGACAACCCGCCCGAATTCACCACCAGCACTGTGAGTGTCGATACATCAACACAGCGGTGCGGGGACGCGCGGCCTGGCAGAAATTCAGGGTGTTTATAGCCGTCGTCCCTCTCAGCTGGTTTGGCAGACGGGAAGAACGTGACAGATAGCCAGAGAACAAAGACTTCTGGGGGGAAAACAAGAGGAAAAAAGGAAAAGAATAATGATTCATGAAGTAGCAAAACTATTTGGCGACCAATTTCGCTGAGGTACTAAAGGAGCTGAAATAAGGTGGCAAACAGAGTCTGTCTGATTGCAGCGGAGAGGGTGCAGTGGTTCCACAGCAACTGGCTGTAGAGATACCAGAGTTGTTATTACTTATGAGTGAAATCCTGAGCAGTAAGAGAGATTTGGGGCTTAGTAGCTTGGATATGATTTCGAGGAAGCGGTAAATACTCTAAATAGTAACAGGTATCCGGTAAAATTTGTTTTTACTGATAGCTCTACCAGATGTATTTGTGTGTGCTGTCAGTAAACGTGTAGACATTTTTCAGTACATCTGGCTTTAATCAGTTAAAGATTGTTCTTATATTAGTACAGTATTTCTCTATTCTGTTCTCATGTGCTCCCAGTTGCTGTTACTGGGGGACAAGGGGAAAAAAAAATAAAGAAATTGCAAATGGCAAATTCTTAGAGCTGGTTAAGGTAAAAATGAAGAGATGGAAGGTGAAATGATGTGGTCTGGTTGCTTCCAACCTTCACAATCCATAGACGCAGAGCATCAGAAATATGCTTGGTAATTGTAGAAACCACAGAGCAGTACAGAGGTCCATGTGCTAATCAGTGAGAAATCATTGCGGATCCACCGCTTTTATTCCTATGACGGTCAACAAGGAGCAGTAAATGATCTGTCTTAAACTGATACCAAATCTTTAAAAATACAGAAAGTCACACTGCGCTTTGCTCAAGACACTGAACATCCTTTGAAGAATGTTTGTATTATTTATTTTATTCTGAATTTTCATTCCATCCTAAGAGATATGCAAATACTTAGTCACATAGTGCTGAAGTTTCCCTTAGTTATACCCTTACGCACTACAAACACGTAGCAGAACTCAAGAAGTCATGCAGAGCCCAGTTCATGCCACCGTGGACCCCAGTCGGCTCCATGGCTGCTGCGGGGTCCGGGTCCTTCCTTCCCATTGGGAGCCAGGCTCATGGGTGGGGTGTGCTCGGATGCTGAGCAGTGCCAGCATTTTCTGATGAAGTGAGTTGGGCCTGGATTCTCAGGGAAAGGCAGGCACTAAATCCCTCCTGCATCAAAGATGAGCACCCAACACTATTTTAGATCTGGGCCCGCGTTGCTGCTGGGCAAGGACAGGGTGGGTGTAGCAGCAGCACGCGTGCTTCGTGTCCGCCCGAGTGAACGCGCCGAGCTCTGTACGGCACAGTCGTCGTTAAATACCTCCTGCAGTAGGATATGTGCGGTTGTGAAGAGCCCCAGAAGTCTGATAAAAGTCTTGGGCCATCTGGTCCTTTCTCCTGCCAGCATGGGCTGGTTGTCAGGAAGGTTTTCCAGCGGCGTGTCCTACGGAGTTGTGCGTCTCCCGGGCCATGGGACTTTGACCACAGCGGTGCCTGTGCCCCAGCTGGCTAGTGCTTGCCGGGGGGACCTTGTTCTGCCGGGTAAAGGCTACTTTAACCTACGCTGGCGTGAAAAAGGAATGACATCTAGTGGCCACGCCATTTAAGCGCAGGTACTTCCCGATGACCCAGGTTGGCTGGTCCTTGTCCCGGGATGGGCCGTGGCAGTCACACCCCCCATCAGTGCCTTCGGGGGGGCAGCATCCCTCCAGATGTGGGGTGTTTTAATGTCTTTCCAAAACACTTTCCAAAGCTGAAGCTGATGGAAGGTGAGATAATGGAAATTTGCTTTCAGGTGAATTCTGAGTATTTAATGTCTCACTGTGTGTTAAACCTAGAAGGAATAAAAGCCATCAAGAGAATTACCCATAAGATTGTGTTAAATGGATTAGAAAATTCTGCTTTTCCTCTAAGCAGGGTTGATCTGTATCATTATTTCTCTAATTTCAATCAGTGAATAAGGAGTTTTGCAGGGGCCAAAGGGCTTTGCACAGTAGCACATGGGACTTTATAAAGATTTGAAAACCAAGGGTGCTTTACAACAATATTTTCTGATTCCATGGAAACAAGTATCTTTGATATACTTCTAGGTATAGGCAGGATGAATTTCACATGAGTATGAAAGGACAATATGTCATTCCCCTGACTGGCAGAGAGAACACCATTGTGCGGATCAGCCTCTTTAAACCTGAGCTGAATCTCCTTCCTGTCCTCAAATAGGCTGATCTGCATTTTAACACTTCCAAAAAACAGAAAGAACTCTTTCCAGGAAATCTACAGCTCCTCAGAGGGTAGGAAAGCCCATGGTCTCTTTTAAGAGCGGGGACTGCTTGGACAGATACAGTGTATTTTTTATTTAAAGTACTTCTGTATTGAGATGCTGTTGTAAAAACAAAATAGGCTGAATAACTGAAATTGTGGTTTGCTCTTGGAGAGCTGCCAGATGAAAGGAACTGAGGCAACTGTATTCAGCATAGACACATACAAAGGCCCACCCTATAGCGCTCCTAAATTACCTGTCATTCAGCCAGGGTGGTTTTAGACTTAATCGTTTCTGGATAAGAGTGTAGCTCAGGAGGGCACTGCACCATGCTGGTGTCACAGCTCATGTATTCAGCAGCGGGAATTAATGTTACTGTGTAAAACTTAACAACAGGACGGGAGAGAAGAAAACAGCCGCTGCGATGGTCAAGAAAGTCAGGTCACGTCCGTGGTCAGGCTGGGGGGTGAAGAGGCTGCGTGCAGGGACCGTGTGAAGGTTCAGACACGGGCACACAGGAGCCCAAAGCCCATGTCCGGAGGGGCGGCTGCCCTGCCGAGGCGCGGGGGGACGGGCAGCCGAGGCACCAGGTGGGCTGGGATCAAAACACAGCGCTGGGAGAGAAGTGGAAAAAGAGCAGTAAAAAATCACATGGAAGATCTTTAAATGTACAAATTGAAGACACTCTGATAAAACTCCAAAATGATTGCTTGCTTACGGGAAAGTGGATCAATGTGGTTTTCGTACCCTTGAGCACATCGCCTGAGAGTGGGTGAAATTCTGCACAATAGCAGGGGAAGAAGTAGCCCCACCTTCTCCTACAAAGGATTCTGAAATTATATGGAGGGGAAAAAATCACAGTCTTTCGACGAAATAATTTTAAACTAAAGTCTGCTGTGAACTGTAAGTCCAGCCTCCATCAGCAAGAGTCATGACTAGTCCCGATAGTCAACGACCAGGACTACCTGCACCAAACGGCGAGGCGCTGGGGCACAGCGATGGCGAGGTGACCTCCTCTAATCCTTTCAGGCTCTGGTGTTGTGATGGTGAACATTTTCTTGATCTGCGATGTGATCTGGCCGTGCTGGGAAGCCTCAGAGAGCAGCTAACAGCGAGGCAATGTCTCAGGAGAGTCTGCCCCGGAGTGGGAAGCAATCAGATCCGCACCAGAAGAGTGGAGCATCCTGTGAGATGCTGTAAACATCATAAGCAGCTATTTTGGGCAATTTTAATGATTTAGTGCAGGACCGTGACCCAGGGAAGGCTCTTCTGGCTGGCTAAGGGACTTCAGCCCGCTCTTTGTGTTGTGTTCTTCATGTGACATTGTTGCTTGCAAAAATAAACGGAGAGGGGCAATTCTCCTGACTGCTGAAGAGCCGAGGTAGGAGCTCTGGGCGAGCGGAGGACGCGTTGTCCCCATGCCGTGCCCGACCAGCCCGTGCCCGCGGGCTCTGCACCAGATGCCTCAGAAAAGGGTGGGTTAATCCCCTGCGCCCAAGTTTTTGCACGGTCCTTCGGGAGTGATTAACTGTGCTAGTTCATTTTCGTGGCATTTTTGGTAGGTTTTGCACCTGCCAAATCATCAGCTGGTGTAAAATAGTGACATTTTAACCGGCCTGTGTTACAAGGGCTTTGTAGTAAGTGTTAGTGGGAAACGGGCTCCATAACAGTTACAAGATAAAGGAACTGGTATCAGTGTGCCCTCCCTTATCCGGAGTCTCTGTTACTCATAACAGGGTCGTGTCCTCTCACATGTCTTCATTATGTGCAAACTCCTCAGCCTCCCTTCAAATATTTATCTCCTGTGTGCAGGCGAGTTGCGTATTTGCCGTATTAATATAGATCTGTAGCTGCCCCCCTGGCCAGATGCTCACCTCAGATAGGGGGGGCTGCTCTCAAATTAGTGTGGCTGTTTCAGAGATTAAAAGCCAGCTGAGACAGAACAATGCCGGAGAGGCTCAGGTGAGATTTTATGCAAGGTGAAGGCATCTTTTTTGCTCACGGAAGGAATGCCTTTAATTCCAGTGAAATCTAACTCCTATCAGACAGGATGCCCTTTCCAGTCTGACCCGTGATACCGCTAATAGCCAGCCAAGGGTTTCCACTTTATCTAAGGAAATGCATAATCAGAGGGGAGGAGACGTTGAAGAAATCCGTGCCTACACTTGACTCATACAAAGTCTATTTTTATCATATTCAATCAGGAACAATCAGGCGCAGAGAGGAGACGCAGATGAATTTGCATGATCAGACTTCTGTGTCTTAAATGTTAATTAAAAGTTATTTTAAATTTGCCTACTGTGCAGAACTTGTTTTTATAGTAGCCCGTGCAAGGGAAATACTATTTCACAGGGCTGAAGAGCTTGTGATTAGTTGAGCTTGTGGATTCTTGGGAAAACCTGCCTGGCAATCAACCTCTTCTTTAAAAAAAAAAAAAAAATATGGAAGAAAGGAAAAAAAGAAACTGGGCTATTCAAGTTCTTTAAGCTCCTGAGCCTTAGGAGGTCTTATTTAAAGCTACTTTAAAATTTGCCCTTTGGCACTGCTTTGAGAATCTCCTCTTCTGAGGCTGAATCCAGTGGAGGGTGTTTTAAAGAGGCAACTCTAGGACTGCGTCCCCTTCCCCGCCGTGCTGCCGCATCTCGGCGCTGGTTCCCAGTAAGAAGAGCTGGAAGGGTTTGGGACTGGCCCTCGCCAGCCTGGCCAGAGCTGGCTCTGAACCTAGAGCAGGAGAGCGGGTAGGGAGTACCAGCACGCAGAGATGCTCGTGTTCTAGCGGAAGGGGCTGCGTCACTGGGTAAGGTCAATCCAGTGGCAAAGTGGATTTGGCTAATCAGTGGAGGAGCAAGTACTTGTTGCAAGTATGTTGGAAAAAGCAGTTCTTGCCAGTTTTTAACTGGGCTGTGTAATTAACAGTCTTGGCTCGGGCTGGTCCCTGGCTGCTGCAGCAGTGCTGCGTCAGGACCCCGTCTGCGGCTGGACAGACCCAGTGCGCAGTGAGATGTCAACTGACGTCATTTACCTGGACCTGAGCAAAGCTGTTGACACTGTCCCACATGACATCCTGGTCTCCAGGCTGATAAAATATGGGTTTGATGGATGGACAATTCAGTGGGTAAAGACCTGGCTTGACGGCCGCACCCAAAGAGTGGCTGACAATGGGTCCGTGCCCAAGTGGAGGCCAGTGACAAGTGGAGTCCCTCAAGGATCAGTACTGGGACCAGTCTTGTTTAACATCTTCGCCAGTGACATGGACAGTGGCATAGAGTGCACCCTCAGCAAGTTTGCCGACAACACCGAGCTGTGTGGGGCAGCTGACACGCTGGAGGGAAGAGATGCCAACCTCATGAAGTTCAACAGGCCAAGTGCAAGGTCCTCCATCTGGGTCGGGGCAATCCCTAGCACCGATATAGGCTGGGCAGTGACTGGCTTGAGAGCAGCCCTGAAGAAAAGGACTTGGGGGTGCTGGTGGACGAGAGGCTCAACATGAGCCTCAACAGAAAGCCAATCGTATCCTGGGCTGCATCAGGAGAAGCGTGGCCAGCAGGTCGAGGGAGGTGATTCTCCCCCTCTACTCCACTCTCGTGAGACCCCACCTGGAGTACTGCGTCCAGTTCTGGAGCCCCTACTACAAGAGAGATATGGATGTGCTGGAGCGTGTCCAGAGAAGGGCCACGAGGATGATCAGAGGGCTGGAGCACCTTTCCTATGAGGACAGACTGAGAGAGTTGGGGTTGTTCGGTCTGGAGAAAAGGCGGCTCTGAGGAGACCTTATAGTGGCCTACCAGTATCTTAAGGGGGCCTACAAGAAAGCTGGGGAGGAACTTTTTGGGATGTTGGGTAATGGTAGAACTAGAGGGAATGGACTAAAACTAGAGATGGGTCGATTCAGACTGGACGTTAGGAAGAAGTTCTTCACCATGAGGGTGGTGAGACACTGGCACAGGTTGCCCAGAGAGGTGGTGGAAGCCCCATCCCTGGAAGTTTTTAAGGCCAGGCTGGATGGGGCTCTGAGCAACCTGATCTAGTGCGAGGTGTCCCTGCCCCTGGCAGGGGGGTTGGAACTGGATGATCTTTAAGGTCCCTTCCAACCCGAACCATTCTGTGATTCTATGTGAGTGAGGAGCTCGGCGCTTCATGAGCAGAATGACATGGAGAGAGACCCACGTTAAAAGGGTGTTTTCTGTTTGGCACTGCACTGCCAGAAGTGTCTGAGCTCTGTCCGTGCAGGTATTCTGGCTCACAGGAGTTTGGTGGGAAATGCTGATGAGCCCCCTCTGAGAAGGCTTAGACTTTCAAAAGCGAAGCAGGCGCTGGTGCAGCACTGCCGTGCTAGCGTGGGCCTGTACCATAAGTACTTCCTTCTCCCGTTTCGGTGTTTCCTTCCCAGTTTCTCTCCCGTCTGCCTCCTGATACACCAGTGCACGTCATTTTGTGGAGCTAAACCAGCCGGGCTCCTCCAGACCCTTTTTTTCCATTTCCCTGGTTATCCTGCTAACCCTGCTGGGCACCCGGCTCCGCTCGGATTTCTCTTTTCACCAGATGTGTATCTATTAATCCAGACGAGATTTTTCGGTGTCTTGAACGAGAGCACTAATATTTCCTAGGATCAAATGTGCCATGGCATCATGGTTCCTTAGTCCTTCTGCTCTCTGAACTTGCCAAAATTCTGGAAAAGCAAACAAGCGTAAGCCCAAATTTTATTCCTTGTTCTGTGTGCATTTGTTTGAGGACAAAATACAGCTGCGCATCAACCAGTGCAAGAGCAGCACTGTGCAGAGCTGCAGAAATAGCTGTGAAAATGTGACTTTTTTGCAAGTGGCAAAGCTTGGGGTGAATGCTTCACCGGGTCTCCACCCCCCGAGAGGAATCCTGCTGAGCTCTGGTTTTAACTGTGTGTTCAGGACTAGCAAAGTAGCAAAGGAAACGCTCAGCTTTTCCTTTAGGCTGAAAGTTACTGACTTCCAAATGAGGTAAAAGATGCAAAGGTGTAAATAGGTCTAGTTTGGGGAAACAATATTAAACGGTGGTAGGAACCACATCAGAAACCAAGCCAGCCTGCCGGCGGTCTGGGGTTTCCTAAGCACATGTACGGCCAGATGTATCCGGAAGCATTCGGTACCTGTGAGCGTGGTGAGAATTCCCCCTTACGTGCGTGCTCGTGTTTTACAGGTTAATCTCGTGCTGTGAAGGGAGAGCCCGGCAGGAACGGCATCCCGGTGGGATTTCCCACGGACAGAGAAACGGACCGGGGCGCCTACCAAGGGCTGTCCTAAAAAGAGGTCTTACCACAGCTCATCCAGGGAAAACCAGTGGCAGTGGGTGGCTGACTGTCTCCCAGGGCCTGGGCGCGTGTCCAGATCTGGAAAAGATCAAGGGCTTAAATCTTGAGCCCCGCGTACCCCATTTCCCAGCGTACGGACTAAAGCTGTGTGTGTAGCTGCCCATTCAGGTCTGACAGTCCCCGTCGGTACACCTGTGCCATTCAGAAAGTCTACAGTGACGTTTGAATATAGCTTAGCCTGAATGCTACGGTATTTTAAAATAACCCAAATTATGCCTGTGGCATAATGTAGAGGCAGTTGTCAGAAGTGGCAGAAATCAAGGTGAACAGCACAGGTCAGAGCTGGCAGGGGAAAGATCTAACGGCATAGTGAGAAAATTTACAGACTGCGTTGTTTTACAGCTAAAAACAAACCCAGGAGTTCTGTGCAGTCCTGCAGACAGGATTTATCGTTAAAAATCAATTGTGCTTTCATGGAAGATCCCAGGGGACTCTGTTCGCTTGCAATTTTCCAATCAAAACAAAGCTCAGCCGAACTACGCGGTAAAGCTTGGGCTGTTGTAGAGCTGTCATCATCTAACTGAAATAAATTATTATATTCAAGTGAATCAAATATACCCGATAGCCTTTGGGTGCGTGAACATCTACCTAATTCTGTGTGTGTTTCAGTTAAATATATAGTTGGCAAAGTCTAAAAACTACAAATCAGTTCAGTTTTCCTAAATAAGAATTCAGTGTTTATACACGGAAATGGGCTCTCCGCCTCTCATTACGTTGCAGGTCCTGATGAAAGCCTTTGTCGCAAGCGGTGAATTAGACTAAGGACGTCTGTTGGGTCAAGGGGTAGCAGTAACACAGGGAGAGAGAACAAGCAGAAACAATATTGTTTCTTCCCATCCTGTCTCAGCCTTGCCCAGGACTCACCACACTTAACGCCGGGGGCTTTGCCGCTGCAGAGCCACGGGTCAGCCCTGGTTAGGGAAGTATTTATGTCCTGTAGGAATTCTTTACCTCTTGACCCGCCTTTTGAATCAAAACTCACCTCTGGATGTGGATCCCGACCTAAATGCAAAGCCCATCCAGCAGAGCCTAGCAGACGGGATGCCTGCCCAGCTGTGACGGGGATGGGGACGGCGGGATCCCCCGCGCGGGGTGCAGATGGGTGTCAGCTCTGCCAGGCGCAGCGTCCCCACGTGCCTGCGCGCCCTCGCACTGCGGTGCCACGGAAAAGGAGACACGCTCCATGCTCTCTTGTGGATACTCAACTCCTGCTCTTTGTTTTACCACCTCTTTCATCTAAAATGAAAGATACTTCTCACTTCGTGAGAAAGCAATAATTCCCCGTGTCTTAATGAAAAGAGCATCAGTCCCCTCTGTGATTTCTGTGAAGTCTTTGCAGCAGTGCAGCATGTGGCAGAGAGGATGAAATACCTCCGAGGCCCCTTAGTGTAGTCTGCAGGATGGGTAGATAGATAGATACGAAGATGTGTATGTAGGAATTCACAAATACAGGTATGCATATAGCTAGATTCAAAGCATAGATAGACACTGATAGAAGGCAAACAGTCATCTATAAAATAAATTGTTGTTTATGGGAATTACTCCGTTACAATTGTGTGGGTATATGTGCATTGATATAAAAAAAAAATGTGGTCTCCTTGATAGAAGTCTCTTACTAATAGATCCCATTAATCAAAACCTAAGCTTACAGTAGCTTTTGTTTTGTTTATTTCCTTTCAGTACATTCATTTTCAAATTATCACTAAATTAATCGTGTACAGTGCTTTAAACCGAGTGCCGTGTGGTGAAATGCTTCTGGTTCCTCTCCTTTACGCTGAGCGTCAGTTATTAAGGTGCGGTTCAAGGCTCTGTTTAGCCTGATTCTGTCCTGAACCTAATTGGAATCAGCCGGATTCTTCCTTGTAAATGGGTCAGTCACGCAGAAAAAACATCAAATGTAATCTTGAGATTGCAAAAAAAAAAAAAGGAGAGAAAAAGAAAAAAGAAGATAATTTTATTTCTCTTCATTGATACCTGCCTGGTGGTTAAAAGAAGGATTAAAATGAGGTCATTAAACTTTCCTTGGAGACAAAACCCAGACCTCGGTGGTAATATGATTAATCAAATATAAAAGTGAAGCTACCCTGAATGAATAACTCATTTTTATAAAATATCTAATTACTGAAATGTCGTCTGCTGCAGAAAAAGAAGGGGGGGAAATTAATTGCAATAACAATTCAAGAAGATAAAGTTTTTCTGAATTAGGTCTACACAAGAAGCTAAATTGAGTTGATTAAGTAATTTTGGTTTCAGGAACACCCTTGATGGAAGTTAGTAGTAATGAATTTTTCAGACCTCAGAGTTTAAAATTGCCAAAGACCAGTGATTTAAAAAAATGGGAACAATAGTTTCATTACAGATTTCAATTTTCTGTCACAGAAAAAAAAAAAAGAGGGGGAATATAAAAAAATAGTCTCTCTCAAATCTGACACATGTACTGCTTGGTGTAAAGTCAAGAGTAGCGTAAGCTGCTCTCTCGATGCAGGAGGGCGCAATCTCGGGCAATTAGAGCTGAGGCCCCGCAGGGGTGGTAGCGCCCGCGGTCCTGCTCGTGGCCCCTTTGGCAGCACAGAGCCCAGCCGTCCCCCTTCGCCCCGCGCTGCCGGCGGGAGCCGACCTTCGGGGGTTGAGCGGCGCGGGCGTATCCATCAGCAGCATCGCAGCGACATGTAATAAAAAGGCGACTGAGGGGGGATCTTATCAACGCTTATAAATACCTAAAGGGCGGGTGTCAGGAGGATGGGGCCAGGCTCTTCTCAGTGGTGTCCAGCAACAGGACAAGGGGTAACGGGCACAAACTTGACCATGGGAAGTTCCATCTCAACACGAGGAGGAACTTCTTTGCTGTGAGGGTGGCAGAGCCCTGGCACAGGCTGCCCAGAGAGGTGGGGGAGTCTCCGTCTCTGGAGACATACCAAACCCGCCTGGACGCGTTCCTGTGCCACCTGCTCTGGGTGACCCTGCTCTGGCAGGGGGTTGGCCTGGGTGATCTCCAGAGGGCCCTTCCAGCTCCGGCCATTCTGTGATTTGTTTCCATGTTTGGTTTTCTAGCCTGCTGTTTGGCTGGTGTGTGCGGTCGGGTCAGTGTTGTCGCAGCACAGGTGGTACCTGGACACTGGCGAGGCCAGTGCGGTGCGACAGCACCTCTCGGCTATCGCTGTCGTCAGCCATTTGTTGTGAGCCTCTTCATTTGCAACCCCTGGCAGTGCTGTATCCCCCGGTGTGACATCTCATTTAGCAGGGACTTCTCTCCTCCTCCCCTGTTGGATGTGTGGGGGATCTGGGGGGAGAGGCTGTAGGCCACCTCCCCACCCCCTGCCTCCCGGCGTGGTGTGGAGGAGTCACCCACTGAGAAAAAGGCGCCAGAGCAGTCTGAGGAGCAAGGTGTGACACAGGCGGGGGTGACACAGCCAGCTATCGCTGACAAAACCTCCATAGTCAAAGGAAACCCCTACAGAGAACCCCCCTCCCTGCTGTGCGATGTGCTGTGACGGAAATCACCCTGGTCTCCATCACCTGAGACGCGTGCGTGGATTAGACACCATTCCCATAATCTCTGGTGTGTCAATCAAGCTAAAATTTCAAGGAGAACTCAGACATTAATGCTCCCGTATCTCTCATATCTACCCACACCAGCATTTATTTTCTCCAATTTATCTGTCTGTGGCATTTCTCTCAAATTTGAATGATTTTTTTCTAAATTACATGCCTCTTTCTGCTTTTGGATACACATTAAATATCCAAATTCTCCTCGTGAGCCCAGGTCTGGCATCGGAGGGCACAGCTCGGTTGCCCGCATGTGGACACGGGGCGTCCCCGGTGAGGCGGGGCGTCCGCACAGCCCTGGCAGGTACGTCCCACGTCTGCCAGACGTCCCGGCAAACACCCACTGGCATTCGGATTCACTCATTACCTCAAAAGTACACAGTGGCTCAGGCGCTGATGTGAGGCTGAGAAATTTAAATATATTTTGTAACTGCGTTATTGCAAGGCACTGAAATAAATCCCCTTCTGAAGTTGCCTAACTTCCTTGGGTCGGCAGCTTTTTAATTCTTCAATATTCTGTTGCCTCAAAAACAGTTACTTCCAAGGGATGTCATCTTAAGAGGATATATATCTGGAATTTCATTAAGCACATTTCACTTACGAAATCCTTGGTGACATACTGGGGGGAAAAAAAAAAGGAGATTTAGCAAAGGATTTGGTAGTGCTGTGAGTTTTCTCTTATCAAATATTTCTAACTGTCCAGGATGTCTTTAACACTCCCCGGTTGTAGAAGAAAGGGTCAGGGCACAGAAAACAGCCTGAGTTAAAATCAGAGAGGAAAGGTTGAAAGGTTTCACGTCGGTTTTTTGAGCATGGTGGAGTTTTTTCAAACTCTTCAGCTTAGTGCAATTGCGTGTTTTAACTGCCAGAAAAAAACAGAGAAGAAATAATAAGGGTTTCCTTTCTAAATTTACATGTATATAGTGACTCCCTCTTTTCTTTGGCCAAACATCCTCCCATTTCTCAGTGCGTTGCTCTTCTCTGCTACACGCGCTTTGGCTTCCGTATGGTAACCAAAGTCCAGCTCCCTCGTTTTCAGCGAGAATCCTCTTCCTCCTGGTGAGTCCGATGAATTACGCGGCATTTCATTTAGCCTTTGTTCTGTGCTCCGAATTCCTGTAGGCGGGCGTTCTTCCGTGGCGCGGGGTTTCAGGGGCTCCGTGGGAGGGTGAGCTGGGACGCCCGGGTTTCCTCCGCTCGCTTCGGGTCCGCAAACGGAGGGGCTCCTCAGCAGCCCCCGCAGCCGGAGACACGTCCCCATCCCGGGTCCTTCCCCAGGGCGCCCCGGCACAGGGAGCGGGGGGACACAGTGAGTGCCAACCCTCACCCCACCACATTTGATACAGCAGGAAGGGCATAAAAAATTGGCCATTGTGGCACCGGCTCAGGAAATCACGTCTTTAAACCACGGTAGCAGCGCTGGAATAAAACACATGCTTCAGCGCCGTTCTCCTGCAAGGACGCTCTGTCCGGTCCGCGGCCCTGTTTGTGTCCAGACCCTGTGGGTTTTACAGTGCCTGATTGCGGTGGTCAAATCTAGTCATTAAAAAAAAATCCCCCTGTGTGCTAATTCTGAGACTAATCTGGAAACAACAGAGATTTCCATTTCCGTGCGGAGGAGGTTTGAGCTGGAGTCAGCACGCGGGTCGGCTGAGCCCTGCGACGCAGGAAACTTGTTAAAAAAATCTCAATACCAGGATTATAGTGTACATAAAAAAATCCTGTTTCGGTGCTTTTAAAATTCTCCCTTTCCCAAATATCCGTCTGCAGATCCCAAAGGCACATGAGCAGCTTTTATATGCCTTAAAATCTGAAAAAATTAAATTAAAAACTCGTTATGAGGAGTGGGCAGTTAATAAGAAAATCCTAAACCAGACTTATCAGCTTAAGGTCCTTCTTTATGAAACTTTATTACAGGTGCCTGAATTGAAACATCCCCTTCTGTAGACATTTCAGCAAGAAGTGCAGAGCCAGACCGGCCGAGTACGCTGGGCTCGCTTAGGAGCTGCACTGTCACACAGTTTGTGTCAGCTTTGCATGTAAATGAGGAAAAACATGTTTTCAAAGTTTTGGTCAGAACAGCGCTGGTTTTTGCTGCTTGCAGTTTGAAGGAGGAGGAAGGAATTCGAGGCTTGACATGCCCGCGTATGAACGAATGTCATCCTCTCTTAAGGAAGATGGTTATTTCAAGGCGTAAGGGCAAGCGAGGGAGAGCGAGGTCTCCTCTGGCCACGCTGGGTGGTGCCTGGGATGCTGGCACCGCTTTGGCAATTTGAGGTCAACTTTGGCAATTTGAGGTCAATGTGTCCAAACCGCTGTTGGCCTTTGAGACGGTGCAGCTTCACAACCGGTTGTTCTTCTGACCCGTTTTCCCCCGCCGTACCGGCCTGTTCGGGCCCCTCGGTTGAAGCCCCGCTGGGGGGGTGCTGGTGCCCCGGCGCATCCCAGCGCCCAGGTCTCTGCCAGCATCCCCGACCGGGAGCTTCTCCATCCCCAGCTCAGCGGGGATCACGGGGCTGCACGGCAACGCACTGGCGAGATCGATAGACTAATGCAGGCTGCCCTAGCGGATTTATCAAGTAGCAGATGAATTAATGATGGTCTCAGGATCCTGCCCAACCCAGGCAGCGGAGACAGTTCTGCAGCTGCCTTCGGAGACACGGGCAGGTCACCGAGCCTTTGGTGCTGCAGCTGCAGGGAAGCATTGGGCTGTCAGCCACCATAAGGCAGTGATGTATCTGTGCAAAAATGTTTTATTATATAAATGTATGTATACAAATTATTTTTTTCTTAAGAATGAGGCTTTGTAGGCAGTTCCAGCTGTTTTAAAATCCGTGCCTCTATTTAAAAGATAGCATTACTAATTATACCTGACAATCAGATAGTCTGCAGAAAGGTATCAGCTACCTTTCCCTGCTGTTCATTCTGGAGGCAAGAAACAAAGCTATGTTAGACAAGGGAGCAAATGAAACGTTCAAAGGATTCTTGTCTAAAACTGGAAAATAAAAGGCTGCTCTATCAGATCAGAATTTTAACATATACTGTTTCCACTGGCTCCCGAGATAAAATCTTTTATTGTTGAGTATAACCCTTGTTAAAGGTCACTGTTGCGAAGGCTACATCATTTAGACGAGATGAGATCCCATTTTGGATAAATTCACAATTTTTCTTCCTAACAAGGAGATAGTATCAGGATTTGAATGTACAAGAGTGCCAGGTTACAGATTAAAGGCTTTTGTGTTCTGGAAACCACACTATGCCAGATTTCATGAGTTTCAGTGAGACGTGCAAGTCCCCAAAGTCAAGTAGGTTGATTAAAGTGGTTCTTTATAGCCTTTGAAATACAGATAAAGTACAACTTTCCTACACAGGGTTAATGTAGAATTTTCTTCCTTGACAAGGCTATATGCCTTTCCAAGGACATAATTTTAATCTCTTTTTAAACCTTTCATATTGACGTTGTAAAAAGCTCCTTTGTGTTGTAATGCATTCTTATAAAATATCTAAATTTCTATGCAAACTTCGAACCTCGTTTCATAAGATATATTTATCTGGAAATGGTTATCTTGCAGCAGAATACTGTCTCGTGTCATCATTTCTGTGGCATCTTTTCATACTGTCACAAGAATGTAACATCTGATAATGAAAAAAAATTAGTGCTCATTGTCAGACGTGCAAACTTCTTTTTTTTTTTTAATATCCTTTTACTTTTACGTGCTCTTTTCTCTGAACTCCTGGCAAGTACTCGAAGAGTCTTCGAACCAAGCTGAAACCTGCACGTTCCTTCCTCACACCAGAGAGTTGAAATGTGAGGGTTTTCTCCTGCTGCTTCTGAAGGAAAGGGTGTTGCTTTCTTTTCCTGTGTTCAGCTTTGTCTTCATATTCAAAGAGTAAATTTGTCATTTAATCCAAAACTAGTCATAACTTGAGCACCAGTAAAGACAAAGCGTAGAGCCAGCAGCTGTCGTCAGCCACAGAAAGACGATGGAGGTTGTCTACACCCCGCCGCAAGATCAGCTGCAGAAGTGTCAAAGTTCAGGGCTTGCTCTTCTTTTTCAAACTCAGCCATCAGAAGTGAAACCAACACGTTGAGACCGCGCTGGACATCGCTCGTCGTTCCTTGTAGGAACTCCCAATAAGCAAGCGGGTGGTCTGTCTCCACCACACCATGCGTGGAGCTGTGAGAGCTCCTTCGCAGGCAGGTGAGGCATTTTAATAGCACAAACCACTGAAGACAAAGGCAGAACTTCCAAAGCATCCTGTAAAAGTTGGTGCTAATTGCCATGCACTTCCCTCCGCTGGGCTGGGCAAGGCTGACTCCTGCCCGACCGCGAGGAGCCGGTGCTGCAGCCTGAGCAATTAATTTCTGCATGAGCACGGTGACAGCTGGGCCTCGTACCAGCCGAGCAGAACCGCGAGCTGGCACGAGTGCGTTGGGCTGTGTAGATAACGGTTTGGGAAGCATTTGCCACATGGCATATAACCAGTCTGAGCTATGATACGCATAAGTGGATGGACTGTGGAGCAGATCCAAGTGAAGGTGAAGTGGAGCAGGGACACTGCAGTGCGGGGGATGTTGGGGACATCAGCCTGAAAACCCAACGGCAGGAGGTTTCCGTAGGGGTTGCTGGCTGGTGAATGCAGAGCAGGGGGGCCGCGGACTGCCTTAAAAAAAAAATGAGAGGACATCGGTACCTAGAGGGTGGTCATCATTCAAGAACACACCAGAGCGAGTAGCTCTTTAATAAGACGTGATTAAGAAATGAGCGTCTCACGATCTGCTTTGCACGCAAAATATGGTTGGCTTCATGGAGATTTTGTGGGGATCCGAGTGAGGTTGTGGTCTGTGCTGCACAGCGGCAGCGCTGGAGCGAGAGCCTGGAGGTCACTGTTTGACGGCCGCAGAACCTGATGGCCAAGTTTGTCCCATGCGGCACAGAGAGGTAGGAGAACTTGCAGACCTAGTACAGTCATCCGTACAGCGAACGATATTGGAAATTAAAGGTCAGAGAATTGATAGTAAGGCTTAAGAAAACAGCAATTAGGCTGCTAGGAAGAAAAGCTAAATTACCGGTAGTAGGAGTAGGGGGAAAAAAAAAGAGGATTATTGATCTAAATATCAAGTTGGCAGATACATAGAGTACAATCTAGAGGTTTTTTACACCTCTGGGCTTATTCAGCCCTCACAATAAAAAATGCAGGCCTATAAAGATGGAATAAGAAGCAATCAATTAGGATGGCATTTGCTTGTTTCCGCGCTGCAGCTGGGCAGGCACATCACAATTAAAGATTTATTAGGAGATTTTCATCTTTTCTTTTTTTTTTTTTCCATTTTACACAGATTGCTGCAACCAGACCGCGGTTGTTTATTAATTTGCCTGCTATTCAAGCGTCTCTGTTAAATATCGTGTGGAAAAGGTAAACAGTTGGCTCTCGTGCCGGCGCTGGGTTGGGAGCGCGCCCTGGCCGCGCAGGAGCGGTGGGTCGGTGTGCTGGGCTCCCAGCTGCACGTCGCCCGTGCCCAGAGCTTGCTGCGAACGGGGTGGCCCGGCAGCAGAAGGCGGTGAGGGATGCGACATGCCACACGTGTGTGCTCGCTCGCTCTCGTTTGGGTTTCTCTCGCCCTGTGGGACCTCGGGAGAAGATGCAGGGCTTGGCGGCAGTCGGAGCTGTCAGGGGAAGGGCTCCAAGTCTAGTAAGAGGACTGAGACGCCCTTATTCTGCTGCGTTAATCCATAGCTATAGGTCATAAAATACTCTATTTCTCTAGGCAATTCAACCCTCATAAACTACTTCTGCCCCTACTGCTGCGTCATCATTCGCAAATCTTGGAGACAACACAAAAATCATTCCCGCAGACATTCATGTGAACAAGTCTTTGCTTTCGCAGCTTTTTTAGCAAAACCAGCTAGAAAAAAGTAAGAACGTTGGAAAAAAAGGAACTCCCTTTAGAAGGAAGCCTGAATAATTATCTTTGTATTCATCCATCTCAATTCCACACCTCCCTAGGAGCTGCTGCAGTGAGCTAATTGGTTTTACTCCGCTGTGCGTGGCTTCAGCGCCCAGACTCCGCATTTATTGCGCGAAGTCAAGTCATTGTGTGAATTCATCGTGTGTCCCCCCCATCAATCCCTTTCTCTTCCGGAGTGATATTTGTCTGCGTGTTTGTATGCTGCCAGGTACTGAGTGAGACGAAAGACAAACTCTGGGATTAACCAATTTTAGTATCATCTGATGCAACCAGAAAATCAGAATGAATTATTCCCTTTTCTGCAAGACATGGCTTCAGACCGGCCAGCTCCAGAGCAACGAGAGAAGGACTTTTGCCAGGACAGGCTTTTATGGGAGAGGAAGAAAAAAGACCCTATAGAATTTAAGGATTTAAGAACATGCCAGGTTCCGAACAAATCCTTATCTGAGAAGGGAAGCGAAGTGTGTAACAATCAGCCATAGAAATCCTCGTGAATGGTCTTTTAAAAAGCACTCTGGAAATTAAGGACTTCAAATGCAACAATTGAAAGTGAAGCTAAATGAAATACAGGGGAATATGAGTAAATGCTACAAGTATAGGTCAAGCGCTGCTTTATCAGCCTTATGTTTACTCCAGCAGCTCCTCTGTTGCCCATTGTTTTACCTTGTTTGAATAGATACGCTTGTCTGTATTTGAAAATCAATTGTAATCTTATGAAAGAGAACTTACAGCACAGGGAATGCTGCAAAGCAGCACGGTGAAAGATGGCATTGTTCATTATCCTAAATTACTCCAGGGTAGGGAGGGAACGACATGAAAGAAGTGTGGGTAGCTTTGAGCTGCCATCCTTCCTTTAGCAGATGTAATTTAATGTCATTACTTAATTTTATTAAAGGTAAAGACAATTGTGGACAATACACATTACAGCATTTACTTATAATACTGATAGTGGGGGAGTGTTAGAAGGAGCAAAGACAGGCTCCGGTTTGGATTCCCAATAGCTGCTGATCTGTAGCTGATGAAAATCGTTCTGTTCCTCGTGGTGCTTCTCTCCAAGATTTTGCTTCTTAACCTGAAGAGCTGTGGATGGCTCCTTTGATTCCAGTGAAGGTACTCTCTTCTCATCAGGAAAATATTTGGCTTTATAAGTGTAATAGACAACATCCACCCTCAGTGTGACACAGGACTCATCATTCCCTGTCTATACCTAATAGGTGTCAACAAGGACTGGATGATCTCCTGGGCTGCTCAATATATGCCGAGTGTTGTGGGGTTTACCCTAATGGAAAAGCTTTATAGACTGTTGTAATCTTCCTCCGGGTTTTATATTGAGATGTGCTTGTGTATTTATAATTTTTAATATACCTCATATTTTTGAAATACGTCTTGTAGTAAACTTTTATCGCTACGGGCTGAAAACGAATGTTGTGATGGCTTTTACAGAAGCTGCTGTAAAATCCGTTGGTGATTGTGTGGGAGTTCTCCACGTAACCCAAAGTCATTGGCAGCACCTGGGTTACAACCCACTCGAGGTGGCCTCTTAAATGTCTTAAATCCAGCCGATGGCTTGCTCTTGATGAGTTAATTCCGTTGGGTTCTGCAAGGCACAAGCCTAGTAGTGATGGACAAAAACCTGTGGTCCTAGGTGAAGGATTTGAGGTGGTCGCACGAAGTGCTTCACTCCTTCGGAATTGCAGTATGATACCTTGATGTCAGCAGCGCGGCACCTCCCGAAGGAGACTGGAGGCTCATCAGCTTGTCATCGCTGACATGCCGTACAACATTAATTTAATGTAATGTGCGGTAACTAGTGTGGATTTAGTAAGAGGCAATCCTGTTTAACTAATCTCCTTCCGTTCTTTGGAGCGGGTTTCAGACAAGGTTGATAATTGGAGTGTACATATGATGTAATCTACTGGATTTTTCAAGAGGCTTTTGATAAATTTCCATATGATATTACCCCTGCTTAAGCTGTGTGCCGCAGAGATTCCAAATTGGGCAAGAGAATTGGTAAAGAATGAGTGAAATTATGGGAAATAAAGAGAAAATAAGAGCTGCAGCGTGTACTGGAATTACAATTATCCTGCAGCTTCCCACTGTTCGTCCCCACCACTCAGCGTGGCTGGAAAGGGATGCCATCTGCATTGGCTAATGAAAACTCGTGTAGGACAGGTGCATAACGGAAAAGAGGGCAAAGTGCCATTCAGGATACCACTAAAGGGCAAATTTAAATTTACATTAACATAAGGCAGATTGGATATTTTTGCTGTCAGCGGTGGAATAATATGTACTAAATATGAGCACGCAGAACCAAAAGGCTCCAATGGATGGGCATGGGTGAGGAGTGGGAAGGGACTCTTGTGCTAACAAAGGAATGATTTATTATCGTTGACGTAACCTGGCATTGCTGCCCACCAAAGGCCAGATTTTCAGAAGTGCTCTGCTCCTGCAGTTCGGGGCCAGGATTTCAGTTGCAGACTCGGAGCCAGCCGCTCCCCTCGTTTCCCCGGTGTTTAATTTGCCATATGTCAATCAGAGTGTTGATTTGCAAGCACTGCTAATAGGCGATGCTGAGAGATGAGGACAGTTGAAAATTTGGGAATGTGTCTTACTGGCAGCTTTTGAGCCCCAAACACTGGAAGTATTCACAGGCCAGGATCCCTGATCAGCCGCATGATAAATCAGGGACTGGAAAGCGGAAAAGAATGCAGCTAATGCATTAGGATATGCCTGAACTGGACATGCTCCGTGGAAATCAGTGCTAAATGAGAGAATTAAGCACCAGGAAAGGCTGTGGCAAAATCACGAGAAACGCTTTAAATAATGAGACAAAAATCAAATCAAGGGCAAGAAAGAAAGAAAATGAAGTAAAATCACTGAAGAAGCAATAAAATGCCATCACTGAAATCTGAGTGAGGCAAAATACCTCAGGTTAAAGGGACATAGTCATCCTAAAAACTGCATATTTTAGCCTGCCATTTTTACCTGCTGTCGACGATTGACTCTGTGATTGCTGTAACTGAACGAGAATATCAAGGACATTTTTTGTTCGTTTACTTGAAGCATTTGCTGACACTTGGGTGGTGGCTGGGCAGTAGTAGCTTTGTTCTCCTTTGGGCTGAGAGGTGAGACCAAACTTCGAAAGGTTTGGAAAAATATTCAAAGGAAAAAAAATAGGAAAACCAGAGGTGAGAGAGAGTTGTGTTGCTCATAACATACAGCCCTGTGGTCGTCTTCATGGGTCTGACTTCCCAGTTGGTGTGCTGGTGTCGGGGAGAGGGGGGGTAGCCGTGAGGACTGACAGAAGGCTCCCACCGTGACCACTGCCCTCTTTTATTTGCAGTATTCGGGAGAGGTTCCTGAGAACAGAGTGGAGGTTGTGGTGGCAAATCTGACGGTGATGGACCGGGACCAGCCTCACTCCCCCAACTGGAACGCCATCTACCGCATCATCAGCGGAGACCCCTCTGGCCATTTCACCATCCGGACAGACCCCGTCACCAACGAAGGCATGGTAACCGTCGTGAAGGTAAGGGGGAAGCCCAAGCAACTCGTGTTTGTTACCCTTTCAGCCAACTAAGGCCACAAGTTTTGCCAGAAGCCTGCAGTTATTTCCTGCCTTCTCTACCCGGGAATGAGAGTGCTCGGATCCGTTGTTTCCCGTCTCTCTCCCTGCAGGAGTCCTGTCTGCTTTTACTCCAAGCGTATGTCCTGGGTCTGGGTCTCCCAGCTCAGTCCAGCCCACCGTAAGCTCTGATGAACTCTCGGGTGCTGAAGGCACCTCCCAGCATCCGAGCCTGACCTCCGTGTCCTGCTCCTCTTCAGCTCGTGGAGCGCTCTCGGGGGGGATGGTGCCCGGGCTGTGCAGCCCCACTGGGCAGGTTGGGCAGAAGCTGCACCTTCTGCTTTTGAGGCAAAAAACTCCCCGTTAGCTGCGAATCAGGGGTAGCGTTTCACTGCAGAGGATCAGTCAAGTGATCCTCTGAAAACAGGGATTGCAGGCGAGATTTCAGGAGTGAATTCCCTGGTAAGAGAAGGAGAGGAGAGATTTTCCTCTGATTGAGTTGCTTGGCAGAAAAAAGTTGGAGACATTTTCCCTTTCCTAGTATCAAGCAATAAACACACAGTGTGGGCCAGATCCTCAGCTCAGAATAGCTCCACTCCAGTGGAAGCCACTCCCAGGTTAGATCAGCAGAGGATCTTGTCCAAAGACTCCGAGAAGTGAGACTGTAAATACCCTCTTTGCCTTCTTTCCTCCATCCATTGCCTTCAGCGTTAGGAGAGCTGGAACACTCAAGGTATCTGCAACAAGTACCCAATTCTGTTTTCCCTCCTTGCCCCCAAAAACATGACTTTGTCTTCGTTTGAGCGCTCGCTTCCCATGCAGTTCCTGAGGCCAGCAGCCCATGAATGCTTCTGCAGCCACGACACAGTCAGAACGTAACCAGATCCGTGCAGCATTCAGGGAATCTCTCCCCAGATGAGACACCTGTGGATGCTCCCTCTGACTACCGAAAAAGGGAAGGCGTCACGAATAGGCTGCTGTGCTCTGCAGGAGCTCACACGGCATGCACCGCCCCTGAGAAGGAAAACACCTGCTGTGATGGAGAAAGCCTGCATCTTTTGATAACAGACATCTTCTCTAACAAAAACTTTAATCAACAACTTGGGATGAAACACTAATGTTTAAAGAGCAACGTGATTTAAGAATAGCTCTGTGTTGCGGAAAAGATCCTCGCTCCCTTGTAGCTAACAAGTTGCAGTCATTCTTAATACTGACGGTTTGCGTATTAGGGGGAGCGACATCCGTGAAATGCCAGTGAGGTTGCGCTGGTAGGAACGTGTGAGCTTGTCCTGTTCTCTGGCCCTTAGGCTCTGCCTGTGTGTCTGCAGATGCCACTTTGCTGAGACTTTACGGGCAACATCATCTTACCTGCTAGATGGTATTTCAGCAGGGTCCTTTGGTTTGTTGCTCTGTAACGACGGGTGACAGCCCTATCTGGTGCCACGTTACAAAACCTCTTCAAGCTTAGAAGTAGTTCTGGACACGTGTATGTGGATGCAATGCGTATGTGTATGTAAGTACACCCATATCCATATCTATATATTTTCTGCTTAAACATAAAACATTCAACAAAGTAAAACGCAACAATTTAACTTCCATTGACATCAGCAGCCAGTCTGAAATCGAAATGCCAACGTTTTCGTGAGAGCAGGGGAGAACCCCTTAATCTAGTCAAGTGTCACGACGGCAGTTTAAAGGCACATCAAAGTGAACAACAGGGGATTCGCATGATCGTCACTGCTACATGAGGACTCCTGCAAAACGAGCCCTCCCTTACTCAGAACTTGCAGGCAAAAAGCAGGGCAGATCTGTCAAGGCACCGGCGACGTTGGTGCTGACTTTCCACTGCAGTGTGACCCACGGTGATCACAATGCGAGGAACCACGTGGAAATCCCACCTTGTCAAGCTGAGCTCAAAGCTTGAGATTGCAGTGAGTGTCTTCACCGCACAACCTCACCTCATCTGCCCGGAGTGTCTTACCCTTATCAAGCCGGGAGGCTTTTTGGTGTATTTTCAGCAAGGAGAACGAGTGAAATTGCTTGTGATTAAATTTTCATGGTGAGGAAGGGAAGACCCTTAGGATTCCACCTTCTCCTTTGAAATATTTTGTTCTGTGTTAATAAGTGAATATGCTTAAAGGGTAGATGAATGTATGCACGTTGAACTGGGTGGCCCTTCAGAGCTTGTTCTTTGTGGTGTGGGAGCTGTCTCTTGCTGGTTTGATCGCTGATGTAGGTTGAAAACACAGGCTAAAAATTAAGTCAAGTAATGAACGTTTTATTTACAGCCCCGACATGGCCGGATATTCATGTGGCTCTTTGAATCGCTTACACATAACTCCCCGCTGCTGCAAGCAGAGAGGCCCCAGCCGTGACAGAAACAGCGCAGAGCAGGGCGTTCTGTGAGAAATCCCACCCCTTCACCAGCAGTTCGGGGGCCAGAAATGGAGAGCTGGAAATGCTTCCAAACCGAGAAGCCCTTTGGAGTTCAGATGATGCTCCTGGGGGCCATTTTGCAGCTGCTCTCAGCAAAACCCCATCTGCAGCTCCCGTCCAGTCACCAAAAGTGTAACATTTCCTTTTTCTGTTCATGCCTTTCCAAACCATTTCCATAGGAGTGCAAGGCCCTAATCTTCAAAGAAAGCCTTGATCAAGGGGAGAGAGAAACTTCCCACTCAGCTGAGACACCGCAGAGTCTGAAGACAATCTCCACGAGCAGCAGTGGCTGCCCTGTGGCAGGCAGCTAAGTAAATCGTTATTACAAACTCGGCATGGATCAGAGCTGTGAATTTATAATGGAGATGCTTCCGAAGCTTCAGTTTTTATTTGCTTCAATAATAACATAAGGCAAATTTGTTCACTGCAGTTAAAAGTACCTTGAGAAAAGGAGGACACGTGGCAGGCCCCGGGCTCCACTCTGCTGCATCCAGCTCGGAGGAGAAGGTGCAGCATCTCCAGGGGAGTGTTTGTGCCATATCGGACACCGAACGTCCAACAAGGGGTATCTGCAAAGGTGCTACTTTTTAATTTCATATCATGTGCTTCTTAGAGGTGAAATTAAAAAGTAGGTGACAGTCCAGCACCTGCTTGTCCCAGATGCAGCGGCTCCGGGTGGCTTTGCTCCTCCTGTTGGCCTGCCCAACGTGCAGCGTTTCAGCGAGACGCGTGGAGGTGGCAGGAGTTGGTGCGCTGTGAAGAACACGGTGTGCTCTGCGCAGCGCTATCCTCACAGGGAGGCAGTTTAGGGAGCAAAAGTATGAACTGTCCTGGTAGAAATTGCTTATTATGGTGAGAGAGAAGTTCCGCTTAGGGCTGGACTGTGCCCGGCTGCCAGGGGCTCCTGTCCCACCAGGGACAATGGCACAAGCACTGCCGTGAAGATGCATGCTCTTGATTTTACCCTTTTTTTTCCCAAGAAAACGTGTGAACTGGCATTGAGATGAGCACAGAAGAAAAGGAGGCAGATTGTCTCTCTCTCGCAGACTGAAGCGCGGTGGTCACTGTGCCACCGTTTGCCAGCACGTGGCACTGATGCCACCAGGACGGTCTGTGGATGGGCGTCACTGGGCGATCCCAGCCCAGCCCCGCTCCCTCCCCTGCTGTTCTGCAGCCCGGGGTTTGTTGCTCCCAGAAGAGGGGAAAAGTGAAGAAAGAGAGGAAAAGAAGCCGAGTGAGCAGCTCTACATTTTGGGGGGGAATAAACCCCCACTCCCGTGGATCAGGCCACATCCTCGCAGATCCCTGTGTGGTCAGTGTGTCCTCAGCATCGTCGGGCAGGAGCCCGGCGGTTCCCCACATCGGTCCCTCTGGGGCTGCTCAGATCAGCCCCCCCGGCTGCGTCTGAGCCCCTGCCGGGGGGTGCAGACTGGCTGTGGGCAGGGTCGGCCAACAGGCCGGCACCAAAAAAAAAAGTGAAGCCTGGAGGAATGTAAATTAGAGGAGTGTGAAAAGAAATTCGGGAAATGCATTAATCGTATTGTTTCAAGGCCTTGAATAGCGTTTAAATGGGAACTTTTACCACGCGTCTTTTCTGAATGCGATACAAGTCCGTGAGTCAGGGCTGGTGGGTGTACTGGGAATCTTTATGCTTCCTTTTATTTATTAAATGTTGGCCCTGCCTGTCAGGAAACCATTTAGCAATAGGAACATTTGCACTTCAATCGAATAGAGATTCCACTGTTTTACCTTTTGCCCCCGAAATTTGTTTCTCTCGTGTAGCCTCCTATGATTTGATTTCTCCCCTGACAATACTGCGGTTTAAACAGAGCATGGCAGCCAGATCTTGCTGATGTAAATCAGTAGGGCTGTGCCGAAGCCAGCGTAGCGGTGGCGGTTTACACCAGGAGCGTAGGCTTTGCAGACTCAGCGCTGGAGAAGGTATTAGGGAGAATGGTTACGCTTCTAAATTCATAAATTACAGCAAAGCATTTTTTAACAAGCAGAGGTGTGATCCTGCATAACTCAAGCCTCCCTGGCAGATGATTAGTGACTTCCCTCATAATAATTAGTGGGATGGCTTAGAAATTATTATTATACTGCGGCTCAGTCAGTTGTGCCAGCAGAGGCTTTTCACTTCTCCTGGCTCCTCAGCCACGCCGTCTCTCTGCACGTGCTGAAGAGACGTCTGTGGCCACCCATCGGCATAACGCACCCGTGGCAGCGTGCGGGCACCCTCGGGAGATCTTGAGGCATCGTGCAAGAGCAGGAGAGGTCCCCTTGGAAGCACCATCTGAGAAGCAGGACCAGGCGTTGGTCCTTGCAGTTCCACCTTTGCTTATAAACTCACTTAGGAGGGAAAAGGAAGAGCACGTCAAGCTCTGAGCCCACACAGACTGTCCTGGCTCTTAGGCTGCAGCGTTAAATGCCGTTGGTGCTGTGAAGAACCTGTCCAGGGCCCCTGAACGCGCTCCACCCGGTGCATTTAGAGCAGCCCATGGTGGGTTCACCCAGTGCTCAGCTAACACAGGCAGGTTCTTCTTTGGAAACTACTTCGCATTGGAACAAAACACAGGGCAAATCCTCCCTGCTGTTTACAATTTTTACCTTGTGGGGTTTTTTAACTATTTGACCCTCCAAATACTGGAAGGCCAAATCCTCCACTGGATTGAAGCTGGTCTGGGTTTACACCTTCAAAAGAACTGGGCTCAGGAAGAAACAAGATGAGGCAATGACTTTGAAATCATCTGCCTTCTCAATCTTGCAGCTTTCGGCCAGAAGGTAGAATTTATTCTCTGCTTGGCTCTACGCTTGCTTGTTTGTTTGTTTTAGGCAGTCGATTACGAGATGAACAGAGCCTTCATGCTGACAGTGATGGTATCAAACCAAGCTCCCCTGGCCAGCGGCATCCAGATGTCCTTCCAGTCGACAGCAGGAGTCACCATTTCGGTCACAGACGTCAACGAAGCACCGTATTTCCCCACAAACCACAAGTTAATCAGGCTGGAGGAAGGGGTGCCTACGGGGACAGTCCTGACAACGTTCTCCGCGGTGGATCCCGACCGCTTCATGCAGCAGGCAGTAAGGTGGGAGACCAGGCAGGCAAGTGAGCTCCTGTACGGGCGCGGGCTTTCGGCTCCAGTGTGGGGAGCAAAGCAGCCGAAAGCTAATTCACAAACTAACTGTTACGATGCGAGTAAAACGCTTGGCAGGGACTGGCACCCCCAGTCGAGTGCCTGCAGAGCATCCCGCGATGAACTCGCCATCCTCCCCGCTCCAGGTAAGGCAGGCGCTGCACGGCTGGGCGCGGGGGGACAGGCAGAGCAAAGGGCAGTTCACAGCTCCAAACACACGCGGTCGATAGCGAGGGGTCCCCGCGTTGGTTCAAAGACAGAGGTCAGGGCTGCAGGGTACTAAGTGCTTTGTCTCTGCCTTGTCAGGGATGCTTTGGCCTAAGTTGTTCATGCACTTTATAAACACAGAGGTTTAGAAAAAGTCAGCTTTGTTATTTCTGTTTTGCAGGGGGGAAACTGAGGCACAGGAAGGGCTAGATTTCCAAAGGGACTGACTGGGATTTTTAATCATGTCTTGTGTTGTTGCCAGAGGATTTAGGTTCAACCTGGCTTAAAAAGCAGAGCGCGAGAGGAGCTGGCAGCCTGGTCAGAGCAAGGCTCGCTTGGTCACAACAGCTGCTGAACAGGCCTTTAAGATGTGGTACATTTAAACATTGCCCGCGCAGCCAAACGCCCACTCCCATGCCGTTGGCACTGGGTCCTCAGCTGCCTAACGCCGGTGGGCGTGAAGCACCCCAGCAGCCCTGGCCTGCTCTGCCGTCAGCGAGGTTTGTTCCGACCTTCCCTTTCCCTTCAGACCAGCTGCCAAACACAACCTCTCCGTTAGCTGCTTTCCCTACAATTGGATTCAGCTGGCAGAATTTTAGCCTTCTGAAAGTCAGTTTAAGATGGGATTTAGTCCATGCTGCGAGCGGGAGCCTGTCACTTGCTGTGTTTTGTGCCACCTGGGCAGACGGGGGCTGAAGCCCCGGTGCAGGACCCCGACTCACACGCCTTCCCACCGGGAAATACATTGGCAGGGAAGTGTGTGTGAAAATGAGAGTCCTTGTGACACCTTTCGCAAGTATTTCAGCCTCCGTCTGTGCAGATGGGAAATGCGTTTCCTGCCCTTGGATACCTCTACAACCACAGAAGTTTGTTTCTTTTTTACTCCCACTCTGTAAGGAACGCGGTATTTTTGGCAAAACCCGAGTGTCTGACGTGATCACAGCCGAGGCCACTTCAACTTGCATCGGTTGTGACATTTCGTGTCAGGAAGAGTTTGAAATATTTCACCTGGCACAGAGCTGTCTGGTCTGGAAAATGATAGTTTATTCTCTGCCGCAGCTTGTTGTCTTTAGGCAGGTATTGCGACGTTCGAGGAGAGAGACCATCCTAACTAACAAGCCACTTTTTCTTCTATTCGTTTTGAAACATTGGCCTTTGAAGGGTCTTTATTTCCCTGACGTCTGTACCGAGGCTGGTTTTCAGAGGGGAGAACGGCTCATTTCTGGCGGAATGCTCCCTCGAAGCCGGAGGTGGATGACCTGTAACCCAAACGCGCATCCGCCATTTCGGGGAGAGGCACCGGCGCTGCCGAGCCGTTCCTGCCATCGCACTGTGCACGTGCAGGGTCCTGTAAGACTCTCTGTGAATATGAACAGCCGATTCCTTGAGTTGTTTTATTCCCAGGGCTTCCAGGACGCACATTTTGGATATCCACCAGCACTTAATTTCCAAACCCAAGTACAACCTCCCTTTCCCCGTTTCCATCAGGACAGCCCAAGGCCAAGGCTTTGCAGGAGGCAGTGGGGCATTGTTGGGCTCCTGCCGTTGTGAGCCCTGCAAAGGATATTTTGGTTTTGCTTCACAGTTGCCATTGGTGAGTCAGGAAATAAGATACCCAAAAAGCTAAGCCTACAGATCCATGATAAGCACTTCAGGGAGCTGATCCAGCTGCTAGAGCCTTGCTGCAGCTTTCAGGCTCTCTCTAAATAGTCTTTGATGAAATAGGGTTTTTACAAACAGGAGATAAGGAAGCCGGAGCATCTCCAGTAGGCACAGCTTGGCATGGCCAATGTCACACCTCAAGTTATCCTCATTAGCCACAGGCACGTTCACAAAGCCAGCTTTGAAACTGGATCCCTGGTCATTTAGCAGAGAAAGGGCAGGAGACTCACAGCAGTGATATTAAAAAGAAATGAAAACATCCCAAAGAGTCTAGCTCCATGAAATGTAATTTTTTCCTTTGGCAAGGGCTTGTGCAGCTGTGTGTTGCTTTCCTGCTCACATGGATTGACGCAGCTGAAGTTTCACTTTGAGTTTCAGCTTCAAACAGCCCATTTCTGAAAAGGAATATTCACCAGAAGCCAGAAGTTCTCCTGCCTGCGTATCTAACTGCAAAAAAATTATATAAAACTATCAGCAGGTCTGAGTTACCCATGAAATAGGCTCAGCTTTTGTTTGCTTATTTCAGGAATTTATAGTTTGTCCATTTAGTTTTAGTTCCAGTTTAAGTAATAAGGGTCCATCTGAACTCAAACTGTACGGAACTGAGAGGTAGAAATCAAAAGCAACGAGTAAAATAAAACCAGGAAAGCAAGCGAGTTTTCAACAGAACATGATAATCTGAAGAACACGGAAAAAGTTTGCCCAAAACAAACCGTGTTGATAGCTGACTGCGTAGGACGTGAACAGACTGGGGCTGTGAGTTGACTGAGCAGCTGGGACGGGGGTCTGGCGTTGGGTCCTCCCGGCCCAGGGCACGCAGGGGACTGCCAGGGGGACCCCCTTGTCACTGCTCTCTCCGAACGTCCCACATGCGTACCGTCATCTCACCGGCTCTTTCAGGAACATACAAAAACGTTACAGGAGAGCAGACCTGAAAGTGCTTCACCCCTGGGTCCATGCCTTAGTACAGCGGTGAGTTCCCATTACAGAGTCCCCAAGGCAATGGCTGCGGAAGATACAATTCTGATACCAAAGAGTGGCCCGAAAACCACCATTCTTCCAATGTGGTATTTCCAAACTGGGCAGAAAATGGGAATATCCATGGCTTTGGAGAAAGAGCTATTTTAGGAAAGGCAATGTTCAGAGGAGAGAGCAGGAATCCATCCTCTCATTCGGGCATACAAGCGCAGTGGTCATCGCAGACCCCCGTTCTCCTCCGCTGCAGAGACCTCGGGCTGTGTCCACTCCCTCGGGCTGTGTCCACTCCTATACCAGCAGGGAGCTGGTATGTAAGTGGCACTTAGTGGAAAGAAAAACCTTTAAAATGAAAGAAATAGAAAAATTGAATAATTGTAGAGGTCAAAAACCAGATACTCAATTAGCGTTCTGTTTGTCAACAAAACTAGGTATCCAAAAGTCCTTTGAATCATGGGTCAGGAGTCCAGAAAAAACTTATTTCAAGCAATATTAAGGATTTGTCAGTGGAAAGACTGCCATGTATTTATTTCCTTTCTCTGTAGATACTCTAAGCTGTCAGATCCTGCAAACTGGCTGAACATTAATGCCACAAATGGTCAGATCACTACTGCTGCTGTCCTTGATCGAGAGTCAGACTACATTAAGAATAATGTCTACGAGGCCACATTCTTGGCGGCTGACAACGGTGAGCCCAGGCTTCACATTGTTCATGCTTCAATAAGACTCTAATGTGATGCATTAAGAGAAATGATGCCCTGACAGAGTTGTCAGTATAAGTTATCTTTTTCCCAGGTTTTTATGGTCAAAAATGTGAAAGTGGGGCGGGAAATTGCTGGAGTAAATTAAATGTGCACAGTATACGGGGAGTGTTATTAAGGGAAAGGGAGGGCAAATGGAAAATCGATTTGGGGAGTTCAGTGTAGCCGTGTAGCCTGAACTTAAAAAAATACCAAAGGGATGTGCTCTCTGAGGGCTGCCGAGCACACCGGTCCTGGTAATCGTCCCAAAGGCCCTGATCACAGCGTTCAGGAAGCCTTCCAGCAGGAAACCAGAAATAATTGTAGGGGATGGCAGGTGGGTATTAAAAATAAGCCAATCCATTGAACTGCTGTGGATTTCATGAGAGGTGTCCTGTCTGTCTGTCATCGGAGCTGGTCTCTCTCTCTCTCTGCTTCCATTTCTGAAATGCCCAGCCATCATCAGAGCCTCTGGATGCTGGTGTACTTTATTATCAGAGTCGCTGAGGCCAGTACTGATCTTCTGGCAGAGAGGTCCTGTTAAGGCTTGCTCTTCTCTACTCATTACAGATCACACAGTGCTTCTGGCCAAATTAGTACCGTGAACCTCAGCACTGGCCGCACTCGAGGCCAGGCGGTCCATTGCTGCTGCCCTGGATTTCTCTTCCTCATTCCGATTAGGAGTTGTCGATGACTTTTTTGCTAACCATACCTAAATGCGGCCATGCTGGTATTTCTCAGTAGCTTCCCTGGGCAAGGAGAGGGCCTTCCTCCCCCTCTCCCACCCTCCCCGTGCAGGGTGCTGAGCACTCACATCGGGCCAGAGCCATGCTTCATCAACAAAGTTAACTCTAGTCTTGGCTGCGAGCACCTGAGTATATCGCTCGTACTCTGTAGGTGCTTTCAGGACAGCGTTTGTGTTAGCTCTTGGCGTCCCTCAGGCTGCAGGGTGCCACGTCCATTATGAGCAGATGCGGTGGTGCTTGTGGGGCTAATGAAAATTTGCTCCCTCTGGGGTTTCAGGCTTCACTTCAGTCATTGCGTCCTGGGTGCCGGGGCAGGGCAAACTCAGGGAAGAGTTTCAACGCAGAGTAGCAGTACCAAGAAGGAAATTTTGCCCCTTCTTTGTGCCTTCAGTGGTAGGACTGGTGTGGTCCCGCAGCCCCATCCCAAGCTTCCCCTCTGTGAAGACAGCCAGGGCAGCGAAATCCAAAATAGTCTCAAGGGGATGTAGCAGCATTCATCTGCAAGAGACGGAGGGCAAAACAGGTCAAATGAGTTGGCCGAGGCTATTCACAAAAGCAGTGGTAGAGCCTTGAACCCATCAAACTAATCCTCACCATCTGACCTTGCAAATCCCGGGCACTTAGTGCGACGTGATTCGGAGTTACCCCCTTTCCTTGGCGTCGGTGCTGATGCTGCAGTGCATCGGCGCCTCCACATCCATCATTCAGCAGCTCAGAAAGTGAGGACCTAGATAAATCTCTTTATTCTGAAAAATTAATCTATCACTGGTACATTGCAGCCATTAAAATGCACATAAAGCAACACCTTATTTAAAATTCTGTCTAGAGTGCTTAAGATAACAGCTAAAGTTTCATCTAGGCTAATAGACTCTTTCCACTTTTTCTCCCAAGTTCCAGGTTCTCTGGCATCACGTACTCATCAAAGAAAGGCTTTGGGTCAGGCGTTTTGGTGGGGATTTTTGTTTCTTTCTTGAAGAAGCAGCAGCATCTTGTTTCCTTGAAGTTCTTTTTGCTGTTTTCAGTATATGATAAAGAAGAAGTTTAGCCAAATGCTCCTTGGACATGCTCTTTTTCTCTCCCTGCGCTAAGGCAGAGATGCTCGCTTTAAGAAAAGTCTTGGCTGCAATGTAAGGGGGCAGAAAGGGGAATCCTAATTAACAGCGTACTTTTTGCCTGGTTTTCCAGCAGAGGGAGGCTCTTGGATCACACCGTGTCTACACAGGTGTGGAGCCTGGCGGTGTTTGAACCCTTCAGCCAATTTCAACCAATCTCACAGGGAAGCTGAGAACTCAAATATATCATGTTCCAACAGGTTTCATAAAACAGGGAGCTGAGTAGGGGCGAGAGACGCCGTCACTGAAGGCAGCAGGGTCCTGCCCCTTCCTTGATACCGGAGCCCCCCATGGGAACTCACCTTTGGGGCCCAATCCTGTAGGAAACCAGGCTGCATTAGTGACCCTGCACGCAAGTTCTTGCTCTTCTGCAGGCACATGGTGACAAGAAGATGCAGGCACAGTTTATTTCATTTCTGCCGTGATTTGTCAGGGTAGTGGCCCATGTTCCTCAGAAATTTTTGCATGAGCAGGCTGGGAGCGACTCGTGCAGGCAGCTGAACATGAAAGCTGAACTCCTGCTGCTGAACATGAAAGCCAGTTGGCTTGTACCTTGCTCCAGGAGTGCCGACGCTGGCACGATGAAAAAGGCAACGATGGGGAATGCAACGGTTAAATGTAGATGTAGCGGTTGTGTGTTTCTCTTTCTTTTGAAATACTGTCATTAGTATTTCAATCGTAATTTCAGGCAGTGGAGCAACTTCTCCGCTGGAGTCAGTGGTGCTCCGGTCGTCCTCGTCTCTTGAGCATAAAGTCCAAGGATCCTTTGTAGTACATCAATTCCTACTCTATCCTTGGTCTCACCACATACGACAGCTGAAATAATTTGAAATATTCCATGGTTTGTAGGACTTAGACATTTAAAAAATAGTTTACTGTTCATCTCTCCTGAGACTGCCCCAGAACTGCAGTCAGGAGCACAAAGAACCAAAAAAACCAGGAACCGGAGCCCAGCAATACCCAATAGCCCTACAAAACTGCCTTTGTACCCGCGGCAATTGCAGGTTATTTCAGCCACGTGCCGGTTAGTGCCTCTCAGGACTGCTAGTTTGTGTTCGGTCTGTCTTGAGGTTAGAGTGTGGGTCTTACGTTCATCCCAGAAGATATTCTGGGTAATGTGAATACGGTGAAATCATTTTGCTTGGTCCCGAAAGTCAGTTTTCATGTTCAGCCCCAGTATCCTGACGGGCTGTCTGTCTCTCCAGAGACTTTCAAGGCTGATCAAAGACATTGTTTTAGAGGGAGACCTACCCCGTGCTTACTAGATGAAAGGATGAGATCAATGATTGACGAGCTTGTCTAGGAACCACGAAAGAAGGATTTTCAGGGCTCCTTCGGAGTTTTCAAGGCTCCCTTGAAAAATGGAGCAGAAATGAGAAAGGAATGTAGGAAGGAATGTCTGTGGAAGCAGCAGCAATGTTTGAAAGCCTAGTGGGGAAGTGGTTTGTGTAGCTTTGTATCCAGCACTGGGAGGAAGAGCCAGGACCGAAAATACAAACTTAATAATGTATTGCTGAAGTCACGCTGCCTGAGAAGGGAGACGGTGGGCAGGCCACGGGTTAGTAGCATCACCCACCGCGTTTGGTGCTGGGTAGCTCATTCCGTAGGCTTTGAGCAAGGACCTTTCCCACTACAGGCAGGGCTGACTGGAGAGTTGGGCTTTCTTTGAAGCCGTGTAATAGTCTGCAAATTGAAAAGCTGTAGCAAGTGCTACAGTAAATGCTGACCAACGGATAACTCTACTTACTTATTTTTCCCCTCCAAGCCCTCTTCTTCCCCTCGTTAGCTATCTTCCTAATGGGTTTTCCTCTTCAAAACAGCCATTACCAAAATTTGCACTAGCAGCTTGGCATCACCTCCTTGTATTTTTAGAGTTTGACTAAGGACATCGCTGTAGGCTACAAATCTGCAGAATTCAACCTCCGTGTTCTGCAGGAGCAAAAACCAGCAACATTAGGAGGCTTGGGGAAGTTTTAATAACACCTCTTAAAGCAAGGGACCATGGAAGTGCGGTATGTCCCTAATAAGGTCCAAGGAGGGAGGGTGAAAATCCTGGTTTATTAAAATTGGAAGGCAGAGAGGAGGCTGGTCCATGGTGTTCTCATTCCCGCTGCTTCTCGAGTGATGGTCATCCGTCCGTGTTCGGCTCTGCCTCTCCCGTGCAGGTATACCCCCCGCGAGCGGCACTGGCACTCTGCAGATCTACCTAATCGACATCAACGATAACGCTCCTGAGCTCCTGCCAAAGGAGGCACAGATCTGTGAAAAGCCAAACCTGAATGTCATCAACATAACAGCCGCGGATGCTGACATCGATCCAAACGTCGGGCCCTTTGTCTTCGAGCTGCCAAGTGTGCCATCTGCGGTGAGGAAGAACTGGACCATAACACGGCTGAATGGTAAATGGGGCAGGCAATCCTGAGCACATTTGGGCTCTGATTCACTAATGAGGCCACGTGCGGCTTCAAACTTCCAAACTTTCCTACTTTTTTATCTGATTTTTATTTTTTAAAGCACATTATGGCCGACATTATAGACAAGATAGTTAATCAGAAATGATTTGTATCAGACCTGCAGCATAACTCTAAGAGCCTTGGCACTTGGCTTTTTTTAGTGCAGCTCATAATTATGAACAGTTACCAGTAGTGAACAGAGTATAAATCATCCATAATGGCCAAGGGGAAAAAAGCTATTATCAGTCTTCCTTATGTTCCAGTGTAATTGTCATAAGCCACAATCAGGATCAATGTTCATTTCTCTGACCATAATTGCATAAAGGCAGCCTTTTAATTTACCATGGAACCAGGAGGGCTAGGTAAGTGTGAAGATTACCAGTATGTGAAAGATTTTTATATTGCAGCATGCAACCGCAAATGGCCCTAATTGCTCCTCTTATCGGTAGCTTCAGCAGAGGATGGAAAATATCATGGAGCCATGGGCTGCTTTGAGGTTCAAAGCTCATCCCTCTTGCTGAGGTCAGGCACCTTGTGCCGGGCCAGGGGCCATGGCCTGTGCCCTGGCAGCTCAGGGCTCGCTCCCACAGCTCTTGTGTCACAATGGAAGGGAACACAAGGATTACCTGGCTGAGCATGTCGTCGATGGCCGATGAGCTTCCCAAAAATCCCGGGATGGGAGAGTGGGCGAGTGGAGAGCCTGGGCAGGGGCAGCCAGACCCAGGGAGAATCATCCATGCTTCAGTATTTGCATTTCGTGCCATTTTAAACGCGTGCAACTGGATTTGCAAACGGTGTCAAAGTAGGTTAGTGCAGCAGTGAAAAAACACGGTATTTTGCAAAAAACAGGCTGATTGTTGACCAAAGTGTTAGGGCAGACGTGTGAAGCTGTCCTGCCCAGGTGTGGTGTCGGTAGCCCCTTCAGGAGACCGCTCTAGCAGAGGAGCCCCGTCTGTACAAGCGTGGCTGCGAGGTTCTGCCAGTGTCTGTCACCCGTCTGTCTGTCTCGCTCTCCCCAGGCGATTACGCCCAGCTTAGTTTACGAATCATGTACCTGGAAGCGGGTGTGTATGATGTGCCGATCATCGTGACGGACTCAGGAAACCCCCCCTTGTACAACACATCGGTCATCAAAGTGAAGGTGTGCCCGTGCGACGAGAACGGCGACTGCACCACCATCGGGGCGGTGGCTGCCGCGGGGCTGGGCACGGGCGCCATCATCGCCATCCTGATCTGCATCATCATTTTACTGAGTAAGTACCGCAGGGGCTGACCCTGCTGGGAGATGTCATGTTGCCCATCCCGTTCCCTGTTGTCCCGTTCCTATACGTGGTGTTTTTCAAGAGCCACGCAAAGGACAGAGCCGTGAGCTTCGGGCTGCAGGGGGTGGTTCACACAGCTGCATTGGAACCTCCATCACTGAAAGGAGCTGGAGCACTCTCCACACGCATCGGACTTTTCTTTCTAAGGCTTCCAGTAGCTTTACAAACACCATGACACCTGACAACGTCTTGTAGGTAGTGAACACGATACGATTCTCCACGTTTATCAGGAAAAAGTTGAAGGACTTGTCCAAAATCCTGTGACAAACTCCTCCATAGCTCTCAGGTCCCTGGCTGGCTGTGGATATACTGGTTCCCAGTAGCAGAGGCACTGGTTACAAAAGTCTGGCTAGTCCCTGGCAGAGCCAGTGCGTAGCTGTAGTCTTCTGGTTGTTCCCAGCAAAAGAACAGCAGTAGTTATTCCCGTTTCTTGTAAAATGACAACAGATTGGAGAATTGTCGTCTCCTCTGAGAGTGTTTTTAAGAGGACGGATCCCCAGTTTGTCAGGAGCGCTGGGGGCCTGGAGGGGCATCGCAGAGAAGGGCTGGCCATCCCTTGGCTCGAAGCAAAGCCATCCCTTTTGCCCAGCGACGCTGTTAGTCTTGGGCTTTCATAAGCATTACCAATAACCATGTGTGCACACACTTAAAAATAAAAATGATATCATTATAACTTCAAGCAGGAGTTGGCACAGTAGGAATAGATAAAAATGAGCGCCGAAATGAACAATGAGGTAAATATTCATCAAGAAACGCAGGATGAAACCATGGGGCTCCCATTAAAGCTAATGGGAGTTATGGTGCTAAATCACATTTAATATTTACCCCCAATGTGTTTAAACAGAGAGCAGACAGAGCGACGTATGCTACAAATGTCACCTAATGTGGATACGATATGGTACATTAAGAGAATGGGTCATCTCTGGGCAAACATCCATCCTCCTGGGCCAGCGATGGGAACATATTGTTGTATAATTGATTTACCGGATCAGTCTGGGGAGCGAGCAAGAGACCAGGGTGTTTGTGGCCCCGCAGTCCCCGCTCCTCTTCCAGCCCCCCTGAGCCGGCGGGAGCATCCCCATCCCCGCCGCCCTGCCCGCTGCCTGCCCTGCGCTGGCTGCGGGGTCCCGTAGCAAGGTGCTTTCTGCTGCTCCCCCCGGCTGGGACACCGGTTGGGAAGCGGCGCAGTTGCGCGCCCAGCGGACGCCGCGGTGTCCGTCAGTGCCGCGCGGTCGCTGCCCTGGGGCGGGCAGGCCAACGGCGGGCAAAAAGCTGGCACTGGAAGCCACAGAGGGGATAAAACACGGGTCTCCTTTTTGCTGCTCTGCTATAAATCCAGTGCTAAAATATGATTTAAACAGTTGAAAATCCTATTGACTGAAATTAACTTCAGCTGAAGGACATTTGATTTAAGAGATTCCTCCTTTCATTTTCAGATACATTATCCCATTTTAAATTATGGTTTTTATTACAAAAGCTTATTTTTACATTCATTGTAATTCTAATTGACTTTTTTTTTTATCTTCAAGAGCTGCAAAGCACTGTAGCAGTGATGAAAAATGTAATTTGCGATGAGCGGTTTCCCAGTTACATCCTTCCAGTGTTTTGCCTCCTTTCTATCTGTTTTATATCGTGACCTCTGAACAATAGCCCAGAAGAAGGCAGATGCAGGGGGTTTTGTGCTGTTTGTCCATTTTAAAGTCAGCAGGTCAAAGTTTGATGGCTTGAAAAGGAAGAGGCAGCAAGGGGACAGATCTGAGGTGGCTCAGGTGAAGGAAGTTTCTGGCTTTACCTTCACTCAAAGGTTTTTTCTTCTTCCCGAAACCTGATGTATCGGCTGCGCGAATAACACATTTAGAAGAGCAGTGCAATAAAAAATTGTGAAGGGTGAAGACAATAGATTTCAAGGAAAACTACATGCAGAGGGAAAATGGGTCTAACAGCAGTAATAGCACTTCCCATTCTGCAGAGTGAATAAAAGGAAGGAGAGTGCACTACATCCGCTATTGACACTTTGAAGGTCTCTTTTTTTTTCCAAGGTAGCTGTAAAGGCATTAATGGCACAGTTTTTTCCACAAGTGCATGAAAAAGCAGCATTTAAAAAAAAAAAAAAAAAAGAAGGAAGGAAAGAAAGAAAAAGATAAACCCTGGTAACCATTATAATATTGTCTTTGTGGACTAGGCAGGTATCTTGTTGTGAGAGACTTGAAAAGGAACGAGAAAAGGACTTCAATAGTCTGCTAAATAGCTGAGGTTTTATATTGCAGATAAGAGTTACATTTTCTTTCCTTTTTTCTCTCTTGAATAGATCTAGGATAAGCATTAAAGAAATGCTGAACTATTTGAAAACAATTCTGTTCGCTGGCAGGCAGGGATGGCAGCCAATTGGCACACAATGGCAGTAATTAGCTGTCCCGTCCTCCTCGCCTCACTTCACCAAACTCCTGTTGGGTATAAACACTTGGGTGCTGGGAGGAAAAACTCAGATCCTCCAGACCCCCTCCCCAGGCAGTGGGGCTGCAGCCCAGCCGCTCACCCGTGTCCCCAGCGCACATCTCTGCTCCATCCTTGCCCGCGGGGAAGCAACGCCACGGCTCTGCGAAGGGAGAGAAAACCTGGTTGCTTGTTCTCCTTATGCAGCTTAAAAACGCAAAGAGAGGTTGGGATCCTACATCCTGCCTTGTTTTGGCACGGTCAAGGCTTGACCTGAGTGATATGAACCTGAGCCACACGTTGCCACCTCCACTGTCCATCCGTCTCTCCCGTCTCCTGCAGATTGCCACCGTCACAGCTGTGTGCATGGCTCGCGTGGGGAACGGAGGGAGAGGAGACACGGGGAGGTGTGACTGCATCAGCTGCCCAGGCTTGATTTCATTTGTGATGGCATTATTTGCAGCTACTGAATATGAGAGTGAAAACTAACGCATTAACAGGTTCTTGAAGAAGACAAGATCTGGTTGCCTTATGTTAGTGGAGACTTAATCTCCCAGAGCGACTTCCCTGCAGGGAGTCACAGGGAGCACGGCCTCTGGGACGTGGATGGCCCTGTAAAGAAGGAGGTTGGGGAGCAGGGAGCCAGCGTTCCTGTTGGGTAAAGTTGTTTAAGGGGGGGAAAATTCTCATGATTCGGTTCATCTCTCTCTGTTACCGAACTGAGATTAGCCAGGGCCTGGCACGGAGCTGCCGATGCCTGAGGAGCTGGCTGAGTGCTGCCGGATTTGCTCTCCCTCGTTCTGCAAAGCGAGCCCTGCTCTCTGAAAGGATTTCGCATGATCTTAGATCTGCTTTGCAATTCCACGGCCAAATGCATACGCTGATGTCCTGGCTAATGCGATCCTGGAAGTCCAGAAAGCCTGCCTCACTCACCTAAAAAGAGTATAAGTGAGCCCAAATCGGATTACACAAACCAGTATTACCCACCCTGCCAAACCAGTCTTGCGTGACGTAGTGCAGATGACAGCACAGCGACAGCGATGGCCAGGGCTCCCCAACCGCCATCGCCCTGTCCCGCTGGTGGAACACAATTTGCTTCTCAGCACCTCGGCAGCTCTCTTTCCTCCGCCTTTATTTTGTGCCCTTGCATAAAATAAAGGTGGAAATCTAAATCCTGAAAATTCAGGATTTAGATCAAATATTTTCAGAAAGCATCAGTTTTCACACTTTCTGTTTGCTTTTCCTTTGATTGTGTGTTTGGCTTCTGATAAACATCAGCTCAATCAGCATTCGTGATGGATCTTAAAGAAACGTTTGTAGTGGAGGCCTGTCGCAGTATTTACAGCTCTCACTGATCTCTCCCTTATAAATTAGAACATGCAATAGGATTAAATTTGATTCCTCTTGCTAGCAGCCAGTGAGGTTCTCCACAGCAGGAGAGGGCAGGTGAAGTGGTAGGACACGCCACCATGCTTCGACACACGCAGCTTGGCCTCGCGCCACGTGAGGTCCCGGCTGACCCCGCTGCTTCTCCGTTACAGCCATGGTTCTGCTCTTCGTGGTGTGGATGAAACGCCGGGAGAAGGAGCGCCATACCAAGCAGCTCCTCATCGACCCCGAGGACGACGTCAGGGACAATATCCTGAAGTACGACGAAGAGGGAGGCGGAGAGGAAGACCAGGTGAGAAGAGCCTGCAGGTCATGGCTGAGGAGCAGCTGTGCAATCTATATTCTCAAAAAGGCAGAAACCACATTATTTTCACTAAAGTACTTGCAAAGAAAGGGTTGTGTTTGCCCTTGTTTGTGCCCAGGCAGCGTTATTGGCTTCCCTGGTGTGGCGTGGCCATCGGTGAGAGCCAGCCTAGGTCCAGCCTGTCACTGGGACGCTCTCCTGTGCTGGGAGGTCGGTGCTACGTGGATTTTGCTATCGTAGGCCCGCTTCCTGGGGAGAGACTGTAAATCAATCCATCGACACTCCTCTTCAAACAATATTTCTGGTATTTCAGCCATTAAAATTGCGTGTTTCCCCATTCCCCATCAGAGACGTTAGTAAACCCAGGTGGCGGCCACCGCCCTCCCCAGAGCCGTGGCTGCAGGCGCTGGCCCTGGCTTGCTTCAGCCGAGAGCTTCTGTGGGCTTTCCCAGGATTTACTTAATCCTCTCTAATGTGCCTTTTAATTTCTTTTAATTTCTGGACGTAGTTTGTGAGAAACGTCTAAATAGATTCGGGGATTTTCTTTTTCCCCGCGAAGCGCAGGGTGGCACGGCTTTGCGTGGTGACAGAGCCCTAAGCCACGCTCTGCCTGAACGCGTCAGCTTTTCTGCACTGGCTGCTGCTTACGGACACCGGCACTGATGCTGCACGAGAGCTTGCTGGCCTGCACTCCTGGGACATGCCATCCTTCTGCTACGGATGTATTTCCTCAGCTAAAATAGCAGAGTTTTGTCTCTTGTGTTTAAGTCGCTGGTTTTTTATTCCCACCTCACACAAGTAAAGAGCCCACGACACTCTCAGATATGATGTTCATGCAAATTACGTGACCCTGCTTCGTTATAACGGCTTTATTCTTGCTGTCTTAAATGGGCTGCGTGGGTGATGGGTCTGTGCGGGGGCTGCCGTGGGCATGGGGGGGTCAGGGGGTGCCAGGGCCAGTGGTTGGGAGCAGGCGGCCCCACCGCTGCACGTCCTGCCGTGGGGGTCCCAGCGGCACCCGATGGCAAGCGGGTGACTGGCGAGAGCCACCGTGGGGAGCCCAGGCAGGGACTTCGCCCAAAACTTGAGATGTTCATATTCAACGGAAAAATCCTTGCAATTAGCATTCCTTTTTTCTTGTCGCTGACAAGTTATTTATAAATATTGCTCCTGGAGATTCAATCGTCCCCATCTGAGCACAAGAATAGTTTTACCGGTAGAACAAAGTACTGTTATAAGCATTCAAAGTAGCTGAAGTATCTGCTTTCAGGCAACTACACTGTAGGCTTAAATATTTTAGAAAGGATTCGTTAAAAATAACAGCAAAGGAAGAGGAGCAAAACACCATTACCTACATGAATACATTTTTAATGAAATATTACCTGGTTCTCATTCCGTGATAGAAACCTATTCTGTTGGGATTTTTCACAAGCAGAAAGAACATAATTACTTTGAAAGGCCTACATGCATAAATGCAATACACATTTTAATGTTTTTACTTCTGTACAAATGTAATTGCAATAATATGCCTACCAACACTGTGTCTTTACATTATATTATGTATTTCATCAAAAAATGATGCACGTATCTGTGCACATGCAAACCGAAGCCAATTTTTTATCCCAAAGATTTAGACACCATGTAAAATATTCGTAGAGCATTTAAATATTTGATTTACCTTCCGTTTTAAGATACAGTCTTAGGAGGTCAATTGTACGAGCTATTCAGAGGTCGGGTTCCTCTGTAATTTAGATAGTCAGAGGAGCTACGTAGCCAGGGATAAGATTTGCCATCGAACTTCAGCTGAAATAGGATTAGACCCTTCGACTTGTTTGTACGTTGGGCGAGTAGATGATCTGAAGGAAAAGCTCTTGGTTTCACGCTGTGCCTTTCCATTTGTCACAGGATTACGATTTAAGCCAGCTCCAGCAGCCGGAGACCATGGAGCACGTGCTGAACAAGACACCTGGAGTCCGACGGGTGGATGAGAGACCTATTGGTGCTGAACCGCAGTATCCTATAAGACCAGTAATCCCACATCCAGGGGATATTGGTGACTTTATTAATGAGGTATGTGCTGCAGGGTGTGCCGTGTCACATCTTGAGAGCTTGAGCAGCCAGCTCACATCGGCTGTGCGGCGTTGCGCTGGCTGCGTGGACCAAGCGATGCTGTTACTCACCCGAGGAGTCCGATGGGCGCCAGGGGAACGATGGGCAGGAGCAAAGGACGCCGGACTTGGCCTCATAAAGGCACCGAGCCTGTAAAAAGCCAAGGTGCAAACAAAAAGCACAAGCTCTCTGTGGGTATCACAAACACTGTGCTTTTCGGTATTCGGGCAGTATAACCTGATCCCACTTTTCCTTGGATTACTATGAATATTGCAGTTGCTGTCAGTAAAATCGTTGGCTGGACGTGGGCAAAGGCGTGTCGTCCTGGTGGCCAGGCGGTGGCCAGGCACCTGCCTTGGTTGCCTAAAGCCGAAGGAGCCATTTGTGGCTCCTGGACTTGGAATTATTTCACCAATCTCTGTCTGCCCCTCGCAAGCTCCTTTTGGTCTGAAACCTCAAAAGAGTTTGCAGAACAGAGAGGTTCATCTCGGATCAGAGAGGCTCTCTTTATTTTATGTTAGACTACCGCTCCTTTAGCTGCTTGTACAAATATCTGCCCATTTAGTATTTCTTACCTCATTTTTGGTTTTGAGTGAGCGAGTGGTTACAAACCAATCAATGCGTTATTTCCTCCAAGACAAAACGCGCCATCCGTTTCCTAAGTCAGAAAAATAAATGTTGTAGCGATTTAATTCTGTTATTACATCCATTTCCTGCTGTGCTTTTTTCTCATTTTCACCACTAAAATTCCTCCCTCCTTTGTTCCTGCCCATCCTTCCCGCACACCGTTACACACACCCCCGCGCACGAAGCCCCGCTCTCGCCCTGCTCCGGCTGCCGTTCGCTGCCGTAAAACCCGCCCCATCTCCCCACCCCGGGACTGGGCTTTCTGAAGGTGCGAATGCAGAACGTTTTGTTTTATTGCAGGTCCGTTCCACGAGGCTTTTCCTGACACCGGGCTGCAGCAAAGCAATTCTTTTTCTCCGTATCCCGAGGCCGTTTCCGTGGCTGCCTGCCCTGCTGCCCACGAGGCGGGAGGGCAGAGATTCCCAGCCCTCTGCCGGGCTTTCACACCCCGAGTCTCTCCTATTTGCAGAATTTGGCCGGGAGTGATTTTTTTTTTCCCCCCTAAAGGAAACAAAATCATCAAAATTAAAATTATTTGTAGGAGAGGAAGGGTGCTGTTTGTTCTTTAATTGGCCAAGCTGGAAATCTTAAGAGGCAACCCCAGAAAGGAGAGGCTGTCCGGAACTGGAAGCTTTCCAGATCCAGCGCTGGATCCTTGGAAGCAGCTCCCTTCCCGCTCCATCCGGCTGTTTCGGAGGTGCTGGCAGTTGGTGGATTTTCTGCTGGGGGCAGCCGGGAGGGGCGCCGGGACCCTCATTTTGTCCCCATCCCCTCTTCGCTCCGCTGCAGGGATCCCCAGCGGAGGGGGGACCCGTACCCAGCGCCCTTCCCCAGCACCACCACAAACCCCACGGGGGGCATTAACGCCGTGTGTTTGCCCCCCCCAGGGCCTGCGTGCGGCGGACAACGACCCCACGGCCCCCCCCTACGATTCCCTGCTGGTGTTCGACTACGAGGGCAGCGGCTCCACCGCCGGCTCCGTCAGCTCCCTCAACTCCTCCAGCTCCGGGGACCAGGACTACGACTACCTGAACGACTGGGGGCCCAGGTTCAAGAAACTGGCGGACATGTACGGGGGAGGCGAGGAAGATTAAACTGACCTCACGTTATTTAAATAAATTTAAAAAAAAAAAGAAGAAGAAGAAGAAAAAAAACAATTTAGAAAAAAATAAACAAACCCACAGACGACAACATTAACAAAAAGAGCCGATGCAGAAGCAAGAACTGTACAGATGTGGCAGCTTTTTTAATTAATATCCCCTGCTGACTGTATTGTTATTTTTAGTGGTGATATAGAAGGTTTCTTTTTCTTTTACCTTTTTTTCTTTTCCGATTTTTTTTTTTTTAGAATATTGAGCTGTCTCGCATGAACACTTGTCTCTGCTGCAGGTTGGGTTTTTTTTATTGTTTTGTTTGGTTTTTTTAATGTCAGCTGGGATATTGCTCGTTTATCTGCTTTATGACTAAAGAGAGTGAAAGGCACTCTGTCTTAACTTGAATTTCTTAGAACAGAAGCACTGTTTTTAAAATATATATATATATATATTTGAAAGTGCCTTTTGGTGCATGTATCAGATTCCCTTCAATCTCAGGAGTGATGAAAACAAACATACAACCATCCTGGGCAGCACTCCCTGTGACCCTAAGCCAGTTCTAGCTGGGAAGGAGTTAACAAAATGGAACTGTGGAGATTGTTTCTTTTTTGCCTTTTTTTTTTTTTTTTTTTTTTTTTTAAAGGGGGTGACTCATTCTGGGGTGGAAGAGGAGTTGTGGGGGGGGGTTTGAGTGGAAATCTTAACAGCCATCTTTAAGCCTCAGCAGGTGGTGAACTAGTCATCATGTTGTATATAATTCAGTGTTATCAGATGCAAAATACGGACCGGGGGTGGGGGGGGGCTGTGCTGTCCCCCGGTCACACTCAATGTAGCTGCATAGAACTATAGCATTGATAAAGCCTTTGGTTATTGCCACAGAAAGCTCCGCCAGCCCTTGCCTAAACCCTACAAAGTAAATCGTGAAATGACCAAAGGCCCATTTGTTTGTTTTTATGCTCTCGGCGTGTTTCGGCTCCCCCGCCCCCGGCGAGTGATGGAAACGCCAGCTGGGGTAGGTGGCGGTGTCCCCCGGCCCGGGACGGGCTCCTCCTCGCCCACGGCGGGGTTGTGCGGCGCGGGCCGGGGGCGCGGGGGGCAGGGAGAGCTGATCAGCACTTTTCCCATCCGTAAGTATGGAGTCAGTCTAGTACAATATTAATGCCTTGGAGCGTTAGTAGCCAAAGCTCAGCGCCATCGTGTAACTCAGCTAACGTGTGTCCTTTCTATTCGATGGGTAGGCGCCGCTGTCTGTAGTAAATGTGGTTTTCTTGGAGAAGGAGCGCGACGAGGGCCTGTTAAGTATCTTGTGGTCAATATGCTCAAGCGTTGCCAAGTAAGCAAGAGGTTTTGCAGCATCCAGGCGTAATTCAACATCAGTATTATCAATGGTAGCATACTACCTAGTTTATACGTAGGGTCAGTTTAACCAATAACAAATAGGTATTAGCTTTTTTTATTACATTTTTCCTTTACTGATTTGGACTAGTGGGTTTATGTCTAATGTTTGTAAAATGATTTAGACTGCATGGATGTGTAATATAAACCACATTTAATGGATTATGAGCCACTTAATTAATGTGCTATGAAATCTTGGATTACCTGTGTTTTATATTCTGCAGACGATTTTGCAGTGGGTTCGCTAAAACTTGTAAAAGTGCTTAGATATATTTTCCTTTAAATCCAAGAATGTGCACAGTATTGGAAGGTGATTATCCAGGGGATAATCTCGCTTTTTTTTTGATATCTCGATTAATTCTCAAGCTGAATGCTAAGAGTTGGGGGGGGCGGGGGGAGCGAGCGCGTGCACGCGAGAGCGGCAGAGTGCGAGGACGAGAGCTTGCGGTGACGAGTGGACGCCGGTTCCGAGGGTACAGGGGCTGCAAGATCGTCTACTATAGATTTTTGAAATGCTCCTAGTGCATTTTATATTTCATTGTATCATATTTTCTATAAAATGCAATTTCTGTAAATTAACGAGCATTTGAAATGTGTCTTGTATGAAGTGCAATGTGGTAAAAGTCTGCCCGAGGGGACTCCGGCGTTACCGGCATGTTATTGACTCCCGAGGATGCTTTTTGTCTTTCCTTTTTGTCGCGCTCGGTCGGTGGACGGGTCGGTTTGTCCTTTTGTGGCTCGGGGAGCGAGGGCGCTCACCCCGGTCCCCCGGGGAGCGCGGGCAGCGATGGCGCGCACCCGCAGCGGGACGGTGGCGGCCAGGCGAGGAGGGGGCTCCCCGGGGGCGGGCTAGCAGTGCGGTGCCTGGCGAACTGCCGGCACCCGATGCCTTTCCCAGCTCCTGGTCCATAGTTAGGAACTCAGTTGGTTCCCGTCACCACTATGGAAGTCATAGTTTGCATCTGCCACGCGCTGCCCACCTCCTCCGGCCGCCTCCAGCCCACCTGGCCGTCCCTCCCTGGCCGCATGGCCCACAGCCCCGGCTCCCTGCCCGCGGCCACGCTCCGCTCTCCCCCTTTTCTCTTGGAAAAGCCACGGGCCGGAGGATTTCACCACCTGGGCTTTGCACCTCTGCAGACACTGCCCGGCCACAGCACAAGTAGTGAATAATAAAAAACGCGCTCAGTGTGTCTCGCTGGTGACCTCCGTCAGTGGTTTGTGTCCGTCACCGTACCCTCGTCACCGACCCAGCAGGAGGCCACGGCTCGAGGCCTGGGGCCATGCCCGCAGCTCCCAGCTCCCCGCCGCCGCCGCTCGGCTCCTGGGGTGCCCGCGCGGAGCCTGCGCCACCGGCTGTGCCCCCGCCGCCACCCCCCACCGCTCCCCCGAGCAGGAGCTGCCTCCGGGCTCCAGATGCTCCGTCTCTGCGGCGGCTTTGGCGGGGGGAAGGATTTCAGGTGGGAATGGGGACGGCCACGGCGCGGGATGGCTGGTCAGGGGACGGCTGCCGTCCATGGCCCCGCTGCACCGGGGACGCGCGAAAGGAGCCGTGAAGGGGCTGTCAGGCTGCAGCTCCTCCAAACATTTCAGGTTTTTAAGAACATTTATGCAACCTAAGTCAAACAAAACTGTTTGAGTGATTAAAAGTAAACCAACCAGTTTCCATCGGAGACTTTTTTGAAATCGGCGGAAACTTTTTCGAAATTGGCAGATACTTTTTCTGCAGCGTTTGCAATCCAGCCATTCCAACCCCACAAGCCTGTAAATCAAACCAACTATTTTAATGTCTTTTGACCTAGTTATGTTCAGTCTCCCTGTGCAGGACCTTCTCCTCTGCCTCTTCTCTTCCTCCTCCTCCCCCCTGCACCCTCCACCACCCAGCTTTACAGCTTTTTCAGTAGCAGCAGCAATGGGCCCCTTCCCTCGCGGTGGGACAGACGGAAGGTGAGCGAGGAGCACATCCAGCAAGGAAAACAGGTCACTTTGCAACCCTTTTTGCGTGTCAATATTCCTTGTGGTTTGTAACCCGGCTGAGAAAACTTGGCTTGATCTGAGAGGGACCGTTGAAGAGCCATCGGTGTGTCCCCTGCTCTGACCGTCGCGGAGGTGACGCGGCGTTGCCATCCACAGCTGGAGGTGACAGTGGCTGACACGGAGCCGGGGCAGGGAAACGGCAGCTTTGGCTGAACGTAGAGTCACTGGTTTTTCTTACAGGCCACCGAAGTGGTTAATGCCTTGAGACCAGAAAGCTCGGTCTCTGACTGATCTAATCTAAAGCAGTGGTGCTAATTAAAGAAGTGGTGGCCACACATTCAAGTCCCCACTTTTTGCAAACCTTGGGGCAGGAGCTGCTTTCAGGCAGGTGGAGGGAACCCTGTCCCCAAAACACCACCGTTGCCCCGCACCCCGTCGCGCTGTCAGGGGACCCCACCGCAGCTCACCACGCTGTCTAGGGGATGGGGACAGTTGAGCCCCCAGGGTGTGGGGCACGCCAGACACCTGTGGCTCCCCACCTCCTGGGCGTGAGGATTGCACGTCCCCGAGCCAGGGACCGTGCAGTCCGATAGCACAGCTGTCCCCACGGCCGCCGGCGTCAGAGCCCCACCGCCCGGCTGCGGCCCCCTCGGTCCGTGTCCTGTGTGGCCTGAGCCAGGGAGAGGCATCGGTCACAGAAATGCTTTGCAAGGACACGAGGAGGTTCAGCAGGTAATTAATGACAGTCAGTAGGCACGTCTGTCCTAGTGGTCACGTGCTAGTCATAGTTCTGCTTCTGCATTTTCTTTTCCATTTTCTTTTTTTTTTTTTTCCATTTTTGTTGGACCAGGCGATGCCGGTGGTGGTCGTAAGGCGACGTGGGGAGTTTAGGGAGGTGGGGTGTTTAGGGAGGGATAGTCGGGCCGGAATCCAGCCTGCAGCAGTAAGCGGGACTTGGGAGGTGGCCGTATGGCCTGCAACTGCTCGGCAGCGGGGAGGCGTTGGGGCTTTGGAGGACGGTGACGGTCAGTGCAGGGTCTGTACAACACAATATGCCAAGATTGCAACTTTGTTTAGTCTCAAAAAAAAAAAAAAAAAGGTAAAATACGGGACTTTTATTTGTGATGTCTTTTGGAGCTCTTCATTGTAAATGTGAAAAAAAAAAAATACTGTTGGGGGTGGGGGGGAATGCCGTATAGCGATGAATGCGTATGTTTAAAGCAGCAGCTCGCCAACGTAGGTGTCTCCCACGCAAAGTTGACTCAGTTTCATGGGGAAAATAAAAGTTCTCTGCGGCACACAGCAACCCCATGCACAATTGCTCACACAATGTGTACATAATGTAGTTAGTGCTTGAAGCTACAAATCAAATAGGGGAAAAAACAACAACGATATATAGATGTATAATTGGAGCACTTTCTCTTTCTTTTTTTTTTTTTTAATTTTAATAATGATTTTGCATGTTTCCTTTTCCGATGGAGAAGCTGTGTAGCAGCCCGCATGACTGTGGTTGTTCTCAAGGAAGACTTCTGCTGTTCTGCTGTATTCACGCTGAAGCGCAAAAGCCGTTTGCGTCCGTTAACCCAGTTCAAAAACCTTTTTTTGTAACCGTCAACAGCACAAATATTTTGTATTGTTGTTTGTACCATTTTTGTACCAAAAACAAAAGAGGGAAAAAAAAAAAGGGAAGAAAGTAAATGTTTTCAATGTGTTTTTAGTGCCACTGCAATCTTGGGTTCCAAACTGAGTAACAGCTTTGCTGATTTATTGTGTATCAAAGCTGAACTGGCGCACTGACGCCTGGCTCCAGTGTAATAAAAATAAAGTCCCCCTTTTGAATAGTCTCACTTGCCTTTTTTTTTTTTTTTAATTTTTTTATTTTTTTGGTTCATTTTCCTTCCCCCCATGCACACCCCTGCTCGTTCGCTGCCAACGGCAGACTTACCCCTGCAGCGAGGGGGTGACCCGTGGCCTGGGTGCGGGGGTGGCTCCACCTACGAGGCGTCGGTGGGGTTTTGGGAGATGCCGGGTGTTTCTGCGCTTGGCCACGGGTGGGAAATCACATTCCTTACAGCGGGAAGTGCAGCTCGGCCCCAGCCCGGCCGTGGCTTTGGGCACCGAGGTGGCGGCGATGGTGGTGCTGGTTCCTCCTGCAGCCCCGGGAACTGTCGGTGCACATCAGTCGGGTGGTGACTTCGTTCCTGTGATACCAAATCTTTGTGCTTTAGCCCAATTCAGCCATATTCAGGGGTCTTTGTGTCGTGGTTTAAGCCCAGCCAGCAGCTGGGACCACGCGCCGTTCTCCCCCGTCCCCCAGAGGGGCAGGGAGACGAGGGGGTGGGAACGGAAAGGAAAAAACTCGTGGGTTGGGAGAAAGACAGTTTAATAGAACAGTAACAGAAAAGGAAAATAATAACAATAATGGTAAAACAATATTATACAAGACACAAGTCGCTCTCACCACCCAGTAAATTGGGGAATTGGCACCATCCCCAGCAGTGATCATGAGTACCCCCCCTTTCCCCCCCCACCTAACCCCATTTACTATACACCAACGGTGATGTCTGTGACACACAACATCCCATGGGCCATGCCAGCGGTCTGTCTACGCTCCTTATCAGCTTCTATGGGAAGCTGGAAAAAGTCCTTGAAAATATAAACATCACCTGGCAACAACTAAACCAATACGCATTCCTGGCGTTCCTCTCATACCAAATACACAGCAACCGCTAGAAAAAAAAAATACTGTGCAAGTGGCAAAGAGAGCGTGGGACCTCGTCCCCGCTGGCATTGCCGAGCATGGCAGCACTTCTCTGTGTGCACCTCCCTGAGGGCCAGCAGCTTCTTGCTCTTCTAAAGCTGCTCTTCCCTCGGCGTCGCACCGAGTGCCCTGGGAGGGGGCAGGACCCCCCTGCGGCGAGGCTGTGTGGCCACAGCCTGGCACCCAATTAGCAATTAACGCTGGCAGCGACCACTCGCAGCCTCCCGGGCACTTGGGCAGGGCCTGGGCGGCTGGTTGGGTTTCCATCACCCTCATCCCAACATCAGCCCACCCATGCCATGAGGTACCGAGAGGCCTCAGCGCGTCCCACCCGCAGCCGGGGCTGAGCGAGGGCCGGGAGGACGCGGGGCTCCAGCCGGGTGAGGAGCGGAAAGCAGCGCTCTCTCATTTTTAATAAACATTAAGATGAATGCAAATCCCGTACATGGCAATTTACTTCCCCCCGGAGTCAACTAAGAATATTTTATTGCTAGTTTTGCTAATTCTCAAGCTGTTCTGTTTCTTAGAATTATCTTTAACTACTGAATAATGCAAGACTGTTGCATCACAAATATTAGTTTCTGCTATCTGTGGAAGCCTGGGCTCTCGTCATCGCGTTATTAGCCTTTTACCTGCCTGCAGAAAGCCTTGTTCCTCCAGTGCTTTAGCTGCGTGCTTAACTTTGACCGTGTGAATAGTTTCACTGAGCTGATGGAAACAGCCATCCTCCCCTAAACCCCTGGACTTTTGTACCAAAGCTAAAAACAATACCATTATTACAGTTATGATAGGTTCTCGGGTTGGGTGGTTTGGTTTTCTCCCAAGTCAAAGGCAGATGCCGGAATTTGCGGTAGAATTTGGTTCAGATCAAACTGAAACACACAAGGATTAGGGTGGGGTTTTTTTGGTTTTTTTTTTAATAAATGAAATAACTGCCATTTTCTTTTTGTTTCCCAGACTGTAACCTTTGTGTTACCAAGACTTTTTTTTTTTCTCAAAAAAAGTCTTTCTAAATAGAGACCAGTCTTTTAACCCAAACCTGAGTAAACAGACACATTAGGCAGTTTTAGGTGACCCCCCCCAAAAAAAAAACCCCATAACTCTATAAGCAATATTACACTACTGTTAAAACAGCCCCCAGGTGGGGGTGCAGGAAGCAGCGGGAGGATTAAATGCTTTTATTAACTGCTGGCCAAGCTGTCTCGGGGCGGGGGGGGGTTGGAAAAAAAAAAAAGATAAAAGAACCCAAAGGTCTTTTTTTATTCCAAATTCCTTCCACGTAGAAAGAAAAATTTGCTCTGCTGTAACGAATGGCACAGTGAGGGCGTGTGTGTGTCTCTGTGTGTGTGTGTGCGCGCGCACATGCGTGTTAGCATGGGCTGGGGATAACAGCCGCCCTGAGCCTGAGCTTTGGCTTCTTTTCCTGGATGCTGACTATCATCATCATCATCATTATTATTAGTACCATTATTATTATTATTATCATCATCATTATTCTCATTATTATGCGAAGTGGTTGTGAAGAAGCCCCCGTGGCCAGCTGCGTTGCGCAGCAATCCCGCTCCCTCTCCCAGTCAGGGCTGGAAGAGCTGCGAAGGACCAAGGTGTGTGTGGCACAGACGGGGACACTGGGACATGCGGACCCCTGTGGGAACCCTGTGCCCAGCTAAGTAGCTCCTTTGACTAATTACTGTTAACATAGCCCCGGCGCTTCTCCACCCAGCCACATGGAGGGCAGCACCACACGCACCCATCAGCCCCAGCAGCAGCATCCCTCTTCCTCCCGGTGTGGCTGGAAGGGACCAGCGAGGGGACCGTTGGGGACGGGCTTTGGCAGCACGGGCGCCCTGCTCAGCCGGCAGCAGCGACGCTTGGGTTATTGTTTACAGCACCCTCCTGTCCCAGACAGGGCCGATCCCGCGCGGGGGGACGGAGTTGAGACATTACAGCTTTCTGTACAACGCGGAGCGGGCGGGGGACGGGGGGAGCTGGGATTCCCCACCCAGCGCGCAGTGAGCCGGGGCCTCTGCAGCAGCATCGCTCCCCAACCGCAAACGCTCCCCAACCGCAAACGCTCCCTCCTGATAGAGCTGTAGGACTTTCCCCCCTCCGCCTCTCGCGATGATTAATGTATAGCTTCCCCGCACTCATCTCAGCGCCACAGCACAATCCATCTCCCCTGCTCCTCACCCCCCTCCCCACCTTCTTTTTTTAATGAGAATTTTTTTTTTTTTTTTTTTTTTTTTTTTTGCTGCGATGCTTTTCTGCGTGCAGGGCGGCGGGGGTGGCTGTGAGTAATGGCAACATCTCCCCACAACAGGCGCAGGCTGCAACCCAGCGCACCGCCAGCCCGGTGACAGGTTCCTCATGCAATAGCCAGAGATGAAAAATAAAAATTTAATGCAACCTCTGGGCTACTCCTGGGGTTTTTTTCCAGAAAGGCCGTGGGTTGCAGATAGGTTTGCCCTCCCTGCTGCTGCTGACCGTCCAGCCCCCTCTTGATGGAGATACGAGGAGCAGGAAGATGGGCGCCTCAGTCGCCACCTTTCATCCGCCTCCTCGGGAAGGTGGTTTTTAAGCCAATCTAACCCAAATGACCCCAAACCTTTGCTGAAACGCCCAGAGGCTTTGGTGAGCTGCGCTGGGTCGACAGGTTTGGAAGGGGAAACCTCGCTTCAAGTAAAGTGCGTGGGTTTGTGTTAATTAGCGACCGGTTGGCTTTAGGAAGGGTCGTTTCCCCCTGCAGCGAAGGGAAACTCTCCCTCCCCGCTAATTGGGGATTCACGCCCCAGGCCCCCCCGGCTGAGCCCGGGGCTGTGAACCCCAGCCCAAACCCCGGCCCAGAGCCGAGGGTGAAACTGGGCGGGGGGGGGGGGCGAGGGGGTTTATACACATGGGTCATGGTGGGAAAGGCAAAAAAAAGGATGGGTAAGACCTAACGAGATGTTTTAGTGCCAGCGCCGGCTCAGGGGTGCAGCCCGAGAGGCTCCAGCACCCCTCGCTGCACACCGGGAGCAGGTGGCAGGGCGACCCCGGGGTTATTTCGCTCTGAAGGCGGTAAGTCCGGTAACAGCAGGATCCGTCAGCGCGGGGAGAGCCCCGACGCTGCCCGGGTGGGGAATGGGGCTGCCCCCGGCTCCGCAGCCCCCATCGCCCGCCGCCTGCGCAGCAGCCTCGGGTCACGGCTCCCCGCTGAAAGGCAGAACCTGCCCCTCCTGCAGGAATTTAACCTAAAGCAGCAACCGCCTTTAGCAGCATTTTTAGTCATTAAATGGCTGTGTAGGCACATTTTCCATGGTGAGCAGGATCCGATGCTGTGGACTTCCCCAGTGCCGGGTGCTTGTTTGTCATGTGCATCTTTAAAACCCTGCCTTTGCTTCTAGTAATAGAAATACAGAAGAACCATCATCTAAGGCTCAGGGGCTGTTACACCAAGCCAGGGAGCCGGGCACGGTGCTCGGGTGGTTGGAGTCTTGGCCGGGAAGGATGGAGGGCAGGGCTGGCCGTGTCCAGCCAGCATCATTGCAAAGCAGTTCAAACTCCTTCTGGTTTGGAGAATTAGCACAGGCCCTCCCGTTTATGCTTATCCTGGCTCCATTTTAGTCTCCCAACACATGAAAAATGTTTGCAAATATGAATCAATGGGTTAGTGCTTACCCCAAAATAGCAGTTTTCCTCTGAGAGATTAAAGGCTCTCTCTATCTGTGCTGGAAGCTGCCAGAAGTGGATTGTCAGAAATCCCCAGGAGGCTGCAGAAGGAATAGGGAAGAAACAGGTCTCTGTCAATATTTCCATCCTTAATAAACCAGATTTATAATATCCGAGGCCGCATGGAAGCTTTATCACTGAGTACATAATGGCTGCACCATTAACCTGTGCTATCTATAGCTAAACTCATTACTTTATGAAGTACTTTGAGTTACCTTGGAGTACAAAAGGTGACATAACTAATCCTGCTCTGTGAAAACCATATTGATTGGAATGTAACGGCCAGGTGATGCCAGGGGGATTTATAGCCCTCTGCAGAAATGCCCTTTGAGGGCTCGCTGCTCCCCGCGGGACACCCGGCTCCTTGTGTCGGGGATTTCGCACCCCGTCACCGCGTGGCACAGGCAAGGGACGAGGCATCCTGCCACGTCCTGCACTTTTCCTGCCACGTCCTGGCCGGTTTCCCCCAGCCAGGCGTAGGGGTGGGCTAAAAACCAGCGCCAGACACCGCCGGCCATGCCGTGGGACGGTGACGTTGGTGCTGCGCAAGTGCTTTGGGTTCGGTCGAAGGCAAACACTTCGCCGATTCCTTGAAGCTGTGGGATGCATTTCAAGTCTTGCAGGCACCTTGGTCTGCAGACGAGCTTTCCGGAGCGCACGCTGCCGTGCAAACGCTGCTGGTGAGGCTGCTACGGCAGTCACTCGTCAGCGGTTCCTACAGCGGGGGCACCAGCAAGTATAAATTAGACGTATAGCCATATACATTTACGTGAAGGCTCACCGGCCTCTGCTGTCTCCCAGCTGAGGTCCCCGGCACCCAGCGCAGGCTGCCCTGCACTTACCATCATGAGTCTCCTCGCACTTCGCACCTCAAGAAGGAGCAAGGACTTTAATATAACGCTCTTGATCCTGAGAGCTTAAAACAATAACCGTCATCTGATCAGAATTCACAGTTTGCCACGAGCTGCGACTGAGCTGCTCTTGCCGTTTTGTGGGGACAGAAAGAAATTCAGCACCTGGTGGGAAAAGCCCACGAGGCCCCAGCGAGGAGAGGACGCAGGAATCCGGCCCCGCCAACGGCCCCAAATCCCACATCTCGGGCAAACAGCAAAGTATGTCAAGAAGGCAATACATCACGTTACTGTGGTACTGTATAAAATATTTACCTTTTGAGTACATTACTAAAGCGGTTTCTTTTGTGCCCTTGTAAAAGAGCCGCAGCTGGGAGCAAATATCCACCTCCCGAACAACCAGACACGGCTGCGGCACTGCGGCCGCGCCGGCTCGGGGGACAAGGGACAAGGCTGACACAAAATGTGCATTACCGAGGAGGGGCTGTCCCTGCTCTGCCGGGGATGCCACCGCCACCACATCCCGTGCACCACCACAGCCCCTGCGCCCCGGCTGGGACACGCTCCCATGCACAGCAGGGCAGAAAACACGCTTGCACAGGAGATGTCCGCTATTTAAGTGACTCTGATCAAAAGCACTTTAACATCTTCCCTGCCTTAATGCAAGGAAATGTGCAAATAGAACGCACGGCTTTACTGCAGGTATTCAGCCCTCTGCGAGCAGGCAGCTCCTCGCTTCCAAAGCTTATAATAAATAGAAGAACGTTCTTTCTCTTGCTCAAAATGGTTTGCTAAATATTTCACTGAGCATCTTGGGTTTCCATTTGTCCTGCCTCGGTTCATTGCTTGTCGCTCCCGTTTGTTCTTAGACTTCGGCGGCCGCAGAAGCGCCGCGGCGGCACCCAGGCAATTGCACGTGCAACCGGAGGGGACTCGCGCAACTCGCCGTTTTGCAAAGAAAACACCATGGCAGTGCAGCAACCTCCTCACAAAAAAAAAAAAAAAAAAAAAAAATTAAAAAATCCCAAACCAAAAAAAAAAAAAACTACAAAAAACCCCCACTTTTAAGCAGACTTAGCAAAGAACCAAAGAAGTGAGACTTCAGCTCCATTGGAAATGGCGTGCAGGCGCTGGGGGAGCCCTGGCCGTGCCACCCCTCTGCAGACAGAAGCTCGGTCCCCATCGTCTGGGCTTCCCCTGTCTCGAGGGAGGCTGCAGTAAACCTACAGACTTCAGCCCAGGCAGAAGAGGGGGTTTTTAAGAGAAACTCTCCATTTCTTTGCCCAGGAACAAGGCAGATGAACAGCCAAAAGGCCGAGGCCAGCTCGGCCTCCCATCTGCGGCAGCGTGCCAGGGCAGGGGCCTCAAGGCTCGCTTTCCTCAAAGCATCCTAATCAGTGCGGCCGAACAATGCCGAGGCGCCTTTGGGGGCTGAGCGGGGAGCAGAGGGCAGCACGGGGTCAGCTCCAGAAAGGAGATGCCTTTTTAGCAGGATTTCCTAAGAAAAAGCAGCCTTGTTCTGCCTCCATCCCTTTCCGCTGCATCCCTTCTGCTCCGCACAGCCCGGTGAGCTCGTTGACGAGGAGCAGGTAAATTGCCAGGAAGATAATTAAGTCCCTGCACTTTTTGTGAAAAATAAGGGGCCAGAGGAGAGCTTTGTCAGCTCAGACGCTTCGTTCAAGGAGCAGATAAAACAGAATTTGCATAGGCAAAACAGAGTCTCCGTGGCCGAGAGACCTTAAACCTGCCCCGGGATAAAACCTCCAAGAGGATGTGCAGCCAGCTGCCAGGAGCCACGAGGAACCCAACACCTCCTTGCATTGGCACTTGTGAAAGGACTTGTTTGCTCTGAGGTGACCATCTGGCACCCCACTGGGGGCTCGGAGCCCCAGTCGCTGCTGGCGGAGGGAGCCCGGTTTTCCCCGGAGCAGCAGCGCGTTGTGCTGGATCCCGGGGTGCGGGGCTCGGCGGGACGGGGAGCAGGGCAGGAGGCGTCAGGGGCCAGGGGAGCAGCCCCCCACTCTCTCACTGCTCCCCGAGCTGGGGCCTGTTCCAAATGCCTGAAAATCATCCCATGGGCTCTGTCCTGGTTATTTATAGGAGCTTATTCTTAAAAAAGCCTCGGTGGGGATTGGAGCCCTGCTATGCTAAATCCTAGACACACACACATTAACAGCCCCCAGCCTCGCTTCTCGGGTGGTGATTTCGAGTCCTCGCAGAGACGGCCGGTCGGCAGCGATCCTTCCCCGGGAACGTGCTGCAGACCTCAAGATATTCACTGCCGTCTGTGTCCTTTTTTTTGTTGGGGGGTTTACATAGCTCTTCTCAAGGCGAGTTCTGGCCCAGGCAGGGTGATGCCAAGGCACCCGAGGAACACACTCGGTGGCTGATAGCGTAATCTCTCTGCCCAAGAAATGCAGTTTCCTGGTGAAGACAAAGCGGCCGGCGGAGGCTGGGTAATCCTGCGCCGCTCCTGGGACGGCCTAATGCTGCTACTTGCAGACAGAAGGTCTTTGGGACTGATTGCATTATAATTTAATCCATCCTTCAGCGATTTTAGCTCTCAAGATTGTTGTTATTTTACACCTCAGCAGAAGTTCATGAGGAACAAAATGAGGTTGCAATCCTCCAGGGGAAGCTGGCAAGAGTCACAAATCCATCTTTGTGGAAACAGATTTAAGCTTAGGTCCAAATAATTAGTTCTTTACCCAGGCCTTCAGCTAAGGAGACGGGGAGTTCATCTGCAGAGGCTGCAGAATAACTCCCTGGAAAGCTGCGTTACGCTCACATTTCTTTCGCACTCCCGTTTCTGAAGCGATGGGTCAGAGCGGGGCTGGACGTGGCTCATGGTGGGCAGCCCCAGTGCAGGCGGGGCGACCCCGCTCCTCCCTGCGTGGCCAAGAGGGGCTTTGGCACGGGACCGGAGGGACCCCCTGGCTCTACATTGAGGCTCATTTGGATAAAAAGCCTTTTTTCCCCACCTTCTGCCTTCTCGGGCAGCCTGGTGCTGCCGCAGCACAGGGGGATACCTGTTGCCATCGGCGCATTGGTAGAAAGTCCAGCAGGGTGGGAAGAAAGAGGTTCCATGTATGGAGAGCTGGGGACGCCCAATGCCTTCCCAGCAGCAGATCTCTGCCTTTGGAAAATCAGTGATGGATTAATGATGGACATCCTTGGGACCTCTAGTCAGAGCCGTGGCTAAGAAAAGCCTCTTGTCAATGCAAACAGCATGAAAGCCTTGGGAGACAGATAGCGGAGTCATCCCTTCCCTCCTCTGAGTTGTTCCCTGCTCTCCACCAGCATCTGGACAACCTCTTTGCAGGCAAGTCCATGATGCAGAGCCACTGTGGACCAGTGAAATCCAGGGCTGAAGAATCCTCCATGCATCAGCCTTAGTGACGGGTGTGTGATCAGAAATCATCAATTTCGTCATTGCTCTCCTTCATCACAACAGTGACCGAAGCTCTTTGGGGCAGGAGAGCGTGGTGGAATGGTGCCAGCAAAGGAAAAGATGAAGGAAACCATCTCCTGACGGCACGCCAAGGGGAGGAAATCGGCCCGAAGAACAGAAAGTTAGCTACATAAATTTCTCAAGCTCATGAGGCAGGATAAAGCGCAAACCTCCCTTAGGCAAAGAGTAAAAGGATAAAACCAGTCCCATTACACTGAGCCACTTAAAGCCATTTGAAAGATACCGGCGGTTCCTACCGCAGGGGTGGGGATCTCCCCTCGCATTGACTGAGCCTGACTCCGGGAGCACGTGCCGTGGGATTTCAGCTCTCGGGGCTTTTACTCCCGACCCTACATGTGTTTTTCCCTCTGCTCAGGGGTCCTGCGCAAGGGGAAGAGCTGGACCTGCGCAAAACTCCTGCCGTACCGCACACGCCCTCGGAGAGACCCTTGTGTTGTCCCAGCTTTAGACCAGCCCTTTGGTCTCCAGCATCGAGCCCTGTGTCATCGTGGAGGAGACATGAGCTGAACTTGTCTCCCCCCACTGCGAACCTGGGTGAAGACCCCAGCCCCCTGTAGCGGGGGAGCTGCTGACCCCCCCGGGTGTTCACAGCCACGGGCACCCAGGGTGGGTGGACCGGGCCACCCGACAGCCTCCGACCCCTTTTGCAGAGTGCTCTGCAGCCTCCCCAGGCTCCCAGCCCCCCGCTGAGCCCTTCCCCTCCACGACACAGCAGAAAAGTCAGGAGACCCCAGAAGTCCCTCTTTCTTTCCCACCTTCCCTCAAATCCAACCAGGAAGTGTCCCACCTGCACCCCCCACCCTGCTCCCCCCCCCAAGACCTCCTCTCAGAGGCTTTCCAAAAGGGTGGAAAATAAATCCCTCAACCCACACACAAGCTTTAATCCCCCCCTTGCCAGGCTGGCAGGGAACATAAAACCACCAAGCTCGCCACGGTGGTGCTGTGCCACCCAGGGACCCTGCTGTGAGCCACAGAGACCCGGCAAACTCGGCTCATGCATTGTCCCTCCTCAACCAATGGCCCAAATCCATCAGGAGGCATTTGGAAACCCCAAGCCTCCACTCTTAGAATCACAGAATGGTTTGATTTGGAAAGGACCTTAAAGATCACCAGTGCCACCTCCCACCAGCCCAGGTTGCTCCAAGCCCTGTCCAACCTGGCCTTGAACCCCTCCAGGGATGGGGCAGCCACAGCTTCTCTGGGCAACCTGGGCCAGGGGCTCACCACCCTCAGAGTGAAAAAATTTCCTCCTGATATCTCATCTCAATCTCCCCTCTTTCAGTTTAAACCCATTCCCCCTCGTCCCATGGCTCCCCTCCCTGCTCCAGAGTCCCTCCCCAGCTTTCCTGGAGCCCCTTTAGGGACTGGCAGGGGCTGGAAGTTCTCCCCGGAGCCTTCTCTTCTCCAGGCTGAACCCCCCCAGCTCTCTCAGCCTGTCCTCCCAGCAGAGGGGCTCCAGCCCTCCCAGCATCTCCGGGGCCTCCTCCGGCCCCGCTCCAACAGCTCCGTGTCCTTCTGCTGTCGGTGCCCCAGCGCTGGAGGCAGCACTGCAGGGGGGTCTCCCAGAGCGGAGCAGAGGGGCAGAATCCCCCCCTCGCCCTGCTGCCCACGCTGCTGGGGATGCAGCCCAGGCCGGGGGGGGGTTTGGGGCTGCCAGCGCACGTTGCCTCCAGCCAGGAGGAAGGGGAGCAGCAGCCAAGTGTTTCGGGGGCCGCAGATACATCACGGGGACGTATTCCTCTCGCTGCCGAGGCTGCGCTCGGGAGGAGCGATGGCTCTGTCAGCTTCCCTCTGCCCGCAACCAGCTGCACTTGCTCTTATTTATTCCCTGCTTTGAGCTGCGGTGTGTGGCTGCAGAAGCGTTTGGAAGTTTGTGTAAAGGTTTTATTGCTTCATTTTTAACCTCTGCACAAATGCCTACATCATTAGCTTGGTTTTTTTCCCTCCTGTATCACCCTCCCCTCCACACTTTTCTCCTCCTGGCCATCTTTGTGCTCCTGCAGCCTGTCAGCGGAGCGAGATGGGGAGCCGGGGGTGGGGGGGGAGAATTATTGGCACTGAGGTTGTTTTGCTGAAGGAGGGAGTTGGTCCAGAGTTTTTCAGTGCCACATGCAAAGATGTGCACGCACAAGGTCTGGTCCTCCATCACTCACTTCATACCCACGTCTTAGCCCCTCAACTGCAAACAAAGCCACCCCGGTCCCTCGCCCACCCACCATGTGTTGGCGCAGGGGCAGCAATGCAAGGTCGTCGCATGCCCACCGGTCTCCAAAACCTGCCCGCTGAGCGATACCTGGCACACGCAGCCCCATTCCACCGCAAAAGCACCAAAGCCTGGCCTGGAAAGCCAAGGCTGTGGCCAAGAGCACAGCCACCGCTTCCCCGCTGGGCGCCCATCCACAGGGTGGGGGGAGCTGGGGGCCAAGGGTGCATGGTTGTCCTCAAACCACCAGGACACCTGTCAGAGAACAGACTTGTGAGGGACGATAACTGAGTCCTAGAACTAGCAAATTGTCTTGTACAGTGCATTACCACTTAATTACGACGCCCTGCTTTAAATTCCCACCAGCGCGAGGCCGTCCGCCCCACACCACTTGCCTAATGACCATGATAAACCCTACAGAGAGGTGACCCTACCCTGGGGCTGGGCTGTCCCACCACCCAGGTGCCAACAACAGCCCCAGGCAGAGACGGGGCCCTCGCCCAAGGAGACGCTGTGGGAGATGCAGCGCCATCTCGGCAGCGAGGGTCCCTGCGGCACCTTCATGACTTTTACATCTAAACCCATCGCAGCGGAACATCCACTCGCATCTATTGCAACTGGGCGGGGGGGTGTTAAGAAAACGCAGGTGCTGCAAAATTTATCATGCCCTGGCATTCCCGTCTGATCTCTGTGCTTGTCCACAGGCGAGAAAAAAGCAGCACAGATTTTCTTTTTCTTTTTGAAGGTGCTTTTCTGCAGCTCCGGGTACACGCAACCGCCATTTCACCTTCATCCTGACGGGGCTCAGCCCCACTTTTCTGTAAAGAAAACATGCCCTGTCCTTGTCAGCAGGTCTGGCCCCGCGGCTGGGCACGCAGCATGGGAGAGCACGACAACCCAAAGCTCAGCAGAGAAAGGGCCCTTCCCCTCGCACACCAGCAGGGACTTGGTGTCCCAGTAAGCTCATGACACCTTGGACTTCAGAGGCCGGTTTGCTGCCACCAACAGCAAAATTCACCACTCACAGCGACAGCGTGTTCAGTGTTTCGGATAATCTCAGACCATATTTTCAAGGTGGGGGGTAAGATATGCAGAGCAAAATTCTTCCAAAATAGGAATCCTGCCTCTGCAAATATTAGTGATGCAGGCATCGTATCGGGGATTATCCACCGTCATGGCGTGTCGAGGGAAGATGGATTTCAAGATGATAATAGGAATGACACACGTTGCTTTTTCTCCCTTTCTGCTGACACGCAATTTAGCAGTCACTGCAGAATTTTCTTCCCATTTAAAATTTCCGTTTAATAGCCAAGAAGCTCATGTTAATTCAGATGATCTTTTCTGCGGAGTGGTAAGGAGGGGTGCCTCCTTTCTAGAAGCTTTTTTTGAGTCTCAGTGGTTGTGTCTAATAAAAAACAAACCCTCCTGTGGCTTTGTGAAGACCCTGGAGTACGTGTCCTTTACCACGCTATCAAACGCCACTTGACCCAAGGTTGGGTAGAGTCAACAGTGCTTAACATTGAGACTCTCCTAGAAGCATCTCCTCCTAACAGGTGTCCATGAAGTGTTCTTAACCCATTTGCAGGACTGGAGGGGATTTAATGAGCGTCCGCCTGCCTGTTATCCTGTACCCAAGGCAGGACCCCCAGGGTGGGCAGGTCAGGACCCGATGGGGACCCCACGGGGACAGCGTGGCCGGGATGTGGGGACACGGGGCTGGAGCACCAAGAGGTGCCCCCAGCTTGGGGCGGACGCGCTCCCCCAGCCTCCCCGGCAAACTTCACCCTCAGCAGGTTGGCCAACGCAGTGTATATTTTAGATGCGCTTCTTGGGTTTATTCCAATTTTGACGTTTCCCCTTGCCCCGGCTCCGCCCCAGCCCAAAGCCATGCAGACCACTGGCCTTGGGCTAACCCTGGCCAGGCAGTGCTGGCCACACTGAGAGGAGACGAGAGCAGCCCCTCGGCTCGGCCTCCCCGACACCCTCCCTCTCCCCCACGCGCCGGTGAAGGTGCCGTCTTGGCAGCTCCTGTCAGCTGGGAAATCACAGCTCGCTTTATTTATATATTTTTCCAACCAAGTGTAGCTTGCGGTAAGGCTAACCCACCGAGCTAACTTCCTCCTCAGTTAAACAAACAGCCAAATCATTACAGAGTTCTCTCCTGTGCATTGGAGTCGCATGTATTCACTTATCCTATAGAGCAGAAACACGGGGCATTGCTTAATTAAAGATGTGGGTGTAGAGGCTCCAGGAGCACAGATTTAGCATGCAAATCTCCGGGCTGTAAGCATGCAGCCAGGATACATACGGAGCATATTAATGTTCCGTGCGCCGAGCCCTGCTGTTTAAAAGACAGCGGCTAGACCTAGTTACTCTGAAGGAAGGAGCACCGGCGCTGATTCATCCTGGGCTCTCTGCTCTTGCTCAACTTTATTTATTTACCTAAAAGCATCCCGTGGACAGAGCTAGAGAAGCGAGGGCATCTTCACACCAACCTCGGTGAACACCGTCTGCCATCAGAAACCTCCTCCCTCCTTCCTCTCCCTGCCCCGAAATAACTATATAAACCCAGCGTTTCCAACTTCTTTTTTTGTACAACATAATTCAGGTTATTGCCCAGAACTGCAAATTGTTTACCAGCCTCGTGCAAACAAAGCCTCCTGATCAGCCGCAGAAGCGCAGCCCTGGGGCTTTCCAGCAAGCCTCAATTCTTTAATTACTTAACAAAAGCTCAGTCTTACCTTTTTTTTTTTTTTTCTTTCCTTTCTTTCTGCTGTTACCTTGGAAAACCACAACCCTGGATGCCTTCCATACCACACGCTGCTAAAACCCTCGTTCAGTGATGATGTTGCCAATGCAGCTCCCAGGCGGAGGGTGAGGCGGGAGCGAAGCCGCGCCGCGGCGGGCAGAGCTGCGTGGCATGAGCGGAGCGGCGGCGGCACCAACGTCCCTGTGGGTCAACGCTGCTCCTGACCCCACGCGTGTGCTCCTGCAGCCACCCGCCTGGGAGTGAGCATCTCCTCCAGCCTCAGACCCAGCCTGGCCGCTGAGCACCTGGGGAGTTTCTCTCTAATTTTATTGATCTTAGATGGTTTTGATCACCAGGACCCCAAAAAGTGTTTCGGAGAGAAGCAGACAAATGACTTTCCACCAGTGTGGGTGGGAAGGAGAGCGGGCACTGGGGACGCCGGGGCGGCTCTCGTGGGCAGGGCGAGCGGTTCCGCAAACCCCAGCTCCCGACGGAGTGGGAAAGGCACCTCCAGAGAGCGTGTGGAGTCTCCGCCTCTGGAGAAACTCAAAACCCGCCTGTGCCACCTGCTCTGGGTGACCCCGCTCTGGCAGGGGGTTGGACTGGGTGATCTCCAGAGGGCCCTTCCCACCCCTGCCAGTCTGGGATTCTGTGATCCTTCAGCTCTCACCTCACATCCACGCTCCACCGCCACTGTAGTTAGGGAAAAACAAGGCAGGTGGAAGGTGGAGTTTACTACAATTTTTTCAGGATGGCTTGTATTTTCCATCTCAGAAAAGCCTCTAGCCCCTTTCATTGAAAAAAAAAAAATAATCTGCACATTTAAAAAAAAAAGAATTTTTTAATGAAGAGGCAAAATTTGCATTGCATTAACTGAGTAGCGGTTCAAGGTGCAGAATAATTCCCTGTCAATCTGGGGAAGGTGGCTGCGGAGGGTAAATAAGCCTCGTGCACAGCCGGCTCGGTGTAAGCTGTCATTGCAGCCAATGCATCAGTCAGGAGAAAAACCTAACGTTGGCGGATCTCTGAATACATAAATAAAACATGCTTACCACTTGCCATCAGCAAAAAAATTAAAAAAAAAAAAAAAAAAGGCTGCCTTTCTAGCTCCCCCCGGCCCCCCCTTATCTACACCATTTTGCTTTGTAGCATAAATTCAGTTTCCAACATCTCTGTTTTCAGACACCCAAATGGGCTGTAAGGAAGGAGGGAGGGATGGAAAACAAACCCGAAAGTCTGGCAAAGCTGAGAAAACGCCAACTCAGCACAAATGGACCTTTCCAGACTCATCCCGCCCCAGCCCCTGCTTTCCCAGGGTTTGGGAAGAGCGGGAGAGGCTGGGGCTGGCTGCGCCCTTGGCACGCCGAGACCACCATGGGGTTTCCAGCCCGGACCCCGGCCGGCCCCAACGCCGACAGTGGTGGCATCTCCCAGCCCTCGGGCAAATAACCCCGTCAATTCCCAATCAAATCCCCGGCAGCGCAGATGTCGCAGTCAAATACAGTAAATTGATTTGCCATAAGTCATGTTCACTGTCTCAGCCATAAATGTGTCAAACCCAATCTTTTTAACTGTAAATAATGCCAGAAATTCCCCTTTTTTTTAGAAGCCTCCACTACAAAACCTCCCGCAGAGAACTGGAAAGTGCTGCATTAAAGTGTGGGGGTGTCGAGGTTGCATTTACAAAAAAGATCTGATCCAGACAAGTTTTGCTTCTTCCTGCGGGATGCACTGCCGGGGGGGGAGACGAGTGGGAGGTGGGACGGTGGCGGCAGGGGGGTAACCCTGGGCTTCGTGCTGGAGGGAGATGCAGGTGAGACCCCCCCCCAGCACTCCCAGTGCTCCCCTGCGAAGAGAGGAAGGTCAAAAGGGAGAGCTGATATTAATTATTTTGCGTTGGGTTTATTCATCCTTCAGCTCCCGGGGAATTGCATGCCCAGGGCTGCCATCGACAGCCACGAGCCTGCAGGCGCCTGACGCTTCATTTTGGGAGGATTCACTAAAAGCACAGGGCAGCTGGCTCAGGGACGGGCTGCCCGCAGGCGGGCTGTCCCCTCACCCCAAGTGGTGCCAGTCGTTACTTCCCGAGCTCCCTGCGGCTGCCTGGATCTCTCCCCCACCAACAGGGATTTGGGCAGCTCCTCCCTCCCTCTTCCAGCCCGTGCGGTGTCTTAGTTCCCACTAAAACACCTGGAGCATCACCAAACCCAACACACTGCCTAATATTCTGCTCTACATCACGTCCGCAAATCAAACACATCTGTCTCCGAAACGCACGCCACGGGCTGCTGCGAAACCAGGGAGAGACAGGACTACAGTAATTGATGTCAAACTGCCCTTTCTGCCAGCGTTTCAGGGGCTGATCTGACGGTGCCGATGGAAATCACAGCTCGGGTTTAAGAGAAAGCTCTGCCCGAGAAGGAGAGCAAGCTCCTGTCCTCCCCCTGCCTATTTGAGCGGTGGTGGGAAGCATCTCCCCCCACGCCCATCACCTCTTCCCTGTCCACCGGGAGCACCTCAACGGCGCTTCCCACCTTCCCACACCCTTCCCTGTGCTCTCTGCTCTTCCCATCCCTCTTCCATCTCTGCTGACAGGATCAAAGCTCTCCACCAAAGCCCATCTAGTTAATCACAATCATCCCTATTTCCATGGGATTACACAAGAAAATCAGGCTGTGCGGCTGCAGGAGTGGTGCTTCCCTCTGGCATGAGGGAAAGACCACCAGTGCCTTCCTCCAGCCCTTCCCAGCCTCTCGCTGTCCCACCCCAGGCATCACCGGCCAAAGCAGCATGTCCAAACCCACCCCACCAAATGGGACCCATGGCTGGAGGAGGCAGCCTGGTAATGAAGGTGGGTTGGGTTACACCACCTCCTCCTCCTCCCGCTGCCTGCAGTGGCAAGCTCGGCCCTGGGCTGAGGAGCCTGGTACCTCCCTCACAGGGCTTTGCCTCCAAGGTTACTGCTTGATCCCACTTCATCAGCTCTGCGTTGCCCTTGGAGCCCACCAAGGCATCCATCTGGAGTGCTGTCCCAAACACGAGCCATGGCCTTTGCTGCTGGCTGTCTCGCTGGGCTGTCCCACCAGGGCTCTTGTTGTCACTGGCAAAGGCCACCTCGGGACAGGGTGACCTGCTGCTTGCTTCCGCCTGGCCCAAGATGAATTTCCCTGGGCACAAGGATCCGGGTTTCTCCTGCTGTTACACAAACGCTGAAGCAAAGCCAAGTCTCTGCTGTAAGTGCAGGAGAGGCTGATGCTGCCACACTGTCCCACGGCGTGGACAGTGTTTGTGCCAGAGGAAGGATCGCTGCAGACCCCGGTGGCCCAGTGCTGCCCCGGTGTTTGGAAATGCGGCCCTGGGGAAGAGCTGGGGGCTCCGGGCGGTACGGGGGTGGGATTGCTGAGTACAGCAAGAGGATGAACTCACCAGCTGAACCGTAGCTTTTTGCGCACAGATTTCTGAGCACCATCCCAACGCGCTTTACCACGAACAGCAGCCCCGGTGCAATGCCCACTTGCCCCCCAAAATCTGCTTTAACCCCCCCCACCACAGCTTTGGAGCTGAACCACCATCCGCCCTGCAACCTCCTCGCCCGGCTCTGGCTTCCCCCACCTTATTAAATTGAAGGAGCTGCAGATGGGAGAAGTTCACTCTGGAAAGCAGAAATAAGGGCATCGCTTTGTGAACTTCCAGCTCGCTGGCGCTTTCTCTGATCGTTAAAAGCCTGCGTCCCTTCAAGCCGAGCACAAACCTCCCACTAGCCATGCTCGAAACCAGAAGGCGCACAATGGAGACGGCTATTAGGAGCAATTGCTGCATAGACAGAAAAATAATGGATTGTTACTTCTTCGGATGAGCCCAGCACTGGGAAAGCCACTGAGCCGGGGTGGAACAGGCTCCCTGGCCATCCCTGGGATTTGGATGTTTTACACAGTTGCATACTGGGACAGAATTTAATAAAAAAAAGGGTCTCGTTGGGTTTTGTTTGCTAAATATTAAAAGGCGACAAGCTGCAGAAAGCCTGGGGAAAGGGCACTGACTGCAGGTGGGAAGGATGGGGTTACTTCGTGCTGAGCAAAGGGAGTAAGGACAGTTTCAGTGGGGACCTACCTCTACAAATGCCGCCTCCAAGCACCCGAGGTGCTGCTCTGGTGGGGAAAGCCAAGGCCTGATGGCATCATTTGTTTATTTTTGTAGCAGGTTTCAAACTTGTGGCACTCAGCCACCCCCCGTGGCTTTGGCTGGGAGCCGACAGCGGCACAGCGGCCCTGGGGTCTGCCCGGCTCGTGGGTGCCCGTGGGCGCGGGGTGTCCCTCCCCCGGCGCGGGCTGGGGCACAAATTCCATGTGGCACATGCAACAGCACCAGTTTGTCTCCTGATCTCTAATTGACTCGGGGTGTCTGTGGGACCCTAAATGCACTTTGAGATTTTTGTTAAGTGAGCCATTAATATCCCCTTCGGTTTTCCACGTTCAGCAGCATCAACGCATCTCCAATGCAAAGCCTCTGGCAGAGCTTCCCGATGGGCCGGGCCCAGGACTGCGCTCCCCGAGGCAGCACGGTGCCGTGGCTCAGACTGAGCTTCCACCTGCCCTCGGCCGCGCCAGGCTGAAGCCCGGCTGCCGTAGCTGGCCTGCCGTGGGAGTCGGTACGAAACCCCCCAAAAGATTATGCATTAGATCCTCACAACAGCAAAGCCTTTCTTTAAATCAAATAAAGACAACAGCCCCTTCCTTCCATCCGCTAGCAAAGTTTCTACTGCAAGGATAATGTTTGTCACCAATTAAAAAGAAAAATGTCCCAGGCTAAAAGATGTGGAGGGGAGGTGGTGGTGATGGACGTTACATAGCGGTGTGGGAATAGCGTGCTTGGACACTTGATTCAATTTGGACTGGGAATTACACGCTTATCTACCCTGTTTCCAAGCTAATCGGAAATTTCATAGCCTTGCAGGAGTGGTGCATGGACGATTACGGCGGTACCTGCTCCCGGCCGACCCCAGGGCAGCGGGCAGAGCGGTGCCTGGGCCAAGCTTGGGCTTGCTCAAGTCCCAGCTCAGCCTGGACGTGGGGATGTGGCAAGGCTCGAGCCAGCACAGAGCCGGAGGGCATGGACAAAGTCTAGCCGTCGCCCGCTCTCGATGGCACCTCTGGGAGGAGGGGGAGGAGAGCAGCAGCCCCTCCTGCCTCCCCTCCCTCTCCTGCGCCTGCCATCAGTCGTAGGGCTGAGAAACAGCCTAATGCAAACACTAATTACCCTAATTCTGATACAGTCTAAACTTCCTACGCTTGGCTTTGTAGCGGTGGTGTTTCTTTTCCATCATCCGGTTGGGTGTGATTATATTCAGGAGGGAGCGAGCAGAGGAAAGCACAGCCCAGCCGTGCCGGAGCCGCCACGCGCCCGAGGGAGTCACTGCGTTACAGGCTGCTTTCCTATTGTCTTGCACCTCAGTCACTATATAATCAGACATAAAGCCAATATGTAAAAGAGGCACTACTTTCAAAAAAAAAAAAAAAAGCACTTGAAAGTTGCTCATAGTTTTGTTCTGTACAGACAGCATTGATCTCCAAAAACATGGGCATTTCAAGGTGCAAATGAGCCTTTCCTGCCTCTCGCAGGCTCTTCTAGCGCTTTGACTTCGTGTAAGCGAGGTTAAAGAAGGTGTGATAGGCATTTAATTACAAACACACCGAATTCCTTTGACAAGTTCAAATGAGAGTTTGCCTAAGCAAGAATCATTTCTATCCCAGCGCCGAGCCACCGCAGGCTCTGAACCATGCACGGGGAGGTGAAGGCAGAGTAATTTAAATAAGAGTCAGGGAAAACAAATCCTTTGACTGCAAAGTTCAGCACAGAGAGTTGCTGTTTTTATACAAAGCTACTGATCTTAGGGGGGGAAGATTGTGCAAATTCAGTGAGGGAGAAATGCAGAAAATTTGCTCAGAAGTCCGAAACAAGGAGTCATATTAATAGAGTGGGGGAGCTAACGCTTGGGTGAGTGCTGCGAGAAATAGCCGCTGAATTTCGAGCCTGAATTTTTAAACGAACTCACCTCATTTAGGCTTGTGCCTCTCTTCACGTTCCCTGCCATGAATATTCAAGCAGAGCAGAGGATTCGCTGGCAGGAATATTAGGGAGAGCGGTGCCAATATCAGAGCATACATTAGCCGGGACTGGAACGCATTCACAGGAAAGGACATTTCAGAGCCGTAATTGCAGTCGAGGCGGCCGTTGAGCGGGGCCCGGCAGTGCCCTGCCTGCGCAGCCCCCCGGCACCCCCAAAGGTGCTGGCTGCATCAGCCCCTGTGGCCAAAGGGGGCAAAAACCAAGGGGGGGGAAAGGAAACTGCACAATAGAACCGGGGAAGGACCCATCCTGGGGTGGGGACCCACCCCCGGGTGAGGACACCAGCAGGTATGGTCCCTGCCGAGAGGACAAGGACCCGATGGCCCCGTTGGGAGGCTGCTAATACTAAGGAAGATGAAACCTGGCGCATCTTTAGCAGGTCCCGTTCTGCTCAGATGGGAATGGAACACGTTTGTCCCCCCGTGGCAGCAAAAATTTATGGATGCCCTAGATGCCTTTTGCCCGACACACTCGAATGTCTGTATCCAGCCGAGCGTTACATGGAAATGCAAACTGAAAACCAGGAAAAACAGGGAGCGGGACAGGGCTGCACCGAGGGCATCGGGCATTTGCTGGGATGGGCACAGCCCCAGCGAAGCCGGGGGGCAGCAAAGGCGGCAGGAGCAGGGGGCCGGGCAGAGGCCCCCGTCGGCCCCGGTGGGGTGGCACAACCACCTCTGCGGTGGGGGTCCGTGGAGCAAAATTTAGGGGCATTTCTCACTTGTGGCATTTAGCGGCGGCCCATGGAGCCCACCCCACCCACCTCCTCCTCAGCCGCCTGAAGACGCGCTGCTGGCCGCAGCGGGAGGAGGGCTCGTCCGCCGCTCCCGCTCTTGGCAATGTCCGTGTGTCTCAGGAAGCCTACAGCCGATGGAATACGTGACACGCCGAGGGAAGTGGCACTGAACATATGGCTCTGCGGTGTAATATATTCAGAGAAGTTTGATTTAAACGTAGCGGAGGGGTAGGTGGAGATCCTACAATCTGTTTAGGGGGAGCCGTGCCCTTCAAAGGATTTTGAGGTGATTTGCGACGAAATCGGATGCGACACGGAGCCAAGCTCAATGACACCGGCGCTGGGAGCTTGGGGACAACTTCAAAGAAAACTATGGGAGATGCACCACCGTTGGGGGGGTTCCTGGACCAACAGGCTCAGGTCGGACTTTCCCATTGCTCAGAGGTCACTCCATGGCAAGAAGCCCGGCTCCAACTCAGGATTAAAAGGCTGGGTTGGTGCCGAGCAGCTTCCAGGGCCTTTCCTGAGCTCCCACATCTTAAAACAAGGAAAAGCATGACAAGAGAGACCCATGCACAACGTCCCCGCACGTATCAGCTCCTGCCCTGGAGCAGGAGGGAGCCGATGCCGAGCCTCCAGCCTGCTCTGACCCAGGCTACTCCACACAAGGTTTAAAAAATATAATTAGGTATAGTAGTTTAAAACAAACACAGCAGCATTCTGCTGGTCGGATGGTCTTAATTAGACCGTAAAGCGAAGAAAACATTAATAGGAAATGGTGCCTGCCTGGAGGTGACGAATAAAATGCATTGATCTCTAAGTACCAAGCTGGCAACGCTTTGTTTGGAGGAAAACATACGATTAAAAGTAGTCTGGGGGTAAGTACAGCACAGCCCCTCCTCCAGCCGCTGCGGGCCAGGCTGGCCGAGCCGCCTCTGCGCTCAGCGCAGGACCAGCTGCACGGAGCTGCCGTCGGTTTTGTGCAGAAGCTTGGGATGTGATTACCCTTCCCGAGCTCAGGCCTGGGTCTGTGCAGCCATCCACGTCCTGCTACTAAGGCGGAGCAAGATTCCCTTGGAAAATCCCACTGGAACTCACACGGGTCAAAACGGGGAGGTCTTAGCTCACCTGCCTGTGTCCTGTACACACCGCACCTTGTGGTATGAGCCACCTCCGAAAACTTCACGCGGTTCCTCACCTGTAGAAGTGCAGCCACTCTTTTCTCTCTGCTTTTATTCGAGCAGCCTTGAGGGTCGTTGCAATGTCCAATGCGCTCGGAGCGCAGCCAGGGCGAGACGGAGCCGGGTATTTAATACTCGCCTGTTGCCGGTCTGGCCATAAACTGCTTCTCCGCAGAGCCAGGAGTTCATTGCCGGAGGCGTTCGCTACAATTCCATTTTCTGGGGCAGGGCTGTGAGAACGAAGGCAAATCTCTGCAAGAGCAGGAGAGAAGGGTTTCGGCGCTGCTGCATCCCTGGGGCTCCGCAGGCGGCTTCCCCAGCACGGGATGCTTGCGGCGAGGCATGTGCATCGTCTCCTTCATCCCACACAGCTTGGGAACGGATTTCCCCCTGCAAAGCCCCTTCTTCCCTCTTAATGTGCGTCCTGCAACACTCCCTACTGCTGTTCCATTGGCACTTTGTGGTGCCGCGATCCTGGCAGCATCCGCGCGCCGTGCCCCTCGCCTGCTGGCGGGGGATGCCTGTCCCCAGGGAACTGATTTTGTTATTTCTACCATTTAAGTAGAGCCATTTTCTCCTCTGCACAGCTGAGGAAGTCCGAAACTCTTGGCAAAGGAGCCAACGGCGAGCAGGATTTCTTTCACCATTCAATATTTATGCCTTTCCCCATTGCCTGTATTCCCAAGGCGTTTTGCCGGCCCCTTCCCATCTCGTTGCTGGGTCCCCACTGTCCCTTTGCCTGCCCTTTCCACTCCTGCATCTCCTGCAAAGCTTGAGAAAACCTGAAATCAACCCGCACCACAGCGTAGGTGTGAAGTACCGAGAGACCAGCAAATACGGCATGGGTATCGCATCTGCGGGCTACAGGCAGGGAGCCGGGACCAGCGTTCCCGTGCGTGCGCACTGTCACTCGCTCATGTCCCTCTGTCTCCCCCAGAAGCGTTTCCTTTTTCCAAACCACAGTATTGTTTTTACACAACATGTGCTTGTTCTAGGATGTCTTTTAAGGAAATTCTCTGCAGAACTATAGATTACATTTCTCTCCAATTCGCACTCGTTTTGGCATCTGAAGCATGTTATCATACGCCAGATGGAGCTAAATAAAAATACCACATGAGTGCTGGAGTATACTGATGTGATAGATATATAATAATTAGGATGTGCTGTAAAGCTATTAAGGCTGCAAATCTGAAGTATCTATTATATTTTCTCTATTTCTACAGCATTTCTCATAGCACGGTGACAACCAGCAACGTTAGCATCCAAATTCGTCTTTTTAAGGCCCACACAGACTGTAATATCTACAGTATTTATCCTGGTGTGACTCAGTCTATCCGATAACGAGAGAACTAAAGCAAAGCCCTCTCCCTGCGCAGGAGACAGCAGCGGCACCGGGTCCGGATACACGGACCTGGACCGATTTCCCGGCTGGTGGGTGCGGGAGCAGCGGAGCATCGGCACTGAAGGGCGGGCAGGGACAGAGGGACAGGGGCCGGGGACAACGCTTCTGAGCGTGGAAGCATCACGGCACACCAGCCGGAGGTTTGCAGAGAAAGCGACGTGGGGACACTGCTCTCTGCTTGCCGGCAGCAGGAAGACAAGCTCCATGATGCCGCCGTCACGGGGTGCCAGCGGCTGCTCCTGCCTCCCTTGGGGTCCTCAGGCCCCGTTCAGCTGCACCAGGAGGAGACGAGGAGGAAAGAGCGTGTCTGAGCCGGCATGGGGGAACGAGCTACCTGTCCACAGCAACTCCTCTGGAAAGATATTCCTGAAACATCACACCTCTCCTGTGTTTTCTCCTCCAATATCCCTTAAATCAAGGAACCGACCCCCCCCAAGCTTGCTCCCAGTGAGTGGAGCAGTGGCAGCAGCGGGCGCTCAGGGGGACGAGCTGTCCAAATATTTACCCTGCTTCTCCGGAGAGCTGGCAGGGAATGCCCAGGGAATGCCCGCTGCCCTGGCCAAGGCATCAGCTCCAGAGCATCCGTACACTGTGCTTTGGTGGAACCCACCCACTCCCGGCTCATGCTCCCCCTCTGCTCCCGTTCCGCCCAGGGCCGCTCGTCCAGCGCCCGGGTGACATTAAACAGGGCACGGCCCCCACTGCGTCCCCCACACCCGTCCTCTGCGGCCAAAAGTACCTGGACTGTGCCAGAAACGCCATTGCCCACTTCTCTGTGCCTGTTCCCTGGTAGGGGGACGCGCCTCCGCACCCAGGTTGGTGCCGGGCACCGGCGCAGCCCCCCACCCTTCACCCACCAGCTTCTCCCATTGCCGGGGGCTGTCGCATTGGCGTTTCTCTGCTGAAGCACTGGATTTTATAACTACGCTGTCATCGCCGATGAGTGGGGTCTATTTTTAATTTCTCTTGATGTTATTCGAATAAAAATATGCCACTTTCAACAAAAACAGAATAAAAAAAAAAAAACCCACAGGAAGCCATTGCAGGAGCACTGTGCCAGCACCACGCAGCCCCGCAGCCGGCGTGTTCACTGGGAGCCACAGCAGGGGACACGCGGGTGATGCCCTGGGCAACGTGGCCCCGCTGCCCAGGCACCCACCACCTGAACATCCTCCCCGTGACCACGGCAAACGCTGTTTCACAGGTGTTTTGACCGGTTTACCCAGTCCTTCCCAGCTTCCCAAAGTGTTTTTCTCCAGCTGCGCGGTTGGAAAAGCCGCAGCCAAGGCCTCGCAGCCGCAGGGGCTGCACAGGGAGGGTGTGCGATACCGGAGCGCTGCCGAGCGTTGGTGGGGGGCTGCCAGCCCCACATCTCGCTCCACAACTGCTGCAGCCCCATCGAGGCCGCCGCCGGCCCCCAGCATCCTGCCCTCACAGTGGCAGCGTCCCATCCCCACCTTTCCTGGATGGACGGATCCACATCCAAGCCCTGGCACGGCCAACGTAAAACTAAAGCGTAAGCATTTCCTTTGATTTTTTTTTTCTTCTTTAATAACTTGAAGCTCAGCAATGAACAGTGGCTCCCCCCAGACTGGGCTGCACTGGGCGAAGTACGTACAGGGAGAGACGGCCCTTCCCGAACCAGACCCCGGCACGATCCAGGCAGGAAGACAAAGATGAGAACAGGCAAGCAAAAAATCATAATTTTCTATTACATCCCATCAGCTGCTTTTTGCTAGTCGCACCACTGGGGCTGCAGCAGGAATGGGGTTACAATTTCCAAAGCCCACCTAAACCCACCTGCCCCCTCTACTCAGATAAATAAGTGGCCACAATTAGCTTGCAAATGGCCCTGGCTCTAACTCACACGCTTGACCTCCTCCCCACCCCATGCACAGCAATCTCCAGCTATTTCGTTATTCCCTGATATAGTCTATTTTATTTGGCTCCCCAGTTCAGCCCCTCTGTTACCGCATTAACATCAGCGAGACGAGACCTCCCCGTTTCCACCGGCCCACTGCTCTAAGCTGCTAATTAACAATTTTTAGCAAAGCAAAGCAGTATGACACAATTCAATTAAAATGACAAAAGGAGGGTAGAAATGACATATGTTCCCCTCGGTGATTTTTTCCTTTGGTCTAGGCAAGGGATGAGCCCGTTCCTCTGCAGCATCCACACTAGGGATGCAGGAAAGCCTTCTCGTGAGCGGGGCTGACGGTGGCCCTCGGTCTCCCCAGGGAGAAGCTCTTGGAGGTCTCTGCCCCACATCCCCGAGCCCCTCCTGGGTCGCAGCGGGGATCCCCCAGCCCCACTGGAAACCCCTGGGCCCTTTTCCCGCAGGCAGGGGATGATGTGCTGGGGAAGGAGCGCTGACAGCTCCTGTTCTGGAAGCGGTGGATGGAGGGGGTTTTCCTACCTGTTTAATTAAACATGTTAAGAAACTGCAAGGAGGAGTTTATTAGAATTTCCCCCCCCCCTTTCAATGCGCTGGAGCTCATTAAAAAATAAAGGGGGGGGGGGTGTTTGCTGCAAACACAGCTTTCAAATAAGTCTTAATTTAAATAATTAAAGAGCCAGCATTTATTTTTCGTGTCGTTTTTATTTTCCTACCAGCTTCCTTGCCAGTTTAGCTCAGATTTAAGGTGCCGTGCAGCAGCGGGGAGGGTGCACGGCTGTGCGATGCCATGGGCTCTGGGTCCCCAAAGATGCTCCAGGAGCTCAGCTCATCTGGCCAAGACCCACGGGGACGGTCCCATCCCACCTCTCGTGGACAATGTTTCTGCCCTCTTAGGATACAACGTCCCCCATCGCTGCCGGTCCGTGTTGAACTAAGCAGCCATCCCTTTCCCCTGCAACTGCAGCCAAACCTCCGGAGTTTGTATTTTCAGTTTTTAAAGAGCTTTGGGATACATTAGACAGGATAAAAATTTTATAAGGGAAACATTATACACTTTTATACATATAACCCTCATGTTTCAGGATAAAAGGCACCTTCTGACTGCCTGCGGTGAGTGGGAAACTCCTCCACTGGGCACATTAGAGCCTAATTGTTTGTTATGGATGTTATGTGTCAGCCTCTGAGTTTTTACTAAAACCTCCAAAGTTTCCTGAAAACCAAAAAGAAAAAAAAAGAAAAAAAAGAGTCTGATTTTTCATCCTTACTCCCGCCTCAGCTGGCGCTGCCCGGGGCAGAGGGCTCTGAAAACTTACCTCCCAGCAGCTTTGGCTTTGTCCCCGTGCTCGTCCCCACAGGCGCGTGTCCCCGAGCTGCCAGGGCTGGCACGGTCCCCGCTGGCCTTTCTCACTTACTGCTCATCATCCTCCACCACCGGCGCTGGCAGGCCGTGCCCACGGAGCTCTGATGGCCCGATAACCCGCTCCAAGAGCCCTAGAAGCGGCAGACAAGGAATTCTCAGAAAACCCTAGTTGTTTTAGCAACAGCCCCTTACTAACAGCATCCAACGGATGAGAGATGTGCGGTACGGAGGGGGCCGGTGGCCACCCCGGGCAGGGGGCTGGGAGGGGGTCCTGGAAGCCTGGCCGAGCACCCCCCGCAGTGCTGCCCCAGCCCGGATGATGCTCGGCAGCTACACTGAGGGTGCCAACGAGCGGCTCCCGCAGCGAATGGCACAACCCTGGGACTGTGGGAGTGTGTGGGGCTTCGGATGGGAGATCTCAGCTCCCCCAGAGACCTCGGGGGAGGGAGACAACCCCAGCAGGACCCCCGGACCCCTACCCATGGCACAAGCCCTGCTCTCCTCTGCCTGCCCATGGCTGGGGGAGAGCCACCAACTTTTGCTTCTCCAGCAATTTACGGAGCCAACAGGTTTTTTTTCCTTTGGACCATTTCCAAAAGGCATTTCCTCCTCTGACACATGAACAGCCTCTTCCTTCAAAGAGGTGATTCCTCTAAACCTCCTCCTCTGACGTGGGTGACCCTGCTCGAGGAGCTGCTGGTGGTGGAGCAGGTCCTGCCCACTGCGCTGCCGGCTGCTGCCCGTCCTCCTCCTCCTCCTCCTCCCACCTCTGCTCTCCCCGGCCCCACGCAGCCTGATCTGGTTCTGCTCAGCATGGGACAGCCCCGGCTGGCACAGCGTGACGCTCCCGTTCATGATCCTCGGTGTTGACCCAAGTCAAGGGGTTTCTCCCAGCACCAGCACAAAGCAAAGCAATTAGTAAAGGCAGAAGAGCAGCTGAAGGCCAGGCACTGCCACCTGTCCTTCCCCAGTGCTGAGGGTTCTATAATGACAGGCTGAACTCCTCTGGAAAAAGGAAGTCTTCGGGCATCACCTCCATGAGATGAAGGCCTCCGACCTTCAGGAGAGGAGACGTGGGCTTGGCTGCGGGCAGGCACCAGCGTCAGCCTCAGCAGACTGGAGGTGACCGTCTGTCCGCAAGCCCAGGAAAGAGGCACTCGCCTGGAGATGGTGGGACTGGGAGCCTGTCCCCGTCCCCCCAAATAACCCCCTCCGCCGGCCCTGCTAAAAACCAGCGTGTTTCTCCTATTAGCAAATGCAGTCAACTAACACATTTACGTTTGAGTTGTGAACGGTGTCACATCCCCTAAGTGTCTGAAAGTAACACTTGATGATATTCTCTCCTTCAGTAAACATATTGATTAGATTACAAATAAGATTACCGCTAAACACGGCCCTTCGCAGCGAGCGAGGCAGCACCTCTGCTCCCTCCTGTCAAGTAGGTTCGACTTCATTTGTTACAGCAGCTCTTGATTATTGCGATTTAATGCGACTCTGCTCTTCCTCCCCCCTGGGGGACACCAAACGATTAGCAGCTGTATTTTGGGGTGATTATAACACACCTTGGGGGTGTTCAGGAGGCAAAGAGCTAAAGACCAAAGGACTTAGCGACCTGGAAAACGCCGCAGTCCCTGACACGGCGCTGCCCATGGGATGGTTTGACCTGGAATCGATGCGGGTGTCGGGGCCGAGCCAGCCCTCGAGCTGCGGGGTGATGCTGGAGTGTGGTTTGGGGAGCACCGCGGGGGTCTGTAGTGGCCCGGGCACCCCGGGAGACGGACAGCCTCGACCCTCCGCTGGCTGCCGGTGGCAGGGAAGGATGGGATGGAAGCGGGGTCACCCCGCCATCGCCCCCACAGCCCGGCCCTGCGCCCACCTCTCCCCATCACAGCATCCCCCAACCATGGACGAGGGGGAGAAAAAAAATCCCACCACTGCTCGGCTCAGCACAGATTAACGGGATTTGGGGCCAAGAGCCACAGGGAGCCCGGCTGAGACGGGGGCAGCAGGGAACACACAGCGACCCGCATCTCCTCGCACAGAAACTGCCCGGCAAAGGCTCGGAGCGGCGGGGAAGCGAATCGCGACAAGAAGCAGGACAGAGCTTGATCCACAGCGGTGCCCTCCCGGCTCTGCCAGCCCTCCCAAAGAACATTCCGGAGATATTTGGGATTTTCTACCTCCAGCAGCCACAGCTCCCAGCTCAGCTTACCTCGACCCTCTTCAAATACATCTCGTATCGAGCCTTATAGATTTGTAACTTGTAGATATCGCAGCACTTGAAAGAAAGGGGAAATTAAGAGGCGGCGGTTAAAATGTTGATTCTGCGTGCACTGTGCTTTTTGACACTGATTTTCTTACATCTTGCCATCACCAGAAGTTCCCTTTGAACATCTGTGTCCTGTTTTGTAAACGTTTCTAATCGGCAGATCCCTTTCTTCTGCGCCTCGACGAATTCCCCTGGCTTGTACCTGCCTTTGCGCTTGTAAATTCACAGACATCTGCCACCCCCGGCACTTGTGCCCTCCAAAAAGACGTAAATACATAAACAAGTAGTCTGGGGCACCCGTTCTGATCAAAGTCTGCTGCAGCACACAGGGCTGTCCTCATTTCTTTTATTTATCTTTTTTAATTGGAGGTTTGGGGTTTTTCCCACCACATGGATAAGCTGCATCCCCCCCTTTCTCCCCTTCCCACTTTCTATTATTTAGCACTCAGCAAATGTATAATTTATACCTTGATTTAAGCAGAAAATCATCCCCCCCATCCCCCTGGCCTGTGATTTCTGCAGGACTGTATTTCACCAAGGAGGGATGCGGGAGGGATGGAGGAGGGATGCGGGAGCACTCGGTGGCAGCGTAGCCGGGCTCAGAGCACCATCTGCCGCCTGAGCACGGGGGAGAGATGGATACGGCGCCTTATTAATGAAATAACAGCAATTACAGAGCATTGCCCAGCCCAGGGTTTCCGAGTGCTCCCTCCGCAGGAATCCAGATGTGGCAGGAATGGGATGCGAGTTAATCCCCTCTGCCGGGTGAGGGCCCGGGACAGCGAGGACCAGCTGCCTCCATGACCCTCCCCTCTTTTTTAATTTTTTTTTTTCCCCTCCAGAAACCATTATTTTCCTCTCCCTCAACCACAGGCACCAAAACCCCAGCACTGACCTCTTTACTCTCCCCCCCGACTCCACACTGACCCCGGTTTTCTCCCATTAAGCTCATGCCGAGTGTTGAACTACTTCGCCAACACTTGATTATTCCTTTCCTCAGCTTCTCACACTTCCCCTTCCCCTCCCCTTCCAAATCCAGCCACAAAATACTCTGCAACAGAAATGTTCACTGGCTACAGAAAAAACCCAGTAGTTCTCCTTGAAGTAGCTACTCGCATCCTTATCCCCAGGGCGAGCGTCCCATCGCACTCACGCGCAGGACAACACATCTGGGAGGCTCCTTGGTGCACAACTACGGGATGATTCCCCTCTTACACCTCTAAGCAGCTTTGGGTGACAACTTACGCTCCTCGATTCTGCAAAACCAGCTTTATGCAGGAGCAGGGATACGGGAGACCTGCTGGGTCACGCAGCCGGCCCCGCTGTGGGAGAAGAGAGCTTCCCCGCGGAGACTTTCATATATACTTGTGTGTGTGTTTATGTATAAATATACATAAAATCTATATATAAACATATATACACACATATATTCTGTGTCTCTATGTACGTAAATAAATAAAGTGGGCTGGGAGCAGGGGGAGCCGCAAGCTGCAGGCAGTGGCTCGGTGCAGGCGATGCCGTGAGGAGCCCGGGGTCCCGCAGCCCCCCCCCGACTCCCCTCCACGCCGGCAAAGCGACTTCATAAACTCACGGCAGAATCCATCCCCAGAGAGCGGTTCACACCGCCGGGAGGGGACGCTGGCACTGGGGGGGTGACCCTCTCTCTCCGCCCCGGGCCACCCCCTCACCCATCCCAGACTGCTGTTGCCAAGGAGACGGAGGATGCTCGCACCGACCTGCTTTGTGCAGGTGCCAGGGGCCCGGTTCAGCTATTTTAATGCATTTATTTGCATAGACTGCGCACAGGACCAGCTTCTCTCACATTTAAGCCAAGCTGGCGGAGCACATCAGCGGCGGGTGCCGCCTCAGGCACGTTCTGGGGGGTGAAGCCCCCCTGACCCCCTGGCTTGGTCATCCCCCAGTGCTGCCCCGCATCTCGGCTGGGATCCCAAACTGGGCAGGGGGGAAGGTCTCTCGTTCCCTCCTCCCCCGTCACCAGCTCCTGGTCCCGGCCCTACCCACACCAGCCCCCGGGCCCTTCGCAATCAGGGGACAGAGGTTTTGGGGGAGAAGGAAAAGGAGGAAGAAAAGCTGCTATATGAAGGAAAACCCACCACCACCACATCACACACCCTTGCTGTGCATCAGCATGGAACGTATGAGAACATTTGATTTTTCTAAGGCGCTTTAACTCTTGTTTCTCAAACACAAATGGTCAATTCCACCAACTCCTCCCCAAGGTGAAGGGCCTTACCCACAACTTACCTGGATTTCTCCCTTGTCCCTCTCGAAGCGGAGCAAAGGAGCCTTCGTGCTACGCCGTGACGCGCCTGAAGCGACATTAGGATTTTCATTTTCTCTTAAGGAGGTTGTACCTAAACATCACCGCGTTGGTCTCCTGGGAAATTAGATATATTGTTCTTCAAAGCCCAATCTGCAATAATTGGGCAACACTCCAACGCGTGTGCTTGAAATTAGAGCACCAAACGCATCGCAGTAAACCAGAAAGCTCTTGCAACTTTTTTTTTATTTTTGGCAACTTAATTTTGTTGTTGGATTGAAAAGTATGTAGGTGCTCAAGTAAAACCATACAGTACTTTTACAGAGCAGTAAAAGGGAGATTTGTTATGCATTTATTCAGTATTTTACAGAAGCGTGGTACATATCAGAGACCAAATGCTGCTCGTGTTGTTTGTACAAGTTGTCTATTGACTTCAGAACAGGGAAACTCCCAGGGGGAAACCAAACAGGGCACAACCCAGCTCCTTACAGGAATAACAGTAAATAAGCCGAGCGGGAAAACAAAGGGAAAATATACGGTGTTTCATGAGGAAAGCTATTTCTGAGGCAGCAGAAGACAAGTAAAAGCAGGTAGCGGCTCTGAAGCGCGAAGCCTCCCCCGGCGCGCTCCCACCCCCGCCGCAGCACGAGCCGGGGGCCCTCAGGAGCCACGGGGGTACCCGGGCTGTCAGCAAATTCCTAAAAGCAGGTTTTAAAGAATTTATTCCCTTTCTCACAGCTCGGTGTGCCATCGAGTAACGGTAACACCACCAAAACGGAATGAAGCCCGGCCTGGCGCTCCGGCCTCTGGAGCGAGCCGTGCCCAGGGTGGCCGGGGGAGGGCTGAGCCCAGGGTCGGCTGAGGCTGGGGGAGGACAGGCCCCTGCTATTAAAACACGATTTGAAGCACAGTCCCGATGGGCAGCCAGCGGGATGCTCTGCCGGGCAGGACTTGGACGCTCCCTGCAGAGGTGACGCGTGTTGGGCGAATGAAAGGCAGGTGAGAAGGCAGAGAGGGGCCCATGCGCTGCCCTCCCTCTGCATCGCTGCAACGAGCAAACGTCCCCCAAATTCACCAGCCTGGCAGCCCTCCCATCAGGGAAACAGCACTAGCTAAAAAATGTCCCAAAATACAGAGAAGCCAGTCGGATACATGGTGCTGCTTGCGTGACACTTCCAAAGATTGAAAGATTAGGATCAACCCGTAGCACCTAAACCTTTTCTTCTCGCACTTTATATCATATTTTAACACATTGCGTTGGCCCGCACTTGCCTAAAGCCCTGATGTGTAAAAAGTCATCATCCCTTGCCCCGTCCCTGGAGGGGTTCAAGGCCAGGTTGGACGGGGCTTGGAGCAGCCTGGGCTGGTGGGAGGTGTCCCTGCCCAGGGCAGGGGGTGCCACTGGGTGGGCTTTAAGGTCCCTTCCCACCCGAACTATTCTGTGATTCTAAGTCCTTGCACAAACATGGGAAGTATTTAAAGAAGGGGCCGTTCCCAGCTGGAACCCACAAGCACGAGGGTTTGCACGCTTACCTGGACGCGCGGGTGTACCCACACACCCCGGGGAAACGCGGCGGCCGAAGGTGTCACTGCGATTCTGTCCCCAACTGCACTGCCAGCCCGCCCGACCTGCCCCCGAAAGTCAGCTCTCCTCCGCAGATGGACAATAACTGTAAACATAAGAAAATGGTTAAAGTTACCATTGCGTTAGACTTCTCATATCATTATTTGTAATTTAGGCAATCTCTGAAATACGGGAAACTTCTTGGATCAGTTATAAGTCTCCAATAAAATCTTAATTACCCTGAATTCAATGGCATTTATAGGAGCATTCACGCATGCACCTCTCAGTATGTATTTCAATAGGTTCCCTGAAAACATCTACTGAATTATATACCTGTGAAATATGAAAAACCGGTTGAATTCAGAGCGCCTTATTATATCCTATTTGTTCTGTTGAATTTCTGTGCTAGAGAAAGGATGGCATCAATAGCTCAGGAACATCACAGCTATGCGCTATCTAATCAAAGGTGTTAAAAACCACAGACCGCCGTAACCAGGGCAGAGCCCACCTCTAGGTCACAGGCACAAACGCTGGTGACCTACAGGCAAGAGAGAAGGAACCCGTCCCGGACACAGGGATGGATGCGGTAAGAGAAGGTAGAATAAACCACCACGTCCCTGCCCGTGGCAGGGGGTTGGAACTAGATGGTCCCTTCCAAGGTCCCTTCCAACCCTGACAATTCGATGACTCTATGACCATCAAGTGCGACACAGAGAGAGCCCCCACCGCGGCCATCACCAGTGCACCGCACACACTGCCAGTCCCACAGGTGCTACAGAGCAGCTGCAGCACTCTTTGGGCGAGGAAGGTGACGGAAGGGGACGGTAAATGCCCCTGTGCAGGCTTAGGGCCAGGAAAGAATCCCAGTTTCTCTTTACAGGTCACCAACGCACGAGAGAAGTGCTGCTGTACACACGTGTTGGCCTGTAAATGCCACCCCTCCTCAGTTACGACATTGCTCTGAGACATAAAGCTTCTGAGCAGCTTCAAAAATAGTCACCATTTTTATCATTTAAAAAAAAAAAAAAAAAAAAAAAAAAAAAAAAAGCCAGAGGCAGCAACTGACCTGCCCTGAGAACCTCTCCCCAAGAGCACGCCGATAGCCACGTGTGGCAGCGTGCGCCCCAGGACCAGCAACAAAGTGCCAACATCCCAGCCAAAAATGACATGAATTGGAACTACTGGAGGGAGAGGGGCACTATACCAGCTTTTTAGAGTAAGAGAACAGGAACTTTTAAAAGCTGAGAAAAATTATACGGAGCGAAGGCCTGACTGTGCTCTTAAAGACGTGTTATTTAAAGCAAAACCAAGAAGTATGGTCTTACAGAAGATCTCTCCCACCTCCCTTGGCCTCTCCAGGGTATTCCTCAGCTACTACCTCTTCTGCAGCGGGAGCGCGACGTACAGCACACCATGTAATAACTTGAATTTTTCAAATATATCTTACCCCCAACTTACTCTTGGAAGCAGCACCTGAAGGGCAGTTTCTTCCCAACTCACCTGCGGTCGCGGTGCTCGCTCGCTGGACGGCCGGTGGGGATTAGGACAACCCACGCTTGTTGCAATGAAAGGAAGGCGATGACAATGTTTTGGCCAAAAGTCAAAGTTGTTTCTTTCCACTTAATAACATTACAGGATTTGAAAGACAGTTTGGAGTTTACAAACAATCCAACTCTCCAAGTCAGCGTCACACGCGCGGCCGGGTGAGCGCATCCCTTCGGGAGCTGATCCCGTTTCTTGGGGCCACCCGCTCTCCTCGCGCCGAGCGAGCGCCAGTGGGAGACAGTGCGCCCGGCGCAGGAGCCTGGAGATGGGTTTGGCTGCACGCAAGATCTAATTATCAAATTAATGTGATTTTTCTATTAACCGAATAGCAGGATTAGGCCCTCACAACTGTGAATTATTATTTTTTTAAGTTGCCCATGAGAGAGGGAATGAAAAACAACAAACAAACCAACCAACAGCTAAACATTCCATACAGAGCATCAGAGCTACACCCCCTCAGGTCTTCACCTTAATTTTCACAAGATTTTCACAAGATTTTCACAAGTGCGGCCCCGATTATATTCTTTTATAGTTGTGCTCCAAATTCCCTGTTTCACGTCACCCCTTCTGCAACCCACCGCAGTTAATTGCGTTTGAGGGAGCAGGCTGCCCTCAAGGAGAGGGTGTTTTATTAAACCTTCACTAGACAAAATACTTTTAAGATTGCTTCAGAAACTTTCCCTGCTTAAAAAACAAACAAACAAACAAACAAACAAACCAAAACCCCAAACCAAACGCCACTATCCATTGATCTTTGTCCAAAACCCCTAAGACAACAATGAAATTTCAAGATTCATAAAGTTACATACCGACAAAACACCGACAAAACAAAACAATATTAAAAAAACCCCAAAGTGCATCTTTAGGAAAGAGCATCCCCTCAGGTAGACTAATCTTTTACTGTGCCAAGAAAAATAAATCCAGGAGGAGAAATGATTTAGAGAGAAAAATACATTAGCAAATACAGATAAATTTGTTTTTAATAAAGGAGTTAATTTTCTTTCAATCCTATATAAAACAATAGCAATTAAAAACTTCATTTTTGAAAGTAAAATATTTACATATGAACAAGTAACTGTGCAAAATTTACATGAAAAAAAATGGAAAGACAGGATTTCCTAAAAGACAAAATAAAAGGGGTGTAACAGTTGTCAGGTGTTGATAAAAATACTGATCAGCATTCAGTTTACACGCAAGAGAGTTAAATTCTACCATGAGAGTTCACACAAAGAAAGCCAAAGTATTTACAGTCATAAAAGTACTATCAATAGACAATTTAATACAATAACCTCTGAAAATATAAAGAACCAATTAGTATATTTGTAATAAAAAAATAGGTACAAAGAAGGGACTTTGCTCTGGACATCTTTAAAGTAGGCCCACAGCTTGCATACAGTCTTTTAGCAAAATAATTATAGTTTACATAGCCATTTTTATGTTATGTGCCAAAAATTATGTACAATTACTGACAAAATACACCAACCATTTTTCAACACTTGATTCACACTGAGAAACAGTCTTTTGATGATTCCTCTCAACTTTGATTTTATTTAATCTAAGCTTTCACTTTAGCTAAAAAACACAGTGCAAGTAAAATATATTTATGCTGAAAAGGTTTCTCTTTTTTTCCTTTTTTTCCTTTTTTAACTTTACAGCTTTACAAACTATAGCAAATAAAATGCATTTTTACAGATGCTGCTAAAACATTCAGAAGTAACCCTCCTTTATGGGATTTCAGGGCCTCTAATAAGCAATAATGTGATTAAAATTGAGGTTATGTTTAAAATTAACTGTATATCCCTCTAGATTCTGAACATTTTGGGGAAAGATAAATATTCTTAAAAAAATCAGTTTGCTTTGCTAACTGACTGTTTAAAAAAAAAAGCTAAATGAAATGAGGTCATCTGCTGTAGACATATTCCTATATAATTGATTTAGTTGAATAAAACTGAACTAAAATGTACAATTAATGTCGAAACTGCTACAGGGCTGACAAAGGGTAGCTAGTTATTTGCTAAACGATTCCATCAGTCTTTATATATGGCTTGTTTGGCAAGAAGGCCACTCAATCAAGAGATGAGTTAAAATTTAATTGTCCTTTTATAGTATCCACAGGCCTTGTAAGTATCCTCACTGTTACAGAAATGTATTTCTCCTATACTGAAGAGTTTATTTATAAACAGGAATATAAAACTGTTCCGTGTAAAGAGGTGGTTGTTTTTTAAACAATATCCCATTCGCTTGTTACAAAAAGGCGTAATTTGCAAATATATAAAAAATGTCCTCAGGCGTCTCTCCGTCAAAAATACCTTGATCTTTTCCATTTTACTTAAGGAATGCTTTATATAGCAATAGTGAATGGCTTGTCTCTCGCTCATTTTCTAAACAAAATATGAGGTCCCTGAGGTTCACCCGCGTTATCCTTTGTCGCGTAAACTGTCTGGTTGTTCCAACTCCAGAGCTGCCTGGGACTGCTGCACTTGAACCAGATCCCTGGGAATGAGAAGAAGAGAGAAATCAGAACGTGTCGGGGCCTCAGGTATCCCAAAACTCTTCAGGGAAAACACGGGAGGTAAGAACTACGTGACTATGCACAGGGAGCTATCAAACAGTATGCTGTACGCTACCGGATCAGTGATTTCTTTTTAATTCTTATTTATAAACAATAGTTGAACAATCAGAAGTTTTTGGTGACTTATAATATAGACAAAAAGACCCCAAAGCACCGCTCTTTATCTTCAGGAAGGCACCACTGATAAGCAATCCCAACAAACAAAACCAGCAGAAGTGACAGTATTCTCCACAAGGTTGGCATACAGCTTCCTAGGGTAGCCCTGGAGTTCCTGAAGAACTGGGGATCCGTCCTGTCCCCCTGGCCCATGAAGTCCTGAATAACGTCCTAGTTCCCCACAATCTTCCTGGCAGGGTGCCATGAGCTCTCCTTTTGGCGAGAAGGGCTGTAACCAAGCTCGGGGTTAGATGAAGAAGCAGCTACCCTGGACACAGGCAGGCACTCCCTAACGGCCTCTGAATTCTTCTCCATCATTCAGCAACATTTATCCCTCTGGTAAACGCTAGTAGTTTTCCACACAAACTGGCAAGACAAATATTATTATATTTGTCGCTTCAAAAAAAAAAAAAAAAAAAAACAAACCAGGGGAAAAACCCCATTTGATATCTTTAGAGTTACCCACATCCTTCAGCTGTTAGATGTACTCTGCCTGGTGAGTGAGTTACAAAGCAAATCTGCCGGGGCTGACTCCAGTGTATGTTCACTTGCCAAAGACACAGTTCTGATAGGATACATCCGATTAATGCAACTCTTCCATGACTGTTATGCCTTCCTTTATATAAGCAAAGAAATCCTGGAGTGCCTTAAAGCCAGCAGGCGCGAGAACCGGCAGGAGCGCTACCCAGTAACCCGGTGGCTCCTCCAGTGAAGACTGGCATCGGATCAGATCCTGCGCAGATGCACCGGAGGCAGGTTTTGGGCGGCGAGCGGGCGCAGGGCTCGGAGCCGCAGTAGGGCACAGCCACCAGCAGATGGCAGGCACACACCGAAAAGCCAGCTTTGGCCTCAAATCCTACAGCCGGGAATGGTTTGGCCCTTGCCTGTCGCCGCTACCTTGCTCTTTGTGTAAATCATGAAGGTGTTCCGAGGGACCGGGGACAGGTTATAGCTCTGTGTCTCACCTATGGATTCTTTTTTTTTTTTCCCTTCAATTTCATTTACTAGAATAATGTTTCCTTTTATTTTTTTTTTAACTGAACTTCAATACTTAGTGGCAGCAGAAGGTCCAAACACACTCCAGTAATAAATAGATTCATCTGCCCAAGAGTTTGTAGAATTTTAAAAGACTCTTCTAAATAAGGATACTCCAGACCTGAGAAAAGCCAAAATTTAAAGTAGTGCAAAAGCCATGTGAATAAGCTGCTGAGGCTCACGCTAACACCGTCTTCTCTACATGCGAAAGTAGTGCATTTATGATCAATGTACATTATTAAGAAACCAATCTAAACTTGTGCCGTAAATTACCGTTTCTGGGTTAGCAGTATACGATGCCCAGTGCGGGTGTTCTCGCTTCACCGCACTGCTAACGGTGAAGTCAGACTTTTGTTTCTCAAGCACGTTACCTGTTGCACCAGTGAGCAGCAAATCCCTAAGAACCACTAGAACAGTTTAAAGGCTGGATTTTCAAAGGGTATTTTAAGGCACCTGCAGGACTTAGGTGCCTCATTTCCATCAACTTGCATGGAAATTAGAAGATGCAGGAGAGAGCACAGGATGCTAATTAAATTTTCTCAAATACATACATATGACTACTAACAAGACAATAGAGAGAATTATAAGACGGGGTTCTAATTTTTGTTTTTTTAAATATCCGCCAGTAGAAGCTCAAGCCTGATTTTATTACGTAGACTATAATACTTCAAATGCAAAGGTAAAATGTCAGGAGTCTTTAAAGACACAGAACTGTGCTACTCCTGTAGGCATGGAATAAGTTAAGAAGCTTTTTGGTAACTTTCCATAAAATCACACGGACATAAAAGTCTAAAACTGACAGCAACCTGTTTTGTTGAATTTTGAATCAAAACAGTACAATTACTACTTCGAAGTGATTTTACATGTAATTAAGATTCAGCATTCCTAGACATCAAAAGCTTACATTTACAAATCTGTGTCTAAGTAATGACAAACCTTATTTTCCACACTTCTTGTAATATGCCTTAACTACAAACTGCACACAAATGGTGACAAGTGGAGCCCAATTTAAAAATGTCAAGTGACACAGCAGCAAAAGCGCAGCTGTGAGTCTATCAGATCAAAAGCAGCTGGTTCTTAATTAAACAGACAAAAGATTAGATTTCCAGGGAACCTGTAGTTAATTGGTTAACCAGTAAGTGATTAATCTAGGATAACTAAATTAGTCAGATTTAGATGAAATACAAACAAGTGTTCACAGTAGATGTAAAACACATCCCATAACCTAAGTGACATTAACAGACTATTAACGTTGCCCAGTTGAGGATGCGTAAGTAAGCAACGCCTACATTAACGCTGCATGAGATACTTCAGCGTATTCCTCAGAGACGACTTCGTTTCTAGACACATCTATCTTTGTAGAAGTGCCACACTCTGCACTTTTTATAACTTCAAACATTTATAAACTTTTAATACAGTAATTTGTTAACTTATATAAAAATAAGGCTTATTATCAGTAACAGGCATTTTCGTAAATTTCAAAACTCAAAATTACTTTAAGAGATTCTTGAGAGGCTTGATTTCTATTATAAAAAATAACATTTACTAGTTTTCAGAGTGTTCTCTAACATTTGATATCAAGCACATGTAAATTATTGCTTCCAGCAACTCAGTATAAAATAATGCAAATTATTTTGAAACAAGAGGCTTTTCTACAGTATAAATGCTTTAGCACTAAAAATTTGGAATGCTCAGGGAGTACTAAACAGAATTATTTGAGGAAAAGTCCTCAAATTACGGAGACAGCTTTTGGCCCCGTAAATGACAAGTTTCAAGAAGATTTTTTACTTTTTAAACAGTAGAGAAATCCCACATTAAATGTCTTCCATGCAGAAAGTAGTTTTATACTCTTTAATGTTTATTAACTTGGTTAGAAATACAGCAGATAGTCTACCAATCTACCTGAATTTAAGTTAACATTAAACGAATCAGATACTGAGCATACTGACACTTAGTCTGCAGAGAAGTTTGTGAAGGGCCAGATTAAACAGAAAGATATACAAAGGCTACGCAAGAACATCATAATCAGGCAGAATTGGTCAAACTGATCTGCTGCAGAGATACCAAAACTAAGGCCAATCACCAGCTAAAGAAAGAAGTTAGGCAAGTTCCTAAAACCTGGATTGTCAAATTTAGCAGTGATTTAGTTCTACCACTGCACCCACCTCAGCAGCACTACTCTGCACTCTTAGTTAGTTAGACTGGCTACAACCACAACAATCTCTTCCCAAAACTATGGAGGTCCAAAAAAAGAAGAGACTTGAGAGAACAGCAATGGCTTTTCTAACATTCCTCCAGTTCCGTGAACCAAGGAATGACAACTCCAATTTTATTCCCTATGCAGCTACACAGATGCTAAAGATTGATCCTGGCCTCAGAGCAGGCAAATCTGAACACAAAATACACTTCTGCCACTCAGAAAGCTTCCACAAACTAGGCAAACACTCTGAGCAGAAAGGTTTTTACAGAGGCTGACGCAGCCCAACCAAAGACTGCAATTACACCATACGTACCTCTGTCCCTGATCCAGATCCCGGTGAATCTACTTTCCTTTTCTTTCTGGGACCGATCGCAGCTAATGCGGTCAAGTTGGCATCCCTCTGTCTCATCTGTGCTAGTTCTTGTTGCTGCATCTGCATTTGCCAGAACAAGTACAGTTAATTATTTTTCTTTCAATTTCCAAAATAAAAGTTCGTGTTAAGGTGAACACTTACCTCCTTGGCCTTCTGTTTCAACCTAAGCTGTTCTGGATCTTCTTGCCGAGATCGAGACTATGTTGATAAAGGATGAACATGGAATGGTTGGAGAAAAAGAAAGAAAAATTAATTCGGTTACGAAAGCAGTTAAAGATTGTAAGGTTTACATAGCACGTGAAAGTTTTTCTTAAACTTCATCAGGAAGTGGAGAATACCTATGACTCCCAGGGAGGGCAACCGGGGAAAATAATTTCTAGATATTAAAAGCATTTTTCCATTTCTTAGTTTCAGGTATCTATTTTTGAAAAAGCATCTGCTTTTTTACCTTTGTTAAATATAGCAAAGAATAGCTAAGCTTTGATGCCTCAAACAAAACTGTTACAAGACAAAGTACACAGATTTGAACTGAAACACACACACTTTGCATATGAAAAAAAGGAATCAGACCTTACTATTTGGAAAAATTCCCCCCGTTGCTGTGTAACTACGCACTTACTAAGATGACCTCTTTCTGCCACTCCTACACAAGTCAGACTCTGGTTTGAACAAACTGCAGCTACTGACCAACACACCATTTTCATTAGCAATTGCCCATTTCACTTAGGCGCCTACAATTTCTTCTATGTATCGTACTTTTAGAAGCAACAGAACGTATAATTCCAGTAAACTTTATTGTCTAATACCGTAAACATACATTTGCTAATTAATTTTCTTTGCTACATATATCAGTTCTCTTAGTTTCTTGTTTTTTTCCAAGAAGTCAAAAAACAGAAAACAGGAAAGACTTCAAGACAGTCCTTCATCTATACTCTCACATAAGGCAAGACTAACTATATTCAAACAAATCCTGACCGTTTTTAACCCCATATATTCTTTAGACCACCAACAAAATAAATTATTTTAACTCAGTGCTCAAGTACCCTTAAAATGTTAAGCTTTTCCTAATGATTAACCTACGTACTCCCCGCTGCACTTCAGATGCAGCAAACACAGGGAATTACATGAACATGCAAAACACAGTCATGAAGACTTTGTCTGACCCCAGCCTTCTCTCTCGTGAAGTAAATGATCTACTCTCTCATCTTTCTTCATAGGTCACAATTGCTAGACATTTAAATTGCTTTCCTTCTGAAGTCTACTTGGTCTAGGGCCCCAAAATTGGACAGAGTATTCCAGCACAGGTCTAACGGGAACCAACTGAAATGAAGGTGTTAGGTCACAACTTGCAGGCAAGCAGTGGATTTTAACATCATCAACTCGTACCGGATCACAAACCCAACAGAAACCTTCCGTTGTTTTCTGAATTATTTCTAGAGCGCTCCTGCCTAGTTAGTCATATTCGTCCTATATTTGGGTCACTGAGTAAAACCACAAAGTCTAATGCTTACATTTGCGCTTACATCAACTGCTTCCTATTTGTCGTATTTCTCCAACTTGTAAAAATCTTTGAGTTCTATTTCTATTCTCCAACACACTTGTAACCTCTCTATTCCATTTCAGAGTACTACCAGGCTATAAAATTCATATTTTTTCACAATACAAAGTGCAAATGACTAAGTTTTAAGACCTACTTTAATTTGGGAACATGCAATGACAGTGGCAAAAAGCTGTCTCACATGCTTTAGCATGAAAAGCAGAACAGAGCTCTAGCTAAAGAACATATTCATCAAGCTCCATCTTTGAAGATTAGAGTCTTCCCCTTCATTACAAGTGCTTTAGAATGAAAAGAAACTCTGCAGTTTTGACGTCAAAAATGACACTTTGCAAACGTGTGTGAAATCCAAGCACTTGCCTTTGCTGCACGCATTAAAATTTCCCTTTCTTGTTCGTCTTTACGTTGCTTTTCTATTTGATCAAGTTGTTCAAAGAACTTGAGCTGTGCCCGAACGTCACTTGCTTGTTCGTATCTTTCATCATCCTGAAAACACGGCAAATATGTTTCTCATTACATTTCTTAAAAACAAAGCTGTTAGCTTGTACTGTACTGTAGAAGAACATATGCATTTAAAGCTCAAATGTTCACTTTGTCCTTTTCAAACAAATAGCAAGTGTATATTTACACCAGTCAAACCAGCTAGAATTCTTAAAAGCATTTTGCTCTATTCCATGAATCATCAGATTTTGACTTCTAAACTAATATCATCACAGCTTTAACCTCACAAACGCATCTCAGAGCTGTGTGGGTTTTTTTAAACGCTGTTTAGGCATTTGCATCTATTAAGAACACACATCTGTCAGATTGCAGTCTCTTGAGGATGCAAACCAGTGCTCTTATCTGCCTATCTGATTGTACAGTCACTCAGACTCTAAACATTTGACATAATAAAGGGGAGGGCACAGTTTCTCTGCATTTGTTTTAAAAACATTTTGTATATGCAAGCAGAAAAGTTCTAGTCATCCACGTGTATTAATATCTTAATATAAGATGAATCAGCCAAAGAGAATAAACAACCAACCTAACTTCACAGAATGAAGAACACCGAACTCATGCACTACAGCCAACGTGAGTGCCTGCTGAATTTGTGCAATTTTGGCATTTAATTTGTGCAATTAAATACAGTTACCTTGTAAGAAATGTTCTTTTGTTGAGCAGTCTCCGATAATTTTTCCACGAGGTTTTGTAGTCTCTGTTGTGTAGCATGTGATACATAGCTAACTACATCAGGATGGATTTCTGTTATTCCATGTTTTTTACCTACAATCAGGAGAGAAGTCAGTTGTAAAACATGATTTTACAACACAGGTAAACACATGGCTAATCTCAGTCGTGGAAATGTAAAATGCCTTTTGCAAAACAAGGCTTTCAGGTATCTCTCAGACAAGCACTAAACAGGAAATGTCAAACACAAAAATTTACATTATCTTAAGAAAATTTACAATCTATTAATAAATGCTGTATACTACAGTATAACAAATAATTGAGGAATGCTTTTTGTTCTACCATCAATTCTAAACTAGTAAGTAAATATGATAAAAGTGTTTCTGGGCTTATTTTTTAAAACACACATGTTATTATTTTTGTTACGCCTTATCAGTTTATACAGCCAGAATTTTAACCGGGTCCAGTAATTTTGATGTTAAATTGCCATTATTTTAGAAGGCAACTCTACAGGTTTGCTATCCCTTAACACTATTCTGCTTTCATAAGCTGAATGATTGCCCACAAGCACCAGAATATACAAAAGGTAACGACTCCAGCAACTTTCAACTCTTCAAATCAATTTCTACAGAAAAGGCCTTCAATTAAACCCAAGACTAGTGAAATCCATTTATTAAAGCTCAAGAAAAATCAACATACCTATTTCTAATATCCTTCTTTGCAAAGGTGCCGGGAAAAGGAAGGTTTCGTCTTTACAGGACCTTGTTAACGTGCCCACTAGCTCCGAGTTTGTTGCCAATATCCGAGCACTTTCTTCCGACAGGTTGACTCCAGCCATTGATGCAACATCATTGATGTCATCATCATCCCTTAAGAAAGGAAAACTCATTATAATCATAACATTTAGTGCTTATGCACACGCACTGCTACAATACCACAGCTGCATATAATTAATTCTACAGTAAACCCAAATACTTTATTTCATTTTTGCATTTTACTTGCTTTTATTATATGATAAAATAAAACTAATGTAATTTGATCCCAAAGAGCCCTGAAAGTATTTTCACGGTTTTGTACTTCCTAACTGTTTTGTCAACATCCTTTCTTACGAAATGTTTCAACACCTTGAGAAACAAGAGGCCAGGCCCATCGCTACCACAAAACGATAATAAACTGCACTCATCACTGTAAGACAGGCTGTACATCCGAGTCACCCGAGCAGAGCTGGGAGGAATGAAGGAATGAACTCTACTTGCTTGTCCAGGCAGGAATTTTTTGTGAGGTTTGATATTTATCCTTAGTGCCAGCTAAATGCTAAAACCACTCTGGCACAAGGACGTTCACAGCTATTTGTTAAAGCCTTTAATAAAGTAGCAAACCTGCCCACAGAAAATCCACCTCTAGTCCTTGCGAGTTTCCCCAGCCTGATTCAGCACCCGTGGAGCACACAGAAAGGGTCCCACCGCGTTCAGCCCAGGCAGCACAAGCACAAATAAGCACACGGTTCCTCACCTAAAAGAGCCTCCCCCAGGTTCTTTCAGTTTATTCTTCTGAGCAGCAGCTACTTGTGTCGAAACGGTGGCAATAGCTTTGTTTCCAGGTAATACTGCTGGTTTTACCACAGGTACTGCAGGAAGACAGACAAGGTTTGTACTCCATCAAATTCATATCAGAGTGTCAGACGTGGGGAGCAATGGCAACAGGTCTGGTGCAAAGACCTCAACAGTTTCTGTCAGCATTTCGCCCATCTAAAACAGCATCCTCCCACGCAATTCCAGTGCCGTACAATTTCTCTGACTGTAAATGCTGCCCTGACATATGTGTATCCCCAGCCACCATGGCACAATGCACTGAAGGTTTCAGCAGGAGTACAACAGCCATCGTACAGCTACAGGGCACTTCAGAACTGACATTCATAAACCAGACTTCAGTTAATGCTGTCAAAGATGGCATATAGCAAGCATTTGACCTCTTACCTGTCTGAAGTTGATTCAGTTGAATTTGAGGAGTAGTGAGCATAATACGACTGTGTGGCTGCCGCAGTGCTACCATTGGTGTCTGTGTCAACGTTACCTGTGGGGGCCTTATCAACGCCCCTGCTTTTTGAGACTGTTGGATAACCTGCAAGTAATCAGAAAAAACGAACTGTAAACAACTGGAGAAATAACTACGGCTAAGAATCAGGCAGGAAGAACAAACCTAACAAACAACTTGTAACTTGTGATCCTAACACATCTGTTCGTTGATCTAGAATCACCTCATTTTAAGGTATTTAAAAGTTTCTTTAGATAAGTTAACACCTTACAAAAAAACTAATATTCCACTTTCTGTGGTACAAAAAAAAAATATCAGTAACCTATTTCTATTAAAAAAGCAAACAAAAAATCTATAATCACAAAAGTCCAGTTAAAACTTCCTACATGTGGTTTTTACATTAGAGATACGGAGGGAAACGGGATCTGCCTGAACAAACTCTAGAACTAAAAATAAGAGAGACATGTTAAAGATAATCCAGCTGGTTCTACATATGCCGTTTTCATCCAGAACCAGCACAAACTACAGCTGGGTCGCTTTGTACCACCGGATTGTCAGGTTAGACTGAGTCTCAGGCAATTGTAGCCACTCTGCTTCTGAAGAACTCACAAAGGCAGGGTCACATCGCAGGGCTACAATCAGAGCCCTGGATTGCAAACTCCTCGTCTCCCTTCAACTAGTTTTTCAGAAACTTATTTGCAAACTACTGAAAAGGAATCTACCAACTCTACCTGTTTTGCAAGCTCTGTTTCCATAACTCTAAGGGGTTTTTTTGATACTTTTGCTACTATTATATATATTTATTTGCGTTAAAGGCCAAACCATTTTCTTGTAAATCCTGCACTAGTTAACGTTCAGTTTTTATTCCTTCCCTGGGTTCCTAATCTCTTGCTATAGGTTATAAAGGTTCTACAGGTTTCTACAGGTTACCTAGGTTATAAAGGCAGAAGATCAATACAATCGCTAGTTTTTCTCTCAAGGCAAGTGAAAAATATTTGTGGGTTGACAAAAGAGATCTCTCCTTTTCATTTTATACGAAAATTTCTGGACAGAGCAGCTCAAATGAATGCCAAACGTTCTAAAGGGAACGTTGAAGTACTAAGTAGCAAAAAAAACCCCTAGTAATTCAATAATGTGTATTAATTAATACACATCCTAGAAAAAGCTTACACACAGACACTGCTTTGCTATGAGAAGAGGAAAACCAAAAAAAGTGCTGCACATTATACTGTTCTTATTTGGTTTATGTGCAGGCCTAAGAAAGTTGTTTTCTTTCTCCTCTTTTGGGGTAATCTGTTGTTAGACTTATGAAATGGGAAATGAAAGATCCTCCAGAAGCCTGCTCTGTCATGGCTGTGCAGTGATTGAGACAATCTGACAATATTTGACAACAAAATAGGAAATAATAGAGTACGTTAATCAAGAATGGATTTTAAATTATAACTTTTTTTTTTCCTAGTAGATACTTTCTCTAAAGAGATCAAAGTTCTCCGATTGAGCTAAACCACCAATTTAAGCAGAAAAGTCACCATTATCAAAAAGCCCCTGTGCAATAAGGGATGATGCACTTCGGCTAACGTACCAGTGGTGTAGACTGCCCTTGTTTACTGACACCAACTTGTGTGGGCTGAGTTAGGCTGATGACAGGTTGTTGGAGGGTACTCGTTACAGTTGCAGTCGCCTTTCCTGCTGTGCGCTGAACCGAGGAGCTTAGAAGCACCGCCGCAGATGGAATCGTCGCTATCGTTGCTTGCGTTGTTGGCTGCTGCTGTTGACTTTGTTGAATGAAAGCTGCAGAGTCCGGTGTTAACTGTCTCAAGGCAGGTAAACTCCTCTGAAAAGGAAGAAAGGAAAGAATTTGCTTGAGTATTTTAATCCCAGATCACACAAGAAAACGTTAATTGTAAAATGCAATGCCTTTCATTTCAGTCCATTGAATCAGTCGGCATGCACCCAAAAATACACGACAGCGGCGCACACAGAAATACCATGCTACTTCACACTTAAAGCCAGACAGAGTGACAGCACCTTTAGTTGTGGAAGCTTGGATATCATGGGCGTCTAGGTTATGGGAGCCCTGGGACGTATTTAACAAACCAAGCCCGTGCTGCCATCCTCAACTGTGTTCCCACATATATAGCAGGCTATAACATCTGATGGCTTATAAGACACGCTGGAACACTGGAGAAAATTTCAGAATAGCTCAACAGAGACCATAGTGTTTTAATAGATTCTTACATTAGTTGTTTTCCTGTGGTAACGATTTTTGTCCTCATGAACAGCTCTGGGTTGAACAAGCATTTCAGAACCCAGAAACATCAACACACGCCTACAACTATATCCCTTAATCATAGAATCATAGAACTGTTAGGGTTGGAAGGGACCTTAAAGATCATCCAGTTCCAACCCCCCTGCCATGGGCAGGGACACCTCCCACTAGATCAGGTTGCTCAGAGCCATATATTAGTCAAGCAGAGTTTTATCATAGAGCGCTGCTGTACTTTCTCTGATTTTCAGATGGTAAATGTTTTGGTATAAGCATTATTTTGAGATGTATCCAATTACTATAAAATTTATGATAAATGGGATTTATCATCAAAAGGTGACTAATTTCCTGTTTATCCAAACAGGTATACAGCACAGCAAAAGAGTTTGTCTAGAAGGTACAGTTTTCTGTACCATTCAATCCCTTGTTTTCTTTCCAAGACTAAAAAGATGATAATAAATCATTTCATAGGTTTGGTGCTACGGAAAGAAACTGCTTATAAGTCACAGAAAGAAAACTTTTCAGATTTCATTACATAGGCACAGAAATATATAAGGACCAGCGAACACAAGTTACCTTCAGGAAAGGCACAAGGTAAGGTTGAGGTGAAGAATTAAGTTCTCTGTACAGCCTACTGGTAAAGTCTTCTGCTTCAATTTTTCCATCCTTCAAAACAGAAAATCCAAATGAACCGACTTATAGAAATTAATTTTTACAGATATTCAATACCAGAAAAAAAAATTAAGACTTAACTAAAAATAGTGATGGATGATAAAACCACTTATTTTCAATAAATTGTTATCAATAGCTTTATGGTAGCGACTAATTTGACTGCAAATTTCAACTAGTAAGACCTACAGTCCCATCTTTCCTTTTCTTCTCTTTCAGTCAATTTTAAGAAACATTTTCAGTTGTTCTCACTGTTACAGGAATGTCCTGTCTATAGATCAGAGAAGCAGGTGGAACCTACAGGAATACTCATGGGACCTGCACAACTGCTCCGAAGCGCCCAGCAGCCCCGTCTCTGGGGTTCTCTTTTCCCAAGGTACCACAGTTCCTCTATTTCAAATAGCTACAGTTGTGCCCACCCTATGCTCAAAAGGCAGATGTCTCTCACAAAACTAAATGTACATCCCTGATGGAAGACACACTTTGAATTTTGGTCTTGTGACAACCTCTGGTTAGCATGTGATAACATCTGGAATACACAGCTCTACCTTAACTTAAAGGTTGCGAACAACTAGGCTAAGCAATACTAGTACTCATTCTATAAATACTAAGTATGTCACGCTTTTACATTAGCCTCAGATAATATTACTTTTTTTGGTAAAAACTTAAAAGCCTAAAGGAAAATTTATTAATATGTTTAAATTCAGAAGAAGCAAAGTTTCAATTTGATTTATCTCAGATTATAAAATCTCCGTCCTCTCCAAAAAACAACCCCTCGGTTTTGAGCCTAAATTCACCCAGACATTGTTTCTTAGAACTTTTAATTAACTTTTCTTACCAGCAGGTTCTGTACTAATTCTTTCACGTTAGCCGCAGTCTCTGAAGACTGTTTTCCAGATGATGCCAGTTTTATTAATGTGGACAGAAAGTTTTTGCATTTCTTCACATTTTCCATAGTTTCCTGTTATGGGAGGAAGAGAAGTAGAAGGGAAAGAGTCAGAGAAGGGAAGATAAACTCTTTTAATACACGATCTGACCTTATACTCCGAGAAATAGAGTCCTTTTCTGGTTCACCACTTCAGAATATTTTTTACAGATTTGTGTCCCTCACTGCTTAAAGACATAATCAGACTGGATTGTTTTGCTTCATATACACATATGTATTGTACATTTTTGTTATCAAAATTTAATAAATTGTGATTCTTAATGACATTGGGAAATACCAAGTATTTTAAGAATGGCACGTTGTATATGGGAAAATACGTGTTTTGGTGGGACAACAAACTCCTCCTTCCCTGTGCATAAGGCACGGATTCGCCCTGATTTGCAGTCCTGGAAACATGCATTTTGAATGAGTTAGTGCCAACTTCTTACCCCTTCTCACACTGATTTTACTCTGCAGTGCTGAACAAGTCACTTTTCTATAAGGTACAACTAATATGTGGTGGTGGTTTTTTTTTTTAAAAAAAAAAAAAAAAAAGAGTGCTTTAAAACAGTTACAGAAATCAAAACGAATACTTTGACAGCCATCAAAATCCAAGTGACCTGCATTCACTTTGTAAACTATATGCTTCTACTAAAAGTTTACCTTTTCAAGACCAACAGTTCACAGAACTCCTGCACCTTTACTACTCTCCCCTCTGATCTGGGTTCAGGTCTATGTACATACACACACGCACACGTGTGCACGGGAATGAACCAGAGAAGGCTCTAACTGCACTCAGTGTCTTACTGTGGCAGCAGTGGAGGTTGCCGTTGTTCCTTGCACTGTTCTCTGAGGAGTTCCAGTTTGTACAGCCGTTGCTGTCCCCAACGTAGTCGTTTGTGCAGTACCACCCAGAACAATCTGAGGCTGCAGAGAATACAAGCATAGCATTATTTTACCTGGAACACACCAAAGCCTCTTCTCCTGACCCATCAAACAGAAACTGAGCCACCAGACAGCAGAACACCTTCCAAGCTACTATAAAAAGAAGTTACTCATCTGCTCTCTGTTGCAGTGGAAAGAAAGAGCCACCAGATGGCACAAAACACTACACATTCAGAACCGAAATCCTAAAAGTTGATCAAGAATTGCACGATTTTTGGTTACTGGATAAAATGGCAAAATAATACCATAAACATAACCTCCTACACCGTGGTTTCAAAACACAACTAAACCAAGTACTAATTTCTATGAATGCAACAGCTTTTTATGCCTATTCCATCAAATGCCACTTTCAAAGGGAGGGATTTCTAAAAAGGCAGGACAGACAAAAGCTCAGGTCTTACCAAGATCTTTTTGGTGGACAATGGGACAAAACATTTTTCTAGTCTTGTAGACAAGTTGGTAATTCCAAGTAGGAATACCATACCACCTTTAAAGAATCAACATTGTAAACAAGCACTTTTCACGTGCACAGTTCATTCATGGACTTCCAACACAGCCTAATTACTAATGACAACCCAATCAGAGAGACAGCAATTCTTACCAAGCTAAAGCTAGCTCTCAGAATTTTAAAAAATTATTTGTAAACTTGCTCTTTATACAGAGATGCACAAGAAAAGAGGCTCCAGTGCTGCCAAAGCTAACTTTCATTGCTATTTTGGGAGACATTTAATTTGTCTCATTTTTTGAAATCGGGATAAATGAAGTCCGTGGTATGCTCATTACAGCAAAAAATATGCAGATGGAATGATTTTTTTTGTCCTATAACAGCAGTGCAAATGAAGGAGACTCAGTTAGGTAAATTAACTCTTAGATCTGGAAAGATCACTGGCATAGGCAAAGGCTCTCTGAGGGGAAAAAGGTTAACTGGATGCATAGCAAAACCTGCATGTTTTAAATTAAAACTCTCTAATCCTGTCTACTCAAAGGATGAAGAAAGCACAATGAAACAGATTAGGCGACAGCAATCATATTGTATCACTGTTGCCTGGAAGCCATGTGGAGAATTTCACACTTTTGCACTGTGTTTTAAACTCACACCACCACCCATCAAAAAAAAAAAAAATCTACAAGAAAGCGTAGCATTAATACAGGCCAGGCTATTAGAAGACAGCCACAGACTAAGACACCACTATTTGTCCTTGAGTTATCAGAATCTCCCTAAGTACACAGACCAAAGCAGAGACTCGTGTAAGAGGGAGAGGCTTGTGGAAGAGGCTACCAGTACAGCCTTTTCTGTAATTGTAAATTTTGCGGCAGAATTCAGAGGACTACAGAGCCATCACAGGAATATCATCAGAGCTCCAAATCCAAAGGGAACTGGTGTCACTTTCTTGAGGCAGAAAGCATAAAGATATTTTATTTTAGTCAGTTCTGCGGTCATACAAACTAGTAACAGGATATATCTTTAAATATATATCCATATAGGTATAACACAAAGCAATAATAATATACCTATAAAAAATATACATATATGTCCAAAATATACAGTAAATTGCGATATGCAAATGTTTTAGAAAGGATAACCCAGAAGATACTTCTTCTACGCACTTAGTAATTATATTTCCTGTATTTCCGTCAGTCTCAAGCAGGTTTTCAGCTAATCTTAACAGCTGATGTATCTCATCTAAGCAATACTTTTCTAGAAACTCACTTGCACAACAGGAGGACGCTGTAGCGTTGTGGTGGGTTGCACTGTTGTTTGAGCCTGAGACACTTGCTTGATAATAGTAGTTGGTGTCACCTGTCGTGCAATAATTGGCGTTCCTGGAGCCTGGGAAGAGGAGAAAAACCCAAGCACATTAGTTCCTATATTTAAATATAATCTACCTTATCTAGTATTTTGTCTCTGGATAGTTGCCATTATTACAGATACAAAAGAATGCATCTGGACCTCTATAAATCCGTGAGAAGGATTTTTAGTCTTAACTTCACGCAACTGTGATGATCTCAGTATATATATACCCATATGCACTTCTTTCTTTTAGTTTTATAAAGAATAAGGATTCTTTGGGGAAAAGAGTTCTCCATGTTAACCATATATGGTCTTGAACAGTCCTCCTTATATCAAACAGTTTTAAACTTAATGCCACTCAGCGAGGTAAAAATATTTTTGATGAGTAACAGCCAAACTGTAGCAGAATTAGGAACAAAACGCAATGCCTATGCCATGTGGAAAAGCCTGTATAGCACCAGTTTGATCAATGGTTTCCTCAAAGCACTCAAATCAACGCCTTATTTTCTGCTGTATTCTTCACAGGAAAAAAAAAAATCTTACAGTTATTAACACTACGAACTAGTGCACTAACCTGCACTGTCGATATCTGCACTGGAGGAGCACTGGTAGGTGTAGCAGGACGAGGAGTCATAGTATTTTGAGGCTGAGACTGGGCATGTGCCTGTGCTTGCATCTGCGCCAAGGCTTGTTGAGGGATCATCAGCAACTGCCCATTCTCACTACGCACAAGTACCATGCCTGGTAAAAAAGAAATTGGTCAAGACACATATATCCTTTTCAAAGATGAAAGAACATATTTTTTCTGTTGTGTTTTTTTTAATCTAAGTCAGATACATACCAAATTAATGTGCTGTTGAAGGACTACACAGCTAACAAAAGTGGTTTAGAATAAAAGCAAAGTACCCAGCCGCATTATCACATTTTGTATAGAATAGCTTAATCACAGAAATACTCTTTCTCTATCAAAATGCTCAGTATGGTGTGCATCAGAACACACAATGAGTCGTATTCGCCCCAGCCAAAAAATTCCATGTGACTAGAGGTTAAAATCAGCAAACGTGTAAAAGTCCTACCTGCTCTTTATTAAGAAATTTGTTTTATGAAACACTGCAAGTAAAATAAAATCTTGCCATTAAGCAAGATTATTTTTCGTTCTTCTTTAAGAGGGAAAAAAAATATAATCAAACATAGGCTTCACCATCAACAGGAACACAATTGTCTAAGTTCTAAATTAATTTCCCATAACAACTTTAGTAATGAAAGCGGCTATAAAATCATAATCTTTCTCATGTGCATCTGCAACAGACTGCATTGTGCCATGTTACACCCCAAAAGAAAAATAAAATGGAGAGGGAAATAAGGCTGTCATTCCCCACTCAGTGACTCAGACCAATACACGTAACCCCACCGGGTAGCTATAGGAAACCAGGTTTTAACCGGCAGATTTTCAGAGGATAGTCTCTCTTTCTCAAAGGCACAAACAGGATCTGGCCAACACGAACTACTTTCCCAGGACTCACTCATTCCGCACGCCTCAGTCAGTCCACGAGAGCCCCAGGACCTCATCAGCTCTGCAAAAGCCACCTAAGGAAGCAAACTGGGCACTCAAAATGAGTTAGCCTTTCTGAGCGACAAACTACAGGAGGAAACCTCACCATGAAAATCAAGAGGCACTACTGAAATCAGAAAGTTTTTGTTAAGTGTTGTTCAGTGCAGAAAAAGCCTACACGTGCTGCCCAACACTATCTGGAGATCCGGACTATGCTACTCAGACCATGACTTCTTCAAAAGAATAAGCTTTTATTTGCTTTCCTATTCAGATGCGTTGAAACGTTTATAGACAACTTCTTAAGCAGTTTTCTTGGACTGTTTGAAAATTAGTGTTAAACTGCAAAAAGCCATATACTGATTTCTACAAAAATAAATGAAAAAGAAAACCTAATTTTTTTCTTTACGTTCTGTACGTTAACTCTTTTCATGAAGCAGAGCCACACAGAGACATTAAACTAGTTTACATCAAAAAGGTGACTTTCCGTTATGACTTATTTAGAAGTGTTAAGGTGGGACTGCAATGTGCTATGGACAAGAGTTATATCTAGAAACAAATATTCTCAAACTGGTTTTCTGTAGGAAAAGAAGAGGGGGAAAGCTTATTTATAATCTTGCAGACTGTAGAAATAACTACTCTTAGTTTAGCTGACAAGTCCAAAAAAAAAAAACCAACCATTTTCCAAACCATCCCAGAAAGTAAGGTCTTTTTGCCCGTAACTTATATAAGGAGAAGCATTTTCGTTAGAACAGCAAAGCCATACACCACCACCACCACCTCCAAGAAATTTATAAACCTCAATAGTGAATCCAGAGCTTGATCCTGTCACTTGCTCGTTAGAACCATCACTACCTTCTCACCATCAGCCTCACGCTACGGGGGCTACTGAAAAAACCAGACAAGTTAAATATTTTAAAAGACTAGAGTGTGACCTGCTACTACATCAAGCTAATTCCTGCACAAACAGAACGTGGCATCCTCTTCCAAAGTGCAAGCATAAAATCTTGGGAAGTGAACTCACGTTGCCCATTTTTGTCATCCTTCATAATAATGAGCTAAAGAAACTAAACACTGAATCAGTGGAAATCTTCAATGTTGTTATAATTGAAAACATGAGCACAGTGGAGGTCTGATTAGACGAGTATTTTCAAGTCAACATCAAACATTAGGGCTTGTTGATGACCATTTAGTTTCTAGCAATTGAAAAAGCCCAATGCAACTATATATGTCTGTGCTTTCAGAAGCCCTTAAACATCAGAGTTCTACTGACGTCCCATAACAAACTTTTTCTTAAAATTCACCATTTTGGGGGTTGATGTACCACCCAAATTCTTTAGAGACTTATATATTTTTTCCTTCCAGAAGCAACATAAGAGATACTAACTCTAGTTTTGGGTTTGGGGAAGGGGGGTGGTTTGTTTTTAATCTTCTCTCTCAGTGCAAAAGTGAGTTATTAGAAAGTGCCGACCCAAAGCACCTCACCCACATGTGAGAGCCTTCTTAGCACCAGGCCCGCAGCTCTACGCTACCGGTCCCACTCTCCAGCTCAATACACAAGTCAGGCTCAAGAATGGGTCTGCACTACACTTCTGTGCCCTGCAAGAGCACAGCCAGCCCTCGGGACACCAGGACTGGCAACTCTTTGCTCCCCAAAACATCAATGAGGAAAGAGAGAAAAGAAGGACGATAACCACAAAACGAAGGCTGACTACCCCTGAAGAGCAAGCGCATCGGCTGAACAATGAAATATTCTTCCCTGAGCTACATGAAAATTAGAACATGCCTACACATTAACACAGCACAACTGCTGAAACAGACAGTTGAAAAGCATATTAATGTGAGCTTTAGGAAACATATCAAGAAAGTTCAATTTTTAGCAGCAGACAGACAAAACAATCATTTGTAATTCAAACCCTGGCTCTAAGCACTATCCCGCTAGATTGCTAACTATGGGAAGTCTGAACCTTCCCCCAAGTATTGAATTCGTAATAAAAAAGTAATTCATACAAAGCTACATTCATAGCTGTCCCTGTTTAAATAGTTCTTTTATACTGCACTCATATTTGATACACAGTTATTTTCAATTTATACAGTTTCTAACACATCTTTAAGTTGGGGTCTACGACTGATGAACTTTGTTATTGAAATTTCTGTGCAGAAATTCAGGAGTAATACAGCGTGTGGGCAAGTAATTTTTGACTGAGCACTTAACATCTCTCCAGCCTTGTTGAGAATTCTGTAAGAAGGCAGCCGGAGCTGCTCTCAGCTTCTCTCCCTCCAGCCCAACTAGAGACTCTTTTCCAACCCAATTAGCTAAAAAAGAAACTCACTAACCCAAAACTATACCCAAGCTGGCATTAAGTGGATTTTCAGTGAAGTTCAGAAAGCTCATTGGAGCTAACTTGATTAAGAATTAAAAAGAAAGTCCCATTTATTTCACGCTTCTAAACAAAGTCACTGTAGGACTCCAACAGCCCCCTCTCTCCATACATACATTAACCACCTCTCAACTGATTCATTTGTTGCAATTGAAAAAAAGAAGGGGCTGACAGCCACAGGTGTAGAAAAAAAAAACCCAAAACATTTCTTTCTCATGTTCCAAAACTTGTATTTTAAATATTTAAGTACATATTTAATGATACTTTATGATAAGTATCATAATCTCAAACTCCAATGCATAAGGGTACAAATGCTGCACGAACCAGATCAGAAACGACTACCAAGTACTAGAAGACAGCTGGAATTGTACCAAGGTATCTCACTTATCCAATTAAATTCAGCAACATATTTAAAGTAAGGATGAAAAATATCTTTCTGTTTCAAGTTTACCATCCAGGTTTTTGTTCCACAAATGTATGAAGTGCTATTTGAGACCAAACACCTAATAACGATCATTGGAAATATTCAGTTAGAAAAAGGTGACAACAAAACTTGGCCATTTTAAATTTCTCTCTGCCTTCTTTTTCCTAGAAAGTCTGGTCACGTGTACTCTAAAACCATATTCACTATTAAAAATGCAAACATTCAAGCATTCTTTCCAAGTCTCTCATTAAAAAACTAATTAAAATTAATTACAATTTTTGTTAGAAGTTGGAGGCTTAACAGAATCTTGAAAGAGGGTCATATTTTAGTTTGAATAAACAACTCATCACAGCTCCAAATGAAGGATTAACAAAATTGAGTTGGATTGCTCCTTATGCCGAAAGGACTTGCTCTCCTGATGAGTACAACGGTCATCTCGTGTGTTCTCCTTGTGGAGACCTTCCTGGATCTCTCCTGTTTTCCAGAGGGTTTGGATGGAAAAGTTCATTATTATACAATGTAACCGCATGATTCTACAGTGTCGTCTTTGCCTCTTGCTATTTGTATTTCCATTTGCTAATGGCACTTCCATTTACAAAGTCTTACGCTTTGGGGGTTTTTTGTTAGTTGGATTTCCTTTTTTTTTTTAAATTAATAGAACCTGCAAAATCTGCACTGGAATAAAAAGTGAAGACCTCTGGCCATACGTCATGTCAGAAAAAACACAAGCCAGCCCTTTTTCTAATGCCTTCCTCTTCTTTCTTTCTTTAAAACATGTCTTGGCTTAGCAAAGACTAAAGAAAAAAAGTTACCAGAATAATAAAGGAAGAAGAGTAAAAAAATATTTTGTAGCCTTTGCAGACCACTCTGATTACCCGTGTAACTCCAGCGCTCTTGCTACAGAACCTCTACATCCACAAAAAGCCCAAGCCAAAAGAGTTTCCTGGTTTGTTATCTGTTTTTGCTGGTAAATCTACATTAATAATATTTACAGGAGCTGGACTTCCCAATGACAGAGGTAAAATTTTCTGCAGATACAGCAGGCATCTTCAGAGGAAATACAGAGTCCGGCAAACTGTCGCCTCCTAACAGCCATAGCTAGCAGGCAGCCACTCAAACAGCAACGCAGCGTGGCGCCGCCCTCTCTCAGAAGAAATGCTCTGTTTCTCAGGGACTCCGTTCATACAGCAGGTGACACACTGAGAGACTTCATCTACAGTTAGCAAGCACCTAACACGAGGACCATAAAAAGGTCTGCCCACGTTCGTCACCGGGCATACCAGGATGCAAGAAAGAAACTCTCGTGTATCTGAAATAGAAAACCTAGAAGGTATCCCGTCAGATCACAAGCGACATCTCTCTTTCTGATGCAAATACTGAATGGAAGAATATTTAGGTTCAAACTGACAGATTTTGCTCATTACCTACAATGTAGCCCATGGTCTAATCCAGATCAATTCAGAACCATTACTAAGGAACCTAGACCTTTAGCAAGTTCTTTTTTTTAGCAGCCGAGATGTGACAGAAGAATTAATGGATGTATGATCTTGAAATTGCATGGAGAATACCCCTTTCCAGTCTCCTGAGGAAATTATCTTCTTAAAGTAAAAAAGTAACTGAACTTTATTTCCAGAGAAAAAGTTCGGGTCAGGGAGAATTGTTAGGCAGCAAAAACTGACGTTCAATACATACACATGCTGATGTTCAGAAAGAATGTCCAAGCCTGAAAGAATAACTAGAGGATTGATGCTTCTGGTGTAGGAAATCAAGTCCCTACGAACACCTCTAGAAAAAAGGGTTATTGATCATAAAGTCCACTGACATCCAACATATCTTCAAACCCTAACTAGGTTTGCCAGCAAAGTTCACTAAGAGGTTATCTTAACATCAAGGCAGTTTGTGCCTTAAGCTCTCAAGCACATACTCATTTGTGTCAAGATGCTGCAAACATTTGACATGGCAAAAAAATCAGATGGTAATCATAAGCAAGCCGTGCCATATTAGCAGAGAAAGCTTTATTGTAGTGTCCCTTCTGTATTGTCAGAAGAGATTCTGTTGCAACAAAAAGGAAAGCAAGTGTCTGTAATGTTATGCAAGTTGGTATCGTGCACGCCACAAAAACCATATACAGCAAAAGGGGATGAGGCAATGCCCTGTAGATGACTGGATCAGGCTATACAGGGTCCCTGGAATGACAAAACATTTGTAAAAGAATAAAGTTTCTAAGATTTTCCCAATACAAAAAAGATAATATACCGGGGAGACAGCTGGAAAAAATGATAGCTGCCTACACACACTACAGAACTTTCAGCAGAAGTGATAAATACGATAGCGTCCCTTATTACAGAAAAGGAAATGATAACCTGGTACCAACATCAGTGCTGTCCAACAATCCGCCTTTCTTCCTCTTGTGACAACTGACTTGTCTGGAAAAGTTCTCACTCTATAGGAATGAAAGGCCAGGAAAAGAGGGAAGAACATGCCAAAGTCTACTAGTCCACTGCAGCTGCATGAAAATCTGAGTAATCAAGGGAATCTTCCCTAATACAAGACAACTTTTGGCAGATTTAGAATTATTTACATACGTCAAAGAAGAGCACCTGTAATAAACCAGCAAACATGTAGCAGCTCACAAGGGACAATCTATACACCAACTCATGAGAAATAGTGATTACAAATCAAGATGAACAGCACAGAACTTTAAACAGCAACACAGCTGTGGATTAGATGTTAGTGAAAACACCTTGTTTTGTACCTGATGAGAGATGTGCACCACCACATTAGATACGTGACCTTAGTTTAGGTGCTTCGAACCTCAGGTGATCTCTGCTGCACAACAAATCCAGAAAACACTTCTACTTGAACTTCCTTGCCAAAGTGTTTGACACCATCAGCGACGCAGGCTCTTGAGTTTCATGAAGAAATGTTGGTTGGTTTGTGACATCTATAAAGGTGTCTTAGCTCCACAGGATAACCATAGTGCTTACGGAGAAGTCTACATAGTGCAGGTGTCGGCTCCTGTAAACCAGCCAGCTGAAAATGAACCCACCATTACCTGTGCCTTCACCTGCTCCAGAAGCGCTTGCACCGCACTGGCACGGATGAGCTCAGCCTCTACAAACATGAGTTAGTAGCAGATACATTCCCTGCTGAGCTGCAGGTCTACAGGCCATAAAACTGCCAGGCAGGGACAGAGCTGGTCAGCACACTGAAGCAGGCCGAGATCCTGTACCAGACCCCTCACCTCTCACAGCAGCGTAACGGGCACCCTAAAGCAATGAATGCCAAGGTTTTGCACGCACTTGGATTGAGACCACAGAGCACCCGCTATGCCGAACACGTCTTAAAGGTGCCTGTTAAATGTTCAGCTCCTGTGTTGCTTCAGGTGAGCTACAACTTGGCATGAGAAACCATGGCTGTCAGGTGTTGCTTCAGAGCATCTTTAATACAAAGCACTTGGAGCCTCCCAACAGGCACCAAACTTCACACCACAGTGAAGACTGACATGGCACAGAGCTTTGGACAAGCACTTACTATAGAGCTACGAAAGCACACCACTCCTTTCACTTTTCAACTCAACATCACGCTGGAATAAAATAAGATTTTACCCAAATACAACGCCTAAAAGTTTTGGTACAGCATTAGTTTACTACAGCATTAGTTTACTACAGCATTCCACTTCATTTGCCTATGACCACTCTCCCCACGTGCCCAACCTGCACACACAGATCACAGACCACAACTAACGGTTATGGTCTGGGAAATACTAATTCTTGAACAGCTGATTTACAATTATTGCCAACATAGATGAAAGATACATTCTCAAAAATCACCAAGAACCCTGACTGCAGTGCACAGAAAATGTGTTTTGTACAGACCAAGTACACAAGTTCATATTATGAAAAATTGCTTTTGTTTTTTCTTACTGAAGAGTCAAAAGGCCAAAGAGATTCAACTTCGTAGTGGAAGATTTGCTTACTCTTACTATGCAAGAATTCAGTTTCAAACTACAGAACTCAACTGTACTGTTGTCCTGGTACAAAACGTGAAGAAGTGAATAATTTGTAGAATATTGATTCACGAGTCTCTTAAGAATATAGTCAAAGGAATAATGTCATCCTGGAGTACCAAAAAACCACTGTATTTAACGGTGATCCCGTATGGAAAAAAATCTCGGTTGAAAAGGTGTGTAAGAAGTGTTCTGGGAAATACGTCATTTTATATAGCAACAATTGACAAATGCTGCAAAACAATGCGACTTGAAACTATTCTGACTTTTCTGGAAAGCAATGTTCCTTGAAAGTGTGTTAACATTCCTTTCTAGTCAGGCACACAAGGCCAAAACACCAGAGTGCTCTGTCAAACTGCAACCCAGTCATCACACAAATCTGTCTTTAGGTTGATGCAGAAAGAACTAAGAGAAGCACTATCAAGAGCTAAACCAATTACTTTAATTATTGATCTCAAAGTGATTCAGATTTAGCTCTGCCATGATTTTCAATATACTTACATCAAACAATAATGTTATACCAAAATCGGATTTGTTTTTGAGAAAGGAAGACACAAAATAAAGTGCCACTAATTCTTTTGATCTGTTATGCTAAATAGGAGATTTTAAAACTCAACTAGTCTTTGTTTCTGGCAAACAGTTTGTCTGTACTGAGGCACATCAACATTAGTGCTGTTCAAGCACCTGATGAAATGGGAATGGGCAAGCTACTTTGCACTTACCACAGTCCGCACACAAATACCTGATGAAGAGTAATGCATTAAATCCATGCGATCTTCCTTCAAAAAGCAACACCCTAAAACAACCAAGTACATGAAATCCCATAAAACACGCTTTCTTTAATATGTCCCCACTGTGAATGCCCTACTCTAGGTATATACCCTTTCTAATTTTAGCAGTGACAAAACCCTTTGCTGATGCCACCTTTTCAGCCAGAGCTGTGGAGACCCGATGTTAGACAATGCCACCGCCTGACAGCTACCCAGGGCAGCCTCGGTGGAAACGTTCCCTTCAAACCCGCCTCTGCAGAAACAGCCTGCGATTTTACGGCTCTCTCACTGCCGATACAGAAGTTACTCTGCTTTGATAATATGCCAAACACTATGCCTCAAATACAAACTATCACCGTGGACATGACATTACAGGTCATTTGGCCGATAGCAACATTTATTAAGTAGCATTGCTTTTCCAGTTAGTCTGAACACAGAAATAAAAGTATTTTCACACCTGTAAGCTTGAACGCAGAAAGCTTTTAAACAAAATCAAGTCTAGTTTTGATTTTTACTAACCATCAAGTGCACAGTCCTGAGTAATGACTAAGCTTAATGACTGGGTATGACTAACACTTATAAATAATTAGTGCCTTCTCTCCCCCTCCCCCATGGAGGACAGGGAAGAAAAGAAACCCAAATGATACATTGGAAAAAAGGAAGAATGAAAGGAAATAAGCAGTTGAAGTTCATGGCTCGAACACTTGCCTCTTCTTCCAGTCCACCCTTAATACTACTGCAAACATGACTGCACATATGTTTATTAAGAACTAACAGCTCCTCCTGCTTTTCTATGAAGTTCTGCAGAGTTTAGCCACTCTCAGCCTTCCTCCTCCAGAAGTCTTCTTCCGACCTCCTCTGCTGAGCCCTCAGCAGACACTCTGCTGGTCACCTCCGTCACCTCTTTGGCCACAGGTGCTGCAGTTCCCCAGTGCTGCTGCTTGGAGCTGGTACTTCTGACTCATGTGAGTCCAACTGGTCCCACTCGCTGCACCACCACTCACGCTGAATGCACCTGATGTTATTACATCCTGCGAGAGGCACTAAACTAGCCCTCCCTTAGAGAAATATTTGATTAATAAACTGAAGGAAAGCGTGAAGACAGCTTACTACAGCCATTGCTGCCCCCTCAAACCATTTAAGAAAGACTAGAGCATGGCGCACACCTCATTGCTTCGCTGCTGTTTATACTCTGATACGTAGAGCACACATTTTTCAACGGAATCTACACTGGTTGTCTGCACAGAGTCTACCCAGCATGTGCTTTATTCTGTACAAAAGCACTGTGATGGCTTTTAACAGTTCAACTACTCTCAGAAACATATATTAATCAAGTTATAATGATAAGTTAGACCATTTTTACTAGAGACTTACTTGATTCAATACAAACCTTAGAACAGTCATGCTAGCCATGCAGAATAATACTACATACTGATGAAGTTTTATGTTACTAGTTGCCTAGGTACTGGTTACACTGTGTTACTGAAAAAAATAGTTCAGTAATGGGTTTTATGGGGGAAAAAAAAAAAAGCATCAAAATTAAAAGATGCATGGTGTTCACAATTTACAGTTCTAATTTATAAACAGAGTTCTACACTCACAAGAAGTTATTCCATTTTTATCAATATACTTTTCCAAATCTCACAAAAAGAGCTTGGCAACTGAGTTGCACCCTGCACTAAATCCTGTACAAATACACGGCAAAAGGACTGTCCCTGGGTAAAAGGATTTATAACCTATTTATGCACTTTGCTGAGAATCAGCCTTTTACGTTCAAAGTGTAACTTTCTGATCACTGGTAACACAAGTACAGAAACTCATCTTTTTAAAATGTTATTTCTAGCCTGACAACAGTTACAGAGCCAAAGATTATCTATGTTTGTACAATGCCTTAAGACAGCCCTGTGAGGGGCTGAACTCTGCCTATACAGATCTCGCTGCACAAACAGGACGCAGCTGTATCAATTCCTTATTACTATCACATCTGTCTTGATTATTGATAACCCATATATTATAGAGTGATGATAATCAAGGTTTTGTTTTCACCAAAAAAATATTCTATATTTAAAAAACCCTTAGTTAAAGGCATAAATGAGGCTTCAAGGACAATTATTGCAATTTACAACACGCATTACCCTAAAGACAACTGAAGAAAATTACTCCAAGACAGGAGGCTTTGTGGTAAAAACTTGGCACTCAGTTCCTCGAGACACCTGTACCTGCAGAAGACAAACAGCATTTCTGGAAGGAAATTACCACAGAATAGAGCTGGGGTAAGAGTTTCCACATTAAACTGAGGCAAAAGTGTCCTAAAAGGTTGTTTAAAAAAAAATAAAATAAAAAAAATAAAAATCATTTGCTCTATTCATGTGTCCATGGTCTGGATGAAAAAAAGCCTCACCTGATTTGAAATATGAGTGCCCACACGGTCCTTACACCTGTTTCATTAGAGCCTGGTCTGTGTACAGTTTTCCTGCTTCTCTCAACATTTGAGCTGGAAATGGGACCATTCTGCCACAATAGTTTAGTAGCACAAATCCAGAGTGGACACAACTATATCGCTGTAAAAGATACTTACTGTATAAGTTATTTTCCTTCTCTCATGAGGAAGCAGTATGCAAGAGGGCCGATACCACAAAAACTGTATCCAGACAAGAAGGGTTTTACAACTTTCAAGAAACCTGTATCAGTATAAATAGACCACAACTTCTTGCATTTAGGCAAGACCATAATTAGTTTAAAAACACATTCAAGTTAATGCACTAGCAACTTAAAACAACACCAAAAACAAAGCCTGCATACCCCCACGGTGTGCAGTCTGTCCCAGGACAGAGCCGTAGGGAGGCTTTGGCCCCAGAAGTGCACCGGGGAAACTTCAGCAACGTCCCCATATCACACAACTATTGTACACGGGAACATCCCTGTGGCTGGGGCACAGAAAAAGTCCTTTAACTTGTGAGCACCACATATTCTCTCTAGAGTTTGGCCTTCCTTCACATACAGCTTTACAGTTCATAATACAACCAAAATAGGTGTCTACTAAGCTCCGCTAAGAATTCCTTCCCATCATTGTCTTCAGTTGTGAGAAACACAATTTTCAAAATTATTTTTTTCATGCCACTACCTCTCCAAGTCTTCTTTCACAAGAGATAATACGCCTAACATAAAAAGTTTAAACTTGCTAACACTGTCTTCCACCCGGCAAAAGTTTTCTTTTTAACATCAAGCAGTGACATCAAGTGCAAGGAGCAGATTCAGACAGATGAGTGGAGTTATAAACATTCATAAAGTTTCAACACAGAGAACAATCCTGACAAGAGTAGTTATTTTCAGGTAAAAAATGCTGATTTCAAGTATTTCTGGCAAAAAATACATATAGTAACACAAAAAGGTTTAACATGCTGTGCTCTTAAGTGACTTGTATGCCTAGCAGACTCAGCATTTGATCAGGCCCTTTGTATGCAGCTAGAAGGCCAGCTTTCCACGAGCCAATCTCTTCTCTTTGCTAAAATCCACTCAGGCTAATATCAGTATTTTCAACTGAGTTCCTGAACTACTACATACATTTTTTTAGGATTCTATTTACATATCATTTTCCAAAACAGAGAAGACAAACAATAATGAGTTTTCACACACCAAAACATTTCATTTTCCGTCTTATCGGTGCTCAAAACTGTTGCATTTTCATTCAGATTGCTAACTTTGCTGCAGCATCCCGTGTTAGTAAGTGATTCAAGTCCTGGGCAGCATCCAAATTTGTGGTCCTCAAACCAAGATGCTGCATTTTAGAAGTAACCCACATAGATTTCCAGAGACGGAAAACTCATTTAGCTCACTGAACATAGAAACATCATGTAACTTCAGGAGTAGCAGAATGCAAAATGGCTCAAAAGAGATAAATCAATCACTCACTTCTGGTCACTGACCAACAACCTTGATCATATGCCTAGTGATACCCCAAAAAAACCCAGAAGACCACAATTTGAAGGATAGATAGGCAAATGAAACAAATCCATACATGTTCTTCCAAAGGCTGTTGGGAACAACAGTATTTTCCATAACAGAACTCAACAATATGTAGTCAAAGTTAATAGCTTTCATAGCTTAACGGAACAACGACTATATACCCATTAGATCCCATCACTTAAAGAGACACAGACACTCTTATCAGATGTACAAAACAAGGCATTGGTTTGCCTCATGACACTCATTTTAACAAAAATCCTATCGCATAGATCTCTGAGTCTTAAGTTCTTTGGGGTACAAAGCTAAGCATGCAGGATTCCTCAATTATGAAAGTTGCAATAAGAACAAACACAACTTTCAGTCTGGCGACATATGGCAGATCTGATGTAGCAGATTTCAAATAAAGCAGAATGTTCCTTTTGCTGATGCATGATTTGAACATAAAATCCACCCCTCGCCCAGAAGAGTACTGCAGAAGAGATCCACAGTTATCTTTCAGAAAGAGAGATACCACTTTATGTGCCAAGTATAGGACTCCCAAGCTCTATCTTGGCAAAATATCAATTCCCTCATGGCCTTGGGCAGGTCAGAACTTCTCTAACTTGCTCTTTCCCCCAGCTCTGAAGCAGAGTTCATACTACTTTATTTACCAACCACACAGGCATGTTGCAAGGATTAAATTTTGTAAAATGCTTTGAAAGTAAAACACGCTATAAGCAGCCTCCTATTATCATTGTGCATTACAGACATTATTTTTAACAAAAAACAGCCATGCCAACACAGTTAACAGGCATAATATTGGCAGCACATACAACATACAGGGAAACTATAATCAGGATATGTTTGAACTCGCTTGCTAGTCAGTGAGAAATAGAAACAACTACATTCCACTACTTCATAGTATTTTTTCTGTTCTTTTCCATATTTCTCGTTTTATGGAAACCTGTAGATTTCCTCATCTATTTATACTCCTAGTTACTTTAGGCACTTCTGGGGTACATGTTTCAAGTACAAAGTAACCAAAGTATGCCACATTCAGTATGAACAAGTAACACAAATTGTTTTACAATGAAAAGATTGCCTGATTCTTCCCAGCCTGCTGCCTTTTCTCCTTTTTCTATCCGCTCTCTTTTGCCCGGCAGCCTACCACCCCAGCTCCTTACTGAAGGAAAATGAACTACTCCTGCTACAGTTATTTTTCAGTGGCTCCAGCTCCAAAAAAATCACGACTGCTTAAGTCAAAAGGATCTGAACCCATGCTTTAAATTAAGTATGCAATAGGTAATTTTCCCATCCTAAAACCACTATAATCAAGGCCTAAGTTAGAATATTTCTTGGATAGCTAACACAAACTAAAAATCATCAGTTTCTACAAAACCTAAGCTTCCATTTAACACCAAGTGAAGTTTCCAGGCTCTTAAGGCCATGAAGAAAACCTTGCACGTGCAAATAGATGTAGTCCACCCTCCAGGGTCAGCAGATGCATAGCACCAATGTTCTCCCAGGTACCCTTTACTTCTAAAAAGCACCAACAGTAAGTTTAAACCAACTGTAGAGGTCACTTGCATTAGTACTGTTCAGAACTCTGGAACATTCACTTTTTAATGAAGCCCCATCAGTTTCACAGTTGGGAAATGGCCCATCTCATAGTCACTAGAGAAATGGCACGAGACGCCGCCAGAAAGCAAGCGATGAAGAAGTCTAGACTCATCCGCTATCATCAGCTACTGGCAGATCCAACTAAATTTTGTGAAAGTAATAAAGAAGTTTTATTATTAGATACAAAGCAAAACAAATATGTGATAGCAGTTTTACTACAGCTGCACAACTGCATTACTGACTGCTAAGGAGAATACTGACCCTGATCGCAGAAGTAAAAAAAATTACATAAAGACAATCTCTCCTCTCTGCTATCTTCAAACAGGACTGAGTGTCACAGAATCTTGTATATTCAGGAAAAAAAAAAAAGCTAGTCTTTAGGATCAACCTAGCAAATTTTCATAAGTACTAACATTCACTCAGAAGGTAAAAGGAAAGCAAGGAGGGGGACAGGGGGAAGTGAAGGTTTCTAGATTTCAGTTTCACCTAAGCTGGTAGAGAAAACTGTCCAGACCTACCAGCTCTATATTGTTCTTACTCGATACCTACAGAACCCTCTCCAATCTGCTCCTTTGTTTAAGCAGCCACCTTAAAAGCTTATTATGAGATGCTTGTACATAAAAAGAAAGCAGAAGAGAGTAACAACATCAAGCATCTGCAAGAACAGAATCCAAATCTTTGATCCCTCAAGTTGACAATACTGGTAAAGCAAGCATAAACTCACAGACGATGGTTTTGACATTGTATTATTGCTTTGCTGGAGAATATAGTATTTTGAAGAGTGATTTTAAAGTGCACAAGTTCTGTCGTTTTACAAGATGATTGTACATGTGTCAGCAATGACCTCTAAGGACTTTACAAACTCTTACATTGCAAAAGATTAATCTTGGAGCATAATCTCAATTACAGTTTTCTGCAGACATTTCTGAGCATCTGTAACAGCAGAACGCTGACTTAATGCTTTAACAAACTCATCAATTTTCCTACCTCTTACCATGTTACTGTACACACCACATTTCGTATTACTGCTTGAAGTACTCCGAAACAAATAACTTCATACAATTTATTTTCAGTCACAGTTCCAAAAGATGCTGCACCTTCCAAGTAGCACTGCATAACTTGTGTTCCTGCCCCCTAGAAAATTATCTGATCTTTTCACATCTTTGCTAAGAAGCTATAAATAAGGTTATTTTTGGACCCTCATTACCCAAATCTGTCCAATTGGACTACAAAGTTCCAAACACAGGCTCCTGAAGAAAAGACTAAGTGCAATAGTCCTCGTCCTCAAAGACGTCAGTAGTGGAAAACCATTATTAATGCACAGATGCTCCAAACAGCCCGGTTTCTTTGAGAAGCAAGATACCAGAATCCAGTAAGGTCACAATAACTACGGCCCATTAGCTTTTCGAACACCTCCAATTTCGTCAGTCGATGTTTGTTGCACAATTGCCTTGATGCAATGTAAAGCATTATTCTAAAAGTAATACATTTTAAAGAGTGTTGACTGAGCTATTTTCTACATGCCCTATATAAGAAAACATTTGAAACCTTTCAAGGTTTCTAATTTTCAAGCCTCAGGTTAGTAACAGTTACTGACATTTTACATTCTACTTTCCACACACGTGAAACTGTAACTGTATTTTGGAGAGCTAGAAACAGTAATTCAGGGTAAGAAAATAACTATAAGACACATGCTGCTTATTGGTCAAACCTTCCATTACAATGCTCTTTACAAGTGTTTGTAAATCTTGGTGTAAAAAGCAATATGTGCAGTGTATGATCTCAAGCTATTTCATGCACCAAGTCCTACAAACTCTTATTAACATACACTACTAACTTTTAAAAACATAAACTTGTGCATGCAAATTCGATGATGTGCACCTACTGTATGCATGCAAGCACTGCAGGTGCAGCTCCATACTATCAAACTGCCTTTAAAAGTCTGGCCTATGATGCTGTAATTTGAAATACAATTTCAAAAGCAGAGTCATCTATTCTGCTTTCACTATGAATGTATATGTCCTCTGCTAAAGATTAAAGCAGTTGCGTGTGGCTAGACTTTCAGAGGTGCTTAGCCCTTGCACCTGTGAGATGTTTGTAAGAGCTCAACATCCATCAGTTCTTAAGTGTTCCGTAAGAAACACTTTATGCAAAACATTTTCAAAGTTGGCTACTTTCACAAGGTATAAAAATGCAAACCAAAGCAATTTTAAAAAAATCTGATCCACTAAAAAAAAAAAAAATCCTTTCCAATATTAAGTCTGTCTCATCAAGCAAGAGCCCAATTTCCAATTTCTATGTATTCAGTCATGTAGACTTGCTTGTTTTAAGAGTCAGGCTATTCTTTTGAAGTTATAAATATTTTTAAAGTGTAGGACAGACAAGAAAAGTGCTTAATAAAAAACCTCAAGTGTTTAGAACCTATATTGTTTTGCTTTGATCTATCGAGACCTCCAAAGGAGCAATTTATGGTCCAATTACGCTTAAGGACCGGCAACGCCGCTTTTAAGAGCAACACATTTCAGTATGCTATGGCAGTTTGAAAACATCAGCTACCTGGAAAAAAGGTCCCACTGGACTCAACAGTAGTATTTTTGCCATAATCGGGTTTATAATGCAGTATTAGTGAAAATGTAGGTATACATGGCAATAGACTGTAAACCTGAAAAATCCTTTGATACGCTGTGGCAATAAATAAATAAATAAGGCTTTTCCAGCCTATCAATTTACAAGCTTCAAATTAGGCACTGGGGTTTCAAGGTCTGCGTTTTACTGCTATTTTTTAAATTAGCAACGTGTGTCATTCAAATTACTCATATAGGAAATAATCTTCTGCACACAAAAATGAGGAATATTTATGCCAGTTAGAACTTGGACACACAGAACGTCTGACAGGCTTCACCAAACTACATGGCATCACATACCATAAATAGTACATTACACAAAAAGGTGGTGTGTAGTAACAGAGTATGGTTTCTGATCTACCTTATGTGACAGGTGCACTGCTTTAAGGTTGGTCAGGAGTTTCAATAGATGTACTTTCACAAACACCAATTGAAACAGATGATATACAACTACTACTGATTTCATTCGGTACTAGTAGTAAAATTTAATTAGCTGCTCTTTGTATACTGCCCTGAAAACAGTGAATAGTAAGAATACAGCTATTACTATATATTATTAAAAAGACAGGAAGCTATGTGTAGGTTCATACAAGTATTTTCAGTTAAAAATGAAACTGCACACAAGTACAAGCCTGGTTCAAAATAACAGCAAATATATAACCTTAAATCTCCAAATCTAGGATATTTAAGGAGGGACAGAACAGTTCTCAGGAAAGAAATACTTCTCATCCTGCTTTTGACTCACCCACTGAGTTCAGAACTAGATTCCTTGTCCAGAGATGCTCAGCACTAAGCATGAGACTAGCTACTACAAAAGCTGCAACCCTAGACACAACAGGGTGAGGTAAGGACATAGGAAGACTGCCTTTTGTATCAGAACTCCAGTGACTAAAAAGATCATCAAAACCTCACAGATTTGAAGCTTATAAGTCAGACTTTGAAGGCATTTAAAGCAAAAGAAGGTAGTTTTGTTGTGTTGTATCTGCTGCTTCTCTATTCATGAGAGCTCTGTGGTACTGGGGGCATGCAGGGACAGAGAGGGAACTGAACGGCACGTGAAGGTTATACGAACTACTGACAAAAGCGCCTTAAAAGTCAACACACCTAACGTGGAAGTGAAATAGCAACATTTCATTTGATAATATTCCATTGTCACGCTTTGGCAGTTTGCAGCTTCATCTACACTCACATTGTAACAAAGATACTAGGCAGAATTATTTTCAAATTATTACTGCTGAAAAGACTTTTTGGTCACACGAAATCACATGCTAAGTAGTGGAATGCTACTATTCTACTCCTCAAAACCAGACAATTCTCATTGTTACATGCAATACTTCTTCCACAATTCACAATTAAACAGCAAGAAATCTTATTTGGATACCTTCCTTCCTGCAAGAAATACACTTCCAAAACAAAACCCTTCAGTCCTCTTACTCACCTGGTGGTAACTGAAAATTCTGAATGTTAGTTGGATTCTGAGGTGGCTGAGGCAAACGAGGTGCTAAAACTGTAGGAGTCAAAGTTGCTCTGATTCCACTCGTAGTTGCTGTTGGAGTCCTCGGCAGACTTTGTGCCACCGTATTGGCAGTGCCTTTAGCCATTCCTGTGGGGGTGCCAGGAGCTGCAGGAGGTATCCCACCAGGATTGGGAGCAACATTGGAGAGCCCAGCTTGCATAGTTTGCCCAATAATCATGTTACCCCCTGTAGTACTGGGCTGGCCAGCAGTAGCCAGCGTCTGCTGTTGGGATACTGCCTGGACTATAGTTTTAGGAGACTCAGATTTGATGACCTGTGTGGCGGGAGCTGCTGGCACAGTGGAACCAGACTGGCTGTTCACAAGCGATGTCTGGAGGGAAACTCCAGATCCCACAGTGGCTGTAGCAACAGCAGGAAAACTCCCCACACTGATGGTTGAATTGATCACAGTATTGCTCCCATTTTGAGTGGCTGCACCAGCTGCAGCTACTGTGGGTCCTGCTGTGTGAATCGGTGGCCTCACAAGCGTTACCGTAGGCGCCCCAGTTCCAATGCTCGGTGGTGGCTGCGAGGAGATAACTGTGGGCGAGGAGGAAGATGCAGAGGACACAGCAGTATTAAGGAAAGAAGTCTGGATGACAGTGTTGGAAGCTGATGGCAAAACAGCATTAACAGTATTTCCTTTCCCCACGGATCCAGGTCCATTGTTAACAAGAGGGGCAACAGCAGGTGCAGAAGCAGGGTTAGCAGTCACAGGAGTCCCAGCGAAAGCAGCACCTCCTGTGTGGTGAGAGTTCATCACCACGTTACTCCCATTCAAAGTTTGCACTGTTGTGGTCCCAATCTTGCCATTCCTGGTGGACAAGGCAGTTGCCATGGTGCTGATAACCACCGATTTGCCCTGACTGAGGGTCCCTGGAGCAGCAGTGACTTCAGATCCTCCTGCTGCTGCAGTGGTGGTGCTGGTGCTCGTTGTGGTGGCTCCATCCAGAGCTGAAGTCTGGGACCTGGTGTTATGATTAATAACGCCCCCTTGCACTCCTCCTGCTCCTGCAAAACAACAACAAGGTTAAACAGAGAGAATGAGCAAGAAGAGAAGTCCAGCAAAGACAGAACGTTCTCCCTCATTACCAAGTCTTCTCCATCTCCCAGGCTACCTGCCTGGAGCCAAGAAAACCGTACAGAGCACAAACTGAAGGTGGCTTTGAAGACATTACCTTGAAGCCTCCAACTTCCTGCCCAAGACTGGCAGACCCAATATTAATTGTAACACCCCTGCTTTCAACACTACAATAATACAAAATAGGGAAAACAGCTTTGATATGAACCAAGGGAAGGGAGGAAGAAGATCACCTTAGACCTCTTCCCCACTCTAGAGCCTGCCATCACATTTAGCAACAGGACTGCAACTGCAAGGAGGGAAAAACGGCAATGGAAGACACATTAATAAGACATATTCCCTATACCCAGCACACGTTACCCTCTAATCCCTTCATCTTCTACAGAGTAAGTCAGTTAGATCAGGAGGCTCAACAACAGCAAAATATGAAAAAGTGAAAGGAAAGAAAAACGTCATGCTGTCAAGATAAGAAGTACTGCAAGGCCTGGAGTAGGTTACCAGAAGACTCTTCCACTTTATTACAGAATTTGTTCTTCGGATCTGTAGTTACCTCAGCCAGAGACAGTTAAAAGTAAATAAATAAAAAGCAAAGCTGGTTTTGAGAAGGGACAAGATGATGTAGCTTCTTGTCCTGAATAATCCTCATGCCCCTTGATGAGGCCTGGTGCTATCACAAGTACAATCACACACAGTCCAGGTCCTGGCCCTAAGGAGACAGAAACGGGAAAAGAATAGCGACAGACAGATACTGAGATGCATGTTATAAGGGTTAAGGAGATCCTCCTAGAAGAGCTTCATTAATCATGACAGAAGGTCTGTAATATCTTCTTACACTTCAGCAACAAGAAAGAAAGAAAAAAAATAAAAATAGGGGGAGGGGAAGAATTGCAGAGAAATTCTGGGGAGACATTTTTTTTTTTAATTCCCCTGAAAAACAGCTTCCCTCCATTCTTGTGTTGTGAGCCCTTAGTCCCAGCCTTTGCACTATTCCCCTACAATCTTCACAACACGAAGAGGGGGAATATTCCCAGGTAGCTACGGGGGGTGGGTGGGTGGGAGAAGACATTGTACAAGGTGGGGTGCTGTGGCCTGAATTCCCCCCCTTCCTGGGACCTGGTGTTGTGACAACCCCCCCTTGAGGGCAGAGGAGGAATGAGAGGTGTTGGATGCCCCCCTCCAAGCCCCTGGAACAAGGGAAGGGGTTGGGGGGAGAAGAATATTCAGGCAGGCAGATATGGGGGGGAAGCATTTTGAGGGACTTCCTCCCCTTGAAATCCCCCCTCGCTTCCTCCTCTACAGGAAATAGGTGTCATGATTAATAACACCCCCTTGCACTTCAGCAACAGAGAAGGGGGAGGGGAAGGAGCATTTACACAGACAGCTAAGGCGGCATTATCAAGAGGGAATCCCCCCCATAACCTCCACCCCTGGGAAGGGAAGGGGAGCAGCCGGGGACGGCATGGGAGGCACGGCCGTTACCAAGGGGGTGGGCTCTGCCGCCCTCGGCCCCCCAGACGAAGGCAGCCCCTTTACACTCCAGCAACAAGGGCACGAAAAGCAGAGGGGACCGGCAGAGTCACGGACGGGCTCTGCCGGCGGATTCTGCGGGGAAGCTGCCCCCACACATGATAAAACACCCTCTCGTAAGCAGAGGCGAGGAGGGAAAATAAAGGGGAGGGAGCAGAGGCGCGGATACACACCGAGGGGGCATGATGAGGGGAGGCTCTCCCCCAGATGATCGATACCACCCTTTGCACTCCCGCTCCTGCCACAACGAGAAGGAGGAGAGAGGGAAAAGGGGGGAAAGCAGTGAGGGAAGGAGCAGCCGGAGCTGGGGAGTGGGGGGAGGGGAGGGCCCCTCTCCCTCAGAGCCCCCCACCCCTGCCCATGTTACCTGCTTTTGTGATCTCTGGGGCACTCAGTCCCATCTTGCTGCCGCTGCTGCTCTCTGTTTGGGCATTAGCATTGCCTCCTACTACTACTCCTCCAGGGCTAGGGCTAGGGCTGCTGCTGCTACTGCTGCTGCTCACAACATGGTTCCCCAGCAGCCCCCCAGCGGCCCTCAGGGGCTCCTGCGCCTTGTGGTGCTGGTGGTGGTGGCCGGAGGCCGCCAGCTGGGACTCCAGGGAGCCCACCAGGTCGCTCACCACCTTCTCATCCACCTCCGTGTTCAGGAAAACCTCATCCAGCAGATCCGAGCCCGCCGCCATCTTTTTTTTGGAGGGTTCCTGTGAGCTGCTCCCTCCTCCCCCCCCTCCCCTTCCACTCCTCCCGCCCTCCCCCCACCCCACACACACACTCGGCCCCGCCAGCTGCGCAGGCGCGGCCGCCCAGCCTCACATCACCGGCCGGAGAGGGATTCCGCCCGCCGCTCATTGGCCGCCGGCCGCCTATAAAAGGCAGGGCAAATGGCTGCGAGCGCTTAGTGGGAGCCGGGCGGCAGCGGCCCGCCGGCGGCGCGGCGGACGGGGGTGGCGGCGGGGGGCGCGGGCGAGGCCGGGGCTAGGGCCCGGCGGGTGGAGCGGCGGGGGCGGCGGCTGCGGCTCTTTGTCTGCCCGGGCCCAAAATGGCTGCATGGCTCCCTGCGTCCGGGTCTCCGCCGCCGGCGCGAGTCTGAAGGGCGCCCCACACCTGTGCCAGCTGCTGTAACTGATCCACCGGCGGGCGGGCGGGGGGGGGAACCAGGCCCAGCCCCGGGCGCGGAGCAGCGCGCCGGGCCCCGCGCCGCCCTCGGCCGAGGGCTGCCCCGCAGCGCGGCCTCGCCCGGGGGATCGCAGCCCCTTGGGGCGGGAGGCGGCCCCGCCGGCCGGGCCGCGGGGGCGGCCGCTGCCGGGCGCGGTCTGGGCAGGCTTCCCTCCGCGGCCTGGGCGGCCTGACTCAGCACGCCGGGCCGGGCCGGCCCCGGGAGGGCGCGCCCGAGGCGGGGGGGGCGGCTGCGGCGTCAGGGCCGGGAAGGCGAAAAGGAAGAGGGGAGGGAGGTGAAAAAAGCGAGGGAGATCCCGATTTTGAACCGTCCACTGGCAGCTCGGAGCCCGCCGCGGCGGGGGCCCTGCCGCGATCCCCGCCCGTGTCACACCCCGCCGCCGTTAACCCTTGGGGGGAGCGGGGCCGGGAATGCCGGGGGGGGCGCGGGGGGCCCGGCCCGGCGCTGTCGCGGGTGGGCACGTCCCGCCGAGCGCCGGCCTTACAGTAGGGAGCCGCACTTTGACCCGCTTGTGCAACCGTCATAAAGGAAGTAAATATCGTTAAAGTAAAAATACAACCTGCCTTTTAATAAATGCTCTCTTTTGCCAGGCACTGTTTCCCCAGAAAACTGAGCTATTGGAACAATAATAGCTAAAAGATAAATCGTAGCATGTTGGTAAGTTTTAAGCTTAAAATAGCACCTCCTCTTTCAGTATTATAAAATAAGCTTTGCCTTTAGGTATTGGGTGGAATTGGAGGCTGGAACCGCACTGCAGCGGGGCCGGCTGGGCACCTGCTGATGGCGATGCCCGGGATCCCCTGGCCCCATGAGAGCTGACGGAAGGTGGAGACTCGGAAGGACAAGAGCTACGAGTTACCTGCGAGAAGGGATTGCTTTAAATAGGTCAGAGACAAAGTATTTTCTACTTAGGGTTGCCCAAACATGGGTGTCAATGCTTCCTGCATCACGTATTTGTGGTGATCACTTCACTTGTCATACTGTAATGTGAATTAAATTGCTCTGCTGTCCAGTTTGCCAGGGGAGCGATGGGAGCAGCGCCGAAGTGCTGTCCCATGCCTTACCCTGTTCCCAAGTATGCCAAGGTGTCTTGTCTACAAGGGAGAAGCTGTTTGCCAAAAGCTGCAGGGGAAACATAAAAACCGATAGGTATTTGTTCTTAACATATAGGCCTCGAATAATAGGTGAGTAAATATCATTAAATCAAAAGTCTTAGAAATTCACAGTTTATGGTAAGGGATGTTACTGTTCCAGTTTCTCATGGCCTCTCACCTGCAGTAGAGTTTGGCTGCTCAGTAAAAATTACCAGGCTGAGCCCTTCCTGAGGCTCTGATCACTTCACCGGGTGGCATCCCTAGAAGGGACTGCCTAGCTCCTCTGAGAAGTTTTACATTAATCTTTTGTTTTCAAATGTTTTGTTCTCTGCAGATTTTCTCAGTCATCATTTGAAACTCAAGGGAGAGAAAGAAAATGCCCTTTTCTATGACTTTTAACTTCCATTTTATCAATTTTTGCCAAATTACAAAGCTGCAAAGTAGCTGTAATTTTACAGCTGTCATTGTAGGTCATCTTGCCTGTTTCTTATGAGGGAGGAACGCTGCTTCAAGCGGGGTAGTCCTGACCAGTTTGCTGCTGCCACGGTTGAGCCCATAGCTAGTTTTAGCTATGGTGAAATTCTATAAGCAACATACCAAAGAACTAGCCAGCATAGGAGTCTGGTCACGTTCCCTAACCAGTGGAAGAGTTAATCTGTATCTGCTGCTCAAATGATTTATTAAGGGTAAAAAAACTCGACTTAAGCTAAACCAGCCCAAAGGTGCGGAGCAGCTGCAGGTCTGTCTTCCATGGCATCTGGGCCATGGGGACAGAGCAGTGATGGAGGAAGGGACAGTGATGTGAGAGATGGCTGAAATTACCAAACGGCAGCAGTAGTCAGCGTGAAGGGTCAGAGCAGCCTGTATTCTTCTACTGCTCACATCTGCTAGCTTGAATGTAGTTTACAGTTGCACACAAAACTAGAAATAAAAACCTAGAAATCTTCATGTCCTTGTTCTAACACTCTCTTTAGGGTACCATATGGCAGATCTGCCATATTAGGTAAACAACTTCACAAAGTTACAAGAGATTCATTACAACTTGTGCATTACAAGTGTGTAGGATTCATTACTGAATAATTTATCTCTTCGTACTCTCTGCCTCTTGTTTGACATCGGAAATAACTTTCTGGACTGGATTCTTCAGGACTGGGATTCCAGCTCCTCTGTACTGTACTGCTCACCTTCTGTTTTAAATAGGACAAAAGAGCAACTTGCATAAGAATTCTAGTAATGGATTACTGGTAGTTATTGGTGTTGGTGTAGAAATAGTCAGACTCAATATACAGTGAATGCTATGTATTCACCCACCAGCAATCATATCTTGACCCACATCAAAATATCTTGAACATACAGGTACATATGGATGCTCTTTAGTGTCAAAGAGTAGAAGATAGCAGGAGCTATACAGGAAAAATGAAGGACTGTCAGTTCATTTAAGCTGCTCCTTTTAGTATATTATTATTAAAAATACTTATTTTTTCCCCTAGAACACATGTAGATCACGGCACAGAGGCTGTGTCTCAAGATACAAGTGTTAATGCAATTCTCTTTCTGTTTGTTTTCTAAAAACATAGTTAGCCTAGAATTCATTACAGGAATGCCTGACAGAGGTGACAGCGGTATGGATTATGGTGAAAAGGGACGTACCAGAGAAACCTACTGATGGTTTGCAGGAAGGGGAGTTGCTTTTGGTTGTCTGTACGCAGCTCCTATGAGTCTCAACTGACCAATCAGAATACTGAAGTCCCATCAATAAATAGATGAAAAACTGATAGTGATAGTTTTGACTGGTGATTTTTTTTGCTCTCCTTTCCTGCCCCTTTCTCTGCTCCTTGCCCAGCCACCCATCATTTAAAATGCTGAAAGTAATACCTTGATTCCACAAGTTCAGTCACACAAGATGACAGAATCCACACAAATTTTGGGTTTATTCAGAAAGCTTCACTGTCCTCGTAGCCAGTATCCCACCTCACCTTTCTGCCTCGTACCCCATTTCCGAAGTCACAGGAACAGAGCCAGACACATTCTTTGTGCCTATGCCCCTATCTAAATCATTCAATAGCCCCATGGCACCTCTCTTTTAAAATAGGGGAGTTATTTAAAAGGAGGATTGTGTGTGTGCTGAATATATACATTTTAGCTCAACAGTAAGAAATATCAAATGAAATTAACAGGCCAAAAAGTTGGTAGAACTTTCAGCGTATGTACAATACGTAGGTCAAAATGCAGATTCTTGATGATTTGAACTGGAAGAATAATCACGTGTGCAAGCATTTCTGAAAGTCATCTTCGGATGACAAAAATGGCTAAATTATTTTCCCTAGTTCATAGCCTGCCAAATGCTCTTACCAAGCCTTATGGGATGATAGCATTCCTCAGAGCAACCTGCCTAATCCTAGTGACATTATAAAGAAAACAAACACAAAAGGCACCATACTGGAAAGCTAGTGTAGACAGAAGAGATACGGAAACATCATAATTTAAAGAAAAAAATGAAAGAAATCTAGTAAGGGAGGTTTGTTTTGGTTATAATGAAATGAGATTGTATCTAAACATTTTATGGATTTGGAATGCAAGAAGTACGTAAGCAAGATTTTGCCAAGTTTTTCTTTTAATGACTTCTCTGTAATAACTGATTAAAATAAATCATGCTGTAGCTTCTTTACTGAGCTGCCTCAGACTTAATGAAAACACATCACGAAAGGCCATTATACAAGTTTTTTTGTGAATTCTCCAGCAGTCTAAAATAGTTAGGGATATGATTCCAGACTATAGGTTACTTTCTTACACTACCTAAAATAAATTCTCACCATCAGAGACAGAGTTCAAGGGCTTGCCCCTATGCCATTAATGAGCTTTTACTCATTTTTGACATTCCAAACAAATCCAATCACTCAATTAAATATGGGATGCGTTCCCACAGTTGACGGAAGAAACTAATACATGTTCTGAAGAAAGTCAGATGAATATTTTATCTCTCAAAATACAAGATGGGGAAAACTTCCAATCCAAAGGAAATGACACACCCAGATGGAGGGCCAAGTTTTTTATGTGAAGTTGTTCCTTGTCAATTTTGTCTGGATGGCGTTACTTGCAGTACTCTTCCATTACCACAGAAGTATAACATTGCCATCACTATTACTTGATTTTCTAGCTAGGACAGTAAACCCATCCATCTGTGTAAACTCTTTATTAATGACCAGACAAAATGGCAGGCAACAAATAACAGCATCTTGTTTAGGAAAGTTGGTTAGTTAGGGGAGCAGTAGACAATTTGTATATTCTTGTGTCGGAAAGTCAGATTGTTTTTATGAAACTATAAAACTCGTTTCCCTTAATTATTTTCAGCAGAGCAAAAGAGGGAGCTAGTTTTGCTGCTCTGTACAGTTTAGTGGCACAGTAAGTTTGCTCATTCATTACTATTCCTTGACATGAAGCCATCCAAGTAGAATTGTATGACTTGGCAGCCTGAAGCCATCCCTCCTACACCCTCATCCCCAGCAAGAACCCATCAAGCCTAACATCCTTGCGATTTTAAAAACTATGTGAAGGTGAGTACTGGTTCATGTGTCGGTATGATCATACAACATGCTAGCTCTTACCCCTGTATTATTGCCAGCATTTCCACTGACTCAAAGAGAAAAAAAAAAGTCTGTGCAGGCCAAGTTGCCACCTTCCTAAAGCTTTCCTGTCATTAAAAGAGATGCACACAAAACAGAACTCTTGCAGTTTGACTGCTTTTAGGTGTTCTAGATTCAAACTTTTTAAGTTAGTTAGCTAACTCCTACAGGAGCCACACCATCCTCTTTTATATCAGGGTGGAGTAGTGAGCCACCTGCATCACACAGAGACTGAATCACTAACCCTTGCCCTGTAAAGACCAGAGTGCGTTATTATCCCATTACAGCTCAAGATAGTTATTTGAAAAGTTATTCAGTACTGTGTCACTTTAGGCTTCCAGTTCATTCTCTTGCAGATGCAAGTATCAGTTTAGAAGAAAAGAAGATATGGGGTTTTTCTAACTTTACTTGGGGTTCTTTCTGCTTCTTCAACAACAATTAAGATTCTTCAGACCAGTTTATGCTCTGAGTTATACTTGCACAAACCTTTTGCCTTTAAAATGTCTTACTAACAACTGTACATCCCAGATGGCCTTTAGAAGTTTGTCACAGGTGATGTCATGGGCAGAGTAAACGCTGAGGATGCTGCTGAGTAAAATGCAGAGTCCGAGACAAAGCTGTGAGGCTCTCTGGAAAAAATTAAGCATGTTAATATGAATTAAGTGAGCAAATTGAAGTGCCAAATCTCAAATGTTACTGAAGTTAATTTACAGAACAAAAATGTGGTTTAAAAGTGCACTAACTAATAAAACGCCTGTCACACATCAAGTAGTAGAGAAATGAGGTATGGAGTATAAATAACACAAAGGCTTTGGAACAGTAAATATCAGAATTTTCAGGTCTATGTGAGAAGTGTGTACACAAATACTACAACAGTAAGGAGAAGCACAAGTTAGAACTGACCAGCCAGAGAGAGACTGCTGTCTTACGTGAAGATTGATTTACAGTTTAGCTTCTAAAATGTGAAGGAGATTAAATGCCAGTTTATTGTCATACAAAAATAAATTAAATTCTGAAGCTGCACTTAAATCCTGTTGCTACAAATTACTTTACCATTCTTGGTACCTTTAACCTAAACAAGAACTAAAACCTATAAACTTTAAACTTCAAAGCCTGTTTAATCTTATTTTAAAAAGTAAGATAACAAACATAAAGGAAGAACACCCTAGCAGATAAAACAATGACTGATAATTCACATCCTCAAAGACATTTCTGAAACATGCCTTTTAAAACAAGTCCAAGAGCAATTCAAGCTATGAAAACTGCAGCAGATGTTATGCAGAGAAAGAGCAGCAGACTGCCGAGTCTAGGTAAAATGATACGTTACCTAGCTAAACAGAAAGAAGCAGTATCTACTAGTCGTTTGTAAAACAGGTGAGGAGAGGGAGAGTCATTTCTTTGGCTCAAGAACAGAGTCCGCTGTAGAGAATTAATGCAAATGAGGTGTCTCAACTAAAACATCTAATAAAGGAGCTCTTTCCTCTGTTTTCTCAGCCCAATGATGTATGTTGTCCTACGATTTGATTTGCACCACAGAGAACTGGGCAGCAGGGTCTTGGTTCAACCCCATTCAAGCCTCAGTGCCAATGAAATAGTGCTCAATACTGATAGCTGGAATGTGTTCAATAATTTGTAGAGAAAGAAAGAAGTACAGAGAGACAAGGAGGAGCTCTTACCATGCCTGGTAAGATTATGGAGCAGATCCTCCTGGAAGCACTGCTGAGGCAGAAGAATAATGAAGAGGTGATTGGGTACAATCAACATGGCTTCACCAAGGGCAAATCGTGCCTGACAAACCTAGTGGCCTTCTATGAGAAGGTCACAACATCAATAGACAAGGGGAGAGCAACTGACGTCATTTACCTGGACCTGAGCAAAGCCTTTGACACTGTCCCGCATGACATCCTGGTCTCCAGGCTGATAAAATATGGGTTTGATGGATGGACAATTCAGTGGGTAAAGACCTGGCTTGACGGCCGCACCCAAAGAGTGGCTGACAATGGGTCCACGTCCAAGTGGAGGCCAGTGACAAGTGGAGTCCCTCAAGGATCAGTACTGGGACCAGTCTTGTTTAACATCTTCGCCAGTGACATGGACAGTGGCATAGAGTGCACCCTCAGCAAGTTTGCCGACAACACCGAGCTGTGTGGGGCAGCTGACACGCTGGAGGGAAGAGATGCCAACCTCATGAAGTTCAACAAGGCCAAGTGCAAGGTCCTCCATCTGGGTCGGGGCAATCCCTAGCACCGATATAGGCTGGGCAGTGACTGGCTTGAGAGCAGCCCTGAAGAAAAGGACTTGGGGGTGCTGGTGGACGAGAGGCTCAACATGAGCCGACAGTGTGCACTAGCAGCCCAGAAAGCCAATCGTATCCTGGGCTGCATCAGGAGAAGCGTGGCCAGCAGGTCGAGGGAGGTGATTCTCCCCCTCTACTCCACTCTCGTGAGACCCCACCTGGAGTATTGCGTCCAGTTCTGGAGCCCCTACTACAAGAGAGATATGGATGTGCTGGAGCGTATCCAGAGAAGGGCCCCGAGGATGATCAGAGGGCTGGAGCACCTCTCCTATGAGGACAGACTGAGAGAGTTGGGGTTGTTCGGTCTGGAGAAAAGGCGGCTCTGAGGAGACCTTATAGTGGCCTACCAGTATCTTAAGGGGGCCTACAAGAAGGCTGGGGAGGAACTTTTTGGGATGTTGGGTAATGGTAGAACTAGAGGGAATGGACTAAAACTAGAGATGGGTCGATTCAGACTGGACGTTAGGAAGAAGTTCTTCACCATGAGGGTGGTGAGACACTGGCACAGGTTGCCCAGAGAGGTGGTGGAAGCCCCATCCCTGGAAGTTTTTAAGGCCAGGCTGGATGGGGCTCTGAGCAACCTGATCTAGTGGGAGGTGTCCCTGCCCATGGCAGGGGGGTTGGAACTGGATGATCTTTAAGGTCCCTTCCAACGCTAACAATTCTATGATTCTAAAGAAACACTGCTATGGAGCCTTCTGGAATTTTAGCCAAACCCAATTAGTAAAGATAGATTTCTGCACAGGGAATGGTGAAATTTGCTAGTCTGCAAGATCTAGGAGACTGAAGTATGCAGTGAATACAACTTGTACTCTCCAAAACATGATTTTGTTCTGAAACGACTGTCCACAGAGCAATGTATCAGGCTGTACTCCCATCTGCTCCTTAGTTCTCCACTGAGACTACTGTCAAGTGTACCAAGTAGGTCAGTTGTGATAGTCTAGTTGTAACTTGGACTCTTTTCAGCCTAGAAGTGGATTTAGATCATTGGTTATCACTGCAGCTCTTGAACCTCTTGGAAAGTTGGGCATGAAGCTAAATACACAGATCTTACTCTCCCAGTTAGTGCATAAACCTGAAACCCTACAAAATCTTTATTTGCAGACTAATCCTTTGCAGCATTTCATCCCTCAAAGACTTTGTTTTGCCTCCTTTCTCCGTTTATTATCTCTTATTCTCCTTTCAGCACGGCCTCCACTCCGCCTTTTGCTTACTTCATGCCTGAAAAAATTTTATGAAATCCTACTTTCATCCCATCCCCTCACATCAGTGCATCTGTGAGAAGGATACACAGAGGCTTGCAGTTCACTTCAGCGCAACACTACTCAAGAAAAAGCAGCCTATGCAGCAAAAAAAAAACCAGTCAGAGATTTTTCCTAAAGGAACTTGGTATTTTAGGCTATGTTCAGTGCTCCCCACTGTCCTAGATAGACAACTATCTCTCTTTATGCCCTAATTATTTCTAAACTTAGGTCTGAATCCTCTTACTTATTTGAATGGGAGATAGATACCTAAACACCTTTTTTAGAATCTAGGTCTGGCTTGTAAGACTTCATCCTTCAACTTTTGTGACGAAACTGCAAACTTCAGCTTTGTCAACCTTTTTTGTATCACATACATTATCCATTTACCTGTCTTCATGAAAGGATCTCTTATCTCCACCTTCCACACCTGTGAATAAACCACCACCTAGTTAGCCAGGATAACTTCATCTTGCCATTTGTGATTCAGAAAGCCTCCGTATAAAAGGCATGTGCACTTTTCTAACTGCTCCATTCCCCCAGACTTCAACAATGAAATGAATTGCAACAGCAGACAAGATTTTGGGTTGTGTTCTTGGTCTTATGTCTAGTACTTAGTGTGGGTTCTTAGTCTCATTTTCACAGCTTGTAAAGTAGACACGGTAGTGTAGTGATGTGAGCATGAAAAAGGTCTGGAATCACAGTTTGAGTTCATTCTAATAAAAGATGTTATGCATGTCCAAGATCTTTCAGTTTTACAAAAATAAGTAAATGTATGTTCCCTCCTCACTCTGTTGCATCAGAAATGTCCCAATGACTTCTAACCTCTCTAGGTTCAAGTAATCAAACACAACTTTTGTAAGTAGGTCCTGTGGATTCATGAGGTACAAACAGCAAGGACTGGGCAGGTCGGAAGGGCACTGTTGTCTTATCCCATAAATTTAACTGGATATATTGAACCTATCTTAAAAAAACTAAGAGTTTAGGCTTTGAATGCCCACATGGCAATTTGAGTCTTCCACACGGAAGTGCTACACAAACAGAAAAATTCTCCAGTATTTTTTTGTAATTTTACCATTGGATTTTCACAAATACGAAAAAGAAATTATAATTTTGTGTTATAGCAAAGAACTGTCTTTCCCTGTAGAAAATGATTGATTTATCAGGAAAAAGAGTAAACTGACTACAGTATGAAAAATGGTATTGAATGCATACATGGAACAAGCAAATAAAGATATACTCTTTTAATGTGAGTGTATTTACAATAAAGCTGGTTAAAAAGTATCGATTAAGCGCCTGTTAAATCTCATAGGTAATTCAAAATGTTACTTTTTAAATCCCTATAGGTAAAGCTTAATCTCAGATACTGACACCATATTTTATAATGACTGTGTATCTGTACAAAATAAGTACTTTGTTTTCATCCAAACTCAGGCAAAAATTTCATCCTCTTACATTTATATTTCATACAGTTAGATCATTCAAATAACAAGCAATGCCCATATCGTGGTCTTACTTTGACACTCACAAACTCTGGGGGTCTGGATAAGAAGTTTAAACTCTCTGCCATCGCATCCTTATTGGTAAAATATATTTTATCTTGGCTGTGCAACACACTTGGACTGCTGAGAAATGCAATGGAATAATGCAGATTTATGCCAGTTCCAATAAGTACACAGTTGAGGTACTAATTAAGAAAGCCAATCCCACACAAGCCTAAAACTACGACATTTTATAAAATATTTCATTTAAATCCAGGACTTAAACTGACTTTAAATTTGATATATGGGGGTGGAATGAAAGATGTCAAAATTGAAATGTCTGAGGCATAGACTCAAGACTGAGAAAAAGAGAAAAAGAGAAAGGGGAGAGAGGACAGTATTATATGTGTTAAAATCTCTCTATTTCTGGAATAAAAAAGAAAACAACACCTATTGTTTTGAGGGAATTTCTTTCAGAAGAGATACCCCTTTTCCTGAGATATAAGACAAACTAATGTAATGAAGCACTATTTGTAACATACATCATTGTAACTCTTTTTCTTAGACTGTAGGAAATGGAGAAACTAATTGTATAAAGTACACATTATCTAAATAAAAGTTACTGAATTTTCAGTTTTTTTCTGCTTATTCATGTTTCTTTTTTTTTAATTTCCTTATTTCTTTTTCCTTCCCTCCCTCTTCCTTTTATTTTAGTTTCCTTCAGTTGGCTTTACATATTTTTTTTAATTTTTCTACTTCCTCTGCTTTTCTTTATTTAGAATAAAAACACATAGATGGATTTTTTTTCCCCTTCTCATCTTTCCTGCATCTTTTTAGTTCTTCCATCTTTTTCTATTCCCTCCTTCATTCCTGGGCTCTTTTCTACTACTCATTCCCTGCACCACTATGGAATCACGTTCTGTACTTGGTGACCTTACCCTCCTTCCCTCCAGCTACCACATTTTTCTTTGAAACTACTGGTATGTTTCTAACTTTTCTTCCTCCAGGGCTCACATGTTTCTCTCCCTTCCTTTGTATCATTTATTTGGCTTGCCACACCCAAATTCAAATCTGTTCCACTTTCACCTCCATTTTCCATGCTAGTCTCTCTTCTCTGCTCTTCCCTCTGCCTTTCGAGACCCTAGTCTTCCCTGTGCCACCTCTGGTATTTTTTCCCCCATCCAACTCCTAGAATTTCAATTCAACCACTGCTACCATTAGCTGCCATTTTCCTCAGCAGCTGCACATGTCTCACTAATTCCTACTGCCACCGACTGCAAACATATCCTGCTGTCCCCAGGTGCAAGAGGTGACGATTTAGCAGCCAGTGCCTGGCTCACTTCTTACGACAGTTGGAACTTGTTACAGACATCTTTCCAACAGCTGCCCTCTGCCATTAACTCTGCCAGATGTCACTTCAGCTCACATTGCCATGGACACAGCCATCAGCCACCACATAAGTGCTCTCTCACCATCATTCTCTTCTAACTGCTATGAAATGTCTTTAGATATATCCATGGTGAGCACACCAAATGCCACTAGTAGCACTCCAACTGCCATGGGAGTCGTCTTAGCTCTGGCAACATAGGATTTCCTGTAAATGAACTAGCTAGGTAGTGACATACTCTGACTGTACCCTACCTCCAGTCTCCAAAGACCACGGTGACCAGTGGTCCAAAATGCTGCTCTGTGAAAGCTGTGTCAGCTGCTATCATGAGGTGCAACTCTGCTAAGTTTTTTCCTAGTACCACAACAAACTGCAATCGGCTTCTTCATATGAAGTCAAATATTCCCTCTTCATATGAGGGATGGCCAGGATCGCACACTTGCCATGGATTAACACAGCAAAAGATGCTCTTTCATTCCCCCTTTCAACACTTAATGGATGAAGAACTGTATTTTTTAACAAAGCAAATAACACTAATAGGGCAGTTAAAATGTGAGGTGTCATATTTCTTCTTGCTGATCACTTGTTATCTCTGACTGTTGTCAAACAAAATATATTGAGGAAATTCATTACAATAAGAGGATCTCCCAGAGGCAGGCGGAGTTATGGCTATGATGATTGTAACTAAAATTCCTTATATTTGCGTATCTGTCCTTACCAATGTAGAGTTTATGCCACTCCGGTGTATTCTTCTTTTTCCACATTGCTTTAAGTAGTTTTCTTGCGGGACCCATGCTGCTGTATGGGTACGTGATCATCCCTTATCTTTCCTGGTATTTAAAAAAAAGTGAAAGGATAAAACAATCATAATATGTTTTACTGAATACAGAACAAAATACTGGAACTAGAGGTGCTTATGATTCAGTGACATTTTGATGTGCACAAAAAAAATAAATTAGTTGGACTGAAAAACCTGGAGGACCATCTACCATTTCTAGAAAATATTTTAAGAGTGGACATAAGGAATATCAAGTTAAACATATTGTGGAGCTGGAGAATATAAACAAAAAGAGGAAGCACTGCTTCTCTATCTTTGGTTGCATTGCTTGTACTGACATAATTTTTCCCATTCAAAATAATTATTTGTGACTGCCCCTGAACTGAGCATTTTATTATTATTATTATCATTATTTCTCACCATATTTTTTCTCCATTTGAACTTTTCCACATTCTTAAACTAGATATTCCTCATACAGGGGAGCTAGATGAGCTTTTTTCATCAGGGAAGTTTCTAACCAGTAATTTGCCCACTAAAGGGTACTGTTTACTGCAGGAAAAAAGGAATCTTTTCTTGCTCTGTATAGGTTACACTTAAGCCTGAGCTAAAAATCTAAACAGATTGACTTTAAGGGCTTTCTTATTCAAAAATACTGTTTACCCAATCAATATATATGAAATAAATTATTTTTTTAGCAGCTCTCTCCATGCTAGAACAATGAAAATTTAGCAAGAGAAAGACTGCACTTGTGTGTCCGTAAGAAAGAGTCAGAAGGAAGGCGTCTTCCCTGTTCAGCTAGGGAGATCTGCTCTCCGGGCTGTATAAACAGCATGAAGAGCAGCACCATAAAATACGTAAGGTCACGGGGCAGACAGCTTGGGGCATTTGGAGAACAGCTCTCTGAGCCATGGTGTGCAAGGAAGCAGGTTGTCCTGACACGGGGATAAACCTGTGGACTGCATACCACTGTGTCGCTGTTGTCACTGATGGAACCAAGGCATGGCTGCGTACAGCTCCAGCAAAGCTCTTTACATGTAGACAATAGCTCCTGCTGTATTGTTTTGGTTTTGTATTGTTGTTGTATTGCTTCGTTGTTGTATTGTCGCTGTTGTATCACTGATGGAAGACACGAAACCAAGGCATGGGTGCGTGCAGCTCCTGCAAACCTCTTTACATTTAGACAATGGCTCCTGCTGTACGGTATTGTTGTCCAGCTGCTGGTTTTGAATCTTATTCATTTGCGTCACACACATTAGTGAGATTTGTGCACTCTGACCTGCTGCCCCAAATGTAACGGCCCTGCCTGATCCCCATCCACCCTCAGGTTGGTTAGTGGCTGCACCTCCTGTGACCATGTCTGCCAGATGCTACCGGTTGTCTCTCATTGACCCGCAGATGGCTGGGGAGCTGGGGGAGTCCCAGGAGACGCCGCACTGAAAGATTCATTCTCCAGCTGCGGCCTAGCATTGTGGTGCCTCTGCCGCCATGCGACTGGCCGCCATCGGCGCGCGGGGCACATCCCCTCTTGCCTGCTGAACAAAGGCAGGGTGTGCGCCTCGCCGGGCGGGCCCCAAGGCCTATTCCAGCAGGGAGCCAGGCTCCTCAACCGCCACCGAACCGAAGAGAGAAGGGGCTCGGGCGGGAGGCAGCCATCCCTCTTCTTGTCAGAGCGCTGCCGAGGCGTGAGGCAGGCTGGGAGCTTTGGAGCCGCCTCTGCTGCACACCCTTGGGGGACCGGCGGGGAGCGGGCTGAGGTGAGGCGGCGGGCGGCTCCGGGGGCCAGGAAAGGCCTCCTCAGCGCCCGCCTTGGCGTGGCGGGGGGGCGATCACTCCCCCGACCCCCTCCGCGTTATGTGACAAAACCTCTCCGAACGGGGTGCGCGGCGGTGACACACGGCACGACCCTGTCAGCGGCGCGGCTCCGCCGCCGCCCGCCCCGCCCCGCCCCGCCCCGCTCCCCTCCCCTCCCCTCAGCCGCGACAGCGCGGGAAGGGCGCGAGCGCCCGCCCCGCCCCGCCCCGCCCCGCCCGCAGCGCACGTGGCACCCGCGCCTGGGCTGATCACGTGACGCGGGCTTCCCCCCTCCTCTTCACCCCCCCCTTCCCTCCGCGTCTGACCCCGTCTCCCGTCTGGTCAATAGCGGGCGGCGGCGGCGCATGCGCGGCTGGGTCGCAGCACGCCCCCGCCCTGCCCCCCCCAGCCCGTCTCCCTCCGCCCTATATAAGGCGGGCGCGGCGGGGCTCCCGGCTCCGCAGTGTGCGTGGGCGGGCGCGCGGTTCCGCGCGGCGGTGCGGCCACCCGCGCGGCCTCCTCGTCCCTCCGCCCCTCAGCCCGGCCCAGCGCCGCAGCCATGAGTTCGGGGACCCCCTACATCGGCAGCAAGATCAGCCTGATCTCTAAGGCGCAGATCCGCTATGAGGGCATCCTCTACACCATCGACACCGAGAACTCCACCGTGGCGCTGGCCAAGGGTGAGGCAGCGCGGCGGCGGGGGGGGTGTCGGGCCTAGGCTGGTTCTGGCGCCGCGGGCCGCCGCTCGCTGAGGGGACGCGGGGGGGCCGCCCCGCCGCCTCCCTTCCTTGAACAATGAGCCCGGCCTGTGCGAGCTGCGGCCGGAGCCCGCCCGCCCTGACGGGCCGCGGCGGGGGCCCCGCGGTGCAGCGAGCCGGGTGGCGGCGGGGCCGGAGCCCCTGTGCCTCCGGCGCTGCTGGCTTTCCGTGAGTCAGCACTCGAGAGGCCGCTCCGTGAGGCGGGGACGAGCAGGGGCCGTGGCCGGGACTCGCTGGGCCTCCCCGGCGGGGCGGACAGGGCCTGGGATGCTGAGGAGCCCTTGGCTTTGACGGGACGTTAAGCAGCGCCCTGGAGAGGAATGCTGGCTCCTCTTGCTGTTGTTAGAGCCAGGAAGGTGATGGTCTGCATCCCGGTTCGTGGTTTGGTTCCCTGCTCCGGTCTATCCATGGATGCATGGCGGTGTCTCGGTGCTTGGCTTGAGCGGGGCCGCAGGCCAGCGCTGGGGAAAGCAGAGTTGCTGTTGATGTGTCTTTGTTCTTTTCGTGGTCGATAACTGGACCCTGCGCAGGTAAGGAGGGCGAGGGCTGGTGCAGAGCTGGGGGGTACCTGCACGTGGGGCTGGCGCTCCCCACCTTGCAGGCTGCTCGTCGACGATTTGCATCTTGTTTCCCCGTAGAAATAGTGATCTTTATCTTCTACTTAAATGGTGTCATTTGGATTCAGTTGTCAGCTGTACTGGGAACTCCTGTATTTACTCTCAGAAAAACTTGTCCTGTCTTGTTTAGACTCTCAAATAGGATCTTATTTCTGTACTGCCTTGAATGTCCAGCTTGGCTCCTCCAGCTAATGTGCATCAGCTTTTTCTTTCCCTGCGTTTTGTCCTTCCCTGTTCTGGGAAGTTCACACCTTCTTCATTGCCTTCAGCAACCCATCAGGATTGTCCACAAAACAAACATCTTTTGTTTTGAAAGACTGTCTGCTGGCACGAGACATTGACTTGCCCGATGCTCAATCATCCTCAAGGTATCCTGTGCCACAGTATTTATTCAGTATGATGTTTATGTGATGCTGGACATGAGTATTTGACACCTATTAGTGTGTACTCTAAAATTAAAAATGTGAGTTTCCACAAATTCACTTTTTTCTAGGGGATGTAGTTGTTTATTTAAGTGTACAAATGGAGCTATTTATGTTGGTCTTTCACTCAAAGTAGTTGAGAGGTTGCAGGATAGATGCAACTTCTTTACTGTATGTGCAGGAAGGTCTTTACCCAGCAGCAAGTAGAAATGGTTTTTGACATAATTCTGGCTCCCACATAGCACTTGCTACTTCAGAGCTCGAGTGGTGCGTTTCAGAGGCAGATGTGATTAAAGTGCTTTATGATGTGAGAAAGTACATGCTCCGTATAAGATTTCTGGTTGTTCTTGTATTTATTGGTCTCTTAGTGTTCAGTCTTGATGAACTGGAATGCTTAAGAAGTAGTTGTTACAATAGACAATGTATTTTTCCCTGCTTAAAGTGCTGCTCTATAAACTTTATAGTACAAACCCTGCTTTTCATTTTAGTTCAGAGGATTTTTTAAAATTAGAGACTGTATATCAAAATTAATGTCAGAATTATGAACATAGCAACAATGTTGAAGTTGGTGACAGCAATATCAACCCTGTGCTTAGCGGGCACGGTGGTTTAAAACACTTGATCGCTGAAGTGTTAGAAGAACCATGAATTACTGACATGTAGTTGAAGCTGTCCAGATAGCTAGTAAATTATTATTAAGCCCTAGATGCCACGGTTTAAGGCTCATACAACTTCAGTATGTAATTTAAGTGCTATTCACTTTAGTTTTTGTCATCCAAGTGATATAAAGAAAAATTTAGGTTGAAAGAGACCTCAGGAAGGAATCTGATTCAGGGTCTTACTTGAAGCAGGGCTAACTTCAATTGATTTGTGTTTGGTTGCTGTTAAATCTCAACACATGCACAATACCTTAAATGCTGGATAAGGAGATTCCACGTGCTTAATTAAGCACTGCAAGAAAGTTGTCTGTCTTGTTAGATGCTAAAATTAAATTGCAAACAAAATAATTTTAAACCCATTACTGTCCTGTTGGCAGTGAACACCAGTAACTTACCCTTCAGTAGCAGTCTGAAGAAACTGGAGTTTTTGAGCAAGGAATATCCACATAAGCTCTGCTTTCCAGACATCCAGGCACTCTTGTTAGGCTTCCTGACCCTTCAGAGGTCGAGCTCAACTGAGCCCCACACATGAGTACAAACTGTATTGGAAAGCACCAGCTGCAGTGCCATGTGGGATTGATTTCCTTGTCATCTGTAAACAATAGTCACTGTAACTCTTCATGGGAGACAGTCCTTCGGACCTCCACAGAAACTTAAAGCTGTACTTTGAGATGTGCCAGAAACCATTAAACACTTCAAATGCAGGGGCAGGCATGGTCATCTCGTAGAGCCCTTCCAAATGCCTCACTGATGTTTTGTGTACAACAAGGACATAGTTTTCCAGCTTTTCAGTTAGAAAATTTGGGACCAGCCAACTGAGAGGCTGCCTGGGCAGCTTTGGGTTTTGCAGGTCATGCATTTCTCCATGTGGAAGCTGCCAGGCTGATGCCGGTGCTCAGAGAGGATGTGGTGCCTTCCAAGCCGTGGGATTCTGCAGTAGTCCCTGCATAACTAGTATGTCTTGCCATGAGCTGTGTGCTGTAATAATCTAATCTTGAGCAGGGATATCAGCAGTATGGTTCATGTCTAAAAGGCCACGAGCATTGCCTTCAATTTATAATGTGTTTCTAGTTGACTAGGTTACAGCTGTAATATGATCAAACAGCAGCTGGAGTTCTAAAATAACTTGGAGAGGTTGTATACCCTAGGAACTAATGGAAGACAGTCGTTCAAAGGAAGCGACTGGCAGCTTGTCCTTGCACCAGTTAAGACTCCCTTCCAGTCAGGTATAAGCTGAGGCGCTAAACTTTGATGGGGACAAAGTTTGGCACTGACCTGCTGTACCCAGAGCTTACTGCTCCTCTCAGCTGACAGGCACATTGAGCAGAGGTGAGGACTGCTTGCAGGGCTAACTGCTGCTTGGTGGGAGGAAGCACCTGGACACAGCTTTTCATCTCTAAGATCAGGACTCTTGATGAGTAGCTCATCAATGCTCCTAATAAGTTAGTAGAACTACTAATTATAGTATAGTATACCAGGGATGGTCAGCACTGGGGTTGAGTGGATCCCCTTTTTGCTGCCCTTTTTCTGGAGAAGCTGTGGTGCCCCCTGTCCCCTATCATCCATGTGACAGGGCTGGCTGTGCTCATATCTTTCCAGCTGTGCCGTGGGAGTGGCAGATGGCTGGCACATCACCACAGACTGTGACATGGCAGGTGCTTGTGAAAGGCCTGTTAAGGATGTAATTTGTAAAGGTACTGCAGGAATCGTGGTGTGTCCTGGCAGAGAGACTGAGTACTTCTGTGGTAACTTGTTAGAAATTGATGCAACTATAATACAGAATTCTTCTGTGGCCTGAAAGCATTCATCAAACCAGTATGTGCTGGTGCTTATCTGAACTGGCAAAGATCCACAAAGACAGAAGACAACTAGGCTTGTAAACTTGATGAACTTCTGTAACTTGAAAAAAATCTCTGTGTGTAAACCATGCCCATTCTCTAGCCCATTTCAAGCTTTCACATGTCAGCATCTGATGTAACTGCTACCTGTTTTCCTGCACTAGCAACCCAGTAGGTCTGAGTCTGACCTTTTCCTGTTTAATGGCTCAAATTAATTTATGCTTTTACCTAATAGCTTCCACGCAGTGAATTGCAGCTTTTTTCCCACTCTAAGGTGGAACATCACCGGTTAGTACCAGCTCAAGTGTTGAGATAGCTGGGAGTCAGTAAAGCCTCATTAGGCACTGAGGTTTTGGATTTATCACTAAAAGCTTGTTTTGTAGTCAGTGGATATTAATCATAAAACTAGTGGTGTGCAGTAGAGATAGAATTCTAATTGGAAGTTCTTGTCATTGATAAAACTTTACCTCTATGTCTGTAATAAATATATGAAACCCAAGGTGCAAATTCAAGCTCTAAAGCCTTCTAAGATTTTTTTCCCCTGCTGCTTCAGGGACCTCTCGTGTGGTCTGCTGCAGTGGCAGTTGTCTCAAGCTGAATGCTTACAGAGGACAGGGGCTGGGGAGGGAAGGGGAATATGGCAGTACTGCACTGTGGGGAAGCCCTCAGTTTTGGAGTAGGATTCTTCACTCCAGCTGGTCTATGGTCTTTACCTTCACAGCTTGATGTAAACAAAACTGTTTATGCAGGCTGCTGAAAGAGTTGGCATTTGAGTGAACAGATGTGTGCGCTAAGGAGATTCAGGGTTCTGAAGGTAACCTTTTTTTTGTTGTTACTTTTGGCAAGTATTAGAAGAGTACTTTTTAATTGCGTAAATAACTTCATGCTGCAGTGGTAATACTGGACTAATAGTAATCTTTCCTATACTACAGTGCGATCCTTTGGTACTGAAGACCGGCCCACAGACAGACCTGCTCCTCCGAGAGAAGAAATCTATGAATACATTATTTTTCGAGGGAGTGACATCAAAGACATCACTGTCTGTGAACCTCCAAAAGCTCAACATACTCTGCCACAAGATCCTGCCATTGTTCAAGTAAGTTAGCCTGAAGTGTTGATAGAAAGCTATGATAAAACATTGGTGATGAAAGACTTAATTTTGTTATAAACTTATAAAAACGAAGGCCAGTAAGTGTCATGAGGAATCTTCAGATTGAAGCATCCTGAATCTCATTGTAATGTTTAAAATAGCAGCAGCGTTAAAGACTTCAGTCAACAAAAGCCAGAGCTAGTTTACCTAGCTGAGAATACAGGAAAATCGTAAAGAGGTAAACTAACCCTTCTCAGTATTTACTTAAGCTTTAATAATGCTGTACATGAAGTAGAGAATCTCTGCCAAAGCAAGCTGACTTCGGGACACTGTAAATGGAAATGTACTTTGTCTTGTTACAGTCTTCACTGGGCTCTGCCTCTACATCATCCTTTCAGCCACATGTGCCTTACAGCCCGTTTAGAGGTATGCCACCTTACAGCCAGCTTGCTGCCAGCTCTTTACTTAGCCAGCAGTATGCAGCTTCGTTAGGTTTAGGTAAGTAAAAACTTTACTTGCTAGAATCAAGGTACAGTTCTTGTATGCAACTACTGTGAAACTGAATAACAGTAACTAGTATTGAATTCCTTGCCAAGTGTCAGGCTGCCACAAGCAGTGAATAAGTAGTTAACAACTTTGTGCAATGATCTTGTTGCAAGGAGGCCTGCCTTTCACTTACATGCACACACAGATGCACACACAAGAAAGAAACTAACTAAATAGCTAAAGTTTCTTTCTGCAAGTAATCTGAATACCTAACAGTCAAGGCCAGTTCATTTCTAACCTAACATACCTTACATACAGATCACATGTAAAAAACTTGTATTCCCAGAGAGGACTGTAAATACACTGCTCTAATGCTGTTCCAGAGATTCTTGTATCTCTTTCCAAGTCCTTCAGATGTTTCACTACCTTGTATCTTATCCATATATCTTTGCTTTCTCTTCTTCCCTCTATCTCTTCAGAGAAATTGGTAAGCCCTCCAGCATCAGCAGCTGCTTCCAGCCCTAGTTCTTCTCCGTCTCCACAACCTGTTTCAGAGCCTGACATGTCTTCAGAGCCCCATCAGCTCTCTTCCAAGGGTAACAGCAGTTTGAGGACTCCAAATATTTGGAAGAACTGCATGGCACTTGCAAACACTCTGTTCTTGTTAACCCCTCCTAGAATGATAGTACTTATATGGGTAATGCTAGTAGAATTGGTTTGTTCTCAGCTGGTTTTGCCGTTCGTTACATGAAGTATTCCTCCTGTCCTAGAAGTATCAATTAGAGAGACAGGAGAAAGACAAAGTACAGGACAGCGGATCCTCTTGTGTAAGTATCACGAGAGGGCTGAGTTTTAGGGATGGTGATGCGCTGCATCATATCCAGGACCATGTGTTGCCCTAGAGACTGGGCGAGGAATCAATTAGTCTTTCCTGGAAAGACAAGCACACTGCTAATATTGTGGGTGGCCTTGCTGTTAGAGACATAGGCTAATAGAACATTCAGGAGTATTGCTGTAATTGAGGAAATATCAGGATAGATTTCATGCATGATGGGGCAGAGTACCTTGTCAAGACTCCCAGTTAGTAAAGCATGACTAACGGTAAACAATTTCCGAGTTGTGGTAAGCTGAGATAACAGTTCTGGGTGCTTGCTTCTGTGTGTAAAAACTTTTAAAGGAGGTTGAGTAGAGATACTAGACTGACCATCCTCAGAGCAGAGAGACCAGGTGCAGCCTGCATTTAAACATGGTAATTAGTTTCATCTGTTTTTAACTTAAGCATGTATGCTTGTGTTGGCATGAAACTGTTTTTACTTACTCTCTGGTTTTGGCCATCTATCTGTACATACTTTCTCAATATTCTGGCTAAGCTTTGAAACTTTCTTATGTTAAACTTGCACAGCAGCTTTGTCCTCCTGAATAATCCTTAGGATATGTCTGTCTTCCTTGCAAGTTTTCCAGGTGTACATTAACTGGGAACCTGCATGATGTTACCTACTGGGTATATCTCATGTGGACTTGGGTGACCCAGAAGTGTCAGTGGCTTGGTTTGTGTGTACTCTTCAGCTTTTCACTTTTCTTGCTCTTAAGATATATTCAGTTAAAATTCGCTTCCAAGCAGTTCTTATGCATAACTACATAAACCTGTAGTACTCCAAAACTTCTAATTAAATCTAGAATGCAGTGTTTCTTCTGAGTACTGAAGACTGTCACTTTTTTATATAATTGGTGTAAGGTATACCAAACCATGAAAAGTATTTACATGTTTTGTAGTGTGAATAAATAAGCCTGGATGGAAGAGCAACAGAAGTCTTGGTAACACTTTGGCCTTGACCAAGAAGGAATTTAAAAGGGTAACTTTGAGATCCTGGTCTGGTTTCAGGTTTTCTTTGTCTGCAAGCTAACAATAAGCAATGAAGTTGAAGGACTTCTAAAAGCGGCTTACAAAACGGGATGTAGTTGAGGTGGTTAAGCTTTTGCTGCAAAACTTGTTTGACAAAGTGGGGAATCTTTCTTGAGCAGTTTCAAAACAGTGGATTTTTGCTTCAGATTTAAAGTATCGTGTAAAGTAAAATCCTGCATAACCAAGGATACATCTAGAAATTGGATTTTTGGTATAAATTGTCTTAAGAGACTGACCTGGCTTGCTTATCTAATGTGTGTCTAATTTGGTTTAAGAAATAAATGGGTAAATTTCCTGATTTTAAGGCTCTGGATTTGAGAGCTGAGACTTGTATGGCAGTAGTGCCTTACCTAGTGTATATGCAATTTAAACATAGTGTGTAATGATAAACACTCAAGGCTTTGAGTAATTCCTGACAAAACGGTTTCTCCATAGAAGTGGGTAGGGTTTGAATAGTGTTGGCACATTTTCGGAGAGGCACTTAGTCATTGGGATTTCTTCCAGGTGCTGGCTTTCCTTCTGTGCACCCAGTCCGCAAAAGCCCCATGGTAGAGCAGGCTGTTCAGACTGGCCCAGTTGACAACATGAATTCACAAAAGCCTCCCCCAGTGAAAGTAACTCCAGGGGTTCAGCGCAATGGACGGCAGGTTCCACAGGGCAACAGTAAGACAAATGGTATGTGTGCATCGCTGCTTCTTTAAAGTGCTGCTTGGACGCATCCTTCAAAGATGCATAGCAAGACTACACTGTTCTGGTTTTCTTCTTGTGCTCCTCTAGTAAATTTATCCTTCTTGTTCAGTAGATACAGTTCAGGCAGCACCTGTGCAAACCCAAGGACAGGTGAATGATGAAAACAGAAGACCTCAGAGGAGAAGATCAGGTAGGCTAACCTGACACTCAACAGTCAACTTTGCCTATAAAGGCAAATATTGTACATTTTGGTGAAGGATTATTGGACAGAAGATTGAGAGCAAAGTAAAGCTTGATAAGGCTTTGGGCACCTGGAGATGCTTCCGTAATAAAACAGGTTCTGGAGTCACAGAAGGGGGCGGGGGGGGGCAGAATTCTAGTGTCTTTTCTAGAAACTTAAAGATACGTTATACAAATTGATGCTATGAGTTGGCAGCAGCAGCTAGATTTCTCTGAAACCTGAAGTATTTTTACGGGGAAGGGCAGCCTATTTAAGAATTTCCAGAGCTCTTACAAATGAGAGGAACTGGAGCTCTCGCTTCCATAGAGCCAGAGGTCTTCTCTCGAGACTGCAGTTTAAGCGCAGGTCAAAAGAAAGTGAAATTAAATTCAAACATATTTCTGCCCAAGCAAAATGAGAAAAGGCAGGAAACAACTTCAGGCGCTCAGGTTGTCAAATTCATTTGCCTGAGGGCAGCACTGTAGAAGGGGTTATAGCTTTTCTGAAAAGGAGGTGATAGCTCCTCAGTTGGAAACCAAAAACTTGACAAAGGACAAGCTCCCTTTGTGGGTAGATGAGCCTTGGGCGGATTTTCTGAAACCAGTGACCTGTGCCTCTTTGCCATCGTGACGGGTTTGGAGGCTTATTACAGTAACATGCTTGCAGATGACTAGCAGACAGAAAAGATACTTTTCCCCGCTTCCCTCAGCTTTTCTTGGTACGGTGCTTGTTCTGATTTCCTCTCCTCACACTGGAAGGAACCTTGGGTGTACTCTGTTTAATGGTAAGACTGACATCCAGGAATGCTTTTCAGAAAGGTGAAGTGTTGCTGTAATATTTCTTCTACAGCCACGTTCAGAGGGTACTTTCAAAGAGGTGTGGGCTAACCACAGATGGGAAGCCAGAAACTCCCGAGTTCTAACCCTGGTTTCCTCTGGTCTTGAGCAAGTCATTTAACCTCCCTGTGCGTTACCAAGTGTTTCAACTCTCCTGCTTTCAGGAAACAGGAGAACCAGAAACCGTTCTAGAGGACAAAACAGACCAACTACTGTGAAGGAAAATACAATAAAGTTTGAAGGTGACTTTGACTTTGAAAGTGCAAATGCACAATTCAACAGAGAGGAACTTGATAAAGAATTCAAGAAGAAACTAAACTTTAAAGGTTTGTGACTTCGTTAAATATGAATCGCTGAGCTAGTAGTAAACACTGCATAGACAAACTCGTTCTGAGAAACTGCGTGATTACATGTGGCAGCATCTCAAATCTTGTTTGAGGGAGCAAGAGAACAGATGGCTCTTCAGTATGCATCAAGGAAGTGTAATACGTTTTATTATCTTCAGATGACAAATCAGAGACGGGGGAAGAAAAAGGGGACCCTGGAGTGGCAACTCAAAACAATGACGGTAATGCAGAGGAGGACCTTCTGGGACCCAACTGCTATTATGATAAATCCAAGTCTTTCTTTGACAACATTTCTTCAGAACTGAAATCTAGGTGAGTATTTTCTAAAAGGTTGCTTTTTTTTTTTTCAAATGCAATTCTATGCCTAAAGAATTCAAGATGTAATCTGTCACATGGTTTAATTCTCTTAAAAATATCTTAGAATGCAAGAAAGTCAGCAAAATGGTCTTTAGAAGGGAGTATTGCCACGTATTTGATGGCTCATGAGTGACACTAATCAAGCTTCATGTAGCAGGATCAAACCAAAAGCAAGGATTGTAGCTGATAGCGATACACTTGCCTAAACTGATACAGGAATTTCCAGTTCTGTTTCCCAGTACTGACTTTGAACACATTGATTTTAAACAAATTTCTTATCTCACTTGTGGGAGGAGGCACCGGGGTCATGCTGTGCTGAAGATGGTGCAACTTGCAGACAGGAGTGAGCAAAGCCTGGTGTTTGGGCAGAGAGGAGGTCAGGGCTGTCTGTGGAAATGCATTAAATTAAATGTTGGGAATATTAAAAGAAAGCTTCATCTTCTGCTGCTGACACTGATGTTATCAACTGCCTGGTGAAGGCAGACATCCCTTTCGTGTCAGTATGGGAAATTCCCTTGGTAATGGGAATTTCTGCTTCCCTTTAGCAAGGCTCTCTTCCCAGTGCTGGCTGTACAGCCTCCGGGCAAGGCAGGCTCTGCTGTAGCTGCCTGCTGAGCCTCAGTCGCGACAGGGCTTCCTGGGTTCCTGGAGAGGCTTCACTAAAGCTGGGAGTTCGTAGTTTACAAAAAACAAGACGGGGTTTGAAATGCCACTGTGACCACGTTCAACCCTTTTCTAGCCCTATCTTTAGTTTTCCAGTATGAGGGTAGCTTACAAAAGCCAACAGCTGTCGCTTTCAAATCCATGCTTAGCAGAGGAATTGAGTTGCTGCAGCGTACACATGCTCACTTCGCTCTTGTTGCAGTTTAGTTCACCAAAATAGGGTGCTTGCAACTTCCTACCTAAATGAGTTGGTGGCTATTTAATGTTTCTATTGAATCTGAGTGCGGCCTTGTTCAGTTCTAGGCGTACCACATGGGCTGAAGAAAGGAAGCTCAATACAGAGACATTTGGAGTGTCTGGACGGTTCCTTCGTGGCCGCAGTTTTCGTGGGGGATTTCGAGGTGGAAGGGGTAGCGGAGCAGCGAGGCGAAACCAAACCACTCACAGAGCTGGTACTGGCAGAGTGTAACTTCAGAGGTGAGTTTTTTAGCAAGAATAAATACTGTCTGTGGGCCAGGCTTGTCTCTTATTCCCTGCCTGAACTGTCTTTGCAACCTCTTTTGCTCTCCAGTCTCATGGATATGTAAGAACTGTTCCTTACGGTATCTGGTCTGTCTGTTGAAGTCCGTAGAAGGAAATATGAGTGGTTTTAACGTGTTGATTGTTCTGTGGATTTCTCGGGCTACGCTTCTGCCTGTGAAAGCAAGAGCTGCTTGCCTGAGCTGAGGCTCTAGCTAAACTTCTATCATGTTGATACATGGGTGTGAACTTTGCTGCTTTTCTCTTTCTTGGGGGAAGATCCCCGTGATATCAAACCTAATTCTACCTCTCTTCCTGAATAGGTTCTAACATCTCTCCTGAGAGGATGAAACTGTATATAGAAAGAAAACAACCAACTGCTGCACTAATGTCGGAAAATGGTTCATATTGTTTACTGTCTCAGCTCAAGTGACAGAACTTCATGTACTACTGCTTATATTCTGGACTTATTTTTGGACCAGCAGCTGTCAGCTGGAATATTCTTTGGAAGAGGGAATGTGTTCAGGGGTACCTTCTTCAGGGTGTCTTTTTTGTTTATGTGTTTTTTTTTTTTAAGTGCAGACTAACTTACATGGTTCTTCTTTCTGGGTCTCTCAAAGGCTGCTATAGTCTAAGCTTAAAGTCAGACTCCTTTTCTGAACCCTGAAGAAGATTAATCATGGTATTTTAACATGGAACCAAAGCTCACTTGAAATAAACCAGCTCTAATTTGTTTGTTTGGGTAACCAAATGGATTCTGTGGTGCTGCTGGTCTCACTGGTCTCGGCAGCAGGTGTGAAGTAGCACTTGGTATCTGGAAGGATGGATTCCTGGTGCTGAGGAGTTGTGTATATTGTCACTTGGGAATACTGGATTGTTGATCATGTAGTAGTGTAAATGACTGTACAGCTGTTTGTCGGCTGGCGCTAACGTGGAGGTGCTGAGGCTGGCGCAGAACCGGGGCCCTCCCTTGAGCGGAAGGGTGCTGGGCGTTCCTCGGAGGCCTGGAGTGCCTCACTGGGTCAGGGCGGCGTCGGGGGACAGGAGCGGCAAGTGCTCCCCTCACGCGCTTGGAATAAAGAGTTTTTGGCAGTAGTTGACTGTCTGGGAAGGGGATCCGAAGCTCTGACTTCTTTGCCTCAGCTTGTACCTCGTGTGTCGGTAGTCCCAAAGGCAAACAGTTCTCTGTACACTAGTAGACTGTGGTGGAACACTATGGAATGTTTTCATTAAACTAGGGATGGGAGTCCATGTAATGAAGCTTAACAGATGGGCATGTTTAATTTGTTTCCTCTGTACCCCCCATACTGTAAATAGTTTAGTTGTTTTTTTTCTTTTGTTTTTAAAAATCTGTATGTGGGGAGAGGGGCTGGGAGGGGGGTTTATATTTGTTTGCATGACTAAGTGGGTTAAATTGCTATAGGCATGTGTCCCTTTTTTGGTTGGTAGGGAATTTTGTCAAAAAAGCACCTTGATGACCGAACCCCTTACATAGCTAGAAGTTTTTAGTTATGCATTGACCTAGGTTACTGTAAAAGCTTGGATTTATTTTTGTAGGACTTTATTGCTAAGAATTAGAACATAGCAGTGGGGCTGCTCTTTGGGGTAATGTAAATTGTAATTATAATAAACATGTAAATGTTTGATGTTTCCCTCCTGCTTTGTTCTGTATGTAGCTCACTACCATCAGCCCATACAACTTTTCGGATGCCTGTTCCTCACAGGGCTCAAACTCAAGTCAAGGAAAACTGTGCTGCAGAGTTCTGCCTGGCCTGGGGAGAATCCAGGCACTGAACCCTGAATCCAGACACCGACCCCTCGTCACTGTTACCTGGGTTCTCTGCTCCGGCTCTGGCTGAGGAATCGGCCTTGTGAGTGTTGCCGTTGCCCTGAGCTTACCTCCCTGTGCCCGCCTGGCGCAGCCCCAGTCCCGCAGCTGGCGGGGCTGAACTGGAGCTGGTTTTGGGTGAAACGCTGCTGCTTTGGTAGCCACAAATGCCTTCAGTGTCTGGGCTCATCCCAGCACAACAGGGCGGGTGCTGAAACGGCTTCCCTGGAAGCTGCTGCCAGCCTCTCACTTCTCTGCTGGCAAAACAGCCAGCGGGACGCTAGGTGTGAAGATGGAATTGCACGGCCGGAGTCAGCTGACTTGTCTGGGGCGGCTGTGGCAAAAAGAGAAATCACGGTTAACTGCCGTATAATGATGCTGTTTTATCTATTTTTAAGGCAGTAATTCCCCTTGTTGCTACAGCAAAGCCTCAGCTCTGATACAAGAGACACAGTTGTTGCTGAAGCCACTGTGCTTTGCTGAGCCCTGTCCCCTTCCAGGGGGGAGCTGAGGAACAGGGGGGAACCAAACAGGACTGATAAATGAAACACCCCCCTATTCCAGCAGCTCCCTCTCGAGCTGCTGTGCTCTGAGGCTTTCCTGAGCAGGAGGCGGCAGCGCTGCAGCTTTCCCATCCTTGGTGCCCCAGTGATGCTCTGCCCATGCTGTGCTTTGCTGTAAACAGCACAGTGGTGGCCCTGGAGGCCAGGGAGCGGGTGAGAGTCCCTGCGGGGCTGGAGCTGCTGCCTGGCACAGTCCAGCTGAGGGTGGCTCGGGGGGGTGCGGGATGTCCCAGGGAGGTGACAGAGACACTTTCAGTCCTTGCTCTGCTGCTGGTGGGTCTTGCTTTACACCTGTAAAACCAGGTGTTCTTAATAGCAGAGTGGAGAGCTGCTTTCAGGGGTCAAAGCAGGATAGAAATAGGGAAACGGAGGCTGCTCTGACATGGGGAAAGGCAGCACACCTGGTGAAGTGACCAGCTTCCCCTTTCCCTGGGAGCTGCCCTTAGGAGGACAGAGGGGATGGACAAAGCCTTTTATTGTGCTTAGGGGTTGTACTGAAGAGAAACAAAGTGCCAGGAGCAAAATAAAATAAAAAAAAACAACCATTTTTTTTTGACATGGAGATGGGTAATAAGGGGCTGGTGCCTGCCCTGTGCAGCAGGACCAGCCTCAGCCCCAGACAGGTATCTGGCTCCCACCCCTGTCCCATTCCACCTTCTCGGTGTCACAGGGGCCCCTGGAGCATGGGCTGCTGTCCCCGGAGCACTTGGGAGGGTGACAGCAGACTAATCAGCCGGAGAGAGCTTTTCTATGGGCAAACTGGACACGGGAGATGCCACAATGCATAAAATGCCCTATTCCCAGTCACATCTCCTGGAGGGTAGTTCTAAAGCATTTGAGCAGTTGTCACCTGACACCTTCACATTTGTGTATTTCTAAGTTTATTGTATTGCACATGTTGATGTCTATAGTGAGTTGATGGCACAGGGCAGATCCTGCCTCGAGAGCAACATGACACGGGTGCAGAGCAGGTCTCTACATCCCTCACTGCACCCGAGCCGGCTCCTGCTGAGGAGTGGAGAGAACGGGCTCAGGCCATTGCTGGGATGGGGAGCAGCCAACAGGCTCGACCAGGAACTGAGTTAAACCCGACTCTGATGGGTAAGATGTACAAGAGGGTAAATAGACAAGGAGAAGGTGGAGTAGAGCGTTAGAGTTCAGCTGTGTCATATGTAACATTCATCATAATTATGTTTAGTATTAGGAAGCACTATAAATCCCGCAGTGGGCAATCGCAACAGCAGCACTTCATTCTGAGCCAATGGACGGTGCAGGGTCTGGGGCAGCATTGTGCCGTGACAACACACTGCAACAGGCAGCTCTCCTGTGACATCCCCCCCTGCCACGCACCTGGCCAGGCCCAGCCCCTCACATTTCAAGATGACAGGCAAAAAGCGTAATTCCATATTTGTTATGACGCAACCCTTGAGACATCTACTTCCAAAAAAAAAAAAAAAAAGAGAAAAGAGACACTAACACATGGGAGAGGGTGGAAGAAAATCATTAAACAAACTGAAGTGTCCCAGGAAAAAAATGTAAGTCTCTGTCCTTTAATGGGTCAGCGCTGCTGTTTTGTAGCCAGCCAAATCATCCTAGGCAATTAAAATCTAAGGAACAGACAGATTTTTCTAAAATAACAGTTTTAAAAAAAAAACTCGGTAGGTTTTTATTGTAGGTCTCAAGAGGGCACAGTATGAGTAAGTGGAATGCCTACATGTCTATACAGAACAACCCATCACTTCCATTAAAAAGAAGCAGCTAAGCCATTGAATGAAATCCATCATGATGTCTTCTTCTGTTTTTTCTTTTCGTTTTCTTCCTTTTCTTTTTCAATTTCAGCAACGTACTTCTCAATTTCTTCAGGGTTTAGGATCTAAAACAGAGACACGGGTGACCCTCCATATACTGATACAACTTAAGAGGCTTTTATTTAAGCAATTCTAGTTCTGACGTGGACAAAGTTAAACTGGTGCTTATCCAGGCACAGGCACCTTGTGCAGACACACAACATTCCACAATAAAGACAAGTATCTGTGACACGAAGGGCTGGAAGGTGCTGCACATCAACAGGGACAGTATCAGCGCAAGAGGGGAAAAGCAGAGCCAAGCCCTTACCTTCAGCGGCTGCTCTCGCCTCATCACCGCCAGCTCGATGTTCTTCCCTCCAGACTGCACAACCTTAACAGGAGTCAGACGTAGGCATTAGCAGTGTCTCCATTAATTAATTCTACCAAACCCCTTTCAGGTCTTCTGAGAAGAGATACGGATGAGAGGTATTTTGCTCAGTAGCTCTAAGCTCTCGACTCTCAAAATAAGGGTCTTCCTCCTGGCATCAGCGCGCTCGGTGGCTGGCGAGGAACACCTCGCTTCCACCAGCTGACTTTGGGTATTTTCTGTATCTTACACTTCAATACAGAAGCAAAATATTCTGCATATGGTTTAGCACATCTTTGGTGCGTTTGTTTTAACGGCCAGAACTGAAGTCTGTTTTTCTCCCCAGACAACTGTTAGTAAATTCTGTGTGAGCTGTGGAAACTGTTACTGAAATATTCTGAACCTCGAATTTAATCCTGCACCCCCGGCCTACACTGGCCAGTTTTCATGGATCCTTTCATAGCGCTCTTCTGTGACACGCAGGAAGATCTTCCCGTACTCACGTTTCAGAAGTTAACGCAGAAATACAGTGACAAGTCACACGAGGGATCTGAAACAGACTCACCTCGAGAAGAGCCTTGATGACAAGTTTAATAGTCAGATCATCTGTTTCAATGGCTTCATCAGTATAGTTCTTCTCCAGGAATTCCCGCACAGATTTGGCTCCTCTGCCAATGGCATTAGCCTGGAAACATCGAGGGGGGAAAAAAGGTAACAAATGGAAGTTTAGAAAATACTTCATTTACAGAACAAGTGAGAAATACAAGTTGTGCAATTACAGGATCTGAAACCATTTTGTGATCACCATGTGTTTCTCAGGAGACTGAATGTGGTACTTCCCACACGTCACACAAAAAGACAGTTGTCAGGCACAGGTGGTGGGCTGGGGTTTTTTGGGGGGAAAAGAGGACAAGATTTCCCAAGTAAAGCTGAACTGCAGACTGCCACTCTCAGTAAATTTGATCATTAAGGATCTGTGCAGCTGTGAGCCAGCACCATCTGGGCAGCGAGATCTCATTTCTACACCAGCCCCTCTCTAAAGGGGACGTCAACTCACAAATACTTCATTCCATCTCCACAAGAGAGAGAACCAGCTCACCTTCCATGCGTGGTATGTACCAGAGGGATCGGTCTGGTACAGCCGCGGGGTTCCATCAAAGTCAAATCCCACAATAAGAGCAGAGATACCAAAAGGTCTGCGGCCGTTGCTTTGTGTGTACCTCTGCTCAGAAAGAAGAGACGCTCATTTCAGAAGCAGTTTTTAGAGCGGAAAGCAACCACTGTAGAGATTACAACCAGAAGAGCCACCAGAAATATTTCTAGCAGGCTCTCTTCCCCCCTGAACACAAAGGCAGTTTTCAGCAATGATTTGCAACAATTCCATCCGAAAGCACGGCCTCGGCGGTGGCAAATCCCGTGTTACAGCCCTCTGCTGCCACGGGGTCAGCAGTCGCTGCCACCTCCCGCACCAGAAGCGCCCGGGAACGGGGAGGCCGGCCACCAGCAGCATCCCCGCGGCAGGAGACCGCGCGAGACTCGTGGTTTGTACGTTTTAGAGAAATGGTCAGTGTGCCAGAATGAAAGACCCAAATGTGAGATTACTGTAAAGGAAAAAGCTGAAACTTTGGAACATGGTAGAGTGCTCTGGCAGGCTAGTGACGATTACCAGAACCACACCATTATCATCATCACTGCACTAACACGTGTCTGTGCGTAAGTAAATTAGACTTTTTCTAGTCCCCACGAGTTGCTGAAAATCAGTTTAATACACCGTCAAATTAATAATTTTATCACAGAATGCAGATGGGCATATTTTGACCCTGTAATTCATTTTAAATTCATGAATATCAGATGTAAATACATTAAGTACTGCAGTGATTTGCTCCCCTCTTGCCCCTCCCTGCAATGGCTCAGTAGGAGGGAAAACGAACAGGAGCCACCAAGGTTTTGACAGTAACACAGCACCATTGTTTTGAGAGTGAATTAGAGCTGTAGATTGGCAGAGTGTTCCCGATGGTATCACAAATGTAGTTGTGCAGTCCTTACAAGTAATCATTAATTTCTTCATCATTGGGAAGAAAACCAAACAGTAATCAATCCTCCTTTTCTATTACTACATCCCTATTTCCAGTAAACACCCACAACGTGTTCTGTTATGCTGATTTTTACCACCTGAGTAGAACAAGGCCTGGACAGACGTTTCACAAACAGTTTGAAGCGCTCTTCATCAGGACGTATTTTAAGCCTCTCTGTGTGGTCCAACGTACCTGTTTCAGACTGGCAATGTAGCGCGTGATGTACTCCACGGTGACAGGATCCTCCACGGTAAGTCTGTGGCTTTGACACTCCACACGAGCTCGATTTATAACTATTCTGGCATCAGCTGTCAGCCCTGAAACACCAGTGAATTCTCAGATTCATGCTCTGTACCGTACGCACAAATAAATCAGCTGGTCGTGCCCCAAAAGCCTCACGAGGTCAGTGTCAGCAGCAATGGAAAAAGCATATGAGCAATCACGCTTTCCCAGGTTTGCTGAGCAAGAATAGCATTTTTAAGGCAACAGAAAGAAGCTAATGTACCCAAATAACTACATGGTTTAGTTTCCAGCTTTCACATTTGTGAGGTAGATAGTACACACAATTCTGAACCAGGAATATTCCTGACAGCATTCCATCTAACAGCAAATTAGCAAAGCCATCTCAGCTCTCGCACACGCTGGGCTTATTTCGTGTGCTGCCCCCCCAACCATAAGCCAGCTTTATCTGCACAGCAAATCTTGTCTAGTTGAGGAGGCTGCAGCAGCATGGTATTAGTTAACAAAAATGAGTATGACCCTTTAAAAAAAAATTAAAAGAAACTTATTTCTTATTTTATTTTGTGGCTTATGATGCCATTTTCAGTTTACAGCCTTGTTTCCATTAGAGAACTTTTCTTCGAGCTTGTGAAGCCACCTGCACGTATCGCAACCCTCAGCTAAGGCAGCAAAGCCGCACACTAAATCTAAAATCCATTGGTTTTGCCCGTTGATTCAGCTCTCCCCTTAGAGCACTGACACAAGGATTCTAAACTACTTGGAGAGAGGAGAAACCTTCTGAAATATATTTTCTCTCCACTTACATCTTTCTTTTAACTTTCACGCTTCCCGTTCAAGCTTTGAACAATCAAAATTAAAGCGTTTGGAACAGGAAGAATGTGGAACTAGAATATTTATACTTCAAATCCAGAGATGTTCATTCAGAAAGAGTCTTCTGAACTAGAACAGAAAAGATTTTTCTTTGTTTTATGCAAGACTGCAAAATGTAGCTTTTTTGGCTTGATGCATGTGGAAAAACGTCCCCATAACTGACAAATGTCTCTTACACTCCTATAATATGTATTCATAATATGTATTTTATATATAATATATAAAATGTAAATATTTAATTTTAAATACATAAAATATCTTAAGTAACTTTATATATATATAAGTTTATATATATATTTAAACAGGTGCCAATGAGTTCTCAGTCTTCATCACATTAAACCTAGAGGCCCTTAGTAACTTTAACACGTTATTTCCTCTCATTAGATCATTGTCCCTCTATGTATTTATCCATACAGCAGGCTACTCTTATTTAAAAAAGAATAAGCAACCATGGAAATACACGCCCTCCCTGCAGTCCTCAGCAGTTATGCTAAGAATTTTATGTTCTCAGAATCCATAAACATACCCACAGGTGCTCCAATAACTGCGCAAACCCCTGAAGGAGTCACATACCTGCAAAAGCCATGCAGACATTGTCATCCAGGGCACAGATCTTCCGTACGGTTCTTTCATCCTGAAGTTTTGCCACAGACTTCTTTTCCACACCAAGAACAACAATATCCTTCCCTCTTACTCCAACCTTCAACACATTAAAAGAAGAAAAAAAAAAAAAAAGTTAAGCTAGGCCCAAAAAGACTAGTATCTGCAAACTTCACTGAAATGAGTAAGAAAATACAAACAAACACAAAAACCTCACACTGTAAATATTTTTTCAACTTGAAGTCAATATTTTATTTCCTATTGCCACAACCTGGACAAAGAACTGATGGAACAAAAATTGTGTCAGATTCCAGGGTGCAGTTTCATAATCATAGTACTGCAATTTAAATCCACGTGGCTCCCAAGAGATATATTCCCACTCCTCCTACCAACTGCGTTTCCCCAACTCTCTCCAACTCTAGCATTCGCGTTTCCGCAGCCACAGAAGCAGGATCAACAACAAAACTACCTCTGCAACTACTCCACGGGGATTGCTCAAGTCAGAACTGAAGATCAGACCAAGTAAAACCTAGAAGCAGCCTGTCAGTAGCTTGCTGCCTTAATATCCTAATTCATACTTTGAGTATACCTTTTCCAACATCAGGGGGGAAAAAACTGTTGACCTTTCACACTCATTCCCACTGCTTCTCGTAGGGGGATGGGAATCATCTTTTCTTAGGGGGTGGCCCTGCTCTTAAGTGTGTGACGGGTGTTTCCAAAAAAACTGAGCTCAAACAACTACTCAACAAGAGACAAGACAGATATAGATTACACAGCACATAAGCTCTGCTTTTACAGTGTTTCTGATTTCTGAAAAAAAGAAAAAAAAAGAAAAAAAAAGGGCCTATTTAGCACTAAGTCTTGTTACATTTATTCCCGCCCCAAAGGCAGTAAATTTTCTTCCAGGTACTGTGTTATTTGGGAATTAATAGGTTTTTTTTTTCTCTCCCCCAAAATGAAAACCCCTTAATTGAGCAAAAGCTCGGGACGGCTGGCAGCGAGGAGCCGGGAAGTTGCTTCTACACGGCTTTACCGACGCGGTTCCCGATCCCCTGGGATCCGCACCCGGCCCCGGCGGAGCGAGGCGGCCGAGGGCCACCGCTGTCCCCTCGGGGGACGGACACCCGGGGCCCTGCGGGCCCGCAGCCTGACGGGGCTCCGGCACCCACCGCTGCTGGGCCTCAACGCATCAAACCCCGACATTCCCCCCCAAAACCCACGGTACCGGCCCGAAACGGAGCCCGAGCCGCACAGGCAGCTCGCCACTGGCCCTGAGGAAAGCGGTGCGGCTCCAGACCCGGTGTCCTGCCTCAACACCGCGGCCTCGGGCTCCCCTCCGGCAGCGGGGAGGCTCCCCGCGGCGTGACGAGCCGCCCCGCGCCGCCAGCCCGGCCCCGCGCCTGCCGCGGGCCCGGCCAGCCAGACAGCACGGCGAGGGGCGGGCGCCATGCCGGGCCTTCCCTCAGCCGGCCGCGCCGCCGCCCCCCGGCCGCCCACCCCGCGCTCACTCACCGCGGTGGAGCCCTTCTTCACCGCCTCCTGGGCGTACTCCACCTGGAAGAGGTGCCCGTCCGGCGAGAAGACGGTGATGGCCCGGTCGTAGCTCATGGCTGCCGCCCGTGCGTCCCCACGGGGCCGGAACCAGCCGCCTCCCTCAAAACAGCACACTCATCCCCCGCCCGCCGCTTCCGGCGCCCGCCGCCATTCCGGCCGCACGCCGACGGCGCCCCCTGCGCCAACTCCGTACGCTGCACCCCAGAGCCCGCCGCGGAGGGGCGGGGCCTCACGTACGCTCTTGGCGTACAGAGGCCGCCTTACGCACCCGTCGCACCCACCCCCTTCCCTTGGCGTACAGGGCGGCCGCCCTACGCAATTGGCGCAGCCGGCGCAGCTGGCGGCAGAGGCAGGAGCCGTCGCTCGCCTGCGACAGGAAGCCCCGCGGCCGGGACGCACCATGTGCGGCGGGCGGGGAGAGGCGGCGGGACCGGCAGCGGCCGCCCCCCGCCCGCTTCCCGCCCCCCCCGCCGCCCCGCCCCGAGCCGGCGGAGCGGGGAGGGTGGAGCAGCGGGGCCGGGGCGGGCGGCGGCACGGGGCCGGGGGCCGGCGGCGGGGCGCAGATCGTACCATCTGCGGCGGCTCCCCCCGCGCACTGCGGCGGGGCTGAGCGCGGCCAGAGCGGGCAGATAATAACAATATTATCGCAGCCGGGAACACATATGTGATAGGCACGTTAAAAAAAAAAAAAAAACAAAACAAAAAACCCAAACCACCATGTCGGTTGCCTTTGCTTCTGCTCGCCCAAGAGGCAAAGGGGAGGTCACCCAGCAAACTATCCAGAAGGTAAAAAAGCATGCTTTTCTACCCAGGATTTTGAGGTTTATTCCGCCGCCGGTGCTGCCGCCGGGAGGCCGGGGCGGGCGGAGCGGAGGCGGAATGGCGAGGGCTGCGGAGACGGCCGGCCGGAGAGAGAGAGAGGTGGGGGAAGGAGGAGGAGGAGGAGGAAGTGGAACAAAGCGGAGGTGCGAAGAGAGCGCGGAGGAGCCGGGGCTGAGGCCGCGCTGGCACCTCGTCCCTGCGGGGCGCGGAGGGGAGACGCCGCCCGAGACGCGCCGGGACCCGCAGCCGCACGGTTACCGTGCGGTGGGTGGCATGCCGGCTTCTGCCCCCCCCCCGCCAGATCCAGCCTAAAAAAAAACCGAATTAAAATAAAATCTTGAATTTGCAAGGGTTTTCTTTTGTATCGGGATGCAGAATTTTACTCTCTGCGAAGATAGAGGGAGCACCAGTCGCTGGTGCTGTATTTTTCATACACTGTTATCATCATTATTGTTGATATTTATTGATGTTCAATGGCAAACAAAGGCTTTGAGAGATTTCTCCCCTGTGGGGGCCAAAGCCGGGTTTCCTGGTTGGGAAGGGGTCATTCCAATGGCAAGGACCGTGCACACCCCGATAACCCTTCCTGGCTCCGGCAGAGGGTCGCGGTCAGCGGGGAAGAGGCTGGAAATGTCAATAAAGAACATGCATGTTTTTACTTTGCCCGCTACTTGTCATTTGTACATGGTGTTCTTGCGTGCTCCCCACCGCATGGGTGCTGCGTGTCGTGCGGGGGCAGCGAGGGGTGCATGTTCTCCGTGGCCCCTTCGGAAATAGCGACGGGTGAAGAAGTGCCGTTGCTGGTACCGCAGTTAACCATCATCGGGGGGTTGGAGCCAAACCAGCATCTGGTGCCAATTTATGCCTTCTAGGGAAAAAAAACCCAGTGGCAGACTGTGACAGGACGGAGATTAAGACAGGACAGACCGCTGTAGGAGAGACTGAAGAGATGACCTGAATCTCAGGAGACTGTGGAAACTAATCCCATTTTGTGTAGCTCTTGCAGCACATGTAATATTGTGAACCACTTAATTTTAAATACTAAAATATTTCAGACTCAGTGGGTAAGTTTTTCTCTAGCCTCCGGATTGGTTGAGGTTAGGACAGAATTTCATAATTCATCTACTTTGTACTTAAAACCGTGACTGTATCCACAGACAAAGGGCAGCCAGGGTATCTCCAGTTTGATTTTCAAGGACTCCCCTTTTTGCATATTCATGAACTTTATGGAATCTTCAAAGTGTTATTTCTTTACCAATAACGTGCGGAACCATTTCCCATCGCGGGTGCATTTGCTGGGATGTTGCTTCAGGGCTGTTGGCAGCGGTTTTGGCAGCAGTGATGCCGAGGAAGAGACTTGAGGTGCAGTGACGGGATGGGCTCTGTGGGCACGGATGGCGCTGGGGCAGCGAGGGAAGGAGCAGGGGCTGGGCAAACGACCCAAAAAATCCTCATAAAGTGGGCTTTTTAGAACACGTGCCAATTTCATTGAAAAACAAGATTATTTTTATTTGCATTCATAATATATAGGCAGCTTGTTTTTATTTATTAACTCAATTCTGATAGTCTTTCAAAGCTGTTATTATTCCAGTACCGACTATTCCTCACATGGAGGTGAGGAACTCACGTTAGAACTTCTGACAAGAGAGCAGTGATGGTGGGGCTTTGAGACAGTTCATCAAATAGCATTTGCAGGGCAGGAAACTTCAGTTTCTTCTGTGTAATGGAGATCAGAACTCAGTTCTTTTTCCCAAGTTAGGAAAAGAGCTATTCCCCATTCCTTTTTCAGTAAGTAAAATGTTATTCGGCTAATTGTAGAAGCATATCCCTTTCCTGATGAAGATATCTGTAATATTGCTTGGACTCTTGCTGCTGAGTACACATCTTAACTGAATGTGAAGATACTGTCAGTGGTATCTGTTGTGGAAATAGAAGAGGATGGATTTATATTCTTTGCTAATTCTATATACAGAATTTCCACTGAGACAGGTGAAAATTCTGTACGACAATGAGTACTGAGCATGAAACAAAGAGCTGCACCATGCATCAGGCGGGAGTACTTTCTCTTAAAATTATACGCTGCACCCGGGTTGCCATGTGAGCGTAGGCAGACAGGAGGAACATGGACTCCTGCCTGACAGAGTGGCGACGTCCCCTGCCAGCACTGGAGAGCAGGGGGCCGACATGCCCAGGCAGCCACAGCATCGTCCCCTCTCCTCGGCCCCCCGCCACCGTGGGTCCCACCAGTCAGAGTCTGTCATGGACTGAGGCATCCACAAAGTTCAGACCAACTTGCGAATTCCAAGGCAGAAGCAGGAGAAGCCGAGTTCTCTCAGGGAGTGACTTGCTAGATTGCAGGTGCATCAGAAACACTCTTCTACTCCTTTTTTCCATCATCTAGCCCTTGTTGCTATCTGAATGGGTCAAGAATTTGCTCTGATTAGAACACATACCTACATGGATTAATTCACATTCAACTCATAAACATGTTTCTCAACTCTTTCCTGAAGAGTTCTCTCCTGACAACCCAGTGGCTGAAAGGCCCAATCTTGCAAGCACTTAATAGCAATGGTACCCACAGACTGTACTGTGGAGGGAGTTTTTGCCAGAAGCAAACCTAAATTTGTAAATACTGTTGTTATTTTTCCATTCATTCACCTGCAGAAAGCTTGCCGCATTCACGAGAAAGCTGGGGGAAAGAGACAAACTATTGTATTTGAAATCTGAAAACAAATCAAAGGATATTTTAAGCTTTTAATTGTATTATGAGTCCATTAAACAAAGGTCAGTGGTCATTTTGTCCAGCAGCCCTGATTTCCTTGGAACAAGTCAGTCACTAGAATTTATTGAACGACACTAAGCTAGCAGCCACTGATACACATAAATTAACTGATATATAGTAACTCGGTGTTTTCATTTTAAGTCCTCCATGTATTAGAACTGAACTATCCCAAAGGGCACATTGGGGTATAATTCTCTTTAATGTGGTTTCAGTAGATCCAGTAATGCAAATTTTATACGTCACCAAGCTCGGTAGTCTGCACACACTACTCCTATGCAGGAAAACTAGTAGGTTTAAATTGCTTGCCAGTATAGTTCTTATTTGAAAGTAGGCATGTTAGTAAAATCTGAGGTTTTGGAAAGGGTTGGGCGGTGGTTTTGAATGAGGCGGCGGTATTTCATAGTGAAAGCGTTTTCCTTCTGCAGCATAAAAATCTATCTGCCATTTAAGGAGCAGAAAAGGTAAGTTCATTCGTTCTTCCATATTGCGTATTTCAACTAAGTCCTTTAAAGATAACAGTTCATAAGGGAAAGACTTGAAAAGCACAATCGTGTGGCTCAATAGAGTCACGTGTAGGTACTTTGTAATGTCCCAAGGCAACAAAACTGCACAAAATACCACCCACTGCCAAGAAGGGTGAATGTGGAGTATCACATAAACATGGGACTTAATACGATTCTCATAGTAACGTGTTTTGATCGTATTTCTTTTATGCAGATGCTAGATGAAAATCACCACCTAATACAGTGTATTATGGATTATCAGAGCAAGGGGAAAACTGCAGAATGTACTCAGTGAGTATTGCGAGTTTTGGAGTATGTCAGAAAATCTTGGTGTCCTCAAGAACAGTGCTACGAACAGTTCTGCTCACTGATCACTGAGAAAATAGCTGGACTGTTTTTTTAGATTCACTTGTATTAAGAAATGTATGTTGTTCTTGGCACAGAGGTTTTTTTCTGAAGCATTTGAGTATTTAGTATTTACAATATTTTTAACAGATCATTTATTAAAATAATTACAAACAATTATGGTTATTGGACCACTTGCTCTGTGCAGATTCATTAAATAAAAGTAGAATCAGGTACTAAGGTAATAACGCATTTTCATCAGAAAGTAGTTCAATGTTAAGGATCAGCCATGTGGTTATACATGGTTAAAACACTATGCATGTAGACATAGGAGTTTGTAGCATTGCTTATTATTCCTAATCGTGAAAGCAAGATACTTTTATAAACTCGAGGCATAAAATCTCAGTCAGGAAGAATAGCCAATCTGTCCCATGAAAGATCAGGTTACGGGGCCAAACCTAGAAAGCCGTACTTTCAAAAAAACGGTCTAAACAAGATACCTTTTTTTAGAGAAGTCATGTCACCATTCTAGTTTCATTTTTCCCACTTCCCAGCCATTTTCCCCTTCTCAGAAGAAAACTCATGCTAAAAAGCATCTTTTCTTGCTTTCTTGGAACCCTCCCTGTTTCCAAAAGTTTGACTCTTCCCTTCGCTGAGTAGCGCAGCTGTTTGCTTTTGGATGCCCTCCTGTTCTTTATTAGGAGCTTTTCCAGTTCATCGAGAACTGTGAAGGAGCACAAATGGTTCTGGTGGTGCTTACTTGAGTAAACACTCCAGTTAGAGTACTCTTGAAAAAAACCTTGTTCTTCTCAGCTTGCTGGCAGGGCAAACAGGTTTTGGTTTTTTTGGAGTTCTGGAATTTCATTACTACTAGGATCGTTGTTAAACAGAGGAAGAAGTGGCTAATTGTTCAAGCAGCTGCCCGGGTGTCAGTACTCAAAGAGTGAGGTCCTGGCTTCACAGTTCAAAGTGCTTTCAAAGAGAGTGTATTCCACCTCTCCCTTCCCCCAAGCTTCCCCATTTGTAAAAGAGGTGTTGAACACACCGATCCTTGATGAAAAGTATGACAGCACAGAGACAGGTCATTCCTATTGCTATTTATTATGACAGATGAAAAGTGGGCTAATGTAAGTACTCGTTTTTAAATAGAAAAAAAGAAAAAGATACAGGTTTGGAATTTTCTGTATTGTTAACCCTTTCCAAATAAGCTTTACTCCTTATTCTGTAGATACCAACAAATCTTGCACAGAAACCTGGTTTACTTGGCAACAATAGCAGATTCTAACCAGAATATGCAGTCCTTGCTTCCTGCTGTAAGTACCAGTGCTGCCATCAGATACATTTACTAAGCCAGAGGGAAATGGTCTTTGATTCTGTTACTGATCACTGTCTATAAACCATTTTTTAGTATTATTTTTTAGTAAAACCTTTGGAGCGGTCAAGTAGACCACTAAACAAAGGTTACTTTTACTGTGTTTAAAACACATTATTTGGGACATTTGTGTTAATCTCTGTCTCCATAGCTCAAGTTCTATATACTACAAATGGTGCAGTGGTACAGATACGATTGGGCTCCATTTGTTCCAGATTCATTATTCTTTACCTATTCATTGTATTCTTTACTCAGGAAAAAATGCCACTATTTTATGTCAAAAATCTAATTCAGCATCTGGGCATTGGTTTGTCTTTAAACATTGTGTTATTCTTGCTAAATGGATTGATTTTGGAGGTATCCCATAAAATACAGCAGAGCTTTATGCTTGGCAGAGGTCATTTGTCAACACACTTGTGTATCGTCTTTGCTCATGCATACCCCCTCAGCAGTTAGGTTCTGACCAGCACAAAATGAAATTCATGTAAGTATGGAAGAACGGGCACAGAAGCCAGACTCTATTCTAAGCACAATTTTAAGATCTCCTCTGTGCTGCCTGTCGGCTTCTCAGTGTGGTGCCGACTGTCATTCACGCAGTAGTCACACGAAGAAAGGTTTATGCAAGCAAGCCCAAAAAGTGAAGGAAGCACATATTTAGTTGAGGCAGTTTTTAGTCATAGTCAGGCTAATTTGGGGGTTATTATTTTTCTAATTAAAACCTAACCAAAAATGTGCTTCTCCTCTTTTGTTATTTGCAGCCACCAACGCAAAACATAAACTTGGGCCCCGGAGGAATGACTCAGAGTGCATCCAACCAATCTCTCCATTCACAGAGCAATCTCAGTGATGCCATTGGGACGGGCCTTCCTCCTTCCTCGCTCATGCAGAGTCAGATTAGCAATGGTGAGCTCCGGTCCCCTTTGTGCTGCTTTGCTGTTGCTTGGCAACAAAATCATTAATGCAGAATATACTTACAGAGCTGTAAAAGACCTCTCCTAACTCACCTTTCAGGCATATGGGGATTTCAGGCACATGCTGAAATCATCACAAAATGGCTACAGTCAGTAATGATGTTGGCTTCTGCAAGGACTCCAATCTGCATAGTATTTCTAGGGGAGAAATTAAAAACATTTTTTAAAAAACGCATAATGAAAATCACCAAGTAAAGATGCATCCAAGTTTTTAGTAAGAAAAATTATATATTGTCATATTTTTCTCTTGGAAGTGGTGAGGTTGGCCAGGGTAAAATGGAATTGCTTGCATGACTAACCGCACAACCGAGCCTTTAGATTGCAAAGATCTTCCATGGTACATGCCTTCTTAAAAATAATTTGGTGTTGCATCAGTCTTTGTCCTCTACAGAAGCTTGCAGAGATTGTACTACATAGCCAAAGAGTTTGCACAGAGATTTCATGTGAATAAGATAACACGCTTTGTCTATTTGTTTCTTTTGGTCGTGCAACTGAAAAGAAACTAATTGAAAGACAATTTTTTATTTTTTTTACTCTGTGCATTGTATAGTATGAATAATGTGTTTATTTATTTGGTAGTTCATAGTTATTTTGTCAGTTCTTGTTTCTGTGGGTCTTTCCCAGAGTGACAGAGAGAGAAAACAGTTTCTATAAATAGAAATACCTGATTGTAAAATCACAGACCTTGGTGGGGGGACTCAAGAGCAGATACAAGCCATGAAATTACTTCTGACTTTTTAAAAATCTATTTGTGGTCAAGCTGATAGTACCTTTTAAACTAATGGATGAGGTACCTCCTTTGAACAGTTACAGCTTGTAAAATGAACTTATTAATTTAACTGGGCCTTCTTTCTGAAAGATTTATTACCTAGTATAAGTATTATAATAAGTCAGTCAAAACATTGTTTTGTTTTACTAAGAATCTATATTTTCAGTGTTATTGTTGCTGGTTTCTTATCTGCCCCCTACCCTCCAGTTGTTGATAGTAATGTAGTGCTGATGGAAAGAACCAGACGGGCAGTCCTGAAGACTCGAGTCATGGCAGAACAGGAGCAGCCAGGGCTCTTCCCCTCACGTTGCCCCAGCCCAGTGCTAAAACCCAGCCTGAATTGGGGGGTCTCAGGGTGGTTCACTCTCTGCCCAATCACTGAGACTCTGTCACCTACATAATGCCAGGTATTTTATCATGAAAATGTCAGTCCACTGTAAGCCAGGCTGAGGACACAGCTGCACTTCAAAACGAAGGTGTGACTGAGGACACAGCCTAGGTGACAGCAGCAGTGATGGCATATGCTCCGCTGCCAGTCCCTGCTGTGAGATGGGACCTGCACACTCTGGGGCTTGGGGACGCTCCGTGGTTCCCAGCCTCTGCTGCTACTGTCTCTGTGCCACCCAGAATCAAGTTAGCACAACGATACTAGATGACACTGCAGTCTGGATGTGTAAATAGACTTTGAGACTGAGAAATTATTTCACATCAGTCAACAATTGCTGGACAGTGTTTTTTGGAAATCAGGAGTAAATATGCACAAACAATTCAAATACATATAGGGCTCTAGTGCTTGTGAAAATTTCTCATCTAATGGCAATAGAGATGAAAGTCTGTAATGAACAGGTGCAGCTTTGTAAGAGAGGGAAGAACAGGGAAGAAGCCATAGAAACTACTACATTCTATTCTTTATTGTCCTCAGTCAGGACCTTACAGGCATCACCTCTGCAGGACAGTAGCTAGGTAATTCCCTACACACGCTGTAACTCTCCATAGTGGCAGCTGTCTCAATTGTAATGATAATTCTGTTGATGGGGACAAGCTAAAAAACAACCCAACCCACTGAGATTTCAAGTAGTCCACCATCCACAAGCCAGTGATTCTTCATGGCACAGCCCTGCAGGGAAACCCAATAGATTATTCCATGAACCAACCAGGGAAACTCAGCTGCCTCCAGATAGAATTGGGCCCAACTGAGAATTTTAACTGTTCGGAAATCATGAATGAGGCCTTTCAAAGAATAATCCAACTGCCTTAGGTTCATGAAAGTATGAAAGAGGTTCAGTGCTTTGTATTTATCTTACTGTTTTAGTGTTTTTATCTAAACACTTTTGGTCATGCTTTCATATTTTCCCTTACAAACATAAAGTAGCCGAAGCTTTTTTTTTTTTTTTTTTGCTTTGAAGAAGGCCAAGATTCTCTTAAGTTTTCCCACGCAAACAGGGCAAGGTTTACCAACACTTGCTTCACTCCATCTCTCGCTCAAAGCAGCTGCTAGCTCCATTCAAACACCAGGTGGTCTTGTGTTGCACAAGAAGTATCAGCTTTGCAAGACATACAAAAACTGGAGCAAAACACAGGGCGAGATCTCTGTTCTGGTATATTGACCTGGCTCTGCTGAATTAAGTAGAGCTGACTCTTTATCTCGTGTTGAAAATGCTGCTTGTATCTCTCCATCAGAGGAAAATATAATAATCTACAGCAAATTTTCTCATTTTGATGTCTATAAATACCATTAAGAGTAATTAATGAGGCTTGTACTAAGAGAATTAGACACGTTTTTCAGAGGCTGTAGATACACTTAATAACTGTGAATTAAGATATCATTATCTAAACATCACAACATAATTCCGTGTCTTCTGGAGATTCTGCATGTCTTCCATTCTACCTAAATTAATTTAGATTGACAACAATACAGCTGAATTCAGATAGACAACAATACACATTATCACAATTTAGACAGTAACAATACACAATGAAAACAACTTTCCAAAACTCATTCACAAAAGTATTAACAGCAACAAACAACAAAAAATAAGAGCCAGACTCTCCCCAATTTTAGTTACCCAACAGCAATAGAATTTTAAAAAATAAGCGTACTGACAGGTAAGCAGGCTAATACAAACTCAGAGTATAATTGTAGCAGTCTGATGATTAAATATGGTGATTTTGGAAAGGGAATACAGGGATTATTATGGTAACTTGGAAAATTTATCTTCCGAAAGTCTGAGGAGCCAAGTCAAACTTCAGGAGAGGGAGAGACGAGGTTGTCCTCTGAGGAGAGGGTCCATCGGCACTTCACAAGCCCCAGCTGAGAAGGTTGGTTGGTTATAAAGGAACTGATGGGTGCAGCAATGTGTGAAGTCTCAGTCTTCCCATTGTCACCATCTGTGTGAGGTGGGAAGAGGAATCACCAGCAGGACAGGAGGAAGGAAAGGACAAATTTGCGAAGGCTGGGTTGTTTCCAGAGTCCATGTATTTTCTGAAGTATCTGTAATTACTGGCATTTGTTAATTCTGCTGCCTGCGAGGAACTGGTTGTAGGGTATTGCTGCTGGTTTTGTTCTTCCTGTCTGCAATTCTGTACAGCCTGGATCTGGCTGCCAGGAAGAGGGGGATCACTCTAACTGTGCAGTAGGCAGTTTTAATTTGCCTGTAGATAACAGAGAATTTTAATAATGAGGATTTTTTTTATTTTGTTTTGCCTTATCATAAGGTATTTTAGAAAGGCCGTGAGGGCTTTAATGCTCACTGTACGTTGCCAATAATAGCACAGATTTTCTTGTTGCTCTCTTTAATTTTTCTAGGTCCTAATCACGTGTCTATGCAGCAGTCAGGCCAGAACACTATGCCCACGACCTCTCTGAGTATGACTGTCAGCAGTCATGGAACTGGGCCTGGTTATAGCCATACAGTGCCTGCATCTCAGAATGTGCCAATGCAAGGCCAGGGGTCAATAGGCAATTATGTCTCTCGAACAAACATCAACATGCAGTCTAATCCAGGTAAACTCCCTCTTCCTCCTTCTGGGCCAACTTGACTTTTCAGTGACCTCAGAGGTTTACCACACATGAATTTGTTCTGTAAATATTTTCTGTAGACAGCGACAAACATACAAGAGGAGCAGACAGCTTTAAGACATCTCTGAATTTCAAGGTGCCAGGCACCAGTGTAAGTCAGAACAGTTTCAGACTTGCTTTAATTTACACGGACTTGCTATGGTTAGCGATGAGTTGGGGAAAAGAGAGCTAGCTCAAAGTGCAGCAGCACGATCTGATAGCCCCTGGTAGCAAATCCCTCAGCCGTGGGAGGGATCGGAGAAGCACCTTTATCCTAGCTGAAATGGCCCGCTGAAGAGCATTACACATTTACTCTTTGTACATTACTACCCCTTTTTTGTTATTTTATCGATACTTCACACTGCTTGCAGGGTATAGAGAGACTAGCTGACAACTTGGAATTGATCTCTTAATTTGCAAAAATGTTTGCTACTGAGTATTGAATGGGATGCCCAATGCTTAATAATTCTTTCCGACAATATGAAATTTAGGGATCAAAGAAATCCTAGAATGTCAGTTTATTTAAACTGTGTAATCATCAGGTATATAATAAGATGGAAGTAGAAGAAAGAGTTGATTAGAAAAGAAATGCAGCCAGGAGGTAGAGAGGAACAAGCATCAGTTCTTACGTCTTTCTTTAATCCTACTGTGATAATGATTACATTATTTTAAATAAACTAATAGTAATCAAGTCTAGATGTATTTTTAAATGTGTGACTGAAGCAAATGGCAAGAACTGACCATATAATAACATCCTTTCTGGATTACAGTGCAGAAGAGTTAAATACATGGAGTAGGAAAACATCTCCCCCTGTGGAAAATTCACAGAATTATCAGGATGCATGTTAGTTGAAGGTTTTAACTTGCTTCCAAAGAGAGTAGGGAGAGAACTATCACATCCTTTTAGAAAACAGTGTTTTCCATGTACATTGTAGTCTCCATGATGCACCAGCAAGCAGCAACGTCGCATTACAACTCGGCGCAAGGAGGCAGCCAGCATTACCAGGGGCAGTCCTCCATTGCCATGATGAGCCAGAGCAACCAGGGCAACAGCATGATGGGTCAGCGACCAATGGGCCCTTACAGAGCTTCACAGCAAGGTAAAATCTGTTACTAGATTATTGATGTAATTATTATTAGATTGATGATATGCAGTCTGTCCTGTGGGGTAAGTCAGTCAACAAAATTTCCAAGTCACGTTTATGAGCAGGGAATCTCATCTGGGAACAGAGGAAATCTCGAATGGTGGAAGTATCATGACAATCAGATGAACTTTAATCTATTTTCAAGATTTATCTATTTAATTATTTCAGGTGTTTAGAAAAATAATTCTGTCTAAAAGGGACCATATATCTCTAAAGAAAAGATGAACAATTTGACATACAGCTCACTCAAGCCACTGGGAATCTTTTCAGTTCTTTCAAATGGTATTGGATCAGCCGTAACATGGCACAGTTAACAAGGAACACATTTCTGCAAAGAAGATATAGTTTGCCAGCAATTAGTACGAAAAATTAGGCCAAGGAAAGGAAAACACCAGAGGATAACTACCATGCTCTAAGACCTCTCTGGAAAAAGTTCTAAGAGGTAATAAAGCTGCTAGACTGATTCTAACATAAACTGAATTTTGCTAAGAAAAAATTAATACATTAATTAAAATATATTTAATTCTGTCTGTGCTCTTGAGCATGGAATATATTCCTGTGCTTTCTAATAACTCCAATTAGTAGATGAAATGTAGACATTACTTTCGGTATTGCCGGAGAAGTGAATGGTTTTAGGACATGTTACCAACCGTTGTGTAATTTCAGTTTCAGCCAGCTTGTTCTGAGAATACAAATTTATTTCCTTTTTCTAGTGAGCAAAACATCTTTGAAACTGCTCTCAACATACATAGCTTGTTTACTTATCCTGATGTAAACACTGTTTTCTTTAAAAAAAAATCAGATAAGAAAAAAACATCCCTTAGGAGCGTACGGGCTCAGTTTGCTCTCTCTTGTCTTTGCCTCGCAGGTTCCTCGCAGCAGTACATGGGTCAGGAAGAATATTACAGTGAACAGTACAGTCATGGACAAGGCTCTTCAGAACCTATGAATCAGCAATATTATCCAGATGGTAATTCCTCTGAGCTGTAGTCACTGTAATACTGCTGAAGTGTAGACCAGCATGACTGCCACATGCAAGGACGTGGCAAATCCATTAAGATTCATTTCATTTAAATGCTAGAAAATTCTAATGCCAGGGCATGAGAGCCTGGTACACAAACACACACATCACCACATCCTGCTATCCAAACTGCTTCAAAAGGAGCACAAAGCCAAGTTTGGATTTGTAAATGCAAGAGATTTATTTATAGGTATGGTTTTCCTTGACATGTATTCAACTTTCTATCTAAGGGGTCTGTACTTCCTCTTAGCCTCATCTCTGTGTATAAGCAGCTTCATAATATATGTATTCAACAATATATCTCTAGTAATATTAATAATGTACCTGATAAATCTTTGCAATTCCTTGTAGGACATGGTGATTATGCCTATCAGCAGTCATCCTATACTGAGCAGAGCTATGACAGGTCGTTTGACGACTCTACACAACATTATTATGAAGGAGGTAGGAAAATGCACTGGCAATCTTTGTAAAGCAAAGCTCTAATCCCCTAAAATACTAATGAAATGCTTACAAAAATGTAAAATATGACTTGCAATTTCTCTGCGACTCTGTGTTTTTCTTCTGAAACACTTCTGGGCTAAAAAAAATCCTTTGGGGAACAGGTTGCTTGTTTGCCTGTTTAGTGATGTGTATAAATAAACAACTCTCTCCTGTTCAAAACAACTAAAAATCACTGAAGAAATAAACTCATCATGACAGGCAAAATGTAAACATCTGTTTCTGAAGAGTACTCATCTATGAGTTCCAGACCAAGGCTTCTTTGTTTTCCTATGATTTGCATGTACAGTGAAATACCTGCTTCATCTCTAACCAAACTATTTCAATTTTTCCCTCTTTAGGAAATTCTCAGTACAGCCAGCAGCAGGCAGGGTACCAACAGGGAGCTGCACAACAGCAAACATATTCCCAGCAGCAATACCCAAATCAACAAAGTTACCCAGGACAACAGCAAGGATATGGTAAGAAAACTGTCACTGACCAGTCACGTTTTTGCAATACTTCGTCCTGACGCCTCCATTGCCAAGCTAAAATTACGCTGTAAACTATTTCCTTGATTAACCCTGGACATCCACGTACCAAAACTAGCCACAGAGCATAGCATGAAAGGGGACTCTGGGCAGTAAGATACGTTAGTATAGCACTGCCTTCCATACTGTTATGTTAGCATCTTGCATCCCACTGTCTTTGGAAAGAAAGCCAGAAAGTTAGAAAACACGCTTTTGCCTCATGTTGACTTCCTGTTAAGTGACGGCAAGAGGTGACTGCCTGGATTCTCAGGCCTCCTACACATGTAATAGTTCTGAACTGACATGAAAAAATAACATCAACAATCCAGAGAATCATTACTCTCTCACTTAGATTTCTTGCAACATCATCGGGGTTTTGTTCCTTGGTGAGGGACTGAGGTGAAAGGAAAAAAGTAGAAGTGCTTTGAACAGGCTTTTGAACCCTTCAGGTCACCAGGGGCGGAGTTGCCCACTGTCATCAAAAGAATCTGAGTCTGATGGCTGTCTGAGTTTTCTGACCAATTGGAGGCAGCTTGTATGTATCCTCAGCCTTTAGGAGAAAGAAACCATTTCGGGTTATTTAGTACAAAAACAGGGTCTGGAGAGATTGGAATAATCTGAATCCTAGCTTCAAGGCAAGGGATTTCTGGTGGATTTCCCAGATGTGGTATTGACCTTGAACTGGCAATGTTAACCAAACTTGATAAATTGATGTCGATATAAACAGCAAACGCATTCTCGAAATGTAAGTTCTCGTGAAGTAGAACCTACATGCCTAAAAATTTAATTAAATTATTAACACCTGACTCTGCAGTACTAGTAGTTTGGACTACTCAAACTAGGCATACTCCGTGAAATGAAACACGAAATTCAGTTTATGATGTTAAAATCTGGCCTCCTCTTTTTAAAGGTTCTCCTTCACAAAAATCCACCAATAATGCTAAAAAGTGCACACAGCAGTCTATATACAGTCCCAAATAAAAGGAAATCAATATCCTTGTGCAGTTGTGTGTCTGATTTACATGGGTTTTAAAAGCATCTCTATACGCAAGAAATTGCTTATGTTCTGCCTGGTCAGCAGTGCTTATGGTGGCACAGCCTCAGTAAATAAGTTAAACGTGCAATTGTTACTAAAATAAAGGCCAGGTAGCTTGCATATAGGTAATAATTGAATTGTGCCAATACAGATTTCAGGGAGACAAATCACTTAAAAGTGTATCACATTTTCTGCACAAAGCTTAAAACCTGAAGTTTACACTGCTGCAACTAGATCATTATTAGCATTAACACTTTCTAGTGTAAAGCTTGAGGGGAGGTTGAGGCAAAATTTACTCACAGTTCATACTTGCAGAGCTTACGTTGTTCCTAGCATGTTTTACATTATGTTAACCATAAGAATTCCCCCTAGCAAACCAAGCCTTATTAATAGATTTCACTGCCTTCTCAGGTCCTGCACAGGGAGCCTCTTCACAGTATTCCAGCTACCAACAGGGACAGGGGCAGCAATACGGAAGTTACAGAGCTTCTCAGACAGGCCCATCCGCTCAGCAACAGAGGCCTTATGGCTATGAGCAGGTAAGTTGTCTAAACCTCTGCTATGAAAAAGCAGATTTAGCTGTTAGCTCCACATATAAATCTATCTGATAATTTGGTGGAGGCATATTGGTGATACTTCAGTGGGTCTTTCAAAATTCATAGACCAAAAGAAATTGTCTAACTCATTGTTTGTAAACTCTGATATATTATCCTCCAACATTTTTATTTCTCTTTTTTATAGGGACAATATGGAAATTATCAGCAATAAGAGAATACGATCCTGTGTCAGATTCATTTCAATAGTATCTCCATCTTTTGAACTGGATGTACAGGCAGTTTTGATTAATTGTAATATGTTGGTTACCCCTTAGCACAAAGCAGCGTCTGTATGTGAACAGTGTTCATTTCATGCTGGATATGAAGCAGTGCACTACTGGTAACAAGACAATGCTTTAATGGTTTGATATTTGGTAGTGTGTATAGTACTGTATGTTGATACAATGCAGAAGTTTTTTCATTTACCCCCCACCCCACCCCATTCTTGATGTTTCTAAATAGCTTTAGGATCATTTGATCACAGTTGTGCCCATTCTGGAAAACAGCCAGGTTATTCTGCAGTCTGGCTCAATACAAAGCCATTCAGTCATATCTCAGTCCAGACGAAGTATCCCGTGGTAAGTTATCGATCATTTTTAACTGAATGCATTGAAGATTACCTGCCAGCCTCTGAAATCCATGGCTCTTAACTTTACTTCGTAAGAATAAGGGGATGGATACATTCCTTAGGTGAAGACAGTTCTATGCTGTATGATAAAAAATAAAATTAACTGCAATTTCTGTAATACCTACCTATCTACCCAAGTCTTATAATTCAGTAATCTGCATAAATCCACATTTCTGTTGTAAAAGGTACAGAAAGAGGATCAAAACCTATATTCAAGGAAATGTTAATCACAAGCAGCACCTTTTATATATCCATGTAAACTAAAGTATTTTTATTGTGGAAAGAAAAATAGAAGAGAACTCTGAAATTTGCAGTGTCAGCCTACTAGATGTCAATATTGCTTCATATTGTGCTTAGCTGAGAAAAACATCTGGCAAAACTCGTCTTAAAAACACTACTCCAAATTTTATAACTCACATATACATTTTCATGCCAAATTTTGCAAGCAGGTGGCTGGCATCCTTCTTTATTTCTGATTCTTCCATTGCCCCTGCTCAGATTTTCCAGCAAGCATTGTAACCATAAATATTGTCAAATCTCTTGGTTGACTGTTCTCACAGCTCACCATCACTTTTATTTTTCTCTTGTAGCTTGACAGAAATAGGTCAGAAGTAAAAGGAAAAAAATCCATCTTTATTGCAGATAAGCAAGTAAATTCAGCTTTAATTGTGAAACAATATTATGCATATAGAGAGGGGAACTATTAATGGGGTCAACCAGTGAAAGAATACCTATAGAGGGAGAATTTAGAAATAAAAACTAGTGGTATGTAAAAGCCAGTATGAACAATGTAAGTCACTTCAACTCAGTTTTATATGTTCTTATAAAGTGTTGAAAAAAGCACTTGTAAAGTGCTTATAGAAGTGCTGAACAAAATACGAAACTTCTCTGAGGCAAAAGGCTAGGATGACTATACTCCATAAGCATTTTTTAATACGCGATTAACTGCAAATTTACAATATAGAGTAAATACATCCTCTGTAGGATTTTCTCCTTTTCTTTGTCTGAAATGGTGTATTTATGGGATTTCAAGTTCTAGTACTTTATATTTTGAAAAACCGAGACCACCAGGAAAACAGATCTCTCAATTCATTATTTTTTTTTCTATAGAGGAAAGTCTTTAACTGGACAGATGAAGAGTTTACTATTAAATGTTGTCCAAGCACTGCCCTTGCTACATTAACAATTTAAATTACTGATGAAAATAGAAGACCTTTTTTTTTATCAGTTCACATTTCTCTCATCTTCCCTGCTGGTGTTTTCATATAAGTAAGTACTCTCAAATAGCAAGGAACAGAAAGGAAGTAAGATTGGGTTTTTTTACAATAAATTAATAATACAGGTAGTCAGAAGAATGCAATATTGCTCTTTGCCAGCATAGAATTATGCCTTTTTATGTGGTTTTTGAAAGTGATGAAATACTTTTGAGAGAATATGAACAACACTTAAAATGAAACAGCAACATTACATCAATCTGAAATGTCTTACATTAAGAACTTCTTGAATGTTGTGTATATAATGTATTTGAAAGAGCACTTTGAAATAGTTTGTACATTTATTTCCTAATTTATACATGACTTTTGGTGTTAATATTTATAATTGTTAATAACAAAATGTTTATTTAATGTGTTGTCCATTTTTATGTATTAATGTGGAAACAAAGTGATGCCAGCATTTTGACCTCTTCCATTAGTTGTATCATTTTCTGTTTTGTAATACAGAATGCTTGAAAATTGTTTAGGTTAAAAATTATCTGAAAACAAAGTTGGTGGTACTTTTCTTATGACACGGACTTTTGAATGGAAACAACAGACAAGGGGAGATTCCTTTGAGCTGCACCCTCTCCCCAACTTTTCTGATACATTTCATAGATAATTACATATGATGAAAGCTGGTCTCAGCTTTCCAGTTATTTGATGTGTGAAGATCAGACGCTGTGTGTGCGCAGAGTGGGTGTGTGTACGTAAGAGCTCACCTCACAGCGCGGAGGGGGAGGCATACGGCAGGTGGACTGATGGCACAGGGCTCCTCCAGGGCCGAGGGAGACACCTCAAGGGGCTGAGGGGTAGACTGTCTTCTCAAGCAGCCGAGGGAGACACCTCAAGAGGCAGAGACCCCTGTGGGTCAGTGACAGAGCTCCACGGGCGGCACTGTGTTACCTCAGATGCCGCAGCCAGCTCCAGGCCCAGCTTCGACTTCGAGCGCTGCTAAGACCGCGGCAGGCAGGACACTCAGCAGGCCCCTGAGAGTCAGGGATCCCAAACCCGGCTCCCCGTACCGCTCTTCTACTCATCCCTCGCGGGTACCACAGACTTTGTGCGTACCGCGGCGCCCGGGATCGACGCTAGTCCTGCAGCGGCGGCTGTGAGGCACGACGACGGCCCCGCTGCCTGAGGGGAAGCCGGGCGCAGCTTCCCGCGCTTTCTCCACAGCGACGCGACTGCGCCTGCGCGCGGCCGGGGGCGGGGCGGTCGGTCCCGGCGGCTGCCGGCGCCATGCTGCCGCCGTGCCGGGCCCTGCTGGCCGCCCGGGCCTTGCCGGCTGCTGTCAGCGGCATGTTGCCACTGTGCCGGGCCCTCCCGGCAGCTGCCGGGGCCGTGCGGGGTGGCTGGGCCCCGTGGAGGCCGGCCCTCCTCCATCTCCTCAGGCCGGTGCCGGCGGGGGGCCGGCAGCCGACTTTCTCCACAAGCTGCGCGAAGTTCTCAAAGAACAGGCGGCTGAGGCAAAAAAGAGTCATTTCGGAAAGGAAACTGGTAAGTCCTGAAGTAAACGAGCTGTCGGTGGGCAGCGGGGTTACCTTGCTGGGCGGTAACCTGCCAGGCGCCTCAGAGAACAGCTTACCCGCCCCTTCCTGTGCTCTCCTGACAGCCATCGCGTATGTGCTCCTGATGTGAGGGACTGTTTTTCTAAAATGGGATTAGGTTTGTGAACAGTGAGGAAATAAGTCTGTCGTGTGTCGTTCCCGGTGTTCGGAGAGGCCGTAGGAGCCGTACGGGTGCCCTGAGCCGCGGCTGGAAGCACCCATAGGTCGGGAAAGTAGAGGGTCCTGTGTAGATTTAAAGCTAAAATACCGTTTTGTTTCTCACGGGCTTTATAGTCTTACACAGTAGCCGGCTGCCAAACAGACAGTGCTTTATGTCAGAGAAACTGCAAGGTCCTAGAACTTTTTCTTCATAGTCTTTTTGCGCGTTTAGGGAAAACCTTATTTTCTAATGATCAATAAATTACTTCCCATGTAAAGCGATAGTTTCCTGTCTCGCCGTGTGGGGGTGCCAAATACTTTTCTAAAAGAGGCTTTTTAAGAAATTACTGGCCGTAGTATAACTTTAATAATCAAGAGTTAAGGTTGGTTTGTTTTTTTTTCAGTTTCTCATTTTGGTATCATAATACTAATAAGACTTTTTCTCCCTCCAATACTGTTTGGGCTATTTAATTGAAGTGACCCTTCTCATTCTCATTATGAAGTCCCCTAGTAATTGACAGAATTTGAATGTTACCACAGTCAAGGTCATGCTTTCTCTTTTCATTCTTGATACATAAACAATTTCAGCTGCCTGTATGAATGTATTTCTCTAATACCTTCCCTTGGGGATTTCCTCCCAATTCCTGGAGATAGGTAAATATCATCAAACCTTGCTGACAGAAAAGCTGAAACATAGTGCAGCATAATTAGTTGCCAGAAGTAAGGTATTTAGAAGTTAGTGTCAGAAATAGAGCTAAGATCTGGAATTCTCTTGATACTGTATTTTTTTAGCTCTTGAGCAACAGGTTGTGGCATATGTTAAGAATTCCTGTGCTTACTTTGTTTGCAGATACTTTATATTCTTTGTCTTTAATACTTTTTTTGATTGTTGGAAGGTTGAAGTTTGCCTTGATTTCATCAGCTGTTATAGAAAGTGTGAGTCTGTGTGAGAATATCTCTGCCATACATGTACTATGTCTTTTCTGCAAATTCCAGTTCAATTTAAAGAAGGAAAATGTTTATGTGTATAATTTTTTTAAATTTTTGTTTTCATGAGTAGGAACACAGTTACTGAGAGACTTTTGCTTATCGTGTGGTAGCCCTCTTGAGCTACCTGTCAGCATTATATAAATTTATTAAAAGGATACTTTTCCTGTTATTAGTTCCCTGAATGTGAATTTGGCACTTTAGGCATCTGACCTGCTGCATTAGGTTATATCGACATAGCCTCAGGGAGGTACCTTTAAGGGGGTTCCTAAAAATACTTGAAAAATTAAATCTGTTTTTCTTTAATATTATACTTAGTATGCTGTATTTATGTGATCTGTGAATGACAGCAGAGTTCTGATTTCTTTATTTTTTTTGCGGTTGAATGGAACTCATTGTGATATAGCAGGTCTGCATATTACTGAGTTTTGCATAACAGTCAACTTGTTGGAAGGTGACTCTTGATAAACTGTACTTAAAGGGTACAAAACCCATCCTTGTTACAGACACGCTATTTCGTGGATCACCGTAAAGTGCGTGTGGTTGGAGGACAAGGAGGAGGAGGGGGTCATTCTTTTTATAGTGAACCCAGAAAAATATTTGGAGGTCCTGATGGTGGAAATGGAGGTGATGGGGGTCATGTAATTTTGAAAGGTAAGAGTCACTAAATCTGTTTTGTTTTTTGTTGTTTTATCACTTAGCACCTCACCCCCCAGCAAAAACAATCCCACAGCACACTGTATGTATGGTGGGAACTGGTAAATGTCAAAAATGTTAAAATGGTTCTTTCTGTGTAAGATGTCTTTACTTTTTAAGCTTTGTCCTGAGCTGTGGTAACAGGGACAGAAATGACACTGACAGCCTTAGAAAGCATTTTGAAAATCAAGATATTTTGCAGACATTTTAGTGGCAGGTGCATGACTATGTTGTGATAAGGCTAGGATCTGATCAAATTTTACTCTTGAGATGGATAAAGCTGCGTCTGCCACCACCCTGCTGCAAAATCTTCTAATTTAGCAAATGAATTTTCCAGAGTATTTTGGAATGGTTGATTTTGGAATTACCACATAATGAAGCGCATGGTTAATAAACCTAAGTAAGGGCAGATAAACTTCATCACGACTTACATTAAGATTAGTTTTCCCTGATATGTTATTGTTAGACAGTAAATAGGATATGCATTCATGCAACGTTCAGAAAGGGAAAGAACAGTCAAAAGGTTGTTCTTCTCTGCCTGTTGTACTAACACAATGAGTTTAAAATATGCGTATTTTGCTTTACAGCTGACCGGCAAATGAAATCACTTTCTTCAGTCCTCCCCTTCTATCAGGGTTTTCATGGAGAGAAAGGAAGAAGCAAAAACTGTTACGGAGCTAATGGTGCATACATGTATGTTAAAGTAGGTAAACTTAGGTTGTGTGCTAGTGTGTTAGCTTTGTATTAACATGGCTGATTTTCAAGCTGGATGACCTTATTGTGAGAAAATCTCGTGCTTTTTTTCAGGGAGCCTTGTGTGCTGTCTCTGCTGAGATAGCGCTGGTTGGCACACAGGCAGGTCAAGCTGCTTTAAGTTGTTTGTAAAAGAAAAATTAGACTTCTTTGGAAGGTACATCTTGCCAAAACAAATACAATTCTGATTTGCTTTACTTCTAGGGTTCATATGCCTAGAGCAGTCAGAACACAGAACTTCTCAAATAGGAGCAGACTTTTTTCTTTCATATTTTTTTTTCTTCAACATGCCTGTTTTGGTGCACACCTACAATATTTCTTAGCTCACTACTGTGCTTAGCCTTCTTTGAATAAAAGGAGAGAAAGAGAGTTATAGCACTGTTAACATTTCAATGAAGTGTAAATGTCTGACAGTGCCATTTAGGTCCAGAAACTGAGTCTCATGAAGTCCAGTTCTCTTTTGGGATTCCCCAGATTGAGAATAAAGAGTATTAAATTTCAACAAATCTGCTGGTAAAGGATCTGCTGAAGACAGCTCTGCTGCAGACTTTGGACTGGAGTGTAATGCTTCTGTCTCCCTTCACTTTAAGGTGCCTGTAGGTACATTGGTTAAAGAGGATGGGAAGGTTGTGGCTGACCTCACTCAACATGGTGAAGAGTATGTTGCAGCTTATGGAGGAGCTGGAGGGAAAGGTAATCGCTTTTTTCTTTCCAATGAAAACCGAGCTCCAACATTATTTACTCCAGGAGAGCCGGGTCAGGAAAGGGTCCTACATCTGGAACTCAAGACAACAGCTCATGCGGGATTGGTGAGTGTTGCTGTGGTTCTTCAGGTAATCATTGTAGGATGACACTTGACTGACTGAAGAAATAATGTTTGATAACATTTTTGTTAGCCTTTTGGCTTGCTTGTTTAGAGATGCAACTCAATGCTTTCTTGCTGTTACTTGGTAGAAGGGTGTCCAAAGTGATTTGCAGAGCTGTCACTCTCTTGCTACTTGACGTCATCCTACTTTCGCTAAAATCAACACTATGTATAGGAAAGCGATGTGCAAGATTCATCAGTGATTAATAGACTGACTGATGATGTACAGCAGGCTTTGTCTGCTGGTTCTGCAGATGAACAGTATGGAGAGTTCTTCTAAATTAATTCCTGTTTTCTTGTTTTTTTAAAAAAAGAAAATTGGTAAAATTCAAATTATCTTCTATTTCATCCTTACATTTCTCTTTTTACAGACACTAAACGTTTGACTTTGTTAGTTCTAGATTTAGCATCCTCTGAAATGAAAATACTGTTTAGACATGAATGCTAAGTCAATTTAGGGCTTAAGCTGTTTTCATTTTTAAGTATGGAAATGTTTTAACACCAGCTGGTAAAGCAGTTAAAATTATGCTTTGCTGCAAAGAGTTCTTGCTGTAGTTCAACAACTGCAGAATAACTGTCTGGTCTAGCAGAACTTTGTGAATTTATTTAGCATCTGAGAAAAAAGTTATCATTGGTGGATCAATACACTTAATTCTCTGACCAGCTGGACACTCTGGTTTACTTCTCACATCTTTGGCGCTAATTTGGAAATCTGAGATGAATTTGTTCTGTACTTCACTTCCTCAAGAATTCAGAGTGTCTGACATCAGCAAGTAGGAGAATTTAGGATTTGATCTACTTTCATCTGGGGATTATTGACCATCTATGTAGCTTTCATATATCAACTATTGGATATCCCAGAGTAATTTTATTTCTGAGATAGGTTTGTTTAAATTCTTGCCAGAAGGCCAAGTTTCAATTTAATTCTTTGATGTCAAGGCTATGAAGAGCTGTAAAATCCCAAACTTGTAGGCATTCTTTTTACTTACAGGCCAAACTATGTTACTGAATCGGGGACAAAGCCAATTCTGTATTAATTTGGAAAATAATAAATCAGAGTTAGAGAATACAGATAAAATGGAAAGTGCGGGACAAAGTGTCATAGTATTATTTCAGGGTAAAAGAGATCTTATGGTATTTACACATTTGGCTCTGAACAAAGTAAATACTTAAGATGACACAAAAAAGTTAAGGGGACCCTTCTACATTTGATCTGTTTAACAGTTATGAGAAAATACACATATAAATAAAACAGGGTTTAGGAGAAACAAAAAAGGGAAACCAGGATGCTTTTCAGAACTAAATATGCAAAATTAATGTTCTTATATTCATGCTCGAAGAACCTTGTCACATCTGCAAAAGCTTACAGTGTTTTTTTATTGGAATTAATCTACAACTGTGGCTTTAATGAGTGTTTGTATTCCAGGTGGGCTTTCCCAATGCTGGCAAATCATCACTTTTGAGAGCAATCTCTAATGCAAAGCCAGCAGTGGCTGCGTACCCTTTCACAACCCTAAATCCCCATGTCGGCATTGTCCACTATCAAGACTATGAACAAGTAGCAGGTAAGGATTGTAGTACATTGTGTGTGCCTTGATAGCAATTTGTGTCACCTGTCTTATTCTTTGAAATGCTGCAGAAGTTTAGTAGTTCTGTAGAATTCTTGCTACTTCCAAAGAACTTCAAACAAAACAATGCTGAGAGCCCATTTCAGATTCATTTATATGTGCTCTTAGTATCAAAAGTAGCACTCTGTATTCTGTCCTCACTGGAATAATCTAAATTTAGGGATTTTAAAGGATAATAGCAGCCAAACTTAGCATGAGGTAGGCTTAAATATTGATGCATTGAGATTTAATTCTAAAAGTGTTTGCACTGGCCAGTAAAAGACTGGGGTTTTTTGTTTTGTTGAATTCACTGTGAAATTTCTCTCATTGTAGTTGCCGACATTCCTGGCTTAATCAAAGGAGCTCATCAAAACAGGGGCCTCGGGATGGCCTTCCTAAGGCATATTGAACGCTGCCGCTTTCTCTTATATGTGGTAGATCTCTCTGTGTCTCAGCCATGGATTCAGCTGCAAGACTTAAAATATGAACTGGAGCAATATAAAAAAGGATTGTCTGAGAGGCCTTGTGTTGTCATCGGGAATAAGATTGACCTTGCTCAGTCCAGGATCAATCTGCCACTCCTTAAAGAACAGACAGATGACCGGGTCATCGCACTGTCTGCATTGACAGGAGACAACCTCGAGGAACTCTTATTGCAGTTAAGAGAACTGTATGACACTTATGTGAAGACAGAACAATCGCTAGGGCAGAGCCCGGTCAAGTGGTAGGAACCAGAACTACTGTGAACTGTACTGGAAGGAGAAAAAAAAATGTCGTAATTTGATTAGATGGCATCTGTGTGGTTTTGTTTGGTTTTGGAATTTTTTTTTTTTTTTTTAATGCATGGGCCACAGAATGTGGATTTGTTCTGGACTGTTGCATTGGAAAGATTTGTTTGTTTGTTCATCTTTGAGGTGTCTCAGGTGTTCTACAACAAAAGTTGAAAATTGTAATCATGATGGGTGTTGAATTGGAAACCTGGGTCTTGTTTGGCATTAGGTAGTTAATTATGGACTGAAGAGAATGCTATCTAGTAGAAATGACTGAAATTCAGGATCTGCAGAAGATGCTGGCTTGCTTTCTGAACTGAAGTGACTTCTCAATTTTCACTAATCAAAAATTTTAAAATAAAAATAAGGTTGTGCCACGTTTATCTGTTTTTTATACCATAACCACTTTCATTTGTCTCTTAAACTTTTCTCCTGTTTTGATTGTTTTAGTTTGTTGGTTTTTTTTAATTCTCAGGAGGCACAGCTGCTCAGTGTTTTTAGGGAGGAGGAGTATGAAACAGCTTCAATTAATGATTGAAATTATTTCCTTATTAGTATAAATAAGTAACTATCTTTAAATGCAGGCAGCAGCTAAGTAGCTGTATAAAGTAGCCAGGGAACAGTCATTTGAGACTAACTTCTGAGTTCTTCTCTAGTTTCCTTGAGGAACCTCAAGCAATGTTCTGAGAAATCCAAGGCTTAGCTATTCCAAATAAAAGAAGAATACAGTTCTGTGCCCCCCCCTTTTTTTTTTCCTACATCATTTTGTGGACAATGTTCTTAAATTTTGTTTTCTAGAAGTTCAGAAATCTCCATTTTGAAGAGTGGCTCTTTGCTGTCTCCTCATGCTGAAAGCAGAGCTGCTTCTGTATACTCTGGTTATTTTCTGTGTAAAAGATGGTTATCTTAATAGTGAAAAGTCAAAAGTTATCAAAACATATTATCAAGCTTTTTCATAAGAGACCCTAACAGACTTGTGGAATGCTGAGATACAAATAAATGGTCAAGAGAAACAGTTGTTTGTGAGCCTTTACTTAAGTTTCTTGATTTTTAAAGCGGATTAACTTTCCTTCCAAGACAGCAGCCTGGAATTACAGACCTTACACATACTTTGCCGTATCAATGAAGTACAAAGTAAACTCATTAGCACCATCATAAAATAGAAGATGTGATGTTTGTAAACTTGGCTTTGTTTTTTCAGGAAATACATTAGTTAAGTTTTAAGGACAGTTTGGTGCATTATAAAACACGCACCTATCTCTTGTCTTTGGTTTAGCTTTGTTAGCTTACAAATAAGGATTTCATTATGTTTAAACTAAAATTGACTATTTTCTGCTCTATCAGCAGTAGTAGGAATTACTTGGTGGGTTTAAAAAAAAAAAAATCAGCTGTAGCCTCTAACTACTTACTTCTGTACACTGCAATGAAGGTGATGATTCTCTCTGCTTTTTCCACTGTGCACGTTTTGTTTGATTTAATCTCTAATGCTTCTGAATGGTGCATCCTTAAAAGGCTTCTGAGCAATGGACTGGCTATGGCTAGAACGGGGCAGTCTTGTTCAATTTCTAAATTAAACCTCAGTTCACACCCTCCTGTTCTGTCAGTGTTGGGATCAGCTCTGTGATTATGATTATGAATTAGAACTGGCCTTGCCTATATAAGAAAGAAGGTGCATGCCCCGTGTTATTCTGAAGAGCAGCAGGGGTTTATTCTGGAAAAAGTGCAAGGTCAACTCAAATGCCTGAATTATTAAATAAAAAATATGGGCAAACCAGGTAACCATATTCTGAGAATTTCTTGCTGCGATCAGGTGTGGAAAGTAATCTATGCATTATAAGCAGTGATATTGATATAAATATTATCAGGAAAAAGTGAAAACAAATATTAAATCCCAAAGTCACTCTCATGTTTTGCTTTGTAGTTGCTTCATCCCTGGGATTTACTGAACTGAATTAGGTAGAAGTTAATATTCAGTTCTGCCCTTCTGTTTGGGTTTTGCAGGTTTTTTAGGCTTCACTGTTGTTTTTCCTCAAAAAAACAGAACATTTGATACCTACAAATGTTTCCGCAAATGTTTCTGTTTCTGCAGAACATTTGATATGTACAAATACTTCATGCTCTCTCTGGCTGTATTTTAGTGTTTGGCAGTCTTCGAGAATGACAGATGCTGTTTTAAAAGCCTCTGTACTCACAGGAGCTTTCACCCTTACTTTCTAGTCCTCACGCAACCTCAGTTCTTGGAGCGGAGCGTATTTTATGTAGTGATGTGCAAAAAGCAGAGCAGGTTGCTAGATGGCTTGTTAGAGTGTCCTATTGATCATATAATTGGTTTCTTTGTTCTTAACATTTCGGCCGCCTGTTCTGAGATGACAGTACCAAGTTCCTAACCACATGCTTGGAGGGTTCAAAGAGTCTTTACGGGAGCCCGTACTCCTCCATCTGTTGATGAAAATAGCCAAATAGCTCCAGCTTTAGTGTTGGAACAACTGCTTGTAGGAACTTGAACTTACTGTAGTCAATATACATCTCTACCAAATGAAGTAACCTCGTGCTGGAGGTCCCTGTGTTAATGCTAGAAGGAGCAGCTGTGTGCTCCCAGCACAATCGGAGCTGATAGCCTGGGTCACGTTTCTCCAGTGTGGCAGGAATATCTCTTGCATCCCATTCTAATTATGAGGTGCAGAACTGAGGAGTAACCTCTGTTTCTGCTGAAAAGAAGGTATTTGCAAAGGAAACCTGTTTTACCTCTAGGAACAGAAAAAAAAAAAATCACGTTGAGAGAATGACGAATTATTTCAGAGAAGAATGATACGCTATAGGATTTCTTCCCACTGTTGTTTTGTCTGGGGTTGGGGTGGGCTGGCTTGTTTTCTTTTAGGTTTTGGAGGAGTTTTGATGGCTTTCTTCTGCATGACATTCTTTAACAAGCTTTTGCTTTCCGCTGCTGAAACTTTTGATGTTCTTGATTTTCAGGTTGACAAGATGAAAGAGACGGGGGATTTTATTTCTTATTTTGACAATAACCTTTATTTTAATGTAAATTGAAGTCCAGTCTATTTTATGTTTCCTAGAGAAGCTTCAGCCATAATTTTGTTTAGCGCTTTACAGTTCTAGTACTCATCTTTTGAATACATTTTTTAGTATATGATTACAAGAATATTTTAGTGCTAATTGTGGGGGGTTTTTATATGTTTACTTGCAATTCCCTCCCGCTTTGTAAGTTCTTGGAAAGTGTAGGTGGTATCAATTGAACCAAAAAAGAAAATGAAATGATAATGCAAAAACAAGCATTAAAAAGGATCACACTTTTAAAACATGGATATTGAGGACTCATTGCGGTACATGTTTTAAATAAAACATTGGATCAGTGCATTTAAGCATGGTGTATTTTGCAAGCTGCTTTACTTATATGGTATTGTTAAGCACTTTTTTTTTTTTTGTATTACATAATATGTTTTAAGGTGAATCAGAACGTTTTTGCAATGAATTGATCTGACGGCAATAAAAATGAGGCCCTGGCTGAACTTGTTCTTGGTAGTTCTGCTGGGCTGCAGGACCATGCTGGGAGGAGAGCAAGGGCTGCCACCCCTCCACCCGGTGGGTAGCACTGCTCGGGAGCTTGGCACGGGCGGGAGGTGTAGGACACCACGCCAGATGCTGTGTGATGCCTGCCTGTGTACATTCTGGTAATACGTATGCTTAGGTGTGCGATAGTAAAGTAGTGGTACGTCACCAGTTGCTCAAATGCAATGAAAGGCATTTCATTTCCACAAGTGTCAGTTCTCACTTGGTTTCTTTTTCCATTGCAAGGGAAACTTTTTTCACTATTGTACACGTATTTATTAAGCCTCTTCATAGGGATTTTTATTTTTGAGTAAATTTGTAGTAAGTGAATAGGTACTCTGACTTGAACATGTTTAAAATCTCGTAACCTGTTGTTTTTAAATACTGATTCAAATCACAAAATTAGAGGAATGTCTATGAACCAGAAATGTTACTGCTGGTAGAACGGGACCTTGCCGTAGTTTGCACATGTTTGTACAAGCTACTGGACACAGAACACCAATCTAACTTCTTTGTTGTCTTGTCTTCCACAGGATATTGCTAACGGGGCTCATTGGCTGCCACCTGTAATGTAAGGTTAATGCTGGGAGTGGAGGTTAGGTGTGTTGCAGATGTGTAACTTAATGAGTTATTAATTGAACGGCAGGTGGAACAGACATAGGAGCAGACAGGCTGCTGGAATGCTAATGTTTGTTAACTCTGCAATGGGAATTTAAAGGCAATGAATATAAGCTTTGGCTTAATCTTTCTACAAACACCACTATTGTGTAAAAATGAATTTTTACTAGTAGCAAAATTACCTTTACTTTGGGAGCTCTTATTTTTGGGGACACTGTAACCCATAACCTGGAGTTTGTTGTCTTGCGTACAAGTTCCAAGAGATGAGGCTTCCTGGGAGAGGTAGTACCGTGTGTAGTATGTGTAGGGAGAATGGATAGGTTTGGAGCTCAGCATCTTTTCAATAGGTCTGCAGCCCTGTCGTTCTTGTGGAAGTTATATATTTGGTTTTGGACCACTTCTGTTAATAATGAAGTTCATCGCCATTGTGAAAATAAGGCTGGTATAAATTAAAACTTAATCCTGAAACCGCTAAACTGCATCCTAATATCGATGTGTGCCTGGCCTTTGAAGAACAGCTTTGTTTTCTTCCATTTGTCTTCCATACTGCAGTTTCCAGTGCTGTTCCCCGTTAACAAGTTTCCCCATCTTGTTAAATAGAGATTAATTGTGCCTGCACTACAGAGGTCTGGAAAGACTGAAGTTATTAATATTTGGAGGGGAGGTTATATATGTATGCCAATAATGATAAGGGATGATTTTGCAACTCTTGATAATAGAACAAAGCTACCTTCGGGCTGCACTCCCGAGTTTTCTCTATGCGGTTCTGAAATTTATTATGTGGTATGTGCCCGTTTTTCTGAGACATAAAACATAGCTGGTAGGACAAAGGCAGGGAGATTTTTATCACCTTGTTTTAATATTTAGATTGTGTTTGCCCTTCATTTTCCCACTGAGAGTAATTTTTTCACCTCCTCTTTCCTGATTGAAATAGAATTGTCCAAGGAGGCCTTAACAGCGTCTGATTTCTTATACACAGGTTGTTTTTTTTGTTTTTTTTTTTTGTTTTGTTTTGTTTTGTTTTTTTTATTTCTCTGCCCTTGTTTATATGAAATATGACTTTGACACCTTGAAGTGTGCGTTCCTTGCTTAAGCTCTATTTTTTGCTTATTGCTATACTGTTATGTCACCGAGGTGGAAGTATTTGTGTATTATATTTGTATTTCCTGAGCAATGAGTAAAGACAAAAGACTAGCCATACTACTAAACCGTATAATTATGGTTTAATAACTAACTCATGTCTGCATGCTCAGTTTCAGTAAGAGGTAATGGGTATGGCTGGTTACTTTGTTACAATCCATTTTATTCTGGTAACATTCCATTAATTTTAATTGGAGTCACCCTGGCATAATGCAGTGGTGACCCTGGCCCAAGTCGGGTTTTTTGTGTTGTTTTTTTTTTTTAACCTGAATGTACCATTGCAGTATAGTAAAATGCTGTTATTTTATGTCATCATTATTGGATGAAATAAGGCACAAAACATGAAGAGCCTTGTGCTTATTCACATATGCTGGAAATGTTTTATACAGACTAAATCACCTTTTAAAATAAACACTTTAGAAATGCACTCACATCCAGACTTACTAGCACTGATTGAAAAGCAAGGCTAAAAACTAACTGCAGAACAAATTATCTTTTGTTTTTCAAATCCTCAGCGGGTGCCTTTTTGTCTTTGTAACTGAAGAAATCGATAGTCAATTAATGTGTAGGTAAGAGTCAATATTTTAGAAAACATCTAGGGGTTTGGATTGATTTTAGCATATGGAAAAGCTTGGTCATAGCTTTAAAGATTTTTTTCATTTGAATCTTGACATTTGGTTCCTCGTGCTTAATTATCATTGAGACTGGAACATCACTGTTTTCCAACGACATGTGAGTCCCTCCCTGAACATCCTTTGTAGGTGCACTAATCAGCCATTGATAGAAGTTAGCTATTCACTGGCTAAATCGAGATAAATTAATCTTCCACTAAAATTGGAAAATGCTTATGAAGGAAAATATTTGCATGAGGCCACGTAATTGCTAAAACACTGGTTGTCAAGAAGACATCTGTGATATTACAGATGAAGTATCCATATTTTGATTATCTTATTCATGAAATCGTACTGTTTTGTGGCTATTCATTTCCTGTTGTTTTCCTCTGTTACAAATCAGGAAGATATGTTTGGGCAGCTAGTTTGCTTTGTCCAGACAGGACACACATTTATCACATTTTAAAAAAATACCCTGGTAAAAGGTCACTGTATTAAATCAACATTTTTTTACTGCATTATTTTAGAAAATGTTTATTTTCCTCATTTACCCACCCCCACACCAGACATGTAATGGAAGTTTAGGACAGTAGTTCAAATAAACAATTACTGGGACAGTGAGCTCTGTCTAGAAAAACAAAACCTGGTGACATTAATCACTTCAGTGCCAGAAGTTGTGGTTTTGAAGCTTGCCCGTCTAAGCTATGGATTAAATCCCGTGCTAGCTGGGCAAGGGCTTATGGCCCCTCTAACTATAGATGTAAAAAACGTCGTTTATTTTGGTAAGCTAACTCATCTCTGTTTCTGTACCAACCGAAATTTTCTACCTTCATTAACTAATTTATCGCCATTAGGAAAATGGCTTTGAGGGATGAAAATTTCATGTGTTTTACATCATATCTTCTTCTTTTTTTTTTTTTTTGATATTACAATACCTTATGTTTGAGAGTGATTTATTAACCTTCTCTCACTGGTAGAAACTGGATCACAGAAGGCTGACGTCCAAATCTAGCCCGGCAGGGAAAAGCCTACGTCCCACTGAATTTCAGCAATTTTGAATTTAAATCTGTCTGGATTTGGACGCCAGCATGGTCATGTAGGAACTCTGGCAAGGTGGAAGACCTGGGATGTGGAAAAAATGGAGTGTAGTGCTAGTCCTGTAACACTACTATTTTTAATCTAGGTGTGTTGTACCAGCGTGACTTGCAGCTAACCGCGTATGTCATATTTGCATTTGTAGCTTCAAAGAACTTCACCTAAATGTGTGCAGAGCACGGGAATAGGAGACTCCCTGAAGAGATGCCTGGTTCAGGGTGCTGCTTCGTGTCTGCCCTCCACAAAATCCGCCGATGTCTGTTCTGCCTGTTCGCGGTATCGCAGTTGCCTTTAGCGCTCAGGAACTCTCTGGGAGTGGACTCAAAACAATTCCTGGGGTGGTTTTGAAGGCATTCAGGATTTTTTTTCCACGGTAAATAAAACTTGATTTGTTGGTAGATAAAAAAAATTGCCGCCTGAAACATACAGTTTATTAGCTGATGCTACTAATTCTTATACATTATCACTAATTAAATGCTCTAAAGATAGTAATTTTTGTAATGCTTATTAAATGTATTGAAGTGGCTCGTGAAACTGATCAACACAAACAGTTCTAGAATTGTATAATAAGACTAAATTAAGTTAATGCTGGAGAAGTTAATTTCCTAATGTATTTAGTCTGGAACAAAACCAATAATACATTTAACTAACCAGGTCGCTTGATGAACAGTTGCGCAGTTGGAAATTTGCTTTTAGTGAATATTCCACCTAAAAAATAGTTCTATTCCCACTTTCGTGCTAGTAAAGCCTGAGTGCTGATATATTAATGGAGAAAATAATTGCAGCGGGTCACAAATGTAACTGAATAAAGAAGAAACTTGGTCAGATTTTCTCAAAAAATATTTTATGCTTGTTCTTGTCTTTGATAGTTAATATATCTGTTTTTCTCGGGCAGTTTGGTAGATCCTGTTGGCACACAAATACATCTTCAGAGACTGTAGTACAAGTTACGTTTAGGCTCACTGAAGTTGCTGTTTTATTTGCTTTGGTGTGGAGGCGGCAATTCTGTTGTACTGCCTGCTGATTTGCTAAGTTGTCATGCCATAGTTCTGAGTGATTAATATTGATTAGAAATTTTCTCTATTTATAAGTTGTGATTGAAGGGCACTCTACTGAAAGTAATGCATAGCAAATAGTACGCCGTGAATTAATTGCTGAGGTGAAAACATGTTGATCATAATGACCTTAGATAGTTGATTTCCCTGTTACTTTTCTGTTCACAACTTTAGCTGGGGCAGGCTCTCGAGATGAATGAAGGACGGTTGTATTTCTAGTTTTCTCAAAGGAAATTGCTATAAAACCCATGTTCTTGGAAACAACTTTTGAAGTGGTTGGTTTGACGCAGAGGTCAGGAGCATGTGGGATTTTTGAGGGGGAATTTCTAAGGGATTTCAGCTCTGTCTTTCTGAAATGGATGAACTGTTGTGCATGAGTCTGCATGAGTTCTTCCCACTGAGAACTTCAGAAAGGGTATGTTGGGTGCTTTAGTCCTCTGCTGAGATTTTAATTTATCTTCTTGCTGTATACTCGCAATGGCAGTCGTCCATGCATGTTTGACTTCGGTCTTTCCCTTACTCTAGAATTAGCTATATGTTGACATTCTTCTGTCTATATAGTCCCATAAAGTACTTTGCGACCTCCATTAAAAGTATTAATGGCAACAACAAAGGATCTTCTTACTTGTTACTTTCATGAAAGCTCTTGCATAACAGCTTAATTCCTAGTTCTCCGAGCGCTCTACATAAGCTTCATGCAAGTATACGTGTTATTTTATCCCTCTATATTTTGAATACAAAGCTGTATCAGAGATACTAAACAGTGCTTTAGCTGTAATGGTCTATTAGATTTGTGCTTCTTAGAGTGTAAATTAGTTTCGTAATGGAGGGTAATTGCTCTGCTTTGTCAATCCGTCATCAATTCATGAACGCTGCAGGGCGTACGTGCAACCTCATGTTCAAGGAATTATATATGCAACTCCTGTTATTGTTTGTTGTTCAATAAACAGCTTCTAATGACTAAAGCTGTGTGTGAGTTGTTACTTAACGGCTAAAAAATTTGCCAGAACTGTCATTGCCCTTCTAGCAGAGAGCTGCTTGCTTGTGAATGCTCTGAGATATCTTGACGGAGATTATTAACTACTTTGCAATCAGTTTTCCTTCAGTGTTAATTGTGCTGCGAAACCCTAGGGTATTGTGTTAAAAACCATTCAAAAGTCAGTGTCACGTCACAGATGCATTTTTGTGCTTAAAAGAACAGATGCCTAAGTTGTGGGCACAGTCTGCCTATAGAAACTCTATTTTTGTTATGAATTGTGCATTTACATGCACAGGAGGGACACTTGTGATGTTTGTACACACATGCACCGCAACCGCCTGCCTTCATACCCTTTCCTTGCCATCTCTAATATATAATAACCCTTGTGTGTTATGGCAGGGGGTCTTAGGAATTATTGACAGGTATTTGATGTAGAAGAAAAGCCTTTACAACACAACAAAAAGTCCTGCTTGGTGCATCTGAGTCATTTAAAAAATTGTTACAGGTGGTAGAATTTGACAAATGGAAAAATAACAGTCTTGTTCTCCCCCCACAAATGTGCGTGCGTAGCTCTACCTGTAATGTTTGGTAATTGGATTAAATATTAGTTCCCTTTTGTGCCCAGACTGTGCAAGCAGCTTGTAAATTATGGAGTAAAAATGTGGAGCTTGTGAATACCTAGTAATAAGTAATGCTCATGCATCCTGGACTGTAGCAATAAGAATGGTGCTGATTTAATGAGTCATCAGCATTCCTGAGCTCGCAACGAGAATTTTAGGGACGGACCTGGGTTTTCTTGCCTTTGAGGTGTGTACGCGTCTTCCTCTCCCAGGTAGCAGTTGGGTTTGTTGAAGTGAATGCCAATGATAGTTTTATATCTCAGTAAAACGATGGTACCCGGTTATAGGTAATACCTTTCACCCTGCAGAATTCCTAGTTGCTTTTCTAAACCCCGTAATTCCTTAATGCTGCAAATACAACTATATTGGCAGAAAAGTACGTCGTGCGATGGTAAGGAGGAAAGGAGGTGATTTACATCAAGGTTAAGGGAAGACAGAAGTGCTGTGAGTTCCCCACTGTCCACCAGGACATGTGTGAAATTGTGTGTGAAAGGCTGGCTTTGTGGTGGTAGAAATGGAGAGCGCTTTTCCCTTTTGTGGCGCTCATTCAGGGTGGCTGGTGAAGTGTTTTTATTCTTGCCTGCAATTCCCACATCAGAAGTAAAGATAATAACGCTCCTTATTGTGTTCCATCTATTTGCAGAACGGGCTCTGTGGAGAGGAGGAGGTCTCTTTCAAGATCGGGTCTGTACTGCAAAGTTGGGCTGGTATCGCTGCATGGGAGCTGGGGTTATGAAAAATGAATCCTCCCTCGTAGAAATTGTGTTGTTAAACTTCTTTCTAGCAAGGATGCTAACCTACCGTCTTCCCATCCGAGTTCTGCTGTGAAAATGAGTGTTCATTTACAAACATGGAAGGAAAACCGTTAGCATTCTTTCAAATCAAAATGTAATCACATCTTCCCAATTTCAAAGACCACCCCTGTCGCAAAATCTCATTAATTATTCCAGACAGGTGTTTTTCAACAAAAGCTCCTTCTTGTGTTCTCTCTTCTTCTCTAGCCTCCTGCTTGAGCTAACGAAGCTTTGGTGATGCCCCTGGAACAACGGAGCAATTTGTATAACTCCGGGTTGGGGAGGACAAACAAGGAACAGTAATTGAGGAGGGGTGCTGGGAGCAGAGATCCTCTGTCTGTGTAAAGAGATCTCTCGTTATTGGTGATTAGGGAGGGAGCGTTACAGAGCCACAAAGAAAGTAGCTGTGCTGAAAAATGTTCTTTGACAGTTTATTGATATGCAGGCCCACAGACCTCGTTACGGTGGCCTTTCCATCCTTCAATTAATGGAGTGTGGGTTTATGTTAAGGGAAGGGAACTGGCATTACCTCCGCACAGGTCTTACGGGAAGGCGCTCAGCCCATTTCCTTAAAAAGCTCCTGGGTATGATTTACAGCTGCACCAACTTTGTTTACTAACACTCCATGCATAAATTGCAGACTTCTCTGGAAATAGCCGGGTTTCTTTTCTGTGCGGAAGCCTGTGTGCTTCCACAACTATTTGATGCGTATTCGTAATTCCAGCAAGTCTCCTTTCATGGTTTTGGAAAACAGGTCCTGCCTGCTCGATTTATGTCTAGACAATAGGAATGGGGCATTTCGGGGAGCAGGCATGGTAGCAAAAAATACAGATGTTTTGCTAGGCTAGTGGCCAAGAAGCCCTGCCTTGCCTAATGGTAACGTGTTTTCACAGTTCACGTGTGATTATGCCTAGAAGCTCCCTAGTCCCTGCCTCTTCCAAATGCATACAGACCTTCGCATTCTGAACACTAGAAATCAGCAGAATTCAAATACTCTTTTAAGCATATTTGAATTGGTAATCAGCTGCTCTGAAACTTCAAACTAGCTTATAACATTTTCAGTGTGAAACCCAGGCTCAGGTGTGACCTCATGTCCAGGCATAAGCAGTTATTTTTCTTTTTTATTTGGCAAGGCAAGAGCTCTTCTTTCAGGAAGGAATATAAGTGTATTCCTTGCAAAATCCACCAATGAATAAAATTACTTCCAGCTAAGTTTAGGTAATTCTGCCCATATGGAGGTCAGAGACCATAAAAATGCTGTGCAAAAGGCTCGCGGTGAAATGTATCCATTTCTTTACGCGTTGGGGAAAGGACTTTAAGACCGAAAGCGCATTCTGAAAGCTCAGAGAAAAGTACCATTAGGGTTTTAAATTATACAGAAATATATTGATGTCACTAGAAAGTCTAAGATGATGTCTAAGAAAGTGCGGTGCTTGCACAGATGGCATGTGCTTTTCAGGTACATCGTGGTCTTATGGATCACTGAAAGCAAAACCAATCTCCACCAACTCCCCGTGAGAATTAGGAATTTTGAGAGTCTCCTAAAACTGGGTATTTTGCTTACAGCTTTAGCTCTTTGACTTGTGAACATGTGAAAGGGAGGAATTCCTACCCCATGTGCTTGCAAAGTCACCTTGAAATTTAAAGCTGGTCTCACAGCTGTTGAGCAGAGTCACTGCCTGGGTTTGTAGGGGAAAAACTGCTGATTGCCTTCAGTACACAAATTCTTAACTGTAAGCTGAGAATTTGAGATTGCAGGCTCAGACTATCTGGGAAAAAAGTCACGTTCGGAATTTAAACAGTTGCAAGTCCCTTTTTAAATGGCTGCTTGCTCTGCTTGTGGTGTGCAGGAAAACCAGTTCTGGAGCTCGGAGTGTTGAAGTGTTGGTTTAGTTTTTGTTCTTTTTTTTACAGTTATTTCCATGAATTCAAGCTCTAAAAAGGGAAAATGTCTAGAAAGGTGTGTGTGGGGGGAAAGCCTGCTAAAATAACTCAGTATGTGCTCCCTGTTGCTTAGCTCTGATGTTCTTGCATAATAATGTTTTAACATTCTTGACATGTATTGGAATGTGGAGGAAATAAGAAAAACAACCCACTCTCCTCTGTCATCTTCCTATTTTATTCTACTAGAAAGCCCAATTACTCGTCCCTGCCCAGGCAAATGTCTTGCACAGGAATTGATAAAGTCTTTGTGCATTCGTTTACTCTGAAGTAACAAACCCGCGGTACGGAAGGTATTCTCACGTCTCGTTTATCAGAGATTTAGCTGTTAACACAGAGAGCTGTGAGAGTTTGTTTAGGTGAGCTTTTATCTTTTCTGTTAGGTTTCCTCTCTCTTAAAATAATAGAAAGCGTCTGTGCTAATGAGATTGCTGGGCTTTCCGTTATGTTTAGGGGTATTTCTGTGAAAAAACAAGCCCCCCAAAAAGGGAGAAGGGAAGGAACCCAGCAAGGTGCGTTATGCCGTGATCTTACTCATTTTTGTTAAATAACTGGTATCTGCCTTGAGTTTTCAGTAGCTGCCTGTAGCATCATATTTGTTTTGGTGGCAGTACATGGCATGCAATCAACGTTTATTTGCAAGCATGCCAAGGACTGGTGAAAGAAATCAGGGGACCAGAGGGATGTGTGTCCTACAGGTACAAAAAAGAGACTTTTGTGTCATGTTGGGGCAAAGGAAGCGCTACAGGAGCAAGTGTTGTGGGCACGGCTTCAGAGTCCGAGAAAATCTTCCTGGAGAAAGCTGGCTCTCTGAGTGATGGAACGATGAAACGGGGTCTGTTTCCCTTTTGCAACTGATTTAGTATCACTTTAACAGCTGCTTGGCCTCTGCTGTGGCCAGACTATTAGAGGTAAGAGAAACTCAGCTGTTTGAGGAGCTATTTTTTTGTGGAACGTACAGGCTTTAACTGTCTCCTCAGGCAAATCCATAGATGTTTTGCTTTCAGTTGGATTTTATCATTTCCAGCAACACCCTGTCTACTGTAAAATATTTGGCAAGACTCGTATAAAAATACTTTATTGGGGTTTTCAGAAGGTAGCAGACACAAGGAAAGGTACAGGCAGGCTCAACAGCACGTACTGTCAGTTCTTAGTACACTTACTTCAAAGGATGTATTTTAACCCGTATATAATGGTCTGACTGAACATGTCACAAGACTGAAATATCGTATACACAAAACCAGACATCATTTACAACCTGATTTCAGGTGACAACACTGATCCTACTCAACCAATATCACTGGAATTAAAGTTGGATAGCATTTTCTTTTATTCCTAGCAGCAGCCAAAAAGCAGCGTGCTTACAGCAGCGAAGTGTAATTGGCAATCACAACACCATAAGCTTTTGGGTACTACTTCACAGCATTTGGGTTTCTATTTGTAATTGTAGTTCTCAGATTTATGATCTTGAACTTCCCTGTACAATACTGTTAAATATGAGTGTTTGCCATGGCAACTAATTATGTATTTGTATTACTAGATCACCGAGCGGCGCCAATGGAGATGGGCAGTTGAAGTCTTTCGCTTTATGGTCGTGCTACATCTGTTCCCAAAGAGGTTAGAGAATAGGACAAGGATAACGAAGCCCGTGATGGGAAGCAGAGATAAAATGCCCAAGATTTTATGTTAAGACAGAGGTTAAAGCCCTGCTCTCTTGAATCTGGTGCTCTATCTGTGAAAAGAGTTGACTGCTTTAAAAAATTTTAAAATTAAAAACATTGATGGTGATGTTGCCTGGATCAGCTCAAGCCGGGTCTCCATTCAAATTATTTATTTCAGAAGAAAGCACGCAAGGGTTCTGGGACTTGCTAGAATTAAGAGCTCTGAAAGAAACTTAAAGAAAAAAGGAACACAAGTTTCGCTTTTCCCAGTGCTTGTCGTTCTCTAGCACATTGCCAAAAGAGTATTTTTAAGATGCTGCAGAGGAGATTTTAAAATGTCTTTGGGTCATGGTGAGGGAGGCTGTGGAGCAGCCGATGCCCCGCTGGCACCTTTCCCTCTTCTGGGGGCTGCCCGGGCTCCCGCCCCCCGCTGCTCCTGCTGTGGGAGCCCTGCTCTGCCGGGGCCGGGAACAAAGAAACCCGCTCAGTTTTGAAGCCGGGATCAGGGAATGCCAACAGGGTGCTTCAGGATGCTCGACGCCTCCCAGTCTGGCTGTAGACTCCTTTGGGCAGAGATTTGTCCCTTCTTGGGGAGTGGAAGGGACACGGATTGCACCACATGCAACGGGCATCTAGGCTATGGCTGTGGCTGCTGGGGCAGTAATGAGAAATGAGGTGTTTCCCTGCTGCTTCCTTCTTTTCTTTCTGTGTCATCACACAAGTTTAATATCTTAAGTGTAAGGAAAAAACCCTCCCGTTCATGGGAAAAATCAGGTTTGCAAGCAGGTGAAATGTACTTTAGTCCAGTAGTTTTAGGCTAGATATTTATTTTTGTTAGCTTTTATTTTTCACTTTTCATTTTAACGAAGTGCTGGTGCCACTCTGGCTGACTAGGTGGCAGCAGAGCTCTTTTGTGGCACCTGCAAGCGGAGGACACGGATTTCACTGACTGTGATTAATGTCAAAAAAAAATCCCTTACCCTTCTATTCCGTGTGATTTTGTTGTTGATGGACTAGAACAAATGAATAGTGGTCTCCCTGCTGCCTTCCTCATGTGCCCCAGCCCAGTGCTCCCAGGTTTCTCCAAGGAAGCAAGCTACAGCACTTTTCCGTAACACGGGTGTATTAAAACAAGGCTCCTCTCCTCCGCACACGGGGCTGGCTTCACTTCCAGCAGTTCTGGAGGGGATCGTGAGGTTGAATCTTCAGCTTCTTGGGACAGAGGAGTTTAATAAAAGCTCTTCTGAAGCTGTAGTGGCAGAGAGGGTAGAGGACAGGGTTGACAGCGGAATTGATCCACAGCAGCCAAAAAGAAGTCTCGTACCAGTAGTCAGAGATGCAGTGGCCATGGCAGCCAGCACGGATGATCATCAGAAGAGTGTACGGTGCCCAGCAAATCCCAAAAATGCCCACGATGATTGCCAGTGATTTAGCCACTTTCTTGTCTCTGGAGAGCCTGAAGCGTTGAGTCATGCTCTGGGACACTATCTTCATCCGTTTCTCTAAGGACAGAGTGGATGCTGAATTTTTACAGCTCTTTTTGTTGCAACACTTGGGTTTCCTGGAGCTCTCGGAGCTCGTTGACAGCAGGTCTTTGGCACCCAGGCTGGCCAGGGAGGCTGCTGCTTGAGCTTTGCTCTTAGAGAGGTCGAGGGTTTCAGCTGGCTCCTTCTGCTCCCACTTGCAGCATTTCAAAGAAAGCTTTGCTTCTGGGCTCATTTCCATCTCTTCGGTGAAGGAGTGGTTGTGCACTTCGTGGAAAACATCCAGGCGTATTTTGGTCCGCTTCTGTATGTTCAGGTAAATGCTCAGGTTGAAAAACATTACGCTGATGAAAGGGGTGAAAAACTCCAGCGTAGAGGCTGTCATGAGAAAATACCAGTTGTAGAAAAATTCAGCGTAGCATTCCCCGGTGGGTATGATACTCCGGCCTGATATGTACTCCCAGCTGATAATGGCAGGTCCGTAAAGCAGGAACGCTAGTACCCACACCATCACCATCTTCAGCACCGCTCGCTTGGTGTTGCCTTGCTGGGCTCTGTAGGCGACCTGCAACGGGGAAACCTTTTCTTAAGTATGGCCACACACCCCAACTGGTTGAGGCTCTTCACAAATGAACTGCTAGCGTTCCTGGCAAAGTTGCTAGGCAATATCCCAGCGGTCTAACAAATTCATGTGCCATAGGCGACAGGAGCAATTGCTAGATAAATCACACTCCTGCAGGGAAGACTTAGAACCCTCATCTCGCAGCTCCAAAAGCAGACGTGGCTTCTGCTTAGTGGAAATGTACTGACTGGTTTGGAGCCCAGCAGTCTGCTGCACTCCACCACTTGCCCGAGTTGTCCCCAGCTACTCTCTGCAACCCCGGGCAGACGCACGCCTCCAACTCCTGGACCAGCTCTGGCTCTCCCTGAGCCTTGGACCTAATCCCTGTTGCATTTGGAGTCAGGGAAGACGCAAACAGCCATGGATCTGATCTGCCTGCGAACTGCTCGTTACCTCCTTGTGAAAGGCCGAGCGTTTTCATCTCACCACGCGCCCGGAGACCTCAGGGCTGTGCCCTGCCAAAGGTGGTACTGCAATCTCCTGCCTTGGTAGCCAGGGAGAAGCTGGGAGTCCGACCGCAATCCGCCTGTTTGTCCTGGAGATAATAAGCCCCTGCAAGTTAGTAATAGGTCTGCTTACCTCGCTGACTCACTTGTACACCACTGTCCTGTCATCTGGGAAGGGAACACCTGCACAATGGGGTCTGGACCCTAAATGATTTAATTATGTCAGAAACACTAATCTGCAACCACAGCTGAATTATGTATTTGTGGGTAATTATTGCTTTCCATCACTAGGCTGAAAGATTCCTAATTTCTGGAGGATTCAAAGAGCTTTTAATTATTACAGAGACTATGGAGAATAAAGCAGGAGGAGAGTTATTCCTCCCTCAGCTGCCATGACAGGACTCACCGCTCTTGTCACCGAGAGGAATCTGTCGTAGCTAATCAGCACGATGTTGAAGACCGAGGAGGTGCAGAGCAGGTAATCAACTACCAGCCAGAGTTTGCAGAGGCTTCTCCCGAAGATCCATCTCCCCGTCAGCACATAGGGCACGTACAGGGGGATGCAGAAGGCACCTGCAACCGGAGGGTTCCCTTTGCTTCGCCTGCGGGAGCCCGCTCGGCGGCTGCCCCCGGGGGGAGCTGCGGGACCCGGCCGGGGGGTGACCGCAGGGTGCCCGGAGGGGACCCCGGGGCTGCGGGAGGGTGTCGGGGGGCGGGAGCGGGACACGGCCGGCGGGGACCCGGGGGTGCGGGTGGGGGGACGCGAGAGCAGCGGGGCCGGAGGCAGCCCCCGCCCGCCCCGCCGCCAAGTTGCTGCCGGGGCGCGGAGCCCCGCGGTGGGATGGGGACGACGGGTCGGGGACGGCACTTTACCTACTAGGAAATCCGAGATGGCCAGGTTGAGGAGGAAGAAGTTGTTCTGGGTGCGCAGGCTGGAGTCCGCCACGAAGGCCAGCATCACCAGCGCGTTGCCGGCCACCGTGACGGCGATCAGCAGGGCCATCAGCGCGCCCAGCGCTGCCGTGCCCGCGGCGGCGAAGCGCCCGGCGGCGGCGGAGCCGTTCAGCGCCCCGCCGCTCTCCATGGCCCGCGATCCGCGCCGCGCCGCCGCCGCGGGGCTGCCGCCCCTCCCCGCCCCCGCCCGCCCCGCCTCCCCGCCCCGCCGGGGGCCGCAGCCCCGCGCTGCCCTGCGGCCGGGGGGACCGGCCATCCAGCCCTGAGCGTCCCTGCGGCCACCCGGAACATCCTCGCATCCCTCCAGAGCAGCCCCGAAGCCCCCGAAGCATCCCTAAGTCCCCCCAGAGCAACCCTGAGTCCCCCAAAGCATCCCTAAGTCCCCCCCGAGCAACCCTGCATCCCTCCAGAGCATCCCTGAGTCCCCGCAGAGCAACCCTGCATCCCCTCAGAGCATCCCGGCATTCCTCCAGAGCATCCCTGCATCCCTCCAGAGCACCCCTACATTCCTCCTTCCCTCTCAATCAGGAATGCAGAATCATAGAATTGTCTGGGTAGGAAGAGACCTTTCAGCTCATTGAGTCCAACCATCAACCTAACCCTGACAAAAACCATCACTAAACGTCCTTTAATCCTCCTAGAGTACCCTGTATTCACCCACAGGAACACCCCTGCACCTCCCCAGTGCATCACCCTCCCGACAGAGGCCATGGGGAGCGCTTAGGGTCCCTGCCTCGGTGTCTCTGCTTCAGTGGAGAGCAGTGGAGGTCGAGGCTTAACTTGCCTTTTGCTTGGAGGGCAGGCAGGAGCGCTCTCCGGGCAGGCGGAGCAGGGAGGGTGATGCTCTTGCCCCTGCCCCTTGCTGGCAGCAGGAGGAAGACATAAAGCTGCCTGGGAGCAGGCAACTCTTCACCAAGTGGCCGTGCCACCTGGTCTGCAAACCAAGGAGTCCTTGCCCACAGTGCCCAGCTCCAGGGGGAAGATTAGTGCCTCCTTCTCCCTCCACTTGTTTAGCTTTTCATACCTAAGGAGAGTAACTTTTGTTTGAATACTTTCTTCAGTTGGTGATGCTCCAGGATGGAGTTACCTACCACCGCCACACCCCTGTGTGCAGTGCCTGCTCCAGACCGCAGGAGTGGAAAGGTCTTCATGGGTGTCCCGTCGCCGGGGTAGGGTCAACTCGCCACAACCACCACCCTGGAGAATGGCATGGGGACGTGTAGGGCAGCGGCACTGGAATCCAGGGAGGGATACTGGCTGGAGATCCTGGCAAAGTGCCTTTCTTTCTGGGGAAGTCTGATAAGTTGTGTGCGTCTTTGAAGTACAGCGATTAAAAAAGCAAAGCAAGAAAATTGTGCAAACCCAGAACCATGCATGAAGATAATGCCCAGGGGGGTTGCCGCCTTCTGATTACTCCAAAAGCCATTTTCACATCAGGAACTGTTACAGCCTCGCAGAATTCCTCTTCAAACCCACTACCACAGCCGCTATCTTGATAGCAGATGCTGATCCTGCTGGGAGGAGGCTGAAAGGGCTATTTTAAATCACGCTAAATCATTTCTAGCCAGCACAGCCGGGAGGTGAGAGCACCGCGCAGCGCAGGCAGGGAGCTTGCCAAGCGCTCCCGCAGGGATGGCCTTTGGTGGCACCCGCCGAAGGGCGGCCTCCAGCAAGGACTGGCCTCGTCCTGTCCCTTAACTTGCCCAGCACTGAGGTGACCTGCTGGCTCCACGGTTCGATCCGGGCTTTCTTTTTTACAGGTGCCGTGCAGGGGCAGTGCGGGCAGGCTGTGCTTGACATGGGGCGTTCCCATCCTCAGGAAGACAAGTGTCCCCAGGCCACTCCACGGAAGGCTGGGTCCCCGCTGCTGCTGCGTCCCGACGAAGGATGTCACTGTGGGCTCGTGGGAGCCGCGGGTGGGAGAGCAGACGATGCTGCGGGTAGGAGAAACTCCCGGTCGGTGGGGTCACGGCGGGGGGGTGCGCTGTGCCCGTGGGAGGCTTCCAGGAACTTCACGCGTGGGTTCAGCGCTGGAGAAAGATCAGATTTAACACCAGACCCGAGTGAATTCCCTGCGGGGCGGTGAGCAGCCCGGCTGTGCAGCTGCAGCACGGCCACAGCCCAGAGCACCTGAATTTTGTGCAAATCATCTCAGATGTGACAGAGAAAGGGTTTCTATTATTTCCCCCTGTTTAATGAACCCACAGACCACATTCATTCTGCGACTGTTTGTGATCGGGTGTTATTTGTAATCTCTAGCTATTCAGACAATCATTAGTATTCACTGAAATGTTTACAAATTCCAAATTATTGTGTGCATGTCGCGGCATTATCACTAGGAGCTGTTTGCTGTTTGCCAGCTGTCATTCATTATTCAGAATTCTCACCATCCAGATAGAAAGCAGAAACCGTACTTTGTACCTAAGGTGAATTATGAAGTGATTTGCAAAATGTAACGTGGACAAATCTAAATTATTGTTTATCCAGAGTAATTTGCCAGGATAAATAAGAGATGACAGAGCTTAGCAGACTATAGGTTTCCTGGCTCTGATGTTTCTCTCTTGCTTCAGCAGAAGGACAAATATATTTCTAATATATTTCAGGAAACATGCTATCTTGGCAATAAACAAAGGAAATCACCCAACCTCGAAGGGGCAGGTAAAGCAGATTGCATACAGACACGCAAGCAGATGGTACGATCACTAACGTTTTGGCCTGGCTTACGCTGTACGTTTGCCACAAGTCACTATCCCCATGTCCGTGAGTGCTTATATATGCGCATATCGGGTGTACTGCTGATGTGGGGTGTACTGCTGACGTGGGGTGTACTGCTGACGTGGGGTGTACTGCTGATGTGGGGTGTACTGCTGACGTGGGGTGTACTGCTGATGTGGGGTGTACTGCTCGCCCCGCAGTCAGCCCCTGGGCTGCCCTCCCGCAGCCCCACAGCCCGAGCACCGCTCAGTCCCTGTGCAGACACAGGGGCCGAAACGGGACCTTTGCGGGGGGTCAGAGCTACAGCTCAGCCACAAGCTCTCCTGAGTTTCTCTTTATTCTAAGGTTGTGGCTGAGAAGCAGGGCCTGGGGACGGTCCCAGCCCAGAGCTCCCCCCGAGCCCGCTCTCGGCGGCTTCTCCCCTGCCGCGGGGAGGTCCCAGCCGGCAGCAGCGAGGCGCTGGAAGAGCCACAGCTCCCGGCCTGGGCACCGAGGTAATTCGGCGGTTGCTGAACACACACAAGGCTCAGCTACAGCGGCAGAGAAGCCCTAGAAGCCCCCAGGGAGGGTGAAGAGCGGGGGCAGCCCTGCCACCGCTGCCTGCAAAGCATCCTCTCCTGGGGTATCCTGAGCCAGGGGGCCGGGAGCTCTCCTCCCCTCTCTGCTTCCTTCCCTGCGTTATTTTTGAGAAACATTCAGCTTGAGCATGAATTCTGCAGCCGTTCTATGCCTTTAAAAAGAGGCAAGGGTAATACGTGGCTTTTTAAGGCTGCTTGGTACTGGAAGAGAAGTCTGCACTTGGAAGTTGTTTGGCATTTGAGCAGAGGGTGAGTAAGAAGTGAATAGCCCTCCTGCGAGATGGCTGTTCTGGGGAGCTTCTCTGTGGTGTGCAGCCCTGGGGCTAAGAGACAAACAGCTTCTGCAGCCTCCTGGTGTTTAGGGAAGCGGAGCTTTGGATGTAATTTAGCAGTCGGCCCTGTCCTGGGGCTCGGGCACCGCAAGGCCTGTGTAGCGCCGCAGCACAGAGCGGTGCCTGAGGACCGTCACCTGCTGCCGGCTCTGCTAAGCCTTGCCGGCGACCGCCGCCTCCCCGCTGGGTACTGGTTACTGTGGGGAAACAGGCCACGCTCTGACTCACGGGGTGCTTTGTACATGCTTTGTGTGCATGTGGCTTAGTGCCACTTGCTTCTGTTTCTGCTGGTTATTATTTTAGCTTGAAGGTCCTAGAGGGACCAATTTGGAGTTTCCTTTGCTCAGATGCATTTCCTCTGTTCAGCATCTCATTTCTGTTTTCTCCTGTGACTTGCAGAATCGCACACAGATTTACAAGCTGGACGGAGGAGGTACGGAGAAGTTCTGTCTTCTCCAAGAACTCTCATCCAAATAAATAAAGTTTCTGTGCGGACTGATTATGCTGGCCACCGAAGACACAGTGCTGGGATCCGCTCTTCCCGGGGGGCACCTTCTTCTACAGGCCAGGTTTGATTCTCCTTCTGCCTCAAATTTAGCATCCTATAGTTTTATTAAATCCCCATAGTTCCCATATTATAAAAATACCATAGTTTTATTAAACACCCAGTTCAAGATGTTTTCACTGTTACACTCGAGGGGTTCCTTGAGCTACAAGGCGTATGCTATGGTCCATGTCAAATTAGTGCCTATTATACAGGCATCTGCTTTGTCTTGGACCACTGTCACTCGTTATCTCATGCATTTATTTGCAATTCATGAAAATCTCAAGACAACACAAGCCAAAACACTGGATGTGGAGAACCACGCTACAAAACCAGTTTTCAGCTTCTTAGGAGTGCTGCAGAGGTGCTGAGATTTCGTTACATGATTGTTTAGGTTCCTAGATTTTGTTAGACGCTCCTTCTCTTTCTAATGAACCCAGAAATCCAGATGCAAGGACTTGGATCGCTCCCCGCTCTGGGAGGCACGTCAGTATGTCTGCGATGAGAGAACCTCGTTGGCCTGCTTTGTTATTTTTATCTGATCCACTTAAGTTTTATTCCATGAAATGTCTTTTTATCTCTGAAGAGTACATTAAAGTGTTTCTTAAAGACGGCACCTTCTTGCACGCAGGTAGCTCTTCCATACAGTAAACCCGGAGCTAGGAGGACATTCCTTTTTAGCCGGTTGATTAAATATTGCTACATAATTGACAGCATCTCCCACCTTCAGAGGCTGTGATCCTCTACGAATGACAAAGTGATAATCATGCCTGAGTCATTAAAACAAAAACAAATTTATACTTAATACACACTGTCTCCCTGCGGTTTGTCGCGGAGAATACATGAACCGAAATCGCTTTCACACACATCCCCGTCCAAACCAACCGAGATGGTCGCAGCCAAATTCTACATACAAATGCCCCCAGCTCCAGGAGGCAGCAGATGGCTGAAAAGGCTCCAAAATTTCCTGCCCGTCTCCTCCAGGCACATCTCTGATTCAGTGCCTGTGCTGGTGTGCTTGGCTCCCGCTCAGGAATCACACGCTGCTTCGACACCAGCAGAAGCGTCTCCGTCGCGGGGCACAGCAGACGCGTGGGCGAAGCGTCCCAGCCCGCGCCAGCCCAGCGGCACCAGGGCACACGACTCTCCCGCCGGGGCATTGCCCACCCTTCTTCTTCAAGAAGGGGAGAGATGGAAGCTCCCAGTTCTCCTGGAATGAATCAAATAAAACTGGTAAATTAGGTGCTAACGATGAGGGCGTTATTCATAATCCATAGGGACAGAAGTAACATCCCCTGGATGTCGATCCGAGCCGGCTCCTTCCACCCTCCCTCGGAGGAATTTGCTCTTTGGTACAGGTTTAGATACGCATCATTGCAATTACACAGTGGGGACAGCTGTGTCCCGAAATCAAGAGTTATGGAAATCAGAAGGCGTATTAGCATCGGTAATATTTAACGGGGAAATGAGGGCTTTCTCGACACCTTCTCTCCGATGTGTGCCTGTCCCTGCATTCCCTCGGAGGCGGAGGTTCCGTGCCGAGGAGTTCGCCCTTCCCGGGGCAGGGAGGACGCGCAGGGCTGGAGGCAGTGCAGCTCCAGGAGATATGCTGTTATCGCTATGCACGAACTGTAGTTTTTCCACTGCTTCTTTCCGTCCCATGGAGCCAGCTTGTCTGTGGAACAAACTTTAAAGAAAGCGATGATTAAAAAACCTCTTTGTGTTCACGTATTTACTGATGAAGGTTGAAAGTGCTCTGGCATTCACACAAGTATCTGTCACTATGAAACCCGTCCCTTTGTTTTATTTCCTTTTCTTCTGCCTTTCATCATGGGAAACGTTTATTCAGTTTGGAAAATTCCCTTTTTTGAGATCCCTCGCAAGTTGCCAGCACGCGCGGGTGAGGGTAAGGGCAGTGCGGCAGAGAAAAGAGATCCCAGAGCGGCTGAGGACCAAATCTCTGGAGAAGCCCTTGAGCTGCTGCTTTGCCAGGCATCGAGCTCCTGCACAAAGGGGGAAGCCAACCCCCAGTATGCATTTTTTACATGCAGAATCAGAAGACAGGACACAGAAAACGCCAGGGGAGCATTTCCCATTCTAAAGGTGCCTTTCCAGTGAAATGCTACTCTTTGATATATATTTCTCTTTTAAAAACAAAACCACCAACAACTTGTTTGTCGAACTTGGGGAGTTACTAGGACTGAAAAATAGCAACGCCAATCCAAACCTGGATGGGACATCATGAAATCAGTTGCTGGGTGCGCTTCACCCCGCTGCTCAGCCAGATGTCAAAATGACTTCTGCTGGTGGAAGAAGGCCTTTTCCTTGCTGTATGGCAAGGGACTTAGTTGAGAAAGTTTAATGCTGGAGAAAGACGATGATGATGGGAATAGTCCTCAAAAATGCTTTCAAAAAGGGTAGGAAGAGCATCTCTGCTAACACCTCTGCTCTAAAGCAGCACATGCCGAGAGCCGTACTGCACAGCACCCGCCGCGGGGCCCTGGGGAGGACCACAAACGCTGGAGGGGAATCAGCCCCAACCTGGGCACGGCATGTGTCCATCTGTATTCAAAACAAGTCCAACACCTTTGCACTTCTTTCTTTTCCTTCCTTCTTTCCTCTCCTTCCTCCCTTCTTTCTCCCCGTTCCCAGCTGTAGCTGTAACCTGCAAATCCAAACTCCCAAAGTGTCACAAAATGCATCCTTCAGTGCAGGGACACTGTTCGTGTTTGGACCTGTCCCAAAGTGCCGTGACGTTTTTGGCTTCTTGGGAACTGACTTTTTAAAATTACAAATCACCTTGTCATCAAAGAAAGTCACATTTCTAGTCTTGTGCAAACCGACCGCGCTTTTGTGAGCATGAAAATGCTGAGTTTAGCTGCTCTGGGGGAGGAAAACACAGCAGAGCAGGATGAGTAGCGCCGGTAGTAGCGAAGTAACTGTCTGATCAGAATTAACGCCTGGTTCTTGTCAAGGCCAATTCAATATTGCATTTTGAAATGAAAATTTCAGAGCACAGGGGGAATAAAAACAGAAGTCATCCTGCATCTATCAGCTTGGACCGAGTTGGCAGCTGCTGTTAAGACCAATAGATGTTTTCGGAGAGAGACAGCGGGGTCTGAATAACAAGACATGATACCCGTCCACAGCTGCTACCAACGGCGCGGGAAGCTTTTTGCCATGCGGAGGAGTAAACATTAAATCTCTGTTGAAAACGTATCTGTTAAATTTGGTACTCCGTCAGGGGACACTTTAATAAGCAGGGCCGGGCTTCGTTCCTAATACTCTTAATGGCAGCGAGTGGCGTGGGTTAGGGGCGAAGTGAGGACATTTGAGAAGGACCAAGCAGCTTCTAATTGAAGGCAGTGCTGCTGCCAGGCAGCGGCTGTAGAGAAATGCGCTGGGTTTCTCTGGGCTTTGGTGCAAGCGGCAGCACAGTGTGCTCCTTAACGTCTCGTCAAACTTCATAAAACTTCGTGGCACTGAGCAATTAGAGGGCAGAGTTTAAGCCCACTTATGGAGCCCATGGTTTTCCTCAGAGCTACCCCCAGGTTCTCACGGGAGAAGCCCTACAAATGTCAGCTCTTCGCTTCCCGCTGGCCCGCGGGGCCTGGGGGTGGGGAACCCATTGGTAACCTCATATAATATTTAACAGACTTCCTGGGCTAATTAAGCATATTACTTTATATAGTAACTAACACATCTCTAATATGTATCAAAATTTAATTCAATTTAATTCATTACCGCCACTCAACGTGGGCCCAATTCTCTTCTCCCTCACAAAGACGCAGCCGCGTTAATTCGTTGTGCGTGTCAGGGAGGGCACCGCAGCCCCCGTTCTGCCACATCATTTCCAAGCAGAAATACAAAGGAAACTTTGCTCTTGTCTCTGCACAACTTGGCTGAACCCAGAGAGCTCCTTCAGAGCCGGGCTGGGGAAGCCGAGAGCAGAAGCCGTCCCCAAACGCTCCCATCGGGTCTTCAGTCTCTTACAACCTGGAGGGTCCCTCGGGCACAATATTTGAGAGGCTTTTCTGTAAGTCCAAGCTTGGACTCGCTGTCTGGTACTTACTCCCCAAGCGCATGAGGTGGTAAGAGCACCACAGCACAGAAGGAAAGGTATTTCTCTGAAGAGCAGAAGGCAAACAAGATCTCTGTTGCCGAGATTAGGAAAATCAGCAGTCTAGCTAGCTTTAACTTGTTTATTTGACCATTTGACTTCTGCAAAGCCCCTGATAATGAAGTCTGGTGTCTCCAGGCTGCTGGAAAGTGTCTAGCCAGGAGGGACTGAAGCTTCTTGTTATTCTTTCCCTCTCTGGTGGCTACTGTGAAATGACCCAGCAGCGTCTGCCCAGGTCCTACAGACAGCAGGCTCATTCCCCAGGACACCCTCTGAGGAGAAGTCCCTCTGCCACGCAGACAGGACAACCTCCGCAGCTCCAGGCTGGGAGCAGCTCTTCGGGGTGGGGGATCTCCATCTGAGCCAGCCGCGAGCAGCAGAAGCGGCTCCTGTTCACACGCAGCCCCTGAGAACGGCCCGACGCCGCACTGGCGCTGCTCTGGGATGGGGACATGGCTCTCACCGGTGACCTCCGCGCCGATGGAGACCTCCGTGTGCCGGCTGTCCCTAAGTGGGGACAACAGGAGATTAAAATGAAAAACTCCGCTCTGCTGCGCAGGAGGGCAGGGGGGAGATGCCGGGGGGGTAAGCGGAGGTGCAGGCAGAACCGGCTTGGCTGGACCAAAGCTGTCTCTGCAGAAAGTCGCTGTGGGGTTATGTGCTGTGACCGGCAACTTCCTCAGACCCTGGGGGTACCAGGGTACCCTGGGCTGGCCAGATCCATCCCCAAGGGGTCCTGGGGGTGAAGGGCAGGCAAAAGTCACAGGAGACACCCCTGTTGTCATTCTTAGCAGGGATTTCAGCTGGCTGTGCTGCTAAAAGCACTTGCCAGGGCAATGTGTCAAAGGCTGTAAGGTCCGTCAGCTTCATGGTGACTTACCAAGTGCATCGTCTCCGAAGGAAGGTGCCCTTCCTGGGGAGAGGGGGACACGTCCCTCTGTCCTTCCAGCCCCCAGCTGGGTTCCCCGTCCCACCCCCTGTGAGCCACTGTGACCTTTCTTTTCCGTGTTGGAAGAGGCTGGATTCTGCTCGCAGAGGGATGGATGCTGCTCCCCCGCCTGCCCGTTGCCTCTCGAAGCCTGGACCCCGCTTGCCCACGGTCTCCAGACCCGTCTCGTTTAGAAAGACCTTCATCTGTTCAAGGATTTTCCCTGACTCCTGGCTTTTCTCACAAAACCCCCTGTCTCAGCCCCATCTCTTGCTGCTCGTGACAACGCCAAGCCCACCCTTAGATCTGTCTGACAAAGGCAGACGCAAAATGTATTTCGTATTGAGCCTTGGTGTGCCTAATGTATTCTCTTCTATTAGCTATTGCTCTGGGTCCTGATCTCTGATTCCTCGTCTTTTCAGGCTCCCTTTTGATGTTCGTTATAAGGCAGCAGAGGCTAATAGAGAGTATGTCAGGCATCCGACTACAAAAGCATGGGCAAGAGGGATTAAAAGGGACATGGTGGCAGGAGGAAGACAAAGCATTTAGGAAGCATCAGCTCTCTGCAGGCGAAGCCGCAATGATGCTCAGGATGTTTTTGCCTCTGTTGCTATCTACTGTCCTCCCCTTCCAAGCCCAAACCTATGTTCCTGGAGCTGCCTTGGCCTCTAGACAAGCCGCGCATTTGGAGTCGGATTTGGGCAGAGAGAAAGAGGAGGGGGCAGAGGAGCTCGAGCCCTCCTGGCTCTGGAGAGGAGCTGAACCCCTGGTCTGATTATTGGGCTTTTTGTGATTATTAACACAGCAAACAGCGTTTTAGCAACAAAATCCATCCCACACCAGCCCGGTGTTTGCTGAGGCTTCTGGGCTGTTCCTCTGTAAAGGGAGGGAGTTTGCTGCTGCTGTAAGCAAGAGAATTCTCATTTTCCTGGCTGCGTTTGTGATACTCCTCTTCTGGCGCAGCCGCTGAGCTCAGCCGTCTCGGGGGACCCCCGGTGCCACACAGCTGCTACCGAATGTAACAGTTGCTGTGATCGTAGCCGAGTTCAGAACATCCTGGAACAAATAACAGGGGGGAAAAATGGAAAACCGAAAGTCCTCCTTTCCGCAAGAAGTAACTGTGTCCTGCCAGCGCTGACCTCTGCCGAGGCAGGGCGCAGCCGCGCTGGAGGTGGGAGAAGCCGAGGACAAGGAACAACGTCAGACGCCTCCAGTGTGAATTAGGGGACTGAATCACACAAGAGCTGCAGGAAAACAAGTTGTGCAGGAGCCAGGTCTCCCTTCTGGGGGTGTTTGCTGTCAGCCCCTGGCCCTTGGCTGGTAACACACAGGGCGTCTGATCGGATCCTGCCCCTCCGGGGGACAGCGGTCAACCAGCAATTTGCCTGCAGGAGTGCACGTTATAGGAGTGAGAATTTGGGGGATACCAGGAGCCAGGTCTCCTTTTAGCCTGCAAGACAAACCTACCCGCTTATCCCAAAACCAGCGGCCACAGAAACTCCTCTTCCCCCGTCTCTTCCCACACCTCTCCGCTGCGGAGGCTGTGAATCGTCGCCTGTTAGCAGGGAAGGGAAAGTGAGAAATAATTCCCCACCTGTCTCTTTTGTTCTTCTTCCCTTTCTTTCACAGGGCTTACGAGAGACGGGGAAGCTTGAAAGTGAATGTCAACCAGACACCAAACTCTGCCGTGCAATTTCTGCAGGTGGTATTAGCTGGTGGAGGCTGGGTCGGTGTTGGGCGGGTGGAGGATTCCTCAGTAATTTGCCTGGAAAAGAGAGGAGAGCGGCAAAAATAGGAAGGAGATGCAGACCTGCACCTGGCGTGAGGGCACAGAGAGTCTGGCGGGTACCGGCCTCCCACGGGGTCTCTCTCGGGCCACTCTGGGGTTTCCTTCTTCCCAGCGGATGCTGAAGGAGAGAAAAAGCAGCGATTCCCCGCGGGCAGAGGGTCCTCCCCGGAGCTGCCGCCGGCACTGGGGCTGGCCGGGAAGCACGGTCAGGGCAACTGGGAACGGAGGAGGGCACCGCACTGGTGCCAGTTGCCTTTAGCATTTCCCTGGTGGCTAAAAGCTTTGGCAGAAGGTGAGGAGCTGGGTTATTCCCTTCCCCACCTCTCACCAGTCCTGCCATCCTGCTGCTGCCTCCCAGCCAGGACCCCAGTGCAATTTCTCTTTTAATTTCCCCTCATCGTGCCCCACTTTCACCCTGTGAGTTGGGTGGCTCGCGGCTCTGCCCGGCCCTTCGGATGCTTTGCCCCCTTCTCTTCCCTTTCTGCCGCCCGTCCGCGCTGCCTGCCAGCAGGACACGGCGGGGTACAGAAAGGGAGGGATCGCAGAGCACAGCGATAAATTAATTGCATTTGCTCAGGTACAAGATGAATTGTCCAAATCATTTTGCAAACAATTGCATGCAGAGGCACAGAACGGTTTCCTGAAACAGAGTTAATAATTCCAGTTGTTAATAATGCATCGCACGCAGCTGATGCTGTTCCCAGCGCCCACAGCCGGGCTTTGTGGATCCCACTTGTTTGCAGGCAGGTTGGGAAGGAGCGGCAACTGATTCCGAATAGCATTTCGTGAGACACTTGGCATTTAAGAATATTATGGCATTGTTTTAAAGCACTTCACCAGTTCCAAAGCGACCCCATCTGAGCTTGCATGTATAAAAATGTGCTTATTTGTTCGCGCACGTCGACGTTATACGTGTGATCTCCCTAGGCTGTCACAGCCCTCTTTTGAGCATTGGCACACACTGGCAGGCTTTCACATCCAAATTAACTGTGCAAAGTGCACAGTATTTTGAAAAACAGCTCCTAAATAGATATATGGTTTGATGCAAGAAATGAAAGCGATTGGGAAAGCACATGGGTTGCGATTCACAGCAGCTAGACTTCAAAAAGTTTTAGCAAGTTAGAGGCTCTCTTGAAAGCAAGCTTGAAATATTCCATAATATTCCTCTAATTCAATTATCATGATTAAGGTTCGTTTTTTTTGTTTTTGTTTTTGTTTTTTTTTTTTTTTAATGATGATACCAATTTTAGCAGCTCAGCCCAGCTGAAGTGAACCTCCCCCTCGCTGCCCCGGCCGCGCAGCCCTGCAGAAGCATGGCGGGAAGCGACCGTCAGGGCTGACGGAGCTTCAGGGGATGCGCTTCAAAGAGCTTTTCTATTGCTCTGCTCGTCGCCTTCACGGCTCCGGTCCCTGTGTCAGGCTCGTGGCAAGTGTGGAGCAGCGGAAAAAGCAGCACGAGGACAAGGAGGAGAGAGGATTGTGTGGGTAATTGCTGGCCTGTAATTATCTGCCATTGTGCATGCTCTTCCTGCTTCTCATTAGCATAGAGCGCGGAAAACAGTTAATTGCAACATGGCTCTGTCTATGGCATTATCTGCAAGCCGAGCAGATCGAATCAGCCTGCCTTGTGGGGACGAGGGAGCGATGAGCTTCTGCAGGGCGGCGGGTGCAGCCGATGAAGATCAAGCGGCAGAATACCAATGGCAGGGTGCTGGGCACCAGCCTGCGCTCACACAAGTGCCGCCTGGAGCAGGCTCTTCTCTCCTCTTCTTTCTGCCGATCACTTGGTGGAGGCAGAGTCCCACCTCCCAGCCGAGATCCCAAAGCACTTTGCAACGTGAGGCTGATTTTCCAAAGCAGCCGCTCCAGCTTTCGCACCCGCTGGCCGCGGCGGGCAGCGGGGACAGGGAGTTGCAGCGCGGTGGCTGCTGGAAAGCTGGGGTTGAGGTGGGGACACGCCATGCTGTGCCCCGTCACCGCGTCCCGTGCACGGTCACTGCACGCTGGCACGAAAGCGCAGCCATGGGGCTGCACAACGGCAGGGGCCGGGGGGAACAGAGCTCTGCTGCCGGGAGGCAGTGCCAGGAGCAGGGGGGTGGAAGAGAGCACCAAAATAAAGTCGCGTCTTGAGAGAAAGAGAGTCCGGAACACTGAAACGCAGCCAGTCACAGACTCTAATTTTAATGACGTGCGTGTGATACGGCGTTCAGCCTGAGCTGCTGCACATGCCCCTCTACTCTGCTCTGGTCAGACCCCACCTGGAGTACTGCGTCCAGCTCTGGAGTCCTCAGCACAAGGAGGACATGGACGTGCTGGAGCGGGTCCAGCGGAGGGCCACGAAGATGCTCAGAGGGCTGGAGCCCCTCTGCTGTGAGGACAGGCTGAGAGAGCTGGGGGGGTCCAGCCTGGAGAAGAAAAGGCTCCGGGGACACCTTATAGCAGCCTTCCAGTCCCTAAAGGGGGACTACAGGAAGGATGGGGAGGGACTCTTTGTCAAGGGGTGTAATGATAGGACACAGGGTAACTGCTTCAAACTGAAAGAGGCTAGATTTAGATTGGATGTCAGGAAGAAATTCTTTACTGTGGGGGTGGTGACGCACGGGAACAGGTTGCCCAGAGCAGCTGTGGCTGCCCCATCCCTGGAGGGGTTCAAGGCCAGGCTGGATGGGGCTTTGAGCAGCCCGGTCTAGTGGGAGGTGTCCCTGCCCAGGGCAGGGGGTTGGAACTAGATGATCTTTAAGGTCCCTTCCAACCTGAACCATTCTGTGATTCTATGATTCTATGCAGTGACCACAAGTGGAGGCAAAACTACCTGGATTTCACCTAAGATCTTGTTTCCAGTGCAGTGAGAGATGCTAAACCTGCCCCTTCCTCAGTCCTTGCTCCTCTCGCCTGGGCTGGGAGCTCAGCTCCGGCCCAGTTTGGCCAGGAGGGACCGGTGGCAGTCCTGGGGTGTGGGCTGCAGTGTGCAGGGGGTGGAGGTGTGTGTGGCTTTGTGCCTGCTGAGCTGCCTTCCCAGCACCGTGGTACCCGGGGACCTGAGAGAGAGCTCTGGCAGCACTTTTCCCCACGGTTTGTGCCATGAATTGAGGAGCTGGGTCTCAAACCGATGCTCTCTGCTCCCGGCCACCCCCTTCCCTGCAGGCAAAGGCGTTTATCCATGCTCTGGCTGGATCTGTGCTCACCAGCCGGTCTGATGTGCAAGGGTGGTAATATTGACACGACACCATGGACTCTGACACCGTGACACTCTGGAATATTAGCCCAAATGTCTAAGTCATCACCTGGCTCCGCAGCCACCTGATCTCCGGCGCCGATTCCCACAGCCTCCGCGCTGCCGCTCTGAAACGCTGCCACCAGCGTGAGACATAACAGCAGACTTAATTAAAGGGTGGCAGCCTGCCAGCACCCAAGAGGCAGAGCCAAGCTGGCTGCACTGCTTTCAAAGGGGCATTTTTAAAAAAAAACCTGGGAAATAGCAGGGCAAGCCCTGCCGTGCCGGTGCCAGTGTGGGTCAAGCGTTTGTTCTGCCTCGGGTCCGTCCCCTCGGGGAGAAGTGCCATGCGGGGGCTCGGCTGGTCCCCGATGCTGTGGCTGACCCCGCTCTGGGGATGCTCATGGGGACCCTGCCTGGCGCGGTGTTGAGTCTCGTCCCTGTCCCGCCACGCCGGAGAAGGCGATGGAAAAGTGGGGTTCCCACATTTCTGCCGGCTCGGGTGGAGGTGAGGGGAGCTCGGGGGTTTTCCCCTGCACTGCTCTGTGTGCGACAAGGGGTTGCGGGCGCTGGGCCACGGCCTCGTACTCCAGATGTGCAGAGAGCTGAACGCACAGAGCCTGCCCGGCTCGCCTGCGCCAGCCCCGAGGCAGTCTTGCTAATTCCTCATTTTTTGGAGCCTCGAGTTTATTCACTTCTGTGACAAAACAAGATGAAGCGACATATTTCCATGGCTATCGGGGATCTAAACACCTCCTCCCCAGAGACCCCAGCAGGAGCGAAGGATGGCGAGCACCCGACTGAGGTCCCAGCCCTGCTCTGGAGTTGTCATGGCATCTGCCCTCCCCAGCCCTTCCCGGGCCACGCGATGCTGATGGTGTCAGCGCGATCTTGATGCCGGAGGATCCCCAGGGCTGGGCACACGCTGCCCCTCCGCAGAGGACAGCAGCATCTCTGCATCTGGAACGGAGCGCGAGCAGCCGCACAAAAGCAGGATGGGGACGAAGCAGCTGCGGGCGGAGGAAGGTAAAATCCTCCGGTAGCACTTCGCAGCAGGCAGATCCCCCCGGCACATGTGCTTTGCTGCTCTCGGCAGATAACAGACAATACCCTGATTATGGGAATGCATTTAGCATTGTGCACCAAATTGTGTGAACGCCTGGTTAAAGAATAGCTATTCCAACCAAAAAAGAAGACCAGAGAAAAAGAAATCAGCCTTTGGTTTCTGAGTCATCGCTTCACTTCTCACTCAGGATTTGGTCCACTGTGTGTCCAGAATAATTATTAAGCAAGTTCTGATGGAAGAATTTTATTTACCCAGCCTCAAAAAGGGAAGAAAAAATAAATAGTTGATTAGATCAAAAAAAGCATAATTTGTTTTTCAATAAGTGCTTTAGATGTAAGATCAATGGCTTGAGGTTGACTGATAGGAGCTGTTTGCAAAGACCTTACATCTAATTGTACTCAGGCAATCATACGGACTTTTTCTTTGGCTAATAGTAGACACCATCCCTCTTGTGCAGATGGGGGAGGTACCAGAAAATAGCAATACTTTGCATTGGAGAGTTGCTCAGCGACTGCCCTATATTATTTTTGAGTTGTCCCTGAGTACAGCCTCCTTTCTCTTTGATCTTAGTGTAATTTTTGTTGCTGCTACTTCTCTAAAAAGACAACATTTTAAAAGAATTGCATCTCCATTTGCCACAATTCCTCTCTTTTTTTTTTTCCCCCAAGCACAACGTAAGCCTGATGGCATCAGGGAAAGCAGTGCATTTCTTTGCAGAGAGGAGGCAATGAAGGTCCAGCTACTCTCCTGGAGCCTTTCATGGCTCCTACATGGGCTCCTGCAGAGATTTCCCATCTGTTTCTATACATGGTCCATATATGATATTCAGAGGCAGGATAATGGTGCTTAGCTCTTGTCACCGAGCGGCCACACAGCTGGGTTTGAGCAGACGAGCTGGTACTAAACTCCCATTTTGGCAGCGTCTGATTAAGAAATAGCAACAGGGTGATCTGTCTGGAGAAGAGAGTGCCAGGGCTGGGATTTCTCATCGCACTGTAATCCCAGACGGAGCTTGGCATGGAAGGCATTCCTCCCTGGTCCTGGTTTGGAAGGAGCATCACATCTCGCCAGCCAGTTATTATCAGCCCTGCTGATAAATGCCTTTATGTGATGCAAAGGGTGACCTGCCCCTGCGCTGCTCATCCTGATCCAGTGCTTCTCCCGTGCTCCAGGTGACACAGAGCCCTCGTGGGGCCCAGCAGAAAGGAGCTGCTGGTTATTGTGGCATATCTGATCCGCTTCTCTCTCTCTTTTATTTTCTCTTACTGCCACATTACAAGAGGTTTGCACCGTGTTTTGGTCTCTCCTGGGTACCACATGCAGAAGAAGAGCAAGTAAAACACCAAGTCCCTGCAATAGGAAAAAACCCTCAAAAAAGTTAGAGAGGCAAATAACCAATGAATTTAAATGGCATTTGCAAATAGGAGTCAGGATTATCTTTCCTGAAATCTCTAGACAGCAGCAGTGTACAACTGCCGCCGGCTACATGGACTGAAACGGGAAGGATTCGGGGAGGGTTAGCACAGCCCCTGCCCGAGGAGGACACAAGCAGCTCCTGAGCCAGGCTGCGTCCCAGCCAGAGGATGTCACCAAGGGAAACAACCGATTTCATCATTTCTCTGTGGTCTCAGAGTAACCTCGTTAGGCAATCAATTCCCCGGGCAGGGCTGCAGAGCACCGCGGGGGGTTCCTTCTTCCACTCCTGCCCCAGAGATGGCTGGCAGAAAGTAGCTGGTTTGTTTTGCTGGTGTTTGACCAGGCGCCACCCAAAAGTCTGAAAAACAAAACCCTGAAACTTTTAATGCAGATTAACACCCGGGGCAGCAGAAGGAAGCAAATCTCTACATCTAGTAAAAATTTCAGCTTGAAAGGTCTAAAAATAGACTTTTCTTGCCTTGGGAATTCTAGCCTTGCCTTGTAACTCGTGGTGCTGAAGATTATTGCATTCATAATTTAAATGTTGGATGGGTATAAAATTACTCACGTGGGAGTTATTCAATTTCTGGTAAGTACATTTACATTAAATAGCAGCTGCACATACAAAAGATAGGAAAAAGCCCTTCCCCTTCGGTTTGCCTGAAGCGGTGAGAAGGTGTGCAGCCTCACAAGGCTGCTGTGGTGAGCAGATACATCTTTTTTTTCCTACCGAAAACCTGATAAAGTTCACCGTGGCTGAAAGGGCACTTGTGTCTCCTCGCTGACACTTGGCACGGGGCTGCTCTGGACTAATCCCTCCCTGGGCGAGAGGAACACGCCGTGCTGACCTGAGCGCGGCCAGCGAGGGCTGGTTGTCTGGTTTCCAACCACTGCATTTTGTCACCTCGGTGCCTGCGAAGCCAGAGAGCCCAATTTCACAACATCCCTCTCCCGGGAGCGTATCTATTCCCCTCTACAACCGGATACCAGGTTGGGCTTGCTGGGCATCATCAGGTGGACCGCTGTTGCTTTAATAAATCATTTGTCTTTTTGACTTTGGGAAACTGTCTCCATGAAAGTCTTTTGCAGGGCTCTGAAAGAGGTGAATGCTGAACCGTCTCAGTTCAACCCAAGCGAGGGCTGAGCGGCCGCTCCCGTGCTCACACTTGGTGGGCTGAACTCTCTTCCCTGACTGTCCCCGTCTCTTGCCTGGCTTTCCAGTCACCTCTGCGTGTCTGGTTTCCCCTGTGCTCAGGCAGAGGTGTGCGGGAGACACAGGAAGAAATTTTTTACGCTGAGGGTGGTGAGCCCCTGGCCCAGGTTGCCCAGAGAGGTGGTGGCTGCTCCATCCCTGGAAACATTCCAGGCCAGGCTGGACGGGGCTCTGAGCAACCTGGTCTAGGTGAAGGTGTCCCTGCTGATGGCAGGGGGTTGGACTAGATGGCCTTTAAAGGTCCCTTCCAACCCAATCCATTCTGTGATTCTATTATTAATTCAAGGAAATCGGAGGCTCATTGGTCATTGTTCCTTCCTCACCCCACTCCTTCCTGCCCCAGCCTTCACTCCCTTTGCCTCCACGCTCCCGGAGAAGGGCTGCTTCTGGTCTGTGCAAAGCCACTGATTAAAAACAAGTGGCTGCATCCAGGGAGCCATCGAGGGAGGACAATTGAGCTGAACCCAGCTCGAGCTGCATCAGCATCAGCAGCAGCATCTCCGGCACCACAGCAGCCTGCGAGAAGCCCTGGCCATGCCCACCAGCACAGCAGGGTCACTGGGGCACTTGCTTGCCAGACAGCCTGGAGCTTTCAGTGATTTTTTTTTTTTTTTTTGTGATGCTGTTTTAATTCAGCCAGTGCAAGCCTTCTAATGAATCACATCTTGGTCAATTAGAAGTTTCCTGTGAGTCGTGCCTTCTTGGACATTATTCCCGCCAGTGTAAATGCCATGCTTGGAGCCAAAATTGAGCTCTGTCAGCCAGGGAGAAACCCTCCCTATGTGCAAATGAGGGGAAAGTACCTGCAAAATCTGCTTCCTAGTGACAGGGCTTGAAAAACGCAAGTGTATTTTGCAGCCAGAGTGGCCGAGCGCAGGTAAAGGGCCTTCTCCTCCTCCCTTTCCCAGCTGGGTCCTCATCCCTGGTGACAAGGAATAAATCGGAATGTGGAAGGGGCGCTGGGCAGCAATGCCGGTGGAGCGAGTTCTCACTGCTGAAAACCCTTAGCAGGCAGCCAGCTGGCAGGGCTCCTTCCTGCCACCCGTGGCTGCAGGGACGGACGGACGGACGGACGGACGGATGGATGGATGGATGGATGGACGGATGGGAATGCAGGCGTTCGTGCTCGGCGTTTGGGAAACACCACCAACCCAGCCAGCCAGACCCCCAGGTCTGCCCTTCTCTCCTTACAAAGCTCAGGGGTTGGATTTTCCCCCATGGTGAATACCTTCGCCTCAGCACAGCTCCCCAGGCTGCTTTGGGTCCAGGACATCATTGCTTCTGTGTGGAACTGGGGGCAAGGAGGGATTTTATCCTCCTTTCACTGTCAGGGTGAGGGAACAGCCACTTGCCAGCTGCAATTTCAATCTGCCTTCATCATTAGAGACTTCTAATTTGGCACTTAGCTTAGTTAAGGTAACAAACCCTGTTTTTCCACGGTGCCCAGGCTGAGTCCACCTTACTTTTCTGTTACCAAATATACGCCCGGTAATCAAAATGATTCATGGTACTTTAATGGACAGAGTAATACAGCCCCTTCCTCCACAACAGGGTCCTTTCTTCACTCCTGACAGCCATTCTTCCACCTAATCACTTGTTTTCTCCCCTTTTCTGAAGGAGCTCCCTTGGACAAAAATAACGCTGGACATGTAAGACATCATTGTGAATATCAATGAAGGGTTTTTTTCTTTTCCTTCTGCTCCCAGTTCCTCCTCTGGGCTAAAAGCAAATAGAGTCAGCTGTAGCTGACACAGAAGCTGATGAGGGAGGCACATTAGTTTGTTGGCCTGTCGGGGATTGCTTGTATAGCAGACTTCAGATCCAGAGCCAAACTTCCCAGCTCCATCTGGGACAGGATCTGGGACAGGATCTGATTTTTTTTGTTGCTCATGCTCAAACATCCTACCTATTTTATTCTTTTTTTTTCTATTGGTGGCATTTCATTATAAGACCCTTTTTGTACTTATCTTTAAAACTAATCTGAAAATTAGTATAATTTTTTTCCAGAAAGTTTAGCTGCTAATTTTCAAGCACAGAAGATACTGAGGCAACATAAAATTAACCTGGATCTTATTTCGATGGATGTGTATGAATTTGTAGTTACTAATTAGTTTATTCTAGTGGTTGCCTAGGGACCAGTGAACAGGACTTTGTTACATTCAGTACAGGAGACTGTCCCAGCAAGTAATATGTGCATATAAATATTTGCTGGATCAAAGGTGCTAATTCTACAAAGCTAAAGAAAATTACATGCTGAATTGATTTGGAACAGTCTCTAGTGTATCAGTAGAAAAACCTTACATCTGCAATACCCAGTGTTTTGGGGCTTTTTTTTGCAGGTGTTCCTGGCAACTACAAGCGGTAGGGTTAAAATCCAGAGATTTTTTTATGAAACTGCAGCGCTGAGGTGGCCCGAGCCCATTCCCAGGCTCGGCAGACGCCTGAGCTCCATGCTGCGGTGTGAGGAGGTGGCACCCCAGCTGTGGGGGCAGTTGTCCTCCTGCTGTCACCTCTGGCAGCCCCACGGCTCGTCCCCGTGCTGGGGGGCACAGGGCAGACGGGTCATCAGCAACAGGCGAAAAACACGTGTGGCCGGCACAGGAAACAGCCCTCTGCTGCCTGTTCATCCACAAAGCCAGCGACATGGCGAGGGAACTGGTGCTGATGAGGGGAAACACCGTGCTACTGAATTAATAGCATCTAATTCACTAAATAATGAAACTAATTTACCCGGCATCAGCAACACCACCATACTACCTGGGCAGGCGAAATGAAATCTGTATGACTTTCTGACTCGGCATGGGGAGCATCCGAAGAAAAATACCCTTCATGCTGTGGGCTGTGAGGAGCATCCCTTCCCCCTGCCTGGTGCAGACCCATCCCACGTAGACGCTTGTGACGGCGCGATCCTGGAGACAGAGAGAAGTTACCAAGGAAGCACTCAGACAGGTTAAACCTTACTCGCACGCCAATTCCGATCTTGCATCAATAACTATAATTAGCTTCTATTGACTTCAATTTCCAGAGAGAAAGCATCACACAAGCCATTGAATTAATCTCTGATGTAAGTACTGCCATCCATAGATAGAAATTCGGCCCAAAGAGTTCGAGGTAACTTGCCATGCTGCTGTACACGTAGCTAAACCCAGACATTGTAATTAATTCTAAATAAGATGCTCTTCTGGCCAAGTTTGACAAATAAACATCTATTAGGCTATAAAGCATCATTGATCGTTGGCAGATGAACTGGCGGCAGCACGATGGTGCTTGGGCGCTGGGAAAACAGAGCATCTTCAGGTCTGCTCCTCAAACAGACAGCCCAAGCTCCTTGGATCTCAGTGGGAGCGGGTTCCTAACGTCAGGCTCCATGGGGGCTCTGGTGTCCCCCCACGGTGCCTCCCAAACCCTATATAAGCATGGGGGGGATGGAAGCTGTGAGTCAAAGCTGATCCTTCCCCATATTCCCTGCTCTGGAGATGCAAAAAACCCATGGACTTTCATCCCAGGGAAGATGGGACGGGATATGGAAGCGACCTAGTTTTGTCCGACTATTTTTATCCTGAGCACAACCTCCTGCTCATCTCTGCTCGGCTCCAGGAGCGGGAGTTTGCAGTGCCAAGAGTCATATCTGGAATTAGAAGAATTCAGGATTCAGCAGAGAGTATGTGAGAAAGCATGCTTTTTAAGAAACTTTCTGGCTTACTGCGGAAAGCCCCTTGTGCGCTCCGCATTCGGCTTTTAAGGTTTCACAACTCTGACCATGGAGATTTTCAAACCTTTATTTCACATCGAAGAGAAGTGGCTCAGCCCCCGAGCTGCCCTTGGCTGAACGGGTGCAGCTCCCAGGGAAATTGTCACTGAAGTGGAGGATACAGGCTATTGTGTCTTTTCCTTTCCATGCCACTACAAAGAACACGCTTATTCAGCCTTTTAACAGACTGGCTATTTCTACTTATTCAGCTTTTGCCATGTTCCTCATTATTTACAGATTCCTTTCTCTCTTGAATTGCTTTTCTTTGAGATTCTGGTTAAAATTCATGTGGTTTCAGCATTACCATGTTTTTCACTAAAGCCTTATCAGTGTTACCAATGTCTGCTTTTTTAATGTCTTTTTTATATTAAATAAATTTATGTGACACTTGCTCTCTCACAATATCTTCCCTTTTTCAGCACCAGCAACTCAAAATACATTATTATCGTCAGTAGAATTCATGTCTATCTTGCGAGATGGGACAGGCTACAGGAGGAAACCTTTATTATTCAGATTGTGGGAGAGTCAAATGTTTCCCAGTTTGCAGAGTGGTGTCTGGCTGACTTGTAACTGGACATAGCATCCAGCATCCACTTTCCGTTATTTACCTGAAGTCATGGCTAACTGGGGAGGTCCCAATGGCCTGGAGGGTAGCAAATTTAGCGCCCATCTACAAGAAAGGCATAAAGGAGGATCCGGGAAACTATAGACCTGTCAGTCTGACCTCGGTAGCAGGGAAGGTCATGGAGCAGATCATCTTGAGTGCCATTACAAGTCATATAATGGACAAGCAGGGGATCAGGCCTAGTCAGCATGGGCTTAGGAAAGGCAGGTCCTGCCTGACGAACCTGATCTCCTTCTTTGACAAGACGACCTGGTTATTGGATGAGGGAAAGGCTGTGGATATTGTCTACCTTGACTTTCGAAAAGCATTTGACACTGTTCCCCATAGAATCCTCATGGAAAAACTGGAGGCTCGTGGCCTGGATGAGCGTATGATCTGCTGGATCAAGCACTGGCTGGATGGACGGTCCCAAAGAGTGGTGGTCAATGGAGTTAAATCCAGCTGGTGGCCAGTCACAAGTGGTGTTCCTCAGCGCTCAGTGTTGGGACCATTTCTGTTTAACATCTGTATTGATGACCTTGATAAGGAAGTCGAGTGTATCATCAGTAAGTTTGCAGATGACACCAAGTTAAGTGAGAGTGTTGATCTGCATGAGGATAGGGAGGGTCTACAGAGAGACTTGGGTAGATTGGACCGATGGGCCAATGCTAATGGTATGAGCTTCAACAAGGCCAAGTGCCGGGTCCTGCACTTGGGCCACAACAACCCCATGCATTGCTACAGGCTTGGGGCAGTGTGGCTGGAGAGCTGCCTGGCAGAAAAGGACTTGGGGGTTCTAATTGACAAGGGGCTGAACATGAGCCAGCAGTGTGCCCAGGTGGCCAAGAAGGCCAATGGCCTCCTGGCTTGTATTAGAAATGGCATGACCAGCAGAAGGAGGGAGGTGATTGTCCCCCTGTACTCAGCACTGGTGAGGCCACACCTTGAGTATTGTGTCCAGTTTTGGGCACCTCAATACGAGAGAGATCTCGAGGTGCTGGAGCAAGTGCAGAGGAGGGCAACGAAGCTGGTGAAGGGCCTGGAGAATAAATCTTATAAGGAGCGATTGAAGGAGCTGGGACTGTTTAGTTTGAGGAAGAGGAGGCTGAGGGGAGACCTCATCACTCTCTACAACTACTTGAAAGGACACTGTAGAGAGGTTGGTGCTGGTCTCTTCTCACAGGTAATTAGTGATAGAACAAGAGGGAATGGGTTCAAGCTGAAGCAAGGTAGGTTTAGGCTGGACATTAGGAAAAAATTTTTCACAGAAAGAGTGGTCAGACACTGGAATAGGCTGCCCAGGGAGGTGGTGGAGTCACCATCCCTGAATGTGTTTAAGACTCATTTAGATGTGGTGTTAGGGGATATGGTGTGGGGAAGAACTTTGTAGAGTGGGGCTGATGGTTGGACTCGATGATCCCAAGGGTCTTTTCCAACCTAAATGATTCTATGATCCTCTCACTTGGGAGGAGGGAGACTCTGCTACCGCAAGCTCTCTGAGGCAGAAAGTTTCTTTCCGTTCCCTGTTTGCCCAGCCTCCAGCACGGCATGGCAGGGGTGTGCCGTCTTATAAGAATCACAATTAATATTTAACACAAAACCTGTGGGGAATGGGATGTGAAAAATCACCATCTCCACCTGGGCACGGCACGGTGGTGGGGGCTGGTCCTGCCCCGGGCTGTGAGCTCCTGCCCCATCCCCATGACCTTCTTCTCTCTTGAACACGATTATTTCCCTTCTCCACTGATTTTGCAATTAGTGATGGTATGTTTAATCAATTGTTTTGATTCCTCGGGGTCGGGGGGGGGCTTATCTGCCCAGAGATATTTTGGGATTGCTCCTTTGCTTTTAATTCACACCCTGCCTTAATCCAAATTAGTTTTCAAGCGTGGACAAGCTGCGTACCCCTCTGAGGAGGAGAGAAGAGGCTTTTGTCTCTGCTCACATACCACTGGTGAAAGGCGATCAGTATTTTTGCTGTGAAGTGCCACATTTCCCTGCATTATCACTAGATCACAGACTCAGTGTTTTGTTTTTCCATTTTGCCCTTCCTCATTCTGTCGCAATTCAGGTTTGGTAAATCTGCCGCAGTGACAAGGTTTGCCTGGATCAGTTTTTCTAAGCGGATTGTGTTATTCTGCAGGAGGGGAGCAGTTGGGTTTATTACAGGTGGAGCTGACAGTTACACCTATGCCTCAGACAGTTGCTCAATATTTTCCACTGTAAACCCCCGTTTTAATTAATGTTGCAAAACTTTTGCCAGCAAAGCAAAATTTTCCATGCCCTCTCCTTTAAAAGGTAACTGCTCTCTCCCCTCGTTGCCAACACAGGAAGGAGACAAATACGGAGCTAGACTCTTCTCCCTGTCCAGTTTTGTGGTTTTTGATTTTGGATTACTAGAGAGTAGCCTCTGAATATTTAAAAAAGGAAGAAATTGTCATTAGCCTTGCTTTTGCTAAGCACGGGCATTTAGCTCAAATGCCCACAAAATGCGTGGGAGAAGGGTTTTTGTAGCAGGCTCAGAAGGTTCACACCTTCCATGAAGACCTGAAAAAAACTACACAAATTCAGTATTGCTTGGTCATTGAATCAGTGGATTTCTCTTTCCATGATCCTTTTGGAGAACTCTTCCAGATCAGCTGCCTACTCATGACAAAGGCCTGTTCAGTCAGCAAATCGTTAAATTGACACACACTTACTGTTGTGGGTCTTTGCTTAAAAGCAAAGTGGCTGATCTCCTGATGCACCTTGCTCTGCGCATAGAATCATGGAATTGTTTTGGTTGGAAAAGACCTTTAAGATCGAGTCCAGCCGTTAACCAGCACTGCCCCGTGTCCCTCAGCACCACGTCTGCCCGGCTTTGGAACACCTCCAGGGATGGCGACTCCACCACTGCCCTGGGCAGCCTGTTCCAGTACTTCCATGCTTTGTAATCTTTTTTATTTTTCCCTTTTAAAGTCCTGGTTGCTGGTTCCAATGAGATTGCATTCGATCCTTACCTTTCAGGTATGAAAAGGGAGGGAGGTAGACATTTCAGTGGAAAAAAGTTTCAACTCTGTGATCACGGAAGAAGTCTAAGCATACGTGAAGGAAAACACCTTGCAGACTCAGAAATGAGGAGGTAAACAAAAAGAGCAGAACAGTTGTTATCTGAGAGAAATGTTGAGTCAAATTAATTTGAAACTCCTGACTCACAGTTTTGATACTTCCAGCAACACCTACAAATAGTCTCAATTGCTTTAGCACGCCAGCAGTTACTCTGATGTGAGGGGGATTATTATGAACTTACCTGCCGTTACCTGTTGTGTATGAGTAAGTGCAAGCTCAGGGCTGCAGAAACACAGGCGCCTGCCAGCGAGCAACTCTACGCTGCCAGCCACCAGCCCACGGCTCGGCCGGCCATTTCTCTGGGCTTTCCAGACGTCTGTCTACCCGCTCAGAGCAGCTGGATGGACAGACAGGGGTACCTCAGACACAGACCGGCAGGATACGAAGGATGTTGGGCGTTACTTGGGTGAAGGAATGCCCTGACGTGCGATGCTCTGGTGTCTAGGTGTCACACGCCAAACCTCAGAGCTGACTAAATCGGCTAACGCTCCCAAACTCGCTGAAATCAATACTCATAAACAGGAAAACCACCCGTACAACCCCTCCCCTCCCTACACCCACCTCCGCCTCAAACACACCACTTATAAACGGTATTGTCTCTTCCCCACCCCTCACTAAACACCTTGTCCTACATAGGCTATGGTGAGCCAAGCTTTCGCCCCACAGCTGGCTGCAGTATAGCCGTCCCACAAAGCACGCTGCGGCTGTGCCAGTACAGCACAATCTTGTGCGTTTATGCCCCGGAGACGGCACCGTCCCCCCCCGAAACGCGCCCTCTGAGGCCCCTCTGCGCAGCGGGGGATGCCGGTGCCTCTCTCATCTGCATATCCTCGCCCCTCCGCCGCGCCATTGGCCAGCAGTCACCCCTGCGGTGGTGCGGCCCGCGGCTGTGAGGCTCGGCGCCTGATTAGCATTCGCCCCGCCCCCGGGCAGTTGGGCGGGGAAGCTGGTTGGTCTCTTTGGAGACGGCGGGGCGCGGCCTCCCTCTGCGATTGGCGGAGCGGCGCGTCACTCGGCCCCCGCGAGGGCCGCACTTCCGCCTGGGTGTCAGCGGTGCCGGGGCGGACGCGGGGGGGGAGGGTGGGGGTGTGTGTGTTGCGGAGGGGCCGTCGTGGGAGCGCGGTGCAAGGTAATGCCGCCGGGCCGCGCCGCCACCCCTCCCCTCAGGACGGGCTCGGCTCCCCCCGCCTGAGGGAAGGGCGGGAGCGCCTCCCCTGGGCCCGGCGCGGCGTGGGGGTCCCCTCTCCGGTGGGCCGCTGACGGCTCTCCTCAGCGCCGTGGGCCGTCCTGTCAGCTCAGCCGGAGGCAGGCGGCGGTCAGCGGCTCGGGGGAGCGCCGCCAGCCCGGCGCCGCTCTCCTTTCCCCGGCGGAGGCGGGACCCGTGCCCCGCTGGGGCCGCAGGCCGGTGCAGCCGGGTCGGTGGCGCGTCGGGCTGAAGTGCCGTTGCGCCCCCGAGCCTCAGCGTGGGCGGCGGGCCCCGGGCGGCTCGGGCTGGGCGGCGGGAGCGCTCTCTCAGCCGTGGGGCTGTTCCGCGGGGACAGGGGAGGTGGTGGGGCTGAAGGACGTTGCTGCGCAGAGCGCGGGTTGCAGGCCAGTGGAGCTCTATCTGTCCCAGCGTAGGGACTTTTCCGATTTTCATTTTATTTTGTTTTCCTGCTTGCTTTTGGAGCTGGGTAGTTTAGCAAAAGAGTCTGCGACGCTCCGTTCCCAAGATGAATGTGTTGAGCTCAGCTTCAGCGCAGTACTGGAGCCTCAAGGGGCCTTTTAGGCCACAGCTGGAGCTCAGTGAGCAGTTAGGATTTATTTGAGTTGGGTTTTTTATTTTTTTTTTCCTTCTTCTTCAGTTACCTACTCAATGTTTCTCTTACAGAGCTCCTGAAAGGGAGACAAGCAAGATGGGAAAAATAGCGGGAAAAATAGCAGGAAAAAAGGCTTTTTTTTAAATAACATGCCACCAGAACTTCTGCATGGTAACAAAGGTATAAATTATGTTGCCATTTATTTAATTTGGATATTAATCATGTTTTGCTATCTGTGTCTTTGGATTCAGGACTCCTTTTGGAAGCGGTTTGTTACTCTGCAGCACTTGCAGGCCAGAATTTCAGATGTAGGTTTGAAATCGCCTTCTGGTTTTTAAGTCTGCCACAGCCTTGTGTTTCCCCTCAGAAGTATCTGCCAAAGCATGTTCAATGCAAGCAAATATCGCTTTCATTTACTGTGAATTTTCTCAATTAAAATACATAGTCTTCATTTAAGCTTTCAAAAAGGGAAAAGGAGATGCAGATCTGCAGTGTAGATTAGCATTTCGGTACCACTCCTCTCATAGTGTTTCCTTTTTCCAAGCTTATGCCTGCAAGAAAAAAAAAAGTTGTTTCATTCCAATTTAACCTTCCAAAGTTCAGTAACTCCACGTTCACATTGACATCTGGGGGCAACCACATATATATCATCTTACAAACTTTATACCAGTATGCTCTGGGACTTCTAAAACCTCAGGGCAATTTCTGGAAGCAGTGACTTGGGTAGCTTCCAAACATAAAGCACTGCGCCGTGGGATGGAAGTAGGAGAACTGGCTAAACTAGCATGGAAGCAAGAAATTCCGAGCAGTGATTTTCCCCTAAGTAATCCCCTGGGTTTTCAGTTACTGTAAACATAGCTTTTCTTAAAATAGTTGTCAAGTCATGCAAATGTTTGACCACGTGACAGAAAATTGAGGGCAATCTAGGATAAGTTTGGGAGTGATTCTTAATGTTGTTGTCCTGAACCAACAGCACCTCATAATGAACCTGTAACTTCAGGGACTGCTTGACAGGAAACACTGAGACATCTGCTGTCCAGGAATAAATATGCCATTTTTCTCCAAAACTAGCTCTTCAGCCATGCCAATATAATCTTATAAACAGAAGACGAAAGTTCAAGATGGAAAATTATGATTAGACAACAAACTCTATGCCTGCAAGTTGAAACTAGATAGGTTAAAAGTTTCACTTGATGCAATACTGAAAAGCAGTGCGGTGCATGTAGTAATTTGTTTGCTAACATTTATGCAAATGTGCTTGATTTGGTAACTGATCATGGAGGGTAATTTTCACTCTTGGATGGTTTCTTTAAATCAGTTTTAATAATGTTGCTGCTTTTTATGATACATACTTGCTTAAGCTGACGGGTCTTATGATTGAAATGTATTTCTTGCAGTCTTTCTTCTTGTGAATTCTACTGTGTGAAGTTCACACATGCTGACCTAGAACAAAGGTGGAAAGCTTTGCTTTCTGTTAGTTTAGTGTTGGCTGGAAAACATACCAATTGGGTTTTTTTGCTTTGATAAGGCTATATTATTAAATCACTGTTTGTAGTGACAGTCAGATGATTTTTTTTTTTTTTTTGGTGTTTGAAAGCAAGATTCACATGCAAGTACACTGAATTTTTAAGCAGATAATTCATTAGCTTTGGTACTTGAAGTAACTTGTCCTTGAACAATGCAGTATTACCTTGTGCTACTTGATAACTAGAACTTCTGTTTACAAGTTGGCTTTTTTTCTAGCCCTTCGCTCAGTATCAGTTTTGTCGCCTGAATCATGAAGATATCTGATAAGAAATGTCTGTATTTGACGCTAATATGATGTTTTGAAATGCTTAGCGTTTGGTCTCTTCTCTGTGAAATAACTAAAATATTTGGTTCTCTTACATTTTTTGGAAGAAATGCAGAAAATCAGACGTGCAAAGAATATGCATTAAATACGGAGTGTGCTACATCTTGAATGTTTTTGCTGAGTTTGAATATGTAACTGATCACAGAGGTATCTTCACCTTGCGGAATACATCGGAAAGTGAGAGCAATGGAAAAGAAGGTCACCCTGTATCTGCCACTTTGGAAGATACAGGACTTTGATATGTTTCCTGTTGCAAAAAAAATATAGGTTCTGTGTTATATCAGTTCTTTTATGGTTTTTGTTATTTTATGGAATAGACTACTATAGAACTTGGAATTAAAGAATACATTATCTTGACTCTAGAATTCTTAATAATTACTTTGTAGAAGAACGTATGATGATGTAATTATTTACTTTGTATTCTTAAAGGCTCGTAATAGCAAGTTGCATGAGAGCAGTAAGCAATTAGAATGTGTCAAATGTGGCTTACCATTACTTTCAGTTATACTCTTCAATAATTTATTGTTGTTTCAGTGCACAAAGATAATGTCTTAATTTTCAGGATCAATAAGTTACAAGAATAGACTAAGTTTACTTAAACTTGATTTTTTTTTTTTAATACAGTTACAATTGAAAATTCATTTGCTGGTCTAGACAGATCCTTTGGATTATTACAGTATATTTTATTATGCACAGAATTTAATGAGACGGTTTTCTAGTAAATTACAGCAGCCCTCCATTCAGAAAATGCAGGAGGCTGGATAGCGTTGTCCTCTGATTGTTTATAAATCTGGCGGGAGTGTGCACAAAAGGTGAATTGTGCCTGCAGCTACAGAAATGCAGCTGGACCTTTTAATCTTGGCCCTCTAGGTTTTACGGTCCAAAACTTAAACTGCATATTGCTCTGTTGGACACGTAATGTCTGTGCTGGCATTAGACTGAATGGGAATTTTGATCTATGGCATTCCTGTTTGAGTTCAATTCCTTTGCTGTGCTGTGCAGAGTTTTAGATGAGATACGGGTTGTGGCTGTTGGGGTGCTATGAACCTTTGGGGTGTTACAAAGAAGTTTGCAAGCTTACGATATTGGTCAAGAACTGTGTTTTCATGAATGGATAACTTTGTTGTGTTTTTAGTCTTGTTGTTTTTACTCTTCTGAGTCAGTTTTTTTGGGGGCTCCTGAAAGAATCTATTAATATATCTCATTGGGTTTTGGTTTTAGTGATAGTTAAAAGCAACGATGGAACGGAAAGTTGGAAGATGGTAGGGGAGGCATTTGAATTCTGAGGTGTCCGTGGTTCACGTTGCTCACTTCAGACCTAACCAGCTCTGGCCACTGAGGTGGCAGAGGCCTATGTAGACTCTGTTCCCTCCGATGTGTCAGTGCGATCAAGTGAGAACGAGAATCCTTTTAATAACACTCAATTATAAAACTCGTACATGCGAAGGCTATGGAGAAGTTAGCTCACCAGCCTATTTGTAACAGGCCATTTAGCAGCATGTTTGTTTACTGGACGAAATGAGAACTTTGTTAGAACAGAACTTCTCCTCTGTGCATGTGTTCTTTATAGGTTTTGCACAACGCCTATGAAACTGTTGAACGGTTGTGTAATAGTGAAACAAAAATGCTATCTATATATAGAGATGCAAATAACTTTATTTATATGGCTTTATTTTGTCTTAAATGTAGTTCTAAGGGCTGTGCAACCGTTTTATTATCTGAGTGGGTTAATGTTACCGAGCAGATACATAGGTGGATTCTTTATTAAAACTGAACTTTATTTAGAGATATTTGTCCTGTCTTGGGAAGTCAAAGTTTGTTTTGTTTTGCTTTAATCTCTTGACAAGAGCAAGCATAGTAACACCCTTATACTGGAATTCATTAAGGATCTACTATAAATGTAGCTTTAAAGGAAATTCAGCCAGAGGAGAAACTCTGACTTCCTAAAGCTTTTGCAAATTTGTGATACCATCTTAAAACTCTTTAGCAAATAGTCTGCTAGCTGTGCGCATGAGCTCGTGCTGTGGAATTTCAGTGTATGAGGAATTGCTGATAGGCAGAAAAATAGGGTTTCTTGTGCTGTAGGGCTTTGCACTAGGTTAGTCAGCTGTTGTCATCCTGCGTTATTTGCAATATGATTGCTATCATAATTGTTTAAGAGGCTCCATGAAAATTATTTGTAAGATACCGTTTACAGAATAAATGTAAAACTACACCTACCTGGAGAGAATGGCTCCCCAGAGACAAAGCTTAAAAAGTGCCTTTTACTGGGAAGATCTATAAACTAAACCTGTAACTATTTTTACTGTTCTAGGGGTTTTCTCTAGTGATATTGTATGCTGTAATTGTCTTCACATTCTTAAACTGCAGTGATCAGTTTGTAGGGGTGGTTATGTTATGATGAGATGTATTCAAGCATATTTAATTTTATCTTCAAAGTAATTTTTGGTTCAAAGAGAAGTGCTCATAAATGATTAATTATATATCAATTGACACTTGTGTCCAAAGCCACTGTACTTGGAGTTATTGATTACTTCCCACCTTGTCTCTCTTACAAATAAGATAAAACAAATCCTTCAGGGAACTAGTAAGAAGCAATTAATTTTACAAGACAGTATTGAATTACTGTTTTGTTTTTTTTTTTTTTTTTTTTAACAGTGTGTCTAGAAATGAGCTGGTGTATCAGTCATGATCAAGCCTAGCATTATGCATCATTGGTAGGGATGGCACGTAAACTGGTATTTTGTGATCTTTTATGATTGTGGACAATAAAGTAGTTTCCAAGGGAAGGCTACAAAGTCCAAAGAAGGCTGTACCAGATGCTTTCAGGTGGAAAAGTGTCTCAAATTTTGATGTAGAGTAAAAAAAAGAACATTTACAGAATTCTGTGGGAATTTCAATGAAGTGTTTTGCATCAGAAAACGTTAATCTGCTAGAATCAAGTTTCCTTGGTCTTTGTTCAGTTTGATAGAAGTTCTATGAGCCAGTATCCTTAGCCACAGAACAGAATTTTTGGCTGAAGTGAAACTGGGGATAACCGTTGGTTCCCGTAGGTATTTGATCACTATCCTGCTGGGGTATTTTCTGTTCAGCTTCATCTTTACAATTGTTACATTCAATAAATAATGCTTCTGATAGCAGTGCTGTAGGTTTGTGCTGGGGACAGCACTCGGTGCGTGGGACAATTATTGTGGTTTGTTCTGATGCAGAAACAAATTTTATAGCCTGAACTCAGTTGCAAACCAGGCTCGTAGTGTTTCAGTTGGCTTTAATTCTTGTGAAGTATCACCAAAAAAAAATCTGTATTCCTGAGAGAACAAAATGTGATTCTCTCTGCCATAAATCTGTTTGGCTCGTGTTCAAAGCTAAATTTTCAGATGTTCAGTTTGCCACCACCATTGTTTCAAGTGCTTTAAAAATAAGTTCAGGTAAACTATCAGTTTTGGATGCTTTGCTCTTCGCTCACCCTCTCTGCACTTTGTTTAACAGACTTGAGAAGGAAGTTGCCCTTCTCTTACTGTGGGTGCGGAGGGAGTTTCATCTTGCTAAGGCATTTTGGCGGAGATGCTACTACAAACTTTGGAGTAAGAAACAAATCTAACTTGGTAAATAAAATCCTCTTCTGGATTCTGCCATCTGTGTAGCTGTTCTCTGGTTGAAGAGATTTTAAGTGCATAATAATTACAGTAGGTATCTAAATTGCCAATTAAATTGACTTCTTGGCTAATTTTTATAGATGTTTTAGATCCAGTGCTGTTGGTAACCTAATTTCATGAGTCAATTAAGATTCATCCTTGCTGAAGCTTTCATTCAGAGATGAAACACTGTAGTTTGATGCTTTCAGGAGATGTATATGAAGCAAAAACACATGAATATTTATCTTCTAGTTCAAGCTATTTATTTCTGTCCCTTGAAGTACTACAGATATGTTTCATTTCAGCTGGCAACTCAAGAGAAGGTGGGTCGGGCTCTTATTCACCAGTCATGTTGTAGGACTGTTGGGTTTTTTTGTTCTCCTTTTTTTAATTTATCATTTTTAGTGTCAGTATGAAGGGTGTGTATATTTGATCTTTTGCTGGCTCTTTTGGTATCTCTTTCTGGACAGAAGGTTCATCCTGAACCCAGGATACCAGGCTAATGAAAATATTGCTCTTTATTAACATATGCTCTTAGGTGGATTAAATGGGGCACGGAATGAGTTTTCCTTTGTATCAAGCTAATTTTAAATTCTGTCCATACTATTTCTATTAAATTGAGCTTGTGCCCTTTTGACCCATTAAAAAAAAGCAAAAACCTGAAAATTGAGTGTCTTTTCAGAGTTCATGGGATTTGTCCCCCCCCCCCCCCCCCGTAATAGTCGTGCAGTATTTTTATTATGAGATTTGACAGAAAGTTTTCTTTTCTTTTCTCTCTTTTTTTTTTTCTTTTTTTTTTGTGAGGAAACCCTCACTGACTTTTTTTGCTTTTTTGTTGGGAGCGGGGGAAGGCGGCTGTGGTTTTTTTCATTGCTTGCAAGTATTCTACATTCAAGTTAATAAATAAACTTAATTTGTTTTAAAATTTGCTGTGGCAGCGCACATCCAGCAAAACCTTCCTAGGCATGTGAAAAAGCTGATGAATGTGCTAGTTCATTAATTCTTTGGTGGCACTTTAATTCCAGTGTATTGAACTTCTAACACCCCACCTGCTCATGCTGGGGAATCTCTGTGTTTATTTTCATGACTGCTTACTGTTTCCATTCTTGGGTTTACTTAAATGCTCCTTCATCTCACAAGTAGATTCAATGTATAATGAATGTGGCCTAGTGTTTTGTATATGTCTCGTAGAGGTAGAACATGTGCCTTATGAGCAGAACGACCAGGATTTGTAAAGGTAGCAGGATGGTGTCAACAAAGCAGTGTTTTTCCAGAATTGCTGCATAATATGAAATTTCACTGTCAGGTCTGGAGAATAAGAGGCTGCAGCTGTAGTCAGCCAGGCAGGCTTCAAATCTCATCTGGCTGAACCACATTCCAGTCAAATTAGCTACTCCAGCTGTAAATGCTTACCTTTCTATAGAAATGTAAATGTTTGTTTTAGGAGGAGTAACTTTTGGTTAACCAGCTGGGTCTTTGTTGAGAATTAACATAGAAGAACAAGTTAGTATGGAGTAACTAGTTACGTTGAATTAACTAAGTCATAGTAATTGCATGTTTAAACCCTTACAGGCTGTTTTGAAGAGGTACTAGTGTTTGTTGTTGTTTTTTTTTTAATTGATGTATAAGTTGTGAGGACCTAGGATCTTAGTGACACAAACATAAGGTGTTTTGTTTGGGTGTTTTTCCTTTTTCTTTCCCTCCTTTTTTTCTGTTGAGGAATGGAATTTGAGAAGGAGCAAGCATACATGATGACAAGCGTGAGGGATTACTACCCTATCCAGATAAATGGCATGGCATATTTCAACTTTTAGTACTTGGTAGAGCTGTAAGCGAATGAGATAATGTAACAGACAACTATTAGAGGTCATTTCCACAGCCTCATCTGGCATGTGGGTGTGGAGAGTACAGGTCCAGCTTTCCACTGCTCAGCAGGCAGTGAATCTCCACACCTTTGGATTCAGAGAGAAGCTGTGAAGGTGGAGCCTCTCTGTACAAGGAGTGCCTGCATCTCTCTCCTCGTATAGATGCTGACACGTGTGTCACAGAAAGTGGTGAGCAAATTAGATACTTCATAAAGTGATTTGCAAAGTCTTGTGTTTTTTATTGTCCTGGTTTTAAAAATAAATTCAAGTGGGAGTTTAAAATAGATGGGAACTGTGTGAAGTCTGGGACTGATCTTATTGATACTGTACCTCTGGAAAAGATTTCCCTGTACCTTCTACTGCTGGGGACTGTGAGCTTGTATGGGTCACTCCAATCCACAGAGTTAAGCTTGTGAAAGCAAAGCGTGTTACCGGGAGCCTGATCACCTGGTACGAGTCACTGTGGAGTTACAGGTTCAGTGCAGTGCTTGACAGAACACTTTGTTTGACATTATTCATAGCCAGCTGATTGACGGGTATGGTAAGACTTTGTTCCTTGCTTCATCATGGGACCGTGGCTGTCACCGTAGTGTAGGTGGCATGAATAGTTATATTCTCTGCACCGAGGCCGTAAAGATCGCTGAGAGAAGCGTGTTTTCTCCTGAGAGTGAGCCTCTCGGGATCTGTCTTGTGACACGTTGTGACCATTGGTGTGCCATGCATGGTGACGAACAGCCCTTTCTGTTTGTTCTCTCTGTCTGTGACAGATGGAAAGCAGTATGTCAATCCTAGTCATTCCCTCCTCTCTGTACAACCTACTTCAAGGTGTGCTGTGGATGCGGTGGAGGTATTTTCTAGTGTTTCCACAATATTTATTGCAACTGGCTGCTTTGTTTCATCCCTTGCCTTTGCAAAACATCTTTAGGAAAAGGACTGTCCATCATAATCTGTCATACAGGAATGCGTGAACCTTTTCTGGTAAATTGTGATAATTTAAAGGAGTTTTAATGAGTAACCTGCTTTTGTCTAGTTGTGCAGCACCGATGAGGCCTTTTGATAACAAAAGTACCAAACAGACTTTGTGTCCATGTGACTAGCACTTAGTTATGTTTCTGTCCCTTACCTGTTCAAGTTTTGGGGTTACTTGCGTGGGACCAACGTGGCGTTCTTATTTCAGCATTGTTGTTTGCTGAAACTGGACAGCATAATATCTTGTTTAACCTGTTTGTGGATGGCTTTCAACATCACTAGGGTGCAAAGCTTATTTCAGAGGAACCAAAATGTCCTTTGATTAGAAGATACCCGAAGCACTTACAAGCTTTTGACTTCCGGTGCTATGCTTAGCTTAACTCTTGCTAGTCTGGTTTTGTATATTGTAGGCATTGGCATGCAAATAAGAAAAATGACTAGAAAAGCTAGGTTCTGCCCAAATAACCTGTTCAAGACTTGCTTCAGTAAATTATATTAAACTGTGATGTTTTCTGTTAATTGCTTTGGCACTCACTTTCAGTGTAATTTCGAAGAGTAAAATTGTATTGTGAATATTCTGGACAACCTAGTATGGAGAATTTCTCAGAACAAAATATCTGATAACACAGCCTGCAGTACAGATTTACTAGCCAGTTATGAAGTTGTTCTGTTGTGATGGGTATTATACTTTTTTTCTGATATTTTTATCTGTCGTCTTTCAGTTTGAGCTTCAAAAATAGCATCTCTCCTGGAGGGAAATCCATCTATTACAAAAATAAAAATAAATGTGGCAGTTCTTATTCATGCACATAAATCCCATAGTAAATCCAATTAGTATTATACAAATCCATAGCCTTAAAATATGAGGAAACAGATGAGCTTTGATGCTTATCTTGTAAACCACAAAATCTGGGCTGCCTGTGGTCAGGGGTGCGTTGTCATTTCTAAATTATGAATTTCCAGTTCTCTTAAGATGCCTCTACTTGCAGCTTTTTCCTATTATTTATAAAATGATTTATATACAATCTCTCTTTGGTCATAAATGTGGCAATGCAGCTGGGCTGCAATCCTTGGGCCAAAGCACCTTTCTGAGTGTCTGTGCCTTGAGTACCCTCGCCCAGCCCAGTAACAGGAGCTGGTAAAGTGAAGCCCATCAGGATCATTTTAACCTGTAACCCAGCAAACCTTTATTGCTGCAATAGTGTTCTCTACAACCAAGAGCGAGTGAAGTCCTTTATGGAAAACTGGTTGTTACATTCCTGATGATCGCTATGTATGTAAGAAAATACTAAATATACTTTATATTTCTTTTGCACTGTAGGACTAAAAGGTGTGAACATGATATGATGTTTATGCTTTATGAAAGATTTTCCAGGTTGGCAGTTGGTCCTAACCTCCTAAAGGTCTGTCTGCCACAGGAGCATTGCACCCTTCCTTGATTGGCAGTATTGATAGAAGCTGTTAACTACACTTGCTAGTGTAAGTGCATTCTTTTGGGTACATGACGGACATGGAGGAGGAAATACAGATTACACATGCTGAATATGAAGCAAACAGGATGTTTTTGTCTTCTGGCATTTCAACCTGGTTGAAAGTAACTTTTTGCTGTTGCTTTTGGTAAGAGAAAAGGACTTAATCCTACCTTTTTGGGTCATGAAAGCTAAATGTTGTTATCATTTTGTGTTCAGCTACATGTAAATTTATGTTAATCTGTGATAGATAAAAGAACTGAATGTAAAATAAGCGATATGAGCATTAAGTTATTCCTAGTGTAACTCTGCAAAATATATTACTTTATTATTTTAAAAATGCTCCTAGCGCCTTAGGAGAATTTGCGACTATTACTTAAAGTGACTTCCATTAGTATTTTGTTCTTTGGGTAATAGTTACAAACCTTGTATATAATTTACAGGGATACGACTGAACTTTCATTTTCAAATAACAGTGAGCTTAAGATGTGGCATGAGGTGCATATCAGAATGAGAGCACAGCGTAACTCTTGCTTTCAGTTAACTCAAGTCTCTGATTCTGGTTACTTTACTTGGTGAGTGTTTTTATAGCAAAGCCTCATTGTCTTTGTAGTGAAACTGCATGCTGTGTGATGGAGTTCTGCTTCGCGAGTCCTTTTGTAATGCAATTATTATTGTGCAGGAGGGCTCAGAGGAGAAACTGGCATTCATCTCTATGACCTTGTTTACTCTAAGGCTCTTAAGGATAAGATAACTGACCGTTTTTTAGGTCATAATTTTTATTCCTTGGTGCTTTCTATACAAGACTATAGCATATGGAGTTGCCATTATGAAGCATCTCTGGAGCTTGCAAGCTGATCCATAAGGTGTCTGTGTTTGGGTAGGGACCCTGAGGAAGTGTGTTGTTTGCATTTGAACTGAACGGGGGTGGGTTTTCAAGCAGCTCTTTTTTTCCTTTTTATGTGTTGCAGTGAGATATAAGGCTGTTTCAGAACAGCATCCCACCACATGAGCTGTATGCAACAATAGGATGGTCCTGCTGCAAGAGCTTAAATAAAAAATAGAGACTAAACACAAAAAGGGACGATGAAGAAAAAATGGAGAAAATGAGGGAACTGTAGTGCTGATCATGAGGGCTGTATCTTGCGCGTAGACAAGTTTCCTTCTGGAAATACTGGCTGCTGTTTTGCTAGAAGGATACAATACTTGCAGACAATTGGAACCAAGAATGTCTTGTATCTTCAAGGATACAGTAGCTTGGAGGGTAAAGATGTAACTTCTTTTTGGGCAAACTAGTAGAGTCATTCCAGCATGGTGATAATGGCTTCTGGGGTGAAGAGTTGTCCTGAGATGTTGAGTTCCTGTTTTCTGTAGCAATAGTTTTCTTTGGATTCCCTCTTTCTGTTCTTTTCTGTTTAACGGTTTACATAGTTGCATCCTCAAGGACAGGTTTTCTGCAAAGATATGGCATGTTTGAAGACCTTAGAAGAGATCCTTTTAGATATATTGCTGGTAGGGCTGGAAAGTTTGGAGAAACCATAATATGGACAGCAGCTTTGGTATGAAGAACCATTTTTTTATTATTTTTTTTTCATGTAGTAAAGGCCTGGCTCCCACTGGGCAAGGCAACACGGGGATAGCTACACTGATTTGTACTTACAGTGCAGGTCTAGAACAATGCGATCAGTTCTGCTGTTTAGTTCCCCCAGAAGTCTGAGCTAGCTGCTACTCTTGAACCAACTATTGGTTAAGAGGGTTTCTCCCTTCCTTTGCTTCTGTGGCTGTGTGGTTGCCAGTGGCCCGAAGTGCCTGTGTCTGTCTGAAGTGAAGCTGCTGCTCCTTTGCCTTATGCAGGCAGAGCGCTGGCTGACAGCCGTGCACTGCAAGTCTTCAGACATACGTGTATCGGACTTGTTTTGAGCTATTGCATCCTTGCCTAGGAAAATGCAGCACTTTGACAAAAATAAGTCAGAAACTTGTTGCTGATTAGCAAGAAAGTTGAAGAAGGTTAAAAGGTCTGTGCCTGGAGAACAGCATGGGGGAAAAAGGGAAGGAAACTCTCGTTCAGCTGAGAGCAATTGCAACAGCACTGTAGCAACAGTCAATAGAAGCAGCTGCATAAAGTTTTGTCCTTGTGGAGATGAGGACTTGTAAATAAGAAATTGCAGAAGATTATGTGGAAACTCAAATACGTGCCCTGGTGCAGAGATTGATATAAAATCCTATAATGACAAGCAAAATAGGGAGTTCCTAAGGGAAAAGTGACAAACTGAGATACCTGGCCTTGACAGACGTAACGCTTCAATGCAAACTCTACATTCGTTAACTTAGAGGAGTTCCAAAATAGGCTATTTTAGCTTTTCCTTCTGGATAGCAAATTGGAAGGACTTTGTGTGTGAGACATTCAAATAGCTTTTGTCCTGGGCAATGAGGTAAAAAGACTTGAAATACGAGAGGAATCACACAGTTTGATTTCTTGCAGAGAGGAAGAGAGAAGGAATTGGCTTCAACCATGGCAAGCTCTTCTGCTAGAAGTTGAGTGCGCTTCTGGCTTTGTTTCTCTTAATTGGAATGGAATTGTGCAAATTATAATTACTCCGGAAAAACTACTGTCACAAAAGCAGTGCGATCTTCAAGGATCATAAAAAATTGAGACTGACAGATTGAGGTTGTTTTGGAGGAGATATCGATAGCATTGCCATGCTATCGTTTATCATTGTGTACTTGGCTCGTCATTGGTACCTGATGAATGTTAGTAGGAGTTCAAACTAAATTTTCTCATTATTCTCCTTTGACTAAAAATTGGGTGAAGTAAAAATGTTTATGTTACACTATTGCCAGCCATCTGGAAAAAATCTAATTTAATCTATCCATAAAGTAGAGCTGGAATGCTTCATAAATCTGTAAGTTATTTGCAGTGTGCTTGGCTTTACTGAGAACAAGTTTGTTGTTTTTTTTACACTCTCCCTCTAGAGGGAATACTCTCCAGTTGTCTCTTCAAGAGTTCATAGCAGCAGCCTGACAAAACTTCCCTAATGGTCACTAGATAGTGGCTGCATGATGTACAATGAAGCCCAACATTTTTATGCAACAGTGAGATTTTGAGATCCAAGGTTCTCTTTCTTGTTCCCAGCTTTCTTGGTTAAGGATGTGATAAGGCTTATCCTCTTGCTGAAGAGGAGAATTTTTGTTTTGCCAGCAATCTTTTTCTTCCTTCAGTTCTCTCATCCTTCTAGTTGTACTAGCCTGAAATGTAATTTGCAATAAATAAGGTATATTTTACAGTAATGTATTTCATGTATTCATATAGAGAGAGGAGTGGCATAGTACATCAGCTGTTCTCGTGGTAGGTAGTATTCATCTTCCAAATGACTTTGGTATTAAAGAAGGCTGTACTTATGGATTCTTGTGTTCATCTTTTGCCATGGGAAGAAATAGGAAAATTAGTATTTGTCAGGTGTGCATGTTTGTGCACATAAGAAATGCAGAATTTGCTAATTCTGTTTCCCTCTCTTGTCAAATAGATCATCTAAAGCAGCTGGGTATTTGCAAAAGAAGACTTTGACAGCACGCAGATACTTAATCTCTAAACCAAGTTCAACGATGCGTTAGAGGAAGCTGGATTGGCTGCACAGAGATTTCACACTGAAGGATGAATAGTGAAGAAGAGTTTTATGATGCCGTTACGGGTGAGTGATGGGCACAGTGCCAAAAAAAAAAAAAAGCTGTAAACCGCATTGTGTGTTAAGAAATAAGTAAGTAAAACACTATTGGTAAAACTTATAGTGCTATCTTCTGAAAAGAAGAAAGCAAGAATTACAATTCAGGTTCAGACTTGGAAACAAGTTTGTTTGTTTGTTTGTTTTTTAATTGGAGTTTAATGCTTGCTATCATTTTATCACTATAACAGTCCTTTAGTGGCAAAGTCTTGCTTTCATTTTCAATGAAATGCAGGTAATTTAATAGCAGCTTAAGAAGTAATGCTTTTAACACCCTTTGCAAGGTGAAAGGGATTCAGTGGATTATTTTTATTGTTATTTTATTTGTTTTAATGGAAAACTTATCCGGAAGAATTGAAGTAGAAAATGTTTTTCTAGTCAGAAACAAATTACTGTAAAAGTATGCTTTCAAGATAGGGAGCCAAAAGTCTTTGCAATCCAGTGTTGTTTCTAGAAAAGCAAACATGAATCATTTCACACTTGAGCAGTGTATCAAGTAGTACTTTTCTTTGAACTAATAAGGATGAATGGTTATTTATAAGAGCCTTACATGGTGTTAGTGGTGAAATAAAATGCTTTCAAAGATCTCAAACAAATTTAAAGTCTGCCACTTAAATGTCTCCTCAGAAATGCTGTAATAGAGGTGACATGAGAAATGCTGGCAATACTGAGTGTAGAGTGCTTCATGTAGAATCACAGGAATGAAGAGAGTAGTAATGGGAAGGATGAAAGCTGAAGGAATGGAAGTAGCATGGTAGATACAAGTATGTAACGTAGACTTAGACGTGCTTGGCTGGAAATTTATATGACGAATAAACAGAGGGGGCTGGATGAAGCAACGTGACTGACAGCAGGCTGTATAGGACTTGCCACAATTATGTCATAGAGAAGAGAAGGAAATTTGTAATGCATTCATGCTAACTTGGAGTGATAGTGGCTAGTACTCCAAATTCGTCTGTAAAATCAAATCGTACTGTAAAAATCTTGAAAGCACAGTGGATTGTACCTGTATGTCTTTAGTAATCTTTCAATTCCAAGAGCTCAGGACCACAGGCATAAATGAATTATTTTTTTTTGCCACTGAAAAAGGTGAACAGAAATGTGCCCCAAAGCAAGAGGTCGGTGTCAGCTTTGATATTGATGCATTCCTTTGTCTCTTGCTGCAGAAATACACAGCCCTCGGTGTTTGACTCATCTGCGTTTGAACACTCTGGTTTTGTCCTCTTTCCTCTTCTTTTCCCCCTTTCCTCACCCTCAAAAGGTTGTTTCTCCCTGCAAGTGCTCAAGGTCATAATGACTTCTGAGCGATTATGGATACCTTGCAGTCTTGGCTGGCTCTGCTCAGAAGTGGGATATTGTGCATCAGTTCTGTGAGCGCTCCTTGTCCTTTCCTAATCTTACTCTTCCACAGGAAGGAATGTGATGGCAGGAGAGAAGTTTCTAAGCAAAAGAAGATCCGGTGTCTTTATAGGCTCTCAGCACAGCCGTCTTCTGATGGAGGGTGTTTGGTCTGCAGCAGCCATTCCAGGAATTAAATAAGGTTGAACTTTTCTCCCTTATATTTGTTGCCCTGGAGGGTGCCCCACAGGTACTTGGTTTAAGAGGAGTGCTAAGTTTGGAGTAGTTTTGTTTCAGATTCTTTATCCCTCAGGACTGTCTTTAAAGGCAGGTGCTCAAGCTCTTTCTCCAGCTAGATGCTTTAGAAGATGGTGACGGTTTGATGGATTACTTGCACAAACCTAGTGAAATCTAGATCTAGTTCTTTATAGCTGTATCTTGTCCAAGTCATACATAAATGTGATGCTAAGAACAACTATAAATGGGTCTTTCTGCATTCATGTTCCCCAACTGCCAATGCCTGTAGCAACTCTTCGCTTCTGTTAGTACCATGGACTGTGTAGCTTTCAGACAGTGCTTTGCTGAATTTTTTACGTTCTAATGGATCCTGATGGTGCCCGCCTATCTTAGTTTTTGGATGATCTGGACATGGTAGGTGTAGACCCAGTACTCCCAGGAGATCAAGTTCAGAATTGAGTTCCTTTCTGAGCCAAGGTGAGCTTTCAGATTCCACAGTGAAAGCTTCCTTGGGAGACTCCTCAATCTCTTCTTTCCAAGGATACTCTCCTTGCTTTAGGTCAGATCAGTAGATGGGCAGAAGCCACCTTTAAACATGTGCTTGTTCTGCTCTAAGTCTAGGATTGGAACATGGCTACCAGGAACGAGCACATTCTCCATCTCCATATTGAAATGAAAACAGCATGTACACCATACTCTTCTCCTCTAGCTCCCCCAGAGTCCTGGGCTCTGGTTTCCCCAGAGGGAGCTGCAATGTATTCCCAGAAGTTCACTGACTTTTAGTAATTGGTTACTGTGGTTAGTGGCCTGTAAGTAGCAAACCAGGGTTAGTAGAGCACTTGAACTCCATGGGAGGTTACACTTTAGAATTTTGCAGCAGTCTCAGAAGTAGCCCAAGTGGTATGCTGCCTTCTTTAAGGTACTGTGAGTTCACTCCTTGAGGAAGCCACAACTTTTCTGTAGTTGTTAATTGATGACATCCACTTCTAGAATGGGAATCTACCCTAAAGAGACCCCTGTTTTTTGTTGTGGTGGGTTTCATCTCTTTGGCTGAGAAGTTTCCTGCTTCTAACACTGTCCCCATCACATCCAGAAGACATGCTCATGTGGTGGAATGGTGTGCTGCGTGGTTGGGAATCATCCTCCTGGCAGATGGTTTGACCCTGACTGGATGATGATCATGCCTGTAAACATGCAGGATGGACTGTGCTATAGAGGTGATGAATAGAGTTGGTGACTGGTGAAGAATTTCCATGGAGAGACATTTCTTTGCATTCAGAGGTTATTAGTGTTGCTGATTAGTTGGACACTTGACATCCTTACTTAATGAATGAGTACTGTCCTTGGGAATCTCACTGAAATGTTACCTGTGGTCTCAGTTAATTCGTGACAGCACAGCATCTGCTTTTTCTCTAACACAGGAGCTGGTGTTCTCTGAGACTGGATCAGGTAAAGTGGCCAATCCTTTGACGAATTTCAGTGTCTTTAAAATCTTATGTGAGACAGGGAGCATACAGCTTTGATCTGTTGCCTTTAGCCTATGTCACATTGGGTTTGTTCATCTCGTCGCAGACTTGTTAAAGACTGTATGCCATCAGGTTCTGCTTGTCAGAACTGTATCCTTCATTAATCCTGTCAGCCATATATATGCCAAAGTGCTTTGTGAAAGGATTGTCCCAGAACAGGAAAATGCTTGGCTAGTTACAGGGTAATTTATTTTTGACAAACAAAAATAGTTTAGTTTTGCTTTTTAAAATACTAACCTGCAGTTCCATGGAAATCTGTTCTGTGCCCATGAGGTTCACCCGGCCTGGTGTATTTGTGAGGATATTGCCCTTCTGTTTCCTATTGCTTGGCTGTTCACTGTAAACTATTGCTTTCACTTGGAGAGGAGGAAGCGAGGTGTCTGCTGCCAAATTTATATATTTTCATAATGTCTGGATCAAACTGAATCAGTGGATTCTGCCATGATGTTTAAGAATTGCAGACGTTATGAAAGGCCAGCTTGCCTCCTATCGGAGCTGTGCCATACGGCGTGTTGGGAAGACGGACTTGCTTTGAAACGTGGAGAACAGTGATTCCTGACAAAGAAAAAAATCACCTCTCACTTCACTTGCTATCTACACTTCCAGCATATTTATCCCTGTTCCTTATGCCCTTTTTAGAGCTGAAGGTTCTCAGTACTATGCTATTTTGATTCCCTTTCTGTCTTGAGTGACAAGGCTTAATTAGTATTTAAGGAAGTTGCTGACTGTACGAAAGGGGCAGTCTTGTGTCTTTTGTCTGTGACTCACAGAAGAGTGTGCCTCTGCTCCCTCGTGGGTGGATGTACAGCATAGTCTGAGCGGACTTGTGTCGTTTGCAGGATGTGGAAGAGGAAGGCTAAGAAAACTAGAGTTACTGGCAAGTGACTTTTCTTTAAGCTCTTGAAATAGATTGATGTTGGCACCCAATTTAAGTATTTGACTTTGAAAATGTAAAACTTTTAAAAAACTTTTGCTTCACCCTTAACACATGTAAGTTGAGACTTTTGCTTAAGCTAATTTTTGACATTTTATTTCTGTGTGTGGTCCCCTATCCCCCTTTTAAATCCTCATTTTAATCCTCACTCCCAGTGGCTCTTCACTGTAAAAACCGTCCTGTAAGTAAAACTTATTTACTGAGTTTTGCAAGTTCAGGGCTTTAATGGCAGCAGAAGAAAGGCTCTTCTTGTAACTTAGAAAAACTACAACAAATCATTCCAGTAAACTGCTTTTTTCCAGGTAAGTACTTCCTCTGTGAAGAACGTTCTCTGGATAGTTCTTCACAGCACTATAAGACTTATAACTACATTGAGAATGGCTTTTCAAACTTTCTCAATGGGCTTGTGGGAGACAAGCCAGCTGATACTTAAGTGTTGAAAGTGTAGTTGAAAGTCTAGTGATTATCTAGCTGTCTAACCTAGTTTGTTGGGGCTTTTTTTGGTGTTTTTTAAAAAAGAAATTAGGTGGAGACGCACTCTAATAAAGCAGACTTTACTTCTACATTTAGGTGTGTTTATCTCATTGAAGCACCCATTAAATGTGATGCTGTTCCTTATGTTGTGTGCGCTTGATCAGCTTTCCGTGTGAGGGCACGCGTACCTGAAAGCTCATCTGTTTTTTCCAACTTCATTAGTCAAGCTAATAAAAGTTGTGGTGTTATGCCCTACAGTACTTGTCTTTTCCATCTCCTTGTACTGTAATAGGTTCCAAAAAAAGGTAATATGTGATTAGAAATGCCATTTCGAATCGATAAATATTTTGCTGTGGGTTAACTGAAGATAGGCCTGTGTTTTTTAATACAGGTGTTTCAGGGTAGTCTTCATTTTAGTGACCTGAATATATATATGACTATCATACTTTCCAATTAAGTACTAAGACCTGCTAAGGTGTGGTTATTGCTGTGTAATTACATGCTTGTGACATCAAAATGCAGGAGACAGTTTAATACATGACATCACCCATTACAGCTGCTGTTTACCAAATAAGATCATATTGATGGTACTTCCTTCTGCAGTTTTGAATGTTATTGTCATGGTCTTGGTCCCTGCAAGAACTGTAGCTTTCTGTTTCTGAATGTGTGCCTTTTCATTGCTCTAATTGCTCTAATAAAGCATAGGCACCCTATTGGAGATGTAAACAAAACCAAATAAAGTCCTACTTATGATAGATACTCTTTAAGAAGTTAATGACAGAGCATCACAACGTTTTACTCTGCTTAAAATTGAAATAATCTTTGTCAAGACTGATTTCTTTACTCCATTAGAGTCTTGACATGCTTTGTAATATTTCGGAATCTTTCTGTACCCACAGCTGGACTTTGGGACAGGCTGTAGCTGAGTGCGATGGTAACTGTCAGCTCATAGACAAGTGGTTGCCCAGGTTGCGATAGCTGGAATGAAAGGAGTACAAATATTATGTTGGTGTATTCCTTCAACCAGTGGCAAGATTGCATGCCAGCAAATACGCATATTTTCCTGTTGGTTTTGGATTCTAACTCTGAAGTTGGAAGCTGGAAACTAAAGCCACCTTGTGGTTCTTAATGAGGAATTGACCCTTGTGGTGCTCAGAAAGGATTTAATGCTCTTTGAATTATTTTTCAACAAAAATATTTCTTTATTACACTGAATGATCAGCAGTGCTCTCCATTGTGGTACCGTGGCAGTTGTGAAGGTTGTGACTGTATTAATGCATCATTTCAGGGTGCTCTGAATCGATGCTGCAGCTGATCCTTATTTGTCGTTTGGTTCCTGCAGTCAGTCTGTGTGGCAGCGTTGACAAGAGGCCTGTCGATGGTGACTGTGTGTGTGTGCACAAAATGTTTTTTACAGTGTTATTATTTAAAGGCATATGCAAAAATAAATTGTTATTCTAAGTATGTGGGGGGAGGTAGTGTGACTTAAAATCATTAGACTAAAATCTTGGATTGTTGGTTTAGTCCAACTTGTACGTAAGACTCTCTGATTACAGAAGCTTGTGTTCCTGTAGATTCCTGCTGGTTTAACTTTTTTTATGGTTAAAGCTGTTGAAAGCATGTTGTTATTGGGGGTGCTGGCATTTAGTTACAATGGTGTTTCCAGTAGCTTTCTACCCGAGAGCATGGAACTGGGTCATAGGAAATGGAGCTGCTGACGGTAGGTCATGCTCTGGGTGCTCGTAGAGCTCAGGGAGTGACTCCTCTTGGTGTCCGCAGGTTCTTGCTGTCACCATTAGGGAAGTGTTAGATGGTTTGTACACGTGGGTGGCAAAAAGAAGTTAGATAGCCTATGTTTCTGTCCGTTGGTAGTCTGGATGCTTGCTGTTGGGTTGTGAAATGGCCATTGTATCTTTTTTTTTTTTTTTCCTCCTTGCCTGTTAGCAGTATAAGTAGGCTACATTAAATTTTTTTAAGGTCCTTGAAGAAAACTACATAACTGAATAAAATTACTGTAATCATGCTGCAGCTCTGAAGAAGAGACAATACCACTAATCTGATTAGGAGCTACGGAAGAATTTATAACATTCTAAATTGGTTTTATATTCAGCAGTGTAAAAAATTAGTTGAGAATGCTTTATTCTAATGCAATACTTGGTTCTAAATACTCTTGGAAATTAGGTCACTTAATAAAGGGTTTTCACTCCGATATTCTTTAAAATAAAATAACCTCATATAAGTGCACTTATGCTGTGAGACTTACAAAATGTGAGTGGCACTCTGTGGCATAATAAGGTTCCTAAGAAAACTATTGCCTTATGGTTTTTATACAGGCTTTGATTCTGACAATTCTTCAGGAGACTTTTCAGAAGCAAATCATAAAGTTGCAGAAATGCTGGATCTAGATCCACACCAAAGCAATAGGACTGGAGAGCATAATGGAGAGACAGAGATCCAAGAAAATGGGATTAAGAGACACAGGTAAGCACATAGTACTACATAGTAAATGAGAAGCGAGTATGTGCTGGCTCTTTATCTTTTGGGCCATTACTGTTATCATTGGAAGAGGTTAATTCTCTGGAACTGAAAAGACATTTCACTTGTCTGCTTCCTGTGTCAACGCTAGGTTAATGCTTTGCTTCCTTTATATATTACTTCAATATGTACAAATGAAAACGTCTTGTTGTTTAAGGGGCTGATAACGACAGTTGTTTTTTTCCAATTACAGGACATCATTACCTGCCCCGATGTTTTCTAGAAGTGATTTTAGTGTGTGGAGCATATTAAAAAAATGCATTGGACTGGTGAGTTGGCTTGGATGAAATACGCTGATGTTAGGTCTCCTGACTTCAACTGGTTAATTTTATTGATTAAACCTTAAGACATAGAATAATACCTGGTGCCTTTTCATTTTTTCTCTATAGGGAACATCATCTTAAACTGCAGCTCTCTAAATCTCAACATCCATTTCATAACAGTACTATTTCCTCACTGCTTTAGCTATTGGAGTATGTGGATTGGTGTTCCTAATGCTGTCCTATAAGAATCACACTAAAGCCATTAGAAATATAATCAAATATGGTTTGAGTAACAAAACACAATGCTCTCTTCTCTGTTTTGTTTTGTTTGTTTTTTTTTTTTATTATTATTATTATTCTTTACTTACCAAATGTGATTTAGGGCTTTATTTTGGGGGGTGGGTGGTGGATTTTTTTTTCCCCTTCCATAATTTAAGCAGTTTGTGCCAAAAAAAAATTTACTTTCATCTTATTGATGGGATAGAAAAGTTTGGGATCTCTTAGAGTTTCTTAGAGAGCCCAGTGCAGGCTTGCGGTATTAATGGTGTGATGTAATTGGATCATAAGATTTATTCTTGGACGTGGAAACACAGACCTTTACATCGTTCTGTGTTGTTAAAGGACCCCGATGCTTGCATGGTTATTGGCCATCACTGCTGTTTTCTTTTAGTCCTTTAAGAATTCAGTTACATGTTTGATTACTTCATTCTTATTAGGAATGAAAATGATGTTCTACACTGGAGGGCATTGCTGCCATAGCTGCTTTTCAGAAGCATTAAGCAATTACAGTCTAGGTCTGCCAGTACGGTCCTTTGTGAATGCAACAGACAAGTCAGTGAGCCCTTCTGCTAGCTTAAATTATCTCATCTAGGAGATGCAGCTGTACTGTCAAAACTCCTTTTGTTAGGATGAGTGACCTATCTACTGGAATGCTTTGCTTGGACCAAATCAATTTAAGTTAGTTAGGGGTAACTGTGGTTTATTTTTTTTCCTTACTGCCTGTGACAATGTGAGGAAAATGTTCCATTAACTTCATCTGGTAGCATTCTCCTTTCCACTAAGTTCTAACCACTGAAATGATACTTTATTGCTCAGCCACGAGTGCAACTTTTTAATTAAACAGCCAAATTTGCTTGGATATAGTAGAAGACCTGCGGAATTGGAAATCTCTCTGTGAACTTCACGTCTGTCTTGTATCCACAAGCAAAATGAGAAACATTCTGACGCAAATAACACGTTGCTTAAATAAAGCCACTAAAATTTGTTAGAGCAATTCAAATCCTATTCTTTATGTAACTGTTCCTTTTGAAAAATAATTTGTGGTTACTGCAGTAAAATAGATTTTATGCAAAAAGATATGTGAGGATTTCAAAGGAATGCGTGGTACTTAAATATCGGTAGTGAGCTGGTTGGCACGTTATTGCTGCTATCTATGGAAATTTTAACCTCTTCTGTTTTATGTGGACCACAGAATAGAAGGTAACATTTTTCTTGAATTCAGTGGGTTAGCTGGATCAAGTCTTGAAGGTGTTTACTCTTTCAGATTGCTAGTAGCACCCTGCGGTGCTCCTAGCCCCTTTCAGCTGTAGCACTTAAAGGTCTACGATAGGCTTGCCAAATGTCTTTTGAAGAATGCTACAGATAAACTAACCCACAACTTATTTTCAAAATTCTTGTTGTTGTCAGTTTTTAACTTAGTGTTATGCTCAAGAAATTAACTTACCCTTTTGTTACCTAGGAGCTGTCTAAGATTACAATGCCTATTGTCTTCAACGAGCCATTGAGTTTCCTTCAACGGATAACAGAATACATGGAACATATATACCTCATTAATAAGGCTTGTAGTCACGCAGACCCCCTGGAAAGAATGCAGGTAACTAACAGCTACCACCTTCTGCTTAGTTCAGAAGAATTTCTTCTCTTCTGGACTATTTCATTTTAAGACAGTTTCTCACTTGAGTGTATTTCTTTCTCTGGAGCTATCATCAGAATGCCTGTATTTGTCTAGACAAGTTTCTCGTTTCCTAGTGGCTGTATCAGGTATTTGTGACACTTTCACACTTGATCCTGTGCAGAGTTTGAGCCAAAAGTCTGGTGCAGGAGAGTGCCACAACCGATGATGCCCAAGGCCCTGAACCTTTTCAGGACTGCTTTAACTGTGACTCTTTTTGTGTTTTTATGTGTCGTGAAGATGAGATCTTGGCTTTAAGTCAGCCTAAATTGATTAGTTGAGTGGCTCCGTGATTTTTAAGTTACTGGATGAAAAATTATTGTGACAGAGACAAGCTTTATCACTCTTTTCTCCTCCAAAACTGGCTGAATATATAGTACTTTCTTTTTGGAAGAATAATGAAATACTGTAATGTGCAACAAATATAACATATTAAACTCTGAGCTTTAATGTACTGTTCTCATAACAATATGTTCTTAATTTGATTATAGGCTGTAGCTGCTTTTGCAGTTTCTGCTGTAGCTTCTCAGTGGGAGAGAACTGGCAAACCATTTAACCCACTGTTAGGAGAAACCTATGAATTAACCAGGTAATAATTACTTTAAATTGGGAGCTGGGGCTATTCGTGTTCTCTTGGGTTAGCAGACTTATACTAGTTTGGTTGTTTATTCAGTGAAATAAATAAAAAAATCTACTAAAATATATTTCTGACTGTAGCTAAAATTCTTTTCCCCACACAATCTCAAAATCTTTAAGAAATTGTTAGATAATAACTTAATTTCTAGGTTTAGTCAGAGTATTCTTTGAATTATTCAGAGAAAAATCGGTCTGTGTTCTTTCACCAACGACATTTTCTGACCAGAGACTGTTAATTAATTTAAATAGCATTTTGCTGATCATGTCAGATAGAGGAGTTAGTCTGAAGGACTCCCACCCCTAAATGGATGATACGTATGCAGTGGAGAAAAGAATTTTCAGTAAGACCTGCTGCTGCTCCCCAAAGAGGTTCAGTATTTTCAAGAGTTATTTCAGTGAAACGTCTTCAAAAGCCTTTCTGGCTAGAAAGTCATTTAGGTGTTTGAATGTGGGTTGGTTTGGGGTATGAAGAGAAAAGGTGTTCAGAGTACAATTTCTTTCATTTCATGAACTGTAAATGTGTCATGGGACTAGAGAAGGAAAAGTCTCACCTTCAGTTTAATTTAAAAATCCTCCAAACTTTTTTAAAGTATCAAGTAACTCTTTTCTCTTGTAACATTTTAAAAAATATTTACTGTTTAATGCTTTTTTTTGTTGTTGTTGCTAGGGAGGATTTAGGATTTAGGTTTATATCTGAGCAAGTCAGCCACCACCCACCTATTAGTGCATTTTATTCTGAAGGCCTCAATAAGGACTTTATTTTTCATGGATCAATCTATCCCAAACTAAAATTCTGGGGAAAGAGCATAGAAGCGGAGCCTCGGGGAACAATTACTTTGGAGCTTCTGAAGTGAGTATGAGAAGTAAATACCTTTCTGTGTTGGTCTCCTTACCATTTACTTGGATAAATAAATAGGTGGTAATCATCTTATCGACTCTTCATAGGGGATTGTCTAAAAACCTCTGGCTGATGAGGTTTGAAGAGTTTATTTACAAGTTAATTTTCACTGCTTAATTTCATGGTTTTTTAAGTTGTGCCATGCTTGTATAGCTGTGGCAATTTGACCCATTTTTTCCACTATGAAAATCAGCATTTCTGAAAAACTGAATGCTACTGAAAGCTAGTTGTGAAGGCATGTAAAATTTAAAGAGAGAGAAAATTCTATTGCCAGGCTATTCAAGCTCATCTCGCTTTTAAATATTGTTGTTGGTTTTGATTATTTGTGTGGAAAGAACTGGGTCTTCAGAATAGCTGTTCTGTGTGATAAAGGAACATGAGAAACCTTGCCTTGTCACCTATTTAACGCTTCCTGTGTATGATCACCTTCCCGTTAAAATCCAGAATGGCTCTCCACATTACTCCTAGGCTTGTCTCTAATTGTGTATGTCTCATAATTTACATGACTTCCCGTAAGTTGTTTTGTGCCCTGGTGGCACAAAGACTCTTGAGCTTTCCCAAGTAGGACACAAACACGCGCTGGATAATAGTTGCAGAAAAGTATTCTGCAATTGAACACTTAAAGGTGCTTTTATAAAAGCTTTCTTCAGGCGTAACTTTGAGGTTGTTTTGAAATATCTGCTTATGAAACTTTTCGACACTTGGTTTGAATAAAGAGTCAATTTGCCTGACATATCAAGCATTGACTTCTTCTATAGTTTCTTTTGAAAGTATAGTTTATTTGTCGAGCTGCTGGCATCTAATCTTACAAAGCTTATAAAAGTAGGAACTGCTCTTGGATATAAATGGTGATGAAAATAGAGGAAATGTCTTCTGAATATAGACGGAACTATGAATGTTAGTCTAGAACGCAGACGTGACAAAAATAAAGTTTGTTGCGGGACAGAGAGTCTTTATTTAGAAGACTATTAAAATTCCTGCTCTGCCCAATCAAATTACCAGGCACAGATTTAAACTGAAGTATAAATGATTAAAGCATTTCTTTTAAATAATTGCTTCAAGTTAGCAGCAGAAGTTGAAATAAAATTTTGAGCCTCTGTGTTGTGAGTCATACCGTTCCGTTGGGTTGAGTACTTTGAGAACTGCTCAGGGCCTGGGTGAACAAGCAACTGTTTAGGAAGCAAAATTGCAAGACAGGGTTAAGTACTGCGTTTATGTTAACCATGACTATGTTTTCAATACATGCATTAGAAAACACACTTCTTCCTCACTTCTCCAGCACAAATAAGTGTTTCGATTTATCAGCACTGGCCATGAGTGTCTTGCGTTTTGTTTTACGCTATACAGCTTTTGGTGTCAAGTAGTTCATGAATAAAAATGAGTGCTAAGGCTGGTGGGATGAATTTGGGGGGTTTTGGTATTTTTTCCCCACTTGAAGATTAGTCATTGTTCTAAAGTATGCTTGAAGACAATTTACTGTGGAAATTTCTTCAATAGTCTGGTTTTGTTCTGTACTGGAAAATGACAGACCAGTTGGAAACATTAAGTAGAAGTACAAGGCATTTGTTACAGAGGGGACACTGCTTGTTTCTGTATTTTCTGTATTAGAATAGAATTTGCCAGCTTTCCTAAGGTGGATTGATTGCCATCCAGGTAACTTCAGTATTTCTTTTACCAGCACGAGTGAGAAGAGATGGCTTTGACTCTGCCAAGCTAGTGAGAATAGCAATCCCGTTGTTTAACATTTTGACGACACTTAGAATAATGCCTTTTAAAGATTTACAGTCTCTTAACTCATCTTTGTAAAGCTTTTCACAAAACATTAAAACCAAAATGAAACTAAATGGAAAATTTTTCAATTCTAGGACTTTTCCTCCTTCTTAGTAAAACTTTGGGGAAAGTGTGAAATTGAGTAATAAATTGGATTTTTAAATGTCATGTTTATGAAGCTTGAATATAGTGCTATCGTGTCCCACTGATGTCGGACAACCAAAAAAAAATGCCCAAAATTGCCTTCAGTGCCACTGGAGCAGGCCTCGTATACCCGTGTGGAAACTTGTGGCATATTTGTGCAAATGACTTATGCAGTTTGCTGACTCGTATTGCTCTCTTCAGGCTCAAAAGCCTTTACCACGCAGTGTTTGTAAAATAAAAATTGTTCAAGTGGGTTAATCTGACCGACTCCCGACCAACCCTTTACAGCAAAGCTTACTCAGAACTGGTAGTGACTAACCTCTCTGCTGGAAGTCTCCCATATTGATGTTCAGTGCTTTTTTATCACAAAAGGTACTCTCTAAATTATGATAGAGGTTTACACGAAAGAGCTTTAGGAAGAGGTTGGCAGTGCTGCTGCAATAGTTGAATAGAAGACACTATTAGGTGTTAGCTTGTCAGTCTGGTTCTCCTGTGAATATTAGGTTTTACCACATACAGCTTTAAAACAGTGAATGAAAATGATGAATTGCTGGACGGCTGTTTATGTTGGGCTGGAATTTGTAATCAAAGGCACAGCAACTGTAAAACTTACTATTTCAACTCTGTGAGAAGGAATAAGAATATAGGGGATATCTCTTGCACTGGTGTTTAGATACAATACATTGTTGGCTTATAAAGAACAGTCTGTTTCTTTTCTGTGTTGAAGTTAACTGCTGGCTGGTCACAGGAGTGCTAAATATTTTGCGCTGCCATGAAGAGAATTGAAAACAGGCTTACATTCCATCTCAAACTCAAGAAAATTATTTACTTTTCTATTTTCTTTACAGACATAATGAAGCTTACACATGGACAAATCCAACCTGTTGTGTACATAATGTAATTATTGGTAAACTGTGGTTAGAACAATACGGAACGGTAGAAATTGTAAATCACAGGTAATGCTAATCATGACACTGAGGCTTGGCTTATAGGGACTGCTGCATGGGCACCTTCGTTACAAAGCAGAGAGGTGTGATTTTTGTCATTATACAGGAGGCTTTCTTTTGTAGGTCCAAAGTCTTGTCTTTTTTTTTTTTCCTTTTTTTTTTTTTCCTTCTGAAAAATTCATACTAGTCATTGGACTGGGTTTAGTATCTTAATAATGTTAATGAAAAGGCACGGGGCTAGATCACTTATGGGACACAAAGATTTTATGTTTGTGAGTTACTCATTCAAATTCAACCCTATCGACAGAGAACAGAAATTAAATTGAACTCCAGAACCATTAAATGGAATAATTGGAGGCTTGCAGTTGACCTCCATCATGTTGATTGTGATTTGGCCCTCTCTTTAGTTTCGAAAATAGAGAATGTCATAAATTAAGGGTACGGCACAGAAAAATTACTGCAGACGAGGATAATGTGAACTTCGAGCGTGTCAGTTGCTCTGCCAACTGCCTATATAAAAGCTTTTTACCTTATATAAAATAAATTACCTCCTGTAATGACAAGGGAGAGAATTTATGAAAACTGTATTACTTCTGCACATGTTTTTCTGTCCTAAGTGGGAGCTTTAAACCAAGAGGGCTGCTGCTTTGATACTTGTCATAGCATCTGATCTAGTGTCTTCTCTTATATATTGGCTAGTCTCTGTATGCCTTGTGCTTGAGATAGAAACTTGGCTTGATACCTCACCGGGAGAGATTATTTACATATATGTACATCTCCGTGCAAGGGAGATGCTGAAATATAATGCTGCTTTATGTTTGTAAAATGTTTAGTTCAGAATTTTTGATACACAATTTACAGGTAACTTTGGAATGCACTTAACTAGATTTTCCTGCATAGGTCATTTGTAAAAGTTATTTCTCATTACAGTTAGCTGTAAATATATATTGATCTGAAATGCGGTGTATTAATAGTGGGGGTTAAGTAGTATGCAAGACTGCATTGTGTTTTATTCCTAGTACTTTTGGTAAATTTTGGATATACATGAAACTCAGAAGTATGGTCATGTTTTCAGTTGGCTTTCACAGGCTGATGTTTTCATGCGCACATTGATTTCTTTTTTGTCCTTTTTGTGTAACTTTGAAATTTGCGTGCCTTTTTTAATGCCCTGGTCAGATAATAAACCACAGTTAAAGAAAACTAATGATACAAATAACTACCCCTCAGCTAATTGTAAATATATGAAAATAGTTAAATAAGGTAAAAAAGTAAACTTACTAATGTATGTAGGGGGTTGCTTCTTTTAAGTATGTACTTATTTCCTCTACAGTACTGGAGATAAATGTGTCCTTAACTTTAAACCGTGTGGATTGTTTGGGAAAGAGCTTCACAGAGTAGAGGGATACATTCAGGACAAAAAGTAAGTGCTAAAAGCCTCCTGACCTCTCTGTTTGAGCAGTCTGACATTTCTTCAGTGCTGGCATAGTGACCACAATTGACATGACTGCAAAGTTGGTAGCAATGCAGATTGTAACCCAGTTCTGTTCCCCGTGTCAGTGTTATTAGAAAAACTCTCTAGTCCAGTCTTTGGAAATGAAGGTATCCAGGGAAGATGCAGAGTGTTTGCAACTGATATTACTGTTGTGCAGTCACAATTCTAGTCTTCTATGTTGTAAACTATTGGCTTTATTGTACCCACACTCATTTCAACAGTGGCAAAAGCATGCGACTAAGTCATGAAGATGTGTTTTGCAGGACTGAATGCCAGAAAGACTGGACGGAGCTGAAACCTTTTCTTTGTATTATTAAATATCTGACTTCTAAGAAATCTGCAAAGAAACGTAAAATACAACAAAATAGGAAGCTGGGTATTTAATATTGATCAGAATCGGCATGAATTGGCTTAGAAGGCTTTATAAGAAACAAAAGCTAAGTCTCCTTTGCTTTCTCTGCAGCAGAAAGAAGCTGTGTGTGATCTATGGCAAGTGGACAGAATGCTTGTGGTGCACTGATCCCACTACGTATGAGACTTACAGAAAGAACGAAAAGAGAGGTGGTGAGCAGAAGAAATTGAAGCCGGTAAGGCTAAGGATTCTTTAGGGAGAAAAGAAATATAAGAAGTGAAAACATAATCTTTACAGAAATGGTCCGAAGTGGTGGTGAATGGAGGGTTAAACCAGTCCGTCTTTCGGTGGGGGTCAGAGATGGGCAGTGTTAGTCCTGTGAGCAGGTGTTGCGCTTTGAACTTGTGTAGACAGACTTTACTGTGAGCTGGTCGAATCGAAGAGAGCTTATAGAAATGGTGTTTGGTAGAGATTTGTCAAAGAGAAGTCATCAAATATCAACCCCCAAGCTGATGTTGCTCAGGCCTTGAATGAGGAGAGTGTCTCTGCAGCCAACTCCAGATGTAGTAATACTAGGATTCGGGCATTAAAAAAAACTGTAAAAAAAAAAATAATGCATGTTCTTAAAATCAGTTATGCTTTTTGGTGATTCAGCTTTTCATAATTTATGACATAGACAGCCTTGACAACAAGGGGGTCTGGAAAATGCAGGTTTTTTTCATCATGCGTCAGCAGTGTCAGGTAAGTTACCACCAAAGCCTCGGACTTAGATGGAAAATGTTGTATGGTGCAGCAGAGGACTGTTGGGTTTCCTGATACCAACAGGATCTTGCAGACCCTAGTTGCTCATTGAAAATGATAAGTTAAACAGAAGCTAATCATTCTAAACGTTAAGAGGCTCAAACTTCTTTTAAAAAGTATTCACATCAGAAGAACCTAGAGCAACAACAGGCCTTGCTTTTAGCTCTGGATTCCGTCATGGTACAGGCGTATGTTTTGACTTTTTAAAAAAAAAAAAAAAGATTATGTTCATCTTATGAAAAATCAACTCTTTCTTTCCTTCCTTCCCGTTGAATCTATATTTAGATGGGGAGCTGTCTAACAGTAAACCAGATGTTGACATGGAAAGTAGTCTAAAAGAGTCTTTTAAAATAATGAATACTCAAACCAAATAATTGAAATTAGACTCTTAACCATATGGAGCTGTTTTCTAGTGTATAAAACAGGCCTTGTTTAACTTAATAGGGTATTCTTGAATAAAATAAATGAGCCATGTCAGAAGGGACAGAAAGAAAATAGAAAGGAGGTGGGAGCGAGGGAAGGGAAGAAAACTGATACTATCACTCTGTGATGTTATTGCCTCAAACTTCCCTTCTGGTTGTTGTGGTTTTAAAAAGTTTCTCATGGTGAAATCCTCTGAAATTCCACAGTGTAGCTGTCTGTGTTCTACAACAGTCAGATTCTCTCAGATTCTGAGAGCAGCTTCTTGAAGAATACTGCATTTGATTTTATACCTACATTATAGCAGCGCAGCTGATAACAAAGGAATGTGGAAGGAAAGACACATTAAGTACACAGTCTTCATAGTGAGAAAATTGGCAGTGATGATAGTTACTAGAATCTGGATTATAGGAGATCAGATTGAAACAAGTGCGTATCTGTTTTTTAATCGCACAGCCAAATCTTTTGCAAACGATGAAGCAATATCCAAAAGCAGGCATGCCCTATTTGTCTGTCTGAAGCCATTATGGGAACTGGTTTAAATTGCAGTCTTGGCTCAGTTCAGCCTGAAGAGGTAATAGTCAAGTTAGGTGAAACTAAGCTATGGTTGGGATGGAAGGGAAGCTAGAGAAAAAATTCTGAATGACGTTAACTCACTACTATTAATTTTTTTTAAACAGACTTTCAAGTTGTATATAGGTGATGGGAGACTATTCAGAGCTATCAGGAGCGAGACGATAAAACCAAGAGGAACAGTATACAGAGTGAGGAAAAGCAAACATTGAGGGGTGAGGCAGAAGTACAAGAGTGTTTAATATCTCAAATTTGAACAGATTCTTCAACAGTCAGTGTAGAACTCTAGGTGAAACTGTCCAATTTCCCTTTGTTCCCCTGACAAGAGTTATCTCTGTTTCAGAGTGAAGATGTTATTAAATCTGAAAATGATGAGGCTGATGATATGCCAGAGGTTCAAGACACGGTGCAGTTCATACCAGGCAGTAAATTGCTTTGGAGAATAAATTGTAGGCCACCAAACTCATCGCAGGTAACTGTTTCACTCAGTCTGTGCATTGCTATCGCTAGTGACTTATCCATGGGAACATGAGTAATGTTCAAGAGAAACCCCACAGAAGTGTTTGTCCTTAGCATGCGTATTGTCAGGCTCTGGCAGTTCTTGCAGCAGTAGAATTATATTACAGCAAGCTCTCTGCTTCGTTCCTGTGCTGAAAGCATCGCTGCTGCGTCCAAGCTGGTGGAGAGAATGCCTGCTCTGACTGCAGCTGCTTCAGTGTGAGCCTGGTGTCTTGGGTTAACCTGGCTGCGAGATCTTTGCACTTAGAGTAGCTAAAGTATGGACACACGTTCCCTTCTGCTGATCCTGCTGTTGGAAGACAGGCTTCTGAAAAAATACAGTAACTGGGCAGCTGGGTATTAACTTCAATAGTTTCGACAAGACTTCTTAGTCTTCTAGGTGTGGGTAATTTTTTCATAAAAGTCATGATGTTAAATGTCACATCTGGAGGAAAATCTGTCTTGATCCTCTGAAGCAAAGACTGCTTAAAAAAATGAAAGGTGCGATTTGCATCCCCTTTTGCCTTTCCTTGTCCCTCCCCTCCAACAAAAAAAAAAATAGTTTGTATGAATCTAACCTTGCTTTCAGGGTAGCCAGTGGGAGAAGGTTTGACTTGGTTATTTCTCTTGCAAGTTCTGTTGTATCCATTTGGTACAGGGAACTCAGTGTCACTTTGCCAAAATAACTTGTATGTTATCTTTACTTTGCTTTTAAGATGTACAATTTTACCAGTTTTGCTGTGAGTCTCAATGAGCTAGAAAAAGGCATGGAAGCAATATTAGCTCCCACTGACTGTCGGCTACGTCCAGATATCAGAAACATGGAAAATGGAAACATGGGTACGTGTTTGCTGGAGGAAATATTTTCCTATTAGTAAATTTGGAGAGGGATGGCTGAAGGGAGGCTGGCTGATACATGAACACTGCCTTCAGTTTCTCATTCCCAGAGCAGCCTTAACTCTTTCTCATCCCGTGTTAATGAATGTGGTTTTGAACAAGGTATGATGTCTGTTTTCTCCCAGCAAAGTCTGGGAGAGCAAATGTGTCCAAGGTGGATCCCTAGACTGCTGACCTATGTTATGGTGTGTTTGCGTGTTTGTTACCTTGGGGAGAACTGCCAGACATGCTCCCGTGCTCTGGAGTTTGCCTGGAAAGACATGTGCTGAACAGACATGCTCTGTTGCTCTGGTGTTTGTCAGAAAAAACACATGGCCAAACAGTGAAAAAAAAAATCACTCTATTATGCTTAATTTAAGTTCTTTCCTGCTGTCTGGGTGCAGTGTTTCTGACAGATAAAACAGCAAAATTTCAGTTTCGACTCAGTGTTTGTAGTAGCAACTTTTCTGAGATGCCAGTTTTATTTTTTTGTTGCCTGAGATTTTCATTGTTCAGTGAGATTGTGTGCAGCAAATGCTTTCTCTTGCTTAAATGAACTATGTTTCATTTCTCTGCAGTCTTTTCTGTGTTTCCTGCGGTTTTGTTTCTGTTTTGCTAAGTAACCAATATCTCTTGAAATGTTTGTTAGATGTGGCAAGCAAAGAAAAAGAGAGACTAGAGGAGAAACAAAGAGCTGCTCGCAAGGAGCGTGCAAAAGATGAAGTGGAGTGGCAGACACGGTAAGGGGGAAGAAGTTGGGCACTCGTTTAATGCTCGGAACAGTTTGGAATACTGCTTAAATTGGTTTTATTCAAGACAGCCTTTGTTTGATTTCCTGCATGACAGCACAATTTGTGGTGTCACTTAAAGCATTTGCTGGGTCAACAATTAAATAATGTAGCTGGAAGCCAGAATTGCTGATAACTTTGTCCTGGAGAAATTATCTAATAATAAATGCTGAAACCTGTCATGATTAACTACTGTGGTAATGCTGGATTTTTTTGGTTTTTGTTTTTTAAACCCACATAGGTCAAACTTTTGTTAGAATGAATAAAATGTTAGGTCTCATCTCTCCTTTAACCAATTTCTGTCCAGCTTTTGGCAGTTAAGACAGACGTTGTGGTCCTCTAGGGCCTTTTATTTTCGCACTCTTAGGACTTCTTGGCTTGGATACTTCAGAAATTGCTTTTTTGATAGCGTGTTCAAGTGACATCTCGGTTGTAGAATGCATCATGGAGTAATGTGTGATTTGGCTCCTACTCCCACTGGCTGCTTTTCACAGATGCCAGTGCTGTGCAGTCAGTGTACGCTCAGGGCCAGTTTCTGCAGGTGCTTCCTTCAAAGGCAAGAACTTTGGGATGCTCCCATGATTTCATGCAATTCAGAAGAGAAAGCATTCTCTTCCCAAAGCCTGGAGGAGCAGCTACAGACTAATTCCAGTTAATGCCTTTGAAAATCTCTTCCAGAGAACATAAAATTGTTTTCAGTCAACGTGGCTAAAAAGGGAGCATCTGTTAATGTTCTGTGCAAAGTACAGCTCTGCAGAACAAAACCGTTTCCTGTTTGGACAGGTTTACAAAAAGGATTGTGTAACTGATTTGGCATTCTTTTAAAGTACAAATTAATATATATAACCTATATATAATCTAGAGTATCAATGTTATTTTTATTTGGAATAGGATGGCAATTTTAAAATGCATTTCATACTTCTTGACTTGATGTAAAAAAAAAATTAAAAAAGATGCTTTACAAGGTGGTGATAATTGTGTAGGAAGTTTAATGCCTTATTTTTCATGGTCAGAATATTTCCTAAGAATTTTTTTCTGATAAGAAATACCAATGTGTTTTTACAATGTTTTGTGAAAGAAGCAAAGTTGTGTTTTTTCCCTGTTAATAACTGTTCACTCTGTTTACTTTTTTCTTTGATTGTTTCTTTTCTTTCCTTTTTTTTTTTTTTTTTTTTTACAGATGGTTTCATCAAGGCACTAACCCATACACTGGGACTTCAGATTGGCTGTACTCAGGTGGCTATTTTGATAGAAATTTCTCAGACTGTCCAGACATATACTGAAATTACGGAACCAATTGCTCATCTCATCTGGACATCTAGTTACTAGATTTCATTCCAAGCCAGTTACTCTGGTTTTGTTGAAAGCAAAAACCAGCTTTTCTAAGTAAATTTTAACAAAAATTCTATCTGTCAACAATCAAGGATTTAATTATCACTAACGTTGGATTGCCAAATATTTAAATACTGTTGTGTTCTTTCCATAAAGCTGCACCTGAAATCATTCTTTCAATCACTTTTTCACTAATTTTCAAAGGGACCTTTGGTTCTTCATTTTTCTCCCTAGTTTCTTTGTCAGGAAGATACGCTGTATACGGTAGAGCACATAAACTACGTAACTTAAAATAGAGATAATATCCTTGTTACTTAGTACAATAGTGAAGAATCTGAAGTTTTTGGAACTTGGAGCAGGGATGAAAAGCTAATATGGTACCACCAGGATCAAATCTAGTACTGCGGATACTCCCCGTGAAGAGATGCATGTGAATTCCGTACGGTATGTAGCACTACGTGGGGGCTGGAGCGCCCAGCCCCCCCTCTCTCAATACGATTCAATAATTCAGAGACTCGGGGAAACAAAAACCCAACCTGAGCTGCTCAAACTGTAGTTGTCTGTTACAGAGCATTCACAACGTTTGGACACTGTGAGCATTAAACTGTATACCTGTGATAAAATTACATAAAGCATACGTCAGGAGAAGGGTGTGTTAAAAAGCGTGCTTTTTCTGAAGTCAAATGCTGTTCTTAAAATACCAGAATCTTTGGAAGCAATTGCAGGGATGTAGAGGTGGTTACAATGTACAATATATTGCTTGCTACCACTCGGAGGCTTAAATCCTCCGCACTACCTTTGGCAGCTTTGGCACTATGTATGCTTGTAGACTAAACTTTTATTTGGAAGCACTTTGGTATGTATATCCACACAGGGTCCTATTTTGGGGAAGTTTTTGTTTGCATGTTTTTCATTATTAGGCCATGTCTGGTTTGTATGTTGTGAAAAAGCAGAATCAATTTAAAGCTTTGGCAGAGTTATACCTATTACAAGTTTTCTGTGAGCACGTGATGTCAAAAAGTGGGATTTTTTTGTTCCATATCAAACCATTGAAGCCATATAATACTGGAAATAATCAATTACTGAATTGACGCATTCATTTTCTTTCAAGCGGTACACTTTGGGGGGGTAAAGAGGGAGAGAAGCTTGGAAAATTAGGTCCAGTAATTAAAATTAATCCTACTGTTGCGTCTTCTTTTAGGAAAGCTTTTAATTGAGTAATCAGGCAAAAATGGAGAGCGGCTGCACTGCTGTTAAGTTTACAGTAATTCAGAAATTGCTGGTGTTACGCATCAGCAACTTGAAGAATTTATGGAAGAACTGGTCTGATGGATATTAAAACATGTTTGTGGTTTCATCCAAAGAGTAGATTTTTGAAGTGCTTCTCTTCCAGACACAGGATTAAAAAGCAAAAGAAAATGAACATAGTGATGGAGAAACATTTTTGTATCGAATCATGCATCTAATGATTGGATTAACTTTATATTTTTGGGAAACTTAGTTGTTGTCTTCATCGGAAAAATAAGAGAAGCTGTAAAACTTCAAGGCAGTCAGTAAGGTCCTAATCTGAAACGTGCTCATGGCAACTTTATTCTGTTGCCAGAAATGGTACTTTGTGCTGATTGCCAGTTTTTAGGACTTACAAGCCGGACTCGGCAATATGGTGCAGACAGTAGGGTTGTGTTGGGTCCCAGTGAGTGCAGAGACCCTTGACTTTTTTAAAAAGACATTGCTGATCCATATGGAAGCATAAAAATACTTTCTATAAAAAAAAAAAAAAAAGAACTCTAATGACAGTGCCAGGCACTATAACCCCCTTTCCAAACTCGCTGGAAGCAGTTTAGGGAAGCCTTTGTTAGGTGAGGATTGAAAGGATTCACGTATTAAGCCAGTTTAACATCTCATGGGAGTTTAAAACTTGCTTAAACTAAATAGTATGTTTAATGCTGGAGTAGTGCTTTTACAACAATACATATAAATAGAAATTGCCTTAATGGAAAAACTGTAGAATAACTGCTAAAGAAATATGCTGTTTATAAGAAGTGTACAGGTTAGCATCCCTCTCTTCTAAGTTATGATTTAAATTCAAAGACCTACAGCCTTGTGATTATGTGAATGCATGAAAAAATTCTAACAACGTGTTTAATCCAAACTTCAGTATAGAATCTTCATGGTATTTAAAAAGAAACTGGGAACATTTCTAAAGTAAGAACACTTCATTAGTTTTGTCTCTACCCCCTTCTCCCCTTCCTTTAGTGTAAAGTTTTTAGTAAAATTTCAGTTGAGTTCCAAAACCATTTTTTTTTTTTTAATTTATTGTTCTTCATTGACAACACTTACAAAATACTTTCCCCTCAGTGCTGACACATCTGTGCTTGGCTAGCCATGGGACTCCTAATGCTCTGAAAGTGAAAAAGTTTTATTTTCGATGCAGATCTCGCCTCAGTAGTTTACGTGTCAAAACGTTAATAACTTTGCACCTTTTGAAAGAATGTCACTTTTATAACTTGATTAAACACTGTATATAAGATAACTGTGTTAGTATATGTTAATACAGCTATATAGAGAAACCATCTAGAAAGAAATTAAAACAAATACTTAATACCCTTTGGGCCTCCAGATGGTGACAGAGAGATTTTTGATTTTGGTACGAGGGCAGCTGTCTGGTGGGGCCGGAGGGCAGCTGTCTGGTGGGGCCAGAGGGCAGCTGGAGGTGGCTCGGGCTTGGTTCAGCCATCTCCGGGGCTCGGCTTTGGTTCAAAGATGATTTAAATTGGCCCTTTGAACACCTCCTGGCATGCCATCGAGGCTTTCTCCCAGCGCCCTGGGTTCTGTAGCAGCCTGTTGCCCTGTGGGGTGACAGGGCATATCCCAGAGTAGTGATGGCGGGGGGATAGCGATGGCTGGGCGCTGTGGAGGCCGGGCTGGGGATGGAAGGGGAACGGACTGAGTGCTCCCTGGGCCGGGCCTGGCGCTGGGGCAACAGCGGAGGGGCCGAGGGGGGACGGGGGCAAGTGGACAATTACCTGTACGGCTGAGGCAGTGTCGGGTTGTAGCTCAGGAGCAGATTGTTCAGACACCAGGATTTGTATAATTATCAGCATCCAGATTAATGAGGACAGGAAGCACCTACACTAAATTAGCCAGAAAAAAACAGAATTAATGAAGAGTATTTATTCTTGTTTAATAATAAAAAATAATTTCTCAGTACATTTTTTGCTGAAAAATGTTTTTAAAAAAACAGATGAAGCCTCTTCCCTCGGGAAACGGGGGCTATGCTGCGGCTCCTTGAAACGCCCGGGATTTGGGTCATCACCACTTCAGCTGTGTGAGGGCAACGGGCCCTCAGCCCCCCTGCCCCTCAGGAGACGCCTCACTGAAATGCATTTATTTTTGTAATATTTAATAACGGCCGGCCCCTCCCTCTGTTGACAGGCCTGCTCTGTACAGGTCTGCGGACGCAACCGTTGCGCTGTAAAGCTGTAAATGGCAATAAAGGTGGTTTTGGAGACGCGCCGGCTGCGGCCTCTGCTTGGCGGGTGGGCGGGAGCGCCGCCATCTTGCGCCGCCGTGACACAGCAGGGCGCTCGGGGCCACCGCCCCTGACTGACAGCCGCGCCGGCCAATCGCGCGGGGCCGCGGGCGCTCGCGCACCGCCTTGCCCCGCCCCGCGCCGAGCGGGCTTCCGGCGCGCGGGGCAGGAAGAGCGGGGCGGCGCGGGGCCTGCGGCGGTGGCGGCAGGTACCGGCGGGACGGGGCCGCTTGGGCCCTCGCGGGGGCCGGCTGCCCCAGCGCCCTCCGATCGCCTCCGCGCTCGCCGGGGGCCGCCGGCCGCGCCCCACGCCAGGCAGTGGCGTCTCCTGCCGGGGGAGGCCTGGGGGGACGCGGCGCGGCGGCCTCGGGGGGCCCGGCTGGAGATGGCGGCCTGCGGGTGGGCGGGGGGCGCCGGGGGCCGCTACGGGCCGGACTGAGCCGTGCCGGGTGTCCCGGCGCCTCGTTGCCGGCTCTGCGTGAGGGGCCGGGGCCCGGCTCCCCGCGGCGGTGCTGGGCTGGGGCGGCGCGGGGGGGGCGGCGGTATCGCGAGCCTAAAACCAAGTGCAGAGTCACGCAGGCCGAGCGGCTGCTGGGCCCGGCCTGCCCGGCCGGCCGGTGCCCGCCCCGGGGGGACGGGGCCGCCGGGGGTGATGAGGCCGGGCACCAGTGGCTCTCTGCGGGGTGCAGGAGCGGGAGCAGGGAGATCGGCGTTACCGCAGCGGCTTCTCGGGGTTAAAAGGTCCCTGACCCTGTGAGCCGTGATGACAACCGAAGAAGGAAGCGCTGGGGGGAGGTGGTTTCGTTTTCAGGTGCCTTTAGCACGTAGGCTCCTTGTCATTAGCGCAGATCTGTGGAGCGTCCTGTCTTCATCCTGGGTTCGCTGTAGCTCTTCTGGATCACCCTGAAATCCTGCAGGCAGTGAGACAGATGGTTTTTGTGTAGATTGCTTGATAAAGACTGAATTTGGATATTGAGAGAACATGGGAAGGCTTTTCATCGCATCTGCTGCTCTTTCTCTGTTTCCAGGATGTCTTCAGGTGCGTTATTTCCAAGCCTGGTGCCAGGCTCCAGGGGCTCTTCAAGCAAATACCTGGTGGAATTTCGGGCAGGGAAGATGTCCCTGAAAGGCAGCACTGTAACCCCAGACAAGAGAAAAGGCCTTGTGTACATCCAGCAGACTGACGACTCCCTCATTCACTTCTGCTGGAAGGACAGGACTTCGGGCAACGTCGAGGATGTGAGTATGGTTTTGGGTTTCAATGCTGAGGCAGTAAGTCATGGTCTGTCTTGTTCTTCCACTGGCACTGCTGAAAGAGCTTCTCCAAGGCAAATTAGGACGAGAATGCCACTGTGGCCTGACTTCCTAATCCTCTCTGCTCTGAGGAGCAGGTGGAAGAAGGTTTGGGGAGGAGGGCAGAGGTCTTTGGGGGAGGCTAAAAGGAATATGAATGTATTTCCTCAAACACTTGTTTCTACTGCCGTGTTTTCCAGGATTTGATTATTTTTCCTGATGACTGTGAATTCAAGAGGGTACCTCAGTGCACTACTGGCCGAGTGTATGTATTGAAGTTCAAGGCAGGATCAAAACGACTCTTCTTCTGGATGCAGGTTTGTGGCAAGCTAGTAATAAAGATCTTGGAACAAAATATTTCCAGTTTGCCTCGTACCAAGAGCAACTTTCTTGCAGGAGCCGAAGACAGACAAGGATGAAGAACACTGCCGTAAAGTGAACGAGTATCTCAACAATCCACCAATGCCTGGGGCTTTGGGTGGAAACGCCAGCGGAGGCCACGAGCTCTCGGCATTAGGAGGTACAGTCCATTCTCTGCTCCTTCACGTGAGAGGCTTTTTTAAAAAAAATTATTTTTAGAATAAGCAGTTACAGTTTCCTAGGAAGAAATTCCTGATGGCTTTGGAGGGTGAGTTGGGGACAGTGTTAATACCAGCAGTGTAAACGTGCTTTTAGCAAAATAAACTGCGCTGTTATAATAGGTGCAGGCTGAAAGTTAAGACTGACAGAAGAATCTCTCTTTGTTTGCAGTAGATTCTCTGGAGTCTTACCTCTTTATGAAAGCAAGTTGCATTTATCTTTTATGAGCATCATGAATCAGTAAACACTTGAAACTGTTTTTTCCATACAGAATGTGATGCCAATTAATCTCCTGCTGTTTGAGCCGGAGTACTGTGAAAAAAACCTATGTGAATATGTTGTGTTTCAGAATGTTTTTGTTTTTAGGTGAGGGTGGCTTGCAAAGCCTTCTTGGAAACATGAGCCATAACCAGCTCATGCAGCTGATCGGACCAACGGGCTTAGGAGGACTTGGTAAAATGCTTTAATATCTTTATGCCAAAATGGTATTTTCTCCTGCCAGGTTAAATCTTACCTGACGATATTTTCAAGTAGTGCTATTGTTTTGAATAGCGCTTCTTTCACCTGAGAAAGCAAGGCCCTGCCTCAAAGATGAGCTAAGGGGCAAAAAAAGGATGCAGGAAATGAAGGGTACCAGATTCTACACGGCACTCCTCTTAGGGCTTGACCTGCGAGGAACATTGGTTCTGCTCCTTGTTCCACTGAATCTTCTGCCTTTTTTTCCCCTCCTTTTTTCTACCTTTCCTCTTCCTCCTAAATACTCACTGGAGCAGGGACTGAAAACCAGGGCTGTCTTCCTGGTGAATGTCCCAGTTGCCAAGCTGCGGAGCTGCTCATGTGTCTCTGATCCAGTGAATATTTGTGTGCAGAGTAGGAAGAGTTGGAGAGGGAGGCTGGAGCGTCCCCACCCCACAGCACTCTCTGGTGAGAGCAGTGAGGCTCAGGTTTTAGGCCCTTCTCTCCTGGGCCACGCTGGGGAGAGTCTGAATCACCGCACTCTTTTTCTGAAGGGGATGAGAGGTGTCGGAGTCCCTGCTGTGGGCCGTTCTGAACGCTATCTGTGCTCCTAGCCCAGTAGAGAGCATTTTCTGAGAGGTCGGACCCTTGAGTGGAAGTGGGCAAAGGAATGTTTGGCAGGTGGCGGTGATTAAGGTTCTGTGCTTAAGCTCCGAGGTCTGTTTTTGTGGATCTAGCTCGTGTCTTTTTAGCTTCAGATGCAAATCTCACGTTGGTGGGATGTTCAGATGCAAATCTCATGTTAGTGTTGGAAGATTCTGGCTTTTTAGGATGTGTTTGGAAAAGATCTTCCTTCTTGAAGCTTCACATGACTCCTGAGACTATCTTCCTCTTCTTCTCAACACTTTCTCAGCAGCTCTTCGTTCTTTGCCTTTACATCTAGCCATAAGACAGATTGACATGGAGTTCACGCCTGTAACGCAGAGAGCACCATCTGCTTGCCTCTGCAAACGGTGGTTGTGGTGAATCCGTGTGGATCTCTTCCCCCATTAGTGTCTTGTTCTTTTGCATCTGGTTTGCATCTCTTGGGACTCTGACTTTTTTGCAGAGCTTCTGCAACAAAGGAGCTTTCTTGCTCCTGGGTAAATGTTCCTAGCAAGGACAAGCCGAGTAGAGTGGCGTGTGGTACGGCCTGGTCGGCGTCTCCCTGCGGTTCCTGCTGCTGTGGAAGCTCTGTGGTTAGTGAACAGAAGCATTTTGGGCACGGCTCCGTAGGAGCGGGTCCTGCACTGAGGAGGGAGCTGGTGTCTGGCTCTGACCTCCAGTGTTCAGCTTCAGTTCGTCACGTTTTTGCTAATGGAGCGCTGTTGTTCTGTCCTCTGCTTGCAGATAGTTCCCGGAAAGTGGGTGATGAATGCAGGTGGTTGTGTAGGGCTGTGGATTTATCAGATGCGATACAAGAACCACTGGATGGGAAGCGTGTGGCAGATGGAGCGTTTGGTTGATGTGGCTCAAAGGAACTGTAGGGGGACAATGGGTCACTGACAAGGCCAGTGGACCCGGAAACTGCGATAAGTCCTTGCTAGTTGGGATGTGTGGGTAAGGGAGGCTGATTCTGATTTCTTTTGCGTACGGCAGTTGGCTCAAAGGCCAAGTGTCGGTTTCCTGCTGTGTTTCCTGATCGCTGCTCCACTGGGAGCACTTTGCTTGTGCATGGGATTGTCCTGACTTTGAAGTGTTTAAGGACTCTCATTCTGCTGCTGCATCTCTGCGTTAGGTTTGAAGCTGCAAATCCCGGGTGTATGGGCAGACAGCAGCGGTGACTCGAAGGCTGCCTCTGTGATCCTCTGCGGAGGGCCTTGGCTTTAAGGTTTAGAGAAAAGTTGGATTTTTGGAAATGAATAGGTAATAGGAGAGGGCTGTGTTACAATGATCGTGTACGTACAGCACAAACCAAAGTCACTTTATCGTTGTGTACATCTAGAAATTGAGTCATTTCTAAAATGCACAACTCTCTCTAAGGCAGTTTTCTAATAGGGATGCAAGATCAGGAAACAAGAGCTGTTAATACACAGAAAAGGGCGGGGGGGTTGGTCTGGGCTCTTTCACCCCCTCCTCCTTTATTTTAGCAAATAAAACCTTTCAGGTACAAGAGTGACCTCTCTAGAGCAGGGAGGTGCAAAAACCCCAAAGAAATACATTTCTGAACTTGTTCTTCCTTTATGTTTACGGAAGGTGGGCTGGGGGCGCTGACGGGTCCTGGGCTGGCCAGTCTGCTTGGAAGTGGGGGACCCCCGACCAGCAGTTCGTCGTCCAGGTAGGGATCCCGTCTGGTCTGGGGCCGTGGTCGTTCTGTAACGTAAATTTGCCACTTCTGTGGGAGGAGTCGTGGCCTACTGAAGGCATTCAGGCTGCTTGTTACCTCTCTAAAATGAGGTAGGAGCTCTTCATATTGTAAGGGCTTGAAAAGAAGCTTTACAAAATACGAGGGGCAAAGCTGTTTTTTGCAGGGAATTAATTATACTAATTATCTTCTCCAGCTCTCGCAGCCAATCGGCTGCTGTGACGCCATCTTCCACGACTTCTTCTACACGTGTAACGCCTGCCCCGTCCGTTCCTGCGGCTGCATCGGTGACCAGTCCGAGCCCCGTACCAAGTTCGGGTAATGGAACCAGCTCAGCCACGAGCCCAACCCAGCCCATTCAATTGAGTGACCTTCAGAACATTTTAGCTACTATGAATGTGCCATCTGGAGCAGGAGGACAGCAAGGTAACGGTGTTCTGACCAGACAGCTGGATCCAGGAGTCCTTTGGAGCTGTTTTACTGTCCTGTCCTGTTCCAAATTGGTTTGAAAGGTCTCTTACATTTTTTTTTTGGGTTCTTTTTTTCATTTGAGTGCTGCTTTCATTTCTTTGCTGCTTGAAGAGTCTTCTTCTCACTCCAGAACTGAGAGAAGGAGAAAGGATGATAGCAGTGTGCTAACCGTGTTTTGGTTCTTCTCTGACTAGATCATGTAGTTTACGTGACAAAAACCTGGGGTTTTGTACATAGTCTGACAGCCCACTGTTTATTTTTGTCGTAGTTGACCTGGCAACTGTTCTGACTCCCGAGATAATGGCTCCCATCCTGGCCAACGCTGAAGTTCAAGAACGGTTGATGCCTTACCTCCCCTCAGGGGAATCTCTGCCGCAGACTGCAGAAGAGATTCAGAACACCCTGACGTCTCCTCAGTTTCAGCAGGTACGTGCCTCGCTGTCACGGGAAGAGCCGTTCTTCCCTCCGCCCCCGTGCATCATGAATCGCCTTGCGCTGCTTTTTTCGGGTTCCTGACGCTGTTCAGAGGAGGGGGTTGCCCTGTGGAAGCGGAAGGGAGGAGGGATGGGATTTCACGAGCGCTAGTTCTTCCTTCCCACTGTCACCCAGGGGCAGATCAGGTATTTTTTTTTAACCTTTTTCTTTTGAAATTGGGCTTTACCTTTCTCTTTATTATAAATACTCTCTGGCAAATGACAGGGCTAGTAGCAAATTTGTTATTGCCTGTGAAAGTGGCTTGTCAGCAATCTCCTTAAGGGTCATTTCAGGTGACCAAGGGGAAGAGATGGTCGTGTTCACAGCGCCACATCCCCTGTTTCTCTTGAAACACGAGTACTTAATGCCAGGACTGTGTGTGCTGAAAGCTGGTGTATTCCAGGCCAGTTTGAAATAGTTAGTTATACTGATTGATTGAAATTTGTCAAGCTGCAAAATTTCCATGGCTGTTCTTAGTTTAAACTATGGCAGCTCTTCTGTGCAGACAAGACTTGGAAATGAGGGCTGTTTGTAACTGGTGATTTGATAGAGTATCTGCATCCAGATAAAGATGTAGGCTGTCCATGCACTAAACCACCTGGAGGTTCCGTCGCTGTGGTTTGGTGTTGCTCCGTCCGCGGGGCTTGGCAGGTTGTGCTCGCTGCCGTCTGGCTGGCGAGGAGCAAACGTTCCTGAGCGCGGGATCTGCGGGGGGCACAGCGAAGCCGTCCCGCGGGGCTGTGCTCGCTAAAGGAGAGTGGCTGGACCCAGGTGGCCCCACTGCTGGGTCCCCGTGCCCAAAAGGGCCTGTGCGGCTACTGCCCAGCAGCACCTGGTGCTGGAGAAACATAACGCAAACATTTATTTGATGCTGTTAACTCTGATTCGCAGGCCTTGAGCATGTTCAGTGCTGCCTTAGCTTCAGGACAGCTTGGCCCACTCATGAGTCAGTTTGGCTTACCCGCGGAGGCCGTAGATGCAGCAAATAAAGGGGGTAAGTTTTCACAGAATCTTCATGTTTGGAAAGGACCCTTAAGATCATCGAGTCCAACCAAACCCCTACAATCTCTGCCACTAGAGCATGCCCTGAAGTGCCACATCTAGACGTTTCTTAAACACCTCCAGGGACGGTGACTCAACCCCCTCCCTGGGCAGGCTGTTCAGTGCCTGACCACTCTTTCAGTAAAGTCATTCTTCCCAATATCTAACCTAAACCTCCCCTGACACAACTTCAGACCATTCCTCTGGTCCTGTCATTATTCACCGGGGAGAAGAGGCCAACACCCACCGCTCTACACCCTCCTTTCAGGTAGTGCTGGAAGGAGGTTTTTGCTTTTGGTGCTGTTGGGAACACAAAGTGCTTTGTTGGGGTGGGGTTTGGTTTTTTTAAATTCTATTTTATGTTTTTCGCACCGCACACAGCCATTGGATGCGGAATGTGATGATGCGCTTCTGTGTAACTGTCAGAAGCCGACTCCTGCACTGTTCTTTTTACATTGAAAAGGCGCGTGTGTTCCCCAGCAGCCAGCGTCCCGTCAGCCACACGTTTAGCGAAGCTGGGGTCCTGCAAAAAGAGGGGCTGAGCCTTGGCCTTGTTTTTGGTGGGAGTTTTTCATGATTCATCTGAAATGAGTGAATGCAGTAGGGGCCTATAGCACTGGGTATCAGTTTTCCAATTTCCCTAACGAGCTTTTAGCATCCATTCCATTACTGAAGTAATCGTGGTCTGAGGCTGCCTGTGCACAGTTAAAGTGCAGAAAATGCTGCTTGCAGCAGAGGGATCCAAATGCGTGTTATGTAGTGAATGAGTGTTAAAACTTTCTTCCCTGCTAATAGAATCTTACTAAAGCAACGGTTTGCTTTCCAAGTAATGACGCTTAACCTCACGGGGACAACGAGCTGCGTCCCAGAAAGTGCAAAGTTAACTAACTAATGTGTTTTAACTTGTAGATGTAGAAGCGTTTGCCAAAGCAATGCAGAACAGTGTCAAGTCAGACCAAAAGGAAGGAGACTCTAAGGACAAGAAAGACGAAGAGGAAGATATGAGTTTAGATTAAGTTATTTGCTCTTCCTTACAGATATTCCTAGATACTAACTTAAGCAACTGCAGTAGGATTACTAACTTCATATTATGCTTATATAAATCTACAAGTAAAGGAATTTTCTTTATCTGCCATACTGTTCTTTCTCAGTCTGTTACACGTGCGTGCTGGAAGCCGTACTCGCTCTGTATTTGCTTGCTGGTCACTTTGGATGCTTTTGCCATCAGGCTAGACCGATTCCTCCGCGGCCCTTGCGATGAAGGGCTGAGCCCCGTGACGCTCTGAGTAACCGGCGTCTCAAGGGCGCGTTGCTGACTGCCATCCACTTCTGCGCCCACCAGCTTGTGATCTGCCGTTGTCCCCCCCGTTCTGCTGCAAGGGGCGTCCTGCCTGGGGTGCAGCACTTCACCTCTGCGGAGGAGGAGGTTTCCTTTCGTGAACACCAGAGCGTGACGCGACCCCTGCGGCTGCTGTGCTCGTGGGGGGGCTGCTTACGGCAAATACAACTGTAACGTCCCCGTTGTGCCACGCTGGAGCTGGTGGTTATTCCTCTTCCTGTTCTACATCAGCCTTATACTTGCTCTTCACCAGTAAAGAGAAAGAGTAACATAAAACTTTATTCGACTCCGAAGTATGTACCAGTGATTTACAAAGACCATCTTTAATACTACAACTTAAAAAACAGGTCATAATTACATTTGTTTAAGATGGACATGTTAAAAACCCATTTTACAATATTTACCCCTCATAAAAAAAACACCCCACAATATACTGATATAAGTTATAAGTCCATTTCAGAAGCAAGATTTTGTCCCCAGGTGGCTAAATATATATATACACACACACAAATATATATATGACGTGTAAGTGCACGAGTGAAGTAGGTGTCTGGAGAGAAAGCGTTTTCAGGTGCAGCCCGCGCGGCACCGGGCAGGAGCGGGGCTGGGCAGAAGGCGGCTGCTGGCGGGGGGTGAGGGATGGGACACCTCGCCCCCGGCCAGACTCAGAGGTAACCGGTCCCGCGTCTTCCCTGTCAAGCAACAGTCTCTTGCTGCGCGCAACAGGACGTTTGTCAGTGTATCTGCCAGCGCTGAATGCGACTGCGGAGTCAGAGTGGCGTTTGTGTCTCTCTGCTTTCCCTCGGCAGCTCTCCCAGCCCGTTTTGTTCCTTTGTTTTGATTCTTATAAATTAATCTGATAAGAAGATGCTAATTCTGTGAACAGAATTTTGTCCGAGTTCCCCCTTGCAGAGCTTTTTGCGTAGCGGTGGCAGGTGAACCGAGACTGACCTTGGGAGGAGGTTAAATGCGTCCTTGCTTATAAAAACACAAAAGTGACGGAATTAATCCAGTTTGCCCTAATTGCATTTATTATAAACCAGAAACTGCCTACAGCCTTTAGCAGAAGACAGTCTGTGACTGTTATTAATAGCCTCAAGTGTTCTGTGAACTAAATCTATGTGCGTTGTGAGTGTGGGGTGAAGGGAACAGGATTTAGGACACGCTGCTGAGCTTCAGCCCACGTGCTGCAGAGGACGGACACTCTTACGACGAGCCATGTGCCAGCATAAGGCCTGGTCCAGACACTTGACCACCGGGGAAGGACTCAGCCCTGTCTCCACATCCCGCTCCAACTTTTTGGTTATATTTGTGAAAAATGTCCCCGAAGTGCCCCCTTCTCCCCACCTTTCTCCCCTGCCCTCCTTCCCCTTGGATTCCTGGCCCCTCTCTGGTTTTGGCCCCAGACTTGCACCTGCAGCCACTGGAGATCAAGCATGTTTGACCACGGTTAATGCTATCGAGTAGGTGACGTCCGGGGCCCGGGGAGCGGTGCAGCTTTCTGGCGGTCAGGCTGTACACGGAGGTGCACTTACTTATAGCACGGGGCAACCCTTAAGGCCAACGGAGCCCCTGACAGTCCCGGCTCGCGGCAGGTCCACGTGGCGCCGGTTAATCACCAGGTTCCTGATACAGCCCACGTAATGAGGGAGGGGGGGTAACGGTGACACTGGGCTGGCCTCGTCTGGCTCTGCAGGAGGAGGAAGTCAGAGCAAGCATTAGTCTGGCTAATAACAGGGCAGGGGAGTACGTACCTCTGTCTTGCACCTGGAATGGTCTCTCTCTCTTGGCTTTGGGGAGAGCATCGTTCCCAACTCACCTGGGAGCCCTCCCACGGAGAAGGTGCCCCTTGCGCTGGGTGCAGGAGGCTGGCTGGGTCCCACCGTGTAGTTGCCGTCCGTGTCCACGTCAACCTGGATTATGTTTTTCCATTTGGTAACTTCGAAAGAAAACAAGAGTCAGTGCCGCTTCCTCACCCAGAGAGCAAGTCCGCCTCCGCTCCCCGGCCCGGGACCAGTACTGGAGCGGAGCAAAACTACTAGGAGGGTCCGCGGACCTGGCCTGGCTCCTGGGAAACAGTTTCAAGAGCTGCCCCAAAATCTGTCCTTTGGCCACAGCAGCCACCCATAAAACACCAGGTCTTTCTCTAGTGCTAAGGGCTTACTAATTAGGAAATTACTTAATGGCAACTACAATCTCTCAAATTAAGTGCAGGTGGGAGCTGGCAATTAATACAGGTGGGAGCTGGGGTTTAAATACCCAGGGAAGGGCCCCAGGCTCTCCCCAGGAGCTGGAGGCTGAGCAGCAGGAGTGGAGCAGCATCCCCGAGCCAAGTGCCGTCACCTCACCTGCGATGGTGTGCCACTGCCCGTCGCAGAGAGATGGGCACGTCACCGACGCGGAGAACTCATCAGCCCCAACATTCGCTCTCACAGTGACCTGGTGTGTGAGACAAACCCATTAGAGGCCCAGTGCGCTGGGCAGAAGATGGCCACTGCCTCTGAAAACCTGGCGGGAGGCTACCCTCCCACTACCTTCGTCTCCTCCATGTACAGGAGAAGATGGTGGCTTCTCCTCGTGCCGACGTGGAAGATGAGGCCAGAGGCACTGCGGGGACGGACCTCCAGTGTCACCTCCAAGTCCTGCTCGGTCACAACCCCATCAGCTGGAAGAGAAATGCCACTGGTGAGCAGAGGGACAAGGGACCTCTGACCAGTCACGTCCCTCCCAGTCCCAGGGCGGTGGGAGCCAGCCCAGGCTGCCGTGGGGTACCGAGGATGATGGACCCGCCATCCGCAGCGAAGAAGACCCCGCTCTCCAGTGCACCCTCGTAGCATGGCGTCACCCCAAAGGTGCGTGAGGGGGGACCCAGGGGCCTCCCGTCCAGCTGTGGGTTCCTCAAGCAGCCATCAAAGCTGGAGGCCAACGTGACCTGCAGAGAGAAGCCACGGGAGTAAGCGCAGAGCGCCCAAAAACCCGCAGGCGTGGCCCGATGCCTCAGGACTAGGAACTAGCAGAGAGAGGACGATGCCATAGGACCACTAAGCCCTTACCGGTATGTGAGCCTTGGCTTTTCCAGCTGGGACACCCCCAACGTACAAGGGGGTCTGGGCCACAAAGAGCCCCGCGGTGGCCACTGCAGCACCCTGGGCTCGTAGCCCATCAATGACCAGCTGGGCTCGGCTCTGGTCTCTGCTGAAGAAGACCTGCAAGGACGAAAGGTCAGTGCTAGGGCTGGGGGTTTCCCGGGTTGGGAGGAGCCCCAGGGCTGTGCCCAGGGAAGGGAGACTCAGCTCGGAGGTTCAGCCAGCCCTGGCTGTGGTTTTGCTGTCCCCTTTGGACACCCTGTTGGTGTCCCATTGAATTTGGAAGTGATGCCCAGAGCAGGGCTGCACGGAGCTAACCCCTGCATGGGCACCTGGCGATGGCGGGGAGCGATGTAGTTCAGGGAGGTCCCGCTGAGCCCCAACCCTCTGCTCACCGTGTGCCACCGCCGGTCCCGGTACTTGTCTTTGCTGCGGATGCGCAGTCGGCGCCCGCCGACATCCACCAGGAAGACAAAGCGCCCGTTGGAGACAAAAAGAGCCATGAAGGTGCCCTGCTCGCCCGCCACGTAGAAAAGCAGCCCACTGGAGGAGTTCAGCTTCACCTCCAAGGAGAAATGGGACCTGTGGGGACAGGGCGGTGACGGGAGCACCCTGCTCTCCCACAACTGCAAGGGACACCTGCTCTCCAAGCGATGGTGCCCGGGGCTGAGCTTGTGTGGGGAGCACAGGGTGAGCCTCACCTCTGGCCAAAGGAGGCTGGGATCTCCTCGAACTCCCAGCGACTGCTCGGGGCACCCCCGAAGCGGAAGGTGCCCCCGGCTGCATGGGGCTGTGGGTGCAGCCAGCAGAGCCCGTCCCAGTCGTGGCGGCGGCCCTTTGAGGCGGGCTTGCCTGGCACCTACACCAGATACACCAAGGAACGGAGTGAGGGGAGCACCCTTATGGGTGTCACGGGGTAGATGTGGTCAGCAAAAGCATAATGGTGGCATCTGAGGAGGATGGAGGGGGAGAGGATGCACAGCAGCTGGTACCTTGGGTTTCCGTCTGTCCTTCTTTGGAGTGACCCTGAGCTGCTGCGGCTGCTCACCCCAGGGACAGCTCATGGTGACGTTGATGCTCTCCACGTTCTGCTGCAGGTCCACCACCATCTGTGGCTCTGTCACCCTACACACACAGGGAGAAGAGGTGCATGTCACCAGGCCAGCTGGGAGGTGAGAAGGGGCTGAGCCTTGCTCTCTGGAAGTGGCACGGAGATGCTCACCGCTTGACAAAGACATTCCCGATGCAGCCGGTGAGGTTGCTGAGGGCACCTGGCTCTGGTGAACCCCCGAGCTGGAAGAGCAGCCGCCCATCCTGCCGTCGCTGCCGCCGGCTGGGCCCAGCACCTGCAGCAGTGTCCTGCAGCTCGTCGTCCACGTACAGCCGGACCCTGCAGGGGATGAGCAGCGTAGGCTGAGCGGGCCCCCGTGGTCATCGGCATGACATCACCCATGCACCGCCAGGACACGTACCCACGGGCATCGCTGTAGAAGGCCACGTAGTGGGTCCTGTCATCCGCATACGCATTTTCAGTGGTGACTTCGGTTTCCAGCAAGTTCAAGGCCAGCTGTCCCCTCTGGAGGGACACCCGGCACGTCCCCTCCTGCAGAAAGCATCACCCCATTATTCCTCAGCAGCTGAGCCCCAGGGAAGGGCCCGTTTCCCCACTGCCCTCCAGGAGCTCAGGGCACAGACCTCACTGCGGATTCAGCCCCTGGCCCCACCAAAATCCCTCCCTTTCCCAAGAGGGAGCAGCACCATCCCCAAAGCAGGAGCCGATGTTTCTGCCCCACTTCCAGGACACCCAGGGGGACTGCAGGTGCCCACCTGGCTGCTGTGGAGGTAGAGCAGCCCCTCGTGCTGGCTTGTCCGGAAGCTGAAGCCGCTGTAGAAGTCCCGCAGTCCCGGCACGTCCTTCAGGGCCAGGGTCAGGTAGCCACGGCCGTGGACACTGACTGAGCGAGCCACCTGTGAGGGACACCATGGAGGTGAGGTTAGAGCCTGGCCCTGGCATTGCAGGGGTGCTGAGAGGATGACCGAGGTGCTCAGGGTCTGGCTGGTGCTATGGCCAGCTATGGCTATGAGGAGCACCTCACCATCACCCCTTGCACCGAGGACCTGAGGGTTTTATGCTTGTTTCTGTGTGAACGAGGGGAGGTTGGGCCTGTCCTGGGGGTCCTGCGCTCCCTTTCCCCAACAGACTCTTTCCCCCGCATGCTGGCCAGGCTGCCGGAGATTTGTGCTTACCAGAAGGTCCGAGGTGCACCCATAGCTCACGCCGACGGTGCTCATGCGCTTCAGGTCGACATACTTGCCAAGAGCCTTCAAGCCCTTCATGCAGCCCCGGATGGGCCCACCCGTGGGGAAGAGGGCTTTCAAACTGTGGGAGAAGCAGACACTGTCACGAGGCCAGCCCCAGGCAGCACCCAGCACCGCAGCCCTTCAAATAGAGTGCTTGGGAAGGACCCACGATGGCCACGTGTATCTCCAGTGCCTCAGGCACAAGGTTGCTCCAAGGTACCCAGCATAGCAAAGGAGGACTCGGTGACACGCACCAAGCATCATATCCCTCACCAGAGATGGAGACATCCCATACTCAAGCCCATGATCACGGGCAGGAAAAGGAAAGTCCCACCCTGGAGCTTCAGCAGGGCCCCAACATCCCTGGATTTGGCTGAGAAAGGGCCAGGGCCACTCCCAGGGACACTGGAGAGGAAGATGTGGACTGTCCCCCCCCCAGCACTGCGGGCTGGACCCACCTGGGGGGCAGCACAGCTGGGGGCACACCACCCAGGTAGTAGGAGACAGCGTTCTCCAGGGAGTTCTCCTGCTCCACCATGAAGATGGTGAGACGCTCCAGCCGCACCAGGATGCGCTTCTTGTTATTCATTTTGAGGAGGAAAATCTGGATCTGGAGACAGAGGAGAAAAAATGATCCACCAGCCTGGGGCAATCAGGTCCATCACAGAGGGCAGCATGAGGTGTCTGGTTCATGGCTCTAGTCAAAGACCTTCTTGCAGGTCCTCCCTGCCCTCCCCCAAAACAAGGGTCCAGGTGCCCCCCCTGCCCTCTGGATGAGGAGCCCCCCCAAGCGAGCCGGGCAGGCGGCCGCTCCCTCTTACCGCTTTGTTTGTGGTGCTGCTGATGGTCAGGGAGGAGGAGTTGCTGCTGGGTTTTGCCATTTCCAGGCCAGTGCTGAAATCATAGTAAAGCACCAGCTTCCCATCCCGGATGGCCAGGCACAGGAACTGACCCTGGGGGCGGCAGGAGGGACACTCAGCCCCATGTCCCGGCGCCCAGCATGCAGCCCCACCCGCCCTTTAGCACCAGCGGGAGCAGGTCTCACAACCAGCACCTTGAGGCGTAACTGCGACGATTATGGGGGATTTATCTGCTCGGGGTGGCACTGCCTGTCCCTGGGAACCCTGGCCCAGCTCAGAGGGTCTGTTCACGGGTGCTCTCAGAGTTCAGAGGAGTCTCTCTGGCACCAGACAAGTGATTGCCTCTGCTGGGAGGTCTGGGTCCAGCCCTCTTCTGGCTTTTATGAAATACTGCTCAGAGCAGCGCTGCCATCTCCAAAGCCCTCTTCTACCCGGTGCCCTGAACTGGGAATGCCTGCAAGCGGAGCTGGGATTGCCCCAGCCCACCAGCTGTGGGGTTGGATGAAGCCTCCCCAGGGCAGCAAGCACCTGCCTGGTTCTCCAGAAAGAAGATGATGCCGTTGTAGGAGACCACACGGATCTCCTGCTCGAAGCGCTTGGTTGTGCCAAACTGGCTCTCAAACTTGATCTCCGCATAACCAGTGCCATCAAAGTAGGAGCCATCGGTCAACCAGGGATCTCCTGTGGACTTGGACCTGAGCCACGCAAGAAGAGACCAAAGGTATCACTCCAAAGTCAACTGCAATGCTCTGGGGCAGTCAAGGGACAGGGTAAGTGCCATGGACCAGAGCTGCCCCCAGCCTTGGTGCAGTGCCCTACCTCGCACAGGGCTTCTCGGCGGTAGTATCCAGCTGGAAGGTGTGTTGGAAGTTGTACAGGCTCACCACCTCCTCGTTCAGTGTGTCCAGCTCCAGGCACCCACGGTAGTTGGGATAGCGCAAAGTGGGAGGAGGCTGGGAATGAAACCGGACAGTTAGGGCAAGTTTGATCCTGGCTTTCCCCTGAAATCAAGGGCTTTCCCCTCCATGAAGCTCCAAAGGTATCACTGGTACCTCCCAGAAAACCGGGCCTCCCTCCCTGCTGGCTGTCTCACCGTGAAGCTGGAAGGGTAGCCACCCACGTAGAAGACCACGTTGCGCGGGTCGAGGTTGAGCAGCCCCTGCTCCCCCTTGGCCACGCTGTCTCCCTTGGTCTCGTGCACCGTTTGCCTCTCCACGATGACTGACATCTGCCCATACTGCAGGATCCTGCAGCAGGGAGGGGTGGTCAAGACAAGGGAGAACCCCAAAGAGGAGAAAACCCCTGAGCCTCCCAACAGCCCTACTAAAGAGGGGTGCATCTCCCACCGAGGAGCCCCACAGCAGCAGTGCATCGAAAGGACTCAGCACTCATGTTATCAGCACTGCCACAAGGCTGAACAGACCCTCCGTGAGGAGCTTCATCTTTCCTCTCCTGCAGGCACCCCCAGACCCTCCATGACATGGGAAGACACCATCTCCCTGCTAGTTTTTTTGGTGTATCTCAGTGTTGATCATTTAGGCATAACTGGATGATGGGCCTGCCTGGGCTTGAGCATAGCACTACCATGCATCCTCTGCAGGGACAGTCTCCTGCTGAACTTCCTCGGCATGTGCCCCATCAGTCTCCTACCTGTTGATGCTGATGGTGGCAAACTGCTCTCCAATATCCTCATCGACGGTTAGGGAGGCTGGCTCCTCATCGCCCAGTTTGTACACCCAATGCACTTTGTGGTCCTTGAGCACGATGCCCAGGTAGTCTCCAGTGGCCTGAATACAGGGAGAGACAAGGCCACATGTTGGCATTCAGGACAGGCAGGAGCATCAAGCAATGCTCCCCCTGATGCTCGCAGGGCTGCGCTGGCCAAGCACCCCAATTCGCACGGCTCTCCCCATCCACCTCCAGCCAGGCTGATGGCTGCACCCAGGGCCTGTTCGTGCTCCCTGCAGAGACACCCAGGGAGCAGGCGAAGGGCAAGGGGCTGACATCCAGGTGTGATCCCCCATTAACGGGGGATCAACATGGGCTCCCACTGCCCTCCTGGCCCCATCTCACCTCCCGGCTGCCCAGGTACAACACGAACCGCCCCTCCTCTACTCCGTCCTGCTGTCGCTGCCGGCTCCTGGGCTCAGGGTTTTGGATGTAGAATTTGAGGGATGTATAGGCTGCCAAATCCTGCAGGTTGCTGGGCATCCGGACCTGCACACCCGAGCTGCCGTTGAACTTCATGGGGACTTTCACCTGGAGGGAGAGAAATCCAGACCCGTGGCACTGAAACCACTGCTGCTGCCTCTCTCATCACTGGCAGCTTTACCAAGTCAAAGCGTTTTCTGGAGTCTTCCCACGAGGAAGGGACCTTGCCTGGTGGCCCCAGAGCTCTTCTTGATACCCCTCCCACTTGTATACTACCCTTAGGTAAGCCCTCATTCACCCCAACCCCCGACACCCTGTGCACAGCTCTCACCCTCCCGTGACCAACCTTGCTGGCGGCATTCCTCGCCTGCGTGATGAGCTGTCGGATCCGCACAATGTTCTCTGACACGGTGGCGTTCTTGTTCCTCCTGTTCTCCAGGCTGCTCAGCTTCCCCAGCAGCAGCGGGATGGTGCTTTCCAGGCTGGACACTGGGGTTGGGGAGGAGCCAGGGGTTTTGAAGGTTAGTGAGGAGAGAAGTGAAGCTCAGGTAATTTTGAGACATGCAAGTCAAAGCAGCAGCAGCTGGGAGCAGAGTCACAGAATGATCCCCCAAATCCAGCAGCCTTGATAGGGGGGTTGTGCAAATGCTCTAGTGCATGCAGTCTCCTACAGTAAAGATATAGGTGACATCGACAGTGCAGGGAGAGAAAAAAAATAAAGGGCCAGAACTTAAAGCACCCAGTATTGGCTGCTACCTCCCTCTACTCTTAGCCTGGAGCTGCAAAGCATGGAGCTCTCTGGGGACATCTGTCCATGCACTGGCTCATGCCAGACTGCGCCCTGGCAGCCCAACACTCACCAGATTTCCTGGCGTCCTGGACTGCCTGGTTCAGGTCTTCATTTCGAAGGCCTCCATACTGGTCTTTCCACTCGTCCAGGTTCTTCTTCATGGTGCTCAGGGTATCTTCCACTCTCGCAGCTGTTTCATTGGCCTCAGCAGCTGCTGCTTTGGCATTCTGGATCGTCTCTTTTGTGTCCTCTGGAAAGAAAGGATAAAAATCTCTGGGATGGCCAGGAGTGAGGAGGAAGCACCCTTGGATCACAGCCTGGACACAAGGAAGGGAGCAGAGAGAACCAGCCTAGCTACCCTAGGACAAACCTTGGTCCCTGCCCAGCATGTCCTGCACAGACTGGAGCTGGCTCAGGAGCTGCTCCTTCTTCACACGGAGGTCAGCCAGCTTGTCCTTTGCTGTCTGCAGAGTGCCTTTAATAGCTGCAATTAAAGAAACACATATGTTGTGTGTTGGAGCTCAGTCCAGCCTGAAGGACATCACACCTTGCAAGAGGCTTCTCTCACCCCCGTTGAGTTTTCTCTGCCCTCTCCTCACAGCCTCCTCCAGGTTGCTGCTGTTCCTCTTCAGCTCTTTAGAGATAGCCCCAAGATTTTCCGATATGACATTCTGTAAAACAAACATTCGCTGCCTAGGACTCTGAAGAGGAATTCAAGCCTCTGGCCCTGACTGCACACAAAATTGCTCATTCAGGCAACCACAGTGGGGTGTGCTGCTGGGGCATGATGGGGAGACCCAAATCCTCTGAGTCTGGCCCCAGCCGTGGCAGAGGCTCTGCTCTCTAGCACAGAACAAAGTGCTCAAGTGCCAGAGGGAAGAGGCAGCAGAGCCCTACGTGTGGGTGTGAAGAGCTGGAGGACTGTCAAGGGCGTTTGGCTTTTGCTCATCTTCATGGGGCTCCCCACAATACGTACCATCAAAGCCTCGCCGGCTGCCTCATCAGCATCGTGGGCTGCTCGCTCAGCTTTTTTCACAGCCTCAATGATGCTGGCATAGGCATTGGAGGCATCGATCGCCCGCTGGATAAAGCCATCCTGGTTTGTGCCCTGGATAATGCTGTGTTGGAAGATGAAGCCATCAAGACCACGGAGATTGCTCACGCTGGGCTCTCGCCCATGGTCCTACAGACAGAACCCTTGGGGCTCCTCATCTCAACACGTGCTCCAGGATAAAACTTTGGAGATGGTCCCTGCTGCTCCCCTGCCATGGTGTGGCGCTGCAGTTGCCCACCCACAGCTCTGGTAGGAGATGGTCTGACTAGTGAGTGTCAGGCCCAGTGCCTCACCTGGATAGGTTCCTTGCAAGCTCATCCAGGAGCCGGGCATGCTCCTCCGCCTGCTCCACAATGGGGATCTTGCTGCTGGCTGGGGAGAACTTCTTGACCCGCTCGGTCAGGGGCAGCTTCGCCCCATCCAGCAGGGCTGCCAGCTTCTCGTACGCCTGCAAGGACACATGTCACTCCTGAGGGCTGCCACCCCCTCACGCTCTGCCCATGCCGAAGCACCTCCATCACCCACCTCCTTTGCACTCTCCATCTTCTGCAGGAAGTCGGAGACCTGGGCCAGGGAGTCCTTGGCCATCCTCAGGGTCTCCTGCACCAGTGCATACTGCTTTTGGAGTTCACGGCTCTTTTGCTAGACACACAGACGCAGGGTTAGACACCGGCGGGGCTGGGGTCACCACCCCTCGCTGCATGGCAGCACGGGACCACTGGGTGAAGCTCTACCTGACTCTCCTCCAGGTTGTTGCGGTTCAGGCTGTTCAAGTCCTCTGTCTGCCTGGTTTTGTTCACAGCCTCGTTGAGGGCGTCGCGGAGATCCATCAGCTGGGAGCTGTGCTGCGCCAGCCGGTCCCGGATGCTGCTCACCAGGTCCTGGTTGGACTCCCAGCGGGCATGCAGCTCACTCTTCACCCGGTGCAGCACTGAGGATGGAGGAGATGAGAACTGCTGTAATTCATCCTCCTGTGTTAAAGGGCTCTTTCTGTGCTTGGCTGTGGAAAAGCCTTGTTCTGGTCTCATTTGGTAGGTATCAAGGCCAGAAGTGACCATCTTCCATCCCTCCTCCCTCTTTCAAGCTTGGATAGCACAGGACCTTGTCCAAGTTATCTCCAAACCCTCAGTGCTGGTGAGCAGGATGGGATTTCTTTCAGAAAAACACCCATTCATGCCTGAAAGGCTCCAGATGATGGAGAAAGCCCACCTGAGGCCCATTCCAGTGCTTGATTACTCCCACTGTGAATAAACTACTTATACCTAGCAAGAGCCAGTTTATAATTCCAGCTTTCAGCTGTTGAACTATGTTTTGTCACTGCCTGTGAGTCAGGAGGACTGGCTGCCTGCAGAGCCAGCGTGCCTAGTTATGCAGCGGGGTCGGTGTGGGAGCACAATCCCAGCCCTTGCCCCTGCAAGGGACGCCCTCAGGAGGGCAGAGCTGCTGAGGGTGCTGGGCTGCTGGTTGTTACGCTGAACCCCTTTCCTAGGACAACGAATAGGAACAAACAGGGGGTGACTTAGTCACAGCCACAACAATGGTAACTCCTGGTTCTAAAGGTTATCGCTTTTGGTCACCAAACAGAACTACCCAGCATGTACAATCTGTTCTAAAATTCACCTTAAGGGAAAAGGAATCAAAAATAGAGTGTCACAGGGGACCCTAAAACTACTGTAAAACTTGTTAGGGGGGCCTGTTTATTAAGAGCACTCTCCAAACGTGACCACGATGTGTAGTGTCCACGTGGGCTCCGAGCCAGGCTACCAGGAATGGCTAGACCCAGCAGGATCTGTGCCACTGAGTCAGACTCACGCTTCTGAGCCTCCTCGTGCTCGCGCCTTGCCAGCTCCTCCTGGCTGCCCAGACTCCTCTCCTTCATCTCCCGCAGCATTCTTTCCACCTCGGCCATCTTCTGCCGAAACTCCTCGGTGGAGGTGGTGCTGGCGTTTGCTGCCCCAAGCCTGGCCATCTGCCGCACCAGGTCTGTAGAGAAATCCAGATCCCCTGTTAGCATCGACCGACCCAGGTCCTTCACAAGGCCCTGAGATCTTTCCTCTCTTACAGCACCCTCAACAAACTGCAGCCAACTTCCATGCAGTACTCAGGCAGCCGAATTGCTTGGGATCACTCAGAGGTATTGCCCCTCGTTTCTGCCTCCTTGGCCACCACCCAAGCATTGTTTTGTGGCTTTTCCTCCTTCTCCTAGATCCAGTCACTCCCTGTTTTGCTAAATCTCTGCTGAAGCTGTAGTGCAGATTGCCCCAGTTTTATACGTTTATGCATTTTAACAACATCTGTGCAATTTTAATTTTTTTTTTTTTTTTTTTTTTTCAAAGATTGCGTTGAGCCAAACAGCTGGGACTCACAATAAGCCTGGTCAGAACAAAAGTCAGAATTCTGCAGGGATCTCCATCGTGTCTTTATTTCCCCTTGTTTTCTCTAAGTGATGCAGTACTTAGTGCGGTTTGAAAGCAAGAGTGTGGCATTCCCAACAGGAAAAAACCCAGAGAGACCCTTCTTTACCTACCTGTAATGCCCTTCTGAATGCTTTGGATATTTAGCAGGACCTGCTCCCCCCTCTGGTAAGTCTCTCTCGTGTGCTGCTCAATCCGGTTCGCTTCTCTGTGAGTCATTGTCATCTACAACAAAACCCACCAGCTTAGCTGAAGTTTGAGATTATGTTTTATATGAATCGTCAGTGGGGAAGATGTTCCCAAAAGGCACACAAGGCTTAGGAATGTGCAGCTTTTGAGGTTCTTGAACTATACCTCCTCCAACAGCCTGCCCTGTGCTGCTCACCTACAATGAATTTAGTGATGGTCTTATTTAGCACCTTTGGAGAAGCACAAGCAATAAATGCAGCTCCAGCGCAGTAGGCTCTGGATCCTGAAACAGTCCTAAGACCACAGAGGACAGCACTGTCCTCTTAACGCAGGAAAAGCCCCATAGCCTGGAGCCAGGCCCATCCGGGTCCTGACCAGGACACAAGCAGAGACAGAGGGCTGCAGTTCGGAGCGCAGGTGTGTGCAGACATACGCATACACACAGGCAGTCTGTCCCTGCGGCTGCCCAGGGACGTACGTCAAGCGGAGAATCTTCCCTCTCCCTCAGATTAGGAGCAAGAAATTTATAAATCAAATCAAGTCAAATCAAATCAAATCTTGCTCAGTTTTTAAGTTCTCTGAAGACACAATGGGTGTTTTTTAGACTGTAAACAGACTGCATCTGGCAAAAGGTGTTGCTGTACCGAGGCCTCCAAGGACTATTACAGCTAAAAGGGTTCGCTCATTTGCTGACAGAGGCCAGGCTCTCCCTGCCACAGCACGGATACATCCAGGACTGACCTAGATGTTTACGTTCCTTCTTCATATGTTCCTTCTATAAACAACTTTTTATTGAATTTATTTTTACTGGGTGAAGTTGGAGCTGCTACAAAAGCAAGTAATAAATCAAGAAACAACCATCAATATCACCAGATATTTAACAGCCCTCCAAGGAAGGAATGCAGGTAATCTAGCTTGGGCATCTAAGTAAGAGATCCCAAAACTCAAGCCTACTGCTGGCTGGGCAGGAGATCCAGCCTGCCTGAACTAGGCTCCTCACAGCCTCCAAAGCCCTAGGGACTCGTGCTCTGGAAAAGGAAGATAGAGAAATACCCTACTTTGTGCTGCAGCGCGTTCAGGTCCTGCGTGAGGTCCACGTTCTCATCCTCCAGCTCATCAGCCCTTTGCCTGACCTTGTTCATGGCTCTCAGGTACTCACGGAGCTGATTCTGGAAAAAAAAAAAAGAGATGAAATCAGGCCAACAGGACAGGTAACATGGGCAGAAAGTGATGTTAAACCTTCCACGTACAGCGACAGCCACCATAGTGCTGTTGAGACCATGGAGGCGAGCCCAGGCGATGGAGCTGGCGTTGAGGTTGACCAGCTGACCACGAATGGAGGGGAAGGACCTCTCAATGCTCTGCAGATCCTCCAGCAGCAGCAGGACACAGCTGTCACACACTGCCAGGGGAACGAAATGGTCAGCGCAAGTCCTGGGGCTTCCCTCACCCCTTTCCCCAGGACCGCAGGATACAGACCTTCACACCTCATGTTGTCCGGGCCGTTTGCCACCGGGATCTCATACTCGTGCATGCAGACGTCGCACTGCTTCCCTGTCAGCCCGTTGGAGCAAGTGCACTCCCCAGTGCGTGGGTCGCAGGAGCCCCCTCTGCACTCGCACCCTGCCGAGTTCAATAACAGGGAAATGCCTGTGGCATCATTTTGTGCCGTTACCACTCAGAGAGAGGGGAAGGAGCGGTTTTATTCCAGCTGTGCAATTGCACCTCTGCTTATCCACATGCTGCTGCAGGGGGTCTCCCTGGGCAACCTAGCAACACGCCCAGGACCTCAGATAGTAGGTAGTTGTTTTCCACCTTTAACGGTTTGACAAGCACAAGCGCCACCAGAGCCTTGTCCCATTCCTCCATGTGCAGGACCCAGCACCCGGGAAGCAGGACTCACGTGTACAGCCCCTCTCGCTGAAGCCCCAGTAGCCCAGGGCACACTGCTGGCAGCGCGAGCCGCTGACGCCAGGCAGGCAGCTGCACTGGCCCGTCTGCGCGTGGCAGCTGCTCCCCACAGCACCGACGTCGCAGTCACACCTCCGGCAGCCGGAGCATCCCTCGAAGCCGTAGTATCCCTCCTGGGGAAAAGCAGGACAGTGGGTGCCCTGTTCAGCAAGAGGGCACGTGTGCTTCCCTCCTGGGGCAGGCTGAGGTCATGTGGGACCCCAGCCTTGATTTCTAGGAGCGTTCTGAACACCATAAAACTCGTGTCAACACGGCAAAGATGTGGAGCTGCAGTAAGAACCCAGACCTGCCCTGCCAACCTGCCCTTGCCCTGCAAGGCCCACGCTGGATGCATACAGCAATAAGGGGTTTACTGCAGCTTCCCAAAGGAATTACTGCCCAGGCTGCAGCTGAACGTTGCCTCCATCACTTGCTGCCAGATCTTTAACAGGCTTTCACCACGTATAGGCAGATCATGCAAACCCAGCCTTAACCACGTGGCTGCCGGCACCGCTCTGCTCACAGGCCTGGGGACGACACATCGGGGCTGCCCCTCAACCCCGTGCTAAGGACCGGCACCATCCCAGTATGCAGGCGGCCCTTACCTCGCAGCGGTCGCAGTGCTGGCCTGTCACTCCAGTCTTGCAGAAGCACTGGCCAGTTCGCGGATGGCATGAATCAGTCCCACAAGGTGAACAGCTGCACTCTGCCAGGGAAAAATACACCCAGTTATACACTGAAGAGCCTGCTCAGCCAGACACAAACCTTATTCCCAACAGGGAATCCTATTTCCCCCTTATCTATCACAGTCAGAGTAAAGACAGAGCCTCTCTCCTCTTGGATTTGCTCCCCCCAACAACTTATTCCCATGACAGCTCCCTTCTGTGAGCTGCAATTTGGCTGCTGCTCCTCAGGGGGAGATGAGCAGCGCTGGGAGGGGGCTGTGCAAAGCCCCACTCCGGAGGGAGCGCCAGCACCGCTGCTGCAGGAGCTGCTCGGGGCAAGACAGTTCCAGCCTAGGGGAGGTTTGGCGGCTCACATTCAGGGGCGGATTGGAGGTTATGGAGTTGTGATGCTGGAGGGCAGGTTTTTGGAGTTGGTTTTTTTCTTATTATCATCTTTAGAGGATGCTGGCAACGTATGCAACCAAGTGTGTGACTCACTGGGGCGATGCACAGCCCGGCTAAGGTGCTAAACACGTCCACGGCCAGTCTGTCCACCTTCCCCCACCGCCAGGCCTTGCTACCTGCCCCACTCACGTGTGCAGTTCTTGGCTACCACCGCATCCCCGTAGTAGCCCGGGGCGCAGACCTCGCACCGCGCGCCGGCCGTGTGGTGCATGCACCCTGTGCAGGCGCCCGTCAGGGAGTCGCAGCTGCTGAACAGCATGTTGGGATCTGTGTTCCCGCTGCAGTCGCAGGGCTGGCATGAGCTGCCAATCACCAAGGGATTGCCATAGTATCCTGGGGCACACCTGGAGAAATACGGCAAGTTAAAACACAGTCAGGGCACCGGGGGGATCCCTGCAGCTCATGCCTGCACCATGCTTGGGTTATGCAATTGTAGCAGCACAAGCATCCAACACCTTTAACTGCTGTAGCCCTCAGGGATCTCAAAGCGTTGTCCCAAAAAGCACTTTATGTTTTGCCTCATGATACCTCAGAAAGGCGCTTTTATCACAGACTGCAAGTTAAGGCAAAGCACAGCTAAGGAATACACCCGCGGTAACACAACATATCAGCAACAGGGCATTTGCAGGCTGAAAAGGATTGAAAGAAATCCTGCCAGAGCTAAGCACAGTGGGAGCAGAGCCAACCATTTCGTCTGCGGTCTTTACTAGGACAACTTCTCTTCTGCCACAGCAGTGGCTGCATGGGACCAGTGTGTCTGAGGCCCCTGAAACACGGGTGCCATCGCCCTTACCGCTCACAGTTGGGTCCAGCGTAGCCAGGCTTGCAGAGGCACTGCATGTTGGAGCCCTTGTGGACACAACCGACAGCAAAACTGAAACGATAAGGGGAAAAGAGGAAGGTCATTCACCCCTGATGTGGTGCCAGGGGAGCTGATCACTTGGTGCGTGCTGCTGGGGCCTTGGGTAAGAGGCCATGGACATGGTTTGGGGCCATGGACAAGGCTGGCATTGGGACGCCCACCAGTGCCCCAATGTGGCTCAGCACGGTTCCCAGCAGTTAAGCAGTGAGGCCAAACAGGCAATCCCATCCAAGGGTGCTTACTTGTTGGAGGCAACTGAAAGAGGGCACGGACATCCAACACACTGCAGGGGTTCTTCGGCAGAGTGGCTGCCCACGTAGCCATCCTTGCATCGCTCACAGTGGTCCCCCTCGGTGTTGTGCTGGCAGTTCTGCAAGGAAAAGGCAAGCTGCGGGCTCAGCACTGACAGCGAGAAATGGTGTGTCACCCAAAGAATTCCTCACCAGATAGCTGGATGCTTGGCTCCTTCCTCTTTCCCAGAAACATGTGTCACCCTAAGCTGACCCTGAGCGGGACCACCCCTGGAGTGGCACCACCCCTGGAGTGGCACATACAGCTAATGCTCCAATTCAGGCACGGTTCTGCCAGCTCACTTAGTGTGTGAAGAGCTTTTTAATTGCATGCTACAGACCCTACAACTCCAAAATATCACAGTGTTTCACTGTTTACTTACAAGGCATATCCCGGAGCCCGGCAGACACTGATCTGAGTGGCCGTTGCAATGACATGGGATGCATTTTCCCAGAAAGAGCCCCTTGGTGTCCCTGTAGTAACCTGGAGCACATTCCTGAGGAGAGAGAAAAAGACGGAAGTCTGAAAAACAGCCTGATAGCCTGATACATTCAGGCAAAAAGACTAATTGCGTTTCCATAACAGAATTCCCACAGGGCTGTACTGATGGAGAAGAGATTAAAAGCAACAACAAAGATTTTTCAGTGCAGTTTCTTCCTGTTCCTTGTCAGTAGGAGATAACTGGCCAGACAGAAGGACCTACTCTTCCAAGGCACGGCATGCACTTCATTTTGGTCTGCAAAACCTGAATGATTTCCCCATCGTGCCTCTCCAAGATGCAGCTAATCCACCTCTCCCAGGCGCCCTGGGCAGGAGGGGAGCTGGGAGCAGGCTAGTGTGGGGGAGCCTGGGAGATGTTCTTCCTTCCTCCGACACAACCTGAGCTGTAATTTCAACTGGAGCCCTCAGGGCTCAGCTTAGAAGCTGGTACTCTGGCACTACTGCTTTGTACGAGCATCCAAACCCCATGGCTGCCACCCGCACCAAGCACAAGAGGTGGCTGAGGCCCCAGACGGCGGCTGTTTGACCTCTCTCCGCGTGAAGTAGCACGTCCCCTTTCCCCCCTACCTGGCAGGAGTCCCCCTGGTAGTTAGCTGGGCAAAAGCACAGCTCCACGTTGCTGGCACGGATGCCCGTAGCTGTATCTGTTGCCATCTCCAGCACCACGCGGCGCAGGGACACGGAGGAAGAGAGCTGGGAGAAGAGCGCCCGGATCTGCAGCTGTTCCAGGTTTGCCAGCACCATCATGAGCTCCTCTCTGGACACAGGGTTGTGAGTCTCCGTGTGCCTGAAGTTGCTCTAGTGGGAGAAGACCTGACATTACTGGCAGGAAGCACAGGCACCTGAACATCCAGCCCAGCCTTCACCTCCCTGCTGCTGGGATGTCTCCCCTTTGCGCAGGTGTAACAGCCCTGGTTCTTCACAGCCAGTTGTGCTGCAATAGGCAGCACCTAAAATACTGAGCTCAAAGCAATGTCTCCTGTCTACACGCTAGTCTGTCCTTTCAGGGGCATCTGAGCACTTACCTTGGTACACACTTGTGTGTACTCACCTCCACCAGCTGCAGCTGGCCTTCATGGACCTCCCCTGGGGATGGGTAGGTGCCTTCCAGAAACATGATGCTCATTTGATTTCCCTGGGAAAAGCAAGGAAGGTGTCAGTCACCACCTCATCCTGCTCAGGCATTAGCAGAAAAGGCACCAGGAAATTTCTCATACTGCACCTTCAGGATCACGTCCGGGCGAGACTCCATGGGAATGAACACGTCCCCCCTCCGCGGGTCGGAGTGCAGCTCATAGCGCAGGTGCCCACCATAGGAGGAAACCTAATGGAGAGACAAATTGCGTATGTTGCTGCAAGTCCACGCCACTGAGGTGAGTCAGAGCTGGCCACGTTTGGCTGGAGCGCGAGCAATGCCTGCACGTCAGTGGGCATGCTGCTGGCACACATGTTGGTGCGGTCAGGCATGCGCATGACTGTTGGTCCAGCTGCCACCACGCTCTTACCTGGTCCCCAAGGTAGGAGCTGGGTGCAACCCAGTAGAGCTCCTGGTAGGCATCTGGGAGGTTCTTGAGATCAGCACGGACAAGCTGCTCCCGCAGGCTCAGAGTTGTCGGCACTTCCTGGCGGTCGCTGCTCAACAAGAGCCACCCGTTCATGTCGACAAACTGCGGGGGAAGAGCAACCACAGATCTTCTAGTGGAGCTACAGAAAGTATTCGAGTGCTGATGCTCCAGGAGAGCAAGTCCCAGAGCAGCAGAAAGGATAACAGGCTCACAGCCTCACATGCATCCTGATGAAGCCACCGGAAAGCTGAGCACCACCCCTGCCTTGCGCCAGAACAGTCCCCCCCGACCCTGACTTTCCACCCTATGAGATCCCAGACACCAGGAAAAGGGTCTGAAAGTGGGACATGGGCACAGGGAGACAAAGATAACCCTCCTCACAGTGTATCTTCCAGAGGGGTAGGATTAATGCAGGACAGAGACCTGAGGGCAGCAGGGAGCCAGGCGGACGGGAACACAACTGCACTGCTCTGGTGGCCCCCGGCCCCTCTCACCTCAGCTCGGTGCTTCTCAGCACTGCGGCAGCGATCGGTCGCACCAAAGCAGAAACACTTGGTGCAGCCCTTTGGGTTACTGGCGTCCAAAGAAAACGTCCCCAGGCGGCATTGGTCACACCTCGGGCCCTCCACATTTTCCTGGAAGACAAGCAAAGCTCAACAGCGTCAGCAGCTTCTCGGAGGCCTTCGTGGAGGACAGAGACGGCTGCACAAGTGATCAGAGCGCTGTGATGTGATGCTGAAAGACGATTAAGCAGACCCTGAACACGTTTGCTTGCACAGCAGCCATCAAACATTAAGTTCACCTGGAGAAAGCACTTGTGAGCCCTGCAAAGGGGCTGCAGCAGGCAGCTCAGCAGCAGGTTGAGTTACTCTGCTGCCATGCAGGAGCAGGAGTTAACAGGGCTGACAGCTTTATCTGCAGTGGGCTCTGACACGGGGCTGGACCCAGACTGCCCATCACCCCAGTGACAGCCCACAGAGTAAGCCTTCATGGCCAGGAAAGATGGGGAGAAGGAGCCTTTCAGGGTGCTCTGAACCCAGCACCCCATGGGGCAGGCTGGCTGCAGCTCAGGCACGCAGACACTCTCCTCCAGCCCAGCTCCCTCCCGGCACACAGACACCCCCGGCCAGAGCAGGAGAGTCCAGCCAAGGAGAAAGGCACCGCATGAAGGCATTGAAGGACTGACCTTGCAGTGACACTGCCCTGTGACCGGGTCACACACACTTGCTTCGGTGCCAGCCTGGTGGCAGTCACACCGCCGGCAGTTGGGGTAGTGGTAGTAGCCAGGGGCACAGAGGTCGCACTGTCGCCCGATGATGTTGGGTTTGCACCTGGATGGGACGCAAGAGCTGCAGCATTAGAAACCTCTGTGCCGCGCTGCTGTGCAGGGAGCAGCCAGGCTTTCGGAGCTTCACCCATGCTGGCACTGACACAATGTTGATGAGGATTTCCTCATCCTGCACATTGCCTCCCTGCAGCCTGCCGGCGTGTCCTATCACTCCAGCAGGAACCAGGGATGCTGCCAGGTGAGCCCAGTGCCAGGACAGGGCTCCCTCACCTGCACTGCCCGCTGTCCACATCGCAGCCTGGCTCCGTCAGCTCCTGCACACCGGGCCGAGAGCAATTGCAGTCCTCGCAGCCGATGAGGGGGTGGCAGCCGAAGGTCTGGGGCTCGCAGACAACACACTCTGGCTTCAGGGTATGCGGAGGGCAGATGCACTGCCCCGTCACTTCGTCGCAGAGACGTGTCCCGCAGTCGCAGGCTGGAAGGGGCAGAAAAGGGGCTGCGTTTGGGGGAGCAAGACCCAGGGGAGCATGAGGCAATGGACGCAGAGCTCAACTGCTCTGCGGGCAGCTGGGCTGTCTTCATGCAAGTGAAGCCATTGCAGGGCTGGAAAATGCAGCCATTTCCCAGATCAGCCTCAGCCCTGTAAGAGGCAAAAGAGCAAGTGCTGGGAAAGCAAAGTGGGAGACAGGACAACTCACGCCTACAGTTGGGGAAGCCCCAGTAGCCGGTGGCACAGCGGGAGCACTCTCGCCCGATGACGTTGGACTTGCAGGGACACTGCCCGCCGAAGGGCTCGCACTGGCTGCCCCGCGCCCCTGCCTCGTGGCACCGGCAGGGTTGGGCCCCGTTGTTGTAGAAGAGGGAGAGCGAGATGGCGGAGTCACGGCAGAACCTCGATGATGTGCTGGGGCTGTAAGGGAAGGCAGGAGGAGTCACCGCGCTGCACACCCCCCCAGCTTCCTCACCACCCCAAAATCCAGCAGGATCTCCTGCAGCAACGGGTACTGACTTAGGCAGAGCCCTGTGACACCGAGATCCCCCAAATACCCACAGGTTTGGTCGTTAGATCAGGAAAGCCTTAACCAGATCCCTCCCCTGCCACACATGAAAGGAATGGGTTTTTGCTCCTTAAGGGGTGTGCAGCCTGTGGACAAGTGGAGAAGCCCCCCAAAGTCAAGGGTCTCACTTGATGTAGAAGCTGTTGACACCACAGCTGCTGATGAAATCATAGGACTTGTCCAGGGGTTCCTCCTGCAGGTACTGAGAGCTGTAGCTGTCCTCAGGCACCACCAGGATGTAATCCTGCAAAGCAAGGACAAGATGGGTGAGACAGGCTCCTTAGCTGAGCCAGCCAAATGCAGTCCAAAATGAGCTCACTCAGAAGCCCAAACGCGCCCGTAACTTCTCATCAGCTCCTCCCTTGCTGGGACAGAACACAACAAACAAAGTGCCCAAGCACTGGAAAGACCCGGGGCTGCCTCTCTATTTGGGTCTATCCATCAGGTTCCATCTAATCTAATGGTCCACATGAGCATCAGATTAGATGGTGGGTCAGGAGTGGCGCAAATTCACTGATGTAAAAAAAGGCAGAATACCTGAAAAGGGCAGCCCTGGCTGTGCTTCAGCAGAGAGGCAGGCAGTCACTGCCACCTTAAACTTCTAGACATAAAGGCACCTGGGTTCCAATTCTGTCTTTCAGCCATTTACCCAAATTTTGGTCAATCTTCTAGTCCTGTTGCCTGAGAATAACAATGGCTACCTGCTCCCATGATGAGACCTGCCTGGACAGTGGTATGCAGGTGCAAAATATTGCTGGGGCAGGAATAAGACTTATTCTGGATTATCACAAGCTATGTATGCAAAGCAACTGGTGCAATTTCTGCCTTGTTTTGGGATCAAAACCACACAGTGAAGGATAACCATCATATACAGGTGCTGTCTCTGTGAATTCTGCCCTCAATTCTACACCACCAAGGCTGGAGATCGCAACCTTCTAGGATAGTTCAGAAACTGAGCGATGGTGGGAAACATCCCTGCGGTCACACAGTGACAAAAATCCTTCAGGACAAAGTACAGCTCCACTGGAGCCGTGTGGCTGGAGCCTGGTCCCGCAGGCCCCAGGAGCTTCCCGGAGAGAGACTCACCAGCCACAGCCGCTTGCCCTCTGGAACTCGAACAACCACAGTCAGATCATTATCGGTAACGTCCAGGACAATCTGGTCCTCAGAAACTACCAGGCTCCGGCACCCGTAGCCATGGGGGCAGAAAGGAGCAGTGGTCTGTCCTGAAAAGACAACAAACCTATTGGTCCCATATTTCCCTTGGAGTCCCCATCACACCCTCCCGGTCTGGAACAGATAAGCCTGTCTTGTTTCATCTTTGCACTCCTCAGTGAGCCCACAGTTTTCCTCTGGCACCCATTCCAAGGCTTCTGCCTAACGGCAGCTTCCCCCAGGCCCCGGCTCTTCTCACCTTGCCAGATGCGCCCACCGTTGATTAACACTTCCACAGGGAAGCTGGGATGGCTGGGCTGGTAGTAATGCAGGATGAAAGCGTAGCGTCCCAGGGTCTGGATCCGACTGTTAAACACAACCGCAGCCTGGCCCAAAATGGGAGAACAAAGAGAGAAAAAAACATATCTGACACCTGCACTCACAACTGGGATATTTTTTTATTATTGCACAAATTGTGCTCTTGTTGCACAACTGCCAGGTCTTGAGACTTTTGGTGAATCAACCCCCCCATGTCTCCACACTCCCCCCTCTAACGGTGCCACCTGCAAAGCTTTTCCTGGGAGCCCAGAGAACCAAGCAGGGCTGGATGGAGCTAAGAGAGGAGAGTCCAGGGGAATTACAGGTTCAGGGATAAATTAATGTCCAGATTAAATTCTGAAAATCCTAATTGCTAAAGCTGCTCAATAGAGAAGGAAAATTTCTCTGTGCCCCAGGTGCCCGGTGTCACAGCACCAGCAAACCAGCCCAGCCCGCACCCATGCCACTACCTGTGGTGGCTGCAGGAGGATGAGCTCTGCAGCGGGGTCCATTGCCGTGGGAGGCCGAGGGGCAGGTTCCACCGGGACCCCAGCTGGAGCCACATGGACGGCCTGAGCCAGGGGGACATCAGGGGCGATGGGCAGAGCCTGAGCCCCCTCCAAAACGATCGACTGGGAAAGCTTCAGGAACCTCGAGGGAACACAGGAGCTGCTGCAAAACAAGGAGAAAACGGCATGTAAGGATCTGAGTCAAAGAAAGAGAGAGGCTACGGGGGTCCTGGCAGGACAAGCACGGCCTGTAACACGCGGCAGATTACAAAGCATGCCTGCCGAGGGACAGCTTTCTACCAGGGTCCCTGGGGCTCTGGGACACAGGCTCAGCAGGAAGAACAGGAACCCTCCACAGGCTAATTCCGGTGCAAATATTTATTCAAAGTGGTGTCAAAAATTTTTATACAGCGAGTGTCTCTTGCTGTATGTGAGCATGCACAGGAAAACCTCATCAGGCTGACGCTTGAGTGCCTGCCACAGGAGGCAGTGCGGTGTTCAGAGAAAGGACAAGCAGCCTGACTTCCAGCCCTCACTCCATCGCTGCCTGCTCGGTGGACATGGGCAAGGTGCTCTACCTCAGCCACAGATTTCTTTCTGCTGTGTCAAGAACTGAAAGGACTCCAAACTTGAGGGAAGTGAGGGAAGCAACTGCTTTTGGAAACAGCCATGTTCATGCTAAAACCCCGAGGGACCCGAGACTCTTACCTGTTGGATGAGAACGTGCCATGGACGCTGATACAATGCACCTTTGGCTCGATGAACTCCATGGTGAACTCTGCAGCGGGTATGAGGTACACTTTGTGCTGCCGCACGGGAAAGAGAGAGACGCCCGGTTACATGACAGCCTCTGCCACGGGAAGCCCACGGCAGTTTTTGTGCCCACCAGTGATCAGGCTGACCACATCAAGCACCTCCGTATCAGACACTTCAGCTAATGCATGGCAGGTCACACCTCTGTTCACTGCCCCTTCTTCCTTGGCACAAGCATTTAGGACTCCCACATATTTATGGGATTCTTCTATTCTTAACTAAGCAACTATGAATGCCTTCAAGGTAAAATAGGAAAAGGCACTGCCAAACTCCCACAGGGCTCCCTCTGCAAAGAGCAGCTTCTTCTCCCCATGTTCTCCCAAATCCCAGTCCCATGATCTACTTCAAAACACACCACTGGCCACATTCTCCACCTTGGACTGCTCATGATGTAGTCTAAGATCTAGTATCCAGGCGAAACAGGACTAGAAAACCCTTCTACAGGCTAGGTATAGCTCCTGCCTCTCCTCCTCCAACCCGCCAACAGAGCTGCCCCTGCAGGGAGCCTTACCAGGAAGAAGTCAGCCAGATCAGAGGTGAACTGAATGGTGGCCTCTGAGGTAAGTTCAAAAGTTGCCATGCGGCTCTGGGAATCTACAGCAATCCCACGACAAAGGAAGCTGTAAGAGGAACACAGATTTTGAAGCTAGCCTTGAGCAGGGTCATGACCCATTTCTTGTCTTGCCAACTATATGTCCTGAAGGTATTTATACAAAGTCCCCGTGAATCTTTTGATGCCTTTTCTGGCAAGTCCTAAGAGTGAAGTTTCCCAAGGACACCCCAGACATTTGTTTCCTATTGCAAAGGTTGCAGTCTGAAGTCAGACGCTTCTACAGTAAGGCACAGGGTTTGACCTGCACCAACAGCTTCAATAAACCTGCCTGCAGGCCATTCCCTAAATCAGGGCACCTACCAATCTACCCAGCTGTAAACAGCAGCAACAGATTATCTCCTGGCAGAGGCATTAGAGGACTACGTTGACAGAGGTATGCATTTCCCAAGGATTGCTAATCACTAAAATCCACGTCCAGCTAGGAGGAGTTCGGACATGCACAGCTTAGATGTACAAAGCTGAGGCATTGCTTTGTTCATGTGATAAAGCAGACAAGCTCAACTGGGCAGGGGTCTGTCCTTGCCGTGTCAGGAGGACCCAACCCTTTCTGCTTCTCAGAGATGGCCATACCTGTAGACACACGGGTAGAAGATGAATGTGCCCTGCTGCATGGCCAAGTGCGGTGAGCTCACAGCAACACCCACTGTCTGCAAAGCATTGGTGTTGGCGTACTCCACCACCAGCACGTATTTCCCAGGCTGGGGAACGGGCAGGGACAGCTGGACTTCCACCTGGAGGAGAGAGAGACGACTGAGCAGGGGTCTCCTGTCCCACTGCCCATAGTGAGCGCATGCAGGGTGCCCGTGCTACAAACCAGCCTCCTCTGCTGCTGAGGGGAAAACAGGCCAACTCTTACCACATACCACACGTGTCCTTGCAAGCCCTTTGCATGCGAGACACTGCCTTGAACAACAGGGCGTGCAAGCATACAGCTGCAAGTCTGAGGGGGCAACAGTGGGGTCTACGTGGGCGAAAAGCCCTTTCGGTAACCTGCCCAGGTGCAGATAAAGCACCAGCTGGTGGGAGCAGAGGGATGAGTGCCGCAGTGCCCATGCGAGGGATGAAGCAGAAGTGCCACTCACATCACTGCCGCTGCATGTCGCCATCCGTGGATGGGAGGGGGTGAGCTGCTCCGTGGGACACACTCTGGGTAACCGGTTGTCCAGCCTGCACACCGCGTCCACCCCTGGCGCAGCAGGGAAGCCATCCACAGACAGGTACTTATACAAGAGGCAGCTAAAATCATTAAGAAAAAAAATTGCAAAGTACAGCTGTTACAACCTGATTCTAAGAGTCAAGAGCACCTGCGCAGCCCGATCCCAGATGATTTGCAAAAGGCTTTGGTCCAACATGAGGGTTCCACTGCCCAAAGGAGCACGTCTGGTTCGTGTGGAGCCGGAGATTGTGTACTATAGGACCAGTGAGGGCAGTAACAAAAACAAGCTTCCTCCCTCGCAATGTGCTTTATTCCAGGGACCACTGCTATAGCGGACAACTGGTGTCGAGAGCCCAACCAGCCTTCTGGCCAACATGGACAGAGAGCTCCTGGCAGAGCAAGCAGAGGCACTGAGATGCTCTAAGCACTACCAGACTCCGCTCATTCATTTTAACTAGTCCAGCAAGACCTAAGTCATTGTAGCCATTTTCCAGGACTGTTGACTGACATACAACCCAGCACTGGGAACCCAGCCTAGCAGAGGAGAGGACTATGGTCTTACGGGATGAGCTGGCCCTCCAGGGTCCATGAGAACACACAGACTGACTGTGCCATGGATGACGCGATCTATGTGTTGGTGCAGGTTCAGCAGGCTTTATCAACCATAGCAAAGTGCTCCATTAAAAAGGTTTACTGCACCCAGACCCTCACAGAGAGCGGGCTGTACATATTTTTTAACACCAGGACAAGAGGAGCTGAGTAGGTCTCACAGAGCACAAAGATATGGAGAATCCTTACTTCTGGGTGGCTTGTTCAGGAGCTGGCTGGTAGGTACATGGCTCCGTCACCTTTAGTTGCAGTATTGGAGCTTCATAGTATGAGCTGGGTAGCAAAACCAGATAGTCCTAGAAGCAGAGATGGGAGAGTTGGTTATGTTTGAGACGCTTCCCCCAGGGGGCTGCTGAAGCCCCCTGTGGTGGATGGAGCACGGGGGCCGGTCCTTACCAGCAGCACACCCTCTGCTTCAACAACCAGAGACCAAGTGTTGGGGTTGAGTACGAAGGGCTCCCCAAAGCTGTTCTGGGGGACGGTGACAAAGGCTGGCTCCGTGCTGGGAGCAAAGACAATCTGCTTGGTCTGCTCTGTACCTAGAGCGGGAGGGATAAGAGGCTGTGAAGGGACTGGGATGGAAAACCTGGAGCTGCAAATAGGAGGCTACGCTCAGGAAAGCAGCTCTGTAGTGCAGCGGGGAGTCCCAGGCTCCTGCTCACTCGACGCTGCCGTAGCAGATGCACCACAATCCCACACTGTCCCGTAAGAAAGGCATCCATTCTGAATCTGCTCAGTAGCTTAATGGGAGAAAAAAAAACAAATCACTGCAATCCTTAATGCTAATCCACAGCTGTCAGCGTGCTCTGCATCCCTGGACTGCAAAGCACAGAGTACTGCACGCCAGGGAGCGTTTTGCCAGCTAGAGAAGGAAGGAACTCATCTGTGAAGAATTTATTCTGAGACAGACAAAAAGAATTGCCCAGATACGTTCTTCCTGAGGGATATTCTGACCCCAGCTCCACAGGTGAGATACTCGTCTTCTGGCAAACTCTCAGACCCCCAAGCTGTGCTCCTGTCTTTCCTGCCAGCCACCGACTCTGCACCCGAGATTTAGACATTCATTTTAACTGACAGGACAGAACGGGTTTAAGGCCTGATCCTGCTGCTGTTGAACAGCTCTGTGGCTCAGCAGACACAGTCCCATAACCTTTGAATTCATTAACTTTGGATGCAATAACGACACAGCACCTCGAAGCAGCCTGTCCGCCTGTCTAGCCGTCTCAGGAGTGTTTTGAAGAGCGCAGGTGAGAGGGATTCACTGAGTACGGCTGCTCGGTGAGCAGATGAGATGAGGAAGGAAGTGGGGAATGTGGCACGCTGACTGTCCTTGTGTGGTACATGGACATCAAGGCATAATGCAGAGGGCCAGAAGCTAAAGCAAAGGCTTGTGCTACTGCTGGGATGGGGCAGCCCCCTCCCGTGCGTGCTGGCGCTGCGGCATGCCTGGCGTCAGCTGGGGACGAGCCCTCACTTTCTCAGACGGGACGCAGAGGTGCGGATGCAAGGAATGAAGAGATTTCCCTGAACAGGCAATGGAGTTTCACATCCCTTTGAGATGATGCACAACTCAAACTGAGATGGCTTCTGGAGGGGGGGTGGGAGAAACCGGTTCTGCAAATCATATACTTGGAAAAGGCTTCCCTTTTTGCAAGCCACATCTTCCAACTTTTCTTCTTCCCAGGCTGCTTGTCCTTTACCATGTGAAGCCCAGGCCACCCGGGCAGAAGGTGGCTCAGCATTTCTGGAGCCGATCTGGCCTACGAAGGAAGCTGCCCTCCCGGATCCCGTTGCTGCTGTGTCTGTCTGGCAACTTGCCTTCAGCACTATTAAAAATCACACGTTGCTCCTGAGCAAGGAGGGAAGCACATTATAAGGCAAACGAGCTCTGCTGCTGGGAAGGACAGATTAAATACTTCCTGACCTGTGGTGGGATCCTAAAGCACGAGCACGGCTCATGCTTCCCTTGTCTTTCTGCTGCGTAACACGACTGGCCATAAAAATAACCAGCTATTTTTCTCCTCAAAAAAAAGTAGAAAAATAATATCTTGGCATTTCAACTCATTAAAGGTAGAACACCTTCTATGTCAATTCAAGACAGAGGAGAGAACTTGACACACTGAAAAATTAGGTAGCTGGTGTCGACAGCCTTGTGCTGTGCATGTATGATCTGGAAGAAGAGCTTCAGCAGCACGATGTGGCTGTAGCATCAGAAGGGGTAAAACAATCAGCCACTCGCTAGGGCAGTTGCGTGGCCTCAGGTCTGTCCCATGCAGTCTTGCTCATATTCATTCCCAGAATATTTGCTGTCCAGGTCTCTAGGCTTGTTCAGCCTTCTTTTGGTGGCTCTTCTTCTTCTCCAGCAGCTCATGGCTTGATGAGAAGACATTGCACCAGAGTGCAATGCCTATATAACATGTGCAATTCCATGCCGCTTCCAAACCCCACGCCACGTGTGGAACCAGCAGCCTGGTCTGGGAGAAGCACAAGGCAAGGGCAGGACTGCCACATGAGGGCACCTGTGAAATAAAACCATCTCCATCTGCCACAGTTTGGATCCAGTTTGGTTTTGTGGAGTTCTGCCTGGGGCACCGGGGTGATCTTGTCCTGTGCTGAGAAGGCTGTATGGAATCCCACAGCAGCCTCGTCTCACACCAGCCTGGCTGCTAACAGTCCTCAGTGCGCGGCTGCAGGACCGGGGGCCAGCTTGCTGCTGCTTTGTTAAATAAGGGGGGCTGCAAACTCATATCAGCCTTTCAATTGGAAGGGCAGAACTAATGGAATAAAGCCATATGGAAGCGTCTTCTGGAAAGGATGATGCAGAAGGCTGCCTGGGATGGGGAGGAGGTGGCGATGGTGCAGGGGAGCAGAGCAGTCTGGGATCCTTACCTCTCCTTCGTGGCTGATAAGCTGTAATTTTGCCATACACAGTGGCCCCTCCTGAATTAATATACCTCAGGATGACATGGAACAGATAGAGCTCTGCCTCCTTCACGTCTACAGTGACTCTGATTTTATTCTGCAAAAAGCAAAAAAGCACACGGGGCACACATCACTGGGGGGCCAGCTCCTGGTCGCTCACCCGCTCTGCAGGAGAGCCTCACCCGCCTGCCTACCTGCCTGCCTGCCTGCCTGCTTCTCTTCCCCCCACCTCGACATCCCCTGGCACGGCTCTGGCCGGCCACCTGAGATGATGGGCACACCTGGGATGGGCACAGCTGGGGCAGGAGAAGGGGCAGAGGAGCAGTGTCACAGCGTGGGATGCTCCGAGTTAGTCTAGAAGTGAAAAATGCACTTACAGTTGCCACAAACATTAAACTTTCCTTCCTCAACGACCGAGACCCTCCCTTCCACACTGGCGGGCCCCCGGCTGACGTAGCGGAAGACGAGGCGGAAGAGGTCGGGGGAGGTCACATTGAGAGTCACCACTACCTTGGGCTGGTGGGAGAGAGAAAGGGGAGAGAAGCAGAGCACACCTTCAATTACCTCCACCGCCGACAGCTACCAGCCCAAGCGCAGCCGCTCGGCTCACTGCTCCCAAAGCAACATGCCATAGCGCAAGGAGGAGACAAGCACACCTGCCCTACTGCACAGTCACGGCATGGGCGCCTCGCGACACCGTCCCTTCGGGGCCAGCCACCCAGGGAGCAACCTGTCTGCGGGAAGGGGGTGGAAAGGCTCTGCCCACATCTGGAAGATGCTCTGGCCCAGCAGGGTGGTTCGGCTATCCCTGGGGCACACGCCATGCCAGAGGAAAGGCTTTGAGAACTTCTTGCTTTTGTTATCGGCATGTTGCTTTTGGGCTTTGTGCTGTAACCAGCCAGCAGATACTAAGCGCTGAAGCCCCTGCCCTTGTGTTTAGAGGGCTCTGCCCAGATGCCTACAGAGGAAGCTGCAAATTGAGCTGGTGCCTCGCCCTCGGAAACCTGCAATGCTAAGGACTGGTGGTACTAAGGGGGTGTGCCACTGGTGGGGGCGTCAGCCCTCCACCTGCCTGGACCAAGTTCAGGAAGACCTCAGTTAAGCCGATGCTTGAGTCCGACCCAGATCTAAGCACGTGCTTAAACACCCTCCTGCCTTCAGGGCAAAGCAGGCGTCTGCCCAGGGAGACTCCTAATGAGGGCTCTGTGTTCCTCAAAGCTCCAGTTACACCATCTTCCCTCTGGAGAGCAAACTGGAAGGATCTTGCAGAGACCAAACTACAGGTGAGACCTGCCAGCAGAAAGCCACGTGCTAGCCCTTCTATCAAGGCCTATTTCTATCTCAGATGCCAACACTGGATGCAAAACAAAAGCCATGAGCTTGGGCATGAGCTCCATCCTTAAGCTTTAAGGCTGGGGTTTTCTCCAAAGGAGCCTACAGAAATTTGTTGCTTAGCTCCTATGTACAAATTCAACGGGAAATGACTAACACACTAGGCCCTTCTGTTATTTCACCTAAGCATGAAAAAAGTGAAGAAAATTGAAGGTACCACACCAGAATAAAGTACACTTTACATGGGACAAGACTGTCAGAGAATCGCTGCCCTGCACCCCATCCCCAAACACACACACAGGCGACACTTCTGCAGGGGCCATGCAGAAGAAGAATCCACCAAGGAGAAAAAAGGGTCAACAGATGAAATAGCTTCACTTACAGGGCTTAGACAACTCCAGGTTAGTGTAAACCATCGTTACAGCAAACCATCTAACAGCAAGAGCGGAGGCAGAACGGTAACAAGAGGTCCAAGCTGAACATGGCAGCTAAGGAGGAGCTAATTTATTTTTGGAAAAGGGAGGGAAGGTTATGCAGAGAGTTGCAGGAAAGAGCGGAGTCAGATGAAAGAGCCGCAAGAAAACCCAGAGACAGTGTTTATAGACATCCCTGTAAGTAATCACCAAGCTACCACCTTTGTCTAACCGGATTAGGATGTCAGGGGATTCCCAATTTAGGATCTTTCCCCTCATCAGTCTATGCCGTCCCCAGCCCCGCAGGAAGTATCTGTGCAAACAGGCTATATATACACTGTGCTGTTTATGTTGGCCATCATGTGACTTGGGGGGTTTGAGAAGCACTTGGGGCGAAAAGTGTGTGCCAAAAGCACGTCTGTCCTCCACCGGCCGCATCCTCCCCAGGGGGAGCCGGGCTGGGATGGAGGCACCAGGCGTACCTGGATGGAGGACATCTGTGCGTATCCTCGCCAGCTGAAGCCCTCAAACTCCAGGGGGTTGTAGCCGAAGCGCACAGCCCGGCCGGCCGGCGTGGTGCCTTCCTCCAGCTCGAATTTCAAGTGGTGAAGATCAGGGAAATAATGGTCCCGTGCGGGTCTGGGGAAGAGAGGGAGCACCGTTACCTGCCAGGCTATCTGGAGGGAGAGGCAATAGGACACCTCTGCCAGGCACGCGGCTGATGCAGCAGCAGCCCAGATGATGAGGTCCCCATCCTCACAGTTGCCAAGGTCACCTTTCCCGAGGGAGCGAACAGGAGGTGCAGCACCCCAAGGTGCATCTCCCGTTCGCAGCTTACTGGGTGCAGGTGGGGCCACGTGTGCTCTGCCGGCAGCGACAAGCTCCACTCCGCTCCTCGCAGGATGGCCCCAGCGACCCGCCGACATCGCACCGGCAGCCTGCGGGCAGGAAGCGCCTGTTTACATTCCCGCCGCACTAACGAGCTCCTGGTCACTAATCAAAGGCGCGCCCCAGCGGGCGGGGAGGCTGGGGCCCTATTTTTATTCCATTGTATCCGTTTTCATATTGGCCCCAGCCCACTTGGATCAGCTCCTCTTCCACCTCAGCACTGAGCTATTTCCAGACGGCTGCAAGAGGAACAAGGTCTGCAAACCCTCAGGCACAGCCCTGCCGCCAGCCGCAGCCTTGCTCCCTCTTCCCAGCCCTGCCAGGACCGTGTGGGCTGGCTGAGAGCGGCCAGATCTCCTCCTTTCCCTCTTCTTCCCATGGGCACGATGGAGAGCAGCCAGCCCCAACGTGTCCATGCTCACTTGCTCCCAACAGGAAGGAGCAGAGCTGCAAGGACATGGTCAATTAATGGTTAAAACCCAACAGTTTCTGGCACCCCAGGGGGCACCTTTCCTGGCCTTTCATTCCGCAACCCGATGGATCTGTGCCCAACAGTGGCAAAAGCACGAACTCAGGTCTCCAGATCCACAGCAAGACCCAGTCCCCGCTCCGGGGCATGGTATGATCAAAAGCAAGAGGTGGGACATCTCCTGCCCCTTCTCTTCAAGAGCTGCTTGTCGCCCCTCTCCTTGACACAACACATCACGACAGGGACTCACCTTGACAGCCAAAGTAATTTGCGTTCTGCATATTGAAGTAGCCGTCTTTGCACGTTGAGCAGAACTGGCCGCAGATGTTGGGTTTGCAGAAACACTGCCCGTCGCCCTAGGAGAGAGCAGGCATGGAAGCTCATTCCCTCCCATCGCTCGTTAGGGCTAAGCTGTTTCTCAGTTATTTGGGTCTTAGTCTGAGACGCTGGAGAAGCATTTTGAGCTTCATACTCTACATTGCTTCCTGCGCGTGGGTGGGCCAGATAAGGGCCAGATAAATTAAATTATCCAACAATACAGGCAAACAAAAATCCAGGCATCCTGGGCCAGACCCAGAAATATTTAGGTGCCTAATTTATGACAGGTCTTAATCCTATGTTCTCAAGCAAACCCAGATTGTGGTGCAACGTTCGAGAGCTCAGCATCAGGACAGGCGTCTCCGGCAGCTGCTGGGAGAGACGGAGCTGAAACGCTCCCAACACAGGACACACTCGGGGTGCTGGGAGGCAGAGAGGAGCAAACCCACCTGCTGGCACTCCGCGATTCCGCTGATGGTGCCCCTGGTATCACACTTACAGCCTGGAGAGAGGGAGATGAACAAGAAATCCAGAAGATCAATCAGCCTCTGAGAAGAAGCCCGATGGAGGACAGTACCCAGCACACCAGAGGACACCGTCTGGGATAAGAGGAGCTGAGAACTGGTCAAGTAGAGGGCAGGGCTGCACAAGGGCTCTCTTTTCATTTTGGACAGTTAGTGTTGAGGCCACAACTACCAAAGACATTTGCCTTTTCTGCACATTTGGCCATGAAAAATTAAGTATGCGGTCTGCAGGGAGGGCTGAGAATGACACAACTCATTGCATGAGCCCTGTGTTTTATCCCAAGCAAAAAGCTGCAGGCTTCCAGCCTTACCCCTCCTCCAAGCAGGGGTTACTCAGACCACTCCAGCTCTGACATGTCACTTCAGGGTGAAGAAGAATGGAAGGGCATCACTTCCATCCAGCAGTGATGGTCCCTGCTGGCTTGGGTTTGGGTCTTGCACCACTACAGCACAGAGGGGACTTTTTGGGGCTGTGTAAATGCCATTTCCTTACTTATGCAGCCGTAGGGGTTCTCTGGAGTCAGGTTCCAGTACAAGGGCTTGCATCTGTCGCAAGCTGGGCCTTCAACGTACGCCCGACACGCGCAGGACCCCTGGGGAGAGGGATGGGGAGAAAAGAGCAAGTGAGAATTTGCAGCGCGGTGGCTGAACGTGGTGTATGCTACTCCGGTGTGGGTAATGGCTGCTTTCAGGCTGTGCTTAAGAAAGGACTTGGCCCAGAGTGAGTAACGGGGATCACACAGGAAAGACCTGCAGGGGTTGGTGGTTCATTTGATACTCACCGGGGCCAGTGAGGGATCTGCAGTCACCAACCCTGCTGGGTTACAGGAGCCCACTAGAAAAGAGAGGCACAAGGAGGCGTTGATGAAGAGACAGCTCACACCCCAGCTGTTCCTAAAGGGGGTTATTTCTTCCTTACAAAGCTCTTGGGGGATGATAAGCCCATTCCAACCCAACCTATTCTATGATTTACCAGCACCGTACCACTATTCCCCAAGACACCGGAGATCCCCCCATCAGGGAGGAGAAGGAGGGTACCTTCGCAGTGTGGAAATCCGTAGGCGCCCGGCACGCAGCTATCGCAGTGCAGCCCCGTCACTTTGGGGCGGCAGCTGCACTGCCCCGTTTCCTGGTGGCAGGTGCTATGCAGGGAGCCCTCCCGCGAGCACTGGCACGCTGCAAGAGAGGGGACAGCAACTGCTGGAGCTGCAGGACACAGCAACTCCCGCGTTCAACCCTTCCCACCAGCAACCTCTTTGTCTGCCTGACCTTCATCACCACCAAAGCAGCCAGAAACACGGGTTATAAATAACATACACACTCATTCTTTGCTTTTGGTTAAAGACTTCCCAGCTTTTTACAAAAACAATAGAAGCTGCAATGTTTATCACACCTATTCACATACATTTATGCATGTTTTGGGACAGGGGGAGAAGTTTTGTTTATGGAAAGGGGAATGTGTGATCTCAATCCCCAAAAGGTCAGCAACCAGTGACAGATCAGACCCTACAAAAGCCCGTTTTGCATCCAAGCACCCAAGAGCTGCGTTTGGCCATCAGGGTGCCTTGCGGACGTAGTGTGCGAGCAGCAGGCCGACACCACAGCAATGGCACTGCCGGCAGCGGAGGGCAAGGGCAGGGCAATGGCTCTGCGGCTTCCTGCACGCCTTGCCTCCTGCGAACGCACGCAGCCATCCTGCTGCCCTATCGCATCAAAGGTCAGCGAGCTGCCCATGCCCTCCTCGCCCAGCCAGCATTCCTCAAATCCCTGCCAAAGGGGACGTTTTGGGCTGACACCCCCAGACTGGCTAACAGCAAAACATTGTCCGTAAAACAACAGATTTAAAAAAAAATAAAATCAGGTTCCCCTCTTCTTTCCTTGCTGTGACTCCTCTACAGCTCTGCAATTTGGATGCTGCTTTATGAGGAAGAAAAAAAAAAAGAAAAAAGTAGTGACTACTGAACTCCTGTGAGACCATTTCATCTGTGCCTCCCGCCTCTTCAAAGGCATATTGCCGGCATCAGCATTTGCGAGCAGCGCGCTGCCAGCTGGCCGCGGCTCAGGCGTCTACATTTAGTGTGGTGCAAGAGGGTGATGATGCTCTTTTGTTGCTTCAGGGAAATTGTATCGCAGATTATTTTTTAATGAGCAGTAAATTCTTGCTGGGAGACATCAGAGTACATCTGGCTTCCAGTCGGACTGCCGACAGGGAGGGAGATGGGGACACTCTGCCCAGAGCTGGGGAGAGCTATTCAGGGCTATTCATCTGGGGCCACAGGCACCTGCCACAGGCATTGCTCAGCCCTGGCACCCGCAGCTCTGCTCCAGGAGCGATGCAGTGCCCGGGGAAGCGGACGCAAAGCTCCCACCATGCCAGCAGACACCTTGAATTCGGGGCTGACATGGAACCCCAAATCCCGATCCTCGTTGTTCACCCTGTTGTACAACCACCCTCCCGCTGGTTTCAGCACAGTTGCTTCTCCCGTGCAATGGCATGAACCAAGGTGGAGTGAGCCCCGAAGAGCCAGGACGTGTCACGTGAGCCACATCCGAGCATCTCATGGCACCAGGGTATAATCTGAACATGTGGTTTGAGACTTTGCTTACCCCACTCGGAGCCCTGCTCTCTCTGGCTGCAGGCACTCGAGCCTGAGGACAGGCAGATGCAATTCAGCACATGTTTTATGTGCATCTGCACACAACGCTTTCGGAAAGAGAGTCTGAACCACAGCTGCTCCCCAAGCCGTACTCTGTAGGTCTGTGTCTTAATAGGTTGTGTCCTGGTCTAGATTAAGCGGCCATATGTGCAGACTGGGGTTTTTTTCCAAACCAAGCAGGCAGACCCAAGCTCCTGCTGTTAGCGACAGTGAATGAACTGGGGGAGACAAACCACACGGCCTTTGGGGAAGCATTTCTTCAAAATGTTTATACTCGTTACAGTGCGTGCCTGTCAGATGAGATAGCCAGGTGAACTGTGCACAGGAAAACTGATTCTTGCTGCAAGAGCCAACTATATTCATATACACCCCTGGGAGACGGGCTAGGAAAAGGAAAGCCATTACAAAGCCAGCAGCAGCAACTATTCCCTTCCCTCCCCTGAGGCCCGACGGTGGTTACTCACGTGTGCAGCTGGGGTACCCATAGAAGCCCAGGGCACACTGGTTGCAGGTGTGTCCCGCAAAATTCACGTGGCATCGGCACTGGCCAGCTGGGCTGCAGTTGTTGTCCACCGCACCCCGGGAGTCGCAGGAGCAAGCTGTAAGAGCAGGACTCTCAATAGTCTGATGAAACGCATGTTCCGTGGCCAACTTCTGCTGGTCTGAACTGTCATTCAGCCCCATAGGAATTAGACATTTCCCTCAGAACTAAATTAATTTCTTAATCCCCTGGAAAGACCGGCAATATTTTCAGCTAGAGTCATGGCCCTACCAGGAAAATGACACTGAGGGTTTTTTACAGCCCATTCAATGTTTCTCAGCAGTTTAGTAGGTTAATGCACTAAAAAGACAGACAAAAAAAGCCGTAGGCTGAGACAGCAGGTCACAGCAGGGTTGTCATGAGGAAGTGTGACCGATAAAAACTGCTTTGTCTTCCAGGCTTTGGCATGATCCATGATCTCCAGAACAAGTCTGCCAAATTCACAGTGCAAACCACATGGGTTTTGATTTTGAGAGACACCAAAGTCTTGCAAAAATAGGCATGTTTTTCAGAAGGTGACAGGCCAGCAGGAACTGGACGTTCAGGCCCTTACCGTAGCAGTGGGGGTAGGAGTGGTGCCCAGGACTGCACTGCTCGCACCGCGGCCCAGCAAACTCGGGTCTGCAGAAACACCTCCCAGCGGAGTCGCAGCCTCCCGGCAGCGTCCCGACCACGCTGCAGCCGCACACTGCAACAGAGAGAAAGCGTTTGCTTTGTACGGGGAGCGTGGGGCAAGGCTCATGGCAATATGGTTTTTTTCCTGAGGTTCTCAGATAGGCATTTATGTGATGCTCTAAGTATTCAAACTGTCGATCTCTGCTCATTGCATATACCCTCTAAAACACCCACAAACCCCTTCCCAGTCCTCCTTCAAAACCCTGCCAGAAGACTCTGGCTTTGTGCGGACCCAGCCAGGCCCAGGGAGGACAGATACGCACGCTGGCACAGAGGGTAGTTGAAGTAGCCGGGAGCGCACTGGTTACACAAGTGCCCTTCAAATCCCGTTCGACACAGACATTGCCCTGTCTCGCTGTCACAGGTGCCATCATACTGACCGGGGCCGGAGCACTGGCAGGCTGGAAAGCAACAAGGGCACCAGTAAATAAACAGCTTCTTCGTCTTGCCCATTCCTAGGAAAGGAACTGGAGCATCTCTTCCTCTGGGCTAGAAATGCAGTCACTGGAGAAACCACGTGGGACACAGCTGACAGCAAACATGCCTGGCCCATAGCTCACATCCATGGGGAATTTCTCAAGAGCCCCCCCAGAAGCCGGGAGGGTTGGGTGGAAAATACCAGCAAAAGTCATGGGAATTTGTCACTTAAAAGTGGGGCTGGAGAATTCCTCCTCCCCAGCACGAGTGGAGGACGGGGAGAGGCACGCTCCTCCCCAGCAGGGAGGCGATCAGGGCGAGCTTGGGGCCGCTAACCCCGAGTCACTCACGCTGGCAGCTGGGGCCATAGTGGCCTGGGGCGCACTGGTCACAGTGTGTTCCCTGGAAGTTGGGTTTGCAGACGCACATCCCCACCCGAGGGTCTTTGCGACAGGCGTTGCCTTCCGTGCCACCGGCGTAGCAATCGCAGTCTGGAGCAGGGACACACAACAAACACCACCAGACATGGCTGTCAGTTGATCTATGCTGCTGGGCAGAGGTCCCATAAGGACAGGGAAGGAGTTGCCATGAGAGGCAACAGCACAAGCATTTGCCTCCTAATTAACCTTCGTAGAAACACATGCAAATGTTTTAACCAAACCCTGCTCGGGCGACCAGCACGCCTGGCTCGTGGGGTCACAGGGCGGCTGGGAGACCTCAGCACCGTGCTGCCGTGCAAGGTGGGCAGCAGGGCCATGCACAGAGCAGGCAAATGCTGCCTGCACAAGCCCAGACAGAGCTGATTCGGTGCAGCATCGCCCAAGAGCTGTGTGGGAATAACCAGAGCGGGGTTTGGGCTTTCTCTCTGGTCACTCCATGATCAGCTGCACCCAAGACCTTCGTGCTGCCAGGGCAGGTGGGTGCTGTGAGCGAGCAGTGCTGAGACCCTCGGCCAGCCCTGCCTTCACCCACAGCAATAGCGTGGGGTGCTGGGCTGGGAGAGGGAAGGGCAAAAATCATCCAAGAACCAGAGGGAGGGGGAGGTGGGGAAACGAGAAGGGAAGTGAGAAATTCCAGCTCAGGAAAAAAAAAACCTTTTTGGAAGATACAGAAGGAAGGAAAAGGTTATCTGGAGCACACTGGGGAGCATGAGACAGGGGAGGATTCGGTGGGAAAAGAGACCAAAAAAAAGCAGAAGGGAGGAGATGAACCCAGAGGAACAAGCATCAGAGAGGAGGGAGGCGGAGGGGAGCAGGGATGAAGGCACGAGTGAGCTTTGAAAACAGGGAAAGCCACAAAGAGCAAGTGGCTGGCTGTGCGCGCTCCCCAGGCGCCCGCAGCAGGGCAGGGGACCCGCTGTGCTGCCCAGCAGATGGAACACGCAGGGCATGCAGGTGTGGCAGAAGGACAGGCTTGTATCTACCCCGAAGACAGATGGGGGGTTTCTTACAGGGAGGCCAGAAGGAATGTCCCCACATGGCCTGGACACCAGTCAAAACACACAATCGCACGGCCACTCTGGGCTAGAGTTTTCCTGTCTATAAAAAGGGGATCATAAAACTTCCTTTCCCCCACCCCTCAGCTGCCTCCTCTCTCAGACCCACTCTGTGTTAGGGCTGTCTCTTACAAGGTACGTGCCTAGTAAGCTGAAGACGTGACCTTGCATTGGGTGGTGAGATATAACAGCAATAAAGCATGGTGATTGCCAAAGCAGCAAGGAAAATTGCACTGCTTACTTATTATCTGTCCCGCAGGGAGCACCTGTTCTCCAGTATCGTTGTGAGCAAAAGCTGGAACAGCTACGCAGAGAAAGAGACATTGCACAGGTCATCACACACGCTCAAAGAAATCCTGTCGGGATATCAATGGGTTGGCAGTCCCAAAGCTGAACAGGCCGAATGAAAACGTTAAACGTGGAACGAAGTGCAGAATCCCACTAAACAAAGATCCATTACAACAATTTTTAAACCTGCACTCTGGAAAGATGTCTTTCACAGAAAGTGAGAGATGAGACACCAGCCAAATGGACTCCAGGGAGCCAGGTCCAGCCCAGCTCAGCTCTGGTCCAGCTTCCTCCGAAGCCAAAAGCAGGCTTGTCCCCACCTGCAGGAACTCTTCCTGGGACAGGAGTGCCATGTGGCATGGGGAGAAGGCACCTGGAGAGCTGCCCCAACTGGAGCTGTTGGCCCATCCTGCCCACGCTGGGTCTGTGCGGTCCCAGACCCGGCCACCCCACGGCCCTGCAGCCCCCACTTACGGTAGCAGTGGGGGAAGTTGAGGTATCCCTCGGCACAGGCATCACAGTGCTCCCCAGTGTAATTGGGCTTGCAGTAACAGCGGCCGGTGAGGTCCTCGCAGGTGCCATCGGTGAAGTCAGACTCACAGTTACAGCCTGCAGAGAGGGACAAGCCGGCGGTGGTTGTCACTAACCGACAGTCGCTTGGCCAGCCACGAGTACCACAGAAGCATCACCGTGATACAGAGCCTCTATAAGACACCCCGCCATCTGCTGTAAATTCTCTCCAAAACTAAAAAGTGCAATTTTGCCTCTTCAAAAGGGGTCTGGCTTAGACGAACCGCTGCCACTGCGCTTGTCCCACTGCAGGGACCCAAGTAAAGCAGCACAGCCCCAGTTTGCTTCTCCAGGAGATCCCAGTTTCCCTGGAGAGGTGGCAGTGGCACACTGCAGCGAGGGCACGGTCCAGAACAGCCGATGTGTCACAGCAACCAGACCGAGCTGGGCTCCCCGGCATTACAGATATAGCCCACTGCTGCTTAGAAATCCCTGTCTTGGCGTGTGGAGAACAATGGCCTGCAAGTGCCAGCTGAAAGGGCACAGAGATGACAGCTAAGACTGGACTGCCCTGCAGGCAACAGCAGGCCTTTTTACATCAACAATGCTTTTTTGGTTCATTCCAGCCATAGAACGAGCCACCATTTCTGATTTCACAGATTCTGCAGACACACGTACTGTCTGCAGGCACACACACATTTCCATGGGCAATGCCAGCTGCAGCAGGAACCACCCACATGGCCACATCCCTTACAGCGCTGGGGTCCCTACATCAGAAAAATCTCTCAGCCCAGTCCTTCAGACCACCCTCCCCAGCACCATCAAGTCCGAGCAGGCATCTACAGCCTGCAGAGGAAATCACACTCACGATAGCAAATGTACGGAGAGTCGATCGGGTGGTCAGGGGACCGGTAGTATCCTGGGATGCACCTCTCACAGTTAATGCCAGTGGTGTGATGCTGAAAGACAGTGGGTTACAGGGGCATCAGTTCCTCTGCCCGCAGGATTCATGTTCATCGGCCAGATTTATTAACAGCTTCAGGGGCCAGAGGGAGCAATTCAGAAGTGTCCACACACAGAAGACCTAAATCTGCTCAAAATTCCACATACACCGATTTGAAAACAAAGCATTTCCTGCAAGCTGTGTATTCTCCCGTAAGGCCAGTCTGACCTTCAGGTTCATATCCGACCTCAAGCCCATTGCACTTACTTCAGATGGGAAAATGTCCTGAGCACTTTGTGTTAGGACCAGAGCAATCTGTTTCCTCCCAGCAAGAAAGCACAGATGAAAGTTTCATGCTACTGCATGAAACCAGCTCATGGTCACCTTGGAAGAGCTACTTTCCCACTTTAATTGGGGACTTCAGAGACTGAGATTGGCATTTTGGTGATCAGAAGAGATCCAGATGGCGGCACCCGAGCCCTGCAAACTAGGCAGGGACTTCCCAATGTGTTCAGCACCAACCTGTCCCTCCCAGTGCTCAGTGCCTCAGCAGAGCTCACCCTAAAGCATCGGAAAGGTAATGGTACTACCCAGGGGACAGACAGGAACCCAGGTGCTGTGTTCATTACTGGTGCACACCCCTTTAAACTGCTGCAAAGAGACTAACTTTCCAGCAAGAAACCTAATTAAGATAACGGAGGGTGCGTGAGGGGTTGGCGGAGCTGCCAGCAGGGCTGAACTCCAGGCTGACAGCGGAAACAAACACAAAAATCTTTTCCGCAGGAGCTCTTCAGGCCTACCTGACAGTCAATGCAAACACCTCCCCCTTCAAACTTGTCTTCACGACTTTTGCTGGCTTTGTGGCGATCCACCTCTGGGTCGTAGTAGCAGTCGTAGGCATGGCCATTGCAATTGCAGGCTGAAAACACAAAAAGAGGTTAGCTAAGCCACCGGCCCATGGAGGTCCTTCAGTCACCAGCTGGATCTCAAGATATGAACTCTTCCTCGTGGGTTTGACACTGGATGGGTTACTTTTCAACGAGGAAAGATGCTTGAATGCATCTGGGGGATTACACGATCACCCAAGCTCCCAGAAGTCTTCCAGTTCAAACGCGCAGCAGCAGCAACTCTTTCGCAAAGTCTAGTCTAGTCTGCAACTGGAGAAACGCAGCAGGCACAAAATCAGAAGTAAAATATGTGCAGGCATGTATAGACGAGAAAAAGAAATTACCCAACTTTAGGGCCTCAGGTAGTCTGGTTTAGAGGGCAACATTCTTGCCGCTCTTATCCCATCCGGGCTGGAGGTGAGCTGTAAAGTTCAGCACCCGGCGAGGGTGCTCTTTACAAACCCACAGGACTAAGATCCAACTGTCCTTTGCCGCCCTGTGTTTATAAGAGATGGTGTGATGTAGCTGTGCTCCGTGCTCTGCATTCCCAGTGCAGCATAAATTCCACTGTCGGCATTTACTAAAGGTTTCGCTAGACAAATAAAGATGTCCTGTATGTAAACACATCCAAACGCAATTCATCTTGGAGACAGAATTGAGCAACGAGTCTTGCCTGCGTGAACCCTTGGACACAGAGGAGGAACTGGAACGTAAGCGGAATCAAAGTCCCGTACCGACCCAGTGGGCCTCCCTGTGCGAGCCTCGACTGAACCCGATTCACCGCTGTGCAAACTGCCCTCTCACAGTGCCACTGATCTCCACTTCACCCAGTGCCACACACCATAAACCCCCCCATTCCAGTGAATGGCTTCTCTGCACTGCGCCATCAAGGGGCTGGCGAAGCACGGTCTAGCTGGGCTTTGCAAAACAGCTGGAAAAGGAAGGGAAAACCCAACTTCAACTTACGCTGGCATTCGTTTGCGCTGTTGGCAGTGGCGGGCTTCCACGGGAACTGGTTGAAGCCGGGGCAGCAGCGATCGCAGGACCCGCCGCAGGTGTTGTGCTGGCAGTCACACTGCAGCCTGCAAGGGAGAGGAAGGAGGTACAGCCAAACCAGCGGCGATGACAGGGATGTGTGGGATGGGGACCCACCACATAACCCTGCTGTGCATAACTATCACTAGTCAGAGTGACGTTTTTTAACCCAAATATTCTGCAAAAGAGAATTCTAAGGCATTTTTTTTTTAACTTTTGAATTGCTGATATTTTTTTTTTCTGAGCCAAACACCAGACTTTGCTGTTCCAGTGCCAGTTTCTTCCTTCCTTCTCCTCCACCATCACTCCCCTTTTCTTCACGGGGAGACAAGGATTGGAGCAAAATCAGTGTGCCACTGCCTAGTCAGCTCTGCAGACAGTAAAACGTGAAGTGGTCGGAGGCGGCAGTGGTAGAAACCTGAGCTGAAGCAAAGGACTTAAGAGGGAGTAGTGTGGTGCAGGGACACGACGTCCCCACCGCTGTGCAGGGGCAGCGTGAAAGGAATAAATAATAGTCCAGAGCTGGAGAGGGATGGGGCCACCCAGGTCCCATCCGTTCCTCCAGGTATACCTGTGCCACAGAGAGGAACGCCATGAAATTTGAATGAAGTCTCTTAGCAGAGGCTGGCCCCACGCTCCCCGTGAAATGCACCTCCTGCTTTTCTCCGCTGGCACAGGCAGGGCTGTGCTGGGTAAACAGGCGGCTCCGGAGGCGCCAGGCAAGAAATCTCGACAGTCGACTGACGGATCTCGTCCCTGCTCAACCGCAACGGTGATTCATTAACATCAGTGACATCATCTCCAAAACTTCCACTTAGCAGAAGGCGATTCCCATCCAACACAAACGCTTTCTGTTGTATTAGACTTATGGATAATACAGCATGTTCCAGCTTTTATCTGTGCAATTACTCATTTCCCCTCAGGGTCGGTCTGCCACTCCCATCTCTCCCTCCTCCAATGCGTTTCCATTCAAAAGCAGTGTTTAAAAATAAATGTAATTTTTTAAAACATTAGAAACAAATGGAGTAGTCATTCTTGGTGAAACGCAGGAGTGCAGACACGCGCTTGCATGCGGGCAGTGAGCTGAGTGTCATGGTTTTCACCTACATGTATTTTTAAGATGTGGGACCTGCAAGTGTATGTATAGCGAACAGCCAGACAGAGGCAGCAGCATGGGACAAGTGAACTCATTTTACTGAAATACGGGATGATCTGAAAGTTTGGAAGAACGCGGGCAGGATCTGCACTCAGCAGGCGCTCCTCCCCTTGCAGGTACCCTGAAACACTTGGCTGCCGTCAGCTCTTTGAGCACTTGTGATGCCTCATCCCTACCCGCGTTCCCAGGCTGGGCTGCAGCTGGCAGAGTCCAGGCACGAAACCGAGCCCCGGAGAGGTTGGCTGGAGCCTAGGTGACAGAAATGAGCCCTGAAACATTCACCGGGAACTCTGTTCTCCCCATGTTTTGCAGAGCCAAGGGGGAGACTCAGTGAGGGGCAAACCTCGGCCACGTCACCCGCAGACCTCTCACCTGGCTGACTATCACTCAGCACTTCCAAGGAAACACAATTTTATGGGTTTTTTCCATGGCAGCAGCTGGAGATCAAGATTAACATCCATATGCACATGTGTGGAGAAAGATGGTCACTGAATCAGGGAACTTCGAAACCCACTGAGCAGTGTTAATCTCCCTGGCTGGAGGACGTGACTCCAGCCACGCACCCCGGCTCTTTAATGTTCGAAGTGTTTGAATCGCGCTGGTTCCGTTCCCAGAATGCAAAAAGGTGGCACTCAATGAGCAAAGATGCACATTTCAGATGGAGAAGGAGCTATTTATTTAGTCTCTGCTGTCCAGACTTAGCAATGACCTCTCCGAGAGCTCATCTATCACAGCAGCTTTACCGTGCCTTGTGCCGAGTCCATGCTGCTAATGAATTATGGACAAATGTGCATAAGCTACAATATTTACATGTTTCATTGATTGAATATATACAAGGAAGAAGAGGGAGCGGCTGTGTTCACATAGCACATATTTCCTGGTCCTCCTGCTGTAAAAAAATAAAACCACAGTCTTCCCACTGGAACTGACGCTCAATAACAGTTTCCAGGGAGCAGCTGTGTCGGAGCCGAGAGCGGTACACAAGCACTACAGCATCTGGATTTAGCCAGGACATCCGAGTAGCACAATCAAGAAAAAAAAAAAGCCCCTTCCTCTAACTGCTTCTGACTGTACCGAGGGGAAACCACCTGCAAAAGGGACTCACGGTCAGCACAAATCTACCAGCACATATGGTGCTTTCCCTTACAGAATGGGAAAGAGCAAGCTAGTGAACAGGATCCAGCAGGAAAGCATCCTTGATCTCCTGTTGATCCACTTCTGAGCAGCCAGGCTGCGGTTGTCTTGCTGGTTGTCTTCAGCATCAGGCACAGAAGCAGCAGCTGGACGCTCTGGTTGGCTCCTCTCTTGCTTGTGGCATCCGTGATGGGGCAGTGAACCCACGGAAACAGTTGCTCTTGTCAGACAGATGCCGAGCTCTTGCAGGGTTCTCCTGAGCTCACATCAACAGCAGCCGCGTGTTAACACACGATTCCTGTCTGAGCTCTCCGTCTGCAACGTGCCAGCTCCCCGCTGATGCTTATCTCACTGCTCACAGGGTTTGCCAGCAGAAAGGTTTGTGCCTGATCCTGCTGGTGTTCACCTTTAACCAGGAGAACTTTCCTTCCCCTCTGCTTAATTCAGGCCATTTGCTCTTGAGGCAAAGACAGACAGTTGTGAAAAGTGCAAAGGACCCTTGAGGAGGCTCTATCTGCCCACACGCTGTAGCCGCTGCACATACACGCTCACACGGGGACCAGACGTGCTGCCAACTTCACACAGCTGGATGTGCAGCCTCCGTAACTTGGCACTTCAAAGAAGCTTTCCAAAGCTGGATAAACATCATCATTTATGGCCAGGAAGTCAGCTCACGAACATGCTCCGTCACGTCCTAAAGTCTTTGCCAAGATTTCTTGCTCACCTCAACTCTATCAAAGTGCTCATCCCGCCTTTCTGGGCAACAGGCTCAAGAAACACAGGCATGTGTAGAAGAGAGAAGTTAAAATGAGAAGCGGAGACCTCCCAGACAGGCTGAGACACAACTGGGATTTTTAATAGGGCTGGGCCAATTCACATTCCTTGTCTCCCTCTATTTGCATTTCCTTGCCCTGTTGCTGTCACACGTCACCATCTGAAGCGGCAGGACATGTGCAGAGGGACACACTGCAGCTCCTGCTCAGACGGGTCACACATTCGGAATAAATGATGTATTTCTCACAGCTGGGGCCCATGACATGAAGGGACATTGTGTCCAAGTCCCACCTGCCTCTACAAAGCCTCTTGTCATGCAGCGTTATGGCAGGTATCGCCGTGCTGGCTCCGTGCTCCGTCAGGGCAGGAGGGCTGGGACGACCGCCCAGCAGTGCCCGCTTCGGTGGGAAGGCTGGACACAGCTGCTGCTGGAGCCTTGGAGAATGGCAGCGTTTCACCGATTACTCATTTTCTCAACTGAAAGTATCATATTTCTGCTGACTTCTACATGCTCCTGGGCTTGCTAATTGGGTACAGCAATGTCATGAGAAGTTCTTCTATTTACCAGCATCTTTGTCCTGATGTATCCCAAAGGACTTTACAGATGTTACGTGCTGACTGTATGAAGCACCCAAGTAGGAAATGTTTTCTCCTGCCGGCAAGCGCGATCTGCTCTGGGTGAAATGCAACAGCTGCTGACGAACATGTGCTGCAACATTAGAGCACACCCTGGGGCCAAGAGCGAAGATGCCAAACGCATCCAAATCAGAGTGGAGGAGGGGAATTCTGGGAGGCAGAGAGTTGTCAGCAGAAGTGGCATTGAACAAAGTTCCCAACACATCTCTCCTCCCTCAACTTTCCCTCCCTTCCTGGAGAGCCCTGAGCCGTCGATATACCCAAGAAACGTCAGGACGCTTCTATATTAAAGAATCACTTTGCACCATGAAGTCCTTTTGTCCTGGTACAGGGGTGCACTGTGCATCCAGCGACACCGAAGTCTAAAACAAAACCAAGGACCTGTACATTCAAATATGTGTGAACTTCCCTCTGCCAGAGAGCTAGGCACACTAACGCACACTTGCTTTTCAATACATCTTTGTTTTAACACTTAGCAGCTTTTAGCCTTGGCTGGGACTCACTGGAATTTTATTTTAGAAGATCCAAAAGCTCTACATGATCCTGATGAGAAAGAAATATAAACTTCCCTCGTCCAGCTGAATCTACCCATCCCTTTCATAAAGGCAACATTCAGGCTGCAAACAGATGGCTAAAAAGCAACACTTTCATGGTTTGAAGCAGCTCTTTGGCATTTCAAGTTGCCAAGGCGGATGGGAAGTGTCCCATGAGCCAAATGTAACCGGTTTGTATGCTCTCATATTTTGCAAAGAGTAGTTTAGCTATGTACATAACCAATCTCTGGTTCTTATGAGTAGAAGAGGACAATGGAGTCTGGTTTCTCAGGATACCATCTATTTACGAGAGCACTGTCCCAGTTCGTAAGAGACTTCTCTCAACAAGTTCAGAAACCAGCCCTGGGCTTTGATGAGAAACTTCCATGTCCAACACCAATATTGGCTTTGCACACCTACCCTCCCATTCCCGCACTCTGCTCCCATGGGGATGGCGAAGTTGTGGGCAGGGAAACCAGACCAGGGAGCTGATCTGGCTGAAAAACAGCCTGACAAAACATTTGGGTTTTGCTACTTTGGCGGGACCAGTTTCTGGTTCATTCTCAGGGCAGAGCCATGAACAACAGTGCTGGCACAGTTACAAGCTCAGGACAGGACACAACCCACACCGGCATCTTTCATTCTTAGCAAAACAATTCAAATGCTTTTACACAGAACTGGGACTTTGAAAAACATACCTGTAAGGGTCACTAGGGTCTTTGGCATCACAGACATCTGCATGGCCATGGCAGACACAGCGCCCTCCAATGCTGATATCCTTGATGCTGTAGTAGTACTGGAGAGAACAACAAAGTTTGGCCATCAATATCTTTATGAATAAGCTTCACACATAATCCCTGCTTGGAATTCATCAGGACTTTATCTTGTAAAATGATGTGTTGGAACATTTCCCTTACAGTCACAAGCTCGACCTCGTAGGCTGCAATATCTGCCTATGGTAAGACCCGCCACCACTAACAGAGCCCTTTAATTACAAGCTGGGTCTCCCAGCACAGCCAGGAAGCCACAGGTGACACAGGAGGTGTTTCCCAGTTTCACATTGTTGGTGCTAAGCACAGCTCTTCCCAAGCAGCCTCCAGCTCCAGCCACGGCAGCAGTGGCATCCGCTGCAGACGCCTTCCTCTTGGGGAGTGTAAGTACAGAGAGAGGAAATCCCCACGGGCAACATCCAGGGATGTCTCCTCCCCAGAGGTGGCACGCACAGCCCTCAAACACTTCCACCTTAGCAAGAGGTATCAAGGCCTGTCTTACCCTCCTTGTCACTGTAGGGTCCCTCAAGGCTTTGCCCATCAGGTGCCCGAGCAGAGTGTTTGTCTGCAGGAAGCGCAGTCTGATGTTGGTGGCTTTCGTGAAATTCCGCAGGAGAGGAGAGTAGGAGAAGTTCATGGCTCCTGGGCGCCCATTTACCAGAGAGACAACAATCTGTGAATGCAAGGAGGGAAAACAAATCTGCGTAATCCTCTCAAGTGGGAAGAAATTAATCTCTCCCACAGCCAAACTCAATCTTTACCTCCCCGCAAGACGACTGAATCAGTTCCCTGTCAGTCTCATTTGTTTTAACGGAGAAATTCAGGTGGCACCCAAAAGTCAAGAGGGAACTAATTAATAAGAGTACCTACAGTCACGAGAAACCCTGGAAACTCCAGGGGACGAAAATGTGCAACTGCTCACCTCCCCATTTTCTAAAGGCACGATCCGGGAGTATTCAGTAGTGCAGATGGCATGGTCATCCTTGGTGATACGATCCACAGTTTGCAGTCCAAACTTCTCAATGCAGTCCCTCTTGGAAGCTGTTCAACAACCAGAGATGAGAGTAGTAAGAGAAAGGGGATAATTCAGAGCCCTGTATTGATTTTCCCACGCTGACCAACAGGAGAGAAGGGTCTATACTCTTTATTAAGCATTCACTATATACAGATTGCTTTGTATCATAAACTCTGTCCTTGCTAATATACACACACTCCACTAAGGGAGGGAGTCACTATGACAGTAACACGCACAGTCAGAAAATCCCCCAAACACTTCCTTCCAGTAAATGAGGAAAGTAAGAACAGCCACTGTGACCACCTGCGGGGAAACCCACCCCTTAATTTTGCCATTAAAGCTTACGGTTTAACCAGCTTGAGCCCAAACCCTGAATTTGTTGTCTTACTGGCGCTGTATTTGCTACCCTGCTTCTGCTGAACTGAGGAAGGGCTATTTGCCACTGGAGCTCTGCTCCTGATGTAGAAGCCTCAACGTCTTGTGTAGCTCCTGAAGAGTGAGCCAGCACAGAACCGCACGACGAGAGCAACCACAAGCCATGGCCACCGCTGCGCCATCTCCCATCAGGCAGGTGGACACACAGGGGTGGGGAGGGTGCTTCGTGGTGTTTGGGAGAAGCAGAGCGACTGCCTGCAGGACATCGCCTCCTCCCACCTTACTCTGAACTCTGCAACTGCTCTTAACCAAACGCTACACAATAGAAATGGCGAAGCGGCCCAGAACCACCCCTTGGGGACAGCAATCGAGGGCTCCTGCCACTAAGTGGCAATGCAAGGCTGGCTAAAGCCAGGGGACAAGCATGGCCAGGCAGGCACACTGCTGGCCCTGCAACCTGCTTTGGGGACGCTGCACGCCAAGAGCCTCCTTGCAGCTGTAAGAACGTCCTGGTTCCCTGCGCAGCTGCTCCTGCAAGTCCAGCACCCTCATCCCCAGGACGTCTGACATCCCTGTGCCAGTAGAGCCAACCAAACCCCAGTGAACGTGCTGGGGCAGTTCAGGACCTGATTGTGCAGGGTGGGGAGCACCCACCTCCACCCATGCAAAAGCCTTCACGGGGCCACTCTCTGGGGCTGTTTCCCCTTGGCTGTTTCCCCTTGCTTCCCCCCGGCTGCTGCTCCTTCCCACTCCCGTTTCACCCACGCCAGGAGCTCTCAGCAGTGTGTGCCGAAGGACACATCGCTGCAACGCTCCTGAGGGTGTTTCCACGGGGAGAAGAGGGAGGAAAATGCAGCCAACACAACCTGCTGCTCCTGCCAGCGCTGCTCAGCTCATGCAGGTTGCTGGTGGGGAAACGTTAGCCTAATTTATGGGAATAATACTCCAAAATCTGTTGCAATGTGCCTCCAGGAGGCATGCTCCTCACTCCACGTGCTGTGCTGGTAGACTAAGCCAGGCAGGAGGAAGAGGAAGGGGGGAGCACAGAGAGCTTCTGCCTCCCCTGCCTTCACCTCTGGCTTGCACCCGCCCACGCCTCATCTCCAGCAACGTGGCCTCGCTCCATGAAACACTGTTCTGGCAACAGCAGGAGCTCAGTTGCATCCACAGGAAGATGGTGTGGAAACATTTAACATCGGGTCTCTGGCTGCCAAGCTTTGCTTCACCAGGTGCTTTTTTAAAGGCAATTTATTCTCAAGCCCCAGGCGAGGAGCCTGTCACCACTGCCTTGAGATGATTGATTTCCAGAGCACTGCCATGGATGGGCATGGAGAGAGGATGCTCAGCAAGAGCAGCTACTCGGGAAAATCAAAAATCTCCTCTAGTTATTGCGAATCTATAGAAGGAGCCAGGCACTCTGTAAGCTAAAACAGAGTAACCCATCAGCCTTAAACTACAGACTGGGGCAGCCTACCCTCAGTGCGGAAAAGGACGGAGCTCGCTCTGACTATGGCTGCCTTCCCCTCCGCAGTGGCACTGCCCAGCAAAGCGAGATGAAACGGGCTAATCCTGCGCAGACGCTGAGCTGGGGCAGGCAAGGCTCCACGGGGATGGACGGACAGCTGGGACCGGGCATCTTTCATGTCCTGTCCCCATTTGTAACGCTGTGTGGGGAACCCTTCGTGTGGATAAACACCAGCATAAATCTCTCCCCAGCGCTCCCGCTTCTCCTTTGGTGGCTGAGGAAAGCGCGGTGCCTCCCCACCGCGGTGCAGGGAGGATTCGCATTGCCACGGTCCCTCCAGCCCCTTCTCCCCCAGAGAGCCCATCAGCCGCACTGAGAGATGCTTTCCACGACAGTCATTTCTTCCCTCCTCCTGCAGAGCTAAGCCCAAAAGCATTCCGGCAGCCTGGCTGGAGGGCTCGGGGCAGCCTGGGGAACCGGACACCTCCCACAACGAGCGGGGCTCCAGGGGCAGCACGGGGACGGTGTCACCCAGGGCAAGGCTTGCTGGCGTCCCTGGAGAACGCTTACATTTCTGCTGTCTGCTTTTAACCCTCTTACTGAACTGACCAGTGTTTTTATTAGACCACCTACAGAATTCCCCATGCCAAAAATAAACCTCCGCAAAGGACTTCTTGTGCTAGCAAATCTGGCAGGTTTTGGAGCAGCCACCTCTTTATTTCCATGGGAATTTTCCACTGGGCTGTGTCACTGCATGTCACTTCTGAAGGGGGGGTGGTAACAGGGCTGATGTTGCGGGTGGGAAGAGGACTCCAGGCGTTGCAGTGTTGGCACTACAGGCAGGAACAAGCAATTGGGGCAAGAGCTTCCCGCTCAGCCCCAGACGGGGCAATAAAGTGACCGCAATGGGCCCCATAAGACGCTACAGAGCTGGAAGGGAAATTCTCAGAGAAGATATAAAAAAAAGGCAAAGCAGGCACTTTGACAGCAGTAATTCCCCACCAGCACAGAGCAGAGGGGAAAACATCCACACTGGAGAGGAGCTACCACACTAAGGCAACAGAGTGGGTAAAATATCTGCAGCTCCTTCTTGCACGAAAGGTAAAGCACAGGCTGACGGGGGAGCCAGAAATACGAGCCTTTAGAGGCAGACCAGGGCTGAGGCCTCTAAGTGCTCCCAGGTCCTTCCTTGCCAGGTTTTAAGCTCTGGCTGTAGATCTTAACTCACATCTTCTCCCAATTACTGCTGCTGCTTCTGGGAGAGGCTGGTGGTTAACAGGTTTCTCAGCATCTGGCTACCCCATAGAGCCTTTGGGAGAAGAGTGTTGTAGAACCAGCTGTTTCTGAAGGGATCAGGCTTTCATCAGAGAATGGGGAAGTCAAATGCACAGCCTGGCTCTCTGCAGTCACCCTTTCCAGCTGTTTCTGATCCCACCTTGCACAGCAGCGGGACAGCCCCCACACAGGCTGTATCCGATCTCCAATACTGGTAAGTGCAAGGAGACTGTTTTCTACCTCCGGACTTTTCTGTTACAGCAGCCACTTGGAAGCGAGCTGCTGGTTTGCTTCTAGAGGAGCTGAAATGTGCCAGTCCGCATACGGTCCAGGGCAGACAGACAGAGAGAGGAGGGCAGGGAGGAGACCATAAGAGATCTCTTGTTCCAGACCTAGATCAGCGATGCCCAACCATTGACGCTGGTGCCAACTTTGGCATCCACAGAGATTCGTGTGGGCACCAATGATAATACTTCAAAAAATACAGGTAGTCCCAGAGAGCATGCAAGTTCTCCTGCTCTGAGGAGCACCACAATGTCACCCAGCTCTGATCCGAGCTTCAGCTCCTGCAGCATTGTTGGGCAGAAGAAACAGAGGACACGTACCACATCACAGCAATGACACAGAAACAACTCCAAACCCAGCCCAGGACTTGCACAAAGAGCCGTCTTCACTGTGGCCTCGCTGCCTGGCACTAAGCTGCAGCTCTCTTGTAACACTGGAATACTTACAGGCAAAGTACTGCCAGGGCTCGTAGGTAAGGCCAAAGTCGGTAGATCGCTCAAGCACCCAGAGGTCAGGACGCGGGGAATTGGCAAATTTGATGAGGACATATGCCACGTGGAAGAGCTGAAAGAAAGGAACACAGAGTTAGTTGGCTCCTCAAGGCATCATAAAAACCAGGGAGAGCTTAGTGGTATTCAAGCCGAATAAACGAGCTGGCGCTTTGCAGATCCTGCTGCTCACAAAGCAGCTTGCGGAGCAAAATCCTCCGTATCTAAAAGGATCGTGATAAAACGCGGCTGCTGGAGAGAGACAGATTAGGGAGCTCAGCTCTTACCGGTCCAAACGCAAACAAAACACAGACTTTGTGGCTCTGGGCTGTACTCGGGAGGTTGTGCTGGGCAACACCTTCGACTTAGCCTCGGCCCGAGCAGGCACCACTATAAACCAGTGCCGCTGCCCTACCAAAGCCCTGCCGAGGGAATCTTATCCTGGCTTGGCAAGGCAAAGGCTTGGCCCCCACCACCAAGCTCTGCAAGGTCATCCTGAAAAGCTGCTAAGTGCTACGAACCTGTTCTGGGGGACTTGGTTTTTTGGGCTGTTCTTGGGGTAACGGGTGACACCCCGGACTTTATACATAGGCCAGCCTGGGAACATCCAACTGCACCTTGCACACAATATCACAAAATCCTTGTTTGTTGTTTCTCGTTTTTAAAGGCTCTCTACATGGCAGCCCTGCTTCACCCACGCAACCTGTATTTTTAAGTTGGTTGCAGAAAATCCCCAGCACAGCTCCTCTTCCCCAGGTGGCTCCGGGAGGGGAGAGCAGAAGACCCACTTGGCTTCAGCACAGCTCTCACACTGGGCTGCTCCCATTTGTCTGCACGCCGACGTGTGCACATGCACCCTTGCCAAGAATAAAATAAACGCACTTTTTAAAAGAGCTAAAATGTCAGTGCTACAGAGAAACAAAAGCCCCAGCAGAATTTCCCTTCCCCGGCTGGCACGGGCTCGCTCCAAGAATCCCCACTCCATCATCCTGTCACAAAGTGATATTTAAAGGCAAATAAAGTTCTCTTATCAGAGAAAATTCCTAACGTCAAAAACAACCCAAAAGGGAGTTTAGTGCTTGAAAAGCAGAGATTTATAGCTCAGGAGTGCCTCCTCATACAAAGCTGGTGCTGTACAGGCATACAGCCCCCAAAGACTAACAGGTTCCCAGAGGGACACTTCTGCCAGGGGAGGAAAAGCGGGGTTCCGTGCCCGTCTCAGCCCGCCCGCCCCAGCAATAACCAACTGCGGGAGGGCCAGAACAGCAGCCTGCACCTCGGCCCTGCCCCAGCCACACACCTCGGCGAGCCAGAGGGCGAGTATTAATAACAAAATAGCCCTGACAATCAAAAGGAGACTTTTTAAGGGCAAAAAAAGGCAAGGAAGAGGCATTTAAAATCACCAAGACATCCATAAAGCCCACGTCTTGCTATGCTCAGCCAGACGAAGGGGCTGAGCGCTGCTGTGTGGGTCTGGAGCAAGAGGACGGGTGCAGCCCTGCGGCGTGGCACCAGCTCAGGCTCCTCCTCAGCAGGACACACAGACAAAGACTTCCTCAGGCTCCTGCCGGACGCTCCTCAGGCTCCTGCCGGACGCTCCTCTGGCTGCGGGGCAGCCTCTCCTCCACGCATTGGGAATCGCGCTAGTTCCCACCACAGGCTGGTGGCACCCGGACTTACACCTAAGTGTAGGCTAAGGGGGTTTGGAGAGGGATGCTCGGGGAGGAGTGAACTAGATCCAGCTGGGAAATCTGCGTGATCCTGAAGTACAGCAGGTCAGAGGCCATTCTCCAGCTGTGAAGGGGCAGGAGGATGGGATTTGTCACCACTCTCAGGGTTTGCACTGGTAAGGACTGGTGCCATCCAGAATTAAGAAATCAAAGCAGTCACCTACCACAGTTCCCTGCTGCCAAAAGATTTGTGCACCCAATCAAGGGGTGAACTGACATAATTTTCAAGTTGCTAAAACCTGAGGAAAAACAGACCTAAATGCTGCCTTAATTCCCCTTTGCAACCTACGTGTTGTCAAGGCAGACGAGACTCGGCTTTTTTGGAGGAGCAGCATTTTCTGCCCGCTTACCCTCTCAGCGGAGCTGTTATTTGTTAGTGAAGCACAAGAGGCTTCAGCTCCGGGCAGCTGCTTTCTCTGCAGGACCAGTTCTCACAGCTTAACATCTGCTGCTTGGCATGGGAACAGGGCTGAGTACCAGCCAGTGAAGTTACACCTTCCCTCCACTGTAAATCCTCCTCCGGCTTTATTCTACAGGGAATAAATTAATGCTCCTGCTGGAATTGGCACAGCCTTCAGCTGGACAAAATGCACTGCGACTCCAGCGTTACCTGCATGTGTTCTGGTCTCAGGCACTGGGAGAGTCTGAATGAACAGCAACAACAAAAATAAAATTAGAAATCCAAGGCATATCCCTATCTTCTGCGTTTATCTTTTTGCAGAGCCAGCTACGAGTTTACAGTCAGTAAATCCCACGGAGCTCCTGGGTGATCCTCCTCACTGTCCAGTTTGAGCTGGAAAGAAATGTTCCTAAGTAAATGGCCTCGAGTCTAAACTCCTCACGCGTTTCTAGCTCTCAGAAGTCCCCTGCCTCTGGAGATGTGGGTTACGATCCAGTAAAATTGGTGCATGGCGAGAGTCGGTTTTTGCACAAACACTGAAGCTTGATGCAAAACCAAGCCTAGGGCTCAGAGCTTTATAAAATGAAAATAACAGCCAAAAAAAGGACTAGAGCTGCTGGTTGCAAGCCCTGGGACAGGGGGGTGGCGGGGTCGGGCAGCACACAGGCTCCTGACCTGACAGAGCCCTCTCTAGCTGAAAGATGACGATGTAGCTGGTTTCAGCACATTTTAGGTCATGGAAGATGCGGGTTTGTGCATGTCGACACACGTACCCACACTGGGCACTGGGGAGAACTCCCATGCTTACTGGGAGCTCTCAGAAAGGCCAGTCCCACCCCCACTGGCAGAGTTAAATATCCAAGACCAGGGCTAACACGCTGACTTTTTATCCTTTATTGCTGCTTTTCACAGGATAGAACAAGAACCTCTGGGTTCTTGCTGGATATTGCTGGATCCGCTGCAGTATTGCAGCTGAAGCCCAGTTCGGATATCCCTATCCCGCTTTCAAAGCCAAACACAACCCATCGCTGGCACTGCTGCGCGCTGTTAGGCTGCTGCTGAGTTTTATTCCCGTCATGACCGCAATTTTGGGACACAAAGCAACCAGCCAATATTGCATACCCCCTCCCCTCCAGCACGTAGGGTTAGGGTCATTCCTACATGGAGCACAGAAACCAGTCAGGAGTCTGTGACCGCAGCGAACCCGATGCTGGAACAGGACCTGCATCCTGGTATTCAGAGGAATTTTTGTCACATTCGGTGAGTCCCCTGCCCCTCCATGCACAATCCTTATCTTGCAGAATATCACAGCCTGCCGGAATAAATAAAGGCAAATTGCCTGCTTCAAGTGCATATGCTGAGAAAACTCAGAGAGATACAAAGACGGAGCAGTAGCTCTAAAAATAGAGCTGGCAGAAAAGCCAGACTTTTCATTCCATGTTTAGTTCCAGTACAGTTCTGCCCAACCAATATTGCAAGAGAAATGGTTGGGTTTTTTTCCAAAGCCTTTATTTAGCTCCTATTATCAGGCAGATGAATAAAAACCTCTATGCTCCCGGCCTTCTAGGCAATTTTTTTCCCTTCTTCACGGAGGAAGGAGGTGAAGCAGCACATTTGATGCACGCACTTGTCTCCTGGCAGATCCCTCGCTCTCACCACCTCTGAAAGTGTGCCAGGTACAACTCAACCCCCCACCATCGCCTGGGATTTCACGAAACGAGTTTTCAGCCAGGAAATTCTGACTGGAGTATTTTAATTAGCAACCAACTTTCTTTGAAAATAGTAACATCCCTGCATCTAGCTGACATTGCTGTCAGTGGTTTTGAAGCACGTTTCCTTAGTAACGATCACTTGTGGCTGCCCCAGTGCCTGGAAGGATGGAGCAAGTCCCGGAGTCAGGAGACAAAGATGGAGACGAGGGCATTTCCTCCATCTCCCACCCACTCCGTCCCTTTGCATGGCTGGTTGGTGGACAGCTGTATCCAGCACCAAAATCCCAGGAAAATATAATTCTGATTACTGCCCAGTGTGGCAGTGCACAGATTTGAAGAGTAAAACCAAGACAGAGAGAGGGAAGAGAAGCTCGGCTGCTTTTGGAGCAGCACTTTCTCTGTCTGTCCATCCATCTGTCCTCCCACACAAGCAGCACGCAATGGCAAACTTGCACATTCCTCCTCTATTCCCTCCCTTGAGAGACTGATTTCAGTTTTCCAGCTCTGGGAGGCACATGTGGAAACAAGACAGCAAGCTGGACCCAGCCACATCCCGTGTTCCTTTGGTGAGGAATTTTCGGTGAAGCCTCACTGATAATCCCCCAAGGTGCCACAAAGCCATACAGTAGCATTCAATAAGCAAAATGAATCTTCACATTGTTGTAATATTGGCGACTACATTTTGATAAAAAGCAAGAGAGGTCCTTTTTTGCTCCTCTGACAGCAAGGTACAGGCAGGCTATGTTGGCCAGGAGCAGTGCACGGCTCTACTCCCATCCCCGGAGTGCGCAGGAGTAGTTTATATAGTAAACCACTCTCTAATTTTCTGTAGGACAGATTTATTACCTTTGGCGTTGACTTATTAAAATAGCACCACGTGAAAACAAAGCAGTTCATCTCTTCCTAACCGCTGCTAAATATCCCCGTGGAGCGTGCGTGTGGATATAGCATTACCAGCGCTGCCCTATTCCTGCTTGGGAATTCCTGGAAGGAGCGGATGGACCGGGTGAGCAGGTGCTGCTCAACGGCACGGCACACGGGCAATAAATCCCACTCCTTAGGGGCACACGAGGCCGCCTGGATACGTGCAGCATGGCCGGGAGCGGTGGCCAGCCCAAAGGGCTTCAGCACAGGCAGAGCGGGCACCTGTGGCATTTTGGGGCATAGTGCACCCCAGTTTGGGCCACTGCACAGCAGCTCCAGATATCCGCAAAACCTAGACATAAGCAGGGAAAGCAGAGAAAATCCAGATGGACCATTTCAGGACCACTGTGGAAAGTGGTGTTTCGCTTTTTTTTAACTTTTCCCTGATGTTTTTGCTTCCTCCCAAGCCCATCCATCCCCAGGCACTGCCTTAGTCCAACACTGCAGCCCACCTGGAAGAGGTGGCAGGGGCCAGCGCCTGGATGGGGCTATTGGTCTCCAGCCCCAGGGAAAAGCAGCTCCCTGGGAGCACAGGTCACCTCCGTCCGCAGCCCCCGCGGACACCAGCGCTGAGGGAAGCGGCTGCCCAGCTCCCGTGGGCACAGTGAGCGCTCCTCAGGCTTGGAAACGCTCGGCAGCGCTGGCACCGCATCCGCTCTTCCCAGCAGTAGCAGAAACTAAAGCTAATAAAGCGATCAAGCCTCTTCGCGCACCTCGCAAACAAGGATGTGGAAGGTGAAAAAGCCTTGGAAAACCAGAGAGCTTCTGACTGGCTTTGAATTTCTCTAGGTCAGTGATCTCCCCCCTTTGCACCCTTCGCCTGTAATCATTTATTCTCATTGAAGAAATGGCTTTACTCATTAACAGCCTGACTGTCCCCCGCTGAGCTTCTGCTGTCTTACAGCAGATTTATTTCTTCCTAGCCCATACATCAGAATCCTTTATTAAAATCTCTCACATTTAGCTGCTGGTAAGTATGTGCCTGCCTTTTATTTCCAATCACACAAGAACTATTTCAACCCTTCTAGGCAGTAAAAAAAGGCACTTCCCCTCCAAGGAGGCATGGCTTTTTATCCAGTCACTTTTTATAAAATACTCAAGTCCTTGAGACCAAACAAAGCCCCCGCAAAAAAGGCACAAAAGTCAATGTTTGAAAGATGGGTGTGTAGCAAAACCACCCACTTTGCCCCGTTTCCCTCTCTTGCTCCCAGCACCTCCTGCCTGTTTTTCATCTGTATGTGTGTCAAGACCTCACTCCTAAAAATGAAGGGTTTTTTCCAAATTATTCATGCAGGGTTACAGGGTTCTGAATGGGATGTTCCCATATACTTGTATCCCAACATTTTGATAGCCAAATTTCAGAAACAACCACCCATCCCCTTACACCATCTGCAGAGTCTGTTGCAACTCATCACACCCATGCTCAGAAACCCTTCAGGGTGCCCCACGCCTCCCAGAGAGAAACCAGAGCTGCCTGCCCCAGTAGCCAGGTTAGCTCTTATCTTCCTCCAGAAAGGCTGGGGCAAGGCAGAGTCTCGGGGGCAGCTGCTGCAGGAGGTGACAGCCAGCCCCTGGTGTCATGCACCAGAGAGCCAGAGCCCTGCGTGGACCCAAGCCCGAGACAGCCGGAGGAGAGGACAAAACTGCAAAGCTGTAATTATTCAAACATCTCTGCAGGGCTGGGGAGGGAGGCGAGTGCCGAGACTCGAGGAAAGGGAAGGGACTGAGTTTTGCACCAACCCGTTCTCAATTTATTTTTTTTTTCCTCAAAAATCAAGAGTTTTATTGAGGGAGATCAAAGAAAACCCTCTCCTGGAAACTGAGGATTCAGAACTACCAGCCAGCGTGAAACCTGCTCAGTGTCATATCTAACAGCAGCAGCAACCCAACACTTTACAATATTATTTTCTAAACTGTGCCTGTTCCCTAAGCAGCTTGGCTTTCGTGAATGGCTGATAAAGCATTTTCCACGAAGGATTTTTTCTTTAAACACCACTTCTGAGAAGGATTTGGCTCATTCACTAATTTCACACACAGCCCCACTTTACCTTCAGAGCATCCTCCTGTGCGAGTTGTCCCTCCCCAGCCAGCGCCATACATGCCTCCTGCCAAAAGTCCTCGGGGGACCAAATTCCCCACTTGGCGCAAGCCAGGACAGAGCAGGGCCATCGCTTGTGGCTCGGCATGTCTGGATGGTGCTGCATTGAAGATTTGGGTAGCCAAATTTTAGAAGTGACCACCAACAGGGGAGCAGCAAGAGCCTGATACGCAGCAGGTTCAGCCAGCTGATGCTAAGGAGGAGAAAGGCACGGAGGGGTCTGGGCAGGACACGGCATCTGGGGAGAATCCCATTAAAAACGTGCCTGCCTGGCACTGCAAACAGCAAGTGCCACACAGCTACGGGTGCAGCGTTCAGGGGGTGCTGACACACCAACCTCTACACACTCAAAAACAAGGTTAAACCCCAGCAAGTGGGGGCTCCTCTGAATTGAGAATCAGCCCTTTCTGTGTTGGCCCAACCGCCACCAAGCGTCACTTACTGAAGCCAGTCGTACCCAGGGTGGGTGCAGGTACCCAGAGGTGTCACAGCAGAGCAAAACACAGCCAGCACAGAAGGGATGGCTGGAATTCCTCGGGATGAGGCTTTAGTCACTTACAGATAAGGACTTCGCCCACACTAGGCTCTCACTGTGCATTAGGAGATATCCTGCACTTGGCTGAGACGGCCTTTGCACTTTCTAGGTTGCTGGGAGAAACGTAAAGTAACCCCTTAGAGACAAAACTTAAATATTTGTCTTTTAGCCCAAACTTGAACTAGCACACCCTCAGGGAGGGGCTAAGTGGGCTCTCCTGCCACCACAACGTGGACAGCCTTGGGCAGCCCACAAAGAGGGACAAGGCTCCCAGCCCGGGGGCAGCCTGAGGCCATAGAAGTGGAGAGGAGCGGGTGCCCCAACCCCGAGGACTGTGACCCTCCCCAGCTGCTTTAATCCCCTTGCAAACACCAGCAGAAGCCCAGCACGATGGTGGCCGTAAAGATGCCCTTAAAACTTCCTAATGCTTCAGAGATAAGACATGGTACCTATATTCAGGATTTCAGAGTCTCAGAGTATTTACCTTGAGGTGTCAATTGTCTCTGACTGTTAAATGCTTCTAGGAAGCTTCTGGGAATGTTTTCTGGGAGTCAGGTGTTCTGGGAAAATACCAGCATCGTAATAAGTCGCTGGCAGGATTAGCGGCTGTTCATAACAGGTTCTTCCAAAGGGCTGTGTTCCTCCCAGTAAAATAAGGCATTACTTGAAAAGAGGGGTAAGGAAGAAAGCGGCTGAAAGAAGAAAACTGGAAAATGAGCTTCAGCCTCTGGGCTCATGGAGGCACAAGGGCACCAACAGACAGGGAGGCTTCCACAGCCCCAGCTGTGAAATACCGTGTGCTTGTGCCGTGCTGCCTGACGTGCAGGAGCGAAGAAGCCAAACTGCCCACAAGCAGCTTCATGTAGCTAGGTGAGCGATGAGCAGATGCTCCGGAAAGACTTGGTATTGTAGAGGAATTTAACTGGAAGCCACTCAAATCCAGACAGCTAAATAAATCTAGCCACCTACATGATGATGGCTTTGAGCAGGGAAAAACCCCACGTTGTTCTTGGGGCTGATTTTCAAAGTCCCTCGGTGCATTGCCTTAATTCTCCTCCCTTGAACTAACAGGGGTTTGCAACTAATTTTAGCAAAACAAAAACTATACCAGCAAAGACTCTAGTAATCCCAAAACATACAGAAAAATGTGCTTTTCTATAAATAGAAAAATGAGGGAGTTCCTGCTTGTTAATACTAACTGGTGTGCTTGCATCCTAACTCTGAAATTGCTAAGAAAAAGCATGACTTGAGGGGTTCAATCTGACAGCGGTTACTCGAGACAGCAAGAAGCAGCAGCCTCTGCAGGCAGCCGGCAGTTCTCACACAGGCAGAGAATTATATTTTTTTTTTTTTAACTCTGCAAAACCTAACCTACCTCTTTACCACATTATTCTTTAAAGTTTTTCTTTATGAATTTCAGCACATTTCTAAAACAGCATCTTGCATGTAAAATCCGTTAGCTAGTAGAATTCGGGGCATCTATTTTGCATTATATGTAGTAGTAAATGAATGAAAACAATAGGCTATAAAATGAGATCTCTGAGGGAAAGTCTTTTTGAGCTATTACTTCAAAATGGTGACTAATAGACAACCAGCCTCCTCTTATTTTTCTATGTCATGGCAACAGCTGGAAGCCAAAACCAATTTATAATCCAAGTAAAGAACGGCAATAGAGGACCCAACGGGCAGATCCAGTTTTATTTGTGCCCCACAAGTCTCAGAGATTTACTTTTCCCAATGGGAAAAAACTAACTCAGTTTTTAATGCCAGCTAGACTTGAAGAGGCTAAAAAAAAGTCTCCTTGGAGCATCCCAGGCTACTGCGGCAAATTTTAGACAATAAGCACATGCCCGACCTGGAAGGACATGGCCGGCCCCTGTGCCCAGGGTGAAGGACTCAGTGCCTCACGGTGAGCTCCAGCATGGCACTGCTCTGCAAGTAAACCTTTCAAGTCCACTCCACTCTGCACCCATCTGGGTCATCCTCCGATGCTCCTGTCCACACAGACAGCCTCCCTCAAGAGCAGCTCACCCCGACGCCACCTTTGCTGAGGGAGCACTCTTACACCAATATATGAAGAACATCAACCGGTTGCTTTGCAAAGGAAGACTCGAACAACAGACAATACGCACGTACGAAGGAGAAGATGACACAGGATTGTTGCCATGACCTCTCCCCACATGGCTAAAACACCCCATCTATCCGTTACTTCTTGCTGTGCAGAGGGGAGAAGGTCCAGCTTCAGAGAAAAACCTGTCCCTCTTTTCTTCCCCAGTGACTGACCATCTCTGCAGACAAAGCTCTAGCAGGGCTGGAGGAGAGCCCGGCCCAGCCCCTACCTGCTGCCAGACTGTCCCAGAGCTGAGGATACAGCCTGTCAGGCCTCCCTGGGCATCCACTCCCGGGACAGAGAAAGAACAGGCTTGAAGTCAAGAGCTGTAATACTTTTAATAACGATGGCCCTGCCTGGTACCTCCTCCTCTATCAACATGCAGTCTAACAGCATAGAAACTATGACCTTGACCACAGGGAAAAGAAAGGATTCCATTAAAAGACCACGTTCGTCCCTCTACCAGCCAAGGATGACATCACCATGAGAGGATTTCACCAAGACTTTGCCAGTCAGAGCTCAGCACGGCTCCCGATCTTTCTCATTTCCTCCAAGTATAATTTAACAGCTCTCAGTTAATTTGGTTAACTGTCCACCTGGCTGCATGCGTGCTGGGATGTAGAGAATAAAGCACCCAGTCATGGATTGTTTGCTTTTAAAACATATAGAAGGAATCCGTGACTTTGGCAGCAATCGTGACGAAAGCAAGTCATTAAAACATGGCACATTCCAGAGCCAGATGTATGGGCACAGCTGGGAGACAGCGCAGGTCCAGGGTCCAGCCCAGCAGAGCTCAAAGCCTCTGGGGGTCTCGGGTCCTCCGGGCTCTGCCCAGGCTGCAGCCCCTTCTCCATGAACCTTCCTGGGAGGAGGCCCGGGAGAGACGAGGGGCTCTTCTGATCCCCGCTCTTGCAAGCCACCACCAGTCTGGGCAGACACAACACAGTTTGCTGTGTCCTTATAAATAAAAGCCAAGGCGAAGCTCAACGGATTTGCGAGCGGAGCTGCCTCCCCCGATCCAAGGGCTCCCACACAACCAGGCAGGAATTTCAGCGTGCATTGGGCCAAAATTCTTCAACTTCCTCCAAACAGCTCCTTGCTAAGAAATCTGGGCTGACCTTTCATACCGCTTCATTTCTTCTGCTCTGCAATTAAAAAGCGGCAGCAGCACAACACGGCCATCAAGTTTTGCACAACTTCTGTATGGGAACAGTGCGGGTCACTGACAATCAGCTTGGGAGTGCCGAAGTAAATCACTGTGTAGCATAGTATACGGTACCTACATCGTACTGCTGATGTCCAAACTCAGCAAACACCATTTACGGTTAAATTACACTCCAATAAAGACGGGGTGCCTACCAACGCAGTATCCCTGAAGGCACTTCAAGCCAAGCAAAGAAATTGGCACAGTCGGAAAGGAGAGCCCACCTGGTTCTCAGTTTGGGTCCAAACTGAGCAGGAAGGTAGATAGCCCGAGCCGTCTCTCAAGCTCCTATCGGGTGTAACGCTTCACGATTTTCAAAACCATCCTTCAAGACAGGATTTTGGCCTGGAAGTGTCTTAAACCCCCTGGAGCCAGCACGACCCTGCCAACAGTTCCTATAGCTCCTGGTATCTCCCCGTCATCCCTCTGCCTTCAACACCTCCCGAACTCGGGCAGTTAGAGAAAGAAACCTGCAACACAGACAGGCAGGAGACCTCTCTCCATTGGGTTAACAAATCCCCAACGATACAACGCTGACTTCCCAACAAGCTGGGGTGGGAGGGTAGAAAATCAAGACTAAATGCACCATGATGAATTTCTCCTCTTTGTAGAGGTGTCAGACATCACAAGATGGATTCATGGAACAAGAATGCAGGGGAGGAAAAGCTAAGGAGGGTACATGGGAGACTTCGTGGTTTATCCCAGGGATAAAAGCAAAATCCTTTAAATGGACTAAGATTTAAAAAATAAAAGTCCAGTGAAGTAATATACATGATGTCATACAGTTCTGAACATAATGAACTCGTATCTAACAGGTGGTCCAAGTTAAACTAGAAGCTGTTTCAGGTACACCACAAGCTAAGCTGGCTGTGCAGAGTGGTTGGTGAGAAAAATAAGCATCCTGACTGGCAAGAAGTTTAGATTTCCTTGAACTTTCCAGTCTGCCAGTTCACCCGTATTCTCTGAAGTGCATTATCTCTGCTTACAGGGTTTACTCCAGCCTTTTATTGTCATCTTATCTCCAGCCTCTTCCTGCCCTAGCTTCAAAAAGAACATTTAACATCACAGAGCAATATGAATCAGCTAAGAAAAAAAAAAAAGGTATATATATACACCAGTCTAAACTCTTCGGCAACCTGGCTATGCAGCACACTTGCAGAGGCAGGACGAGGTTTCACACACAGCTTGGTGACGCGCTGGTCGAACCAGGCAGACCTATCTGCAGCCCATCGCTAACCTCAAGCTAGGCAGCATCCACCGGGTTCATGGGAGGAGGAGAAAAGGCAAATACATCTCAGCTACCTTTGTGCCAGGACCATAAAACATGGTCTGCTCTTGGGTATGATGGACTAATCAAGCAGCCTATCTGCCATCCATGGGGCACAACTGTAGCAGTTAATTCCTGCAGTTGTATTTGGGAGGCTGCACTGGAAAGTGTTTCCCAGGAGCTGGAGAAAACAACCCTCTCTCCCCTAGAGAAGATATTGCCTGTGGACAATATGCATTCAGGACTACTGGGAGAAATCGCTATGCCTGTCAGTCCAGCAAGAGGGATCCCAGGCGGCGGGCAGCCCTCTCCCCTGACAGCACAGCAAGATGGACCCATTTGCCATGGGCCCAGAGCAGCAGGCACCACCAAGATGCCTCGAGAAGCACCTGAGATACCCTGCTCAGCAACGTGCAGGACAAGCAGCCCTGAGGCTCCTGTGCCAGCTCTAATTAAATAAATAAGAACCAAAAAAGCCCAAACTCCCTGGTCCCAGCAGCTCCCACACAGGCCAGGGCTTATGAGTCACAGCCTCAACCAGAGCCCAGGCTGCTGCTCTGGGATTTTTGCGCAAGCCTCTATCTGCCCAGGAAGAGCGCCGTTATGACACCAGAGGCTCCATTCGAGACAAACGTAATCTCCCAAGATAAGGCTTGTCTGTGGTGAAAGGAAATTGGCTGCTTTGTTTCAAACCAGACCTCCGTTGAAAGTACCTTTTTGCATACGCTTGCATCTCCTCGGCTAAGCTGCTCGGCCCGTGGGTCAGCACTGGGGCTCCTGCAATAGCAGAGCCCAAGAATAAATCACTGCAGCGGGCTCCCCTCCAGCACAGCCGCGGCAGCGAGGGCTGCAGCCTTCTGTGAAACAGCCCTCCCTGGGACTGGCTCAATTGGACCCTTTAGACTCGCTTCACATTTCCAAAAGAGGCCACCGTCCTCCATCGCTCTTTCCTCATTGCAGAAGCAAACCCAGGAGCCCTATCCATCAAAGCCTGATGCTACCGGAGACCGGTAAACAATTAGCAACCCCCCCGACAGCCTCATCAGGGGTTTCTGAAACCTAGATGTGCTGCAGGGTGTTCACCTACTCTGGCTACACTGCAAGTCTCCTGCAAGGCAGCTTCGAGGTCATCCGGGCTATTCAAGTTTTGCGTTATTTTTAGGGCTCCAAATTATGCAGGGATATCCGGGAAGACTTCACAGATCCAGTCCAATTCCCATAGAGTTCAAGACCAGATTGCTCACAAACTCATTTTATCCTCAGGGGTTTTTTCTTAATGTTTGGGTTATGCCCTCCTGCTTCTACTGGTATTTTAATTCTTTTTAAAAAATGTTATTAAACATTATTTTAAAGGGAAAAATATGCTGCAGTCTTTGTGGGCAAAACAGATATTTTAAAGCATTTCCCACATTGGGAATGAAGGCCTAGAACGTGTGAAAAGTCCGTTCACATCCTGCCTTTCCCGTTAGCTTCAGGCTGTTGCCACTGAAAACAGGGAAGAGAGAAAAAGGATGGAGATACTTTTAAAGGTACATAGGCAGGAGAGAGCACGATGGGTGATTTAAGCTTCAAGTTAGTCTTTGCGAAGATGGCATTTACAACACAAACATTTGGTAACTCGCCCCAGTCTGCGGGCAGCGCTCAGGTCCATTCCCAGGTGGGTATCCGTATGCCTCCTCACATCCCAAACACCACAGGGGCTGCGTGAGCACTGCCCATCCCAGCTGCGGAACAGGGAGCGCATCAGAGACCTGGGAGAAACCTCAGCTCTGTGGGTCAACCACCTTCCCCCCCACTGGGTGACTCCTGCCTTTCCTGCCTGAGAAACACTTCAGTTCCGTTTTCCAGCTCTCTTTCTCTTTCAACCGTCTCATCTCCCAGTTGGAGCTTATGCTGGCTCATACTCCTTTGAATGTCAATTAGCCCATAACAAAATTTTCAGTGGTTTTTTTCCTTCTTCTCACACCACAAATTACCATCTACAGCATAAGCCACTGCTGTTCTGCTCCAAGGGCTTGTTCGTGGAGGCACCCTGACTACAACACCACTTTCATGAGCTGATTTAGATCATGGATTGCTGTTAACCATTGATGACCACCCTCTCTCTCCATCCCTCTGCCTTTCCAAGAAGACCCGCTGAGATCTAGATGCTGCCAACGCAGTCCCTGGCATCACCAGCTCTGTGGGAGCCCCAGCAGGATGCAGTGACTACCGACAGCAATGCTCGCAGATGCCTGAATTTATCTCCTCTAACTCCATGCACCTTCTTGACCAAAGAGGGAAACTATGTGCCAAACTTCAGCAGCTTCATTACCCAAGATTAGCTGGAATAAGTGCCAGGCGGTGTCCTGCAACCCTCTATTTGTGGAGTGCCCCGGCCACACTGGGCTGGCCAAGATGACTAGAAGCATGCAAGCTGGAGCATCCTTGCTATGAGCAAAGCCAATGCTGGCAGAGGAGGGAATACTCCACCAAGCTGGAATTCACCCCTCCTCCTCTTAATCCAAAATAGCCCCTTTGCTGGCTCATCGGGCTCACTCCAGAGCTCCGGGGTCAGGCAAGGAGAACGGAACTATAGGCTGGAGATGCGGTGTGAAGGCAGCAGCGTGTTTGCTGAAAGCGCAGTGCTGGAATGATAATGCAAAAGGGCTGCTAAGGATTGCTAATGATTTCTGCTTCGGTTTTGGAGGCATTGGAGTTTGTGGGGTTCTTTTTTTGGTGTTGGGGGTTTTTTTTGGGTTTGTTTTTTTTGTTTTTAATTAATGCAAATCTGCCTGAAGGCAGAACCAGGCACCTGGTTATTGAATCTATACCCAAATAAAGTGACTCTTCATGGCCTGGGGACAGCTGATATATTAAGGCGAGAGCACAGCGACTCCCCAGCCTGTTCATCACACCGGTGTTCGCTCCCCACTGCAGCCAGCTCGGCTTGCTGCACGCTGCTGTGCGGAAAACAAATGATAGTAACTCACTTGTCTACAGCATATTATGCTTTGAAATATTTATTGCCACCCCAATCGGAAAAAAGAAACATTTCTCTCTTGGACATAATGAAGAACACATTTCCAGTACTTAGCAGCTGGAAGCTGGAAAGGTGGCCAAAGAAAATCCCTAACTATTTTTTTTTTTCCCCTTTAAAGTAAGCATCTGGAAAACTCATTTGCTGGGGAAGAGGAACCCTCCCAAACCAACCCAGGGAAAGAGTCAATTAAACTTGGTCACAATTCGCAGGCAGAAGCTGATAAGATCATATTGTGAGTGTGATATCAACAACGTGTTTGCTGTCTGCCCCTGGCAGCTCGACTCCAGTAGGATGAAAAGAAGCTGCTTTCATTTAACGAAATGCAGCAACTCCCCCAGGCAGAGATTTTCAGTATGGTTTCGATCAGCCACTGAAATATCAGGGAATTCTTTAATCTTCACCCCACATCACTTCAGCTGATACACTCCGGGCGATCCTCCTGGGATGCCAAGAGAGCCCCCCTCCACCCGCTCAGCTTCAGGCTGTCCCTGGGACCAGCTCCTCCGGCCCGGGTGGGCACAGATGCAGCAGAGGAATGACAACCAGCACACGTGCCTGCAAGCACAACACTGCTTTGTCCAGGCCAGCCCTCACCCTAACCCTTCCAAAAGGCCAGGGAACCCCTATTCCTTTCCTTCCACCGTTACACCATTCCTCTCTGTGCCTTGAGCACATCCCAAGGTCTGGAGCCCATCATTGATCAGAAGGCAAGGAGTAGTGAGAAGGAGCAGGGCTACATATTATTTGCCAATGCCCATCCGTGCCCTTCATCATGTCTGAATCACAACAACTTCAAGCCGGTGCCAGGCTGCCCAAACCTTCCTCCACCTTAGGCACCTCTGCCGGGGGGGGGGGGCGGTTATGGCAGGTCCTGCCCGATGGGTGCTCCCCGGGACAGCGCTTCTTGCCCCCACACCCCCAGGAAAGCTGCGCAATCGGATGTGCCAATTGCTATTCCCAGAAGCTGATGAGAACAGAAACACTCTGCTTTGGACAAGCTGTCTGGGAAAAATGTTTCTCCTCTAAATTTCATGACAGGTTTGAATTCTTTTGGAGGGAGGACTAATGTGGGGTTGTTTTTAAATAAAAGCTGTGTTATTGTAACTAATAACAGGAAATTAATGGCTCGCCATGTGGTGGGACAGAAGGCAGTCCCTCCGGGGCAGGCTGCTGACTGTCCCCACCATGGCCGTACCCTGCGTGCCGCCTGTCACTGCTGGCTGTGTAGCAGAGGACTCCCGAAAGCACCAGACACCCCTCCCAGGACCAGCAGCAGATACAGGGGAAGAGGGAAGACACGTTCCCGAGCCAAAGCCTTCCTGTGCACCCCATCCGATGTGCCTCATAGCCGCGGGGCAACTAGAGCCTAAAGCTTTTGTTTGGATCTATTTATCTACCCTGGACTCCAACGGCACATCCAATATGAAGTGTGCCACCTCCCCTGCCTTGGGGACACACGAAGAGGCTCCACGCTCCCTCACTGAGTCCCTGGCTGCCACTTACCAGCCACTGGGAGAAAAGCTGCTTCTGGCAAAGGCAAGCCATTTCTTTTTGAGAAACAGAATTAGCTCACGCTGTTTTCCAGCATTCAGTTATCTATCTCAGCAGGCAATCGGGCTTTGCCAGAACAAACAGGACATCAAATAAACAACGCATTAAGACGAAGCACGCTGCGGACACGTGCGGTCACTCTGGTCTCGAGCCACAGTGGCTCCCGTGGCTCAGACATCTGCAGCTGCTTTGCTGTGCTCGCCACAGAGCCCTGCTTTTCCCTGGGCCGCCCCAGGGCTGCCCTGGAGGTATTTTGCTGCAGAAGGCGGGTCTCACTGCTGACAGACAAGCCCAGCTCAAAGGCAATAGCTTCGCTTAGCTGAGGACTGATGCTTTCAACACACCTCCAGCCATCCTGCTCAGAAAGGTCTCAGCACACAGAGGCCAACTGCGAACAACATTCCTCCTGTAAGTGCTTCTGCTCAGACAGCACCAGAAGCAGCGCTATCCACCTGCTCACCGTTTTAACACGGAATTCCTGGCCGATGAGACACGCACGGTGCCCAGCAGCCAGGGACCGGAGGAAGAAGCGCAGCCCAAAACTTCTCAAGCCCAGCGGTGCGTTCCAGGTCACGGTTCTGACCTAGTTTCAGATCCGGGGGGTTTCTATTCACAGGGAGCGGCACGGCGGCGCCCGGCCGTGCTGCCGGCCATGCACCTGTCAGCCCCTCTCCCTTTCAGCAACCCGAGCCAGGGCAGCTACGCCACGGACGCGCTCGCATCCTGCCCTGGCCCTGGGGACACCGAGGCACGCGGGACAGGAACACTCAACCGCACCAGGTCTCACTGCTGACGTGAGATGCAGACATTGGGACAATTAACTCCAAAGCCTTTCCAACACTGGCACCAAAGAGCGTCCTGGTCTGCACAGCAACCATCTCACATTTCCCCCTTCCCAGTGGTGTCGGTACGTGGTAACTGATCAGTTCCACCAGCGCAGAAATCCAAGCCCTTATCCCCACTCCCTGCCCAGAAAATAGCATTCCCAGGGGGATTTACTATCCCTCAACACAAGAAAACAGGACAGCAATTCAAGTACTAGTTATGGACCCAGCGTAAGCATGGGATTACAAACTCCGTGTGTCCCGAATGTCCGTCCCGTGTCCTCACTGGAGAGGCGTGGGACCAGCAGCCCCGCAGCTCACCTCCACCAGGCCGCAGGACTCGCTCTGCCGCTGGGGCAGGGACAGCGAGCGGGGCAGCACGCGGCAGGGCGGTCACGCTACCCCCACTGCTGCTGGTCACCGCCTGCATCCCTGCTGCTCCGCTGAGACACAGAGCAAGAAGGAAGGACACGAGGCTGTTATTTTGGAAGCAGCAGTAGCATTGCTGTAGCCCATCATGCTACTATGAGATTAACGAGAAGCTTTTAACGACCTGGTGTGAATATCCCAAAACACCTTTAGAGCAGCCACAGAGAGCAACCGTTTAACTTCTGCCCTTTGCTGAATACTTGTGGTTCTTCTAGTGGCAGGGACCTTGCGAGCGCAGTTTAGCCTTGAATACAGCCGCGCGTACAGCAGTGATATAAACACGGCGGGGTCAGTAAGAAGTGGCTGTCGGGAAGAAGCAGCATCCCTTGACAGGACGCACGCTAACCTGGGCGGGTTTGGCTCTCAAGCTGTACTTTGCAGTGCAAGGGAGGCCACTGTACGGCTCTGCTCCCACGGGGAGATTTATAAATATTTTCCATGATAAACATTTGTAAATAGTGTCTTTCAACTCATCCGAGAACAGATTCTTGATCTCCTGTTTTCAAAGACAATCATCATCTTCAAAGGAGGGAGGCAAAGCCATTCACGCAAACAGCATAGCTACAAGCAATCCACACTGTTTGGCACTCGTCTCCAAAGCTGTTGTGGTGGGTGTTTGTATTAGATGGTGTGTGTGTCTACCAGCGCAGGCAAAGCCGCCCCTGCGATGCCTCCCAGCACCATTCCCAGGCGCAGGGTACATCGCCCTGATGGCCTCCAGAAATCGGATCTGCCTGGGGAAACGTGATCACCTCCACAGCTCTGCTGCTGAGGGACAGGGGCCGCATTCTGCTAAGATCACAGCAAAGCAGACTGGCATCTGCCTCTGAGCCTCACGGTTCATGAAATCAATATACAGGCTGTGGTAGTAATTCTGCCTCCTCTGCTCTTTGAAGAGTTCCCTCCCTTCCCCCTCTGTTGGCCATGAAACCAGACTCTGGGTGGTCCCTTCCAAGACTGTAAATTGGCTTGTTGAAAGCCTTAGCAAAAGAAAGGTCAGATGCCTTATAAACTGCGCAAAACCGATAGTGCTATACAACTATCTGCACATTATTCAAAGGACATGCACATCCACACAGCTGCCTGCACCACAGCAAGCATCACACCTCACCCAGATACACCCACATTGCACAGGTTTCCCCCAAAACAGCCTGTGAAGATACAACTCTTAGCGCCATACCCCAAGCCTTCAGCGCTGGCTATAGAACGGGGCGACGGTGGGGCGAGCTGTGGAGTTACTGCCCTTCGCTGTGGATAGAGAAAACAAACCTTTTGGGAAGCAGAGCTTGGACTCTGTGCTCTCCAACTCAAAGGGTCAACAAGCCAGTAAGATGTCCTTGCAAGGAGCAGCCATAAAACCCAGAATCTTTTCTGCAGGTTCAACCACAAGAGGGCAACAGCATATACACACATACACACCTGCACGCACACACCTGCACATACACACAAGGTTGATCCAGAGCCTGGGGGCTGCCAGGAGGTGAGCGCATGCTGCGAAGCCGCTGCTGAATGCTTACTGTAGGAAAGGGAAGGAAAACATGGAAGCAACCACAATACTTCTCATCAGACACAGTAATTTCGTGAGCTGGGCAGGACAGTGGCCGCGCGGACAGCGTTACGTGTGACCGACAGGCAGAGCGGAGCACGTGGGGCTGCCCAGCCCTCGTCTGGATGGAGCCACAGACTGCACGGACAGCAGAGTCCTGCCCCAGCGCCCGCAGCACACCAGGCTGCGAAAGTTCAGATGCTCACTGGTCCCACAGCCTGCCTGGAATTACTGAAAGCACTTCCCAGGACTTCACAGTATCCTTATTCTGATGGCTGGAAAGGACAAGGCAGAGACAAGTGGACAGACAGAAGAGACAAGACCATAGAGACACGACAGTGACCTTCAAGCCAGTTTTCAGCCCCTTTCCACAACCTGACATCCACATGAGAAACTGCAACTTTGTGCTGCACCAACATGCTGCAAATCCTACTGCCTCAGACCCCAAATAAGAAAAAAAAAAAAAAGAAAAAAAGAATTGCCTTGCAGAAACCCCAACTGCGCAGCAATTCAGAAAAACCCAACCTTCCTCTGGGTGCTCCTGCTGCTCCCAGTCCTGCCTGTCACTGTAAGCCATACAACATCATCGCAGGGCAAACGCGCATTTACAGCTTGCTCGGCCCCTCCTGCTTCCCTGCTCCCACTGCCCAGCCCTGGGAAGGAACAGAGATAAGGGGAGTGCTACAGAAAACACAAGGGCTTAAGAAAGCTGTGATTTAGTGGAGATAAAAGGTCTGGGTGTGTAAGCATACACCACGGAGAGAAAGACCACTGCTGGAAGAAGGGAGGGCTTGTGCGATGGCATGTGTCCAGGGTGGGGGCACAGCACAGGTATGTCATTTACGTGGGAGGTTAAAAACAAGTTTTTAAGCAATAGCTGCATTTTCATTCTTCTGGCACCCCAGTCTGATGAAATATGGCCTGCCATGGAAGTGGCTCTCTGCAGGCGGCTCGCGGATGTCAGGGCAGCCCAGCGTGGTGCAGGGAGGGGCCCCACAGCTCAAACCAGTGCTCTGCTCCTCTGCCCCAAGGCCAGGGGTAACCATCGAGCTTTTCAGGCAAAAATCAGGAAAGGGGGAAGAAAAGCCCTTGGGTCTTGCTGCAGCACCCACCTACCCTCCCTGGAAGCAGCCCTGCCTCTCTGCTGGGTGGGCTACAGCATTCGTCAGTGCGGGAGATCTGGATCTGACCTTTCCTCACACTAAAGGTGGCACACAACTGACTGGCGATTTCTTTGTGCAGTCGGATCGCCTCCAGCAAACAGTCTCCAGTGCTCCTGCTCATGGTGTGAATTTAAGCCGCGGTCTGTACCACGGACACAGTGGTAGAGATCAGGTGCTAGACCAGGGGAAGGCGAGGATGCTGCTCTACACCCTCTGTTTTATACCAGCGCTCCTCTGGCTCACGTTGCCGGTGTTATGAACCCAGACCCACTGAAAGCTCCCAGCCTGCTGTTCTAACAGGCACCCCTCTGCAAAGACCCACTCCCAAAATTGTGTGAGATCACCTTCTTCAGCCAATGAGCCCAGTTAATGACAAAGTGGTGGGGGAATAAAATAAGGAATTAACTGGATAGAAAAATAACGTCTCCAGGCAACATGGGACTTGCTGTTTTGGTAGGTGATCCCATCTCTGTACCAAGCTCAGAGAGACGGAGGGAGCGTGATAGAAAGGAAACTGCAACGACTGGGGCTTTGCAGAGCCCAGACCAGCTCCAATCTCCTACCCAGTCAATCTGAACCACGCGTTTCAGCTGCCAGCCGCAAGGATAACGTAAGCCAGGAATAGTGTTTCCGTGTAGCCTGTACTCTGAGCACACAATTCCCTGGGCTCCTTAATAAGGCATATTAATTTTTCACACTGTTAAGGCGAAAGCAAACAGTTTAGGCATTTCTGTTCCTACATTAGGCTCTCAAGCACATTTGCTGCATATCTTATCAGCATAGCTTAGCAGCCTTTCTAAGCTGTTTCAAGACTTTGGCCTTCAGGAACCTGGAGAGGGGGGTGGAAAAACCCCCTATTCATACTTACCAAAGCACAGCGCATTTTCAAGAGGACGTTCCTACCATCCAGAGCAAACAAATGTTCCCAACTGTACATTCTGTGTGTTGCTTAAGTTGCAGTAACACCAAGCCAGGTTCACCGTGCAAGACAATTTAAATATTTTTAGGAGTTTCTGCACCAGTTTACAACTGAAATGGAGACGCCAGACAACAGAATACTTGTCTCTGCTTCGGAGACCTTGCAGGATGGTTTACACCTAGAGTTTTACAAGCACAGCGATGTCAGCTAGGACCACAAGCTTGTTGGGACAGGCTCTCCAGAGCGTGCTAGGAGCTGCACAAATCCGGGACCTGCTCCATGACCTTCTTCTATTCTAGGTCCTGCAGTACTAAAAATAAAAAAAATACTATAAAAGCTATAGTAAGACCCCTTTTCAGTACTGACAAAGCCTTGCTGATTTGCTAAGTTTATTCAGGAAGTCCTTGGCCAAATCATAGACTGAAAAAAGAAACGAGTTCCCTTCCATAGGATACAAATAGGATTTTGTGCTTTAGGCACTAGATGAGATTTGCAACAGCTTCTGCTCTTTTTGTGGCCAACAGTGCTTAGACGTCTGTGAAGTTCCCAGAGCTTTCTGGGGGGCCTGGGGTGGCGATATAACGATCCCACCACAACACAGCATGTACACAGATAAATGTCACCTGATTGACTATGAGAAACAGAAGTCAAATCTCCTCTCTTGCGGGGGACAGCGGGCAGAGGAAGGCGTCAGAGCATCAGCCCAGGCGCCAGCCCCCCGCACTACCTGCTTCACTGAGGAAGAGCTGTCTCACCCTCTCCATACAGCCCATAACCCCATCACCCCACAGCCCCGGACTTCGTCGCTTTGATCACACCAAGGAGTTAAAACCTAGACACCGCAACCCACTGCTTTTCTTACCACCATCATTACAGCTCTGGATTTGCTACAAAAAGGCCTTCTGCAATCACGGCAGGGCTTGGGTGTCACCAAGAAGAGCCTCCACCTACAACACGCTGAATGGTGCGGGGGCAACCATCTTTTAACGACACAACTAAGTTCTTCTAGAAACCCAGGCCTGTCGCGAGCTCAGCTCTTAATTATTCACCTAAAAAAACCCCAAGACTGATTTTAACCTTGACAAGGCACAACTTGTATGGCTGTGACGCAGCAATTTCCCATCAAAGAGAGGATTTCAGACCCAGCCTGCCTGAAGCCCACCCAAGTCTTCTCTTCCCTTGCATTTATGGGATTAAAAAAAAAAACCCAACAAAAAAACCCCCCCAATGTCATGCATTTAACTTCCAGAGCTGCAGGAAATCCACTCCAAGTCGCATGCCAGCTTCAGCTCCGAGGGTTTCCTTGGGCTGTCCTTTCAGTGACAAGGAGAACAAAGCAACCTTGGCAACTGGCCGCGCTCCAAGCAAATATTTCCCCCATTCCCTTGAATGGAGTGGATATCCTGTTGCAAACCTGCACGCATGGGAAGGGCGAGGAGGGGACGGAAACGGAAGAGGATGAATTAGCTAAAAATTGGCACAGAGTGAGAGGTCTCAGCTTGCCACCAAAGCCACTGAAAGGCTTTTCATTACAGGTGACCAAATGCCAAAGATGAATGACTCTCACAAACCTCAGAGGAGTCCCAAGCCCTCTGGCATGCAAGACCAGTATCCCTAAAGCCTTCCTCCATTGGATTTCGAAGATGATATGGAAGCTCCAGCTCTGATACCTTATTTCTGTCTGCTTCTGACCCCAGATTTAGGAGGTTGCAAAGGCCATTTCCTCTCTGCTCTCCACTCCCTGTCTTCCTTACTTCCACCTTGTCCATTTCCAGGGCCAAGCCGTGGTTTTGGAAGGTTCTGGACCATGGTCAGGCAGCAGCTCCAGGCCCCAGCATGTACAGAGAAGGGCTCCAACAAGAAATTCTCCCCCTTGCACCATGTATTAGGTCCCTGCACCAAAACCAACTGAACCAAGCTTCCAGATGCTTCGGCAACATCGCTCTTCTGTAATTCTTCCGCGTGGTTCCTGCAAGCCTTGACAACACTGGGTTTAAAGCTATAGTTGTTAGCAGATTTCAACAAAGCCAAACCCAACACGTGCGAGCAGGTTTATTCTTCTAAAAATCTGCGTTATAGCCATGCACTATGTTAGCATTTGTCAGCAAGTTTCCCCACCATGACGCTGCCATTCAGAGTCAGGTTAGCTGACCCAAGAGCAGCGCATACCAGGGCCACAGCAGGATTAACATTCCCAATGCCATTGCTAACACCAGCAGAGATCTGCAGCTACAGCGTTTGCGCGGCAGTTCTTGCTGCTGTTCGGACATACAAGGCTCACAAGAACACAGGTTCTGTACTCATGATCCCCCAAGAACGTATTTACAGTGCCATTTACAGAGACTTGAAGTAAGCCTACTCCAAGGCAGAAAGCAATGACTGGTAAAGAAAGAAAAAAACCAAAACCCATCTTGGAGTCCAGCCAAAAATCTTTGTGCCCACTAAGTTTGAGTAGATGCAGACTTTGCAAAAGCCTGGAAAAGGATTAAGCAACAGCTTTAGCAAACAGCCAGGACAACAACAGTGAAGTCATGATGAAGCCAGTGATACAGATTTCTGTTTGCAGTCATGAGTCTGTGTTTACAGTTTGCAACTATGTGCAAATACCAGAAAGCCATTCTTTTCCCCTTCCCACCAGGGCTTGGCATCATATGCATTTAACTAGATCCAAGAGATGCCTACAGCAGCATGCCGACTGCTTTTTGGTCGCAGGGCATGCTCCGATCCAGTGACGGGAACTTGCAAGAACCCATAAATAGAGCTCAGCTGAGCATGTGTGCGAGGGAGAGCTCTGTATCAAAGCGGGCAAAGAAAGAAATGGGAAAGAGCAACTAAACGCATGTGTGAAAAATTGTGGCAACTCTCAAGGTTTGGCTGTTTGCTTGTCACTGCAGGAGTTGTGCAAACAATCACTGAAAAGGCTCAGGATGCCAAGCAGAAGACGCAAAATTATTCTTGGGCAGAGCACACCAACTAGAGCAGAATTATACGCGCAGGCTTTGCCAGTAAACCTGCTCCATCAAAGATGTGGGTTTCAGCATACACAGGTACAATGGTGAAATCGATTATAGGTAAACCTTCTAGGATAAAGACAACTTGTTCTAAGGGAAACTGTTCTAACTTCCAGATAACCACGTACACCATGCAACACAGACACACGCATCCTTGCAACAGGATCAGCTCATTTAACCCTGCTGGCAGAGTCACAGCTCCTCAAGGTGGATGTGGCTGGGAACAAAAGGTATGATGCTTCCCACCACATCCAGGAGACACACATCTCCCATGAACATTTTGTTGTTCGACAGAGGGAAGGACAAGACAGTCAAACTACCATCCCAACACCGTCCTCCAGGAGCACTGACTGACAAGCCCCAGCAAGTCTTGTTGCAGCAGCAATTGCTGACCCCCGTTACCTGCTCGTCCTCACCGCCAGAGGCCGTCGCCCCTGAGCAGACCTGTCAGGAAGGAGCACATCCCCAACCCTGCTGCTCCGGAGCATCGTACCAGTGACACCACCATGCCAGCAGGCAGCTTGCCACACACCCTTGCTGACATCAAGGAGGTGATACGCAGTCCACCTGGAGCACATAACCTTCTACAGAGCACAAAATAACATCATTTCTGCCATCCTTGTCAGAGTCTCTGGTGACCAAGCCCCAAACCAGTATGCCATATGCCATCCTCACCTTGTGCAGAGTCATCCATCTGCCACTCTCAAGCCCTTGTCCTCCTCCCTGGACCTCCCAGTATGACAAAGCCCTGTTCCAACCTCTCCCCTGTAACCATCCCCTCAGCACACCTCCAGAAGCAAAAACTCAGTTATCAGGACCGTGTGAATAGGCCGCATTCCCCTAATGAGCTGACACTGACCTTGACTCTATTCATAAGCCATTTAGAAAGACTCTTCTGACCCACCAAACCAGGCACGCACCTCTCACCTTGTGTCTTCCTACTGGTCTCCCTTTTATTTTATATCAAATGGGAAGCAATGTACTATTTCTTGCACTGCTTGGCATCGTGCATAGGAGGGAAGGTCTGGAATTTGAAGAGCACTGAATCCAGAAAACAGGAAACGGCTGAGGATCAAGGTTGGGCACAGCCTGGAGGCCCACATTTATGACTATAATAAAAGGATAAGGCAGAGATGAAAGCAGGGCTGAGACAGGCTTGGTAAAGCATCAAAAGAAAGGTGCGGGGGGCTAGAGCAGGCTTGAAAGAGCCGAGAAGCTGACTAGGCAGATGATCAGAAGTGTATTTAGCATCCTCCCTGCCAGCCCGGTGGATCTGAGCCAGGACATAGCTGTGCCGGAGCTGCGGAGGGCAAGTACGGCTCCCAGAAACCTGCCCTGGGAAGCAGGAACAGCCCACTTGAGGGGCTTCTCATCGCGATAAGGATGAGCATCAAGAACTGAACCAACTGTGCAACAGCACAGGATGAGCATGCCTGCCAGCCCACGCCTGGGTCACAGGAAGAGCAGGGCTGGCGGCACCTCCAGGCTCACAGCCCTCCCCTTCAGCAGCGTGCATTCGCGTGTGCGTTCAAGGCACGAGTTCGTGGACAGCCACGCACCCCCCGCAGCGGTGGGGGATGCTGACACTTGCTGGAGGAAGACAATGGACAGAGAGAAGAGCTGCACAGGGCCAAGCCAAGAGCTCTCCTGGAGGCTTAACTCAAGAAATTCTCTTCTGTAAGCCACTTTGTGCTTGTTGGTCTGGTGCTGGGCAGGATCCAGCCTGCACACACAAAATGATGATGATAGATGCAGTATTCCCCTTTTGGAGATGGGACAAACTAAAGTGCAGAAGACACTAACCCACCTACTCAGGTGCCAGCACGCTCCATGTCAGAGCTGTGAACCTCTCCGGTTCCACTGGGTGTACTGACCTTCACAAAACGCTCCCTGTAACATCTGTCTGAGTAGGAAAACACAACTCTCCAGTAAACAGAGGCCTGACCTAGACAGTTCTTGTCTGTTTTGACTTGCCAGGTACACCCACGAGCAGGCCGGACAAAGCTGACCCCTGGAGCACGCCTATCTGCACACATTCACACCGACTCAAGGCACGCTCCCCGTTACCAGCCCAGCCAAGCAGACACTTTCCAGGAGAACAGCAAGAAATTACAAGGCTTGCCTTCCAGCTATTCATTACGAACTAAAGCCCCTATACGCCAGCTCGAAGCTCGCCGGACCCCTCCCCAGCTCCTGCTCGCCCTGAGGCTGTCTCCTAATCTTTGAAGAATCCCTGGGAGTGGAGCAGGAGCTGGCAGCCTGGCGGGGAGAGGGAGCTCCACGGCAGGAGACCTCACCATCAGCCTCCTCATTTCTCATCACACCAAAATTAAAAATAGGCAACAATATTGAAGGAGAAATTACAGTGGAAATCTTGCACGCGCTTTTTAGAAACAGAGTAATTATCCTTTCATCAGTTGTTACCTGGAGCTGTTCTGCGGGGGGAGGCTGAGGCTTATTTTAACACCTGAATTCTCCGGAGCTGGTTCAGGTCTAGGCAGAGCAAGCGCAGCCTCTGGGAAGATTAAGCCGTGGAAGCACAAGGGTCATTTGTACAAGAAGCAGAGGACAGGTGGAAACACCCTCCCCGGAGGCCACAAAGGTGCCACGATGCTGAGTGATGTGCCCAGAGCATCCTGCTCCCCTGGGAGCCTGCTCTTCTCTGGGCTCACAGCCTGGGAGACGTGAGGCATGGCAGGTCTTTTGGGAATCAAACATTGTAAGCGAAATACCATCTACTCACTGCAGTCCTAGAAAATTGATTTTAAGCAGTACTGGTTCATGACATAAGTAAACATAACATATAATTAAAATTCACATGTCATCCATGATTTACCTAAAGTGATATTCTGCACATCTTTTCCCTTCCAGCAACCACCACCAGCACTAACAAAGAGGAAAGAAATCTCAGCCTTGGCTGTTGTGGATTCTGGAAAGGGGAACTTGGCACCCGACTTGGCAAGGCAGTCTGAAAAGGAGAAGATGGGTCTGCTCTTGCTGCCAGAGGAGACAGATCCCCACTTGATTAACAATCAGGCACTCCCTTCCCGCTCACCTGAGTGGGAATCTGGTGGGAGCTGGCAGAAAGCACAGAAAGGTTGAGAAAGGCCAAGCAAAGGCAAAAAGCTCCCCTTATCAGCACACACACAAAAAAAAAAGCAGCTGTTGGTCCGGGTCAGGGGAACTGCAACTTTGAAGAAAACAGAACAGCCTTCGCAAGCTAAGTTATTTCAAACAGTAAAGGGGAAAATATATCAGAGAAGATCCATCCACCTGGGCTCAGCGCCAGCTCCCATCGCTGTGCACTCTCACAGTCACACCTTTTCTGCTTTTCCCAGAGAAGCATTACAAATATGCACCCGCTTCCACTTGACAGTCATGTTAAAATACAGCAGCACTGAACAGGCTCCGTAGTTAAAGGGGAGCCACAGGCTATTTCGCATGGGGGAACTGAGATTCTGATGCCTGTAAACGAACAAATAGAGATCTTGATCTACTTTTGGAGGATTTTATGGCAATTGCAGAGGACTCTACACAGGAGATGCGACTGTAGGCTCAGCTGTTGAAAGCAAAAAGGATTTCTGCTCAGCCTGCTTAACGTGCTTTATTTTTAATACTGCTTTTCCTCCAAGAGCCAGCAAACAATTTGGAGAAAGAATGTCTTTGTTAGAGACTTTACGCCACAGCCCCCTACTTAAGGTGCAAAAGCTTACAATAAATGTCACTAAGCCCTCCTACCCCTTTCCCACAGTGGTGCCCCAGCACAGCTAAGACCAAGTAGACCTTACAGGATGAGAAATTAAGAAAAGGTAAAAACTAAGTACAAAAAAAAAAATCTTCAATCTTCACCCATTCTTGCAATGAAAAACATGAAAAACATGCCAGGCAGATAAGGCAGCCTGTGGCCCCAGGCTGTGCAGTTCCCAGGGATGTGTGCTGGGGAAAAGGATGCAGAAAACATCCCCAAGGGGAAGGAAAGGCAGAGACTTGTTCCAAGCCTCCCCCTGTGGGTAGCAAGAACGAACAGGATGCCTCGGAGGGCAATGTAGGCAGCAGCTACATCACTCGGAGGCAGGTAAGAGCTCTTACAACTGAAATGAAGGTGCAAAAGGAAGAAGGTGAAAGAAGGGAGAGGTTTTCAGCTGAAAATTCCCATCACCCATATCCCATCCCAGGCTTAGGGAAAGCAGCCACTAGAACATCTCCATTCAAGAATAACCATGAGCTTTCTCTTGGGATTTCATGAATTTTCTCATCAAGAAGGTTTTTTTAAATTAGTTAAGCCAGAGAATAAACATCAGACTCATCTGTGTGCTGAAGGCTTTTGCTGGGGACAGGGAGGTAAGCCCCAGCCCATCAGTTCATGAGGCTTTCCTTCCAGCTGCCTTTCAAAGAGGGCTGCTGAAGATCTCCACCAGCAGCTTACGTTACTATTTCAATTAAATGAAAATAAATGGGAGGCTAGAAACTGAGGTGAAAGAAAATTTCAGAGCACCGCGACACACAGGGTACTAGGCTCTGAATCAGTGGTGTTTCTTCAGCTTTAGGCCAGGTGGCATTTTCACCTACGGAACCCAGCCCAGATCTACCAATGATGAACAGGAATTTAATATTCATTAACAAGAAATCAGTTTGCACGAAGAGGACTGACTTGTTCATGCAAGTCAGGCATTCAGCCACATACCCAGAACCTGAAAGCGTCCTGCACGTCTAACTGTTGTGCAAAGCCAGTTCCGAGGGGCCACGTTTGCAGTGGAAGAGGGAAAGGAAGGAGGTTTATGCCCTGGAAATGTACCACGGGAAAAACACCCACCTCCTCTTGAGAGAAGTTTCACACTGAAAGAACAGCAGCCTGTTGGCCAAGGGCTGGAGTTGTGTGTGTGTGGAGTGTGTGTTGTGTCAACGAACACCTTTACTTTGGAGCTAGAAGCGCCTGGCAAGCTTAAGTCAATCAGCGCAACAGACGCCAGAAAAAATGGTAACTTTGGCAGATCCCGTTGTAATTACTAGAAAACTCAAGAGGTGCTTCTCAAGGCACCTGGTAAGCTATTGATCTACTCCTGTGCCTAGACACATCTTAGAGTGACTACAAAACACACCTTCGGAGTGGCCTGGGCACTCAGCTCACAATGCTTTTCATTTTCTTTCCGTCTTCATGAGTTACCAATGAATGCAACTCTTTTTTTTTTTTTTTTTTTTTTCTTTTTTAGCCCTAAAAGGACCTGCATTTTAAGCAGTAACAGCCAGAGCTCTCCAAAGGAGGAGGTTTCTGGTCTCTCCCTGGTGGCAGAGGTGAATGGACATAGATGTTTCTTGCCAGTGACGGGCGTTTAGGGGAGGCTGCGTGCCCTCTGTGCAGTACTGCTGAATTAAATACCTTTGGGGTGTAAATCAAAACTCCCTGCAAAGCTTCAGCCTGAAATTCTGCTGTTCTCCAGTGTCACCGGGGCCAGCAGACTCCGGGGGTGGGGAAGAGACGGGGGATGCTATCCAGCCACCTTCTCACTGCAGTAATTAACCTCGAGCAAGCACTGGCACGAAGCTCCTGCTCTTGCATGACTGCGAGCATTCCTCTCCACAGAGTTTATCATAAAGCACCAACTATCCATAAACATCTCTGGGAAGGGCTGGCCTGGGTTCACCTTCATGCAAGGAAGATGTCAGGCCCTGGCAGGGCGCCAGCCATTCATGTTTCTTTAAGCCTCCTGATTTTTGTCAGCTCTGACTCAAATGACCTTCTTGGGGGGGAGGAGGAAAAAAAAAAAAAAAAAAAAGAGAATCCTCCATCACACCCTTTCCTCCCCTCCACCCACTGCGGCACTTAATCACAGCAGGATCACAGGGGACAATTCCCATGGTGGCAGTGAGTCATGGTCTCCTGTCCCTCTGCTCCCTCCACAGCCCCTTTGCGGCAGAGGCACTTTCCCATTTCCAGCGGGTCTGGAGGCTCTGGGCAGGAGAGGAAAGAGCTCGGAGCTAAGCAGCAATGGGGCAAGCTGAGGAGCCTCTGTCACAACGTGGGCCTTTGCCCTCCGAGCCAGGCAGGATGGCCAGTTTTGGGGACAAGTCCAGATTGTCCAGCAGTACCAGAACACACAATGGTGCCCTTCCAGCACCCAGCACCCTTCAGTTCTTCCACCCTGCAAAACCTGAACTGTGCTTCGTCATGGTGCCATGATGTATTTTGCAGCAAATCCATACAGTGGCCCCACCATTCATTCTAAATATGCTAAACTTTGAAGCACAAGGTCATGACTAAAAGCAAGAAAAAAAGTAATTCCCTCTTCATACTCCCCTCCCCAGCAGCTGCTAAAATCCATTTAACTTTCCTCCTTGGAGCTCTTTGCCACATTTCTGGCGCTCAGACCCGGGTCTGACATGGGAACCCTCAAGTGACTATTCCTCCTCTTCCAGCTTTTCTCCCCACCGATTCTGAAAAGAAAAATTACTCCTCCCCAAGGCGGCAGGAACAGACACAGGAGCAACTCAGGTTCGAGGAGCCCAGCAGATCATCAGTCACAATCTCTTCCCATGCTGGGGTGGGAGCTCTGATCCGCCTTGCTGATGAAGCCGTTAAGATTAGGCCACTGCTGGCACTAAGATGACATGATGTGAGTGTTTAATATACTCGCACCAACTGGGTGGCCAGCCTGAGCCGTTCTTTAACTTATTTCCTGGCTGTGAATATTCCTCCCTCTCTCCTTCCCATAGGATTTTAACATCCCTGTGAGGAGAGCAAGCTCCCAGGCAGCGAAAGCAAAGACCAACAGGCTGCTTAATTAACTGCCCCTCTCCCAGTTGCCACAGCCTTGCCAGATGCTGGAGAAACCCGATTCCAGCTGGTAATTAAGCCCTTACAGCTGGAGAGGGATGAAGACAGCAGGGAAGCACAGCATTAAGGGAGGGGGCTGGCACCATAGCCTCCTGCGCCTGCCCCTGCTGTGCCCCCGCCAAAGCACCATGCCATCAGCACCGGCACTCATGATCCCCCAAAGGGACAATAGCTTTTAGTAGCCGTCTGTCCCTTAAATTAAATCTTAATTGATCCAAGAGCTCCCTAATTGGTTACAGAGAGCAAGGAGAGGCCTTGTTTGCCAGCCAAAAAAAGCCCGGCTCTCAGACATGCCTTTGGGGGTGTTACCTGCGCTGTTTCACAGGTATCCAAGGAATTTGCAAAGCCTTTGGCTGCCAGGTATGCCGGCCTGATCCGGCACTCGCCCTGCAGACCCTACTGGGTCCAAGAACTTCTCTTTTTATCTTCCATCCTTTCAACCAGCCTCAACTTCAAAAGGAGGAAATTAGCGATATTGTAACATTTCATCTTGTTTCTATTGCCCGACCTACCAAAACAAAGGAGGGAAAGGCAAAGAACTGACTCTCACCAGGAGTATAAACAGGTTATTAGGGCAATTACATATAATAAGGGCATGTATAAAGAGGAAGCCACGAAAAATGGGCTGAAGCTTTAGGTCTGTGCTCCTGTCGAGACCCGCTGGGCAACCGCTTACTTTGCGAAGGGAGGGAAGAGGAGCATCCGTGAGCCCAGCGAATCTCCCCACCAGGGGAAGCAACTGCAGCCAGCAGCACGCGGGCAAGTTCTGCCACCAACCCTGCAGAGCCGATGGTGCAATCCCACCCCCCAGGGTACCGAGAACAAATTAGACTCACAGAATCTTTTTGACTGGAAAAGGCTTGGGAGAGGAGGGCAGGAGAGTTTCAATAGTAGCTTGAGCAGTACTGCAGCCCCCCCAACAAATTATTCCCAGCTCCGGCTGCCAGCACCACATCTCTGAAGACTGCAAATCCCCAGGTGAGCCAAAGGCAGCAGCCTGCGAGCACACAGCACAGCTGGGGTCATTCTGGCCTGAAGCCAGGACGTTGCCACAGAGAATGACAAAGAGGAGGAGAAGCTCCATAGTAAAGCTGGTCTTTGAAAATCCCTTTGCTGAGCAGCAGCGAGCCATCGGAAAGCCGCTTGCAGGCTGGCCCTTGGTCAGAGGAGGGAGCGCAAGCCATCCACCCACTCAGCACCCCCCTGCCAGCTGGGACATTTCTAAGAGAGACAGCAGATGCCACCTACGTTGGCTAACGGGATCAGCACACTGTGTGCGGCCCCAGGAGGCTTTGCCCACACAGCTATTATGCGATGCACGATGTGCCCCGGGCGTTAGGAGATATTTGCTGGTGCTGTGTATAGCACAGCTTTAGATAGCTGGAACTCATGGGAGAGAAAAAATTTGTGGAGTGTGTTTGAGAGGCTCCAAGCAAGTGCTACAGCAGGGCAGGGAGCAGATCAGAGACAATCCTGGGAACTAAAACGTGTGTTTGGAGCATCTAACAGAGGGTATTGTCATCAATACGTCCCAGGTATCTATAGCTGTAAATTTGGAGCCAGAGGCCTTACAGACAGCGGTGATAAATGAGCCTTAACTCCACCAGAGAGGCTGAAGAAGCCACCTACAAGATCAGTGCGAAGCTTTGGTGCCCTGACAAGGCTTGAAATCACTGCACTCAGTGCAAAAGCCCAGCTAGAGGGGCAGCGCACTCAGCCCCCGAAAGGCTGCCTGAGCAATCACAGCAGCCACATCTCCTAGGTGAGAGGTGACCTGTCCACAGCTGCGCAACTGCCCCATCCCACAGCCTTCCAGCCAAGGAGGACCCGAACTTGGCCTGTGGAGCTGCAGGGCTGGTAGCAGAGGTCAGGAAAGTGCAGCAGAAGAGGCGAAAGTCCACCCCTACCTGTTGGCAGGGGCACTTCAGTAGTTAACTGCTAAACTGTCATAGACTCCCAAGCAAATGCCCCAAATCCTCAATTATGAGGGTGACTGGCTGCCAGAGACGAGGCTGCACGGCACTGCAGAGGAAGGGGGGGTCTCATGCACCCCCTGCCCTGGGCCCAAGACTGAGGAGTTCCCCCATCCTACAGCTGGAGCAACAGCCCCATCCCAGAACACAGACCCACATCCCACAGCCCTTCAGGCTTATAATACCTTCCTGCCTCTTCAGCTTCAGCCAGGACATCTTTGCTGCTGCTTTCCTCTAAGCTGAGGAAAGTCTAAGAGAATAACCCACTTCCAGAGGGATGTTTTCGTGGATGAATAGGAGCAGCAGAGGAGGTGGTGGGGGCTGGCAGCCCTCGCTATTACAATGTTAATTCCCTTTGACTGGCCAGCATTAGAGACCAAACACACCCACTGTCATTCTTTGTCTTCTATAGGAAGATCTTCAGCAAGGACTTGCTGGTTTTAGATTTTAAAACACACCAGTTAAGGAATTTAAGGTTGTGCTGTAAAACTTAGGACTGTATTTTTGTGTTCTAGAGTGAAACCTTGCTAACCAGCCCCCTTCGAGAGGCAGGTACCCTCTTTAGGGGAATGGCACCTGCATAGTGTGGTAGGTTTCCATGAGTGACTTGACTTTAAGGGAGAACCTAAATAATAACAGCAAATAGTGCAGACTGCAATTAATACAACAAACAGACAGATAAGAGGTTTTCCCTTCCATATTTTAACCACAGCCTCCTGCCCTGTCATTAAATGAGCAGGTTTTGTCTCACCCTGCCAGCAAGGACAACTGCAGGACTTCAGAAGCAGAGGGGGAGGTCCTTGTCAGCATCATCTACAACACAACCAAGAAGGATTTGGGTTACCTGTCCAAGGTCCAAAGTGACGTTGACCTGGTTGAACTCCAGCCCCCGGGAGAGAGGGGGGCTCTGCCACCAGCGCTCTGTCCCATCAATGGCATTTGTTATGGGGTGGGCCTTGTTGCTGTTTGCAGAGGAGCAGATGTCGCAGTACTGGCCCTGTGGGAAAGTACAAAAATAACATTTAACTGTAGCCAGAAAAATATGGCACAAAGCAGACAGGTACCACAACAATTCAGAAAATACAAGGTGTACACCTGCTAATACAAATCAGTATATAAACATTTTTTTTGCAACAATTTATAGCATGGATGGAAAAAGGAACAAGAAAAAGCTCAAAAACTCCACAACAACAACAAACCTGTGTAGAATTTGTACTGCTCTAAGAAGCATCCCTTCTGTACTTCAGATAAGCACCGAGCGTTGGCAAAGGGACCCAGACACAGAGACCTGGTTGCCAGATGCAGACGCGTAGGCAGAGGGAGAAGCCACGCTGCAATGGAGAGCAGTAGCTCAAGCTCCAGGGTCACCAGCTCCTCTGCCGAGGCTGCCACTCACCCCTGCTGACACCCGGGGATCCTGACCCGGACCATTCAGTCACTCCTATGGACCCAGACTGGCAGTTCTTCTGCCCAGCTCCCTGCAATCCGTTTCTTGTCAACCTATTCATTTCACAAGTATAGTCCTTTCAGCTACATTTTCAAGCTGAATAGTCTAGCAGCCAAGTTCCTTTCGCTGGCGATGCTGCAATGCAAGGCCAGAAAGGGACAGTCCCCGCTGTCAGCTGGCCAGGGACCCAGCTGCAATCACTTTTCTGCCTTGCTTTTGTGGCGCGGGTGGCTTTGTCAGCTCCATGGACACGCTGCCAGAGAAAACAGCTCTGCAACTTTAACAGCACCTCCTGAGCAGGATCAGACAAAGACCTAAGCTGTTCGGGGCAATTCTTTCTTTCCCATTTAATGCACAAATGAATCTGACCCACTCTTAGGGAAACCTGCAAATAGCCCTGAAAATTGGCAAGTTATTTCTTTTGTGCAGCCACAGTTCTGTCACTTGAATTGCTGCTACAAACAGCCTAGAAGGGAACTCTGTTACAGGCAGTTTTCCTTTTAAAGGCGCAGTTATGCCCAGGCAAGCAAACTGCCCTTGCCTGTCCCGGCTGAAGCCAGCTCTAATATTGTATCAGGTACATGATCTCAAAGACAGGCAACCTCCTTCCTGCTTACTCCATCTGCATCCCGACAAGGACTGAGGCAAGACAGAGCCACCACAGAGCGTGTGATTTTCCAGACGCCCCAAACTCAGAAGGAATCTCAGTGCAAAGAAAACTGAGATTTCACAGCATTCTTCCCCACAGCCATGTGCTATGCTATTTGCAGGCAATTATGCAAGGCAAATTGTCCTGAACATGAACACCGTTTAATTAACTCCTCTAGAGATATGAAAATAGCAGACGGGCAAGCACAAGGCCAAAGAAAAGGGCAGCTGAAAGCATTCAGGTAGCCCTGATGCCCATTGAGGGAGCTCCCGCTGTACAGAGAGGTCAGGACAAGGCTCGTTGGAACACGCACCGAGCGAGAAGGGAGAGCAGACCAGGTAAAACTGACCCAACTCTTCAGCTCAAACCTTTAACAGGAACCGGTGCAACAGGTTGTGTGGAAATTTCTCCTGCACAATACACAACACTCAGGCGGGGAGAGAAGCAAGGCAAAGTTACAAAATGGGGAATAAATAACAAAAACAAAGTGCTTTCATACTTTAAATTCTTGCCACAGATGGGAAAACCATTTTGAACTCAAAGTTCACACTGATGGGCAACAGTCAATTCAAGTTTAGTAAGAGGGGACTGAAAATTAGGATCAGCTGTGCCACATTTGTAATGCTGCTGTTATCCCCCCCCACTGCCGAGCAGCCTGCGTGCAGTAGCTGCCACTGGGCTGGTAACACGTCAACAGCTGAACTAAGTTTCCCATTAAAAGTGCAATTAGCCCCTCTGATGCACCAGTTGCTCATTAGTTATTTCATTAGAGACAGACCTAAACCTGATGAGAATCATTTCCAGCTTTTCCTATTTTAGAGCAACCCGGGCTCCTGCACAGCACATCAGATCTCTCCAGGGAAGAGAGAAGTTCTGACATCAGCAGAGGATTTTAATTAAAAAGCAATTGTGACCCACAGGCTTAGTGGAGACTCCAGACTGCCAGAGCAGGAGAAGCATGGACATCACCAAGGTACACCAAAGAAAACTTCAGCAGCGCAAGGAGTTGCAAGGCAGCTTAGAGAACATAACACTGCCACTATCAGAGCAAACCGCAAAGGGAGAGAGATAAGGAGGAGGTCTGAATGGAGGGCAGCTTCCAGAGACCTGCAAGGCCTGATCCTGTTCCCGCTCACATCAATGGGAACTTTGAAGTTTCCCCTAAGCATAAAGACCAGCCTGGCACCCCGCTGGCATGGCTTGCCTGGGGACAGCAGATGGCTTTGTCCCGCTTTATCTGGCCCTGCCATGACCCAACCTCAGCTCAGCTCTCCTCACCTAATTTATCAGAAAACCACAGGGAGCATGACCCAGCCTGGGCCACTGGGGATGAGGTAAGAAGGGCAGGAAATGGGGAGCAAAAAGTAATATTTCAGACAAGGAAAGTGCACGTTTGCAAGCTGTTAGCGGGGCTGTCCCGGCAGATCAAGTAACTGCTCATATGGAGTTAAGCAGGTGCTGTCTCACCAGGTGTCTTTTCTACAGGCAACAGCAGCTTCCTCTAAAAACTACATGTCTTCAGCAGCAGTTAAACCACTGGAATCCAATGCTATCATGTATGTTAACACAGAAGAGACACATACAGAGAGGTACAACACCAACTGCCACCCAAACCACAGAGAGCCCCGGGCTGAGCCAGGTCCCTCTGCCCCGCAGCACCATGCACAGGAGACACTATGGGATAACGAAGAACCAGGCCAGGTGGTCACAGACGACTGCAGGATGTCAAAAGAGAAAGCCACTTAATTCAGAGACATTCAGGTACGAAACAGCTTCAGACCTCATCTCTTACCAACACCTGGAAGAGCGAGAGGACAAGACCTCTGGTAAGCACCAACACTGCTCACTCAGGCAAGTGTAGCTCAGCGCTGCAATTCAACATGCCAACAAAGCAAAAGGAGCACTGATTTGAAATCAGTGAGGTTTGTTTCACATTTTTAAATTCTGAGGTCTATAATTGCTTCAGTTAATGCTAGTAACTTCCCTTATTGTTACACAACTAATCTCCTGAAATAAAGCAATCATCTACAGCCCTGCCTCGCTCCCGGAGCGGCGTACAATCCCTCCGGCTTTGGCAGGTCTCTGGAACAGCCCCCAGGCAGCTGGGTGGGATGGGGAACACGAGCACAGGGCTATGCCTTTGCAGAGCTGTCTCTGTCTTGGAAGACAGATAGCTATAAGCCTCTTCAGTAAAGTTGATCAGAAAAATAAACCTATAGTATCTCTTTTGCCGCACCTTCAAGACTTTATCATTAAGGTAGGATTACCCACGCTGATTAGCGAGTGGGACAAGGGAAGCAAACCTGCACGGTGAGTCCCTTTCAGCGCACCTCAGCATCGCTGTGCATCCCAGCCCTGCAGACTGAAAAGTCCCCCCAGTTAGAAATGCTGTCTTCTGTCAGAGCCCTGAATAAAGCAAAGGAAACTCCTTGAGACTCCTTGAAAAGGTTGAGAGCCTTCCCACAAGCTGTGCCAAAATCCCTGCAAGTGTCTTTAGGACAGCATTATTTCAGAAAGCTTAACGATTATTGACATTTTAAGACTATCACATTTTAAAGTAAATGATCTCCCTTTGCTGAAAGTCTTCTACAATGTCAAATGAAAACAAGCAGAAAACAGAGAACTGACTGAACTCATTGACCAGACGATTGTATTAAGGTTTATGCAAGGTCTTCAGTCACGCAAACATCCCCTCACCACCACAGCATGTGGAAATCTCTTCGAGGGTCCCAAGAGACATTCTTCCAGAATTCCTGACCAAAAAAAACCCCTTCACGCCACAGCCACACCGTGCGCAAGCAGCACTGAACAGGTGAACAGAGAAGGAAAGGGACCCACCTGGTGGGACACGGAGGCAGCGAGGACATGCATGTGGAGTTCATTATTGTCATTTCAGTCTGCTCAAATTGAACACTTCCCTCCTGCCTCCCTCATTGCTTTAGTCACCGGGTGGTGCCGAAACCCCTACAGGGGATGAATTGGGAACTCTGACCTCTGCTCTCACGCCTCCTGTTTCCTCCCCTCCCTTTTAGGTGCTGCCCGTGGTCATGGAAAGGAGCCACCACAAAAGGATTTTTCTAAAGCTTTCAGACTGACCAAAGACCACTGGCCTGGGAAGTGGTGCTCAGATCAAAGCGACCCTGAGCCAGAGCTGCAGAGGGGATGGGAGGGGGTGACTGCAGAAATCCGCAGCTGAGGAGCAGGGAAGCCAGGAGGATGTGCACACCCTGCGGTGCCAGGAAAGGGCTGTGCTTGAAGGACGAGTTACAACTGTCTGCAAAGCTGGTACAAGCCTGGAGGGTTTATTTTAGTCACCAGCATCCTTAGCACAGTGTGTCATGCTAAGCTAACAGCGTGGCCGCAAGGCGGGTGGACAGATGTAGAGTAATAAGCGCGTACCCGCAATCGCCAGCTTTTCCAAGCAATCTTATCTTTCCAGTTTTGCTCGGCAGATCATTCACATTTGTTTGCGATTGCACGTAGTAGCAGCTACTTCTTTACCTTTCCTAACCACCTTTGCCTCACTGTAGGCACAATTACTACATCGAGGTCTCTATAAGTCTTCTGCTACTAGTACTTAAAGCAAAACTTCTTCAAGTTACATTATCTTACAGTGCAGTAAAGTGAAACAGATCACTTCAAGAGGTGGCAAAACTCTGAGGAGGGGATGTCAGCTTTTTGCCATCCAGTAACAATTCAACAATTTCTACTCCACACGGAGCAAAATTCCACATCATAACTACACAATAGCCAGAAAATTCCTTGTACAGCACTAACTCAGGAGAATGCGGACAGAATGAGAAAAATGCTTCAGAGATCATCTTATACCAAAGGCAGCCCAAAAGGCTCCAGCCGAGAAACTGACAGTTATCCCTTGCTCTTCCTCACTGTTACATACAGCACGGACAACTCTATCATTCCATTGCAACAGGTGAACTGGCACCGTGACCCTCACGAGCAACAAGCAGCACACGCTGGCGGCTCCGCGGAGGCTTGAGGCTGCAAAGCATTTCAAACCAGAGCTGCTCTTCCCAGCTTGGGCTGCCCTGAGGGGGGCAGTGGGTCTGGAGTTCCTGCCACTAAAACTAGTGTTTTACAAGCCCGTTTACAACTGTTCTTTCCTCTTTTCAAGAGAGCCATAGCTGTTAAACAGCACAGCAGTTTTTACCATCTACATTCCTGGCTGCAAGCTCCCTCTGCTCCGCTTAAAATGGGACCCCTGAGATGAGTCACCTGACATTGGCTTGTAAAATTCACCCTCTTAACTTTCTCCTCTGCTCATCCCAATACCCCACTGAACACATAGGGAACGGCGGAGTTAAGACTTATAAAGGTAAATATTATCACATTTATCATAATAAGCCCCTGGCTGGCAGAGGAATTTAGGAGCTGGTTTGCCCAGGAGTTTGTAAACGTAAAGAAACGGTAACTTTAAAAATAACGCCATGGGAACCGAGCGAGCGGCGTTTCACGTGTGCCGCTTCGGGCAAGGCGGGGAGAGCGAGAGCACGTGCGTCCCACCGCCCCGCTGCCCCGGGGGGCTTCCGACGGGCCCCCGCCGGCGGGCCCCGGGCTTGGGCAGGGGAGGATGCCCCGGGACCACCCCTGCCTGCCCTCTGCCCCCGCCCAGGGCACCCCACCACCGGCCCCCCAGCCAGCTGGCGGACACCAGCTCCGGCTGAGAGCGGGGAAAACGCGGGGGGCAGCGGCGGCCCTGCACGCCGCTCGCCCCGCCAGCTCTGAGCCGCCCCCGGCGAGACCGGGCGCAGCCTCTGCTCCCACCGACGGTTGGAAAACGGGGGTGGCATGAGGGAGGGATGGCCGGGGCAGCACAAAGCAAGGCTCAGACCTTTCTGCCATCCCCCCCACCAGGCCAGGAGGCGGCTTTGCCACCCCGGCGAGGCTCCGCAAACTGCCCGTGTGCGGGTACCCCCCCGCCGGCCGTACCTGGATGGTCTGGTTGGGGTCCCCCCCGGCCACCGGCCCCCCGACCAGCTTGCAGTAGAGGTCCTCCACGGCGCGGCGGCTACCGGCGCCCACCGCCTCCTCACCGCAGGTGGCGGTGGCGGAGATGCGGGTGCCCTCGGCCAGGTTGAAGTAGGGCGGGTGGAGGCTGTGCCCGTTCACATCGCTGGGGAAGGAGGCGGGCGGGCGGGAGGCGGCGGGCAGCACCAGGAGCCCCAGCAGCAGCAGCCCCAGCCGCGCACCGCCCCGCTCCGCCGCCCTCGCCATCTTCACGGAGGCTGCCGGAGCGGCGGGGGCGGGCAGCGGCACCGGCCTCCCCCGTCCCGCCGCCTCGGCACTGCCCTCCGCGCTGCCGCCGCCGCGCTACTTCTGCCGCCGCGGCGGGGAGGGGCCGCCCGCCCCTGCGCGGCCCCGCCGCCATTAACCCCTTCGTTCAGCGCCGGGGCCTTCGGCAACCCCCGGCACCCCCCCGGCACCCGCAGCCTTCGGGGAGGAGAAGCCAAGTGGGGTGAAGCGATTCCCCCCTCCCCTTCCCAAATAAAAGGGGGACGGGATCCTCCGGGAACAATGCGCCCATTGTAGCTGCGCTGCCTTGGTCGCTTGCTGGTGGTTTAGTACGTTAAACTCCATTAACCAATAGATCAGTTTATCTCACGGAAAAACTCTATTACTAATTAACAAACCACTAAAAGGCTCCACAAAACCCACGTTACTCCCCTGCTGTTGGTTTTCATTAAGTTTGGACAGTGAAAATCCACTCTCCCCAGCAAGGCTGGATTTCAGGAAAAGCTTTGCTTTCTCACCTAAGGGGGAAAAGCAGCTCAGGATAACCCGACCTTCTCCCCATCCCTCCATGACCCACCAACAGTCCCTCTGTGCTGGGACTCACAAGGACACACACACTGTCAGGTCTTTACGTACTACTGGGGGGAAGACACTTTAGGGATAAGAAACTGAACACGTTACCAGAAGTTATATATAACAATACATAAATTAACTCATCAGAACACTACTTTGATTTTCTAGCACAGACAGATTTTTTTTAAATGCAAGAATTGAACACAAAATGTTGTGCCTGAACTGGCCAATAGTGTTTCTTTAAGCTAAGATACAGAACAGACCAAGAGAGATCGGGTCCGACTCCATGCAGCTGGATTGCACAGTATTTGAACCCCACAGGAAACAAAACAAGCTCTTAAGCGTGTCCAGGTCTTCACCAGCCGCTGCTGGGCATTTGCTCATTGCCTCACATCATCCTCTTTGTTTCTCTTTCATGAAGAGCCGTGCAGGAACCAGCACTCTTGGAAAAGTTACTGTCTTAAATATGAGAAGCTCTTTAAAAAAAACCCCATTGTGTTGTGTGTAGTTCAGATACATAGCTCCACAGACTGCATTTGCGTATGCACGTCCCTGGCACACTATGCAATTACACTCGTTTCAGCGCTTTCAAGGACCTTTGAAAGATCCCTTTTCCTGTGTCTAAAGCACTGTACGTGGCCCATCATCTAGCGATATATCGTAAGATTACCGTAGGGTGAGTGAGAGTGGAGCCCTGGTCACCGCAGCGCTCGCTGCTGCAGGCGGTCGGACACTCGCAGGCCTCCGGCCAGGTGCTGCTTGGGAAAGCTGGTGGGTCCCAACATCAGGAGGCGGAGGAGCGCAGGGCCACATGCCATCACGACCCAGGGAGCCATCCAGTGCCAGCTGTTTCTCTCCTGGCACTGCGCAGTGCGGAGATCGCATTAGCATGACATCAGGGCGCTGAGAGGTGCCTGGTTCCACATGGCGAGGAAGCACTGAAGCAGAGCCGCCAAGCCCATTCACTCAGAAAGACTTCCTAAAGGGCTTTCAGGCATCTTTTAACCCCTTCCTGCTTGTCCGTCCCTTTGGACATCTTTCCCCTGGTTTCCCCACTTAATGTAAGAACTTATCACTCAGCAGATGAATATTTCCTTTAAAAGCTAAATTAACCTTTTAAAACAAATTCTTATAAAGAGAACAGGCAGTCTTTGCCCTTTAAACTGTGCTTGAAAATGGGTAGCTTGCTCTGGGGAAACTGGAACAGCCACCTTTGAAAATACTTGTGCTCTGCAGTAATGGTTAACTAATATGTTTGCGTATGGGAGACCAATACTCCACAGGACAGGAATTAAAGCTTCCTTAAACTTTATCAAATGCCATATTTAATTAGCTGCTTATACCCCATGACACCTGTGAATATGTAAAAAGAGTTAACAAGGAAAGCAGAGCACAGATTAAGAAAATAACTTTTTCCCACCCCCACAAGAAAGTTACAAGTCAAAACACTCCGCCGGTCTAATACCCGTAATCCCTCTAGTGGTAACGTTGTTGCACGTAATTAATCACCCCTCCAAAATGCAATTAAGGAAAGTGAACAATCCACCCCGAGTGAAATCACAGCTAACAGTGGGTTTCGTGGCACGGACTCAGCAGCACCATGCAGAAAAAATGACCCTTCTGCAGCCTGAACTGGGCTCTGGTCACCCGCCGAGCTACTTCGCAAAGGCAGTTTGAAGACTGAAAACATTCTTCGGCTACCTATACTGAGGGGATCTGAAGTTTTCCAAGAAGCATCGGAACGGTTCAAAGAAAGAGGATTCTGGGTTTTTTTTTCCAGCACAGGAAGAAAGGGGCAGAGGGTTGATAACATAGCTAAACATCCAATTTAGAGGTTAACCAAAAAGTTGAGGTTAACAGTTTGAACTCGTATCCTGATGCCATCTCTGGTCAGCCACACTAGGGAAAACCAGACATATGTGCTAATCTGGACTGAACACAAGTCCCATCTAGTCCAACATCTCATCCGAAAGCCACCAACAGCAAATATTTCAGGTGAAAACCCCCGCAGGGTTTCAACAGCCCTGGACATTTACCATTTGTGTTATTACCTGCTCTGATCCCTCTCTCAATTTTACTAGTTTCTTGAGCCTAGCAGTGGTGCTTTCGGCTCAGCTTCACAGAGTTACTGGTCGTAGTGACACACTCTCAAATAGGAGGTGTGGCAGCAGAAGAGACTTTTCTGTTGAAAACCGATCCAGTACCAGTGAATGGAGAAAGAACTGTGGAAAACAATCCAGCCTGTGGCAATCCTCCTCCCATCTTCTCTGAACCTCCATGTAGCACAACACGACTTCAGCCATGCTGCTGTCCATCTGCAACCGTTAAGGGCATCTGAGTGCCACCGAAGATTTTACTTTTGCCTCCCTAAAAACTGCAGGACCATGAGGATCTTGGCAGAAACTGCCATCAGAAACCACAAGCTCTTTCTTCAAGGAAGATGTTTTGGGGAGTGTAGAGGGACAGAAGAGCTTAAAAAAGGTCCGAGAACAATTCAATGTTTGGGCTCCCAACAGCTTACCTTGATGAGAGAACCCAGTTCCTAAATCTGAACAAAGATTCAGCAAATTACAAGCAGGAGTTTTTCTATCTGCACAGACCCTTTTAACTTACTGCAGAAGTGCAGGGAAGTGTCCCACAGACAGAAGCAAGGCCTGCCGAGTAATTCAGTGGCAATGCAGACACGTTCTGCTTGCTGTGAATAAATTCTCTGATTTTGCATTGTCTATTACATAGAGAAATGAAAGAAGCGCTCCTCACTCTGGGAAAACCAACATGTGGCCAATGGAAAAAGAACGGTTGCCTTCACATGCAGCGTTTCCTAGCGAGGTACCACCACAGCCAGAGCCATCAGTAAAAGCAGTGCCCGAGCCAAGAGAAATAAGTGAGCATATGGTTCTTGTACCCTGTACTGTATAGGGTCAGGAACGTGTTATCTTACGGAAGATTTAATTACTTTTCTACTACCCTTCTGCAAGTGGTGTGAAGAAACGTGTTTCCTGAGCTTTGCTCAGTGGTGACCTAAGAACATTATACCAAGATCCCCATTTTCATAAGCATGTCACATCTTGACACAAGTGCGTCAAGAACAGCTACTAGAAGCTAAGAACTAATTCCACATGAGCTGGAGTTGAACCAACGAGCCAGAAGAGCAATCAATATCCTTCAAGCACATCTCCAGCTTTATAATTTTACAAGCCTCACAGGCTGTACCTGAGAAGACTGTAAAACAAAATAAAAAAGACATAAGCAGGTTTCAAGTGAGACTTGCATTGAGTTTGCAAGGAGGCACAGAAAGGAGTTCCCCCCCGGTCACACAGACCCCTGCACACTTGCACACACAGACAGTTCCGCAAACAGCCCACAGAGACCCAAAGTACATTTCCCCTGTTTGTTCTTCAAACTGACAGCTCAATTACAGCTTTTTAAACCCTTCTGCATGTGGGGAGCGAGGGCACGGTTTGAATTTACAGTGAGAAATGACTGAAGACTTTTGTGGAAGGCATGAGGAATTTGACCAGGATCTGCCTCACTTTCTCAGACTGGGTCTTATGAACACATAAAGCCAATGCCCAGGATCACACTACCTCATCTGCTGTCTCCTACAGGCCATAAACTTCTGCCCCGCAGTGCTATAACCGGCACAGCTCTGCTTCTATTAAAATAATCCCCATGCTGTTTTATAGTGTTAACAGCAATAGTTAAAAACTGGACAAACCAGACCAGACTGATAAGGTGATGCAACAGGAAGCAACTCTAGGAAACAGCGCATCCTTTATGTCTTTTCAGAATTGAATTACATTACGTGAAAATGCAAAACCTAAAACTGAAAAGCACCAAATGAGCATTAGCAAGATCTGAATTAAGAGACATCTGGAATTAGCAGTAATTTTTCCCCCTCTGTAAAATTACTTTAATGTGTCTTATCTTTGTTTCCTTCAAGATCTGAATTAGGAGACATCTGGAATTAACAGTTATTTCCCCCCCAACTCTGTAACATTACTTTAATGTGTCTTATCTTTGTTTTCTTTATAGGTACCCCCTTTAACATTTATTCAGATTTGAAAAAGACTGTTTTGGTACACAGCTGGTCAATTTGCCATGCCCGGGCAGCACCTTTTAGTTAAAAACAAAAGAAGGCTTGCCTCTGTGTTTTGTCTGCTCCAGATATTTTCGCGAAGAGATCAAGAAGTTTCGTAATGTAGCAGGACATGTTACTCTACACCAGAGAATTCAATTCACTTTAAGGTCAGCCTGTACCTTCCCTGTAATCAAACGGTTCCAAAACCTTCCCAAAGCCAGAACAGGTGTTTCATTCATACTGTCTGTCTACCTGGCAAGGACCCAAATACTTTCTTTTAAAGGCTGAAGTCTGTATTATTCTGAGGCGCACTGAAAACGTACATACGTGCTGTCTCCTAGGCATGCTTCAGGCTTGGTCATCATTAGCTACATGTTTTCCCTTGCACAAATCAAACAGGAACACAGCTGCTTTTATGTTAATAACTAAATCATGCTTTAAATTTATGCCACACAGCTCTCCCTTCAGCCAGAAGGGCCCTGCAGATTTAACGAGCTGACATGTCAACAGAGATCAGTTCACCCACCAGAAAAGTGCGGCTACTTCTCGGGTGAGACATGGTAGCTGTTTAGCTCTGCAGGAGAAGGACGGCCGCTGTGTCAAGTTGAAGCCACAGAGGCAGCAGGGGGATGAGCAAATGTGCTCGGGACGAAAACCGGTGCAATGATGGGAGGTAATGCACCCACTGGAGTGTGAAAGAGCGGTGGGGCAAGCTAGAGACACGCAGACGGAACATGCTTTTACTTCTTGTCTGAAAGGTGGGAGGCATCCAGCACTGCAAATGGGAGACTGACTCAAGCCTGACTCAGAGAACAGGATTTTTCCTACTCTGTCATTGTAACTTCTTTGAATACCAGGAAGTTCATTCTCCCACAGATTACTTCACCCGGTTTGTTTCTGTACGCTGTGGCCATGTGCACAAATATTCTTCGGGCATGGGGTCACGACAGACCCTTGCTGGCTTCCACAAACACCACATCACATCCAATTTTTCCAAATCTAGGTGGAAATTGTCAGTGGCAAGGAACTTCAGAGATGTCAGAACAAAGCAGTTAGCACTTCTAACACAAATACACACATTTCTTTGAAGGAGGGGAAGGAATGATTCATGCGAATAAGGAAGGATTGCTCGAGTTAAATCATCCACTGCGTTTCCATTCAAGGGATTTCATTCTCCTTGCTATTCTTGAGAGCTGGTGCTAATGTCACAAATAACTCTGAAAACAATAGGTCCTGGAGAAAGCTCATAGCTAACATGGCAAAAGGCAGATCTCACCCAGCTCAGAAAGGCAGGACACCAGCTGACGGCTGCAGGGTGCCTCTGCCCGCCCTGCCCCTGCCATTGCGTTTTCATTCATTGTGCATCTGTTCAGCTGGAAAGGTGCAGGTTCGCTTAGATCAGAGAATTGCTCTGATTTCATTAGCGTGACTAAACCAGCACAAAATGGAGCTTGCGTGCTGTGTTTGGTAGGTAACACGGCTGTCTGCAGGAAACACGGCGCTGATACAGATATACCTCCCTCCCAGGCAAGCACAGGGCTCCTACTATGAAAACAACTTCTACCTTCTAACTGGTCTTTTGTCGGTAACTTTTATCACTTACATTTAGGGACTCTAAGGTCAGACTTCTCCTTTCCTGTAATCAGATTGATCCAAATCTTCTGTTCTGGTTTTGCATGGGAAATCTTTCTACTTACAATCTAGATTTAACTGGAGTCATGAGATGGTGGGGCATGCACTCAAATACCCAGTATGAACGTAAACGGTTCCTGTTAGTGCTGATTACACTATCATACATAGAGCCAATTTCCCCAGGACTGATGAGACCTAAACCATGCCTTGAAGACCCTCCACTATCAATTTCTAGTATGTGGACTTCATGGAGAGACTATCTTCTCTGCCATACAGGATGGTAGTATTGGCATTTTCCTATTAAGTCCTGCTTCTTTAATGAGAAATGATACATAGTGAATTAAAAGTGTAATTAGGAACAAGCAACAGAGCCCAGCAACATTACAAATGCCAAGCTGGCGCCAGAGGAAGGATCATCTCAACAAATATCCCATACCAGCAAATGTCCTTTGGTTTTCACGTGTGTTTTGCCAGGTGAAGGGGATGCCCAGTCCAACACCCAGTGGCTCCCCAAAGGAATCGGCAACAACTCTCATGTCAGTCACAAGGAATACAGAGAGAGGAAGAGGCAGAGACCCAGCAACCCAACGGACCTGTTGGACTTAGCAGAACAAACATTCAAATTTGGAATTTCCCTGTTACCTCCAATCTGCGGTTTAACTTGATATTTAAAAATGCACAAAACTGAATGAAGCAGCAGAGACACATTCCAGCCATAAAGCTGTAGTTTTTGCTGTTCCCCAACAGCTTTTCTAATTGTGCTGCACATGTTTTCCCAGATGAAGAGAGAACTGTGGGTCGTATGAAGAGTGCCAGCTGGTAAAGAGGTTAGATGCAAAGTTTGGGGGAAAAAAATGTTAAAAACGGAGGGTTCCTTCCCTCATCCCTTTCAAAGTGTTTTTTGAACGTGGGAAATAACCTCATTTCCCATGTCCACGAAGCTGAATGGCCAATACCAGCAGCACTGGTACCATGAGTACGTGGGGCCTCTGCCAGACGGTCTGTGCCACGCAGGCTGTGCTGCCGTCACCAACCAGGCACAGGCTTTGGCTGCAAGGCGGGGAGCAGCGACCGGCCATTCGCCCCCCTGCCTTGGGCGTCGCTTGTCAGAATTATAGACTAAGACCAGTACTGGAACCTTCTGCTTACAAGCTGTCAAGGCAAAAACTAGTCTCAATACACAGGTTTTGCGTTTTCTTCTCACTTCAGACAGGGCAAAGGCAACAAAAGCTGAGGGAGAAGGTAACTCACCTGGAGTAACAAAGATTGATGCAGCCAAACAGCAGGAGCTGGTATCCTAGGTATGCACCATCGACATTAAACACCCTCATGTTTGCATTATTTGATTTAGGCACATTAGGAGGTATAAATGCGATACCATTAACTCTGCCCAGTAGGCCCCATCCTTCACCAGAGTAGACGCTGCAATGCAAAGGAAAAAAAGACAGCAGACATTTGCGTGCAATGCCTCAGCTCCCATGGCCGGGGAAGGTCAAACAGCCTCTGCTTGCCGTACCCCCGCACGCTGGCACTGGGGACACGACTGCAGCAAACACTGCTGGCTCATCCGGAGCAAGCTGGGGTTTCTGTTTGAGGGCACCAGCTTGAACTGGTGCAAGCTGTGCCGCTGCCGCTCTGAATGGAACCTGGCACGGCACTGCTGCTGGATGTCAGCATCACCTCAACACAGAGGAGGATGAGTTCATACCTGTGTTTTCAACTTATTTCAGAGCTGGAAAAGGGAGATTAGTTACTACCCAAGACTCTCCACAGGGCACAAGGCAGTGCTGGATGACAGAGTTTAGCTCCAGCTGTGCATTGTGGGCTCTGCCTATGGGGAACGCTTTACTTTTTCTTTTTTTTCTCTTCTTTTTTTTTCCTGGGATACACTCAATCCAAGCACAATATTGACAATAAACTCTTCTTTCTGAGATTCTCAGTCCTAATCCGTGGGACTTGCAGAAGGCGAAAGCATTGTAATGAAATATTAGCAAGAGTTGCCTTGGTAACTGCCCAGATGAAGCCCTCTTATATTCACTGAAGTTCTCCCAGCGTGACTAATACCTCCTGGGCTATAGTTACACCACTCTGAACGTCCTGAATGCATGACCAAGTCAGCAGAGCAAACACTCTCAAGCCCCATTTATACAGTTATGGCTTAATCTGATTATTTGTAGTTTGACCGAGTGCAAGAGAAATTTGTGGAGCTCCACTCTGCAATCATTAGCTCCTCACTTTCATCTTGCTCCTCTCGCTTATTCAAGCTAGGATTTCCCATTCTGTGTTTCCTAAAACAGAAAAAGCAGCAGCCTAACAGCTGAGTGCAAATCGCAGTCATCTGTTAAAATGCATTTGGTAACATTTTCTTTATCCTGTTAACCTTATCAGTGAGCGTAACACAGGGGGAATGTGGAGGGCCTTCACTCAATGTGAAGCAAACAGCACTCCATGCACAGGCCTTGCCAGCCCCTCTGCCACAAAATCCAGGTCACAATTTTCAGCAACTTAAAACGGTGCGTGTGAGAGAAAACCAGCAGAACCACGGGACACAGGGAAAGGCACTGGCAGGGATCCTCACCTGACCTGGACAAGCCTTCTCCCCCATCGCTTTCCTCCTCACAGCCTCCCTGGCACTGCACGCACACCATTCCCCTTCTGCTGGGTGGAATCTGAATTGCTCAGGTACATGCCCTCGACCATGTACAGCTTAAGGCTTGCACAGAAGAGAGATTTTCTTCTGCTTGAGCAGAGCCCTTCAAAGAAAGCCCTAGACAGCAGTGCTGCTGTCCCCAGGAAGGCTGGCACCATCCTGCCCACAGGACTGTGACAGCAGAGGAAACTTAAGTGGTTCCTTTGTAAGCTGCAGCTGACAGCAGCAGAGTACTGTCATTACTCCAAACTTGGGCTCAGTCCTTGAGCTGGCTCTCTCCATCCCAGCTGTCCACCCAGCCCTTAATTTTCCTTTTGCAAAGCTCCTTTCGCTGCCAGGACTGAGGATTTATAGGTCCCAGAGAGAACAACTCTGTGCCCTTATCCTCCCTACGTCTACTCTTGCTCTTATTTCTAGGAGTACATGTTTGACAATTCATTTCCCTGAGTGGGATCAGGGGCAGAGCACCGGCAAGAGGGGAAGATTTGCAAGATCAAGAGTTCTCATCTATTTAAAACTTTTTGGAAATGCACAAAATAATGTCCTCTGTCAAGATAATCTCAGAATTCAGACCCCCCTATTTCTGTCCAGCACACCAAGCTCCCAAGCCTCCTGCTTTAGATGTGAGAGAGGACAATTTGCCATACCAGAGACAGAGAAGGTTAGGGTGACAATGTGCACTCTGGTGTTTTCTCTCCAGTTAAATGAGGGGGGATGCTAGTAGATGCCCAAGCATTTGAGCTAATAGACTGAGGACAGGTCAGTGAGCACCACGTAGCTCCTGCAAGGTAACCACTGGGCTACATCTTATTGTGGCTACAAGATCGCTTGGTTCTCCACACCAGCCTCTGGGCTTTCATCTCCAAGGCGGACATGAGCCATTACCATATCCTCTGTGGGGATTAGCCTCAGCCAGCTCAGGCCTCACTTTCCTGGTGAAAGCAAAAAGGTCACAGCAGATTTGGATCTCCTTCCTACAGCTCAAGATTCATAGCAAAGGGCTGCTGCAAGTCTGTGGCTGTGGCTCCTGCAGACGTATCTGGCTTAACTCTGAAACAAGCAGCACCAGATTCGCTAAGAGAACAGCTGCTGTGGGGCTGAGATCCTTTCAGGCTGCACTATCTGCCTAACTGGCTTGTGAAAACTGGGACAGCTGCACTGCATGGGGTACTCGAAGCTCCTGGTGCCTGTCCCGGACTCCGATCAGCATAGCGTATTCCTGAGAAAAGGCTTCTTTAACAACAAGGAAAAACATACACGTAGCAGCAAAATCTCTCCTGGCACTGGGGACTCATGGTTTGGTTTTGTGCTGCACTAAACTGCATGCAAACCAGCTTTTAAGAGTCAATTTACAGGCGATAAAGGAAAACATATTATTGCCCATTCTTAAGCGCTTGGGCAGTACCAGCTGACTCACCTTCTAAATGCACACCGCAGTCTGGGTGCGCTGTGGTAATGGGGATATTTATGCCTTTCACTAGCATTTGTCCCTTGCGTTCAGCACAAGTGAGTTTTCACACCTGTGTCCGCCATAGATAAGAACTAGCCATGGTCGGGCTCCATATCAGGAAAAGATTTTACATATTTCTATTGTCACAGCCATTAATCTGAAATCTAAATTACTTCCTATTTGGGAAAGCATCTGAGTTTTTTCCATGCAGATTATTCCTACAGTAGTTTAATAGGAACAGCTAGCTATTTTGCACTTAAAAATAACTCCTCCCAGTAGAAGAAAATTGGAAAATAGCTGCTTTCTCCAAAACAGAATTGCCACGAGCCTCGGCTGCGGCTGAGGCTCACATCCCTTCTCTACTGGTTTCCTGCATGACCTTGGACACATCACTTAACTTTCTCTTTGCTTCTCTTCATCAACTCAAAATGAAAAGAAGTAGCAGTCATGGGATATGATGAGAACAAAAGCTGCGAGATGCTAGACCATCAAGTGCTGGTGCATTTTTAAGTTTGTAAAAAATGGATTTAACAGCTAAGCCTGCTTGATTTTGTAGGTCCAATAAATTTCAGTGAAAATCCCACGCGCTCTGCACAGCCTCTCCATTTCGCCTTCCAGGAGATTAAACAGCAAGCACTAAACCCCACAGGTTTGTCAGGATTTACACAATTCAGAAACACAGCGGTCCCTAAAGTCAGCTCCAAGGGCTGGCGAATGGAGAAGCCATCGCCAGCTCTCGTACACACGGCAGCCCGCGAGATTCTCCGAGGCCCTGAGCTCAGGAAGTCCCGGCGGGGTGTTACAGCAGCCTCTCTACAAACTGCCCTGCTAAACTTCAGAATTTCGGTTCACCCCAGAGGACGAGCTGGTGTGCAGCATGGCTGCGTCCCCGGAGGTCAGAAACCCTTGTTTATGCGCACGGGGAAGCACTTTGGGACCCTTCAGTGCAAAATGTTGAGTGTTACGGTTTTCCAGCCATAACACTTCAAATAAGGTAGCTGGAAACATAACAGTAGTCCTGGGTTTGTTCTTTGACTACTGGTTTTCAGTAGTCAAAACCTCCGATTTCCTCAGCACTTTAAGAAAGGTTTCTATTGTGCATAACATTTGTACAGTCAATCCAGGTAACCAAAGAAATCTTCTTAAACTCAGAATGGCTGGTTTGCTGGGATAGATCCTGTTGCTGCTTTTAAATACTTCACATTAATATCAAGGATAATATTTTAAATAAAGAAAAAAGAAACCTCATAACCACAGCTGGGCTATTTGTGGGAGGTTTCTCCTCAGTTTTCAAAGATCCTTGAAAAACTGGCAAGGAAACCAAAAGCTATTTACATTCTTTAGGAACACTAAAGGGAAAAAGGTACTTTGTGGATTACGAGATTAAAATTACAAATACACTATCTGGTAATTTTATAGTAATTAAAGTAATTAACTCGATTGTATACTGCCATTTCAGATAGTTTGGGCTTTTAGAATTTTATTTAAAGGAGCCACATTATTAAAGAGCTTGAGATGTGGAATTACTGCTGAAAGGTACCCACTCTGGACTGATCCATAGCTCTGAACTTTTAAGGACTCCCAAGATGAAAGCCATTTGGAAACTCCTTACGTGATTTATGCATATAGTGCCTGACATCCTCGTCTTCATGCTAGGGGATTTATTCCTTCCCTAATGAGGTGAAGGTCAGGCATGCCACGCTCGGTCTGGAAACGGAGAGGGTATGGGCGTGTGCCCATTGGCATTCTTGCCTTGAGCTCTGCACTTCAAGCATGAGGTATGAATAAAGGAATTTAATTAGTTCTTGCCTGCTTCTATTAAACCTCTCTAGAGGGAGGGATGCAGAGACAGTGTAATAAAGAGGGTATGTGATTTGCATGCTAATAAAGGCACATACACTTTCTCTGGACAAGCCTTGACTTGATACCGAGATTAGAACTTGCACTAAACCCAGCTTTGTTCCAAAGCGAGCCTGCCACACACAGCAGCACGAGTTTCACGGCGTTTTAAAGTTAATTACCATCTATTCTGCTTTTGCTGTTTTATGTCTCTCTGGCTGTTCCCTGGCCTGCAGCTCACTGAAAAAAAGCAGATTAAGTGCTCTGGGGTGTTTATCAAATTCTTATTATTACAGGCATTCGCTGGCTTTGGGAGAGGAAGCGTCAGATTCTCTTTTGCTGTTTGTGGATCGTGTTTAGGGCTGGAGAGAACGGAGGAGACCTGCTCCCGTCACAGGAGGGACTGAGGCCGCGGTTTGACAACATGTTGTCTTTGGCAGCGGTGCCGACCTAATCTGTTTCTGCCCTCCTTCCCCTCCTGGTTGTGCCAACAGAACCATTTGTGGAACCAGGCTGTGAAGCAGAATAGGGAACTGACCCAGCTACAAAAAGGGGTGTAAACAATTTTTTTACAGTTTATTTTTTTAAGCTATCTTAAGCCATTATAGGAACAGCCCTCCCTGCGAGACTGCACAAGTCGGACATCTGGAAGCACAACTATTTCTGGACGAGGCTGTTAACACAGGTAAGCACTAGCAGTTGTGGAAAGAGACATCCAGCTCTTGCTGATTTAAGACAGAAATTCCCAATATTAAGAGCAATGATGTATAGCAAAGTGGAGTGTCACTAGGCCAGAACTGAAAGTGATCCATCCATTTCACGGAAGACAGGTCAATGCTCCCATAGCAGAGTTTTTAATTCTTGGAGCACGGGTAAGTTGTGCTGTTTCAGCTAGTCTTACAGATCTTGTTAGGGCAAAATCCAAAATGTTTTGCTGAAGTAGTCTCCAGCCAAATCCAGATTTGCAAAAGGGAGAGCAGAGTTAGTCAGGAAAGATAAATCAGTTGCAGTAATCAGCAGCAAAAGAGAAAACCCCAAAATATTTTAAGTGCTTATCCGGGTGCTGGATTGAGTCTTTGATTTTCAGGAGTTTCCTACATGGTCTTGGAAGACTTGCTTGTCTGCACCCCAGTTTCCCAGCTACAAGACAAATACAAGAGCACTGCGGATACAGTGGAGGAGATGCTAGGCACTGGGTTAAAACACTCTCCTAGGATAACTGAAAAAAAAAAAAGACACATAACAGCACATGGAACCTGCGGAGGGCAGGCAGCTTGTACCCACTGCAGGAACAAAATGGCAATGGGATCTCCTGACAGGAATTTCCAAGCACAGCCACGTTCTCAGGCAGAGATCTGGGTGGTCTCCGATGCAGCTCACTCTGGTAATTTGCAATAAAACACCATCTTGGCAACATACCACAAACACCTTCCTACTAAATGAAAGCCCAACTTTGTCCCTGGAGCGTACTGTTCACCCTGACACAGCTGCTCTGAACACAGTCCAAAGGCCCTGTAGAGGGTGGGAGGTGCATGGGAAAACCCTGCCGAAGTGTAGGTGAAACTACCTCCTCATTTCCCCCAAATCCCTCAGCTTACAGCCCAGGCATGGCTTCTGCATTGGCGGTTTAACCACACCACAGCTGCTCGATGGGTTGGTTCCCAGCAGATCTTCCCTGCCCCATTGAACCGCCTGCACCAGCTGGACTTGGGACCTTCACCCCCCCCCACCCCATCCCATCCCATCCCAAAGGCTGGGAGCATCTCTCTTGTTGAGCTGCATCCAAAGCCTCCCCAAAGCAGAGCTCTGGGAAATGACAAGCTTGGTGAGATGCTGCTGGCGATTCGCCCAGGACCCCCATTGAGCTCGGGGGTTTGCAGCCGGGGAACAGGAAGCAGGAGCCAGCCAGAGGTGTAGCTCTTCTGCTTTACCGCCCGCTGTGCATTAGCAATCAATCAGTAACCTCCTCCAATCTGTCACCAACCTCCGCATACACTGTTACAGGTGGATCTCAAGACCAACAATATCCTAACGCAGAGGTGTGCGTAAAGACTAATTTAAATGCATTTCCACCTCCTCCAAATTACATTACTATCACCAGTTAGCAGGAACTTATTTCAAATATAACAAATCCCCCACATATGCAATGGGCTGGATTTTTCAACGGCTGCAGCTGTCATAACCCAGTTCCCAACTATTCAGTTTTTGAGAAGATCCACCTTTACACTTTTTAATCCCAGACTATTACACGAGGTGTACTAAAGGACTAAGGTTTTTTTGGTGGGGAGAGATGTGAGTTGCAATCCAAATTTGTACACTGTAAAATGGTTACATTTTAAGGTAAACCATGAATTTGTGGAAATCAGACGTGCTTCACCAGACACTCAAGATCAATAGCTGTGTTCAGAAGTGCTGCCTTGCATGCAAAAGATTAGAAGAAAAGGATCCCACATGAATACGCTGAAATGCATAGAACGACAGAGGGCTGCTGTTCTGCTGCGTAACATCGATGCTTCACTGTCAGACTCCTTCCCTGCGAGCAGCACAGCACCATCCCAGCCAGCAGTAAATCCCCAAATTCTTTGACAAGTACATGCATCCTGTTACCCTGCTTTACAACTGCAGAAATTAAGACAAACAAGTCATGTAATTCACACTGGGTTACAGTAAGTCTATGCCGAATTTCTGTAAAAATAGTTGAAAATCCTCCATGAACATCTCCACTGTCTCCAGACAGTAAGTTTGAAAGGAGATGAGCTGGGGAATAGCACAAGCTCCCCCAAAGAAAAGGAATCCCTGCAGAATTCCTCAGGAATGCAGAAAAACCTTACAACTCTTCCCAATATCTTTTCTACTCTCTTGGTAATTACTAATCTTTATGGAGTTTACATTCCATCTATCATTTTTATAACCAGAGATCACAAAGGGATTACGACTGGGGGCTGCAAGCTATTCACACAGGGACCCTGTTTATCTAAGCAAAGAGAGCAGCTCTTCTCCTTTAACCATTTATGTGGTGGCAGAAACATTTCCATCTGGGACACGTGCAAAGCTAATTTGCTGTCCTACACCAGTAATTTAGGTGGTGCAGTTTCTATCAGCAGAAACATCTCTAAATACATAGCAGTCACAAATAACAAGCGCAGACCCCAAGCAGATTGTCGTTTTTACACCCAGTTTACATCCAGCTTTTTTTGAAATGAATATCAATAATGACATCCCTTCTCCCACACTGCTGGGAGTGCGCTGGGAGCTGGAAGTGCTCTGACGATAGAGCGCTGTGACCCGAAGACCTCTGGCAGGCATAATTTAGAAAAGTCATAGCGCCGATCTAAATTCATACTGAAGGTCAAATCATCCCCTGGGGGCTCGCTGGGGCCAAAGCTCAGCTACAAGAACTGGGCTGCCCAAATTGACCAGAAAGTAACTGAAGTCCAGCCCACGCTGCTGGATTTAGTGTAGCTCAATCACCAATGCCTACTCCCTTGGATGAAAAGGCTGGATATTTAAGACGCGGCTGCCACCTCTTAACGGTAGCAAACTATGACATTTGAAAGGGCTCCTTTGATCCTCAGCGACCATTGCAGCCCTGATATCAGAAATACTGTAGCTTGTCTTTTGAAGCAATAAGTGACGTCACCCGGCTTCCACTTCCCTTTGAGCTGGAAGGTTAAAAGAAAAAAAAAACAAAACAAAAAATTCCAAAATAAAAGGAGCAAGACCTTAAAAAAAACGCAATAAAATATCTGTAAATATTCAGTGGCTAAGAAATGAAATTGATTCCTTGATGCATGACAACATCTTCTTAAATATCAGGAAGACAGCATCTGCTTTAATCTAGAAAGTTACACGTAACAAGAACAAAGCAACAGATGAAGCGAAGGAAAAGGGAGCTCAGGAGACCTTTTTGGAGCAGGAAGGTGTTCCAGGTTATGGCAAAAAGGGACAGTCGGGGATTTAATACTTGTAAAGTCATATTGCAAACTTCCCAGGGAGTGGATTCTCCCCTAATATTTGCTAGCAGAGTGCCCCAATACCCTTGAAGTACTATATAAATTATACAATAACCAGAAAGATTGGGACTTACTGGCCTGACAGACCTTTACCCTGGTTTAAAGACCACTCCCTCTATACGCGTAACATTGCATCTTACTTCAAAAAAAGCTGGCGTCCACTCATTTTTCCTACCAGGTGTGTTTTTCATCTCCTGTCTAACTACTCTCTTTCCTAGCATATTGCAGCTCCTATCCTCAGCAAACACAAAGCCCGGACGGCCCAGCGTCACTCCGACGGGCTGGCTGGCAGCTGTCCTGCCTGTGCACAGCCGGGGAACGGGCACAGGACTCTTCTTTTGTGCTTTGCTGTAAGACAAGCCACACAGACTAAGCTGCTATAACATCAGGAAACTAGCATTAAAAAGAAAATCTGAATATGCACACTCAGGGTTTTAGTTGATGGGAAGAGGAAGAGTTAGTTCAACACAAAACCTGTCAACCCCAATCTTTAGAGAGGAGCTGTCTGCTTGTAGTCAGTCAGGTCTGGGAGGTGCTCTGCATCCCAGAAAGGTGACCAGCATCTTCTGAAGCAGCTCTCAACCACCCTCAGCATGAGCAAATCCAGCACTAGGGATCCTTCCCCAAAAATGAATCCTCTGTAGGTTTGGTTCCAGCTAACGCTGGGACTCCCGGGGCAGCGATGGGCTGTGCTGCGGCCCACTGTAACAGGAGGGAGCCCCTCCGGCCGCAGCACAGCCCCGCAGCAGAGGAGCCCAGGCTTTCCAGGGCACTCTCCGCACGCTTCCCTGCTCCCACCCCTGCAGGTGTGAGCACCCACTGAAATCCCCAGCCCCTCCCCGCCTCCCCCACAGCCTATTGTTGCATTTGCAGTCAAAAGCAAGCCTTGGGGACAACCGCAGACAGCTCTGGGAGGCAAAGGTTACAGGTGTGCCCTGCGCTCCCTCCTGGGTCAACCAACGGCGGCAGAATGATCTCCAGGCCCCGGGGTGACAGCTTGACGAATGACATGCCACATCAAGGCTGGCAGCTTCTTTCCCTGGGAGGAGCAGAGAGGTTCATGAGCATTTTTCTCCTCTGAAATCATTCCCCTGCCTGACTGCCATTTCTAGCCCCACTAGATCATTTTTTTCCCCTAAAAAATTGCTTTAAAGATAAAAAGTACCAGGAGAAGATCCTCTCCTTAAGGTGAAGACAGTCTGCACTCCAGGGATGTCCATGCTTCATGGCTGGTGGTTTTCTCAGTCACCTCCTGGCATTACAAGGCAGCTGTGGCAAAGGGGATGACTGCCACAGGGGACCTGGCACCATCCTCTCACCCGTTTCACAACTCTGCAATGTGGAGAGACAGGACAGATCCTCATCCCACAGGTCACTGCTGGTTCTTCAGAGCACTGTAGTTAGTGGGAATCTCCTTTGTCTTCTTCCCAGCTTGGACACTAGCTCTGAAGAGAAGCCTCAGGAGTTGTTCTGGAGGCTGGTGACTACCCTTTTATTTCCAGAACTGGTGGGAGCAGAAATCACCAAAGCACAAACCATTAACTCCAGTCATTTGCTTATTTCAGGCAAAGCAGAGAGATGCTGCCTTATTAAAATAGAGCCCTACAGAGTCCCTTCCCGCTGTGGACACAGGCACTGTAATGTCAGCAAGAGACTCCACAGCCACGTTGGCAGCTGTGGATCAAACCCAGAGATCTGTTCTGCAGCCCATGCTGCAGCTCTATCAGCGCTGGGTCCTGCCCTGCGTGCAGTGCAGTGCCATCACAACACAAGCACCCCACAGCACCACCATGCAGCCTCACGGTTCCTCACCTTAACTCCCCTGCTCAGCAAAAAATTTGCAGAAAAAGCCAAGTCTATATAGAAAAATAACTTTTTTTTCTTTTTTAAACTGAAGATGTAAAATAAGCAAGACTGCATAATTCTTTTTACTAAAGGAAAGTAGACAAGGCAAGAAACACCGGGGAAGAGCCTAGACACATGAAGCTCCAGGCATCGCTCAGATGGCTGTATTGTAGCATGGACACCAAATGGGTGGGAAAGTTCTACTTGCAGCTCTGCCACGTCCAGGAAGGGCCAGGGCCCATCCCCCTCTGTTTCGGCAGTTTGAAGTGACATATCCGACCATGGCTCATAAATCTCAGCTAACCAGGGCATTTCCTTAGGCCCCCGTATCTTTGTTTAATCACTTTCTCTAGACCATGCTGACTTTCCAGATCTTGCATGCAGTAGCTCAGCAGTTCCAGCAAGTGACATGAACAAACGCGTCGGCCTGAGGTACCACCCCCACAGCTCAGGCTGTTGCCGCCTCCGCTCAGGCACAAGAACAGGAATCTGCAACCTCCCTGCGAGCTTCGGTAGGGCCGTTTCACAGCAGTGCCCCACACCAAGGGCTGGCCTGGACAAAGGTTTACTGTTAGATATGTCGGCTTGTGTGGTTTTACATGCACCATCTACCATGCTGACAAAGATTAAATGAGTCATCCTTTAGCAAGTGTTCGGCTGGCCAAACTCAATCTCGTGGGGATCTCTGACTGTAACTCAAGCTACTTAAATCTGTTCTACATTAGACTCCCGTCAGCCAAAATGGCTTAATTTAAAACATATGTTGGGGTGTAATCACACCTTTCAAAGCAGACTTGATAAAACCCAAAGGTGCTTGAAAACCCAATGTGGTACAAATGACTTCTCATGAAAGTCTCCTAAAACTGTAAGCCAAGGAGTCTGCTCTTCTGTGAGAGCAGGAATCTGACTCAAAATGCACCTCGGTTAGGTCATGTCTCTGGCTGATACTGATCCATGGGAAAAAGTTGGTATTAGTACGTACTAAGACACAGTAGCAAAGAGTTTAAATTGTCCATGTCTGGGGACTGTTCTTTGAGTTTTCAGTGAACGCCTGCTATTAAAATCCTTGTGCTGTAAATAGTCCAAAATCAACTATAATTTTAGCCTGTGACTCAGGCAGAATTTAAAAAAACTATTTTAAAAGCAAAACAAAAGATGCTTCACTTTCATTTCTGAGTTACAAACCAGCTGAGTTTGGGTTGGGGGAGGGGACAGTAATTCACCTACAGAAACAAAGAAAGAGACAGTAAGTTATATTTCATAGAGTTTTAAAAACTTTGGCCAGAAAACTCCAGGGAATACAGTGTCCTATGCATCCTGGCACTTTCCATCATCAGAAGATTCTGGCCTAACATTTAAAAACTAGAGGTTAGTATTTGCATGCGATAATAGTTTAATCTTTTTAACAATGAAACTGCCAGGCTGGCAGCGGTGGTGAGGATTAGGTATTAAGATGCGTTTTTATAAATGGGGACAATCAGTCAAAGCTGTCAGGATGGCTTTCGTTAGGATTACCACAGTAATATCCAGAAGAGAAGGTGTTGGTAGGAAACCAGATGCCTAACATAGCAGTGCTTTGCAGCGCAGCAATTAGCAAAGACGTAAAGACTCATTACAAAAGAGACTCCCCGTGTGCGTACATAGATGCGCAAATATTTGCAAACAGAAAAGAACCCTCATGAAATATACTGTCCTAATGACGCTTTCAGAAAGCATCTAGCCCAGATCTCACACTTGTCCCAATCCCACTGACTGCCGTAACCCACGCTGAATATTTACACCAACATAAAGCCGTTAAAAATGCTGCCCTGTGTCTTAAACGCCACACTATGACGTGGTGAGCTACTGCTACATGCAAAGGACTCCTCTTTGGGCAATGAACTGCGTAGGCAGTTGTACCACGTTTGCCTCCACACTTGCTCCTCCCTTGAGCGAATGTGCTTGGAAGGGGCAGTGCCATGGGCAGCAGTCTCAGCCAAGCCCCAGCCATAGCAGGGTGAGGTGGAGAAGCTTTTGGACTCTAATATTTCCGAACGGTGTCCCCTAGATCAGTTCCTGAAGCTGGCATGAATTCCCATGGGCATCTCTCCACTTAGTACAAAGACATCAGACTTCTCTGAGCACAAGTTAATCTTTCAGAACACTTGGGGAAAAAACCCCGCCACAGATGGTACAAAAGGGATATTCTCACTTGCCTCCATACCAAACACTGCAGCTAAAGCATAGAAACACATGAATAGGGTGAAGTCAGCGTACACAGGCAGTCACTGTCTGTCATCAGCAGAGCAAATGGCCCCTACAATTAAGAGCACAGGATCTGTCTGGTTTTGGCATCATTCATTTCTAACGACTGCTGCCATATAATATACAGATGCTGTAGGTGAAATTGAACCTGGAATACTAGCACAATATATCATTTTTATCCCGATATCTGAAGTGAAAGGTATGCTTATGCTGGAATGTGACAATTTAAGTGTTGTTCCTGTCAATCTTCAAAAGCATTTGCAGTCAAATTGAGCTGCCCAAACTACTTTACTCCATTTGAAAAATTATGAGTAATAAAAATAGTGTTAGATGATGAGCATAGTAGACAGGTGATGCTGAAATGAAGTAGCATGTAAAGGCTTGGGGACTTATCTCTATCTCCTCACCCTGCAAGAAGCCGATCCTTATAATATTTTGATATATGTGATCTTGGTTCACGAGAACAGAGGCAAGTGGAAACAGTAGGAAAAAAAGCGGTGTCTGAGCAAGTCTATGTCCAAACAGTGGGAAACATTGGGGTGGAGGCAGGGAAGAGAACATCTTCTGTAGTGGAGAACCTGATCCCTGGGGGGCTTCCCCGATGGGTGACACGCAGGGCCTCTCCTCTACAGCGCTGGAAACCGAACATTCCCATTACGCAGATGAGTGACTTTTCCTTCCCTCACCATTGCCCCGATCGGCCTGGGCGGTGCAAGCAGCAGAGAGCACACTGTTCACAGCCGTACGCGCTCCCATCCCCACACACCCTTTTTCCACGTGGGAAGCCTGAGGGAGGCCAAACAAAGAGATTTTTCAATTTTCACGTACCGTAAGTACTATAGCTACGAACATGATAAAAACAGGACCCAGCCTCTTTCTCCACTCAAAAACCACTACTGCAGAGGCACTGCCTGTGCCAGTACAGTTGCACGTCCTTTATCTTTGCAAACAGCGTCCTCGGCTCCCCATTCAGCCTGCTACATCTAACACAGGATTTAGTTAATCATATACAGCAAGAACACAGCCCTCTTTGTCAGAGCCCTGCAAGCGTAAAAGACTATTCAGGCAACGGGTGGGCATCGCTTGAAATTATGACACTAATGAGGGTCAAACACTCCTTGTTTCCCTTCCATTAGTCACATGGAGCCTGTGTAACACAGCAGAAAACCTGTATCTGCCCATCTCCGCACACTGAGCAGGCCAGTGCCCGTAGACGGGTCCATACCAACACCAGGGCAGGTCTCCAGATGTGAGCAGGCTGGGAGCAGTGGTGTGTGGATGAACACATGGTGGCTACAGCTCTCTTCCTCAGCCAGGGGAACCTGTGCATGGCACCGGGAGGCTATGAGAGAGCTACTTGTCCATCAGGCACTTCCAGTACATTTGTCTTGGAAGGTAACTTAATGCATCTGTTGCCAATGCTACTGAGACTGGCTGTCACTGAAGCTTGTGTGTCGGGCATACAAAAGTCTGCACGTGCCTGTGCCCGGCAGCCTCCCTCCGGTGCAGAGGAGACGGAGCAGTTTGGATTCCTACCACAAGCTGTCATGCAAACCGCAGCAAGCTATTTCATCCCTCGCCTTCCTACTCTATGTATGGCCTCCCTGCCTTTGGGATGGGGCTTGAATGCTTCAGTAACCTCCCATAAACCAACTACATCGTGACATCTCAGCTCCTTAGCTCAATGTCTGCTTGAAAACTTAATGGATTTGATCTGCTCAAGTGTCAGCAACTCAAGCAACAGTTTCTAGAAGTGCCTCTGTTGGAACTGAACTTCAAAACAGCCAAAACCGCCCCACACATGCACCCACTTGTGTTCAACCACAAAGCTGATGGGGAAAGCCCAAGTCATGATTGCCTGAGGTAAGCCCAAAGTGGACACGGTGACCAAAAGTTCTGTTCCTTACACTCCCACAATGGTGTTTTTAAAATCAAAAAAATAGGAATGATGTTATGTTGGCTTGGGCTGGTAAATGGTGACAGGCTGCCCTGTGTGGGCTGACCTACTGTCATCCCAGGACCTACAACAGCCAAAAGAAATGTGCGTGGGCAGAATTCCTGAGTTCACAACTGGCCTCAAAAGTGAGATAATATCATGGGAAAACACAGGGATGACCCCTTGTATCCCCAACAGCCTTCTTGAGAGCAACTCTAAAACCGTCTTCACTGTACACAATGCCATTAGTTTCTGTAACTGCAGTAAATGCCTAGTTGTTTGAGAGCTAATTACCAAACACGCTGCCTAGATCTGAGCAATTAAAAAAAAATAAAGTATACTCTACCAGCCAACTGTTAAATTATCAAGGATATTAAGCACAGCATGCAACTAGAAAAGCTTTAGATTTTCAGAACAAGCTATTTTCTCTGCTCTGTTTATTGGAAAGAATCAGAGTACATAACAGGACGTCAGTGCGATCCATTCCCGTTGGTACAACTCATACTGTGGGCTGCGATGGAAATGCCACAGGTCTGGGTACACGCTCCCAAGGGTATGCTCCCAAGGGAAAGAGTGGACTGAACTCCTTTTAAGAATCAGGCAAGATTCCCATTATGGAGACAATTCCCTTGGTAGGTTTGTACCACCCCGCTACCATAGTTGGCTTTATGTCATCTCTCTGACCCGCCTGATCTGCAAGAGAGAGTTTTTGGTGGTCTGGAAGAGGGCAGTGCTGAGCCCTCCCGTTTCTGGGGGATCTCACACTCCTCTGGCACTGGAAGCTCTCCAGGGAGATAATGCTGTCACTGAGCGATGAGCCCGCTAGGACTGCTGACACAGCTTTTCTTTTCAAATGTAAACAGTTGTTCATGGTCCAAGAAAGCACTTCACACTGCCCAGCCCAAACATTTAAAAAAACCCCTCCTCTCCCTGAGTCTTGTTTAAGAACTTCAATGTAATTTTCGTTGTTAATGAACTCTAGTGTTTTTTATTTGTCTTTTAGTTTCTGGACCATCTTTGGGGTGTACTTCAAATTTTTCCCTACAGACTTCATGAGTAGAAATGCAGTTTTTTAAAAAATGCGGTCAGAAAAGGAAGCTGCAAGTAAAACATCTGATATTGCAAGACATGATAAAATCACAGGAGCTGGCAGAACTGGCAGGCTGCCCTCTCCTCCTCCATCCACGGCCCGTGTCCCTTTGTGAATTGGCCTTTGTTTGCTCCAGATTCACTCTAGCGGTTTCTCACACCAGAAATTAAGCCCTATTTTAGCCAAATCTGGCCCAGAGGGCCTTTGGCTCCTAGCCAGAACATACATAGCATTTCTTTTTATTTGCTCTTCCTTTCTCAGTTTCTCTCCCTTCAGGGTCCTGTTATTATTTAAAAAAAAAAAAAATCATGGATTTTACTGATTAAAGTGCTTACTTTCATGTTGATATATTTGTTTTGTACTGCCTTTGGGGTCATAAGGAAGTACAAATTATTTTGTATTTAAAGGGGGCTGGGAGAAAGCTGAGAAGAAAAAGGGATATTATCAAGCATTCCTTTGGTACTGAGACACAGGCACTGATATTAGCCTGGTGACGATTCATGACTGGGGAGGGAAACGGTATTTGGATAAAATGAGACGGCCTGTGATGTGCCTGTAAGGGGCTGAGGGAACACGCTGTTATCAGCAGGGCCGTGTCAAAGGACGTGCTGCGAGTGTGGTGGGACATGGGGCCCTGTCGCAGCTTGTGCTGGGCTGGACGCAGGCAGCACGCCTGGGAAAAGGCATCCAAGATGGAGTGCATCGCAGTCCAGTGTCTCAGCTGGGGCTGCGTTCCCTGAGTCCACCACAATACATCCTGCCATAGCTTTAAAATTACAGGGAAAATAGCAGTGAACAAGCTGGTGTCTGCACAAGCCCTGCATTCCAGAAGGGAGACAGATGCCTGACAGCAGCGACAGTCACTCCAGACCATGCCTCTGCCAGATGTAATTGCATCTGGCACACATGTGCAGCCAGGCTTCTTGTCCTACCTGGATGTGTCCATGCTGCAAGCTGCTTCCCGCGGCTCCTCTCCTGCTGCAGGACGTTGGATTCTTGGCTTTGCTCCCAGTGGACTTCTAGGCTGCTGCTGCACAGCACCACCTTCCCCGAGGCAGGCATGGAGTCCTTCGCTGTTTTGCTGCTGCCCTGAGAGTTAAGAAAGCATCAGGTGAGGAACCTCTACATAGAGACTGTCTGAGCAAAGCTAAACCTGCCCTCTCATCTGGGTATAAATCTAAGTGGCTTCACAGTGGGATGGCAATTTGCATCTGAGAGCCAACAAATTCTGCCACTCCTCCAAGTGTGGAAGTCTGAGATCAGAGACCTTTCTGGTGCGCAACTCACAGATGCTGCCACCTTCCTAATTCCCAAGGTTTGGGGAATGCAGTGACAGTGGAATCATGAGCATCCTGGAAGTCACTTACTGTCCCCTGCACACTCACCCCATACAAGCATCTGTGCTCCTCAGGGATGCCAGCACCTTGCTCTGACTCTGGCCTATCTTTCCATCTCTGGTTGCTCTCAGAGACCCACAAGACATAGGGTGGAATCTCTGAGGTGGGGATAACGACCAGAATCAAATGGGGAAATATTAGAGGATTGTAGGACAAGAAAGGTTTTCTTGAAGACTTACTGGTCTTCCTTCCCATCTTCTTCATACCTGCTCAGTTCCTTCTTTGTATCTAGTTACAATTTCCACTTTCGAGTTCTCTTTCCTGGTCCTAGAGATCTGCAGGCCGCTTCCAACAGATAACTAGCTCCTACCTAACTCTGACCTAGCCCATTTCTTTCCTTCTCTCCTGCCCATGAGATGAGACCTTGAGCAATTGTCTGGATGCTCCCCCTAAGGGCTGGCTGTACCACCTCGCCTTTGTCTGATAAGACCTGGACGCTGTAAGCATTTGCTGAAAAGCATGGAAAAAATAGCTACCTCTACAAAGACCTCAAGCAGACTAGAGAATGGGATCTTTATCTGAATCTGGCCTCAATTGTCTTTTAAAGTCAATTTAAACTGAAATAAGATCCACTCCTCCCTTGTTCCCTCTCCAAAAATCAGCTGTAATCACAGGGTACTCTCAGTCTGGAAAAGGCTGGAGACCAGAATGCGCCTCTGACACAAGTACTGGGCAATTTATCACAGGAGATTACACCCAGGGAGAGTGCTCATGTGATTGGGATTTAACAGTCAATTAAATAACACCGACATTTCTAACAAAGAAGCCAGGATTAAGGAAGGACTCCCAAATGACTCCTTTTCCTTCCTGACTCTGATGCCAGCCTTGGGAATCTCCCTGTTATTAACCCAGATGTTCAATTAAAGCCAACCGGAACAAATAAAATTGCTTCTGAAATGTCACTACAATGGGAATCAGATGGTCAGGTCTGCCCTCGAGGCAGCCAGGCCGTTAGGAAGGCGCGCATAGGAAGCTGTCCTGTGTCTTGGACCTTATCAAAAGGATTCCAGCCATGTGTTTAGTGCAAGTGATTACGCTGTTGCTGCTCAGGTCATTTCTAACGAGCAGACAGGGAAGTACTGAAGATTAACCGCTACCAGACAGTGCAGATGAATGCGGCTCTGCTGCTTAGGGAGTACACATTCAGCTGTGATTGCCCACGCGTTTACAAAGAACATGTGGCAGTGCAGTGCTTGCACAGTGATCTGAACGGGCCTCATATAGCATATAAATGCACAAAACCTCTCCCTTCCCGATCTCTTCCAGCAGGCAGCAGTACCTCCCTCCAGATCTCAGTGTGGTTTTCCTTGAAATTTTCCCCAAGTCATGAGCACTGAGCACCTCTCAGTCTTGTCAGCTGCTCACTCCTGCCTCACCCGCTCCTCCTGCCCAAATGTATCCATTGCTCCTGCATTTATCCCGCTTTATTCCTCCTTACAAGCAGGGCTGGCCAGGCATGGGGTATCAGTAGAACCGCTCCAGATGCTCAGCAGGTCTCCCTGTTCTGATGGCATCAGCTCCAGTTTTGTGGCTTCCCTGCTCTTTATCCAACTACCAAGCCACTCTGTCTCTCTTCACATCTCCCCTCTTGTCTTCTGTTATGGCCCATTTGCCCTCCCTTCTTGGCCATGAGAGAGGGTTACATCCAGCTGTAAAACATCTCATTCACCCAGCGCAATACTCCTCAGAACTGCGCGGGAAGAAATGCATGTCACTGTACTGTCACTTCCAGACCGTGTCGTGCTGTATTGGGATGGTTTTTAAAGCAAGATCACAGGCTCAGCATTTAGGCAAGCAGCTCCTTTCAGGACACTAAAAAGAGCTTGCGGCCCAACCTGTATTCACCTTTCACTAACCACAAAACATTTCCATCTCCTCCTTTCTTTAAAGAACTTCTTACAATAATAAAAAAGAAAAAAAAAAAAGATGATTGTGTCACCGTTTTCTTATTGCATCATTTCTTCCCCTACGTGCTACTCCCCAGAGCTGTTTTTTGGGAATACCACTTTGCGCTGTGTCACCCCTGGTGCCAGAGCTGTTACAGCACTGGGTGTCAGCATACAGCTACTGGTCTACTTAGGCACAAACAGCCTATTCAGAAGTTACCTGGAATAGAAGGATGCAGCTTTTGTCACCCAAGTTTCCTCACCACAGAAGTCATGGAGGTGATATTACACCTGATTGTGAAGGTAACCAAGATGCTGAACTTCATGTGGCAGAAGAACCAACCTTCTCCTTCCCGTACCCCACATACACTGCAGGCTGCCATAGAGATTCTTGATCTGCTTGATCGACACCAAGTCCTGCATGTTCATACCTCTCTTTCCACTCTGTGGGGTGTGTCCAGAGTCTTGTTTTATAGGTTCATCCAAAATGTCAGAGTTATTCCCAGTATCCTGTTCTGGACAACTCATCCCAGCAGTGTATGACATGGGGTTTTCCTAAAAGAGTATTTTATGAGGTCACTTCATCATTTAGTCCTTGCTCTGTGAGGTCATTTAAAAGTCATGATAGTGGAGGCAAAATCCCCTTATGCTCCTCTTGGTGTGTTGGAAACTACAGAACTGTTTGCTGGAAGAGACAAAACGTGGGTGAAATAAATCCACAGAATTCCCCCTAATAGAGTTGCTAGAATAATAACAAGGTCACGACTCCCTCTTGCTCCTTATAATTGCTGTGGCACATCCTTAAAAGGGATGGCTGACCACAATACAAAATTTTTTTTTTTTTTTTCCACATAGCAGGAAGGAGTTCTTGAGAAATCACTTGGACAACATAAGAATCAGCCTAACACTGTACATGGGACCAACTACATGGCAGGGTTGCTCATGTTCCCACATCTACATCATCCTTTAACAGCAAATCCAGATTTTTCCATAACAAAGCTGTAGGGGTTTTTTTCCAACAGTAAATGTAAATTTTTTCCCAAAGGAGAAAATGCCTCATTTTTATTAAGCCATAGTACCTCAAAATAAATGCTCAAGACAAAACCTGAGTTAAGATACATAGATTACCATGGTGTGGTCTGATGTCCTTCTCCTCAAGTAATCTTCATCTGCCAAGATGCAGGGCAGCTCTGCAAGCGCAGTGATGACGCCACAAGTGTGACAGTGACACAGTGAAGGTGTTGCCAACAGCGTGTTCATGCTTCAAGAAGAATGGGGTCATTACGTGTCTAACTACAAGTCCCAGGAGACGCACTGGCACTGTGTCTTAATGAAGACTTTTTGTATTCCAACAGACACTGCGGATCAGAAACCAGGTCCCAAAGTCAACATTTAAACAATCTCCATACTGCTGGCATGCTGGTTTTGCCGATATATGTTGTTTTACTCATTAGTGCATTTTCCAGCCACCCGAGTGACAGCCAAACAGCAATTTGGGGCTGTTTATTGGAACAGTAACATGTTCTGCTCCTTCTCCCTAAGGCCACACACTCAGAACTAGCACCCCCCCAAACATTTTCCAGGAAGCAGTGACTTTTGGGAACCCAAAAGATAGAATGCAAGTCGTTGATCAGAACAAGCAGCTGTAGATCCCTTGGGGGGACACACAATGCAGAACGGGATGCTGCCTGACACTCTGTTTAAATTGGGTGGATTTATGAGCTTCTCTGATACCAAGTATTATCTGGAGCTAGAATCAGTTACCGCCCCCTTTGCTGGAATTTATCTTGGTTTATTCTTTTCCCAGCTCTGAGCACTTCTGGAGAGTGTTTGGTGTAGCTTTGTCTTTTGCAGATTCATGAAGATGGGAATCTAAGTCTGATGGTATCCTGTAAATTTGCATTAAAGGCTCCACTGACCTCAAGAGATCCAAGAAGTCTTTAGCCTAGGACGGAGCAGTAGGAGCAAACATCGCAGCTACCACTGTGTGCCTTGGAGCAGCAGTGGATTGTACAATGATCCGTCCTTTGTGCCATTCGTGACTCTGGGGTCCCAGCTACTGGTACAAGAAATGGGTAACCGAGAACAGGCTCCCCATGAGCATTGCTTTTTGCATTTTGGAGTTCCCAAATACCAGAGGCATTATCTCAAACTGCAGAGCGTTGTAAATCAGAGTCACTCTTCCCAGCAATCAACTTTATTATGATGCTCCCTCTCATTATCCACCCCCTAAGGGAAGAAAAAACACTCAAACGGTCCTACCCCCATAAGTGGTCCTGGATTCAAAAAGAGAAGAAAAATACCTGGATTATTTTATTTGCATGTCCAGAAAGTTAGTGGTGTAAAATTTCCCTGCTGAACAGAGGATAAAACCCAAGCTTAAAATAGTAAATTAGGACACCTGCCTCTGGCTCAACTCTACCGAGTTTACTGCAGATCTTCTTTAAAGTATATATTCCTTGTATAACAGTTATTTAAAGAACTGTGCCACCTCATATTGCATTTTCTGAGCACTCCTCAGATTCAGTTCGATTCAAAGCTTCCTACTTTTTTCATCACATTCATTTTAGAGATGGGTAAATTCTAGTATAGGATGTAGCAGTCGACACGTCTTGCTCAGAACAAACGTCACTGTCAGAAGCAGAAACTAGGTCTCCCGAGCCTTGGCCCCAGTGCTCCAGTTTTTCTGAATGCCTGTGATGCACACTTCATGGGAAGCATGCCAGGAACAGCTCTCTGCTCGGCAGAAACCAACAGCACTTTTTTATCCTTTCTTTCTTTTTTTTCTTAAAGGCACTGTAGTCAATGAGGGTTGAGTAAGAACAACGAGCCACAAGATACCTGATGAAGTGACATAGTTTGAGATTTTTACATAACCGCATGGAAAGCTGTTATACATATATGTGTATGAGACTTTCCTGAATATTTTAAGTTTTCAGGGAATTAAGACTTATGGCAGTGAGTCAGCACTGGTTCCAACTGAGGTGAGGATGAAGTCTGCTGTCAGGATAGTCTCAAACCAGCTTGAAAAAGAAAAACCACGGAGATATGTGACAAACACCACATTTTGGAAAATAAAAAAGCTGCATCTGGGGCCTTAAGACCAAACCAGATCTGCTATCAACCATTCAGTAGCCACGACCAGAAGTGAATGCTGGCCGCAGCGTCACTGGTAGGACACTGCCACCTGTCCCACACCTGCAAAGCCTCCCGTTCCCTAGACAAGTGCAGCGTTTGGCAAAAGGTCAAAACAATCTTATAAAACTGCCTCCCTTTACCCTGAAAGGGTTTGTGCCTGAAGTGGTCACACTTGTATCACTCGGCAACAAGGCGACTGCTGAGATCACATACTCTGTGATCAAAAGACCTGAAGCTTGGCGCCGTTATCTTCCGCAGGAGGACACAGGCTCTCCAAAGGCAGTGCTGTGTCAAGATGTGCTGGGTTTCCAGAAATATGAGCTCTGTGCTACAGTGATCAAGCTCCCTCTCAGGTAATATACTTTGCAGCCTGAAAGCTGCTTCCTTAATCTGCCTTTTGTAGTTCATGTTTTAATCAGCACCATCTGCGATTATCTTCCTTTTATTTACTTATTTTTGGGTACAGGCAGTCTTAGATCCTCAGATTTTGGTCAGCCTGCCTGGAAACAGGTTTGAGATGACCAGCTAATGTACTGAACTCCGGGGTGATGGTTCCAGGCACTTGCGAGCAGATACAAGACAGCAAGCAGCAAAAGTGACCCATCAGCAGGCACTGAATTTAACGGCAGCGTCGACTTTTTAAGGTCGTTGTTTCCTCCGCACAGCTGGCTCGTGGGCTGTACAGTCACAGATCCGCTCCTGCGCTTGGCTGAGTGATCAAGCGCAGATGACCCCATTTTCCCAGGAATGCAGAGGGAGTCCTCTGCGAGCATGGCTCCATCGGCCAGAACAGAAATCAGGCGTGTAAATCCCTTTCTTTTAGCCTCAAACTAGTCAAAGGGAGAATTAAACCCCCAGCCTTTCTAGCCCTTGTAAGAGGAAAGAGCTGAATGAACCAGGGGCAAGCTGCAAGTAATAATCTCTGCCACCTCCCCGGTGCACTACCCAATTTATTTTGAAGTGCTATTTTTATTCAGCCTCAGACATTTGAAACACTTTGCCTCGAGCATGAACTATCACATTTCCCAGCTCAATGAGCAACCCACATAGAGTTGTGCTAAATGCTTTACGAAAATACTGTCTTGTGAAATAAAACACACGCTATCTTAGCATCTTTGCTCCACCTTACTTACCTGGCAGGCACTGCAGCTCATGAGAGTGGGGGACTGAGTAACTTCACACCAGGACGCCAGCCTCTTGGTATGCATCGATAGATGGGTCAAGGTGCTCCTCAGGACCCTGGTGCCCTCTGAAAGCAGTGAAAAGATTATTGCATTTAGAGCCAGACAAACAACAGCTTAATTTTGATATACGTGGTGTGTCCTAGCGCATAGCTTACAATCGGCTCATCAAAAGGCGAAGCATGACTTTTCCTTCCCATCCCTGCAATAACCCCCAATGGAGGCCCAGCACGCCTGGCCTCCCGGCACAAGGATCGTCCTCCATCCTCTCAGAAGAACATCTGCCATGGGTTAACAGATAATACATGCGCAGCTCCGGGGCTCCTGAAATCTGCATTTTAATCCTGGCGCTATCAGATGTCTGACAGATGGCCATACCTCGCTTTCGGACCGCCATTGCTTTCCCAGGTGTGAAACATGGATAAACATACACCCGTCCCCACGAAGCTGGTGGAGATCTGCCGCAGGAGCAGTGCAACACACACACGCCAGGCTTTGCTGAAGCCCACCACCACTGGTAGCACCAAAGGGTTTTATTTTAACTCCCTGTCGATGGGGACGGGTGTGGGTGCCCAGGCGGTGGCAGGAGGAGCTCTGTGAGGAGAGGCAGGGCCGCCTCATGCCAGACACAGCCGGTTCCAGCCGGTTCCGGCTGCCCACCGCAGGGCAGAGCTGGGCCCCTCAGCGACGCTGGGAAAACGCGTGTAAGAACGGGCAAAATGGTGAGATAAAAAAAATATAAAATCATGAAATAAAATCATATAAAATCATGCAGGCACTGGGGCCGGGGGAGGACAGGGAGCTCTGGGCACCAGAGCGGGGAAAAAGAACGTGGGGTCGGGGGGGGAAGGTGTTTAAATCTTTGTTTCTTACTATCCAACCCCCTTTTAATAGGCAATAAATTAATTTTCCTGTTCTGCCCATGATGGGAATTAATAAGCGATCTCCTTGCCTTCACCCCTGAGCGTCTACATCTCATGTCGTGTCCCGTTGAGGAGGGACAGCGAGGGGGAGCTGGGCGAGCGCCAGGCCACGGTCAGCCAAAACCAGCAGGATTCTGCTAACGGGAACGCTCTGCTCTCAAACGGGGGGGTCCCGAACCCTTGGCAGAAAAGGCAGGTATTTGCTTTTCTTCCCAGTCCAGTAGAAAGAGGAGGATTTCTGGACAGACTAAAGCTCAGGTACGTACGCTGCAGAACAATCCACTTGGTTCAGCCTGGCCGCGTTTGTTTTTACTTGCTATCAGCTATCCGAGAACAGACGTTTACACCCTTTTTTCATCATAATACATTAAAAAAATCCCACATTGACCTTATTAATAGTTTTTAATTCTTAAAATCTCGGTACCTGCAGTTCCTATTGAGGATTTAGCCAAGGAGAACTCCTGCCTAATATTAAACAATAGTGTATTTTCCAGCAGGAAAAAAAAAATAATCCTAATTAGTTTTCTATGGTTTTTTTGCCATCGCTGATTAATCCAACATACGTATGGGGAAGCCTTCTCTGGGATGCCTCAACACAAATTGTCATCAATGAATTAACTAAAATCAAAAGCTCCCTTAGCTTATTCAAAGTGGTATTTGCAGCAGAGGTGTTTTTACCTCTGTGTATCACTGAGCGACAGCAACGGAACAAAAGAGGAGGTGGGAATAGAGAGCCCTCCCTAACATCCAACTGAAAAACAAAATCGGTGCCAAATCCAGTGTAATCCAGGTAGGCTTTCAGCAGCCTGCAGCACCACAACATGCTTTAGGAAAATAGAGCGTATCCCTCGCAAGCTGTCCCAGCTTCCTTCTGAGGGAGCACTGGTGGGACAGCCTCTGCCCCACACACCCCTCGGCAGCTGCAGCCAGGAAGGGGACAGCAGCAGGAACGGACATCCATGAAGGCAAAAGACTCTCTTGGCCCCTTATATTCCTCTTCTGAGTCACAGTTTTTTCTGCCGTAAAGCACAAGCCATGCCAGGGGAGCACGTTGCCTCTTGTCTTCTCCCAGCCTTGGCAGTGTTCTGCCTGTTTGGCACCTTGCAAGCGAGGGTGATGTTATCAAAGCTGCTAATTCTGTGCTCCCAGCAACAGAAGATGCAGTGGCCTCCTAACCCCAGACCTCTGATCACAACACACTTACAGCTGAGATTGACTAAAACAGCTTTTCAACACCATGTAGTTCATTAAAATAATGTCAAGGCTTAAAGGAAACCAAATCAGCTTTAAGACATCTACAAGCTCCTACCAACAAACAAGGTGTTTTAAGGAGTAGACAGGCTCTGCCTGAGCATCAGAATTTTAGCCAAAGCCACTAAAATAGCCCCAGCTAAATCAGCTGTCTTTCGGATGCCACTGCCAAGTGCTCGTAAGTAACAGAAAAGAATTTCACGACTTGGTGCAATGTAACCATGTAAGGGCAACTCTGTCCATCTTGTACAGTACAAGTACAGTTCATTCCCTTTCATGGCTCTACATGATCTGAACTATTCCTGTCCCGGGAAAACAAAGAACATTTTACATCACAATACTAGAAAATGCAACTCAGAATTGATTTTTAAAGGGACACATGTCTTCCCTTGTTAGGATTCTGCCGAAATTTTTAGAAGCCCTCACGTGCTATGCAGTCTCACTGGTGACGACGCTGAGAACTGCAGGAAGCCTTTAGCACAGCGCTAAACCATCTCCAATTGAACTACACTTTAGGATAAGGCAACATAACATTTCATAAGCTTATTTTGACAAGAAATTAATAGAAAAAGGTTTTTTGCAATTTTTAAAAATTCTGAAAACCAAACAGCAACACTCAGTATTACAAAGCCAAGAAAGTTTTAAATTACGACATAATTCTTAAATACGTAATCAGTACAGAAGGGTAAATTTGGTTTAGCTGGATGCTAATGGAGGCATCTGAGAGACACCAAGTTCATCTTGAACTTTTAAGCTGTCAGTTCACTTTGCCTTACGGAGGAATTCCACTGAAATCCACAGGGATGAACAGAGTCCCAGGGGATTAGAAGCAAGTCAACAATATTTAAACTCTTTGGTAAACTAGGCATTTATCAGCAGTAAACAGTTACTGGTTGTATTTAAAGTTCTAACCTAACGCTAAGGCAGAAGCAGCTAATTTAAGATATGTCAGAAAGAAACATCAAGTCCAGTGAAAACTTACCTCCTTTTACTGCGTACAAAGGAAAGTGATGAGGATTGGACATAAGCCAAGCAGAAATCTCTCCAGTTGCAGACTGTATTTGTCTTTCCAGAAAGTGTTTTCAGAGATTTATCTGCTGGAAAAATGAATTATTTCCAGGAGAATCGCAACTAACAGTTGTGTGTGTGTGTGTGTGTGTCCCTGCCTTTTTTTTTTTAATGCATCCTTCATGGTTGACTCACATGTCAGAAAAAAATAGCTCAAAAATAAAGTGTGGATTAATTTTTTTTGTCCTGCTTGTGGTATTTAAAAGGTCTCTCTCTTTCGCTACTTTCTCTATTATTAAGTTCAACATGAATTCAACACAAAGCCTTTTTTTGGTCTTTTTAGCCAAGCTCCCCCTTGCTTGAAACATCCAGGAGTTTATCTTTTAAAAGTTCTATCAGCTTGGAGGAGGACCGGTAAATTCAAGCGATATCAGCAGGAAGACAGAATGAGCAAGCAAAGATGTTTTAGTTTCTAGCCATGCTAAGAAGGGCTAACAGCCTGTAGAGTTCGGTCTTCTCTGCTGAATTTGCTTCTGAAACAAAGGTTTAGTTCGTAGTTCATTATATCCATACAGCGGCTTACACTTGAAATCCTAATTCACTTTATGATTTAAAAAAACCCAAATGATTCAGATAAAAAAAACATAACCACACTGCAACTACACATCAACATGGTCTGATTTGCTATGCCTATATTCAATAGATATCCACGGTGTCAAGACAGGATTTTCCAAAGAAACGTGCTGTATTTTGACATGTCTGAGAAGAAAAGCACAGATAAGAAGACAGCACACTTGGGTAGTTCAGCCATCCTCCTCCTTAGTTCAGAGGCGGCAGCATCCCTGTTACGGGCTCTCCAGAGGGAAGCCTGAGGCTTAAGTTTCCCACACCCCCAGGGCATCCGCAGCAAACAGGTCAGAAACAAGCCACACGGTAACCAGCTCTACACAGAGGCAGCCTACAGCATCAACAGGAAAGCACCACCAAAACAGTTTCTCTCACTTGAGAAGACTTTGACAGAGGGCCTATGCAGAGACTCGAGTAAGGACAACCGCAACCATCACCCTAGAGATGATCACACAGGAGTGAACGCGGTACAATCTGGATATAACCTCCCGCAGTAATTCTTGAGAATGCATGACCTGAAGGACAGCCTGTGTATAGCCGCAGATATGAAACTGGTAAAATGTTGCTGACAGTGGAAGTTTTCACTACTAGTCATATCACACTGCCATGTTTTGAAACTACCAAAACCATATATGACATTCTATTTTAAGTGATAAGCACCAACTGACAAATAAAGCTACTACGCACAAACAAAATCTATTGAAGACAAAAGCAGCACCTGGAAGGAAGGATACAGCCTTTTCTTGTGTCCCTCCTGCAAAACAGAAATCTGAGGGATGTTATAGCACTAGAAAAGACATCATGCTTTTAAGTCCTTCTGTAATTACAGCCAAAGTAAATCAGAAATCTCTTTTCCCCATAGAGGTACTATTAAGACAAAAAGCATAAAGCGTCAGCTCTTCTCTGAACACCTGTTCTTGCCCCTTTCTCACGCCCATCTCAGTGCCAGCAGTTGCTTCTGTCTTAGCACTTACTGCAATTCCAATTCTCAATTTCTGCAGACAGTACAGGGAAAAAACATAGCAGAGAGCTTTTGCAATTTAATACAGTGCTTAACGCTGCTAAGACATAATGAAGCCATAATACTGCCAAAAGCTCTGCGGCCCATTAGAATGGCACGCGAGATCCCAGAAGTTCATTAGTGCAGTTACAGCACCTTAAGCATCGCACTTTCCAAACGCAATACCAAAGCCCAACGTGAAGAGCTGATCAAAACAAAAAAGACCATGAAGCAACGTTTCTGGTGTGTTTTGGCAGATAAAGCAGAAGCAAGTTCAGAGGTGTCAGAATGTAGTACTGCAAGCTCAGGATGATTGTAGATTTTTTTAAATGCTTCAGTTTGAGAGCCCATTTACGATCTCAGCCCTGCAGGATAACCAACCCTATTTCTAAGATACTGCCTGTATCTGAAGTTAATACCTAACAGTAACTCAGCAAAGCTTGTGGTTTGAGTATCAGTGCAGTCTGGGCTACCAAGTATTTTTCTTTCACAATAACTGCTTCAGAAGCTTTACATTTACAACCAACCAGTTCAGCTAAAACTAAACACCTGAAGTACAACAGATAAAACCTTGAAGCAACTCTTTCCAACTAAACTATAAAAACTTCTGTGTGTGTGAGAAGTGTGAAGTGATGGAAATTAGACAGAGACAGGGAACCGACAGATAAGGAGATAATTTCAGCAGATGTAGAATCATTCAAACTGCTAGCATCCTCCCTTGGTTCCGCTAGTAGGATAGCTAAAAAAACCCAACCCGCATCAGCAGGTAGAAAACCTATCTAGCCATTAAAGGGCTATTAAGTAATTTATTAAAATATTGCCAAATATTCAGATTTCTTTATCTTTAAATTATTTCCCTGCTTTTCGACATCAAGGCCTTATATAAGAGTAAAAAGGTAGAACTTTTAAGTCTCTCTCACATGACAATCACTCTGCTAGCACGCCAAGAAGTGTTTCTGAGAAGACATTTCCATAATTCCAGTTTTAATAATTCGCTTAAAGAATGTGGATCAATGGCAGAATAAATACTGCGAGCCTATCAGCAGAAAAAACACTAAACTTTGGTAACGTAACTGAAAGAATCCCCTTAGTTTTTCCAGTGAAAAAGCAGCAAGCTGAATTAGATTGCTACATTGCAAAATGTTCCATTACAGCTCAAAAAAGGAGTTGAGCTGCAACTGCAAAACTTACTAAATCTCGAAAAAAAAGATCATAGCGTACCAAAGAGAGAAGTGGAAATTCCCGATTTTCAACTCTGACACTGTTTTACAAGCTAATTTGTTTTAAGAATTCATCATCAGAATCTGTATATCTTTTGAAGATACACATTTTTAAGTCTTTTAAGACCAGCTATAATAAATCCACCGATTTTTGTGACTTGAACAGAAGAGACACAGCACAATATAGGTTTGAACTGTTTATTTTACGTCAGATGTTCCATACTGGAGTTTCTTCAGTTAGAAGTTCCTAGAAGAATATGAAACAAACATTGTTACAAACTAGTTTGCTTCAACAGCTCACATAAATATTTTTAGCCAATTGTGTAATCATCCTATAAATACAGTGTATACATTTTCATCCTACAAGTTGTATTTGGGTATGGAAGTAACCCCTGCAAGAGTTAGAGGATGAGATAAACATACGTACTTGGAAACAATTCCATCATTTTTTGCCAGACGCAGAATGGAGTCATCTGATTCACCCTTTAAAAAAAATAAAAGATGATTCTCAAGTCACCAAATAATTGCTGATACACATTGAGAGAGGGGCAGCTGCAGCATTTAATGCTGGTAGTGAAATGCTCAACGCTTTCCACAGATCACTGTATTTTATATGCACAGATCACCGTATTCAAAACAAGCTGTTAAATCCTTTGCCATCGTTTAGGATAAGAAATAGTTTTAACTTGGTAAAATATACACTTGCATTAACAAGATATGTTCTGGATAAGCAGACTTCTCATGAACTCTAGGAAGCTTCACACCATGTTTGACAAATTTAAGTCATGGTAGTATCATCTCTAATAATTATAAACAACAGATAAAAGCCAGATTATTAGTAGCTGTGCACATTCCTAAAAGAAAAGAAAAAACGTATCACTTGCATCCTTCAGTGATTTTTAAAAAAATATAAACATACATAATTCTACAAACCAAAGGATTGAGGAAAAAAACCAGACGAAACTGATTCTTGCACATGAATTTGTTCATGTCTTCACTCTGTCTTCATTATGCCCAAAAAAGCTCTTCCTCTAGAATGAGCTGAAGGCACACTGTGTTTTCACGGCCAAATATAAATCTAAAAAATTACTAATCAATATAAAAGGAAGCACAATCATTCTGTAGGTCAAGAAGATACTTACCATTCTACGAATTGCTCCACAAATGGCATATGTTTTGAACTGGCCATTTACTCTGCCTGTTACCTTGTCAACCTGTAATTACATTAAGTTACTCCATGCAGATTCTTATAAAATATTATGCTCTTACATCACACTTGCCAAGCACTCAAAGATAAAAATTACTTGTTAAATACTGCAAATGTTTTTCTGCAAACTATAAAAACGCAAGGCAAATACTGAAGTGAGAAAGCCAACTATCGAGTATCTTTTCACGGCAAATTTCTAGTTTATTACATAGTGCAGCTATACAATTTAATGGATCACGCAGCACAACAAGAACACACAACATGGTAGCTAAAAAAAAATTTGACTTCTCAAGAAAATGAAAAAGTTCAGTGTAAAGTTTACTTGTGGATTTTGCTGCCTTTGCTATTCTTCTTCGTGTTTCTTTTAATTAAGGTCAGTATTATGGAAAATTAAAGTGAAACAGGAAAAGGGACAGTCTTGTTATGCAGGTAGAAAACTGTCCAAGTTGAAGACACAAATCATCTCACTTCCTCCAGTTTCTGAGAAATTTAACAGAAAAAAAGACTAAACAATATAAATAATGAAATTAAACAGTTTAGTGAACCCTGTAATGGTAGGCTTGTTTTCGAGTTCTGCTAATCTCTGATCCTTTGAAAACAAGAAATAGGGATCACTGAAGGAATTAAACATGGTGAACAAGAAAAGTATTTAACATTTACAGGAAACCGCAAACAGAACATTTTTAAAAATGATTTCTTAAGTCAAACCGATAACACAAGAGACTCAGTTGTTTAAAAATATCGGAATGTAGTCTTGTGCCCTCCGATTCAAGAAGAAATAAATCAAGCTATATAGCTCTTAAGCTACAGGGATGTTGTGTCCATGGAACTCCTGCAAGGTGAACAGCAAATGGGAAGAAAAAACCTGCTAAAAGGAGTTTAAATTAACTGCAGTCCATGTGCATTAACTGAGATCGTGCAGGAGTCAAGGTCTACTGCGGTTTTCTTAACATATATGTTAAGCTTGGAGGGATTCGCAATAACACTACGTGGAGAAGATGAACTGAAACTTAAGACAAGAAGAAACTCCTTATGCTACAGAAAGAGAACTAAGTGTACAATACTCAGTCAATACATATAACTAGCATCCCTGAGGAAAGCTGCACACAAAACACAGGAGCAATCTCATTTGTCACCTTTCAAGAGCAGCAGTGTCAAGTACAAAGAGAAATTATTCAAGCAAAACACAGAAGATAGCACTTCAGTTAAGTGGTGTAGAACAGAAACAGTTCTGCTTTGGAAACTGTATCTTTCTTAAAGTTTGGACAAAGCACAGATAAGATCAACAAAACCAAGAAAGTTAAAAAAATAGGGTGCACAAGGACGGACTGAGAAACGGCACTTTCTTGCAGACAGGTGAAGGTAGAAGGGATAAGAATTTCCCAGATGGTTCATCTGGGAAAAGGAATTCCCTAATTTGCAATTCTAAACATCTGGAGTTAAGAAATTGTAGTTAGTCAAACAGTTAAGCACTGCAACAGACTGTAAAAAGATTTATGAAATTCCCTCTAATGAGTATTTTCCAATAGGCGGAAAAATAACCAGGGGTAACACAGTAATATACTTGCATGTTCAAAAGGCCTCAAGCTCTACACTAATATGGTCTCTAGTGAATTATTTGGAGACGCATCACAAGCTTTTATATTTTTTTAACTTCTTTTAAAAGTCTAAAGCCATAGCGCTCTCATTGCATGCTTCTGTTAAGAAACTTACCTCAGAAATATTTATCTGAATAGAAGCATGATCCTTAGCACCAATTATTCGGTTGCTGGCGGAGCTAAGGAACAAAATAATGAGATATATTTAAACAAAAGGAAATAGACAATGAAAAAAAAACAATTAAAACCAAATCTACGTGCAAATTAAAGATGCACTAGTTTAGGTAATAATAGTTCATGCTTTCAGTGCTCAGGAAATTAAAATGTAATTTAAAGTACGTTTAAAGGAAACTTTCACTTGGTAGCATCATGCTAAGTTGCCAACTGTCCCTTCACTTGGTTTTTATATGCTCACTTCACCCCTACACAGTGCACACAGCAGCACAGGCCTTCACAACAGACAGAATATTGAGTTTAGATTTTCTGAAGTACTAAAAATGCAGCCATCAAGACAATTCATAAGAATGCGGTTTCTACGTTTTTATCAATGGGAGCCATTCCAGCTGTCAAAAGACACTCTGGTTCTAAAACGCATTTGACTTACACCTAATAAGATGTATGCAAATGGTTTATTTTTTGGGCGATTTTTTTTTTAACACACACATTTACAGAAAGCTTCTCGCTGTCCATTTATTATAATCCCAAAATTGTAGTTAGGATGTGCTACCGAGGCACGAAGTGATTGCTTTAGAGATCCCCTACGGGCGCATGTGGCACACACAGGAAGGTACCACAAAAACACGCATTTACTTCTGAAATGGACCACGCATGAGCTGCCACTGGGAGGCTGAGAGAAAATGCACAGTATTCTCTTCAACTTTAGTCTTTGCTTCACGTATTTTACATAATATATTAAAAAGTACAGAAAAAGCTAAAACCCAGTTTTTTGAACTTTTTTTTTTCCTCACTGGTAGTCGCTACTACAGAAAAACCTGCTTTGCCCAGGCAGTATAGGCCTCTGCCCGGTTCCCTGCCCAGGGCCTAGACCCTCAGGGTCCAGCTGCCCCCCCCGCGCCGCCGAGGGGACCCGCTCACCATTTCCGAGGGACGTAGAGGTCCACGAACTCCCCGGCGTCGTTCTGCATCTCCTTGGGACGGCCGCTGAGGCACCGACACCGAGCGGGAATACCTGCAAGGCGCAAGGCCGTGCTGAGGGGCTGCCCCCGCACAGCACTCCCCCCGCTCCCGCAGAGCCCCCTCCCCCGCCTCACGGCACCCCGCACACCGAGGGGAGCCCCCCACCCCGCCGGCCGGCCGCTCTCCCCGGCGGAGACCCGCCATCCCGCTCCTACCTCGCGTGCGCCGCGGCAGAAAGGGAGGGGTGGTGGCGGAAGCGGAAATAGGCCGGACGGGGGGGGAAGCGCTTCCGGCGCGGCGCCGTGACGTCGGCAGCGCGACCGTTAAACGGTCGCCGGGGGACCGCCGTCCGTTATGGCGCCGCGAGGCAGAGGGGCGCCCGGTGCGCTGGCGAGCGGCCCCCGCGGAACCGGAAAAAACAGTCCGAAACCAGGCGTTTGGGTACAAAACACGTATCAAAACAGTGTTTATTTCACAGCATCTTAATGTCACAATTTCATGGGGGGGGCGGGGGGGGAATACAGAACAGGCTACAACTCAGACTTTTAAATAATGGAGTGAGACAAAACCGTAACAGCATTGTTTACATAAAAACGTACAGCCGCTTCTCAGGAGTTCAGCCCCGCGGGAGCCCAGAGCCGGCGGCGGGGCCAGGAGTTCCTGTGGGTCCCACCTCCACTATTCTCGTCCTTTGCCACACGGTGGCAGCTTTTAGGCGAAAAGATAAACTATTCCCACGCAGGACTGCAAGCTACGCTCCAGAAATAGAAAAATGAAGACACAAACGGACGGTTTCTGCTCGGACACCACAGTGGAGCCGCAGCCCAAGGCCACCGACGGCACTGCCGTGCCTCCGGCCTGGCCTCCCGACAGCTCCGGAGCTCAAGAACGCTGTCTGGGCCCAAGCCAACGTTTAGAGTAACCTTTAGACAGCATTCAGCATTCTGTAATTTAATGCTCCTTATCCTAATTTGTTCTTTTGAAAGAGAAAACAAAAGCTCGCTCTTTTATAACATGAAACCATAGCTTCTGGGAGCGGAACTGCAGCCCAGATGCCCATCGCAACTAGACAAACTTCCACTGAATAGAGACCGCAAAACGCTGCAAACCAAAGTGCGTTTTTTCCCTTAGATGGTCAGAAAGGAAAGTTAATTTTGTTACAGAAAACTCTATACAGTAAACAGAAAGAAGTTCCCAGAGAAAGACATTTTCTGCCTTCATTCATACTAACGCCAGCGTTTTTCTGGAGACACTGTGTGAGACGTTTCTCTGCTCAGTTCCACCTCTTTCCCCTCCCCTAATGACTTCAGGAAGCAGTGGACGGACCACTTCAGTTGTCTTCATCCCTGCAGGCTAATTTGAAGGCTTGTTATACGCTAGATGTTTAGTACATCACTATTTCTTGCATGCAAGGACAGTTATATTCAGTAGAAAGTTTAACTAGTAGGTATTTTTCTAAACCTTTTGGAAGATTACTGGCAAGCTTACTGTCTAACTTACTAGCTACCAGGAGCTTAACAGCTTTCCAGGAGACTGGCAAGACGTTCTGTGTTAGAAGTCACAAGCATATCAAATTTTACACAAATAACTTGAAGCTACATACAGCTGAACACAGTTACAAAAGATTTGATAGTCACTGTAATTATTATATAGGAAAAATACATTTTGAGCCCTACTTAAAGAGGAAGGGGCTCCAGTAAAGTTTGCGGCAACTCTAATGAAGCCAAATTAGCTTCAGACAAAACACAGCTGAAGAGCAAAAGCTCAGCTTTGTTTTTGCCTACAACCAACAACATTCAATACAAGGAACAGGAATTTACATTACTTTACATATTAGGTAGCAGGTCCCTTACCTCATTATGAGGTCTAGTACTTCATATAGGAGTCAAACTTAAATTACAAATTTCTCAGTCGTAATAGCCAAGCATCAGTTTTGTTCCTTGCAAGTGGATACAGTTACTTGTAAGATAATATTGCTTCAGAAAATAAACCCTAGAGCAAATATCACAGAAGGTTCCACATATAATCAGAGTTCATTCCCAACCCGGACATTTTAAAAACAAATGAAGGAATAGCCAATGGTCAGAGAAGTTATTTAACCTCTGTGTAAGCATCAGAGCGCTGCTGGGCACCAGCTGTTAAGTGGCTGTTCAGATGTGCAAGAAATGCCAGTTTTATGAGGACCATCACAGTGATGCAATGCTTGGAAGAACGGAGTAAAAAAGTAGCTTTTAAAATATTGAGCATACTTTGTTTCATTGGCTTAGTTCGGCAGCAGTAGCTCTACTGACTTCAGTATTTGCTCAGAGCACGTAAGACCATATATAATACAGTCGTACTAAAAAGGTGCTTATTTCAGACTACAGAACACTGAAACAAATAAAACCCATAAGTGATACATTTGACAGCAAATTGCTCTCAGTCAAACACTCATTTTCCACTGAAGAGCGAATTAGGATGGCCATCGCTTCGCTGCGGCTACCTTGTTCAACACATGGTATTATTTCGTGACAGATTTTCAAACAATCTTTCCTTTTTAAATAAAATGCATATTTCTAAGGTATTAATAGTTAACTAAATTAGAATGGAGTAATTTCAATCTTGCTACTTATAGTTCCATAGTATCCTAGAGAATAGATGCCCTGTGTTTCACTAGTGCAGATATACTGGAATTGTTTTCCTTATATGCAAGGCCAATGCAGGTAAAGAATAAATGGCTATACAAATTCAGGATTCTCCACTAAATAACATAACTAACTTAAAAAGCACTGGTACCAGACCAGCCAGTTTTAGGCACATCTTTAAAAAAATAAAGTATGCATTTCATTAATGTAAAAATGCGAGAAGATTCTTAGAAACATCTGAACTTTATGGTGCACTGGAATGGAAGTGATGCTTCCTTTAGTTTCAAGGAATATAACAAAGGCTTAAAAAAACAAAAGAGAAACAATACCATAGTATTCTTCATAGGGAAGAACAGTTTTAGTAAAACCGAAAAGATAAATAAGGAGTAATAAGCAGCCATGACAGCTGACTGGTGAATATTTGTGCTTTAAATGTCCAAAAGAAAATAAAAGTTCAATAACTCTTCTCGTACCATCCCCCAGACTTGGTACACATGTCCATAACACACACTGACAGTTTAACACCACACCACGGGGCTTCAAAACCAGCTGCAGCCGTGGCAGGATGCACACGGCGGCGCAGAACGGCCAGGGGCAGCTTCCCCAGCAGCACTCAGCGACGCGACCCCCAGCGCCACCGGCTGTCAGCTGGAACGGAGCTTTGGTTAAGACTGTTGTGTGAGCCGTCTGTAATGAGGTAAAACTTGGTTTTCAGGAAGATAGAGAGCCAGTTCCAAAGCTACAAGGACGGTGAATTCAAAACCGATGAGATCTCTTCTGTTGAATCTGAATCTCTCTTCTAGTTTCTATGATAGTAATAAAAAAAAAAAAAAAAAAAAAAAAAGAAAGAGGAGAGGGGGAGAAACAATCAGTTAATCCACAAGATACCGAGGCAGTGTGAGATTAAGTCAGTGATGCATGGCCTGAGCTGTACCTACAGAACCAAAAGTGTTGCCAGGGATCAGACAAGTAAACCAGCTTATCAGCTCAGCTGTGACACCCACACAACAGCGATGTATCTTTGCCTGAGAAACAGTAAGTGCAAAAATAACCTCACTGGAGGATCAGTAGGACATTAGACCGCACCAGTCAAGTAGCTTTAACGAATTAAAAAAATAAATAATCAAGGAATATAGGCCTAACGAGACATAAAACTGACTGAAAGATCTGGTCTTAAATGCAAGCATGCACGGCTGAAAATCTTGGTTTTAATCTTTGTCTTGTTCCATGGGCTAGAGAGAAGGTTTTGACAACACCTGAAACAAGTCTCATAGTACTTACGTCTATAAGGTGTTTAACTTCATGTTTCCTGAGGTCACTGCTGATCTTGGCCGCAAGCAGAACGCAAGCACCAGCACACAGTTTGCGGTTCTGTTTGTTGAGTTTGCCTTGGAGGACGAGCTTCTCAAAGTAAACATAAGCCATGGAGACAGTAACTGGCTCCAGATTGCACTCTTCACTCAGGTTCCGCATCTCTCTCTTTAAACTGGGAACAGGAGAAAAAGACACCCTCTCAACCACGACAGCTTTTATGAAATGCTCTAGAAACACTGCAGTGTGGGAACTCAGAAAAGCACATGGGCAGGACTCCTGTCTGGAAAACCATGATGAATATTATCCTAGACTGGAGAAGTCCAGCTCGCAGCAAGCCGGAGCTGATGCACGAGCTGATGCGCAAACTGATTTAACCTGGCTGACAACATCTACGGTGGAATAACAGTTCCACATCTGCCCATAAACACCGGGGGCTTCGCTGCCTCACCGACACACAGGCTATCGCTGTACGATTCCCTCTGGGCTCCCAAACTGGTTCATCATTCATACCGTAAGACTGAACCACTCCGACCTACAGAATCCCACATCAAAGCCGTGCAGATCACAGCAGTTGCTGCAGAGAGAGCTGTCTACTGCACACCTCGCAGAGGAATGAGGTCTGAGGGGGAAGGCAGACTGGTTTACACCCTTCCCACAGCAGTTGGCCCTTCGCTTCAGCATTAAAGCAGACTTCACGGTGGATGCTGCCTCTCATGGCTGCCATCCATGCTACCCCTGCGAGAAGATCTCTGCACGAACACGCTACTTGAAACAGCTTTGAAGAGGAGCATGCGGGACACTGGCAGAACACAGACTCCACCTGAGCAAGCCTTCTACGTGGAGCTGAGTTACACACAGCCCTGGTGATTCAGCAGAATCGTGTTCTAAGCCGACTATTTCAGAAGCCCCTGAGTGCATTAACCACCGTGTAATACCAGCAAGATTACAGCTCTCGAATGCCACAACAGTGTATCTCGCTGGTGAGTGGCCAGATGCATTTCCTGGAAGATGAGGAATTCTGTCGGGCATAGTCCTGCCTTCACAAAATGCTTTTCTTTACCAAGGCTCCCCAGACCTAACACTCTTCTTTATCCTAGAACCTTGTTAGAGTCCACGGTCATCAGCGAGTCTGGTAATTGAAAGGCAAAAATATCCAGAGGGTCCAGAAAGACAATGCAGTTAGAGTGGGACTGCACTACAGCCAAACAATCAGGTTACAAGTCTTTGTTTCAAGGCTAATTCAGCTTCACTGTTAATTGGCTATTAGTGTTAGTACACCACAGTTGGTGAAACACAACCCTTTTAGGTGGAACTATGAAAACCAACTGTTACCCTTTCTCAGCATTCTAAACATTCCTGTACAGGGCTTTCATCCTACAGTCAGCTCAACTGGCAACAAGAGATTAGTGTTTAATCATATATACTATTAATAGATGTAGCATTTGTTCCATATAAGTGGAAGATAAAAGCAGCCTTGTACAGCATAGAAAATGTTCTCATTAGTCAATGCTTGTTTCTTACCTCCTAATTTTGCTCAGTGTCAACTTGATATGAGGAAACTTCTCTCTGAAGGTTTCATTCATATCCTTTTTAAGGTCCGAGGGCTTCACGTATTCTATGACTGTAGTCTGAAACACAAGAGGCAAAACTTATCATTTCTCTTGTGAACAGTACTGACAGCCAAACAAGTCTTCCAAAGAGGCTAACGCGAAGGCAAACCTGAGTTTTATTGCTCACAATTTAACAATTCTGTAATGTCTCAAGTAATAGAGCATGTTGAATCTCAATTACAAAGTCTTAAAAAACTAGTAAGCAAATGGTTACAGAAGCAAATGACAACGTGGGGATACATGTCAGGTTGCTCCTCGACAAACCGAATGTACAAGCCCAACTAACTGTATTTTTCTTAATCAATTCTCAAAAAACTATCACGTTTTCTTCCCCAAGGAAGTTCTTTATAGGAAGATCTTTCCAGCACTCACTCACTGCTCTGTTCAGGTATGCCAGGCACTCACCATGTAAGAGGCAAAGATGAGAACACGTTTATGTTTTCCACAGGGCCACTGAGGATCATCCAGGAGATTTGGATCATACTCTGCGGCTTCCACAGCTTCACTTCCTGAGGGAACGAGGAAAGCACATTGGGTCAAAAGATACAGAGCTTTAAATTCCCTCTTTGAAAAAGTTTTCAAACAGCAAACATTAAGAGTGTTGGCAAATCCCACAGTACTGGCAAACTGCAGCTACGCTCACACGTTTGCATTTCATAAATGCACCAGTCAGGTAGTAGAATTATTAAGAAACCACACAAGCTTTCTCTCCAGCATGTGCTGATGCACCATTTTAGACTTACTGCAAACTAAGTTTGTCATCCACAAATATGCACAGAGAACAACCGCACAAGACAATTCTTTTGCCTATACTCTAACAGACAGCAGAGTTGCCAGGTTTGCTCTTTTACAAAAGAGGAGGGATTCTTGCCACAAACTCCTTGGCTTATGTGTTGTTACTGTGCCAGAAGGCAAGGAGGACCACCTGTACCCACATACACCGGTTGTTTCTTGCCGAGTAATATAAAACTTCACACTTACAAGGAAAAGCTTTGCGCTCCTTGAATTGCGTAAACAGAACCAGGCCAGATATATGGAGGATGGAAGGAATGTGTGCAAGTCTCAGTCCTAAGGTTCATCATTTATACTTCATTAATGAGCCTTCTTTACTAGGCTGTGCTAAAACCAGTCGCCTTCCAGTGGCAGCACATCCTTCCTAATAAGGCACTTTACCACTTGCAGTTGTTTCAGACAAATACAGCCCTTTTATGCTTTTCTGCTGCGTGCACAAGCGATGACAGAGCTGGTGGCTGTCCTTACCGATGTCTGTTCCTGCCGGTATCGTTTTTGCTGTCACAGGTTTATATCTTGATCCAGGAAGACTCCGAGGAGCACTAGCTCGGCATAAGGGAACCGCACTATGGCTGTCGGCTTTGCGAACAACTAGAGCATTGGTCGGATACAAGAATTTTGCATAGGACACAACCTTAAAGAAGAGAAAGTTGTAGTAGTTAGAGGGGAAAATTTATTGAAAAGCTTCTTTCCAGACATTTAGAATTTTCCAGCTCAAGAGTCCCCTGGAGTTTGTATTTGGGAGTGGGGACGTTGAAACTGCGGGACAGCAGGAAAGGGAGAAGTTGGATGAGGAATGCCTTGCTTCCACAACTTCGGTATGGCAGTGTTGTAGAAGATTTGGTGGGGCGTCAAAGGAAAAAAAAAAAGGGAGAATCACATCGGTAAAGTTCTGTCAGTATATAAATTTAACTAAAGAGGTGTAAATTTCGACCATATTTCTATCAAAGCATCGCTCACATGTTGCCTGAGGTACCACAGTCAAACTGCTTCTCCACAAACAGAGGCAGAAGTGACCACGGCCTTCAACAGCCTCAGAAGCAGCAGCTTTATCACAAGGCAAATATTTCAAATGTTAAGGATCAAAACAAGCTTCCGCTGCTCTGAAAAGTTACCGCTTTCACTTTATGAATGGCAAAGCACTGCATAAATGAAGTGATTCGCCTCAGCATGAAATGGTCCTGGGGTGAAAGCAGCCAACTTAGCCACCCGCTGTCCCCTGCTCTGGTCAGCGGTTTCGCTATTGCCATTACAGATCAAGAGACCAAAAAAAAAAAAAAGAAAAATAAAATAAAATTCCTTACCTTGCCATCAGCACCCAGCTCTACTCCTTCCAGGCCAAGCACCATCTCAGTGGAGACTGAAACTCCCCCAGAAGGATGTCGTTGCTTCTGTCCTTCCATTTTTAGATCACTAAACGCAGATGAGAAAAAGCACTATTGGAAAATGCAGCACAAGCCCAGCTTCCTCCATGGTAAACACCAGGTCCCTCCACTGGCTACAGCCAACACCAGGAGGTCAGAGTGCAATCCCTCAGTCCCATCTCCCAGAAAGCATTCCTTTTTAAGTACTCTTTTCGAAATGTAGACATGTTCATTAACTGAAGAATCAGATTTCCTATCATTTTAACTCAAATCTGTAACAATATACCTAGCAAATGTAAAGTTTTTTTAATCTAGTCTTTCTGCACAGGATCATACCATTCGTTAACGCACTAATGCTCAAACACTTGGCAGCAAACATGATTTATATCACTACTTTTCCAGGATTAGAAACTTGTCTTTCAATTGCAATTTTCCAACCGCTGTGCACACAAGCTCAAATTAAGAATTAAGGCTGCTGCGGAGCTCTGCTCCAGCCATGGCCGCCTGCAGCTTCGTCACCGTATTCCAATGCAAAAGAGCAGCTTGCAGTTAAAGAACTGCGCTGCCAACTTACACACGAGCAGAACGACACCGTGCTCAGAACTGCCCTAAAATAGCTCCAGTGACCTTGCTGCTTTTCGATGAAGTGAGAGAATATTTTCCCATCAACTATTTTTATGGCAAGTGTATTTGCATACAATACAATTCCCACCACTAAACATCCGTTTCCTTTGTCCATGAGTTATGCACAGGACAGGAGTGACAGCACAATTGGTTTGCAAAAGTGTATTAGAATAAAATTAGTATTTTCTATGGTATACTTGTAGATCACAGAGATTCACAGAATCGGATTAGATTTCAACGAGGGACTGAGCAAAGCTGCAGGGAAATCCAGTTAGCAGGTCTGGTTTCTCTGAAGTGATTATACTGACAGCTCTATACAGCAGCATAGTACAAACACTAAAAGCAGTTTCAATCAGTCGAAAATTTTTCTGTTTGTCTTAGACTGCAAAGAGCAACACTCATGGCTTAGAGCTGAAAACCAGAAAAGCATCTTAAACTTATTTAGATGAAGGTTTCCAGTAAGGGCGGCAGCATCCTTCCCTGATGCTCTGTGTGCTTTTTTGCTGACACAACTCTTTGTTGCACTGAAGGCAGCTGATCTCTGGCCACTGCAGGAGCATAGGAAATCCCACACAGCAACGAATCGCATCACCTGTTCAAAGTCGGTTTCAGGGATTTCACAGGACTGGAGTGCTTTAAAATGTGAATAAACACCTGAAGAAAAGTCTGCCTTTGCCATTATTTTTCTCTTGGAGTTTGAATGAACGCTTTGACACTGCGGCAATGTCTGATTTTGACAGCAAGCTCTTGTCCTCACACATAAATGGTAAATTAAGTTGACCTGCTTCAAAACACCAACTGTACTCTTTTGCAAGATCTTTTGCAAACAACAGACCAGACATTTCACAAAGCAGTTAGAGATGACTCACCTGATCCGTAAACCCTCCCCGTAAGGTAGGATAGAAAAAGCCACACACAGTGTTCGTTTAGCACAGATTAACACTATCCTGTAAGAGGATGGGAAGAGAGTAAGATAAGAATTAAAATTTAGGAGTTACAAAGCAGATTTTTATGGAACATGAACACCAAGCTCTTCTTAAATTGCTCTGTGAATTACACAGATACTGCTAAGGATTTTGTGGTTTCGGAGCAGCACAAAAGCAGAGGTTTCAATCTAGAGCCAAGCTCTATATCAAAACCCAGCGTTCAGTAACTGCCATCGCCTTGGGAGCCCCTCAAAGGGGATCCTAGTCTTTAAATACATATCTATATTGACGTAATTTTTACATAAAACTTGTGAAAAGATGTAGATAATACTTTACACTTAGATGAAGCCTCACACCTCTATTAATAATAAATATGAACGTGCCTTCCCCCCCAGCCTTCTCTTCTGCCCAGCAACAATGAGCCAAGAATTTGACTAAACCAAGGCATTCTCCTTAACCCCCCCCAGCCCTAACCTCTGTGTGCTGGAGGTAAGAAGGGTGGTTGGAGGGCAATGATTTAACCTCCTCAAAGCAGGAGGGCAGAACCATCAGGATATTGCTGCAGGCGTAGCAGACACGAGCACTTTCTGCCTTCGATAGAAGGATGTATAAAATTAACAAGACCCCAAGGATATAACCTTAATTCCTCTAATGGACATTAAACGGCTAATTGCATTGAACTGGAGCCTACGGCTCTGCACGGCCTATTCCACTCGAGGACAGGAGGCACCTTGATCTCCAGGAGTTACCTGCTGTTCTTGGTGTCATACTGCCTCATGTTCTTGATGAAGTGCATCTTCTTCAAACTTTTGTGTCTTGGAGACCCGGATATATGCTTGGTTCTGCAATTAAAAAACACCAAAACCTGTTGAGCGCTCTGAAAGAGCCGTGCCAGTCGTATGATCAGATGGCAGCACTGGCATGCAGGACCTCGGATACCGGCGTGGAAGAGGGTGGAGGGAGGAGAGGACTGCATGCAACGAGTTGAGGTTAATGCTGCTTTTGAAAAAAAGTACCTTCGTACACTGGCATATTCCACTATGTCTTCTAAAAAGTCTAGAGAGCAGCGCTGGGAGATAAAACGCCTTCTGTAAAATGTACAACACCACGAAGAGTGAACAAATATTAGTTCATGGCCTCTGAGTTTATGAACTGCAACAGATCTATGAGCTCTGAGGGCAAAGGGCAGGTTTTCTGGATTTTTTTTCCTTTTTTTTTTTTTTTTTTTGTTGGAAGAGTGCTTAACTAAGAGTTTCAAGTTCCTAAAAAGGCCAAGAACTTGTCTCCCCCTCCAGGACCCTGGACGTATGTATTTATACCAACAGCATTCACTACCTTCAACAAATAAGAACACCAACCTATAAGTTAAACACCTAAAAAGCTTCCAAATACTCATTTCAAATCTTACAAGAAATACTGAAAAAAAGTTGCCCTCATCAAGGCAAGGGAATAAGTCATTTTATATCGATCTATGGACAGCCACAAGTATATCTGTACCACGACCGAACATCTGTGTGTATCCTCGATTCAGAACACAGTGGCCTCCAGCTGCGGGAGTCAGCAGAGCGAGAGTCTCTGAGGGTAGCTCAATAAAATTGACAGATCTCTCCGGAAAACAACAGAGATGGCTATTAGAGGAAGCAAAGAGTATTTGGTACCCATCTGAAATCCCAGAATGGAAGATGCAAGGAGAACAATAGTAGGAATCACGTGAGTTAGTGTAACAGTAATAGGATATTACATTTAAGCAAAGAAATAGACCTTGCCAAAATAAGATACATTACTATTGTCAAAGTCAAGACATTCTTTGTTGGTAGAGATTTACAAATGAATTGTGAAGCTATGACTGCAATTTCCATAGGAACAATGCACTCAGATTCAACCGCCACCAGCAAAACACTGACACTACAACTATCACATTCCATATTTTCTGCTTTTGTTTAGGCGCACATTATGCTGCATTTTTAGCACAAGCTACACACATTCATGTACAAGGTTTTCTTCCAAAGTGACATAGTAACTCAACTCACGGACAATACCACCATGGAAGTCAACACAGAAGCAGCGTACAAGACAGAAGTTGCAGGACTCTGGTTTGTCAAAGTCTACTTTTGGAAAAAAAAAAAATTGAACTTTAAGCTGCATCAGAGCTCTGGCACTCAGGAGCAGCTGAATCCCTCAGATAGACCGAGGCCAAGCTTTCCTGCCTAGAAGCTAACATCCAACACCAAAGCAAAAGCTGGTGCAGGGGGAAAAAACCCCAAAAGAGGTCAAGAAAAATGGGATTTATTAATTGCTAACAGCTATAGAAAAGTTTTTACACAGCAAAGCCATTCACAGCTTCAGCTGATTCAAGTTAAAGATCAAAAAAAGCTACTTGGGATCTAAGTTTGGTCTTGAATCCCAGCACTCCAGGATTTTGGAACAGCCTGACAATCTGCTAGTCCTGGTGACTTTGTCTTTCCTCCTCCCCAGCCTGAGCTGGGTAAGAAACCAAACCACGTTATCTTCTTGCTCCAGCAGAGACACACCAGCGTTCTGGACACGAACAAAATCTGGCTGCTTTTTCTTAAGCACAGTGACTAGAAATGCAAATTGTTAGAGTGACCAAACAGGTGCTTTCACCTCTCTTCCCCTTTCTTGCAAGTTATTTCTTCTGTTCTGAGCTACTCGGAGCTAGTGCCAGAGCTGCCCGCCAAAAGCGGTGCCAGCGAGATGTGGCAGTTCCCCTCCGCATGGGACTTGCTGTAAAATTATGGATTTCCACGAGGAGATTAGCAGTAACAGCAGCGTTTGCCCCTCTTGCTTCAATCTATACCAGGAACACGAAGACCAGCACTGTGGAAATGATGGTGTTCTGGTATTCTTCTGTATACGTTGACAGAAACGTCACTTCAACCTGAGTATTCCTGAAACCAGGTTAGTTCCTCATTCATCACCACAAGTTCAAGAGGAACCATTTACCATTTTCTCTGTCTTCCAGTACATAAAGAGAATGAATTCCAAAATCTGCTTACAATCTCCTTAATGAAATACAATCAGTGCCCTTTTCCAGTGCATCTGTAATAATTTAAACTCCCATATAAAACTCTATTTTTTCCCCTAGAATGAAATAGTCTCAGCAGTGCTGTTCAGGCATTCTTAAAAGACAAAACCACCACAACTCAAACAGGCAGGAGGATGAAAATTGAGTGTCCCTTTCTGTAAACACCAGAGAGGTAAATCCTCCCACGGGACTAACACCTTCAGTACTGCTGGACGCTGCCTCTGCAAATCGACAGCTATCCCTAAGAGCTGCTACTGGAGAACATTCCTGGCACAGCTTCAATGCCCTTCAGCAGCACTTCAGTTTAAATTTTTTTTTTTTTTTTTGCTTTTCAGTGAAAAATGCAGAGGAAAGTTTAACACATTCACGTGGTTCTCCACTCTCCTTTGGCATCTAACCTGCCAAAAACACCCTTTATGAAACGTGGAGACCAATCTCAAACCTCCTGGCGTGGATGCAGTTGGTAACGTCCCCAGCCTTCCATCCCTGGCTGGATACAGACATGGGCGACGAGCAAAGGGGAAACGCGGCCGACGCCAATGACAACAGGCACTGGTACAAAACCAGCATGTGGTTCTGTAAAAGGATGGATTGGGATGTAACTGGGAGAGCCACAGCCAGACGCTCACCAGTAACTCCACAGTGCTGCAGGCGCAGCTGCCCGCAGGGTCGTGGAGGATGTGCTCACCACCATGGCGGAGACCCATCCAGAGCGGTCCACCTTCAGAACATCACCTTGCTCCCCCAGGAACAGGGACCAGTGACAAACACCTGAACCCGCCGCTCTGAAAGAGCCTATCTGGAAGTAAACGCCTGCTGCAGCGAAGGGAAGATCCTGCCCCTCGACTCAAAACCACAATGACTCATCCCCTCTCTGCCAGCAGGAAACTTCATTTTTAGCTACGCTCGTAAATAAGATTTTCTGTCCTCAAGCGAAGCTGTCACCTTGGAGGAATCCCAGATGCTAAGCAAGACACTCGCCCTCCAATCTCAAAACAGGGTGTACGTGGAGGGGTCTCACTAATCCAGTCAGAGTACCCAAACCAGTCTGTATGATCAAGACAACGTTTTATGGCCACCCAGCTCCCTCGCTGCGCTCCGAGAGAGACTTGAGAGATTCCTCAGTACCGCTAATGTACAGAGTTTCTTTATTAAGTAGTGCAGTACCGGGAGTATGCTGTAAAATTTAACACTTTTGGAGTAGCCTGCACTTAAAATTAATACATACAGACACATATATTTGCTTTAGTTTGAGTGCTGTTCTCATGCAGCCACCCCACACTTCAAGGACAGGCAGCACAGGATCGCTTCAGCCCCTGATGGCTTTGAAGAAAGAAACCATCAAGTCACATATCTTTTGCTAAGCAGCGTCACCTGGGATAACACTTGCCCGTGGTCTGATCCACTGGAATTCAAAGGATTTTAAGTAGTTTACACAGAACCTTTGTTGCCCAAAATACTAATACCAGCAACATCTGTACATGCACCGCACGTTACCTTACACGCACCCTTACTGACACGCTACCCGACAATTAGAAATCAAAGTATCCAATATTAAAATGTTAATGAGTTCTGTGGAGCAGGCCGTTAATTCCAACAATACCCTAAAGAACACTGATACTGGCCAACAGGCATATTGGAACTATTTTCTTGACAAGCCAGAGGGTTTGCTTCTTTGTGAGATCCTTGGCCAGGAGCTCGCTTTTGGGTGCTTCCCCCCACTATTCCAGGAGACAATAAAGCAGGATCTTCCCAGAACTTCAACATTAAACCCAGCAACTGCGATTACGCAGCCAGCACCTCCGAGGGACCCACCAAGAGAGACAACACCCACAGCACGCGCTCGGAGATAAGCAGAGGAATTCTGGATCACGCCTTGGCTCGTTATCTCCACGCGCACGCACGGCCGCACACAATCCAGCACCGCTGCCGAATCCCCGAGCAGCTAAACATGCGTTTAAAAAAAAAAAAAAAAAAAAAAAAGAAAAAGGCCCAGAAAAAAAAATAATCTTGTGTTCAGATAAAAAGCCCAACAAATTATGCTCAGAGGTGCATTTTGACTCCCGCCCTGGGAAGCTGTAGCCAGCCCACACATCTCCCCTTTCTGATGGATTTCCCATTGAGGAAAACCAATTTCTGAGTGATTCCAGCTTTGGAGTTGTCTTTGTCTGGTCCTGCCAGTGTCCCACCGAGTGCTGGCAGAGAAACCCCCCACGGAGGGCGAACCACCACGGAGGAGCAGCAGGCAGGTCCCCTGCCCCGAGGCTGACACCGCTCTGAAGCGTTCCCAGCAGAACGGGACACAGCTAAGAGCAGTCTATGTATAGCACCGGTAATCCCTACGCCTCCCGTCTTACCAATTGAAAAGAAAAAGCTGGTTAAGTCACAGCTCCAAATTGAAGAACAGTGACCTTTGCGATGGCTTGCCAAGATATTTCCCCCTTCCCACCCACCTGCAGACACCCAAGAGGATGACGTACATTCGGAGGATGTTGCTGTAGTTGGAAGGGTCCACGTTGACCATTCTTTAGCAGATATTACAGTTGACCGCAAAAGAGATACTGACCCTGTGCTACCAGATGTGGCCTCAGGCACAGACAAGCCTCTCCCACGCCTGCTCCTGGGCCACTGTGTCCTCTAAGGGACAGTGGGGCAGCCCGTGGGGCACCCACGGCCCCATCAGCCACTCCCAGGCTCCGCAACAAACATGAATCTCATTTTAACCCCCAATACTGGGCCTTACAGTGGCCAGTGATCTTTGGGCCCTGCTTGCAGCTGCCATTTGGCCATTTTGAAGCTTTTCTCTGTTTTGCCCTTCTGGTTCCTGCATTTCTGCCTCAGCAGATGACCCGACCGGCTGGTCTCACTCCTTCCTGAAGGGCTAAACCAGAAGTTTTTAAAATCTGACTGGGATTCTCCTCCCATCCCAATTAACCCCCAGGTCTCCCCTGGACAGGTTGCACCCTGAGCCAACCACGCGGCCAGACTTCAGTCAGCATCACCTATTTTCACCCACGAGCGCATCCCCGCTCCACGCAGCGCCCGGGGTCCATCTTCTGCCATGATTTCTCACCCTCATCCCTTCCAAGATCCCCAAACCCTGCCACACCAGCACTCAGAGATACTGCAAAGCCAGACAGCACCACGACCCGAGACCTCCCCCAGCCAAAGGGCCCGGCAGCGAGGGTTGGTCTGAGCCGGAGCCGCATCCATCGCCCTTCTGTGGGGGGCGGGATGCCACGCTGCGCACCCCCCTCCGGGCACCGGGCTAAGATTAGCAGCAAGGCTTACATCCTCTGTTGCTCTTTAGCCGTAAGTACTGCTAATAGCTGGGTTGAACAGGGAAAGTCACGGATTTTTAATTACTGTGTAAAATTAGGGGCTAATAGAATTTGGTTTCCTATTTCTCACTTGAAAGGGTTTTATTTTCATATGGATGTCCCCCGTAAGGTCCTTTACGTGCCTGAGTATAATCCCAGCTGTCAAGGCCCTGAGTTATTAATATAACAAGGACAAAAATCATTTATTGGTTTTTGGAAGCACAAGCTTGGTAACAACTGTCAAAGGTAATTTGCACAAGAAATCCAGATCCCAAGCCCTGTTTACAATAGGAAGACATACCTGTCAGATTTGTTTTGCCAAGACATATTTTAGAGATTAAGCTGTATCGTTTTCCTTCCTTAGGGGTGAGCCAACAGCCCCATACGAACTGTGCTTCGGTCTGACTAGGTAAAATACTGGCATCAAGGGATTAAGAAAACCAGTGCCAGTTTTTAAGCTTACTTTTTCACAACTGCCATTACTCGTGCAGCCCAGGAGACGTTTACCGTTTCCAGGCTTGAATCTCGGAGGGTAGGAGCCTGAGCGTCCCTGTTCTCACGCCGTGCCCCATCCCTTACATTAATGAGTTTCCTGCTCAAAAGCAGATTGAGCACAGCTCACCAGCAGCAACAAGTCCTCAGTAATTAAAAGACAAAAGAAGTCAGAGCCCACATTTATGCTGAAGGAGATATCGAAACAACTTTAACAAAAACTCTACACCACGAGGTGCCCAGCACCGAGCAAGCCGTGTCCATGGACGGATGGTTTCACCTCTGATGTCCGAGGGAGGCACGGCAGAGAGGACACCCAGCACAACCAGCAGGAACCGTACCGCAGAGTGCTCCTTCTTTACAAGGTCAGTTACTCGCGGGTTTATGGCAGCACAAACGTGCCGTTTGGATTGCCGGCCACCGTCCCGGGAGCTCCTCTGACATTTATTTCAGTATCAGACTGCAGGAGAATAAATACAAGTCGCACAGCGGGGCTAGCTTAAGTTATTCCTTCAGTAATCTTAATTTTAAAGAGTAAACCCCAATTCGCCACCTGAGCATGGAAAGTCCTTTTATGCCTCAGAGCAGGTCCCTCTGTGAGACCTCGGGATGAGGGAGGAGGCCAGTTCCTTCACCTTTGTGTTCTTATCCAGGGTTTGTTTGCAGAAGTGACGGGGCACCAGGGGTTTTCCTGCTGGTCCCGCACAGCCCGGAGGAAATCCCGCACCCCTCGAACCCCAGTGAAGCCACAAGCAAGGAAAAGAACGTGCCACACAGCCCACGGGACGGGCGAGAAGGAACAGGAATGAAGTATAATTTGACTGAAGATGGAGGCAGAGTCAGTGGGAAGCTCACTAATCCTGGAGAGTTTTAAATACTAACAAGGAAAGAAATTAGATACTCTTCACAGCGGCTGCTACTTCGCTGCTGATTCACAACCACACATGATTAAGACCCAGTGCTACCAGGAAACAAGCTCTGTATTCACTGCCTTTCATAAATCACATTGTTTTGGTGCTAAGAGTGTTTAGACAATCCAAGGATAAAATAATGCCTTCCAGCAAGTATTATGAAAGCCATCTGTTGCAACAGAACCACCGAGCCAGATGTAAGGTTTGCCATGCCCAGAGCCCGCTCCTAAAGCCCACTCCTAAAAATCCCCGCTGCTTCTCACAAAGCAAACGAGATGTACCCATCAGGACACAACCAGTAACCGGATTTCTCCACATTTCTACCAGTTTCTGGAGGCGTTCCTAGCTCACCAGCCTGGTTCCCTCCGTGCTTTGTGCCCTGCTCACTAACCACCGAACCGCCGACCAAAACAGGCGAGTGAAATGCAAAGTGTGGCCTCGATAACACTGGGGGCATTATGCTGGAAATAGTCACACACTTCCCTGAGAGATGATGCTGTCATTTCATCACGTGCCTTGTTAAAATAAAAGCCTTTGGTACAATAAAGCTCTCAAGTTTAAAAAAAAAAAAAAAAAAAAAAAAAAAGAAAAAAGAGAAAGAGAGAGAGAGAAGCTTTTAACCGGGGAGAAGAGAAACCAAGCACTGGAGGAAACGCAGAGAAGGAAGTTGAGAGCTCTCCCAGAGTTTCTGCGGGTGCGTGGTTCTTCCCACCGCAACACCAGCCATCCCCGACCCACACTCAAGCGGTTGTGGCCTCACCAGGGCAAAACTTTATGCTTAAATTGTAGTGCCCACAACAGAGCAAGTGCAAGTCCGGCCTTACTGTCAAGTAAGCTGCGTGGACCAGTGGCAGTTCAGCCCGTGCTGTGGCCAGCTAGCGAAGGAAACGGCTACCCAGGTCTGAGGCAGGTCTGCAGGCTCGGCCGAGCTGGGGCACCCCCACGACGGGGGCTGAGAGCTGGGGTGTCCCCAGCCGCGGGGTCAGCTGGCAGCGAGCTTTCAAAGACTCTACACCTCACGAATCAGAGGGCTATCTCCTGAAACACTTCTGCTTCGCTTGCACTTACAAGACCAGCCAAAGGCTCTTCGTTTAACATCCTTTTCAGAGGTTAAACTACAATAATTTACAGTAAGTTATATACACAACAGCTGCAAACCAAAGGTTAGGAGTTTAAAGTTCTGCCTTTGTAGAGCTGGCGTGACAGCCGAGCACCCTCCATCTGCAGTCACCTGCTTTATCAACAATACCTCGTGCTCACTGAGGAATCCAAATTTCATTATGCTTGCGCGTACGTCAGACTGTGCATTTTTAAACTCAAACTAGAGAGACAGATGAGTTCAGAACACTCTTCAAAAGAAGGCTCAAAAGCATCTCCAAGCTGGCACAGCCTGACAGCCTCACAGCTCTAACTGGGTGACAGATGGAAAAAAGGAGGAACACAGGACAGCTGAAGTTAAGTATTCAAGATTTAATATAACTAAAACACATACTGTGGGAAATTAAAAAAGAAATAAAAAGATAGAAGGTTTTGAGAGTCACTTCCCCTCCCTCCACTTTTCTTTTTTTTTTTTTTTTTTTTTTTTTTTTGCTTCTAAACCAAACCAGCCCTGCCCACACCCAGAGCAGAAGAGCTCGGCTGTAGCTCAGAAATACTTTTTAAAACTGAAAGCAAAGAACCACAGCTAATAATGCTTCTAAACTGGTTCACTCACGGTGCCAAGAGCACCCAAAAGCTCCGAGGAAGCAGCGTCGCCCCCAACCAGGTGGGATACCTGCCCGGTCGGTCGGCAACGCAGATGCAGGTTTGGGCAGCCCATGTCTCTGCAATTATCAAGGAGGCCTTTGGGGGTAAGCAAAGTTATGGTAAGGAGCGGCGACAACCCAAAGACATCCTCCTCAGCGACACCCACCACGCTCCCAGCTTTGGGAGCTCCAAGGGCTCGGCCTGAGGAGGAGGCACTTCTTCACCAGTGGAGATCTGGGGGGAGGAAGGCAAGGAGGAGAGAGGGGAAGACTATTTTAGACTGTGAATCAAAGAAATGATGTTTTAAGCCAGTACACTGAGATCCTGCAGCCTCCAGAGTCAAGAGTTACATTTGAAAGTGATGGTCCAATAAAGCTTGTGTTATTTTTCCTTGCCTGAGGGAAGCTTGCAAAGTAGATCTTTCAAGTAAAACGTTAGAAAACAGCCACAAATGCTGTTCTGCTCCATGAGGCTTTGGCAGCGCATTCAAGTCCGCAGCAGAGGAGCGCCAGGATAAGGAAGCTCCGGCTGTAAGACTCCTCCAGGAATCGCTTCTGGAGGTCTGAAACGGGACCCCACCAATTCCTGCCCAAAGTTACACTATTCAGCTTTTTACGTGTCATTTGGTTGTATTTTCCCTCTCAGCAGACGAGTCCTTGACTCAAGGAAGCGAGACAACATCGTTCAGCGAGGGCAAAGGAACGGTGAAACGGCACTTCCAGAGCATCCCGACGCCCTGCGCCATGGCTTTCAACAGCTACAGAATCTGCCCGCAGGTGACTTCAACTGCGAGTACAGTTAATTCTGTACAGACTCCTCCTGCCCGGAGATCAAAGTCACTTTAAAAGCCTATGGGCTCTTTTAAACGAAGAGGTCAAATAACCTTGGTGTTCGCAGTGTCTGGGACCGTCTGACCCAGACCCATTGGCAGCGGTGTGCGGGATACAAGGACGTGCATTTTCTGATCTCCGAACTTCCCGCTAGGCATACAACTGACTACTGCTGATTCTGATTAACATACCTGGCTGGGAATGTCAGATAGTAAGTACTACAGGCAGCCATAAATTGAGAACATTTAATATCGGACACATGCAATTCACCTGCAGTGGCAAATACGAGAGAAAGGTGTCAGAGCAAACTCTGCTTGCTGAGCAGGAGACCGCAGCATTAACTTTTCAGCTGACTTTTAAGTAAAATTCAGGTTTAGAATATGGTCATTTTCAGCCCCGAGCAGCACGTCCCAGTCTGCTCTTCGTGCCTGAAAGGTCAAAGCTCACAATCTCTGATAGATCTTGCTGCTTCCTGAGGAGCACCCTGAGCGCTCACGTTATTCCAAGCAAGGCTTAGAAATTAAAATTAAGACTTCTAAACATTGTATTTCGTCCCTCTTAACAAAATCTGTTTATTAGCGGCGGGTTGGTTTGGTGTTTTTTTTTTTTAATAAATATTTATATATTTGGAAGTGAAAACAGGAGGTGAGCTGACAGCAGGGTAAAACACCACATTACCCATCATAAGCATAAAAGCCTGACCAAGCATTTCTGTCCTTCCACCCAAAGAACTAATTTGCTCACACCTATGCCAGCAACCTGGTATCTAATTAACACTTAAAAGAAGAGCTGGTCCAAAGTGCTGCTGTTATCAACTACTGTTTAAACTCACACCCTTAAAATGACCTAAATTAGCTCAGTCATTTCTGATTTATCAGCAACCATGAACATTCAGCTCAGCGCCCTGACCACTGAACATCAAGGACATTAAAGCATCACTTGCAAATGATTTAAGGCTCCCTATTTATTCTTAGGCCCAGCAAAACGCAGCGAATCAATGGCAAACCCAGCTGCTTTACATTCTGCTGTTCCGAAACCTCAGAAGCACAGCAAACACTGACATTAGGGCTGTTGTTCCCATTCTTCATGCTTTCATAACCTGGCTATTTTCACAGCCCTCTGTTATCTGTGTTTCCCCAGAAAGCTCTGCCAGTTTCAGACCCAGCTGCAGAAATTCATTAAAAAAAAAAGATAAATCTGTGAACGCCGATTTGTTCCCTGTTCGCTGCCTCCCTCCGCTGCTTTTTGTGAGGCTTGTTCTTTGAGAGAACAAAAGACCAGAGCAACATGGAAAAGGAGAAGGGAGGAGGGATGGCAAGCAGATTTAGCAAGCTGGGGTACCACAGAGTTGTAATTTGAAATCCTGGAAAATGAAGATTCCTTGGGAAAATGAGAGTGGAAGGTTAAAGTCATTAAGTTTCTAACGCTCAGCCAGCGGCGCAATGAAACCAAGCATCCAGATTGAAGGGTGCCTCTGAGGGAGCACCCACCGCTGAAGTTTCCATCCTAAAGGACCGAGAAACTACCAAGAAACTCGTTGTGACATGAGCCGAGCACATCGCCCCTTCCTTGGGCTGTACGGCAGACCCTGCCTGGCGCTAACTAATACGCACCGACCCCTGCAGAGGTGCTGCCACCACCTGCCCTGCGCTACGCTTCTTGCGACTTCACAATCAAGTCAAACAAGATGAAGTTTTGTAATTAAACTCTGCCAAACAAAACTGCCACTTCCAGGTAAAGTGATCCCCGCAGATCGGGGCGAGCCTCAGTGTGATGGGACCCCCCGGGCAGGGCAGGGGACAGCAGTGGCCCCGGTCCCCAAACACAGACGGAGGGAACCCAGAGCCCTCAGCCCCTGCTCCTGGTGCGCCTGAGGGCGGCTGCACCGAGGGCAACTCGAAGCAGCTCTTGACAGTGACTAAAAAAGGACTCTGAGGAGAACAGCTGCCTTAAGTGGGCACCAAAGATTAGATGTCCAGAGTCGCAGCGCGGATTCCACCTCCCCCTTCCTGATGACTCCATAGGCCTGTGTATTTGCAGGATGCAGGCAGTTAACCTAGCCAGAGCCGCAACATTACCAGCCGGCAAAACAACAGCCAGATTCCCAATTACCAGTTAAAGAAAAACAATTTTGTCATTGTTTGTTGATTTCTGAGTCTTATTTTGTAAACAGCAGGCTGGAGGCAGAAGAAGCAGCATAACCATCACTGTCCTGCAGGAAAGAAAGTCCCCGAATCGCTCCTCGTGCATTCACAAGAGGAGATGCTGCTGTTCTGCAGGGATGAAGGGATGCTCGGTCCCACAGCAAACCACAGAACCATCCAGCGAAAAAATAAAGTACTCCCAGTCCCTCATCCTGCAAGTTACAGGTGAAATCGTAATTACAGAGGGATGGTCCATCTCACCCGCTCCTGTGCCCAGCATGACCGGGAGGAGACACCGTGGGTCTACCACGTCCCCACAGGCATCGTCAGACTGTCCTTTTGCCAGAAAGCGTGCGTATCTCCATGAAAACATGTGGATCTTCTGCCTGATAGTTTCAGTGGATGTTCTCCACTCACTCTGTTCTTCTTTAAAGACAAAAAATAGATGAACTTGCTGTCCAAGTCACCCTCGTAAGTAGTATACAAAATGATTAATGCAATACAACATACCCTTTCAGCCATCTCTTCCAAGCTGAAAAATCATGGTCTACTTTGACATTACTCAGACAGAAGCCCTTTCATTCCCTCAATTATCTCCTCGCACTTCTCTCTGCTTTTTATTTCTGATTTATCATTCTTTTCGGGTGGATGGTTAGAATTACTATAGCGGAACATAACATCTAAAATCAGATGCCAAGGAAAGAGGCAGGAAGGGCATCAAACGAGAAGATCCTAGGAATGTTTTCTCTTGACTTGGCGTGGGATGGGGAAGGACTGAATCATTTACACGAACTCCATCAGTCCAGAACTCATTACGCACAGACACTCCGAATGTCACGCCTGCAGACGTAACCGAGCTTGCAAAGCTTTTGATGCAAACCTCGCCCTCGAGAGCTTTACCTGCAATATTAAAGCAATGAAATGAATGGCACAGCACCTCGCGCGCTGGCTTATGTGGACCATTGTGCTCCCATTTCTCCAAGAAGTGAGGAAAGAAAGGTCCCTTCCATTACAAGGAAACCAACGGGTGTTACGTGACAGCTCAAGAAGGAGAAAACCCAGGAGGGACACACAAGAGGACCCCACACCTTCCTGACAAACACCTGCTTCTCCTTAAATTCGCTCTGACTGCCAAGTCGCCACGTATCGTCACTGTTTCCTGTGGAAACACAGGACACCTCCATTGTGAAATGCACACAGAAAGAGAACACCCAGCAACAGCACCAGCCAAGCTCCCCAGCTTCAAAGCCCAGACAACAACTCCATTTCAGCTCGCTAACAAAGCTCTGGAAGCCACTGTAAAGACCGCGGAGACTTCAAGCCTTTGATAGCGCTTTGCCTATCTGCAGACTCAGAGGGCCAGCTCACTTTACAAAGCTGTTTATGCAAGAAACGGCCTGAAAAGAGTTCCTTCAGAGCTCAAATCCCCAAGATCTGAGCAAGAGCCTGCCTTCCAGTCGATTAGAAAACCAACACTTTCAGGCTGACAGAAGTCCCTTGGAAATGTAGCCGTAATCCTGTACTGAAGGCCAGAACATCCTCCCCTGAGGCTGACTCAAAGTTCCCAGCGCACAAGCGTTTATTAATATACAGAGTTACTGCAGAGGCGAGCAGCAGAGCCCAGGAGAAGGCACTGCATGGGCAGCGCGGCCGCTGCGCGCAGGAAGAGTCCTACCCAGCAATGGCTCTGCCGGCTTCATCTGGAAACGGAAAAAAAATGCGAAACCCGGGCTGGGGAGAAGCAGGAGGCAGGGGTGGGACCCCCGCAGGGCTGGGACCCCCGCAGGGCTGGGACCCCCGCAGGGCTGCGGCCGGAGCCTCCGAGCGCTGACACACTCTGCGAACCCCCTTCAGAGAAGCTCCCGCAGCTGGAGCATCCTGCGGGCATCCCGGGGCCGAGCCGCACCCCCGGCGGGGCCGAGCATCCCGCCCCCTGCTACTCTCCCCGGGGCAGGTGCTCCCTCCCGGGGCCGCCGCCGCCTCCCACGGCCGCTCTCCCCCCCGGGGGCGGCCGTTTCCCACGCTCAGCTCCCCACCCCCCGGCCGAGGGCGCTGGGAAACTCCGGCTCTTCCCATGGCCCCCCCCGGGTGGTCCCGCCGCTTCCCACGCCCCGCGGGGTCAGGCCGGCCCCGGGGCGGGGTGTGGGGGGGCGGTGCGGGCTGGCCCGGCGCGCCCCGTCCCCTCACTCACCTCTGCCGCTGCGCCTCCAGCGCGGAGCCGCCGCCCGCCGCGCTCTGCGTGGGGCTGAGCAGCCCCGGGGCCCCCGGTTTGGCGGCCGCCAGCATCCCCGGCAGGGCGGGGGGCGGCGGGGGCGGCGGGCAGAGCGGGCCGCCCAGCAGCAGCGGCGGCAGGAAGATGCCCCCGCGGGTGGGGTCCGCCTCCCCCTTGGCTCCGGCGGCGGCGGCAAGCGGGGCGACGCCGGGCAGCAGCAGAGCGGGCGGCGGCGGGCAGGCGGGCGGCGGGGACAGCAGCCGGGGGGGCGCTCCGGCCGGTTCCGCCGCCGCTGCCACCGCCTCCTCCTCCTCCCCCGCCGCCTCGGCGGGCGGCGGTTTCTCGGCGGGCGGGCAGGGCGGGCGGCCGTCCAGGGAGATGTTGTTGAGGAAGAAGAGGGCGGCCTGCCGCCGCCGGGAGTCGCCCCGCTTGCGCGGCGGCGGGTCGCGGGGCGGGCGGGGAGGCGGGGAGCCGCACGCCGTGGCCGCGGCCATTCTCCGAATGAGCCGCTACCGCCTCAGCCGCCCGTCAGGGGCGGGTCCCGGCGGCGCGAGGCGGCCGGCAGCTCGCACGCTCATTGGACGCCTCGCGGCGGAATGTAAATGAATCCAATCGCGGCCCCGCGCTCATTGGTTCGGCTTCTCAGCACCGGTAGCCCCGCCCTCCCCTCGCCGGCCGGTGGGGCTCTGACGGGTCCTAGCGCCGGCGCGCAACGGATCCGTCGGCCCCGGCGGCTCGGTGGTGCCCCCGCCGGGCAGGCAGGGGCTGGCCGCGGCCCGGCACAGCGCATCCCCGGCCCTCTCCCCGGGGCAGGCCCGCAGGCGGCCCCCTTCTCCCCCGGGTACTCCCCTACCACAGCCACAAGCCCACCGTGTCCCCGCCCAACCACCCACCACTTCCCCACGCAAACACCCACTGTCCCCCCACACAAACAGCCACCGTGTCCCCGCCCAAGCGCCCACATGTCCCCATGCAAGCAGCCACCATATCCCTTTGTATGACTCTTTTGAAAATCTCCCCACCCAAACCCTCCATCGTGTCCCCGTGCAAACACCCACCATGTCCCCACACAGGCACCCACCGTGTCCCCACGCAAACAGCTGCCGTATCCCTTTGTATGACTTTTTTAAAAATCTCCCCACCCAAACCCCCTGTGACTCTGCTGGTCACCCACTCCCAAGGTCTCCTGCCCTTCCTGCGGGCAGGGAGGACACATCTGCTAAAACCATTAGCAGGCGGCCATGCGCATCAGACGGCTCCTACAAAAGCAGCTGAAGGCAGTTGCTCCTCTTGCCGCAGCCCGGCAGCCTGGGACCCGGCCCTCCAGCTTGTGGGGCTGGGGTGGACCCCAACCCGCGGGCCCCGAGGGTGTGGGTGCCCAGGCGGGGCATGGAAACCAGTGCACGGCCCCAAGACTCACCAGCAGCCCCCAAAACGCGTGCGGAGGGATGAATCCCCACGGCTCCCGGCCCCTGAAGCAAAGCTGAGGCAGCGCCGATCCTGGGCCGTATATGGGCAAGGCAGACCCGGATCTAGGAGAGCATAAACTTGGTATTTATCTCCACAAAGTGAGTCAAGGCATTTCTGCGCAGCACGCCGCTTCCCGGACTGGTGTGTTTATACTGCACGGAATAAACATGCCCCTCAGGCGTGTGAATGAATGTCTGCCACATCCCGGGATGATGCTCTGACCCCGTGCCAAGGAGGACAGCTCTGCCCTTTCCGCCCTCCTCGGGGGACGCTGATGTGCAGTGACGATGTCCACGCTGCTGGGCCTGGCAGAGGAGGTCTGGGATCTTTGCTGGGCGAGAGGAAGCCTCCGGTGCTGTGAGGACCCAGTTGTGGGTGCTGGTGGCCTTGGGGTTCCTCTGAGACCGAAATGGCCCTTGCAGGCTCCCGCACTTCCCACCTCCCAGGCTCTAGAGCAGCTTGTGCTCCCACGTGGGATTTTGCTCATAAACATGGACATACCGGACGAAATTTGCCATTAACGAGGGACTACTGAGATGTTTACAGTTCAGCAGGTATTAACGTATTTGCAATGCTGGACCCTTAGAATGGTAAATTCTTTTGCGAATTATGTTGAAAGAAGCGACGTGACAACTCTTAATATTGCTTGCAGGTTACTCCAGCCGTCAAACTGGTGTCTCATGATATGACCTGAAATATGGGCACTGAATAAAAGACAGATTTTGAAACTGTCCTATAAAACACGTACACGTTCTACGTCTTTTCATATGGCCGTTTCATAAGATCCTTTTTTGTATACTGTTGCAAGTGGGACAGCAACACTTGTCTTCCAGTATTAATAGTATTTAATAATAATAATGATAGGATTAGGATAGGAAACATGACAATGTTTTTTTGTAGGCTTCCCTTAAAAAGCCTACAGTGAAATATAAACTCTCCCCTCAAAATCCCAAGAACATCCTCAGTATCTTACGCTATTCAATATAGGTCAGATTTTGAGCCTAAATTGTTTGGCAGAATCATCTCATATCACAGCTGCGGAAAAAATAATTTGGGATAAAAAGGAATTAAAATCCTTCCTGCTGGCAAGCTCATCAAATAAGCCAAGGGATAAATGATCATGGAAACCTAGCTAGGCTCGCTGCAAACAATTCTCTGGAACCTGAGACTGGATTTTTAAAAACAAATAGGTTTGTGGTGTTTTTTTTTTTTCATTCTTTCCTTGTAAAAACAGCTGTAGGATGTAAATCGTCCCACTGAGTCAGCGCAGGATGAAGCAGAAAGAAGCCAGCCCCCGTAGCTTGGTGGGTCGCTAACTTCAAAGCTGAATTTAGCGGTTTGAGTGTTGCTGCTGTTCATGCCGGGGAGCTTCCATCGACGGCTGCCAAGCGAACGAGCTCCCAGTGTACGAGTACAGGCGGCACGATGCTGTGTTTCCAGGAATCCGGCAGCGACTGGGTACAACCCCGAGCAACCTTTTCTCCCTGTTTCCTGAAACGAGGGAAACTCCGCAGCGGGGGGACAGCGGGAGCCTGAGTAGGTTTTGGCTGGAGATGCTCCTAATCGATACGCAGGGATGCTGTTTGGGAGCAGGGCTGGACTCCTCCCGGTGCTGCTGCGCAGCTGCTACAAATTCTGGTCTGAAGCACGCTCCAATCCTAACCGCTGCCCCCTCCCCGGACAAAAGGGAGGTGGTTTTGCATTTATACCAGTGTTATTGCACAAATGTAAAGCATGACTCTGAGTCTCCAATGCTCAACTCACGCTCATTTTCCTCCTGGAGCTCCTGCTCTACCTTAGAGGAAGCCCCGGGCTGTGTGGACACGTGTCTGAGCAGTCAGGGGTTGCTGGAATAAGGAGCTGGTGTGGAGCTCCTTATTCCAGCCTGCGAGTCCTTCTTCCAATATTATACGGGGAGTAGAGTCACCAGAATCACCGGGATTTTTCTACATGCAAGAACTGCAGGATTTGGTCTAAGCATCTGATATGAGACAGCGTTTTGAAGTACATATGTGGGCTGGGTGTTACATTTTTTGCAAAATCATGGCCCAAAATCAAGGAAAGATAAACAGGTCATGAATATATTTAGGCTGGGAACCAGAAGAAAGAACAGCCTTCCAGTTGGAGGAACTGCTAGTGTTAAGATAAGGCACCAGAAATTTCTGTGCACATTTTTCCAGCCAAAGCGGGGTGTGGATGGGGATCTAAGAGCCCTCACGGGGGACCAGGCTGGTCTCTGGAAGCCTGGGAGGATGACGTGTAAGTGCAACGTGCATCCAGAGCTTACTGTCCCTTCTCTCCTGAACGGGCTCTAATCCAAGGACCTTGTCCCAAGGATCATATTCACCCCTTTTAAATCCTCTCCTTAAACCAACACACCCAGCGGGACCAGCACTCTTTGGAGCTAAGCTTCACACTCACCACATCCATCTAAAGACCAGCCAGCGCGGTTCTGGGACTACGCATTCTCCTGAGCTCATCTTCCCCCTCCTATTTAGTGCGTCTCCAAAAATGCCCAGAGGTACCATTCCCTACGTGTTTCATGTGTAAGAAATGACGAAACCCTTCCTCACCGCACTCACACGTGGGACCCCTCCTGCTCTCCCCTGGCCCATCCATCTCCATCGCTCGCCTCCTGCATCCCAAGCCCATGAGCTGGGTTTGACTCGAGCCGTTGGCCCCACCGGTACATTATCCAGGTGACCTGCGATGGTTTCCATCTGCCTCCAGCTCCAGTCGGAAGCCCTGGTTTCCCTTGGCCGCGGCTGGAGCGGAGCGGCCACGTCCCCTGGGTTCCCGAGTGCTCCCCCCCGGGGGGTGACGCAATCCTGCACATTTCTAGTTACAGCAGAATAACACGCTGAGCCCCAGGAGGCAAACATTGCCAACAGACCTCTGTGCCGATAACTGAGTGCCTTGGAAAATGACTCAGGCCCTCCTGCGTGACACGACGTATTTAAAAAGCAGGGAGCCGACTGGTTTAATCATATATAGCTCTGCGCTGGGGGGGGCGTGTGCTGGCATCACGGGAAGCGTATGTGGTGTTTACGCGTGGATTTGTGAATGAAGGAATCAAACCCCTGAAGCACATGGCGCGGCGCTACGTGCTGTTATTAATAGATCAATAATTCTCACGGGAGGATCTTGTAAAATGTGTTTTCTGGTGAGGTCCCGCTGGAGATCAGCACATCCAGCAGCGACGTGGCGGGGTGTGCAGCTCAGCCCTGCCGGGGCTGGGGAACTCGCGGGGGGTTGATGGCAGTGTCGAAGGCAGAGCAGAAAGCCGGGATGCCCAAGGGATGCGGGAGGAACATGCACTTTGGCTCAAAAATTCCTATGATAGACTTTGCTCGAGAGAAAGGAGCAAAGGAACCCCCCAGATCTCTCCCTTCCGAGAACCACCACCGCAGGCTGGACTTCCTAAACCCACCCAGGACTGCACGGCACCCTTTCAAAAGCGTAAAGCTTTGCCCCTGTGCCCTGTGCTGGGCACCCGGGCTGTCCCTGTCCCCGCAAGCCCCTGGCTGCCGCCGCAGAGCACCGCGGGCTGCCCGGCCGATGCTGCCTTTTCCACGCGTGCAGGATGCGTCTGACCTTGGGCAGGACCTACCCAAATGCCCAGCCTGCTTCAATCCCCAAAACAGGACTTAAGCAAGACTTCAGTAATGCCTGGAATGAGTTTTCCTGCGATGAACCGAGGAGTGAAGCCGCGTTTCCAAAGCCAGCACTATAAATGGGCATTACTTACGGATCAGATCTCGGTTAAAAGCATTTCACTACGGAGAAGATGGTGCTCGGTCTCACGAAAAAGAGCATGAATTAAGTCACCTTCAAAATATCTATTGCCATAGAGGCAATACCACCGCAGAAGGTTGTAAGGGGGAAGGATTTGATGTGCATTTCTCTATTTTTGGTGCTTTTGGTTCCTGCGCTGCAGCCAGCCGCGTCCCCAGCACAGTTCCCTTCCGCTCCGAGCTCGCCGGAGCTCCCGCTTCCCTGCACAGCACCGGCTCCCTCACACACGCAACAGAGGGACCTTTGTGCGGTGGCAAACTTTTTTATTTATTTTTTTTTTCCCTGAGATGGAGGTTTATACTCATAGCTAGACTTGCACCAGCTTATTTCTTACAAGAATTTACAAACCAAGTCTAGAGAGTAGCTGAAAACGTCAGTTTTCTGCTGGGTTTGGCGGGAGGCTGGTGCAGGGGGAGGACCGGCGGGGTCTGGGAGCTGAGCGCCGTGATCCATGCTGCGAGGATGGCTCCGGGTGGGGAAGGAAAAGAGGTGCCATGGTCTGTTATTGGAGTTGTTTTGCACGACGGGCAATGAGGGAGCTGGTCGTTGCTATTTTGCATGGACTATACCCCATATATATAAATACTCACATTGTCGCCCTTTCAGATTTGTGTGGGATTTCAAATCCAGCCCCTGGCCGGAGCCGACCCCGGCTCTGCTCTGAGCCCGCTCCTCTGGGAACCAGTGCAGCGACCCAGCCGTCCTACCTCCATGGCGTCACTGCTGACCTCACAGCTCTAATTTGGCTGAACAAAACAACCGCGAGCTGCCGGGCTCCCACAGGGACTGCTCTGTTCACGGGACGGCTCCTCTTCTGCTTTACTGCTCTATGGGGTGTAACTCTAAGGGTAATTTCAGCGGCTTTTTGGAGACCGTTGTGTAAAAATTGTGGCAGGAAAAATGGTTTAACTCTGCAAAAAAAAAAAAAAAAAAAAGCACAGATCCCTGGGTCTGCTACAGAGAAGCCTCTGGGTGTCGTTAAACAAACTCCAGGGAGGTTATTAAGCGGCTGCTGCGCTCCCAGGGCAGGCAGGATCAGTCCGTCGGGCTGAACGCTGCCCAGTGCGTTCCCAAAACCGCGTTCCCTCCAGCAGAGCTGAACCTGCCTCCGGAAAAGCTCTGCCAAGCTCCAGGGCTCCTCGCGGGCCTCAGCTCCCTTCCTTACAGCAGGATAGCTGGGGTCTGAGGCTGCCTGCCTATCACCAAATCCATACACGCATTTATCTGCCACGAATGACTTGAACAAAAGACTGACAAGCATAATTACAAGAGTTAATGGGCTTGAGCAATTACCCATGTTTCCACAACATGGCGGGGGGGGGAAACAGCAAGGCAGGGGCTGGGGAGGAGCAGAGTTTCCAGGGCTGGACCAAGTGCCGTGTATAAAGTTTATTTCACTTCAGCGCTTTGCCCAGAGCTGACAAAACTGTTTTGTGGGGTTTTTTTTGTTTGTTTTTATAGTTAGGGGATCGCCCTAATTAAGAAATGTGTATCCCTGTCAGCCCCCCAGCCCCAGGCTACACGGAGGTCGGGGGCATCAGCTGAAAATACCTGCTGGAAAAAGGCAAGAAGCAACACCAAAAAAAAAGTAAAAGTCCAATAAATGAAGGTGAATTCTGTGGTGGTCATGTGCAATGGGAGGAAAAAAAAACAATCTCTGTGGAAAAAAAAGAAAAGAAAATGAGGAGTTCATTATTTTTGGCAGGACTTGGGCACATTTTGCTTATCAAGGGACCATCATAGGGAGGGGATTATTTTATAGTCGCTTAAAAGTTCCCTCCCTACTTCAGTTCTGCTGACCCCGGGCCACCTCCCTGCAGTCTGAGGGGCCTCTCTATGGGATTACTTTTAGAATTTTTATTTTTTTTTTTTCCTGGATGGGCTGTTTTTAAAAGATGTATCCAGTTCCCCACGCGCGTTCTTGTGCTGCTCTGGGTATTTCTGCCCCCTGCAAGTCATTCCGAGCCAGGGACAGACGCGGTCCTGGCTGCTGGGGACCGAAAGGGGAAGGTGTCCCTTGTGTCCCCAATCCACCTTCCATGGCCGTGATCTGAGGAACACTTTGAGCTGGGATGAATCGACCCTGCACCCCCTCCCACTGCCTGTCCCCTCCTGGTGCCAGCCCCTGTGTGCTGCGTCCCTGTCACAGCGCTGGGATGCAAAATGAGAGGTGGACCTTGCCCGGGCTGAGCTGCTCCCCGGGAGGAGATGTTGTGCAAGCTGGGGTCTGCCCAGAGGGTGGTCGTGCTGTGAGAGCCCCGGGCTCCCCCCTGCGCTGCCCACCCGCCTCCCCCGGCTTCACCCGCGCACGGGGCATCGCCGGTGCTGGGGATGGAGCTGCCGCCTTCGCCGTTGGACCCATTGCCGCCCTATAACCTGGACATCTCAAGCATTTCTGAGCACAGACATTGATTCCCAGAGTATCCACTGCCGGTGGATAACTCACAAGCCAGGACTTTGCTCCTCGGCAAAGTACAATGAAAGGATTGAGCCCACTGGAGCATCTCCGGCCGAGCACAGCCTCTTCTGCATGGGTTTTTTCGGGGGGAAGCAGTTGCCACAGCAGTCAGTACAAGTGAGATACAAATTCCTGCTGTGACTTCAACCTGTCACCCCTCGCTCTGTTTTTCGGGGTCACTCAATGCTGAAGGAAAACTTGCCCATGCTTAACCCATCAGAAAAAAATTGTTTAAGACCAGTTTATCCACGTGAAAACAAGCCCCCAGCAACCCTGCCAAGGCGAGTGTGAACCGCTGAGCCGGTGCTGTGCTGTGACCCACAGAGGGGTGTCACACACCTGCCTTTTCCGGGAGGGCAGGACACCCTGGGGACAGGCAGGACACCCCGGGGACAGGCAGGACACAGACCCTCCCTTCCCGTGCGCTCCTCCCTGCCCTCTCTGGGGACATGTCCCACCTGCCCGCCCATGCGCTGGCTCCTCACTTAATGGGAAAAGAAAACCACGGGCTTTCTCCAGGTCAAACAAGGTCCACACGTGTAAGAAACCTGGGTAGGGATTTAATCAACGCAGGTTTGTGTGCGGGGCCCCGCGCTGCTCAGCTTGGTCACCACCCTTCGGCCAGCCACCAGGACACCGAGCACGGGGAGCGGGTCTGGGTAGTGCGTTCTCCTTGCGTGAAATCCCAGGGAAGAACGTGGTCCTGATCCAAGGTGAGCGCTGCAAAGAGGGCATCTCCTCTTCCTAGCGCCAGCCTGAGGGGCTGCTCCGGCGCAGGAACCTGCTGCTCCACCAGCAGTGACCTGGCTGCTCCAGGTATCCCCTGCAGGGCTCTTCCTTGCCCAGCCTCTCCCGGAGCACCCAGTGAGGATTTTCAGGGTGCCGTAGTCAGGAGTGAGTCCTTATGAATTCCCCGCTGCCTGGCCCAGCACGGCAGGAGGAGTCGCTCTCCCAGCCTGGGTGGGATGCTGAGGGCTCCAAGCCCCTTCCTTTGGTCTGCAGCATCTCTGTCCCTTCTCATCCTGCTCCACTGTTAGCTCTCCTCGGAGGCAGCGTTGTGGGAAGCAGAGCAGTTCTCTGGCTCCGCCGTGGTCCCCGTTGAGCACTGCTCCACTTTGACTTTCTTCCTTCCTCTCATTGACTTCTTAGCACCTGTAAACAGCAAGATGACCGCGGGAGTTAACCACAGAGCAACGGATTTACATGTACGAGGTCAGCGTGGCCTCATCCCAAAACAGGGCCAGCGCAGGAGGGAGCGGAGCTCGGCCAAGGAAGGATGAAGAGAAGCCCCTCTCACACGTGAGGTGCACGGGCACCCGGGGGAGGCTGTCGTGGCCCTGGGAGCAGAAACAACACGTGAAGCAGAAACAGGCAGAGGCCCGACCTGGTGCTGGAGCGTACCTGAGAGGGTCCCAGGCCAGCGGGATGTATTTCCTGGATTTCTCCCCCTTCCAGCCTGCTACACGGCACACACCACATGCTGAGAGAGGGGCTGTGCCTCTCCATCACCCCATTCCTGCCACAAATGCATCCAGCCCTCTCCTGGGACATCCCCGTCCAGTCCCGGAGGGTTGGATGGTGCCTGCCCTGGGGAGCACAGCGCAGCTTCCCCCCATTGCTCCGAGGGGCTGGTTTTTAGAGCAAATCCTCTCCTCGCCCAGCTGCGGTGCATCCCCCACGCGAGCAGGCACCGCCGAGGGCCGGGCACAGAGCAAGGGGCAGCGCTCGCCTGTTCAACGAGCTCCCTTCATGCTTAACCGACAGCCCTCTCTACTTTTGTAATTGGGTCCGCACTTCCCTGTCTTTACCAAGAGTACGAGGGGGGTCAGTAGTGGGTTATTTCTGACAGAGCACTTTTTAGGGCTTGACAGCCACCCTGGCTTATCCTCGCCCTTATCAGGAGCAGTTTTCTGCTCTTTCACGTGTAGGAAACGCGGGTACAACACATTCCTCTGTCAGCAGGGAAACCCCCGCAGCCGCACTAGAAGGTCAACAGAGTCGGCAGGAACTTTTCTCTGAATGTCAACAACTCACCCCATGGAATCTGGCCTTCCCCAGTCCCCACCTCCCCGACCGGGGCTAAGCAAACATGAGGGACTTCGCCCTGTTAGCTTAGGTACTGGGGAGCCCTCTCCTGCCCGGGCTCCCCTGGATAACCATTACCAGGGGCTGCTCTGGCTGGAGATACGACCGTTGCCAAAGCACGGTGCAGTGTGTCTTGTCACAGGGAAAGGCCAGGCTCCGCAGTATGTATCACCCTGGGCAAACTCCTGTTTGCAGCGTGGCATGCGTGCGGAGCGGCACCCTCCTCCCCGCCGCAGGGAAGGCAGCCGCTGCCCTTGGGCGTTTCTCGCAGGAGCCCCTCGGGAAGCAGCAGAAGTCATAGCCCTGAGCTGATGCCACCAGGAACTCCTCCTCCTCCTCCCTACCTTTTGTCCAGGCATCCTGTCCTCTTTTTCTCTTCTTCTGCAGCGCATGAGCTTTGTCTTTGGTGCAAAAGTATTTCCCGTCAGCCCGGCCTTCTTGCAGGATATCATCTTCATATGGGGCAGCCACCTACACCAACGAGAAGAGCAGTCAGTCTGCAAACTGCCCTGGCTTTCCCAGGGAGCTGGTGGCCCGGTGCATTGCTGGGGACCTTTGTGACCATCGCTATAGAGTGGTGACAAATGCTGTTGTTCATAAACCCTCCCAAATAGCTGGAAAGAGCGATATCTATCCCTCAGCAACAAGTTGGGTAAAAATGTGGGAATGGGGTTTGGCACCTCGTGACGAAGAGCCGTCACCTCCAGGAGTGAGCTCGGGCAGGGACAAACCCATCTTATACCTCTTGGACCCAACAGCCTGACCTCATGGGCTGAGGAGGGCAAACAAACCTCGCTGTCCGTCGTGTCTGGCTCATCGGATTCCTGCTTCCCAGACTCAGCATCATCCTCATCTAAGGAAACACAAAAGGAAGGTGGTTTTGGCTTGCAGGGGCCCAACAAGCTCACGAGCAGATGCAGAGACACCGGCACAGGCTCTGAGAGCTGTCGAGGCAGAAAACACATTCAGCAATAATCTATTGCAAAGCAGAGGCACTGCGAGCTACGGGGCTTGAAATGAATGTTTATGGGAGATCCAACAGGAGACCGGTGTGGAACCGGCTCCAAATAAAGCTGTATCCATAGGGCTTTGCTACCCCAAGGTTGCAAGCGCTGCCCTGAAGCCCACGGCACGTGCAGATCGGGGGCTGAGGGGTATTTAAAACCCCGGACTGTGCCTGCCCGTTTGAGACCCAGGTGGGGAGAAACGTGTCTGGGTAAAGAGGCCAAAATGGACGATGCTGAAGTTTGCTGCCGCTGCTCTTGGGTGGCTCTCGGCGGGGAACGTGTGCCGAGGAGCAGAGGAAGGAAAGGCGGGAGCTGCTTCCCTGCCCAGCAGAAGGATTTTTCTGCACGCGGGCCCCGAGGCCACACAAGCCCAGCAGGTACCTGACACGCACCCACCCTCCCCACCGCGCGGACTGCACCCACACAGCACACAGAAAGGGCTGGGGACGGAGCTGCGCCCTCTTCCCGGGGGCAGGGGCATCCCAGGACCTCAGTACTGGGACTGACCCCCAGGCGTGGCCGGGGAGGGACTGACGGGGCGGCTTTCAGGCACTTCTAGAGCCCCTGCAGCCTGATCCCGTCCTCACTTTATCCTTCTGCAGGTTCAGGTTCACTAGAAAGTGCAGAAGTATTTGTGTATTGTTTCCTGGGCTTCGTGTCAACCTTAAGGTGAGAACTGAAGAAAGTCCTGTATTCCCACACCCAGAATGTAATCAGCTGAAATTCTTCTGCTATGATGATATCTCCTTAGCATGTAAATCACAGAGGACTCCTATTTTTTTTTTTTTTCTCCACTGTGCAAAATCCTGCTCCGCAGAGCGTTCCCAAACCGCTCCGACACGCCCAGACCAACTAATCCAGGCGAGCTCAACTTTCCAGCTGAGCCAGTAAGGCTGGTACCGAGCAGCTCTCAGAGACGTGCTTCCCGCTCCGCTCCCCATGGCTGCTGCCTCCCACCCGCCCGGGCAAACCCACGTCCTGCAGTGGTGGGGCAGGGAGAAAGCACTGTGTGTCCCCGGACTAAGGGCACTGCTGGATTTGGGGATGGAAAGGGCTCGTACAGGGGATGGAGCAGGGAAAGGCAGGAGAGCATCCTCTCCTACCTGCTGCAGGTACCAGCATCCCTCACTCCATGCCCAGCCCTACGTGCTGTGCCAGCCCAGGGCACGCTTTGGAGCACAGACAGGGGTGGTTTCTCCAGCACCAGTCCTGCAGACCTCTCGCATTCTCCCCATCTCTGCTGGGGTGACTTCGGAGCTTCTGCTTCCCTGAGAGGGGTGGGTAACGCTGCAGCAGTGACGTTGTCTTGCGGGTCACCCTGGGGAAGGTTTTGCCAATGGGTCGGTGCTAAACTGACCTCTTTAGCTCCCGGGGAACTCGGTGCCACCCAGCAGCAGAGTGCGGGGGGCTCTGCAGGGTGGGCCAGGGCACCCCACGGGGCTCCTGCGCTGTGCTGAGGTACCGGGCTCTTCTCCAGAACAGCCGGGGTTATTTTCTCCCAATAGGTACCTGAATTTTGGGCATCCCTAGGCTGAAAATTGAGCTCTCAAGGATGGAAATGTGAAACCTGAAGTTCCTCCGATGGCCAGAAAGAGCGGGGAGCCAGGAGCACCCAGGTCCCCGGAAGGGTGTCCCGTGCTGGTTATTGGTGGGAGCTGCAGGTGTGTGCAGAGCCCGGCACAGAGAGCTCCCCCCTGTAAGATACCTTCACTAAAATGCACCTTTTGCTCTCGCCTTCTCAAATGTCACGTTTGCCTGGGGCTTTTTACCTGCTTCTCCCTTCTGTGCACTGACAGCCAGTCTCACCCCGGTCTCTGGAAGTGCCTCTGGGTCGCTCGGCGTGGTGTTGTTTGTCGGATGTGCCCGTGACAGCGCCAGCTGTAGGATACAGGGAGCACAAATGCCACCTTCGCTAGGCAGGAAAGGGCTGTCCCCAGCCCCTGTGTGATGACTGTGACACCCCTTGGGGACGAGCATGGTGGTCATGACAGTGCCAGCACCAGTGCCGGACACCCTGGGGAGGGGAAGGGGCCGCGGTTGATGCCAACATGAGCTGTACTCACCACAGCCGCATCCTCCTCCTCCTCCTCCTCGGCAGCACCAGGCAGTGCCCGGGTGGCACTGGGCCAGTGGTAGGGGAAGCACGAGTCGTCCCGCTCTGCCCCATGTCTCCCATGGGCGGCCGGCACAGCGGGGCTCTCCCCGGGGCTCAGCCGCGGGCTGCCAGCCCCCCGCAGCTCCCGGCGGCTGTTCCAGCCCGCGTCCCTGCCACGGCTGGAGTCTGACAGATCCAGCGGCGCGTCTGCACCATCGTCCCTTGCCGCCTTCGCCTTCTCTCGCACCTCAGAGATGTCCCGGCTCAGCCAATGCTCCTTCTCTTCCTTCCCATCCGCAACGTCCTCCAAGAAGGACCTTTCCTCCTTGCATCCTGGTGTGATGCTCTGCCATGGGGAGAGGGGCCGCTCCTCGGGCATGAGCTTTGGGTCTCCGTCTGCCCGCTGGCCCGGCTGGCACCGCTGCATGAGGAAATGCTGCAGCCGCTCCCGCTGCTTGAGGAGGTGCAGCTTCTCCTCCAGCTGCTGGTCCCTCACATACACCATGGCGGCAGGGAGCTTCAGCAAGGCTGCCCGATCTTCCCAGCCATCACGGGACCGCGTCCTGCCGTCGATGTCTTTGGCCCTGAGCAGATGGCTGGAGAAGCTGCCGCCGTCGCGCTCAGCCGAGGCACAGTTGCTCGCCAGCCCCAGCTGGTGCAGGGAAAGGTGCTTGTGCAGGAGGCAGAGCTGCTCCCTCCGGGCGGTCAGTTTTAGGTTTTCATAGGATGGAGCAACCTTGGGGGAGTCCGGATTGCTTGCTGTTAAATAACTAAAAGAAGCAGGAAAAAAATAATCACGTTAATTAGAGAATTTTCATGCGATTTCCCTGCTCCTGCAGGTGATGTGCATGGTGTCTTCTGCTCTATCTGCGCTCCATTGCAGCTCTTGGTCCATGCACCACGCTGGCCTTGGGGCACTGTGCTGGGGAGGAGGGTCCCGGTGACCGCAGGGGTCAGGCAGCTGGCAGTGGGTACACCGCAGGAAGCTATCCCCATGCCACCATCCAACAGCACTGGCCATCCCTGGGCCACGGCAGCTCCAGGCAGGGGGCTGAGCCAGTGGGGGGACGCGGTGGGCACTCACATCAGCACTGCTGCTGAGAAGTCACTTGTCAAACCATGCCTTGCAGCCAGAAGTGTCCTAACTACCCCCATTTCTTAGTGCCCTGGCGGGCGTGAAGACCCCCAGGACAGAGGAAGAGCCCACCTTCCCCTACTCTCCCTCAATGGGAGATGTTTACAGCCATGCTGAGAAGGTCGGCACCGTGCATGAACCGGCCCTGCAAACCCAGTCCCTGCTGTCGCTGGTAATTTAGAATCACAGAACGTGTTGGGTTGGAAGGGACCTTTAAAGGCCATCTAGTCCAACCCCCCCGCAGTGAGCAGGGACATCTTCAACTACATCAGGTTGCTCAGAGCCCCACCCAGCCTGGCCTTGAATGTCTCCAGGGAAGGAGCCTCCACCACCTCTCTGGGCAACCTGGGCCAGTGTCTCACCACCCTCCTTGTAAAATTTGGCAGCTTCCACGTGTGTGAGCTTTTCCTGGGAATGCTACTGGAAAATCTACTCCCACCCTGGGAAACTCGCTGTCTCTACAGGTGAGCTCAGGGACTTTGCTCAGCCCTCCGTGCGGCTGAAGCCTGCAGGGAGGACAAGCCCGGGGAAGTGCTGAGCCCTGCAGAAAAGCCCATTAGAATAGATAAGGAAGAGCCGGGATTGCTGCCTCCCGTGGGGCAAGTCCTCCTGCTCCTGGCTGGAGGTGGGGGCACCCGGTTCGCTCTATGGGTCTGTCTGACGAAGCTGGAGTAACCGGAGGCTGATCTCGTCAGGCTGGATTCCAGTCATTTTTTTTTGCTGGTGTAAACCGTGAGACCCCCCCCCTCCCCCCCTCAAGGCTTCGGGAGAAGTCTGGAGAAGAAGGTGGGCAGGTACAGCAAATACCGGCCATCTCATCAGTCTGCCTGATGGGACAACAGCAACGGGCCATGGATCAGACCCACACCGAGACCCACGAGCAGGGAACTCACGCCTCGAGGATGGGGCTGTGCTCACGCTCCGGCGGCAGAGGGGTCTTCCGTGCCGGTGGGGACGCTGCTGCCCCCGAAGGACTTTTTTCCAGGAGGCAGGGTCTGGAGCCGGGTCTCACCAGGGCAATGGTTCCGTGCAGCTGGTTGGCGATCCTCTGGGATGCCTGTGGCAGAGGGGAGAAAGTCCGTGTGAGCCGTCCTGCTGTGCACCCTGGGAGCCCCCCGCGCAGAGACGCAGCCCTTCACAGGATCACAGAATGGTCAGGGTGGGAAGGGACCTCTGGAGATCACCCCGTCCAACCCCCTGCCAGAGCAGGGTCACCCAGAGCAGGTGGCACAGGAACGCGTCCAGGCGGGTTTGGGATGTCTCCAGAGATGGAGACTCCCCCACCTCTCTGGGCAGCCTGTGCCAGGGCTCTGCCACCCTCACAGCAAAGAAGCTCCTCCTCATGTTGAGATGGAACTTCCCATGTTCCAGCTTGTCCCTCTTTCCCCTTGTCCTGTCTCTGGGCACTACTGAGAAGAGCCTGACCCCATCCTCCTGACACCCCCCCTTTCAGTATTTGTAAGTGTTGATAAGATCCCCCTTCAGTCATCTTTTTTCCAGACTGAAGAGACCCAAATCTCTCAGCCTTTCTTCATAACAGACGTGTTCCAGTCCCGTAATCACCTTCTTAGTCCTTCACCATTGGGAACGGGACAGGCAGCCCCCAAGTGCTCTGTTTGGCACAATTCCGGCCGACTACTCAACTATATTTTCATTGGTTTTCCCAGGAACTTTCTCCTTCACGCTTTCTAGCGGGATCTACAGTACTCTATTTTCTGCCTGCACTGATTTGTAGCCCAGGTCTTGTGCTTCCCCTCAAGTCAAGCCACGATTCAGTGGCTTAACCAAGATAAGACCCTGCAGATTCCCTGACCCCTAGTCAGACGCGAGACTTTACTCATGCAAGCTCCTGGCAGGCACTGATTTGATGGGTGTATTTCCAGTGGATCACCCGGCTGTGGGGCCAGGACATCACCACCTCCATCTGCTGTCATGAGAGGCTCACCACATGTTCTGACTTGACTTTCCCCTGCCCACCTGGAGATGTCACCCACCCTTCCCGCGATCCCTATTAATTATCCTCACAGCCTGCCTGCAGCCTTACCAAAACCCCTTTTCACCTGCTCTTTCAAGTTTTCTGCGGAGTTCAGGTAAGCGAAGCCTGTGCCAAAACAGAAGCACCGCTGTGGGTGTGTACGTGGGCTTGAGTTCCCACGACCAGGAACAGGGCTCCGGGTCCTGCCGCCTCATCTCCCGGTGCCCGGTATCGCCATATCACTCAGCATTCCTCGCTGACACATACTCTCCGCGTTTTAAAGGCACGGCAGGCTTGCATCAACGCACAAAATGGCAACCGCTGAATACCAGGCCCTCTGAAAATACCAGTATTCATTACGCCGCAGATGGAGAGACATCTGTGATGCTCTCGGGCAGGGCGGCTGTGGTGTATTTCTTCTCAGTGCCCACAACTCCCACAGTTCACATCTTCTCCAGGCCTTTCCAACACTCACAATGCTCCAGCTTCTTGCTCTCCCAGATGATGGAGAGGATATAAGTCAGGATAAGCTACGCTGAAATGTGGCTCAGCACGATCTCCCCAGGTCCTTCCCTCAGAGCTTTCCTCAGCAAGACATCTGAGAGAGGAACCAGAGCGATGGGCAGAGGACTCGAGGATGCCAGACATGCTGTCATGGAGGACAAACACAGGAGCAAACAGAGATGGGCACGCTCACAGCGGGGACAGGAGCTGCGCCAAACTCCAGGCGCTTTGTTTGCAGTGAGGGGCAATTTCTGCAGAGAGGATGCATCTGGCATTATTAGGTGCCCTCCTTGGCTCGAGCAACGGCAAACTGCCCATGTCTGGCTAATCGTTTCAACCCCTAAGTGCCTCCTCCTCTTTCCCTATCCCAGTCCACCTCTCTTGATCCCGTTCAGATGACCACAGCGGTGGGGGGAAGGCCAGAGGACATCAGGCTGCCTCCGACAACTCACCATTTCTGCGAGGCTGACTTCTTGGAGGACAGTGCCTGGGGAAGTCCTGCTGCTTGGAGAGTTTCTCTGTCCCGCAGGCTTCTCTGTAAAAAAGACACAACCAGCCACCGTGATGGTCCTGCAGAGCTGTCACAGGCTGCCCTGCTGCAGGCTGGGGTCTCACAGCTTCCCAGGGATGCCGCTGGCTGGCACCAGCCATCTCCTGTTGAATATTTTGAGCCAAAATTTCTGTCTGGCTCAAGCCTGCATCTGGTCGAACATACTCTCCATTGCATGTGTGGGTGGCAGCAAGGCAATGACAAGGTGTCTGCATGAAATGGGTGGCGGGTCCACACCTGCACAGCACTCGTCTTGCAGTGAAGGCACCCAAGCACTCTTTGATCTAACACAGAGCAGCGTGTTTCTCCCTTGACATGCATTTCCCTCCCACCAGTAGCTATTCTGTCCACAGCAGTGTCCATCTGAGCTGCCAACAGCTTGGTCTTTGCTCTCCAAACCCTTTCCCAGAGCGGCTTTGCACCAGGGCTCAGTCATTCTTCCCATCCCCAGGTTCCTCAAGGGCGGTGGGAGTCAGCAGCACCCACCTTCTCCCAGCTCAAGGCCCGACACATCGTGGGGGGCTTCTTCTGCTCCCCTGATGGCTGCTTTCTCAGTGCCGGCGTTCCTGCTCGCTGGGGACAGTAAAGCCAAGGGGGAGCTGGGGGGGGAGCTGCTTTCTCTGGAGGTGACTCCTGGGTGCTTTGTCCTGTCCCTGTTGAAAGAAGAAAGACACGAGTGAATGAGAAGGGGCAGGAGAAGGAAAGTTTGAGAGCCGCCGTCCTGGGAGCTCTGAGTTCTAGAGCCCAATATATAAATATATATATTTAGATCTATATGGATGTGGATATACCGGATCCTCAGACTCACCTCCTTCCATTGCAGCTTATTGCTAGCTCAGCTGCGGTCTGGAGCATGGGACAGAGCCAACACGACAGCTCAAGGTCTTATTTCCCCACTTGGCCGTGGGTAACGTCGCAGGAAGCCACGGCGTTGGGTAAGCCAAAACCCAACTGCGGCTATTGCAAAAGCTCTGTGAGAACCTGCACTTCCCTGGCTGGGCTTGCAGCCTGACGTAGGGGTGGATTCAGCACAGGGATGTAGTGATGGCTCCCTTCACCACATCGACCTGGTGGGCCTGATGCTCTTGGTCCCTACAAGGGAGTCACTGAGTCTCGGAGACCCACACATGTCATGGACAAAGTCCTGGCTGGACCCTGATGCCGAGACATGGGTATTTGGCTGGAAATCTTCCTATCCAGCAGCTCAGAGAAGAGCAGAGCAGAGCAGAGCAGGAGCGCTCGGTGCTCAGCAAACCCAGCCCGACCTACAGCTCTGAAACTCCTCAGGCCTTAGGAAGCATCGGGGAGTGAAAGAGTTTCTCTTTAAGTGGATGGTGCTTCTGTGCTCCAAAGAAAACACATTTCTAAACTAATCCCTCAGTGCTAATTCCTCTGGACTTTAAACCCTTGAGGAATGAGCTGATTTGTATATATTGGCCAGCCTGGCAGGTTACTTGGCTTTCAGTGCAGCTCTCTGCTGGGATATAAACCTGTTAGAGCAGATCGCTTCTCCCTCTTAACCCCGTCTCAGTCCCTCGCCTGTCACTCTCCTCCCCCCAAAACACAGCCTGCTCCCCGCAGACCCTCTCTGCCTGCTGCGGGAGGGGGGCTGGTGCCAGGGAACGGCCGTGGAAGCCCGGGTTGAGGTCCGTGGCCAAGGCGAGCAGCCCAAGGCTGTGCCTCCCGTGAGTGGTCCCCCATGGCGGGTGTTGAATACCCTTGTTCCCCAAGAACTCAGTCTTTGGATGCAGGTGAAGAGGGGCGTGAGGAAAGGTCAACAAGGACTTAGAGCCAGCGTGGGTATTTTGGTGTCTAACATCTGCGGGACTCTGTAGGAATTAGATGCCAAAATACCCCTGAGGACGCCGGGGTCTGGACGTAGCCCTGCTCAGCTGCGGCGACACCTCTGTCCTTACCAACACCCCTCGTCATGAAGGAAATGCAGGAGAGCACTTACTCCAGGCTCCGGAGCCTCTTCAGTTCTTCCTTGAGAGTTTTGTTCTCCTCCCTCAGGCGGTTCGTCTCGTTAGCTGCAGGGACACAAGCGGCACCCTGGAGTCAGGTGTCGCAAGGAGAGAGCGGATGCTCCCGGCAGCTTGCCGGGGTGCACGGGGGAGGAGGTGGGAATGGCACCAGGTTTCGAGGGATGCTGGGGGCTAAGGTATAAAAGGGAGCAACTTTCTGACTTGAGTTTGGTCAGGATTGGGGTCTGCTCGCAGCCCGTACAGATCGGGGGGATGGACACAGCAGGCATCCTGCCTGCGAGCACTACAGCCGTCCCCGAGGAGCGGGGACTGTGTTGGGGGGGGCTGGGGGTCTCGGGGGGAATCGGATGAAGGCCAGAGGAGCTGTGAGCACCCAGCAGCCGGGTGCTGCGGTGAGGATGCGGCGAGGGAGAGTTGGCATGGTCCCGGGCAGGGTGGGCTGCCACCTCGGCATGCTCCTGCTCGAAAGCAGCACTCGGGGACAATGGCATAACGGGGGAGACAAACCAAGGGCTGCTGGCACCTCTCCCTCCCTCCTAAATGCCTTATCTGCTTTACCCCCACGACCCTCCCCGCGCCAGCCAGATCCACAGGGAAAAACACCCTGAGCCTGAGCGGTGCTGGGAGCTCTGCCAGAGGCTCGGGAGAAGATCCATCACACGTGTTGCTTGATTTCCATTTACCCGTGCTGAGCTGCTGCTGTGACTTCCCTGTCTTTGCCAGAGTGTTGCTTCTGCGCTGCCAAATGCATCTCTTTTTTTCCCAGGCAGCCGACATGGCCCGGCCAGCTCGGGGCTGCTCTCGGCGTGAGCATCTCTCATTTTCCTGGAGGTGCGGAGGGCTGCAACCCCCCCGGCTCTGCCACTTTGGTCCCCCCCCGAGAGGTGACCTCTGCCATCCGCAGTCTTGCTCTGCCCTTTCAAAGCCCCCACACTCGCATTGGCTCCCTCCCTCCTCCCCATTCCCGAACCCCTCCTGGGTGCCCGGTCACCGGGAGGGCTCACGTGCAAATATCTGGGAGAGGCACGAACCGAGCAAAGACCCACGAGCTTACAGCAGGCGGCGGTACGTACTGAGGATGAAGATGTGCTGCAGGCTCTGGAAATGGGAGGTCTCGTACTCATTCTGCTTTTTTTTCGCCAGCTCCTGGGTGACCATGCATCTGTCGCAGAGACCCGCGCGCAGCCTGGGGGGAAACCCACGGCCGGAGGCTTGTTAACATACAGTTCCCATGGGGGAAATAAGTTCCTGCCCTCTCCATGGAGAAGCGTGCTCACCCAGCCCGTCGCCCAGAATCGGCGAGAGGAGTTATCACCCGTGGAGCCCAGCCCCGGCCCTGCCAACCCCACCACCGTCAGCTTAGGAAAGCTCCTCTGCAGGTGCCCAGGCTCCCCCAGCGCTCCCAGCAGCTGAGTAGGAGTGAAAAAAGAGGTTCCTGGGCTACGTCCCGCTTCCGGGAAGGCAGCAAACCCCAAACTCTCCCCCTTGGAGGGTGCACTCGCTGCCACCCAACAGCACCCTGTGGAGAAATGAAGCTTACCTGTTCTCCAACACCTTCACATTTTCTTTAAGGACCTTCTGTTGTTCCCTTAATTGGTGATTTTTAGCAAACAACTCTTCAATTCTCTGAGCGTCACTAATTGAAGAGACAGAACAAGGCAAAGAGGGTCATTAGATTTCCCCGCCGCCCCCCACATCTGTGCCTTTATCCACGGTGGCCCGTCAGGGGGAAGGGTTTGTGCCCTGAGCCCGCCGTGACGCTCGCACCGGTGAGGCTGAATTGCTTCTGCTTGTGGGGCTGGGGGGGGAAAACCACGGTGTTGGAGCCCAGACGCTGCCCTGTGACACCCGCCCGGGGAGCTGGCAGCTGCTTCATCCTGTTTTATTGCTTCCCAAGAGAGCAGGCACCCGCCGGCACGAGCATCACTTGCTGGTGGGAAGGTAAACTGGAGGGGGGCTGGGACAACCCCCAGCCCTGCTGGGGACCTGCATGGCAAAAGTCACCAAAAGGTTGAAACGTGGCAGAGCTAAAAGAACAAACGCCGCTCTCTAACCCAGGCAGCCCCGCGGGGGAGCCCGGGGGGGGCTGAAAATGAAGCGGCACAAACCTCCCCGCGGCATGGGGAGAGGGGACGCGGCTTTGCTCACCGGCACTTCTCCGTCGTCAGCTCCGCCAGCTTGCTCTGCAGACCTGGAATGGGTAACAGAGACGGAAATGTGGGTATTTATTGCCAATTCCCCGGGAATTGGCAATAGGAACAAAATGCACCGATGGAACATCAGGAGGGTGCCCACCTTCACAGAAACCCCATCACTTTACAAACCCTGTTTCCGAGAAGGAGTAACACAGTGCCTACGTTCAACAGTATCACAGTCTAACGTAGCTGGAAAAGCTGTATAAAGTGTAAGCACATTTTATATTTCCACTATTTAATGAGTCTGCATTTCCCTCCCACCCCAAAAAAATCTGTTCCAGGGTTTCTACTTGTTTTTCGTTACAACGTGCATTTCCCAGGCGGGCAGTATTTTCTAACTCGCAGGGCTGCAAAGCGTCGTGAAGGATATTTCCAGCTGAACAAGAACGGCTTTCGGTGATGGATCTGCAGACGTTCCATCTTGTCAAATCCATTTTATGCAAAGTAGATGTAAACATGTGGTTTAAATTGCTCAACAGTTTCCTCTAACTCTCACACGGCTTGAAATTACACAAGAGAAGAATGAATTCATAAGCCAGAATCCTCCAAAAGCGCTGCTGTTTTGTTCATAATATTGATACTGGGAATTATTCTAATAGGAGAACAATTGGATTTGGCATTCGGTTGCTTAAGCTAATGGTTCTTATTTTAATAATGTATGACCTGAGGAATATTTTATTCCCTAGAGGAATAAACTCTCCAGCCTGACTCTAAGGTTTTCTTTAACGGAGCCTCATACTCCTGCTGCTGCTGTCTTACAGATTATTGCACCTTTCCGCTTTTCCTTTGATCCCTCAGTATCCAAACGTTCTCCAACCCACACCTCAGAGGAGGTGCCAGCGGGTGCACGTGTCACTTCTGCAAACCTCCCAATTCACCTTCATCACAGACCACGGCAGCAGGAGCAGGAAAGGGGCCAAATCCACCCGTGATTAATGCTTGGAGCAAGTGGGATTCCCGCAGGTGAGATATCTCCAGGGATATCAGGTGCAGAAGTGCCCTCTCTCTGCCACCTCTCTCCTGCTCCTCCTCATTGTCCAAAAAGTTACTGATTTTCTCGGTAAACCTCATTCTCCACTGGGATAAGATGAATAAACCATACCAAGGTGCCATTGGATGTTGTGGTCCTCTGAGGGCCAGGCTGTGTCCCCATCCATCCCCGTGGGTGATGCTTCCACAGCATCTGAGCCCTAATTCCCAAAGCTCCCGGATCCGCACCCACACCTCCTCCCTTCGGGTTATTTCAAACCAAACAGATCAAGGCGGCGTCACAAAGAAATGGAGCTCAGCCAGTTTTTAATGGAAGGACTTCTCGTGTGTCCTTACCTTGGACCTCCTTCTCATGGATTTCCTTGAGCTTATTCAGGAACTCTGCAAAACTCTCCGTGGTCATGTTCGGGGCTGTGCCGCGCGCCCGGCTGCCTCCGACGCGAGGGCGTCCTTTTCTTTCCAGTTATTCAGGTCTCAGTCTAAAACAGCAACAAGCAGTCTAATGATAAAAGAGAAGTTTCTTGTGCGTGTGACGTTTTGCAAAGTCTTAGAAACAGGGCAAAGCCCACATCTAAATCTGCTAAACCTCAGACACGCACAGAGCAGCAGGCTCAGCCGGGGAGGCATTTCCCAGCCCCCCTCAGCCCCGGGCTGGGGTCACGGGCAGAGCGGAGAGCGGTGGCTCGGAAAATGGGTGAACTGAAAGCCCAGCTGAAAAAATGAGGCTTTTCCTCTGTTTTTTGAGCCATTTAAATTGCATTTCCCTGGGATGAGGCGGGGCAGGGCATCTTCTTGAGGAAGGGACGGCAGGGCTCATGTTGGGACCGTGTTGCTGGGGGCTGATGATGGGAGAACTCGCGGCAGCTTTGGTGCTCGAGCCTGATGGCCCCGTCTCCCACTGGGTCCCGGGATGCTCCCGTGCATCCCTCCTCCCTCTGGCACCCCTCTACGGAGGCAACACGTACCGCTCGGCTGCCCCGCTCTCATCACCCAGGCTCCCCGCGTGGCCTCGCTGGCTGCTGCCTCTTCGAACCCTTGGGAGACACCAAAATCAGTGTTATTCACCCCATTTTACAGAGAAACCTGGAGAGGCGATGCACAGAGCCGAGGCCCGCAGGAAGCCTGGTGGGTGCAGAGCCGGTGTGGGTACAGCATCCGTGGGTTTGAACATAACCCCGGGGTGTGCTGGCTGCCCCCAGCCCCTCCGTACTGGGACCAGTGTCCCAGGTCCCGCCCCGGGCTCAGCTCTCTGCTCCAACCTGCCCCTGCCTCAGTTTCCCCATTGAGGTTATGAGGTTATTAATGGTCCATCATGCTGAGTGCCATCACTTAGTGCTGGCAGTAGTGTTCAATAATCCCCAAGAACAGACAAAAAGTGCTCTGTTTTCTAAAAAAAACCCAAACCCTTGCTGTTTCCTTTTTTGGTCGAAAACGCCCCCAAACAACAGGAGAGGTGGAGAGCAGCCCACGCCAGCCCCAGCTCAGTAACCTGGGAAAGGCAGGAGGTAAACAAACAGCCTGAAAGTAAGTAAGTGGCTGTTCTGTAAGGATTTTTGCCCTAATTTTAAGAATTTTGCCCTAATCTCATAAATTTTGAAATTACTACCAGGGATGGCAAGCGGAAACTTTGGTGATGAGAAAGCTCGTTACATCAGTGATGACCTCATTCCTCCCTGGAATGCTGTTGTTGGGATGAACTCTTTTCCTTTCCATCAGCCAAAGCCTCAGATCCCCCGAAACAGCGGTGGGTCCAGGTCCCTCCTGGACCGTGGTGGTACCGGGGAGGAGCGTGTGTCTGAGCATCACCACAGAGCATCGCGGAGGGTCCCTCGGGGTTTGGGCAGGAGGGGCGCCCCACCTCCCTGTGCCCCCGAGCAGGTCAGCAAAGCCCTGCCTGCCCCAGGGTGTCCTCCGGGACCACCCAAACCACGCTGGGAGAAGAGGGACTTCCACGTGGGGACACTCAGCATCATCACACGGGAGCTTCTCCCCTAAAAGTCACGCCGGGCTACTGAGTCACAGACAGCAATCCCCACCCCAACAAAGCACCTGGGCACTCAACCTTCAACCACGCAGAGGTGACCGGGGAGAAAATCTCCTCTCCATGGTTTGAAGGTGAAAAGCCGGGATGAGACCTGGGTTTTGCAGCCCTACAGTGGCACGGGGAGGTTTCCACCAGGCTCCGGCACGCTCCCAGCCCGGCTCCCTGCCTGTGCCTTTATCTGCATGCAGAGCAGAGGTGTGCCGGCTTGCCTGCATATGCAAGATGTGGGCACGCAGAGCTGGAAGAAGAAACTTTCCCCTAAAGCGTCTGATTTTCAAAAGAAATGAGGCACGCGCCAGTGAGCAGAAGCAGCGAGCTTGGCTTGCGTGCTCTCCTAGCACGCTTGGATCAGCCAGACAGCTTCCTCGCCTTCTGAGCAAACAAAGAGAGACCTCGCTGTCTGGAGAAACAATTGAAAAAAATAATATTCATTGCTCACACTTCCCTGGGCAGAGCCCACCCCCTTCCCAGGGCTGGGCGATTTCTCCCAGTAAGTAAAAGCCACTGGAGGCACGGCACGGCTTGTCACAGCTCGCACAGCTCAGGATCGGCCGCCGTGAAATGGGATTGGGAACTGATCTCTGCTACTCAGCCCCAAGAGCCGTAGCTGAATAATGAGCCAGGGGGAATAATCCCGGGCTCAACTCCAAAAAAAAACCCACCCCAAAACCCTGATGAAAAGATGTTAAATGGGAAGCATTTCCCGGGGTCACTGAGTCCTGGATTCAGCTCTGCCCTGGGCATCTCCGCAGGGCTGCGGTTGGAGACCCACCACTGCCATCGCAGGGCTGACACCCCGAGTGCCGGCTTTGAAGTGCTCAGGCACCAGTTCCCAGTGCGTTCCCCAGTGCTGCAAACTGGGAAGGGGTTACAACTGGGAGCGGAGCCGGCGGTGGCTGTGTAGGCTCCCTACGATGCTCGCTGGTGCTGGATCAGCCCCTGCCCGCCCCCGCGGTGCCTTGTCCCCAGGGCTGGTGTCACCGAGGGCTGAGCATCACCCGGCATTTCAGGCCATGGGGCTCCAGCTGGGACGTCCTGGGAAGGTGACATCCAGGCTGGGGCTGGTGCCAGCAGCGTTTGGGGGAGGCAGGGCTGGGCTGGGCTGCGTTGGGAGGCGGAGGGCGCGGGGACAGCCCCGGTGCTCAGCGCCGGGTCCGGATCCTGCTGCCGTGACTCAGTGCTGCGGGCAGATCCCGGCAGATCAGGATTTGGGGCTGGGATGTGGGTGGCATCTTCGCCTTCCATATGTGGCTGCGGTGCCAGCGGGGCTGGGGCTCACTCCTCATTTTCTTTTCCCCAGAGCCCCCAGGGTCGATCAATGGGAAAAGCTATTGCCATTTTTGCTGCTTTTTGAGACAGCAGCATCCGTCCCTGCCTGCAGAGGGGACTGCCACGCCGCGGCAAACCTGGCAAGGACTCCGAGTCTTCGTTCCGCACACACACAGTCATGGAGGTGTTGCACGAGCATCGCCCCCAGCGTATCCGTACCCAGGATCCGGCCTTTTGCGGCAGTAGAGCAACCCCGCAGCCAGCCCAGGCTCCCCGAGGGCTTCGGCTTTGCTCGCCCGGTGCGGACTGCCCCAGGCATGAAGCCGCAGCCCCCCTCTCCTCCGCCCCGCTGGAGAGGATTTATTGAGGGGGATTTATTGATGAAGACCAGACCACAGAGTCCCTCAGTGTGGAGCTCTCTCCCTGAGACAGGGATTTCATTTACAGCCCTGAGCCCTTTCCAGAGCTGTCACTGTAATATACACCCGGCGGAGCCGGACGCGGCCCCCAGCGGGGCCGGGAGCAGCCCTTTGCCATGGCCAGGCATATTTCAAAGTGACGGGTGCCCTCTGCAAACAGAACCCCAGTGTCGGGGACCGAAGGCAAACTCCTCATCCAGCCCCTAAATCTGGCGGGTTTGGAGAGCCCAAGCCCAGGGCAGGGCGGTTGCTGATGGCCGTGGCTTTGCTCACCTGCTCTCTGCGTCCCCCGATGCTCGGCTCAGGGTGGGACACGGGCTTCAGGTCGGGGCACAGGGTCCCCAGCGCATCAGCTCTCACACGTGGGGCTGGGGCAGCCCCCGGCATCGCCTGGGTACCGCTGGCATCACTCCTCCGGGCGGGATGCTCCAGACTGCGGCCACGGAAAAGAAAAGCATCAGGGAGGTTATTTCCTAGCCTGTGCCAGGGGACTCGGGAAGGGACGGCCTAGGACAGCCAGCTCTGACAGCACAGCCGTCCCCATCCCCTGGTGCCTGGCGGCTTCTGGCCTCTTGTCACCATCCCCAGTGCTGCCGGCCATGCTTGCATCGAGCCATGGCACATCCCCACCTTCAGCACTGTTTCCTTTCAGAAGAAAAAGGCAGCTCATTAGCTAAATGAACATAAGTCGTTAAAAAAAAAAAAAAAAAAAAATGGCAGGAGACTGAAGTTCTGACACTGTCAGATCAGTGAAGCCATTTAATGGATTTACAACCACATATTTCCCCATCAGCAGCACTGGAGTCGTTCAGCTTGAGGCTGGATTGGTGTAGTATATACCTTTCGCTGGGCGATTGCCGGGCATCGCTGCTTTCACCAGCCAAACTTTCTTTTTTTGGCCACACTACTATGTTCTTGCTCTAATTTTAGGATTATAAATTGAATTTATACGCGGAAAAGCTGCCTGATCACTCATGGAAAATCCGCAGTGCCAGGAGTATTTCGCAGGCCAGCGTGAAGCTGATCCGCTTTGCTGATATACCGAGCACTTGGCAGATCGGGGATGGGGTTTTTTTTGGTGCGTGTTGGGGATTTTTTTCTTTTTTTTTTTTTTTTTTTTTTGCTGGGCATTTATTTGTTTGTATGACTTAACATGGCACAGGCTGTCCTAAAATGGAGCCCAGCGCTTGCTCTCCTTGGATAGGGGCTGGCAGATTGCAAAACTACCCCCGACGGGTGAGACAGGAGGAACAGCTTTGGCTCTCGCCTGGCCGGGGAGGAGGAGAAGGTGCCTTCCTCCACCTCGCACAACCCGAAAATCCTCCCCGGAGCAGGGCAGCCGCTCGGTGCTGCTCCGCCAGCCCGGGGGCCGGTTTGCAGCGAGCCCTTGCCACAGACACCCTGCCCCAGGGTCCCCTCCGCTGGCTCGGGACGGGGATCCCACCCGTGCGGAGCCGCAGCGGGGCCACGAGCGGGCCCTTTGGGTTCGCTGGGGACCAGCAAGAAGCAGCTAAAGAGGACCAGCAGCGCCAGGGAGCTGCTGCCCCTGCTCACATCCGTGCAGACCTGCCCCGTTGCAGGCAGGGGAGGACAAGAGCGAATCCTCCAAGACGACGCTCCAGCCTCAAGTCCCAACCTCTGCACCTACTGACTTCCACCCCTCGAAGCGCGATGCCACGACACAGCACAGCTCCAGCTACCACAAAACCGGCATCAGTTTTTCCCCTGCCACCCTGGCCCTTTGGGAGCAGCTTCTGCTTCTCTATCCGCCGTGGCAATCGCCAAAGCAACGGTGGTGGGGGGGTTTCTTCCATTACCTTAGTTCTGCTTGAGACCCCCCCGAGGTGGTGGGTGCCCCCTGGGCACAGGGCCATCCCTCCTCCCGGAACAGGGTCTTTGCTGCCCTGGTGTTGCAGGATCCCTAAAGCAGGAGAAGTTGGTCCTCAGCAATAGCCGAACGTACCCACGAAGCGGAGTTTGGCTTTTATGCAGTGGGGTGAGCAGTTAATGGGTTTGCTCTTGCACTGTCCTCAGCTGGGAGGAAGGCTTTGTCCCCTGTATTCCTCCCAGTTCCTTCCACAAACAGCTCCCTGCTGCTTTGCTGAGGTTTAGAAGTAAATATTTGTCCTGCTCCTGGCAGGGGACACACTTGCATTCGGACCCGCTGGCCGTGCTGCGATGCTCCCGTGACTGTGGTGGGCTTTGGCCTGATCCGCCCGCGCGGGGATTTGGGAAACGATTAAAAGTAGGCACTTATCTGCCTGTGCATCTCGGGGTAACCACAGCTTCTATAAACATTACTTAATTAACACCTCAAAATGCTCTGGGAAGCGGGTAATGAAGCATTATCGCATTTTTCAGGTCTTTTAATTGAGAAGCGGTGAGGCTCGGGGAATAGCTCAGGGCCCTGTGGGGAGCGGAGGCGCAGGGTCACCGCCTCCACCCGGCCCGGCCGACACGCGCCCGCTGCCTCCCCCGGCCCCCGAGCCCTCGGCTGGGGAAAACGGGCAGTAAATACCCTGGAAGCTCTGGTAGACGGCGGTCTCACCCCACGCTCCCCTTCTGATCCCGTTATGCTGTGCACGGTGCCTGGAGAGCACCTCTGTCTCGCCGCCTCCTCCTCCATGGCAGAAGACCTCGGCAGCAGCACGTCTCGGAGCCCACGCTGCTCCTGGTGGATGGGGAATCCATCACTCCTGGTCCTGCATGGGCAAGCAGGTCTCGTGTCGGGTAAGGGGTGTGAAAATCCGTCGCAACCAAGCTCACAAACTGGCACCCCTGCTCCTGCTGTGTCAGGGTGTGTGCGGGCATCCCGAGTCCCTCTGATGGCCACGCGAATGAGAAGAATGAATCTCTCTCCCCCGGATATGGCGCAGGTAATGAAGTCCTTAACTGAATCAGCTTTTCTCTTCAGCGCTATTTAAAACAAGGGGTTGTGTGCTAGGAGGATTCAGTCCTGCAAAACCATCCTGGGTGCTTTGCTCCCACCGGTCGGACCAGGTCAACTGGATGGGGGTGAGACGGCCTGTGGGACTTCTCCTCCCTGGGAGCTCACGGGGCCCCGGGGTGCTGGGTCTGGCCCTGGCCCCGTGGCTGGGGCATTTTAAAGCCACTGGTGGTCCAGGTCCAAAAGTTTGAACCACGTGGCTGGGACCCCCTGCTGATGGGGATGCCCCGAGACGCCCTGCCGATGGGAATGCCCTACTGCCCCAGGAGCCCTGCTGATGGGGATGCCCTACTGGAGGATGCCCCAGGACCCCTTGCTGATGGGGATGCCCTACTGCCCCAGGACTCCCGCTGATGGGGATGCCCCAGCTTGCAGAGGGCTGGGAGACCACTTCGGGCTTTTATCCACTGATGTAAGGCTAATGCCTCGGTGGACAGTAAATATTTCTCTTTTTCAGTAGCAGGAGCTGCAGGAAAGGCTCCGCATGAGGAGTCCTGAGGCAACATTGCTGTGTTTGCTCTTATTCTGCCAAACAAGGTCCCCACGCACCAAAGGACACCTGTGTGGGACAGAGTGCCCTTGGCCATGCGTGGCTGCGAGCTGGTGGGACCATGGTGGCTCCTGGTTTGGGGCGAGGGGAAGTTGTGGGGCTGCAAGGGGCTCTTTCATTCATGGGGATCTGTTCCACCTGAGCTGTACTTGCTGCTCCGGTCTCGGGCAAGACCTCCTGCTTTGGATTTCCCCGTACATCCCACGCGGCTCTTCCAAAGCCATGACAGAGCACATCTCCGGATGCTGCCTCTCTGCTCTCAAGGCTCCTTTTGGGGATGGCAATTTGAGCAATGACAGGGTTTCAGGTGTCATACAGCTGGGACCTCCTGAGGTCGAGTGGGGCAGGAGGGGTGGATGCTTTCTCTTCCCAGCCTCAGCATCTGCTCCTGACGAGGTTTGGGAGCCAGGTTCCCATTGCCAAGGTGGTACAGGAACGTGCTCATGGTGTTGGGCTGCTGGAACAGATGAGCTGCCTCCAAAAGCCTTGGAGAAACTTTGAGGAAAGATGCCAAGGACTAATTCCACCACATCTTTGTTCTTTGGGAATTCCTACAGCTCGTGTCGAAACAGGTGGTAGGTGTCGCTTGCCCCCCGGCTTCTGGGGAGGGAAAGTGCCCGATGCCTCTAATTTGGAAGAAAAGCCCACGCAGCGTGGCTTTGCCTTGCTGGCAGCCAAACATCAGTCCAGCCAGCTGCAGGCGCGTCTGCCGAGCAGAGCTGGTCCCCTCCTGAGCGCAGCCCCTCACACACCACGTATCTGCAGGTTTAGCCGGGACACGGGCACCCTCTCACCGCTCCCGAGCGGATCGAGGGCAAAGCTCAGTGAGAGGTGCCGTATTTGGGAATTATCTACTTCTTCGACAGGCTTGACGGGACCATGCTTCCCTACCTTGCTGGGCAGAGCCCTGCCAGCTTCTGATCCAGATCAAGCGGTGATTTGATCCTCTCGAGCAGCTCTGCCCCACTGCAGCGTCATGGACGGGTCCTCTCTCACCAGCTCAGCCCCAGACTGTGCCATCCAACAAGTGGGACAGCCGCAGCCAGGCATTTTTATGGGCTGAGGCATCTCTGCTTGTCCCAAATGCTTGGTGACACATTGGTGTTGGGGACACCTGGCTGCCTGGGCTGGGTTTTGAATCGATACCGTGCATCGGTGTCCCGTGTCCTCCAGTGAAGCTATGGGACGATCTGTGGTCATCTCCCCTGTGAGAGCTTTCAGGGCTTTCCCCATCAGGGGACTGTCCCAGAAACAGGGGACAAGGACCAGGCGATGGGCACAGTCCAACCCACAGCAACCAAATCCCCATGTGGGGAAGCAGCGTGTGCAGACACAGCCTCCCCCCAGCAGCAATCCCACCACTGCGTCCTTCCACCTGGATCTAAAGTAGGGAAGAGGGATGACAGCCCCCTGTAGCATCACACCTCGTGCCTGGGGCAAGCTCCACACTGAATATTTGCACTGCCCACAGGAGCGTATCTGCACGCCCCGGGGGGGCACCAGTGGGATGTCCCATGGGGAATGCAATGGGGACGGAGGGTCGGAGGGTGGGGGGGAACAGGGGGCCACCTTACCCAGCTAGTGGGGGTCACCGCAACCCGGCTCCCAGCTGCCACAGAGGGAAAATGGGAGAAGATTTCTATTTAGCCCTGACAAGAGACATAGGGTCCATTTAGGGTGGGAAACTGGGGGTGGGAAGGGAGCCCCATCACCCCGTTGGAAGTAATTTACTGCCGAGCACGCGCATGGCTTGGCGCAGGCCAGCGCTGCACCAGATGCTGCATGTGTGAAAGGGGGTGATGCCCCCCCGGTGCCGGGCACTGACTGGCACCGCTGCCGCGTGCTCCTGCGCTTCATCCCAATGTGGCCACGGCCCCGGCTCCGCTCGCACCGGGGCTGTCACCCAGCCCGCATATTTGCTCAGAGAAAACTCTGATATTTGCTGCCTCCCCTCCCCGCTCCCCAAATGCAAACGTGACCCGGCTCCCGGGGCACACGAACCCTGACACCCACAAACTGCTCTCACCCTCGTGCAGCTATTTCACTTCTCCTGAGCTAGAGCTGGATGCCATTTCTTCGCCTTTCAGATTCCAGCGATATCTCATTGCCTTCCATGCTCAAAATGCCAGAGGAAAAGTTTTTATGAGAGGAGGAGGGGAGAGCCCCAGGGCCCCGGCTGGGCAGTGGCCGCGCGCCCCAGGCTGGCCCCGCTCCCTGCCGACCCCCCCGCGCAGGCAGAGCCCCCACTTTGCAACAAGCCATCGACTCCCCAGCTGCTAGAAAAAAAAATAATCCAGATTTCCTCCATCAACTCCGAGAGGGCACAGGAAAGCGAGCAAAGCCCTGACACGCCAGCCTCTGCCCATCCGATGGGAGCTGGGGCAGGCTCCGGCTGCCGGCACCGAGTGACAGGTCTCCCCGACGCGCTGCTGCCGGGATTTTGGGCAGTTCTCCACGCGCAGCTCAAGCCAGCTCCCTTCCCGGCTACACAACACTGCCCAGGATGCCAGGGGACGGAAAAAAACCAGCGCAGGCACAATACTCACACTGGGGGCTGTCTCTGCGTCCCTCCCTCGGCTCCTCCGGCTCAGAGGAGCTGTGATCGGGAGACGGTCATCTGGGGCAGGGAGACAGGAGTGAGCCGTGTGGGTGAACTCACGCAGACAAAAAAAGCCATAATTTTTTCTTTGCGGTCCGACTGGCTCTACCGGTTGGCGTTTCTTTGCCCCAGCAGCAGAAAGGAGGCTCAGCTTAACTAAAGCCGCCCAACAGGTTCTGCTATAATACAAAAAAAGCGGCAAGACCAGTATGGCGTGAACCCAGATAGAGATTTGATTGTTTTCCCATAATTACAGTTCAACCTGTGCTGTTGGTTGAAGTCAATCACATTAGCAAACAGACCCATTTAAATAATTCACCCACCATTAAGATGGGAATTTTTTCGTTTTATATAACTTGGCTCTTTCTGAGAGGAAGAGGAAAAAGAAAAATCGAATGTGACAGCAGCGGCTTCCTGCTGAACTGGAGCAGCACGGCCCAGGGCACACAACAGCCCCCAGCCCAAACAGCAGGAGAAGGGAAAGAACGCGCCCAAATCAACACAAATGGCTACTTGCAAGTGCAGGATGGAAGCCCCTGGTCCTGGACTGTCTCTTGGGGGCATTTTGCAGCAAGGGGGATGCTCTGGGGACCGGGGGAGAAGGCTGAGTGCCGATCCTGGCCGGCAGCCCTGGCTCAGCCCAGGTTGTTGCCTCCTGGCTCCAGCTGCTGACACAAGCAGCATCCACCCGAATCGTGGGCTGGTGGAGCCGAAGGCAACGTGGACACACGCGTCCTGAGCCTTTGAAGTGCAGCTCTTTCAGCATCCCCCGGGAAAAGGCTGGCTCGGATTCCCCTTCCCCCGCATCGCTGCGGACGGCGGCACGCAGGGGCCGTGAGAGCAGGAGGTGCATCCGCTCACCATCAGCACGGCATCAATAGAAAGCAATAAAAAGTTGTTGCCCCCATATCTGAGACCCAGACAGCGAGTCCTGCTTGGCCAAGAGCTGCCCGGCGAGCGCAGGGGCCGGCTGCGCTGGTGTAGCCGCCTCCGAGCGCAGCTCCACGCTCGGGAGGGACGCATCCGTGTTGCTTAACAGGACACGTAAGCTGGGGAGGGTGGATTCCCTGGGATATTTCCAGGGCCGGTGGATAGGGAGAGCTCCTGTGGAAGGGGATTTGGAGCATCAGGGCTGAGCTCCTCCTCTGAGTCATCCTCCGGGGCAGCAAATGTGCATCCCCAGAGCTCAGTCCGCAGCCACCAGCTCAGACCCTCCGCCGGTGGAAAGTCATATCCACCCACCGGCAGCAACATCACCACGCTGATTTGCACCCCAGCTGCTGAGCTGGCTCCTGAAGAAAGCCCAGCACGGCACTGAGCATCCTTGGCAGCGTTTCCCCGCAGCAATCGCATCGCCCATCTGTGGCTCTGCTGCCAAACGGGTGGCTTTGGGCTTTGCTGCCTGCGCAGGGACAGGTCGGGCCGGCGGGGAGCAGCCGGGGCTCCCAGGAACGCGGCTGCACGCCCACGCTATGGAAATGAGCGGCAAGTAAACAAGCAGCCGCTCGGTGAGCCGTGGTCCTCGGCAGACCTGTAGGGACTGTTTGGTGGTTGCTCTACGTGCATGAAATTCCTGACTCGTTCCTCTGCAAGAGGGACATAGCGCCGGGCCAAGGGGGTTATTTTCTATCCGAGGCTTCTCACGAGCCATCTGCAACGGGCAGAGGGAAGCTCTTGGCCTCTTTATTCCCTTTCTCGTTCCTTTTGGGCTTTTTTTTTGACTGAGGGATATGGCAATTAGTGATTGATTACTCGATATGGGCTGGTACCTCAGGCTGGTGTTTGCGGTGGTGGAATTAATGTCAACCACACGGCAGAGAGATCCTTGCTCAGCCCAGCCCGGTGACACCACGGGAGCGGCCGTGCGTAACAGGGAGGTACGGAGCTGGGGAGATAACCTGCAGCAGCCAGACCGCCCCGCGGCCGCGGCGGAACACGCAGCACGAGCCATGGGGGCACCACCACCATCTCACGCCTGCCTCCAACGGCTCAGCGATGGCTCTATCTGCAGCATCTCCCACTGGGGCTTTGGGAAGGGAAGCACTGAAAGGAGGGTTTAGTGGTAGCGGCTGCTTGTGGGGAGTGAGGAGGCTCGAGGCAGGAGGAGGTTGTGCATCCTGGGAGGGTTGTGCTGGCGCACGAGAAGGCAGGATGGACACTTCTGGGAAGCAGAAAGGGATGCACTCAGAAATAATCTCCACCTTGTCTTGCCGGTGTCTTTTGGAGTTCACGCAGACTGCTCACAGGAACCCAGATTCCAAAGACTGCTCTGCTTCCAGGCTGAAAAGCCAGAAGATCTGGACAGGACATCAGTTTCTTTACAACTGGGAACTTAAAAAAATAACTTCCAGCCCTTTTTCTAGGAGAAAAAAAAAATGAATCTTCTAAGCAAAGAAACACAAACCCACTAACGCAACCTGGAGGTATCTGATGAAGACTGAGCCAGATGGCTGCAACGGGAAAAGCAGGGAGAGAGGAGAGCGTCACTGCACGGGCAGGCGGGGAAGCTCCGCAGCACCGGGGCTGCGACGGGCGGCGTGGGAGCAGGGGCCGTCAGGTAATTGTATCTGGGAAAAAGCAATCCCGTTCCGAGCCAGAGCTGTCAGAGGCTGCTGCCAAACCACATCAGCTGTAGAAGAGGATGATCACCAGCTGGACTCCGGGCAGAAATCCCTCCACAGTCACCATGGGCACGTGCTGCCAGGAAAGTGCCGTGAAACTGTAGAAAACCTGAAGGAGGGTATTTGCCAGGGTGGGCGTCCAGAGCAGACTCCAGGCATTCGACTGAATGTATACTTTAAAAAAAATTAATATAGGTCCTCCCCTGAATTCATTCTTTCTGTAAGTTCAGGCACGTTTTTCCCTTCGCGAGCCCACTTCTCGCCCTGCCAAATTCCAGCTGTTACCGTTGCTGCGTGAGACAAGAAGGACCTTCAATAGGTTTCAACCTATTTGCTGGATGGAAAGGACACGGCCGAGATCCCAGAGGGAGCCCTGCCTTCCCAAGACAGGCAGCCCAGCTGCAGGGAGTCACCCTCGGGCAGCTGCCTGCTCCATGGGAGCCATCCTCATCCTCCGCCACAACCTATCTGAGCCAGGGCCCAAACAGCCGTTATTCCCAAAGCTGGTTGTTTGCCTGTAGCTTTGAAGTCTAAATAGGAGCCAAAGTGGGGGAAAACCTCCCTCTCTTGCTACCAAAGAAAGCAACTCGTAATTTGCCCACCACCTTTTTGTACCAGAGAGCTTGATAACACTTTAGAGAAGAGCAAGGTAACCAGTCTGAGAGCATCAGCTCAATACATTTAACAGGGAAACTGTTTTGATGGTGAGAAAACCCATTCCCTGAGTTGATTCATACCCAGAATCAGAGGAAAAACATGAGTTAGGCTTTCAGGGAAAAATAGGTGCCACAAATAACATCCATGATGGATGTAGGTTATCCTTCATTCCACAGATTTCCAAAGAATGGGAAAAGTTCCTGTTTTATGGAAGAACTCCATGAAAGCACAAACTTGTTGCCACAGAAGGGGCCACTGTTGACGGCTAAAGACACCCAGTGACTACAAGGAGGGGTCCGGGTCCTCCCCACGGGCTGGGCTGCAGTACCTGAGCGAGGAGCAGGGCAGAGCTGGAGATCACAAGCGGGTTCATCCAAGAGCCCAGGTCACCAGGTGAGTTGATTGACATGGTCAGAACCGGAGACCAGCACCCAGCACCACCGCTGGGCCAGGGACTGACAGCCCCACGCTGGGCTGAAATGGGCTCCTGGGCCAGGGGTGTGGGTGGAGGCCCCAGGTGAGGCTGCTCAGGGCTGTTAAAGCCAATTAGTGCCCTCAGGGCCCTGGCAAAAGCATCCCCACATCATCAGCAATCATTTATGGACACGAGGAATCAGGTGAAAGGAGAGCAGAGCCCAGTGCCTAATTTTAGGGTACACCCATGGTGCCAACTGCAGCAGCTGTCAGTGATACTGGAGCAGTGTCCCCTGCAGCAGCCTGGGGCTGGTGGCCCCGCAGTGTGCGCCTCCCCACCTGCTAATGTAACTTCACGGGGCACCGTAGCCATCCTGATGAGAATTTTGAGGCCAAATAAAATGAAATAGAAAGCCAGGCTGAGGAGCCAGAGGTGTCTGCCAGCTCCAGGGCGGGATGAGCAGCAGGAGCACTCGCTGCAGCTCTTGGGTGCACTGTCCTGTCCTTCCCACTCCATGGCAGGGTCATCCAGCGTGTCTTTGGTGATCTCAGGTTGGAGATCCAGCATAGAAAAGTCCATGTAGGGTTTCCTACCACCTCCTCTGTTTCACTCTTGTTAACTGTCATCTCAACATAGACTCCAAGAAACATTTTTCCAGGCTTGTGATCCTTTTGCCTTGTCAGCGGGGCTCTGGCGTTTCTGCAGCCACGCTGAGCACAGTTTCTCCAAAGAAATGTTAGTGTGTGTGTCATGTGAGCAGGAAAGTTTTGGAAATACATCCTCTCCTTCGTTTGAAGGCAAGTGATGTGGGCTCTGCACATAGACACCTTGCTGGGAAGCAACTGCTCCACCGGCACGGGTTTCCTGGGAAGCAAAGCAAGCTGAATGCAGTTGTCCGTGCCACATACGAGCCCATACTAGCAGGGGAATAAAATCTTCCCATGGACTATGCAGGACTTTCCAACTTGGTCCAACAGTGGACCCCCACCCGTGGGTCCCTGCCGACAAACTGAGCCTGCAGGTGAGGCGTGAAACGTCCCCCTTGGTCGGGGCTTCAGCGGGGTTTGTGGTGACGATGACGAGCCTAGTTGATGTGTCCCCATTTCTGGCCCTGACTGATCAACGTTGATACCAGACGTTCATAGAATCAGAGAATGGTCGGGGTTGGAAGGGACCTTTAAATGTCACCTGGTCCAACCCTCCTGCAAGGAGCAGGGCATCTAAGCGTTCCATATAAGCCTGAGGGCACTCCAGGGCCTGATCCTCTTGGGTTTTTCACAAAACCCCACGGGAGCAAACCCACCGGCCGATGCCCAGAGCTCCCAGAGCAAGAACAAGCAGGCGGGAGCAGCGTCCCTGGGCTCCTTTCGGCAGGACCCAGCTCTGCATCACAGCAAGACGTGCAGAAAGGCAGGCGAAAGCCTAAAGGGGAGCGATGTAAACTCAACCAGGCGGGCGCTGCAATGAGATAACGACCTATTTCCCTGGTTAAAGCCCCCCCAGCCCCGCCGTCCCCCGGGCAGGCAGCCTGCAGGCTACCGCGGCGCGGCGCCTATAGCGGCCAGTAGCCACCAGAGGCTGCTCGCCCGCTTCGGAACGGGCGCTGCCGGCGCGGGAGCGGGCTGCGGGCCCCGCCGGGGGCAGGACCCGTGCGGCCGCGGCGGGGGGGGGCGGCGTGGGGGCATCATCGCCTGGAAGAGCGGGGCGAGGTGGCTTTTCTTGCCTCGCAAGGGTGGAACGGCCCTGTAAAAGCGGGACAAGGAGAAATGAGGCTAAATCAGTTGTTTGCGGGTGCTATAAGAATTTAAATAGCACCAACTAACGAAGGCGTCCTGCCTTCGCGCGCTGTGGTTGCGCCGTTTCACCCTGGGTTTGCATGGGGTGGCACTGGGTGACACAGGGCGCAGGCGAGAGGGAGCTGCTTTAACCCTGGAGGACACCCACGGGTCTCCTGCTTGGAAAAGCCTTGGTTTAAGGCACTACCTACCTCAAATTTCTGTTACTAAAAAATATAAAAACAGATCGGCTGCGAGAAGGGTGGTCACTGCAAGAATACCGATGGCATGGACAAAATAAATTCAACTTTTACACTGGTTTTCCTCCTGCCATCTGCTCCTGGAGAGCGTAACTCAGCTTCTCTGAGTCATCTCACTGATGACCTACCTGCTTGCAAGCCTCCTATCGTAATTAACAAACCGGAGCAAAATGCATATCAAGGCAAAGGATGAACTTCGGGAAACGGCTAAACATTCAGACCCGCAGCAAAAGGTATCACTTCTCAGATGTAAGAGCTTCCCGCTGACAGCGCAGCAGCACTGCGGGCAGGGAAAGGCTATTTCTGGAAGGGATGTTTGGTGTGAGGATATCGGTGCTTTCTGGGCAGGTCTTTCCTGAATCAAAGGATCCACCTGCACGAGATGAGGCCATGGAGACTCCAAGTAAATGGTGAGCGCAGATAAACACGTGGTGCTTATGCAGCCCCGCTCACCGGCAGATTGCCTGTCTCTTTGCTCTCAAGTGGGTAAATATCATTATACCCCCTTGCAGATGCAGAAGTTGCCAGTTTGAGTGACCGGAATGATTTATTCGAAGTAATGGAGCTCACTCGTGGCCCAAGAAGCTGTACCTGATGCCTACTGGGGGGACAGCTGTGGTGCTGCGTGGTCCTTCAGTCAGCAGGGACAGACCCAGCCCAGGGCTGGTGTTGCTCCAGTGATACCAGCGCTGGCAAACGTGTAATACAAAACCAGCAGAACAACTGTGAGTCACTCATAAATCAAGCAGCTGGCCCATTTTTATCCTTTATACCTCTCAAAATGGCAATATGTTGTCCAGACTGATGCAGAAAGTGGGGACGTTTCCTGCAAAAACCCTTCTTTTTCCTTCTCTTTTGACCAGCGCTGCCAGCTCCGGCCCTGGATACCCACCCACACCCCAGACCTCCTCCCACTGGTGCTGCTTTGCCCTTTAGCTGTAATTTTTCTCTGGATTGGAAGGAGAAGCAGATGAGTCCTTTCCACCCTGGCTCAGTTTCCTTTCACCTTCTTGAACCCACACCATCTGGGTTGCAAACACCCCGGGCGAGCAGCTCTTGCCTTCCAAGGTGTTGCAAACGTGCAAGAGAGTACAAAGACATCAGCAAACTGGGTGACAGCTGTTCTCAATGAAGCACAAAAGGATGATGGAAACGTAGCTGTCGATGTCAGGCTTTGGCACAACTTATCTAGTCAGGAAACACGTTGTAAGTTTTCGCGATCCCACCTAAATTCACCTGTTCCCGTGGCGGTTGCTCAGATTTTCCCAACAGCCCGATGCGTGACTATTTAATGCCCTAGGAAATATAGTCTGGCCCTGTGGATGGGTGGTTTGCAGGGTGCACCGGTGCCTGCTCACAAGGACGGGACCGTGCCAAAAGCCCTGTCTCCCAGGAAACCAGCCTGTTGAAATGAACGTTTCTTAAACTTCACAAAAATGCCGCCTTTTTGGCTCATCCGCCTTCATGTGACCCCTCAGCTGGGTCCAGGCTGGGGAAAGGAGAATGGGCTGCACGTGCTGGGATTCACTTCTCCTCCACCTCTGCCTTTTCCTCCTTCTTCAAGGAGGATGTTCATGCAATTAAGGGCTTTTTAACAATTTCCTCACTACCACGAAGACGTGCAGGCAGCGATCTCAGCCGGATCCCACTTCCCAGAGATGGAGGACCTTCTTCCAGCCCGTGCTCCCATCCGAGCTGGACCAAGATGCTGATCCTGCCCAAAATTCATCCTTTTTTTTCCCGGGGAGAGAGGAGCCAGGTCCATTTTCAGCTGGCTCCTGCTCAGCTGAACTGGGGAGGACCCCGCTGTCCTCTGACACATCTTGGCTGTCTTTTAAGCGGTCATGACCCGTAGTTTGAGAAACTCTGCACTTAACAGTCCTTCCTATCTCTTACTCCTCCATCTCAGCTCTGTCTCCTACAATATCCATTTTCCCTTGCCCCTCCCTCCTCCCTTGGCCAAAAAGAAATAAAAAATTAAGTGTGAATTTCAGAGCCAAAGATGCTTTTGTTTTTTTTTTAAGCAGACATGGAGAAGTGAAGGAAAAACCCTTCCCGTAAATTATAGTCCCATGAAAATGGCTCCAATTGCGCACAGAGTTTGGCAAATTACAGAAGATGCAAATGTCAATTGAAGAAACTCTGGCAGTAAATATTTTTCACAACTGCTTCGTTAGCAAAGCTTTTCATTGGAAAGGCTCCTGCTCTCGAGAGCTGGGAAAGGATGACAGCTCTTAATTTTTTGGTAGGCTTTAAATGGTTTACCCATAACACACAACTATGTCATTTATCCCTCAGTAATTAATTCGTCAATAATATCTCAGTCTTAAAGACAAGAAAACTTATTTTGAACTTAATTTCTGGCACAGATCCTTGGAAAAAAAGATACTTCACTGCTCTCCTCTTCCCAGCTCTCCTCGATGTGTTATCTCCCGCGGGGCAGCACCTGAATATCCAACGTACGAACCCTGGAAGTGCCAAAGTTGGGGTTTTTTTCTCACTCTGTTTCCATCTCCTCTTCCCCATGATGGAAAACCAGCAGCACAGTGGTCACACCACAATAAAAGGCGGGATGATTTGCCTGAGTCCATTTGAAGTGGGAAGAGTGAATGCCAAACCAGCTGTGGAGCACCCGGTGCCACTAACCCACCACCGGTTTCTCACCAGTCTCCTGTTAGCTAATGATTTCCTTTAGAAAAAACAGAAAAAGCCTAATTCTTCAGTTTGCAGTGGTGCCTGATCAACTCTTAGGCAAGCAAAAGTAGCTCTCGGCCAAGTTAGGCTGCAAAACCCCCTAGAAGATGTTTCCCATAGCCTCCAAACCCAGAAGGTGAATAAAAGGACTGAAACAAGCACTGCACTTACACGGACAAATTGCTAAGCTGGTGCTACCGATGTTATATTGTCCTTCTGGGGCCAAAACCTTTGGAAATGTAAGACTTGGCCTCGCGCCTCATTGCTGGTCGGCCGTTTGCCTGGTGTGACGCTCGCAGAGCAGTTGTGCAACACCACAGCTTGAGCTGTGCGAGCCCGTGATTTATGACCCTTCCTCACGAGCACAAATAAAAGACAACATCGCCCCATGGATTTGCAGGGATGGCTGCGAAATTTCCTTCTCTGAGCGCGAAAGCTCCTTTGGGGGAACGTGGTTTGTTTGGACCAACTTCTCCCCGACCTGCACCAGGGGCTGCGTCCAAATCACCACTTCCCAGCCGTGGTCTTTGCAGCGTCCCCTCGCCCGGTTTGCTCCCTTGCCTTGGGGTGGGAGGACATCAAGCAAGCGTGGGAGGGCATCAAGCAAGGGTTCAGGCAAGGGTGGGAGGAAGTCAAGGAAGGGTGGGAGGACATTGAGTGAGGGTGGAAGGACGTTGAGCGAGGGTGGGAGGACGTTGAGTGAGGGTGGGAGGATGTCGAGCAAGGGTGCTCAGCACAGGAGAGTGGCCGGGGGAAGATGGCTCCTGCAAACCCTCCCTCTGTCCTACACCTTCCTGCCCTGCCTAGAGGGGTCCAAGCACCCCCACATGCTGCTGTGTCCCCCTCGGGAGCCTGATCCTTGTGCAACTCCTTTTGGGGAGTATTTTGGCAAGTTCCTCTACATCGCCCAGTGAAAGCAACACCCGCTCCATGCTCTTTGCAGAAATGAACGTGGAAATAAAACCTGAAGGTGAAGGGCTTTGTCGCCTGCCTTGGCTGCTCCCAGGCCCGTGATTTATGCTTTGATTTGCGAATGCCTCTCCCTGCCAGGTGATCACATGGGCTCTCGCCTGCACATTATTTTTGCATTTGCTTTTGCTTCCCTTCCCTCCCCACTCCCCCCCCCACACCCCCAGCTCGAAATGGTTTTCATTTTTATTAAAGCAATTTATTCTTGCATTTGCCAAAGGCTTATCAGGTTGGGCATACGTTCAGACAAGTCGTGCCTGGTGATTTTGGAGCAGGGGGGGCGGTATGTTTGAAGGGAAGAAAATGAATGAAAGCAACTCCACAAGGGCGGCCGAGCGGGGCTGGAGCGAGCGTGGCCGGGCTCCAGTGCTGAGATTTCGGCTCCAGGCGAGGGTGGAGGTCAGGAGTGAGACAGCCTGAGCGGAGCTGGGGAGGACCAGAAAAGGGGCAAAGGGGATGGGGAGCAAGATTTACACCCCCTCGAGCTGTTTGCAATACTGCTGCTGCCAATCCGGAGCTGTTGGTATTTCAAATGGCACGTAGAGAGGCGTCTCTCCTCCCTTGAAGGTACGTTAATGAGTACCCTGTTAAGAAACTCCTTGGAAACTTCAAGGGAAGACAAACCCTCTTGGCTGATGAATGAATTTTCTCCCTTTGCTTGACCCGTCAGCCTGTGCTGCCAGCAACGTTCCCATTAACTCCGGCAGAGTTTGCCAACATTTGCTGAGATCCAAGACCCATAGAAATCCACTGGAGCCTTTCCATGGATCTCAAGGAGCTTTGGGTCAAGTCTTCTGCCTGCGGGACAGGGCTCGGGGTATGCGTGTTGGCTGCCTGCTCGGAGCCTGCCGGTGAGTGATGAGCTGTTGAACAATGTCTTCATCTCTGGGCAGGGCCGGGAGGAGGGACGGGGATGCTAACTGGAACCAGCCTGGAGTGAAGTCATTTGTTTCGCCGGGCTGTTTCCCTTCTCCGGAAGGCTCGCAGGGAGGGAAGCGGTTCTCGCGGGCGGCGATGTCTGCAAAAACCCAGGGCTCTTGTTTGGTTGCGTTAAAGCTTCACAGCCCTGGACGAGGTGCTCAGTCCCCGGCGATGTTGCCCACCTCCAAAGATCAACCCACCACATCAGCCCCACCACAGTAGACCTCCCACCGCTGCTCTCCTGCGAACACCGTGGCTCTGCTGGGAAGGGGCCGTGGCAAATGCACGGGGCGAAGCGTGGCCCCCATGGAGGCTGCCCCGTCCCTGGCCGAAGAGAGTGAAATATCTCCAAACCAACAGTTTTCCAGCGCTACTTGCGAGGCAGCTAACACAGGTTTTATCAGCGTATGAGAGCTTGCAAAGATAACACTTCAAAGAAAACACGTTCTAAATACACCTTTAAAAGCCTTAAAATGTAATTCCATAAATGTTTGTGTTACTCGGGCAAGAGATAAAGCCAAGTGGTATTACTGAATTGTAGTGGGGCCGAATACCTGCAAACTTCCCTCATGGCCCTATCAGATGAATGGTTCACTTATTAATCTATATCTGGATACAGGAGAGCCCTTTCCTTTCTTAATAATCTTTCCCCCCATCTCCGTGTGCCAGCTGTTGTCCTGCTCTGGCACGACACGTGCGCGGGTGCAAATCCCAGCAGGAGCGCGGTGGCTGTGGGGGCTCCGGATCGGGGCAGAGACCCCGTCCCCGCAGCTTCGCCCCGCTCCTGAAGATTAAGAGAAAAGCAACGTTGCAGAGAAATAATTAAAGCCGGTTCTCGCTTAATTGGTGGTGCTGGTCCCACTGGTTTGGAAGTGGTTGATCCCTTTTTTCCCTCTGCCGTTGGTGGATCGGGACCGGGGTGTCTCCCTGTGCCAAAGGATGGGCTGCAGTGGCCACACTTCAACATCACAAAAATGCTGGGAGAGATTTGCGGCATCCGAGGATTGCAGAGCTGTGGGGTACAAATACGCCGTTTCAGTTGTGTCTTTTGTGAGTGTTAAAGAAATAAAGAAAATCAAACAGGCAGGGCTGAAACAGTCTGTGCAAAATCCTGAATTTAAATCCTTCACAGCCCTTCACGGCTCACATTAACACGTGTCCAGAGGGACTTGGCCCTGCCTGGGGCAGGAGTGAAGGAAATCCCTGAAATCTCTGCTTTTCTAGGGGAGAGCTCTGCGCTGCTGTCGCTCCGGGCAGCCGGTGACCTCACGGCGGGTACGTGTTTACGCAGAGTTGTGAGTCTGGGGGGAGACCGATGCAGTTTTCTAATTAATTTCCCTGAGGTTTGTTTAGTCCCTACGATGCTTATCGGGGCAGACGGCACGCTGTTTAACGGGCCAAAGTGGTACGTCATAACAAAGCATCATGCTGACACCTTTGGAAATGTTAAACCTTGCGAGCACCAACCCCAAAAAGCTATTTTAGGAAGCGAGTCTGCCCATGCTGGCACACGTCTCCCTACGGCCGTCTGGGCTGGGAGCGGGATTTGGCCACCAGTGGAAGATTTCGTGCCTACTCACCAAGTCCATCCTTTACGGGGGATCTGCCCGGGGGTCCCAGCACCCATCACCGGTGAGAGGTGACACATGCGAGCCAGGCAAAGGGACTGTTCTCCGAGGGGCTGCACAGCCCCTGGGGTTTTTTCCTTCATGGAGAGCAGAGATGAAGCCAGAAGTTTGGCGGCAGAGCTCGCAGCCCCCATCCGCGGGCTGGTCCCCCCTGGCAGCACGAGTGGTCCGGGAGTGGAAATCGATGGCGGTGCAAAGGCAGCACAAATTGATCCAAACTCTTGTCTGATGGACAAAAAAAATCCTGGCATATTGTTCTTGGTCTTAAATAATTAACATTGTTCTTAAGGTGCTTTCTTCTTTAACCCCCCGCATGCACCTTCCTCTGTGTTTACCCTGTGCAGACCGCTTTTCAATCTCTAGCACTTTCTTTCTCCAAAACCAAAACCCTCTGGGTTTCTTTGGATGCCAGAAAACAAGACTTTGAATTTTTTGGTTTAGATTCAGAAACGTTTCCCTCTCTCAAAGCCAAAGAAAAAGCATTTGTAATTATTTTGTACCGCATGGTGCAGAAAGACGCTTAGAGAAAGGGGGGGCGAAGGGTGGTCCAGCGTGAGCCACATCGATGGGACCTTGTCCTGTGGGAGCCACCACTGACGCACAACACCCCAGCAAAGACCACGGGGGACCAGTTCTCGCCCATAAAACCCAGGGGGAACGTCGCTGGTGATCCGGTTTGCAGGGAAGGTGACTCTGCAAGCCCCGCGTCGGGGAAGGCAGCCGGGAGCCGCCCGCCCGGTGGGCTGGGAGATGGAAATCAGGAGTCAACAAAGATGAAGAAAGGCAGAGGGAGAAATCCTGTGTTTTCTCTCTCTGAAGGAGATGTTTTCTCTCCTTTATCTAGCGCGCAAGCTATCCAGGCTGTGTGTATGTTTAGCTGTCAGTGCCTGGGACGCTGAACACATTCCCTTCTGCTCAGCATCCCAGGGCAAACCCAGCAAAGGCAACGGCTGGAGCAGCACCATCAGCAGCCCGAGAGCTGGAGGGAGCTGTTTGGTAAGTCCCCATCCTTCCCCAAAAGTCCCTTTTGAAGCCCAATTCTGCACTTGCCCAGGGGTCCCTCTGGCTCCTGGTGCTCAGGGTGAGTCCCCAGCGTGTGGGGATGACAGATCAGTGCTCCGGCTTGGTAAACCCAAGTCACTAATGGTAAATAAAGGCTTAATCATTTGTGTAATCTTTCCTAATTACCAAAGAAAAGCAACTACCCTGAGCCCACCCAGAGGCTCCAGTGTCAAACACTTCTACCCATGGTGATTGATTCCCCAAAATTGAAACTGATAGGAGCGTGTTGAATGAATACTGATGGGCAGGAGAAGGCACCCTGGAGGGCACACGTCAACCTGGGGCTTTATCTTCAGCCCAGAGCTCCTCAGCCCATGGCTGTGAGTGGTTTCTACCAGGGCAGTCAATCATGCTTGCTGGGATGCTCCACTCATGAGAAGAAAACACATTAAAATACCACCCCTATCGTTTTTGCGCGTAAAACAAGGCTATGGATGACCTGCTTTTGGGTGCAGCTTTGAGGGAAGGGGGTAGGTGCATCCCTAAGGCACGCTGGCCTTTTCCTCAAGTGCCCATGGCATGGTCTGGCTGGCTGTGGGTCCCACTACAGCAGGGACATGGGGTTGTGTGAGCACATCAGTGGCCGCTCTTACAATGCAATATCAAGAATGCAAATGACTACCACAAAGGGTTAACTAATTAAGAATTAATGATCCCTCTTGGCTGGCTTGTGGGGCAGAGAGATACCTAAGATGGACTCAAGGTATCTGGAAGGGTTGGACGTGGCTCCACTTCTGGAAAACTCCTCCTAACAACACTCCAGCCCCGCTGCCCAACAGCCAAACCCCCAGCAAACATCTCCTGCCCCCACCAGCTGGCAGAGCTCCGCTCCTCTCGCGGCGCCGCAGCTCTTGGGCAGAGCCCAGGCGGAGGTCCCCGGGCTCCTACCCCTTCTCCTGCCACTGTGTTTGAACTGGGGTGTCTGTGCTGGGACGGATGGAAACCATTAGGCCGGAGACTTTCCCGACACGGCTTTCCTGAAACCCACGCTGCCGAGGAAAATGTGCTCCCTGCTGTTTGCAGAGGGAAACGGGCTGTTCCTGGAGGCAGAGCCGACGGGGAGAGCCAGCAGGGCGGCTCACAGACTCTCTGGAGCCATATTTAGACTTTTTGTGCTTCAAATGTAACATGGTTTTACAGGACTCGCTGCACCTCATCCCAAATGCAATGGGAAGAAAATGTTCTCCAAAATGCCAGTCCTAGGAGTTCCTCCTCTTCCTTCTGGCCAGGATACACAGATTTATTGCAAAGAAGCTACTTTTTCTTTCATTTTACCTGGCTGTTATGCTTTCCTTCCTCCGAGAGTCAAGACCTTCCCTTGGTGCTGCCCAGGTTTTCAGGTCTCGATGTCCATTCAGTCCTCAGTAGAAACGAGGGAGATATTTATTTAGTTGTGTGACATCTTTGCAGCAGGAACTGCCTCATGCTTTACAACCCTCACTTGCAGTCTGCTGTGCATGCACGCTATGATAATTTTTTGGCCTACGGTGGTATTAAATCATCAAATAAAAACTAATGAAGGAGAGAGCCAGAAGATGTGATGATGATGAGGGGGAGGAATTTATAGTAACAGAGGGGGCCAGCCATCATCCAGGCAGGGCTGCTGAATGTGTGTGTGTTAATTAACATTTTGATTCATTAAGCATGGCTCATCGTACGGCTTCGCTGATGAGAAGGTGATTTTGGAGCTGGTGCCAAGCAAAAGGAAGTTTCTCCGTGTCTTATCCTGCCCTTGTTTTGCTGATGCAGGACAGAATCGGCTCTTAATCTTTAATACAAATTAAAAGAGAGCCCTAACGAAGCATGTTTGAGGGCCCTGGCAGCCCATCGACTGCCCGGACCGAATGCCCGAACAAGGGTCCCTGCCCATGTCAAGTCTTCTGGGGCTTGCAGTGGTTAAGAGAGCTTGCCGAAATCCGGAATCCGGATCCCTCGGCCTTCATTTATATACACAGAAACCCCTGTACATCTTCTCCTGGACGGCATTACACGGCATAAAGAGGTTTACTGCTACAGAGACAGGGAATGGCCACATTACTCATGTGCAGCCAAGTGCTGAATCATCTGGGTCACCTTATGAGATGTCATCTATACTTGTCATATCTATTTTACAGAAGGAATATTTCCAGGATGTTTTAGAGAGCATTAATATCATTTATATGTATTGCTTCTTTTATCCCTTTGCATAAAAAGCCAGGTGTATTTTTTTGCCGTGAATGCGGCCACCCGGGACTTGTAAGGAGAGAAGAGTTATAGCTCAAACATTTCAGAAATCTCTAAAACGCACCTGCAATAGTTTCCTCATCCATCACCGTGCTGCTATTTTAAGCTTCAACTTCCTGGGACTTCCCAAGTCTCCATAGGGAGCCTCGTTCGTCATCTCTCCATGCCCTCCTAGAAATTAATAACTACAATTAAGAGGGTGGATCAGCTTCTCCATGGCTGGAAGGCAGCCCAGCACCAGTCCAAGCCACAAAGCCTTCCTGTTGTTCGCCAGCAGAAGACCTTGGCCCTAAGGTCTAGACTAGGAAATACTCATCCAAGAACCAGAGGGACACGAATGATTCTTCCTGAGGCACTTCAATATCTTCTCCTCTGGCCCTTAGAGCAGGAATCACAGGGATTCATAAACACGGAAAATAACCAGATTAATTCTATCTGAACATCAAGAAACGAGAAGGTCTAGATCAGCAAATGGTACTTATTGTGTCCAGTCTGCGCCTAGTGCCCAGCTTTTTTATCGATGTTGTTTTTTCTTCAGAAAAAAGCCCGGCCAAGTTGCTCTGCTGGCTCACTGTACTTTTAAGAAGTGCATTTGGTCTCACGAGAATGCATCAAAATTTTGATGCTTAGCAGAAAATAAAAATATTTGCACTCAGTTCATTTCTAGAGCTGCACATAAAATGCTCCCCCTCAGGGCATATCCAAGGAAAAGACTAGAAATAAAATATAAATTCTAAACAGCAGTAAAATGTTTATCGCTTTGGGGGTTATGAGTGTTCAGCTTTTATTACTACAAAAATCAATTTACTGAACTTAGGTTTACTGCAAAATCACAAAAGTGAGAACCTGAATCCATTCGGCATCGGCGGCTTCCCTGCTTCTCCCTTCCCGTGCCCGGGGGGAGCCGTGTCCCGCCTGGCCCCGCTCTCCGCCTCCTCCCACCACGGCTCCTCTCCCGACGGTGGCCACGCTGTCACCCAGGGCTGCCAGCCTACCTGGGATCCCTCCCGCTGGACCTCTCCGAAAAGGAGACCGAAAGTCCAACCTGAAAAAACAAACCCTGAAAAAAAGAGGAAACGGCCTGTTTCCTCCGCCAGGATTTTGGGTTGTGTTTATGGCCCCGCCGTGAGCCGCGGGTTGGGATGGGGATGCAGGATACGGCCGAGAAAAGGGGCTGTGAAAGGCAGCCTGAGTGTGAGAACCCTCACGTGAACTTCATCCTAGTGGAACCGGATTATTTGCTGGGAAGTGCACATCTGCATGTTCAAGAAGATATTGTAATAGTGATTCAAATGGTCAAAATAATAAAAAATTAAGAAAAGTAGGTGCATAGAAGTCCCTTCGCTGTAGCTGGGTATCATTCAGTACAACCCAACCCAGCAACGAATCCCATGTAGCCGCCCCTCTACTTTCATTTATGGAGCTTTTAAGGCTAAAATCACCGCATGCTCTAACAGAGCGAATGGAGAGTGGAGCAGAGTTTGGCCAAAGCGCTTCAGGCTCGCTGTCCCCCAGCAAACTTTGCAAATCCTTCACAGCCCGGCACATACCAGCTCCAGAGTCCCAGTTCTCAATCATGCAAATATTTCATTTACAGAAAATTTCAGCCCTGCTGATAATTTATGGAAAAATTGTAGCAGAAAACCCCATTTTTTTTCCAAACCAAGGCAAAAAAAAAAAAAAAAAAAAGAAAAATATTGAAAGAGGGTTAGGTCAGCTCTACAAATAGTCAAAGCAAACGTTTCGGGAGCGATGAGGAGGATGAAAGCCGCCGAACCGAGCGAGTCAGCAAATAGCTGGGGATAACAGCAAATTCCGGGAAGGAGAGGCGCAGCTCGGGAGAGCGTGCTTGGGTGGGAGGTGAAACTCCTTCCCCATATTCATAGGTTTGGCCCGCTCTCCGTGCGGAAAGGCGGGCAGAAACACATGAAAACAAGGTGCGCGGGAAGGAGGGGCTGCAAAGACCGGGGTGCCAGCTGGGCTGGGACCAGGTGCCACGCAGGATGGGTACCGGGGTGCCCCACAGACACCTGATTCCCAGGGTGTCATACAGGATGGGTGCTGGGATGCCCCACAGGCTGGGAATCAGGGTGTCATACAGGATGGGTGCTGGGATGCCCCACAGGCTGGGAATCAGGGTGCCATACAGGATGGGTGCTGGGATGCCCCACAGGCTGGGAATCAGGGTGCCATACAGGATGGGTGCTGGGATGCCCCACAGGCTGGGTATTCGGGTGTCATACAGGCTGGGTATTGGGGTGTCATGCAGGGTGGGTTCCAGGTACCCCACAGGCTGGGTACCAGGGTGCCAGATGGGCTGGGGACCAGGTGCCACACAGGATGGGTACTGAGGTGCCCCACAAGATGGGTACTGGGGTGCCAGCCAGGCTGGGTACCGCCGTGCCGTGCATGATGCGTACCAGGGTGACACGCAGGCTGGGTACTGGGTATTGGTACTGGCTGGTACTGGCTACAATACCCATAGAGGATGGGTATTGGGGTGCCACACAGGAAGGGTACAGGGATGCCAGCCCAGTTGGGTACTGGGGTGCCATGCCAGCTGTGTCCCTACACCCCGTGATAACAGGATTTGGGGCTGGCACCACCAACCGACACGTGGGAGTTTTCATGGGGGAGTTTCTCTTTGGGTACAGGAGACCCAGGAGCCGGTGCGCACACATTTCCACTTTTGCCACCCAAAAAAGAGTGAGGTTCCCAGATTTTGGGGTGTGGGGTGGTGTCTGATCGAGGTGACCAGTCGGCAGCCCTGAGCGCGGTCCCTGGCTCCCCATTTGAGGGGGGCCTTGTACAAATGAGGTGCTTCTGGAGTGAGCCTCGGCGTCTCCCCGCAGGGAGCCAGCGGCGCTTGTCATCCCGCAGATGGATGGGGAGCCGTGGCCAGGGGGATGCCGACAGCCCGGGCTCCGGATGAAGCCCCCGGCCCTGCTGCCCCACTGCTGGCTGCCAGGGGCATCTCGGGCATCCCCAAAACAAGAACAAGGGCCGGGGAGCAGCGGGTCCATCCCGTCCTTGGGAGCACAAGGGCTGGAAGGCACGTGGGGAGGTTTAGAGCGTGCTATGAAAACATTGCTGCTGATGGGCTAATATTTTTAAGCCCGGTTTTGCCATTGCGGTCACCCCCCCAGCCCGTGGCCAGTGGCATGCCTCAGCCTTTTAGGGCCACGCAGCACAAACAGCCTTTGCCTCGTGCTTTTTTAAGCTCGGCACAGATTGCTTCCATCTTTGCTAAGGGCACAATACCTCTGGGACAGCCCGAATGGCTGCCTAGGGGATGCCGTCCCCCGGCAATTGTGAGTGCGACCCCCCTGCAGATGCAGACGGGATTCCTGCCCTTTCCCTTACGCCTCGACACCCCTCTGGCAGTCCCACCCCAGCTGAATTTTTTCAGCTCTTGCACCAAAGCAGCCCCTCCAGCTTGATCTATCTCTCTTGCAAAAGATGGAAAGTGCTTTACAATTTTTCCAAAGGTCATCTGATAACCCTGTCAGGCTTAATTGTGCCATAATCAAACCCCCAACCCGGCCCAGCACGGGGCGGGATGAATCAATCGCGAGCAAACACTGCTGACAGACCCCACCGACATGAAAGGCGTGAGCTCACAAATAATTTATTAGAAACGTGCGTGATGGCGAGGATTCGTTTCCATTTCCAAAAAAAAAAAGAAAAAAAAGAAAAAAAAAAGTTTTCTTGGCTGGCAAGGGAGCAAACAGGAGAGCGGGGGGAGAGGCATTAAAGCACGGTGAATCACAGCCGGGGGGGCTGGGATGGATGCGGGGGCACAACCTGTGCTGTCTCCCCCGCGGGCGCTTGGCCCCGGGCACAGTGTCACGCTCGGGAGCCCGGGGACCCTTCGTCCCTCATGGGGCGGCTGGAGGGGACACCCACGGGGGGACGCACGGCTGGGGCAATGCCTCCTCCCGAGGCACCGTAATGGGGATATTGGCTTTTTCCAGCCATCCCCACCCCCGGCTAATAGCTCCCGATTTTGGGCCGTGGCATCCTGCCCGGCGCAGAACTCTGCCCATACTTTTCGGGCTGCTGAGTTGCTTGGCTTTAATACACGATGTAGTTGCTTCTTGGCATGGCGTACACCACAAACCCGCTCGGCTGATTCCTATTTTTCCAAGAAGAAGAGCTGTCCCTGTCACCTCTGACACGCCAGATGCCGGAATAGCGAAGGAAAGCTGTGACTACACCCAGCGCCCGGAACCGTGCGCCCCAACGCGGAGGCACAAACTGCCCAAAGCCCTTTGAATTTTCCTCTGCACTGAATTTATTTCCCAACAAAGCAGACTCCTCCCTCAAAAAACACATGATACACACAAGGATTTAAGTCGCAAAGGTGCTGAGTTTTGCATCCTTTTAATAACCTTTGGTTGGCACCACTGGGAAGAGAAAAAGCACGTATGAAAAAAACCTGAATTCTCGCCCAAACTCAGGCTGTTTTCCCTGGAGAGGTTCAGGATTCTCCCGATGAATATTTCCCTCTCTACAAAACCGAACCCTGAGGCTCCTGTGTGAAAACTCTCCACCTCTTTGCAAATTGCGACACAGTCCGAGAGCCGACACTGGTCGCGATTCAGCGTCGTCTGGATGATGCTCCCGGGGATGCTGAGGCAGGTTCCCTGGGCAGGACCCGCGGCTCCAGCACCAGAGGTCCTACACCAACAACCCCGCTGCCACCGGCTGGTGGAAGAAGGGGGACAGCTTCCCTTGCTGCTACCACCGGGCCAGTCCACCTCGGGGTGAGCAACGTCCCGATTCCCAACCTCCTTTGACCATATTGCACCCGAGGGCTGATCTATCAGCAAATATTTCATGCTAGATATCCTTATTAATCCAGCTTTCCAAGCCAACAAGGATTCCACAATAAATAGCCCTGTTAATCAAGATTTCAAGCTCCTGATTTCCAAAAAGAAAATTATAGATTCTATGTAGATTATTTAAGAGCCTTCCCCAGCATGAACGGAAGCCTCCAGCCCCTCGCCGCTCCCTCAGGCCCTGACGACACCCACATTAACACCGAGCGGACTCTTCTCTTTTCCCCACCCAACGATTGCAGAAGGGCCGTCCGACCGACCTCTTTTCCTCCGGGAACGGGAGAGCCCCGCAGACGCCGCTCACATTAAATATGGGAAATGACTGCCACCTCCAGCCCTCCGCCTGCTACTGGAACCAGCGGCTCCCGGGCGACTGGGGGAACCTGGAAACTTGTTTTACCGCTTGCTTGTACCGAAAATATAAACAGTGGGGCTCGGGGCGCAGAAACACGAGATGGCAATTAGCCCAGAGCTATTAGCTGTGCCTGAATATCATGTACTCCAAGCTTCCTTGATCCACTGGAATTTATATGGCCGTTAATGGGGACTGTAAATGGCTGTCAGTGGGGATAACTCGATCCATGGGTTTTTTTTTTTTTGAGGGATGGGGGGAGCGGGGAGCAAGAGGGGAAGGTGGCCTGAGATGGACATGAGGAGCTGTACAACAGCTTTAAGGCACCGCTGTCTGCTGGCATGTAACAGATAATAAAAATATGGTTTAATTTAAAATGTAAGGATATGGTGTCAAAATAAAATGTCTCAAGGACAAGCAGGGAACATAAAAAAGTCATAGCCCATGCTGTGAGCATCAGCTGCACATCATAAAGATACATTAATGGTATATTTATTTAAAAGAAATTTTCATACTTGGGGGTTTTATGAGAAATAAGGGTTTAAAATATTAAAAGTGGAAATTTTATGATTGTAGGGGAAAGAAATGTGCAGATGAAGGTGGCGGGAACGGCAAGAGCGCAGAAGCAAAGGGCTGGTACCGTTGGTGGTGCCGGCAGCGACCGAGGGCAGAGACCTGCCGTGCTGAGCCGGGCTCCCCCCGACCCGGCGTGTCAGCCCTTCCCTCTGCCCAGTCTGCACCCACCGAAACCAGTGGGATTTGTTGTGAAATGGGCACAGAATCAGGCCCTGGAGGCGAGAGATACAGGCACAAAGTAATTTCTTATTGTAAAACTACAGGCAAGCAAAGCTACGTAACCCAGATCCGCCTGCGTGCCAACGGGCAAAAATAAAATCAATGACAGAAACAGCGCTTTGCTGTCACATTCAAACGTTAGAGACAAAAGCAATTAATCTGGCTGCGGATCGTTCCTTTTTGATTCTGGGCTTGGAGAAATGTCCAAGGAAGCGCTCACAGCAGCAGAGCATCTTTGCAGAACCGAAGGCTTAACGCCAGAAAATAGAGACCTCGGAGCCTGTGGCCAACCTTCCTGGGCTCACCTGGGCTCAGGAACAACCAAGAAACCCACGAGATCCATTTTATCAGGGGAAAAAAAGCATTTTAACCCATTGACTAAAATATCCTTTCCTATTGTTCCACTTCTCTGTCAGCCGCTGGGAAGAATAACCCGGCATTTCCTTCCCCTGTCCTGCTGCTAAACCACAGCTTTCAAGGGAAAACTCACAAAAATGGGGACTTTCTAAAATTTGTTCTCCTGTGCGCAACCATCGATGGCGAGCAGCTTGTAGGGGTGGTTCTAGGCAGTATTTCACTGGCATTAATGCCCAGGGGTCCTGAGCGGAGTCAGGGTGCTGGGATGCTCCTGAGCCAGCTTGCCATCGGTTGCTGATTTAATACTTGTCTTTTTTATTTAGATATTTACCTGCGCCTCTTCTGCTGTCTTATGGGCGCAGAGATTTTGCTGCAGAGCAGCAGGGGCCGACAAGGATGGGCATTGCCTGCACAGATTGCGTTTGGTGTCTCAGGCTGGGAGGATGCTGCCTGCCCGGCTCCGGCCGAACACGAAGGACCAGGTGAGGAGAGTCCGGCTGCACCGGCGGCTGCCAGCACCCCTCAGGCTGGGAACGCCAGCTCTGGAGAAAAGAGGGCTAAAATTTCATCCAGACCTGCTAGAAAGGCATCTTTTTCCCAAATATAAAGCCAAATTTGTAGTGTTTCAGACACCGTAAATATTGATGGAGAGCACCTCATGCCTGTGCAGTGTAACTATTCACGATGCGTGAATATTAACGCCCCGCACCTGGAATCTCTCTCCTGGTGCTCAGTGCCCATCAGCCAACCTCCGTGGCTCACAAGAGAGCCTTCCCTCCCTCAATTTAAGACCTTGATTTAAAACCTCCCTTGATTTAAGCGCTCAATCCTGTTGTGCAAAAATTGCAATTGTCAGCATCGCTCTAGTAAACATTTTTAGGCGGAATGTCCTTAAAATAAACCAAACCCCCATTTTCTCTTGCTCTCCCGCTGCCGTAGCAGTGTACCCACAGACCGTTCCACACAATGGGCCTCTCCACGAGGCCGAAGGCGGCATCGCTCTTCCCCACGGTCCATAAAACGTGCCTACCGTCGTTAGGCTGCTCGGAGCCTTGTGTGGTCCATTATATTTTATGCCCGTTTCCTAAACATTCACAGTTAAATAAACTATGATAACACTTCATAAACATTTTTCTAACATGCGGAATGTTTGACATGAATTTCAGCTATTTTAAAACTAATAAACAATTGTCAATCGGACGCCGGAGACTAAGCAGAAGCCACAACTGTTCTTACGGAACATCAAAGGCGTAATAAATATCTGATTTTATTTTTTTTTTTTTTTTAAGCGAGGGTTTTGTACTTTTGCATACGAGCCCCTGACAGAGAGCGGAGGGATGAGCGCCGGGGCTGTGTGTTACTGTCTGCCGTGCCGGGGGTTTGGAGAGAGAAACAGGAGGCGTTACGCTCCGTAGGATCAGGCTGCACTTAAGAAATCTCCCAGTATTTGAGAAAAAAAGCCGAGCAGACGTCAGGCTCTTGCTCTGCCCGCCGCAGATGCACTTTTTTCTCACTGGTGAAAGGCACCTTGCAGAGCTGTTTGCAGCCCCCCCCCCGGCTCCCCGTCCCTCCAGCATCACTCCTGGGGCGAGCGCGTCCCACAGCCCTCCCCGTCCCCACGCCGGCACAAAATCAGGCAGCCTGGGGGCGAGGAGCTGCCCTTAGGACATGGGTCACTGGGGAGCCATGGACTGGGTCTGGCCTGACCTACAGGGACGTGGTGGTGGCCCCAAGGGTGCACCCTCCTCCCTGCACCCGTCTCTCCCAAGCCACTGCGCGTCTGCAAGCGGGAGCAGGGTAGGGGACCAGTGGCACCATGATGGCCACAAAACTCCCTCCCCAAAGCGCGTCTCCGGAGGGGTTTGCATTGCTGCCACGCCAGGGTATGGGGTGACACGCGGGGTCCCTTCGCGCCTGGGGCAGTGCCACCTGGCAGGGATGGGGACCCAGTGCCGGCGCCCCACGGCCGCCCCACGCCCTCACAGCTCCTCCCCGGCGCAGCACCGGCCCTTTGATCATGCCCCGCTGGGTGGGGAGAGGAGACAGCTCAGAAAAATATTTGTTAAGAGCAATACAATGCTGGTGGAATATTTTTTTTCTGAGGAGGGCCCTGGATTGGAGGTAAAAAAAAAAAAAAAAAAAAGCAGCTAATTTAGAATAACAGCTCATTTAGCAAGAGATAGTCCGTCTCCTTTAATCTATTGTTCGTGACATGACATCCCAACTAGTTAAAGGTTTCCCGACCTGACAACAAGAGCTCATGAGCTTGGGGAGAGGAAACTACCAGCGCTCAGTATTTATCTCCGGGCACATACATCAGGAAGGAGTCACCCGCGGGAGCAGAGCTATCAGGCCCCTGCTCATCTCTCCCGTGCCGCGGAGGATGTGCGATTCCAGGCGAGATGAAAGTTGTCCCCTTGTTTGGGATGACGGATGGTGGCTGGCGTGGGGGGAGGACCGCCGGGATAATCACGCTGCTTTATAAAACTAGAAAGTCTTGGAACCGAATCTAAGGGAAAGTTGTGGAGTCTCAGGGTCAGATGTACTAAAAGCTCCGGATTTTGTCATGACACGAGACAGAAGCACTGGAGAAGTCCTTTAAAGCCACCCGCGAGGCTCATGGTGGTTTGGGGTGCTCTTGCCAAGGTGCTATGGAGCCGAGGGTCCCCAGGACTGGGCTGCTCCTGTGCCCTGAACAGCTCTGCCTTCCTGGAGCCCCTCTGCCCGTACAAACCTCCACTCAATAAAACCCCAGAGGCCCGTAAGATGAGAAACGGGGAGGGTACAAAGCTGTTGAGTGGATCTCCCACCCTTCCCCAGCACTTTCTGCAGGCGATGCTCGGGGAGGCCACAGCAGGGACCTGTCGCAGCCTCCTCCGGCTGGATGCTGCTCCCCTCCGCCCACCAAAACCCTCTCTAAATCCACGCCGGAGCCTGCGCCGCCTGCGCAGGTGCCCCGTGATGCTGCTCGGGCTTTCCTTTAGCCCCTTCTGCCCCGGGATGTCGTTTCTTGCCGGCACAGCCCTGCCTCTCGCACCCGCGCCGCTGCCGTGCCCCAGCGCCGCAGCTGCGGGAAGGTTTTCGGCTTCACCCCTCCTGCCCCGGCTGCTGGGACGGGGCCGGCACCCAGCTTTTCCCACCGTCAGGAAAAGGCTGGTGAGTCCCACCGGAGCCAGTCTGGCTGCTTTCGGCCGGGCCGGGCGCTGGGGCAGATAAGTAAACACTTGCAGCTCTGACATAAATTACTTCAGTCCTTGACAGCAGGACACTGACCAGGGTCGCCTGATAAGGGAGGGAAAGCCTTGCACGTCTCTCAGTCCCACTCAGATATTTCACAATAAATGTCACTGGGAAAGAATAGACACTTCTGTACCCATTAGGCAGCTGCATGTTCCTGTCACCTTGAGAAGAAGGGACGCATTGTCAGAGCTGTCGGACCAGGCAGGAACCAGCTGTTAATCTGCTCCGACATCCTTTTTCACAGACCAAGCGTGAACGGGGCATTGCAAAAAGCCAGTGGAAAGGTGATTAAAAATAGGCCCTCAATGAACACCTACAGGGTCTGTCACTGCACCGCCGATGGGGAACGTCGGCCGGAGGACCAGGGTGGAGGCACCACCTCCTGCCGGTTTCAGCTCCGTCACTCTCTGCAGTCCCCTCCTGCCCGTGCCTCAGTTTCCCCTCAGCAGGGGTCACCTCACCCAAGGATGGGACATGTCCCTTTACTTCTGCTGGTGGCTGAAGCACACCTTGCTTTGAAAGGGTGGTGGATCACCCAGATCCTCAGCCCTGGAGAGACTGGGGCTGGTTGCTCCCCTCCAGGTGGAGTTCACTGTCAAAGGATGAGCTGGAGGGACCAACGCTGCTTCCTCTGGATGGGTCCTGGCAGAGGTAACAGTGATACCTGAGGATGCCACCAGCTCCAGCTGGACACCCTGCTCCTCTGCCGGACACCACCCATGGAAACCTGCCTGTGCCTTCAGCGTCAGTGCCCAGATCCCTCCGTCACCCTGGCCGAGGGGCTCCTGCTCCTTACGGACCCTCTGGCACGGCACCGCTCCTTGCAGGGGCTGCCCACACTGGTGCAAGTGATGTGCTGCAGAGATGCTGGTGACGGGTATCTGGGGAGTCACATGTGCCCGACGGACGGCTCTGAACTGAGGGTCCTGGTGTGTCCCCCTGGGAGGGGACCTGGGAATCACTGCGGCTTTGGCGCAGGCAGGCGAGAGCCCCGGCGCCTGGGCAGGGAGCAGCGTGCTGCTCTGCCCTAGGAGCCCTGGAGAAAGTGGGACGTGGGGCTGGAGACGTACTACGTGCTTATTTTGGACGCCGGCTTCAGATTATTTCCCAAATGAAAGAACCCCGCCTCTGCCCCCACTCCTTTTCCTAGCGACGTTATTGACCGATGTACAGATTTCTGTAGTGGAAATGGGTTTGATTTGTGTCCCCATGGGTAGGGTCGCTGCAGACCCCTCCCTGGTCTCGTAGCTTGCTGCTGACAGCGAGACTTTGCTGGCCCAGCGTCCGCCCCGTGTAAACCACCTGCACACTGCCAGATCCCTCGGCTGTTCTTGAATCCTCATCTCCTGCTGATCTTCAGGGCTTCGCTACGCGATCTTTTAGCTACAGGTCCCTTTTATTACTTCAGATATTAGGAAATCTTGGGTGGAAGACATCTGCTTAGTGTCTAATGCATTTAGGATACTCACTAAAGGGATAATTCCGCCTGTTATCTCATGTCTGATCTCCGGGGGAGGATGCTGCTCGCTGTGGTCGCAGGCTGCCATGCCTGGCTGGGACCCCACCGTGGCTCGGTCTGTGCCCCCCGAGCCCCCGCACCCCTGGGCTCCCAGCCGGGTGGGACAGGTCTGGCCAACGCCGTCAGCTCAAACCTCCCTCGCAACCCCGCGTTCAATATTGGATTTTGCTCCACTGTTTAGCCTTTTAATGTGGTTCTGCTTATTTTTACAGGTTTCCCAATCTGCCCCCTCCCCAGTTTGTTTATATTTTTGGAAAGCCTTCTGTTTAGTGCCTGTAATACCCCTGACGTCCTTTAGCTGCAGTGGTCTTCCCTTACCCGCTCCTCTGCTGGGACTTAACTGGGATTTGTTTCGATACTAATCTCTCAAGCTGTTTATTAAACCACCTCCCGATTTATCTGCAAAAGATTTTTCTTCCAGTTATAAAATTTCAATCAAAATTCCTCCGTGAATTTCGCATTCCCCTCTTACGATGGCTAAATCCTATTTGTGCTCGGCGTGACCCCCCCCTTGGCTGGCAGCCTGGGCTCGCCCCGGCGGGGCCGGAGGCGGTGGCACTCGGAGAGCGCGGATGCTCGCCGGGAGCGAGCGGCTCCCATCGCCCCCCTGCCCCGGCAACCTCCCACCTCCCGACAAGGAGACTTCTAGACCGGCTGTGCTGAAACCATTTCTTTCCTTTTCCCCGCCAGGCTTAGCCGCTAGCGAGGCTTCCCCGGGTGAGTTTTCCATGTTGTTTCATCCCCTCGCACCTAGTTCCAAGCCCGTAACATGCTAAATAATTCCTCTTCCACCTTGGTGTTTACATTCTTCGGATACTTTCCGCTGCTTTTCATGTCCCGACTCATTTGGCCCTTTGCTGGGTTATACCCGGCTCCTTTCATCTGTGCCCGGCGGAGCAGCCTCCCATCCCTCGCTCCCTCCAGGGACCAGCCGCGGCAGCGCTGGCCAGGCTGCTTTCTGCCCCCCAAGACAGACTTGTCCACCCATCCCAGTCCTTCCAGGATGAGGTTGCCCCAAAGGATGAGCTCGCTCCCTGTGCCTGGGTCCCTGTTATCCAGCAGCTTTCCCAGCCAGCTCGCTCTTCTTGGTGTAAATCAGGTGTAGATTGGGCCCGGCAGCATTTTCTGCCCATTTCTCACTCCGCGGAGAATACAACTAAAATCCGGGTTTGAGAGGCCGCCCGTAAACGCACACAGCTCCCAGCCCCGACTGTCCTACCCTATTTCCCACAGCACCACCGCAGATCTCCTAGTGTCCGGGGCAGCTTTCGGCCAGAGATGAGGACAGAAAATATTTCACCTATCTGGAAAAAACGTATTTGCTGTTCAACCCTTCAAACAGCTTTGGGGCTCCATTTACAGGAGGAGAAAACCCCTCCTGCCTACCCAATGGTCTCCCGCATACCCAATAATGTCACATCAGGGGTTCAAATCCTTCCGGGGTTTTACCCCTATTGTCATTGGATTATATATTTACTATGGCATAGGAATGGTGAGTCAGTAATTGGAATACTACAGCTACACCGAGAGAAAAAACCCCACCTTATTAATTTAATACTCTCTATTTCCCCCAAAACACAACTCCTGACTAAAGTTAGCCAAACAAAACAGTCCGCCAAGTGTACGCAGGACACTTCAAAGAGAAAATTAAAAGGGACAAAACCAATGTGAGAGGATGAGGAATCCCAGAGGGTCCTTATCAGGATCCCTTTCAGTAGATGTTCCCATGTTTTAGTGGAAAGAAAAAATAAAAAAAGAGCAACAACAACAAAAAAGTGCCGGGAGTGCGAGCCTCTGCGGCTGATAGAGGATTTTCCTCTGGCTAGACACAGAGTCTTTAAAAAAGCTGTGGCCAAGTGTGGGATCATTAAACACCTTCAGATTCCTTCCCCGCTGCCAATCACGGCATCAGCAACCGCCCTCTCCGTGGCGTCTGCTGATCCCACTTTGAAAACCTCCCCATTTATCACCGCTGGGAGAGATCCTGCTGAGACCGCTGGAGCCTGCTGCTTGTCAACAGGGCACCTTATCTTCTCCAAACATTTACTTAACCCTTTGTCTGGTGGGCCGGGAACAATGGAAGCCCGGCCCCGGCCCCGCACTGGGAATCCCAATCCCAGCCCTGCCTTGGCAGGCGCTGCCTGTCCCTGCCTGGTCACGGGCACCGGCGTTGGGCTGAGTGAGAGGAGGATGCTGGAGACCACCATAGCACCAGCCTCCACCTCCATGGAGAAGGTCACTTGCAACACAGTAGAGCAGAGAATTATTTTTTTTAAGGGTTTTCTAGCAGGGAGAGATGTAGAAGGAGCTCTTCTAGCCCTAAGCAAGCTATCACATACATCGTCAGTAATTCAAACAGTCCCCCAAAATCAGCTACGCCAGCCCCGAGTTGGTGCAGCTCTACTTGAAGGAATGACACCACTTTCAGAAGATGTAGCTCTTGCTGTGTACTGCTCTAAAGATAATTTAAATTTATTCCATACTCATTGTAAATATAAAATTCCACATGTGTCACCATTGAACAACTTATTTCAGAACAGGTTTTCTTATAAAAGCAGACTTTTTCGGAGAACTTTCCTATGATGTAGCGAATGAACCAGAGTTCCAGGTTCCCAGTGGAGACGGGTCAGACACTTGCAACAGGAAAAGGAGATCTCGACTCTCGGCCTTCAATGCAACAGCAGAGAACCCCACGGGGCCAGACGCTGGTCCCAGCAACACAAGGCCCCTGATGGACGCCCACTCCTGCTCTGCCAGCGCTTAACGAGTGGAACGGCAGCAATGAGGTACCTGCTGCCAGGAGGGATGCCCATGGGACCACAGCTGAGAAATCTGGGCATTTTTGGCATGAAGAACCTCAAGGATACACATCCTGACTTCATAACAAGCCCTTAGCAGCCCCACAGCAGCTGATGGCAGGTACGGAGGCACCGGCCCAGCAGCGCAGAGGGATAAAAACCCATAAGGAACCAGAGGACACAGGGATGAGCTCTCCCAGCTCAGTCCTCCCGGTTGTGAACAACCTGCCCAGCTCGGCTCCGCAGCTGCACTGAGGACAGTAACAAATGGCTGCGTATTTGAAACCGCGTTTTAAGTCGTTGTATTGTCGTTGTAATGCTTTGTGCTGTTATCTGTGACAAGAGCCGGGAGTTCACATCTTTATCTGGGGATAAAGACTCACAGATCATGGCAGCTTTGACGGTATGACAGCCTTGGGAAATCTGGAATATAGTCAGCAACAAACAGCCCTTCCAGCACAGCGGTGGCGGCAGACCGATGTTCCTTTCTTAGTCCCAATCCGAGTTACTAGATTCTCTGAAGTATTTTAATTAACTGCCCTTCATGTAGTTGCTTAGCACAGTTGGGAATGAGGTTGATATACGCTTATGTGCTTCCTAGTATTTCAGCAAGTAACGTTATCCAGGGGGTCTCCCTAAGCCATTTGGAGGAAATGTAGGAAGGGATAAGTAAGAACTTCGCGTTTCCAAATCGTATATATGTTATATCCATACTGTCACTTAGTTACACACTTAATTAAGCACATATTCACAGCCTCGGGGACAGGTTCTTGTATTCTGAACTCCCGTGCCACCTAGCGAAGCTTAGGACCCTTTCTAAGAAGGGGGGTTATTCATTCTTCGGCAAGGAGTATTTACATTGAGTGTTAGTGCTGGCAAGTGACTCACGCCGTATTTCTGTGGGGGCTGATGTGGCCTTGTGGACACCACACTACTGTTCCTGAGATGCCAGCATGGACCTTCAGCAAAGGAAGGGCCTCCTTCAAATAGAGCTAAGGATGCATCTGTGAAATCTGCATTCTTCCAGGCCGTGGGAACAAGAGAAGAACAAGAGTGACGTTACTGGCCACTCCAGAGCAGAATTGAGCTTAGATATCTAAAGGCCATCCCTCTAGGACAGGGGATCGTGACCAGGCAGTAAGAAATGAGCAACATGGATAGAGTGTGCAGAGGTCTTCAGGACTTGTGAGTGCATGAGCAGAGAGCTCTGGTGACCTTCTCCAGGCCACCAGCATTTACTCTTCAAGCATTGCTTACAGCACAGCCGAGCCCTGGGCAGAGTTCGACTCCATCGGGAACCCAAGCAAGTGCTGAAATAGTACTTAGGCCAGTCTAAATTTCACTGAACTCAAGGAAAAGATTGCAGCGGGAATTAGATTAGACAATATGCATTGAACTTTTTCTGTGAGAACCAAGTCCTTCTACAGAAAGAGGAGCTGTTTTCAGAGCTCCGCAGCTACTCAGAGAGCTAACGTGGTAGTCTTAGATCACAGGAAAGTTTAGCGATGCTTTCATGTTACTTCCCGTCTTTTTTGGACAGTGGAAGTGCCAACTTGCTCCAACTGTTAACCTATTTTTCTAAAGACCTGTGACCAAGAACTAGTGTTTCTTCAGTGCCTCTCCATTCCACCCCATAGGCTTGTTCCGTGATTTTGGACAAGGAACACACAAGCTTTCTATGGATAAAACAGAGATAGGATTCCCTTGCCTTATGTCATGGGTTTGAAAGGATGTTGTGATAGGGAGAGAAGCACATAGAAGTGGGGCAAAGGAATGGTGTTATATTTTAACTGACATCTAAGAAACAAGCACCTACCTTTATTCATTTGCTAAAAAAACAAGACAAAAGAAATCGAGGATGTAAGTGGCTCAGATAGCTTTTGATGGGGAAGGAAAGCAGACTTTGGATGTAGTTGTACAACATTTATCCTAAGAAGAGCTACAGGAATGTGACATATATTTAGCCAACACGCCTTGAACTATAGAAGACACTGCTGCATAACTCATGACTCCCATTTCCTCATGTTTTTAGTGAGAACGGCTCCCTGAAATTGCCAGACATCTGATGTATTCCACTGCAAGCGAAGATAGTCCTTCTGGCACAGAGCACGCAACCTTTTGTTTTTACGGAGCGTTGCTGGACTGACTGGTGAAGTGGCTGTCATATTGCAGTGGCGTGCTTTCCCCAAGTTAAGTGACATTCCCGTACCCTTGGCACCAGAAGACATATTTCTCCTGCCATGGACGCGCTCGGAGGAAAGCCCCGCGTGCTTTGGCAAAGCCAGCTGGGTACCTGGCAAAGATCACTCAACACCACCTGCCCTCGCTCCATCCCGCGTTGCCTCCACTATGATAATGGGAGCCTGCAAGCATGCTTCTCCTAATCCCAACAAGGAAAAGTGGAATTACATCAGTCTTAAGGGAAGAAAAAGACATCACTTTCCAGATGGATGAGTTACAGCATCTCCTGTCTGATTTAGGACAGAGGGGACAAAAGACAGTTCCGGGTCACCGACGCAAGCAGGGGAGCACAACCACGGCGCACGAGTTTCAACGTGAGCAGGGGGGATTAGACACAATGACGGCAACGGAGCTGCCATTATGCACTCTGTTATCACACAGTGGTCCCATCAGTGCAATTAAGAATTTAACAGCAGCAGCTAAAGATGTTTTTCCCCACCCCACCAGTGATGGGCAGACATTTAGCACTGGGCCGACGGCACACCCTACTTTTGCTGCTCTTCAGGTTATATCACCTACAATTTGGGTGATATTATTCAGCCACACACCTGAGCTCCAAGTAATAGTGTTAAAGATAAGGAAAGCCCTTTGGGATCATCAGAAGTACTCACGGGATTTTTGGAGCATGCATGTCAAAGCCGAAGGTCTACGCTGAGCTCTCCTGCCTTCCCCGGAGCCGGCTCTGTGGGAGCAGCACCCTGCCTGCACAGAGACCAGAACGTTACTGGGTATGCGACGGCCGACAGGTCTCTGATGCCATGGTGTGGGGGGCCTCCACAGGGAAACTTTGACTTCTTTAGGGGGACTATTCCTTAGGAAGAGAGGACTAGTCTGAAAATGCCTCCTGTGTTCCTCTTCCAGGTATTGAACAGAATAAGGTTTTTTTCCCCCCTGATCTGAGCTATTTTTGTTGAGTTTAACAGAGATGGATGACTATGAGGAGGAAAAAGCCATAGTATTGCTTTGTTTTGCAGCTCGCATCAGTTAAATCTCATCTTTGGGCTTTCATTTCAGAACAGACATATCTGCACCAAGCCCACCAAGTCAAGAACTGGTTTTTGAGCCACCCTTTTCATACCCCTTCTGCCCCAGCCTTGCCCAGAGCAGTAAGTTGCTCTGGTGGTAGCAATAAGCTAGCTGCTGTGTAAGGATCACAGGGCTGCCCACAACTCACTGGGTCCAAGACATGAATGGAGTTGGAAAAGAGCCGTTAAGCCCATGAAACATCATTTAAGACACCGTGGGACTTTGACAACCAGAAATTTACTGGCTGTTATAGACCAGAAGACCAGATGTGGGAGGTTACTACCGTCAAGTGCTGGCTTCCTCACTGTCTGCTAGCTTGCCACCAACATGGCTGTGAGAGGAGAACCGATGAAAGCCCTATGATCATGTTTTACTCACCAAAAAACCCCACAATATCAACCTTATTTGATGGAAGATGGTTATGAAGCAACAGGAAACGACATGAGATATACTCAAGACTGCTATCAGGAGCCATGGAAAGGGATAGAATAGAAATAATCCCTTAAAAATGCTCAGCTGTTACCACAGGAAAGCTGGGCCAGGACTGCCTGCATCACCCCAGTAATCCCATATACACATAAATCGGCTGCAGGTGAAGCCCAATGGGTGTGTTCCCCTAGGCCACGTCCTGCCAAACTTGAGCACAGAGGCCCTGTAAGTGGCACGTCCCCGTCAGCAGTTTGGGAACAGGGACAGAGAGAACTCGGCCCCAAGCCCCACGAGGGAAGGGAGAAGATTTCAAGCCTCTCCACTGATGAATGAAGCACCTCTGGCAGAAGCCAAGGTTACTTCAGCCCCTGAAGCCACGTCCCTGAGGCAACATAGAATTTAACACAGATGGTGTCTGCAGGGCCCCAGGCAGGAGCAGATCCATGGCTCTCACTTATCCTGGGATTGCTTGGACTCTGAACCTTGTTTGCTGCACACCAGGAGAGCAGCAAGTACTCACGGGGGGTGAATGCTGCATCATCCAGGCTGGTTGGTGCTTACCTGAGCCCACCTGGGACCAGCAGCGCCTTCACCTCCCCTCCCCACCAACACCCAAGCACCCAAATAACCTCCCTTATATAGCCCGGCCCCTCCAGCCAGGGCTGGGGGATGTCCTGCTGGCTCTTAAAGAAGAGCTGTCCTGATACGGCCCATCCCCATTGGAACAGGCTTTGGCAGAGGGAGATGGTTGCAAAGGAAAACTTTGGGCAGTGGCTGATGGATGTGGGGGTAGTGCCCACCTCTCCCTCGGGCCACATAGCATCGACGGAGCATCCTCTGCTGCGCGTATGGAAGCGTGGAATTAGTATTTTATACATAATTAGTCATTTTTCACTCATCGTCACTTCTATGAAGTGGCTCCAATCTGCAGAGAATTTAGCTGGAGGGGTATAAAAAATATTTCAAGCTCCTACACTTTCATTGATTTAACATTTTTCCAGATGCTCCTCCCAGTCCTTGCTCATGCTGCTCCTCTACCTGTCATGGTCTTCCTTTAGACATAATTTCGCTATCTATTACTTTAATCCCAAAATGGTAAGGGAGTGCTACATGGAAAAGAAAAAAAAAAAATAAAATGGGAAATAGGCCCGGCAAATGGAGTTAAGGAGAGATAGGAAGGAGCCAGGGTCTGTCAGCTCCCCGGGGCCCCGCAGGATGCCTGCGAATGACAGACAGCATTTCCTGAGTATCAGACGAGGCCAAACACATTTCTTGATAAACTAATTAAGCAAATGTGTTGAAACAATGTGAGTGTGACCGGGTGCTCTCTCCTCTGGGCGCGCTGGCTGGGGCTGCCAAGGAGGGTACGGCGGGGGGTAAAGCGTCCTTCCAAGGAGACGGGGGCCGAAAAAAGGGCAATTTGGGAGTGGGTAATGACCAGGGTGCCTGATGTCACTGCTCAGCCGGGGATCTCCAGTGCCTGCTTGAGGGAAGCCATCTCCAGGGCCACCTTCCCAGCACGTTGAGTGAGCAAGGGTCACTTTATGGGGTTTGTCTGACATAAAGTGGGGGTGCCGAGGTGGGCTGTGGCGTGTCACTGTGCCCATCACCTGCGGTAGCACATGGGAGCAGCTGTGTGCTGGGGGCTCAGCCCCAGGGCAAGGTTCCCAACCCAGGGGGGACACGTGACATTTTGTGGGTGACACTAGCAGGTGAATAAGGGCTGCCAGCCTGGACCAGTTGAGCACTGGCACTGGGAGCACTGGGGATGTGGTGGAGAGAGCTTTGGGCAATGGCTCTGTGTAAAACCCACCGCACGTATTATTTAGTTATAGTACTGGTGCTGCTGGGGTTGCTGGTGAGAGCGAAGAGGAAGATGGTGGTGGTACCCTGGAGGGGAAGGAAGCCCAGTGCATCCGTCGTTGCTGTACGGGGTGAGCTGGGAGGCAGCTGCCCTGGGGTTCCCTGGGCTCACTCCCGTGTCCGTCAGTTCGGCGCCACGCTCACAGCCTTCCTCCACAGCTCACACATCCACACTCGACCACGACCGTGGCACATTTTTCCCTTTAGATCTTCTGTTTCTTCATCCACACAAGCAGCACCACTGAGCTCAGCACAACATTCTCGACATTTTCTGCCTTTATATTTTTCCTGCAGCCAAAAATAGTGAGCAGATTCTCAGGAGAGAATCCAGGGCTGTGGGGAGAGCGGCTGCTCTCTGCCAAGGGCTGGGGACTCCCTTCCTCCACCCGCTCGGGGCCGGACCCCCGGCAGCAGCTAAAAGAAATATTCCCATCCCGCATGCTTGCTCGCAGGATGAAAGATTACATCCTATCCTTCCTTCTCCTCCCTCTCGGTCCTCCGCTGCCTTCCAAACACGACGTCGGGCCGCGCGTATCCTGAGCAGCGTTCGCTCAGACACGACAACCTGGACTTGACCCCTGAGGTTCTGGCTCCACGGAGTCTTCCTGGCCGTTTCGGGCAGCAGGAACCTCTGTCAGCGCCGGTGATGGATGGGTTCAGTGGGAGAGAGGCCTACAGACAAAAAGTCTCGTGAACACAGCGACAGGCAAAAATAAAATAGACCCCGAGCAGCAGCGGCTTGCTGTGAGCAGAGCTCAAGGTTCACAGCCACAAAGAGCTGTCCCTCCTCGGGGACACTTGGTTGTCACTGTCCTTTCTGCAGCCCGTGCTGTAGACGGGGAGCTTTTTCTCTTGCCCAGGTGTATGTTGGCTTTCAGGCATTCCCACCCTTCAGCTTAACCACCAACAGCTGGAAATAAAGTGAATTACAGCAAACATGCCTCTCGTGTGTTAAGAAGGAGCAGCGTGGGCTTTCCAGGTGGAAGGAGTGACACTGCAGACTGAGTAAATGCCTGAGGTCACATCTTTATTCATGACCCAGCTCCCAGGAAATCAGATGGTCCACAATGGTATCTCCAACCAAATGTTGTGATCAGTCTGGCTTGACCGGTAGAAGACTTCATTACATTGTGCAGGATCAGGACAACCTCTGGGCAGGATCCATCTCCTCAGGACCGCGCTACCTGCAAGATGTCACCGAACTGGAGGTGCTCTGGCATCCCTGCCCAGCGCCCACCCTGGCAGCTGCCAGCACGCCCTGGGCTGGGGGTTCACACTGCGGGAATCCCTGGTGGACCCAGGACCCCAGGACATCCCGGGGACCGGTCTCAGAGACATCAGCCTCTTGACTCCTCTGCAGTGTCTGGGCAGCCAGAAGAGGAAACGAAGGCAGAGGAAAGAGGTTCTGACCTTGTGTTTCGGCCTCCTTTTCCAGATTAAGCCATTTCCTTATGAGACACACACGCCCTGCAGTCCAAATATTGGCTGAGTTTCCATTTCAGACAATGCCATCATCAGCAAACTCCATCCCAGCATGCATTTGTACCCACTCGCCATTTTGTGACATTTTTAACGTTGGAACTCTATCCATTTTTAAAGACTAGTCTTTCCTTTGTGTATTCAGCACAGAAAGCAAGGTCGTCCAAAGCACCGGTGACCTGTGAGCACTGGATTGGGGCAACATCAAACTGGGGGGACGTGTCACAGCAACCCTTTCACAGCTACCGAAGCACAGGCAACTCCACGTGCCAGGACACGAGCAATGCTGCTCCTGGGGACAGCTGGACCTACGTCCCTCCTGATTCCGCCACCAAAGCAGCAACAGGAACCGTCTTGTGCAAACCGCTTCCTTCAACCAGGAGGTTCAAGGCTGAAGACTAATCCTTTGGGAATATTGACTCTGACCAAGGAATAGGGGTTGCTGTAGGACAGTGACTGTGTGTGCTCCGAACCCTTGCCCTTATTGCCTGCGTCCCTTTATTCACCTGGTGCTTTATGATGGGTTATGCTAACATACATGAAATTTAATTTCCGGTTATTAACCCACAGAAAGGTATCGCTCTTTTCAGAGAAATTACGTTGCTTCCAATTAGCGTTGCCCTTTGGTTTATGGTATGTTGTTGTTCTTGAAAACCTTTGAACCAGGCTGTACACCAGCTGAAGGGAATTCTGGGGCCGTTAATAAAGATTAACTCTTTTGAGCAAATACGCATTCTGATTCGTTTGTGAGGATTGCACCGTTGCAAAGGAAGGGAATCTCAGGGAATGCTAGACGGCTCTTTGCTTCCCCTTCAATTTTCCCCATATGTATTTTCATGCCTTCCTGTTCCTGGGGTCCCATTTTCCAGCCTTGCCAAAGGAGATGTCCTTCTTCCCATTGCCACAGCAGGTTGGTCATGGCAAAGGAAGAGCTGCCTTCAGAAGTTGGACATTCAGCGACTGCCCTTCTTCTGCTAGAGAAAGGCTTTGGACTGGCTTTGTCCAACCCCTCTGTAAAACTTGCATAGAGAAGAGGAAACTGGAGACACCCAGAAGAAGGAAATGGGGGTTATTGTCACCCAGGAAAAGTGATACACGAATCTATTTGACCATCTTGCTCAGTCTTGACTCTTATTGCCCACCTTTCCCCAGGCTACCATGAAATTTTACAGCTCCGAGTCTGCTTTAATCTTTCTGCTTGTTGGGTATCATTTTCCCGCCCCTCCTTACCCTCAGACTGCTGATGAACAGTACAAATGGGAAGGAAAAAGCATCCTCGATGTATGTATTTTCACTGTGATTGGCTTTCATCTTACTTTTATTCTTACCTTGCACTTCTGCCATCCTGCCAAAGGCCATAGTCTCCCATGCTCATTTATTTTGTCCTTTCATTAGACCTTCTATGGTCAAAATACTTAAAACCAGGAGAAAAAAAGAAAATTTACCTTCAGAAATTTAGCTTTCGTTTCTGCCTTTCAGCCAACACTTCTCTAGACTTCTTGCAGCTCCCCCAGGAGAAATGAGGTTTGCAGCATGGGTACTTGTGCTATACCTCTGGAAGGTGAGGTGATGGGGTTTTGTCTAAGAAGAATGACAATTCAAAATATTTCAGTTTTCCTTTATTAAAGCTGTTTCCATGACCAACACCTGAATTTTATACTTCTCTCATTTAAATGAGGCATGCAGCCTGCCCTGTTTTTCTGCAATTCATAACAGATTTTTCACTTAGATCACTTGAGGGAGAGATCGCGGGTGTTTCTGATTAGTTGATGGCAACTTTTCTCTTAGGGCACAACGCCAGTTGAAGAGGCTGTGGAAGGTGATCCCACAGCTAGCAGCGGTCCCTGCTGCAACCTCTCAAAATGATGCTGGTTCTTTATTAGCTTTTTACCACCCAGGCTACGACTTGATGCTACACAATAAACAACAGCTGGTGGATCTGAGCCACACACCAGTACGTCTTTCATCTAAACTCTTGGATTTCCCCTGGCTCCGTTTCTCCCCCCTCCTGTTGTGTCTGGGTAGCATGAAGTGTAATTTTGCATTTATTGGGTGCTTCCCGTCTCGGTGCTGAGCTCCCGATGCCCATGTTGCCCTGTGGATGCATGTGACTCTCCAACCTGGAGGTCCAGGACATAATATGGCAATTCCACCTTGATCCCCATGCTCCAGGGAGACCTCGCTCATCTCTGAAAACCTACCCTTGAGATCTTGAGTGCGTAGAAAAGTCCATTATCTTCAATTTCAAGCAAAACCCCCATGAATTAAAGAGACTCATTTGTGAACGTGTTTGACATTTAGGGAGGCAAGGTCTACACAGACTTCACTACAATGGAGGAACATCTCACCCATTTGCAAGATCATGGAATCACAGAATTTCAGAGTTGGAAGGGACCTCTAGAGATCATCTAGTCCAACTCCCCTGTAGAGCAGGATCGCCCAGAGCACGTCACTCAGGGCTGCATCCAGGCGGGGCTTGAAAGTCTCCAGAGAAGGGGACTCCACACCCTCCCTGGGCAGCCTGTTCCAGGGCTCTGTCACCCTCACCCTAAAGAAGTTTTTTTTCTCATATTTGATCGGAGCTTCCTATGTTCCAGCTTGTGTCTGTTACCCCTCGTCCTGTTACTGGGAACCACTGAAAAGAGTCTGGCTCCATCCTCCTTCAACCCACCCTTTAGATACTTGTAAACGTTAATAAGGTCTCCCCTCAGCCTTCTCTTCTCCAGGCTAAAGAGTCCCAGCTCTCTCAGCCTTTCCTCATAAGGGAGATGCTTCAATCCCTCAATCATCTTAGTTGCCCTACGCTGGACTCTCTCCGGTAGTTCCCTGTCTCTCTTGAACTGGGGAGCCCAGAACTGGACACAGTACTCCAGTTTTGGCCTCACCAGTGCAAAGTAGAGGGGGAGAATGACCTCCCTTGACCTGTTGGCCACACTCTTCCCTATGCAGCCCAGAATTCCGTTGGCCTTCTTGGCTACAAGGGCACATTGGTTGCTCATGGATAATTTACTGTCTACCAAGACCCCCAGATCCTTCTCCTCAGAACTGCTTTCCAGCAGGTCCACCCTTAACCTATACTGGTGCCTGACGTTCTTCCTCCCCAAGTCCCGACACAAAACCCAAGACAAGATCAGACAAGACCTGACCCGTGCCAGACAACCACGGGTCAATATCTTCCTTGGCCATACTCATTCCTTGTGGAAGTTGGGGCTTCGTTCTCGGCGTGTTTGAACAGGCTTGTTTAATCTACTGTCCTGGGCTGGCACTTCTCCTGAGAGCCAGTCTATAAAGCCATGAGCCTGAGATCCTGAGTGGGAAATACATCGAGATTATCGGTTTCCAGCACAGCCGTATATCTGCAAGGAGGTGCGGTGAGCAAAACGGCTGCAACCTTGGTGGGTCCGTGGACATTTACTGTGAGAAGCAGCTGGGGAACAATCAAAGTAATTGTCCTGGGCCAGTGTACGTGTTTCTAATGGGCCTCGTTGCAGAGGGACTTGCTCAGTGTGTCTGCATTATTTACACAGGACACCACTATCAGTAAAAGGCCTTATTATCTACTCTGTATTTGTTTCTACATCTTTCAGTTTAGCAACTCTCAAATTCAGTGTGGTTGGGGGTTTTTTTTATTTATTTTTTATAGCTTGTTTCCTCTTTAGTGATATTATCACGGAGCCAATAAAAGTGCTTTCCCTCTACATCTGGTCAAGGAAAGATTTTGCTGGGTACACGAGTGATGTTTCTCAAAATGCCTCCAAGTGAATATAAAAAGCTGTTAGAAGCAATTGAGTTTACTGTTGCCTTATGTACTGTCATTAATTAGGAAATGAAGCAAACTGCATTTTATATCACTTGTAATCAAAACGTTACAGTCTTAATGAGCAGCTTTCTGAGCGCGGAGCCTGAAAACAGACTCTGTTCTCGTACAGATGAGCAGAGAAGAAAAGGATACAGAGCTGCTTTACATTTTAAAAGTCCTGGCCCAGATTTGCAGGGTGCCAGGGTAAGAAACGCTGCCATGCAGCCAGGCAGGACGAGGGCAGCTGCCCTGGCGGGGCAGGAAGGAAAACTGCACGTTGTGGCTACCCGGATAACCAGGTGGCCACCGTGATTTATTCCAGCACTGCAGCATCACGGTAACTCCGGTAACTGGCAGAGCCACAGCTCACGGTCTGGCTCCCATTCTTGGGTACCACAAAACACCGACTTTCAGCAGTCGCTCTTTTCCTCTGCTTTAGGTTAAATGGATATTTTTTCCCCCCTAATTCTGTTTTCATAGAGTTCAGAGTTTTCCTGATCCTTTTTCTTGCCTCGCAGTTCAAAACATTGAACAGGATAAAAATATAAACAGTAAAAGAAATATAAACAGAATACTTTAAAAGGGGGAAAAAAAAAAAAAAGAAAGGCGTTTCATCAGCAACCCCTTTTTTCACAACCTTTCACGTTAGGTGCTTTTGTCAAGTCCATTAGGACCATATCTACACTTTCCGGAGTTTGAATGCTTTCATATATTTGGCTCCGTATGAACAAACTGGTGGAGCAAACATATTAGTCGATCATTTGCCATGTACATGATTCAGATACCCAGACATGTACAAAACCCAGGCAGGGATTAACCGAGTCTGACAGCACTGAAGTGACTCCAGTTCTGTGTATGTATAAGCGATAATGAACCAAAGGCCCTGTTTGCCTTCAAATAACACACAAAATGATTAATTAGACGGAGGGGCATGAGTAATAATCACAATATTATATGCTCCACCATAATGGAACGCTGCTCTCTTCTTGCTTTGTTCCTCTAATCTCCGAGAAGCAAATATCCACAGGGTGTTACCGACAGAGCTGGAGGCAGATTGCAGTTGCTCACGGTTTATAAGCAGCACTTCTTTCCCATTGTGATTTTATACCCCCGGGACATACAGAAAACCTCTTTAGAAAATACCCACGGTTGCTAAAGGATTAAAGGGATCTGCGGGGGGGGGGAGGGGGGGGGGGGGAAGGCAAAGAGCTCCAGTTGCAGATTACAGACTTGAACATGTTCCCACTAAATTCAATGGCAAAGTTTTCTTTGCTTCAAGGTTGGATCCTGTACGTTTTGTCATCAAGATATTCGCTGGTAAAAATCAAATACTTTGTCATAGAGATATATTTAAAAAAAAAAAAAAGAAAGAAACAGTTGCTCAACCCCCGATTTCCTGTTTAGTCATCTACGTCTGATGTAAGGCAAAACTGCTCTTTTGAGTATTCACCGACGCGGCTCTGCTGGCGGTGGGGTTTCCACCCTCGGAGGCGCTCGGACACGGGTCCCAGCCGGGACAACCAGGATCTCGCCCGGGCTGAGCCTCTCGCTCGCCCGGGAGTCGGCAGAGGGAGCAGCAGCCTTGGCTTGCTCCTGCCTGCCTGTCCCTGCCAGCAGCGCTGCCTGCTCCCCACCGCGAACCGGCCAGCGAAAGGCGAAGGCAGGAGCCGCCTGACGCATTGCCCCACGGCCCAGAAAGCGCCAGTCTGCTTCCAACCTGCCTCTGCCACCACAGCCCCGTCCTCCACCCCTTGCCCCTTCTCGGCTCAACAGCAAACAGGAGAAGGGGGTAACCCCCCCAGCAGTGCCTTTACAGTATGACCAGTACTTGCCCAGGAAGCCCACACACTGCGTAGGGCCCCGGGGTAAGTCAAGTGCCCAAGAAGAGCTATTTGTTTTGAAGTTAAACCTACATCAAACCAATTACCCATCTGAACAGCCGCATTTTTTTGGCTTTCCTCATTTAACCAACAAAACCCGTTTTTGCGCATTGGCTATATATAGCTTTGCCATCCTCCAAGTTTAAAAATATTATAGGCAAATTCCTGTCTTTGCCTATTTTTAGTTGCTATTGTCCACTTTGACATTTTGGTGTACCGGATTGACTTGGATGCACATGGACCTGGCAGAGGTTTTGAAGGGGTTTTTCAGTAGGAAGTGACCAGGGAGCACAAGCTGTGATGCATTTCTACATTTTAATTCATTAATTAGAGCTCAGCCCAAGGGAAGCCAGCGCACTTCCTCAAGTACCACTTTATCTTCTCCCCCAGGGACCTTCAGGTTTGGAGGGAGTGAGAAGGCGATCGCACTGCCTGCGTGGGAACCAGCCCCGAACAATGGAGTTTCCCCAATGCATATTTGCTTTTTGCAACTGCATTTTTCCCCTTCAAATGACTCCCACCTCTCTTTCCTCAAAGACGACTCGATTTGGCGGGTGGACTTTGCAAGCGAGCCATGTTGCAGTGGAAGCAGCATTAAGTTTTTCAGTCCCCAGAGTATTTCTGTCTCAGCAACATCAATTTCTGGTGGAAATTTTGGTCTAGGATTGCAAAAGGGCTCATTTGTTTAGCAAAGTAAGCTGTTTCCACCATGACGTCTTGGTCCAACTCTGCCTTTGAAGCACCTCACATTGGCCATTGATGGGTGAGGTAAATGGAGATGTGAGAAACCCTCCCAAGTTCTTGCTCATGTCAGAAGGACCTGAGCAAGAGGAAAGATGTTGTAGCCTACTCTAGAAACACTAGTTGGGTAAGCTTGGAAAAACTGGTAACTCCTCACAATTTAACTGTCCTTGGAACATCGCAGCAGCCTCTGAAATGCCGAGCCAGGCAGCTCTGCCAGCACAGCTCACGAACATCAGCCTTTCCTTCACCACCTCTTGTCCCACAGCACCCCGTTCCCATTGGGGGCTTCCCACCCAGCGCCTTCCCTTCCCCACAGCCTCCGAAGGACCTTGCACCCCATAACTGCACTCCTGGCCAGCCCTGACATTTGCAAACACGCTCCTGTGACCGACCTCGGCAAAGTTGGAGTCTGATGCAGAAGGGAAAATATTCCCTTCACTTGACATACCTACGTGTTAAAATGAAACAGGCTTGTACAGGGAAAAACCTTGCCCTTATCGGTGTGACATTGTGGAGTCTCACGATCATAATCCAATATTAGCGTGCGATAGGGATCCGTGCCGGGGGAGACGTTGGTCCTTGGGAGTGACCTCTGCCTGGCTCGCAGGTCTGCCTTCACCTGCCCCACAACCCCCAGCATGTCCCCACTCCAACACGGGTATTTTGGACTTTGGGAGGGGAGAGGAAGGTCTGGGACCCTTCCTCCTCAGCCATTGCCCTTCTGCAAAAAGAGGGACCAGCCATCAGGAACACTGGGATCTCTCCGGGCTTCCATCACACCTCGAAAGCCTCCCAAGCCTTTGGCAGGAAGGACAGTGGGAAGCAGGGAGAGCTCGGTGCTGGGAAGATGCAGTGGGGCTGAAGGGGAGGCTGGATGCAAATCAGTGCCTCCTCCCATGGGCCTGCCCTCCAGATCCGACCCTCTCCTCTGCCCTGGAGGCTACAAGCTCCTGCTCTTTATCTTACACTTGCTCCATTACTCCACTTTTCAAGGACCTCCTCTTTTTAAGGCAGTAATTGCAGGAGGTGTGGGAGTGCTATTGTCCCCACCTTATTCTGCTAATACCCCCTTCCCCCACAGCACAGGACAGTGGCTCTAGGGGGACAGGTCAGCCCCACCAGTCCCCTTTTTTGGGTGCAGAAGGAGGTGTGGGGACCCAGGCAACTTTGTCCCCAACAGGCACATCCCTGAGCTCACCCTGCTCCAGGACAGCCCTGAGCCACAGCTGGATTCATCCCTCCAACCCTAACATCCTAAATCAGCGGTGCAGTCAGCAGAGGCTCCATCTCAAGTCACTGGACCCGCATGATCCAACTGCCCTCCTCCCCCGTGGGGATCACAGGCTGCTCTTTAAAGTGCAGGCGGAGACGTAATAGCATGAAACCAGAAGCTGAATCTTTACGGACAAATATTTCAAGGCTAATAAGAAATCATAAGAAGCCATTAAACTGGACCAAATCAGAGCAGATTTGCACAAATCAGAAGCTTTTTGCCCCCTGAATAATGCATTCAGGGGTAATGCCTACACCCCCTGCCCATTGCCCAGGCTCCGGGGTGCAGTGACAGCAGTCCTCGGCTCAAAGGTTGTTGTGTGAAGCAGAGTTTGGTCCATGGCCCTGCTTCTGAACAGGGATATTGGACAGAAACAGGCAGCTTTTTCACAGTCACCCTCTCCTCTGAGCACGGCAGAGCTTTGCTGAGGAGCTGAAGGTCAGCTGAAGCTTCCACATCCAACTGCGACCCATAAAAGTAAACCTTATTCCCTCACCCTGCAACCAAATCCCAGCCAACAGGACCCAAAGGGACTCTGAAACCTTTTCTCTTTTTGTAAGGAGTGTGATATACATCAAAGCGTTATCCTTGGATGTGAACCTGAGAAGCCCTGAGCCGAAAGATGAGTTCAGGAGCACTAAAGCCAGACGCTGCGCGGGGAGGGCTGCGGCCGAGTCCCTCTGTCACCCCGGCACACGCCGAGCCTCCCACAAAGCCCTGCCCGCGGCTGGCAGAGCCAAACCGGCCACATCTGCCTGCTCATATTTATCATCCTATAATCCCTCTGGCTCAAGGACGGACGTTTAACGTGTCAGTCATATTCCCATTACTGTAGCGATTCATTAGCGCGGTGGAATGAGATCCTGGGAGAAACCCTCTTGAAGGAAAGGGGAGGAGAAACAGGCTGGGGAGTCCGCAAGGTTAATTCACTGGGGAATTGCTTTATTTTTTAATTCAAGGCCAATTCAATCACACTTGCCAACTATTTTAAGGAAAAACCAATTACCCCGGGTGCTAGCACACTGCAGAGACAAGCAGAAGCAGGGACTGAGATGAGTTATACCCCTAAACCCAAACCAGATTTAAGTTTTTCCAAATCAGAGGCAGAAAAAAAAAAATGGGACGGCAAGCGGCACCGCTCACCCAGGCAGCTGCGTACCGCTTCCCCCGGTTGTGAGATCTAAAACTAATATTAAAGTTCAGTGGTTAGATGATGCTAGAAATCCTCCTTTTGCTTTATAGCCACTTGTGGCTCTGCCTGTGCCAGACAGCCACACCACAACAGCGGCACAGGCAGCAGCCCGGCTGTTTGCACCCCGCGCCGCATCAGTGGGATGCGCGTGAGCTCCCAAAAGCACAACCTTTGTCCCTGCCCTACAAACACCCCCGGCCCGGACATCAGCCAGAGCCCCAGGCGGCTGCCGAGAGCATCCATTTACAACCGAGACGGTGGAGATCCTACTCAGCACTACGGAAAAGCTCTTTACGTCATAAATTGTATTTAAAGGCTCTTTCAAGAAGACAAGCAAATTTAAGAGGGCAGTTAGCTTCTGGCACTTAGATGCATAACTTTATTTGAGTATTCAATTTCCTCCTTCATTCATAAAGTAAACATCTGAGTTATCTGAAAGTGACTGTATACTTACGCAGTGTTTTCTTAAAAGAGTCAATAGGAGCAAGGCGACATAAAATGCTTCAGAGAGCATGACACAGGAAAACACAAGCCTTTAAATTATACACATTCAGGAAACGGTTGAATTCAGCATTTTAGATGGAAAGGTTAAAATGTTTGTGCTGAATTGTATTAAATCTTTCACCAGTAAATCCTGTAGGAAGCAGAACATTTGAAGGAGCCTACTCATTCCCAGTGTCTAGGAAAGACTCCCAGAGTTTCAAAGGAAAACGTCCATTAATCTCATTGGACAAGTGCAATCTAATAAAAGCTGTTGTTAAATTAAGGCAACTTTGTTATTAAGTGTTTTCCAAATTTAGTCTCCACCCCCCACCCCCCCAACAAAATCCCTTTTTGTTCTGAAATGGAGGAGCTTTGTTGCCTTTCAGCCTGAAATAAGCTTTTTTTTTTTTTTTTTTAGGAAGACTACAGTACAGAGGATTGGAAGTCCACCTACCAGGGAATGGTTTTATTTGCTACACATCTGCCTTTATGGGATTTTTATATCGATAGTTTGGGCATCACCTTCGTGGTGTAAATATCCTAGCGACCTTTCCGCAGTGGAGGATGCCCCTGTTGCTTTGGGGGCGCAGAAGCCCAGCAGGAGCCATGCCCCAGCGCCGGGGAGGACGGTGTGGTGCTGGGCCGGGATGGCCAGGGCTGCTCCAGGGTGGGTTTGCAGATTGGTGTCCGTCAGCAGGACAACCCCATGCCCACTGGCTGACCCCAGCAGTGGTTGCATTTCTCAAAGGCATTCCAAACTTCACCCTATAGACTGTTTTTACTCCGACTCTACGACAAAACCCCGAGCCAAGAAGCCAGTTCCTGCCACTGACGTCCTGTTGGACCTTCAGCAAGTCACTTTGCCCCATGGCATCTCAGCTCCATCGCTGACGAGGTGTGGATGTGCCAGACGACCTCGTACATGAAGGTGACACCAGAAAGTGCCCTCACCACCGCAGGGTTAAAGGTGGGGAACCAAACCTGAAAGTCTGAGAGAGATTAAACATTTTACCAACGCTTTACCAAAAAGCTCTCTAGGGAAGGGAATGAAATCAACTGACAACAGGGCAGCGTATTTCCAGCCTCTTTCCAAATTAGAACTGAATTCAGTTCAGTTCAGTGGAGGACTGAAAACGTGTGGCTAGATTATTATTTTTTTTAAAAGGAATTTAGCACTTTTGGAGCCTGGAGAGCCTGAGGATCTGAAGCAGTGAAACTTGTGAGCTTCTCTGTGGTCAATCGAGACTTGGCTGGGAAGGGAAATTCTCAGCTTTCTTACAAAACAAACCAAAAGCAAAACAAACCACTTTTCCTGGTGAGACTTTCATTCAATTCTGCAGACTCAGGAAGCTCACGAGATAAGCCTCCACTCTGAGGATACACTCCGAGCCGGCTGAAGCCTAGACCCGAGCTGGCAATTAGCAGGAACGCAGCACGCTTAATGAATTAACACGTTGGGGCAGCCTGACTCAGGATGGAAAAATAACCTAAACATTTGCGGTGTTTTCTGCAGCCCAATTGTGCACCTCAATAAAGGCAGCAATGGTAACAAAAAGCATGTCGGTCTCCCAAGAAACCTCCCGAGGAAGTCCCCAAATTTCCTGGTTCTGAGCAGGACTGAGAAATCAAAGGGATTTCTCCCTGATGGTTTTTTTTTTTTTTTTTTTTTATTCCTAGTTTTGGATCTCAGTGGGAAATTCAGAAGCACTAAAACACCAAGTTAAAAAAAAAGCTTATAAACCTCAAATCAGATTCTGGTTTTGTTTAGATTTAGTATCTCTTCATCCCTGATGAAGAGATAAGTAGATTCTTATTCTATCCAAACCAATTTCCTACTAACTATGGACTGATCCCTAGCCTGCTTTTCTTTGAAAAAAATCAAACCTAAATGTAATTACAGGAGTAGAAGACAGCTATTTTAACTGGAAAACATGGACGCTATTGTGGTTTTATTTTTGGCTTTTGCCTCTTGCAAATGCAAAGAGGGCTCGGTTGCCATTTATTCAGGCTGCCTTTAAAAAAAGCCAAAAGAGCCTCCGTCCCCGGTGACCTTGCTCAGCACGCTCCAGATGTAACTGATTTTGCGGTTACGTTACAAGCCCCATTGACACCACTGTGAGTACAATGATTGGTGACGCACGAGCCAAGCCAGAAAAGGAAAAGCCAAGTTGTATCATCACTGCAGAGCGACCATAGGCTTCAAAAAGTTTAAGAAAACCCGTTCTGTGCAAGCGGAGAGACCTGCTGAAACCCGGAGCTCCCAAGGAGGACAAGAGCCAACATCTCCAACCGGGTAGTGGTGTCTCCGCTCTGTCCTGGCTGCCATCCCCCAAAATTGTACAAGGCAGGGCTTTCCCCATCTGCAACGTTATTTCAGACACGGGTACAAATTTCCAGGGGTAGGAAACAAGGGCAGGTCAAGGCTCCCTGCCCACGGGCACCCCGGGGTGCTGCCCTGCTCTCCCAACCGCGCGACTGCAGGGGATGGGGCAGACGCGGCCCTTCCCTCCCCAGGTTTCCTGCCATTAGCTCTGCGAAGATAACACGGGCTCCGAAAGGGGGGTGCCCAGGGCACCCCACGCAGGAGGGGAGAGGACGCAACATGAGGACCAATTCCGCATCTTTGGCTAAAGGTAAGGGCAAGCAGCAATGTCAAAGTCAGTAGCCTCAGAGCAGAGCCCATCCGAGAAGGAGCACCGTAATTAAAACTTGCTTCTCGGAAATGAGTTATCCATTATGAATATTTTAAATTGCTAAATCCTTTCTAATCATGTTTTAATATGAGGCAAAGCCGCATGATTTAAAAGCAAAGCTCAAGCCACTGCCAATCACTCCTGGGCACGTAGCAAAGCAGGAATACTGATGAGACCAACTTTCCTGCAGGGAGAGATACTTCTGGAACAGCTTTGCTGGGTCCTCAGCCTCCCCCAGGGGAAGCTGTGTGGCCTTTCATGCTTTGGGACTTTCTGGGGAGCCACAGCAGGTACAGTGACCCTGACTGTAGAGCACGGGGCCAAGCTGGCACACACGGCTCGTGCTCGTGGACCCTCTTCTGTGGATTCAAGGCTGGATTTAGGAGCAAGCTCTGCAACGTACCAAGAGAGAAATGCATCCAGGAACAACAGGAGAAACGACAGTGTGTATTTATCACTTGGTCCTGCCAAAGGAAGTCAACATGTTTAGCTACATCTGAGTGCTAAGACAATCCCAAATCTTGCCTTGTTATTATATTTGTATTACTGAATACCAAAATGGTATATGCACATTATATCCATGATGACATAATAGGTTTTAAATGCTGCAGGACAGCAGAAAAACCAGCTTACACCCTTCCATGGGAATTCCCATGGAGTGAAGCTCAAACACCACCGTTATTCCTGAGTGCCCACTCATTAGCCATCACCTTCTGAGGAAGCCCTCTGCTGCTGCTTGCTGCTGAGGCATTAGTAATCAGGGAGGAAAGATGTCAAGGTCAGGCTCAGGGGTGACAGTCACCCTGCAGTCCCCATCCCTGCTCTCTCGTGGTGGTGGCCCTGCCATTGACCGAGCACCGCAGCGCAGGAATGTGCTCCCACAAAGCAAACAAAGGTGGATCTGAATAAACTGCCTCCCCAAAAGGCCGCTTCATGGTGCCCTTTGAGCAGCAGCTTCCCCGTTTTCCGTTTATGCCTGGAGATCCCTACGCACACGCACAGCATGTCTGTGACTGCCTCCATCACGCTCGGGGTAAATGATTAACACCGCCCATTCCACCTTGCCGCTCACCTTAGTCCTCCTGCAGGGGTGGTGTCTCCAGCACCATTTCCTACCCCTGCTGGCTAAGACCATATCACTAAAAGCAGCAGAACCCCCCCCTCCAGCCGGGGGTTATAGCGGGCTCCTGCGGCTAAACGCCCCTCATTTCCATTCATTTCACGAGCCAGAGCTATTCTTCTTTATTACAAGCAAGGAGTGAACAGATGGGAAGAATGATACCAACACCTGAAACAACAGCCACATTAGGGCTCCGCTCCGCGTCCCGTCTGTGCCCACCTCTCCTTTCCTCCCATTCAATCCTTTGGGCAGTCCCGCAGGAGGGTCATTCCCGTGCCTTGCCCTGGGATCAAGGGAAAAGCGAGCACAGGTGAGACTGGGACAAGGGCTGGAAGCTTCCACCAGTGTTTGCTTTAAGCCATTTGCTTGGTTTGGAGTGAAAAAAAAACAACAAACAATAAGAGGCATTCTTACTTTACTTTTTTCTACCCATCCTTTCCCCAATGTGTGCTCTTACTCGCACTCATCCCCGAGGTGAGGGCTCCCAAAGCTTTCACAGGCACGAAGCTGTTGGTTTTGCCCCCAAGGCAAGACAGACTCTTCTACTTGAACGACAAAATTTCCCCACTTTCTCCTGTTGTCTTCTGGCTCATCAGAAAATGTAAATAGCATCCTGTTAACAAGGTTAAATGCTTGTAAGGGAGACCAAATCAGCACTGATACCTTGCACCAGCTGAGGAATTGGCCCTGGAGGCAGCTCTGACTCCAACTTTTTCGACCACCACAATAGTCAAGGTCTGCTCTTGGCCATGTTTATCGCTGCTGGGGAAAGGCTTGCTAGAAAATCTTTCTTTAAATTCCAATACTAATGCATTTCCCAATGGCATTAAAGACAGCCGGCAAGAACAGGGAAAAAGCTGGGGAATGCTGACAGTCCCGGAGGTGTTACAGCACTGTAGATAAAGCCACTTTTTGCCAAGTTTTACCATAACGACAATCCCTGACTGCTCCTCTTCTTTCCTTCCAACACCTACTGTATCCATGATGCGTTATCTGTGGTGGTACTCCTGGGTAGAAATTTTACTGAAACATGGGACCAGTGAAGACAACAGGATATTGGAGTAAACTCCCTTTAACAAGAGCCTTTTTGGTATGTGCTACTTCTCACCAAGCTTCCCCCAGAGGAAGAGCTTCCTTGAAATAAAAACACTTTGCAAGAACAGTTACTGCTCCTCATTAAGTGTCTTTTGGGTTATTCAATGCAAATTTGATGCCGAACAGGAGAGGTTCTTGGAGACATCACCTCCTACCAACCCCTGGCCACAAAGCTTTCTCTGAGAAGGGCCACCTGATGTGATGAAAGGAGCGGTGCTGTTTGTTTGCTTCTCCCGTGCATACAATGGTGAGATTGAATATTCAGCTCTGGTTTAGCTGCTGCACAAGTAAATAGCCTGGACACTCAATTACCGCAGCACATTGACCTGGAAAGCAACATGAGCTGTTCTCCTGGCTGGTACACAACCAACTTAGCAATAAAAGGCACTGGAGAGGAGCAGGGAAGCAGCAGTGAATTTGCCTCTCTGCACCACCAAGCACTTCCAGAGCGCTCAAAAACCAGCAACAGAGCCCCTACCCCCCCTCAAGCACTGCTGTACCTGGCTCACAGCCTTGCTTCCCCCTTCTTTCCAGGAAAACACCTCTTGGATCCACACACTACTTCATGGACTTGCCAACCACCAGGACCAAGGCAGGGAAATGTGGTGTCCCCATCCTCTTATACATGGGGCATGTCCCACAGCTGGCGTAGATCAGCCTAACCGGTGGCTTTGGGGCAGGGCTTCACCTGGGGGCTGTGTGTCCCCACGCTTGTGCGGAGGAAGAGCCAGCCCGGCTGCCAGCCGGGTGGTGTTTGCTGTTCCAGCAGAGCCCGGGCGGCAGCTGAGCTCCCACACAAGTTGTGCCGAAGACTTCTGTGCTCAACGCAGAAAAAAATGATGGCTTTCTGTGCTCCGACATAAAAGTGACACCCCATTAGGGAGTCCGGGGCTTCGGGGCTCCCAGCAGAAACTAAACCACAACTTTTCCATTTTCCATGCAGAAATCAAAAAGAAAGAAACTTTTTTTTTTTTTCCAGAAAGCAACTTCTTGGGTGAGCAATGATTTTATTGTGCTATTAATATGATCATAAACAAGAACAACATTTGTTTATAGGCTCAAGTGCTTCATTACTCACTCGCTGACTTGGTAAAAATCACCGTGGCATCAGTATAAAGTGCAAAATGGAACCTATCGTTGTAGTCATGTTGTAAAATCATTTGGGCAGGTGACCTTTGAACAAAGGCAATTGATAGCTCCGAGGCAGCTGTACAACAGTAAAGATAATAGTTGTCCACAAGCCCCCAGACCTGTAAGAGGGCAAATACAGACCGTGCCTGGGAAGGGGAGAGAGCACCTGGGGGACTGAGAAAGGTTTGGGAAAGAGGAGGAAAAGTTGATTTCTGAAGTGTATCTGCGAATCAGCTTTGTTTGGGGCTGGGGCAGGGAGTGATGGCGATGGTGCTGTCAGCACAGCCTCGGCAGGGGCCGGCCAAAGGCAGCTCCTGCCCGCTGGCTGGGGCGGCATGGGACGGGACAATGGGCGCCATGTGGGAAAACCATAATCTCCAGATCAGTGCGGGGTCTGGTTCTCCCGGACCTCAGTTTTGGATCCAATCTCCTCCGTTTCTCCATTCAAACACCTGCAAGCGCATGGGCTGAGCTGGGCTGTGCAACCAGGTGCCCGGAGGCTGCTGGGCAGGATTGAGGATGTAGCACCAGCTGGGAAGACCCAAACTTTCCTGTGCTTATTGTTCACATCTATTGGGGCAAATGCTCCTCTTTGCCATGTAAAGAGGGGTAAAAAGGGATGTGGACCCCCTCAGGGAGGTCTTCAAATTGGCAGGTTGAGAAGGAAATGACTGGAAGGCGCATGGGTCATAGAATCATAGAATTGCCCAGGTTGGGAGGGACCTTTCAGATCATCTAGTCCAACCATCAACCTAACTCTGACAAAACCCGTCACTAAACCATATCACTAAGTACATCCAGGTCCCCCTGGATGTGGCTGCTGCAAGGCTGGGACCTGCACAGGGTGAGGTCCCCGGGGTGCTGGCTCCTCTGGGGGTGCAAGGACCGGGAGGAAAGGAAGCCTCCCCTCTCCGGCAGGGCTGTGCGGGCGGCGCTGCCTCTCCTGTTAGACCAGGAGACAGAGGTCTGCGGGGATGGATCCTGCCTTGGGGATGGGAGGGAAAGATTGGAAGACACCCCCGAGAAATGAAAAACCAGCGTTGTGGATGATGCCGTCCAGCGAGTGCAGGGAGCGAGCAGGAAGGAAAAATTAGACATGTCCCGGTTGTTTCACTTCTTGTCCTCGTTTCGTCAGCCACCAGCCCCCGGAGCATCCCGACGCCCGGTCGACGGTTACCAACAGGCAATAAATAAAACCGCTGGAGCCACTGGTGTCAACATCTTGGCATTGTTTGGGTCTTCTTGTTTGCCTTTAAAATAACTCTCCCCCTCGGGGTCACGCAGACGAAAAAGCGAGGACCCCCTGCCATCGTCCATAGAAATCATCTTGCCACGACTTGTGTTGTGCTGCCTTTTTTTTTTTTTGCCTGCGAAGCTTGGGGTTTGGGGAGCTGCCCGGGAGCGTTACTCACGCTACGCCCAGGGCTCCTGCTCCCTCCTGCCCGCCCGTGTCCCGACACGTCACCTCGGGCGCCTGCAGGTCGCCTGAGCCCGGGCCACATCACCCATTGTCCTGACTCCCAGAGGCACAGTTTGGGCTGGATTTGGGGACGGTGTCACCCTGCCGGCCCCGTGCTGCTGGCTTATCTGCTGCATGGCCGTGCCTGGCTCTGCGGAGGATGTTGGCAGGCCACAGAGTGGAAAAACAAACAGCGGAGACGTGGATCCGTGGTGAGAGCCCGGCCATGCAAACACGGTGTGCCACTGCCCAGCCCGGTGCCGGAGGGATACCCCTGCCCCGGCGCTGCAGCCTGGTGTGATGCGAGCTGCTAATGAAGCTCTGGAGGCACAAGAAATACTCCTCTAAAGACAGTTTTCATCCATGGGCTTTGATAAAAGGGTGGCTTGAAAGCCCCCCATGCCCACACAGGGCTATGTTGAGGGACCAGCCTCTGCGCTATGGCAGCACTGGAGGGGAGCGACGCTCCCCAGCGCCTGCAGCATCTCCTTTCCTCCAGCAAGGGTTGCACGGTGGAAAGCATCGTCCTCCATCTCAGCTGAACTGCGACTTGATGTCAGATTCACTCTCCCTCATCATCTTTAGCCTATTGTTTATAATAAAAATCAAGCGATCCATCTCTTCTGACAAGAGGAAGAGTTGCTCCAGGAAGCCCTGGACAGGTCAACTTCTATATTAAGGAACTATTACTTGACGGCTTCCTGGCCATAAATAGCCGTCCAGCCAGGCTGGGGATTTTATTTAGAAATAACAAATACAACAGGCCATAGAAGTAACTTCATGACCTTGCTCCCCCTCTGCTTCCCACCCATCTCCTCTCCTCGGTATGGTCTTCTCCTCACCACCAGGCTCCTCGGGAGCTTCGGGACCCCCTTGCATGCCCCCAGCAGAGCGTTATCTCCCCATCGCCCACCTCTCCGAGAAGCTGTGGAAACGTGCTGTTGCCAGCTTTGGGGTTTTGCATCACTGATGATCTTTTGCTACAGCTCAGCTCCAAGACATTATTTTGTACTTGGCTTTTCTTAAAATAATTTACAATGAATCTTTGCCCTGAATGGCTGAAAGCTGGAAATCCTCCATTCAAAACATCCCCCAAACTGGATGCAAACAAATATACCTCCAACACATCCTTTATTTTTCAGTCCCTCGAACCTTTCTCTTAACTTTTGGAGGACTAACTTCTGATTTTCTAATGCCCAGAGTCGGCAATATCAAAACCAATCACGAAATACAAAAGAAAAACCAGTATTTCAGTATTTTTTTTTATTATTGGGAGGTTTTGGCCATTTTTGTCATGTGGTTTGCCTAAAATAATAATAATAAAAAAAAAATCTTTGTTTGGAGCTGGAAAGGGAAGAGCAGCGTGTTTATTTCACGTATGACTCATCAGCCCAGTGCTGAGACGCTAACCGCTTCAGAAGCTAACACTCTACAGAGAGATGATCGTTTTTAATATAAAACAGTAAATGTTTAAAACAACCGTTGCTTTTTTTTTTCCCCCCCCTCTCTTTTCATCCTGTGGTGGCCAATAAAACATAAGAGAGGCCACGCAGTTTACATTTTAATAAAATTAAGTTATTTGGTGCCATGTTATTACAGTCTTTATTGGAAAGTGGAATAAATTGCACACAGAGGAGTCATAGGAGGGAGAAATCACTGCGAATAAACATAGATTCTGGGATGCATTTATTTGCTGGTTTCGTCTCAAAGGAGGAAGGCTTTCCTCAGGAAAACGGAGGCAGCGCCGGGGCCCTGGCCTCGGGGAGGCAACCCTGGGTCGCTCCGGCCCAGGATGAGCTTTTTTGGGGAGCCGGTGCCACAGCGGGGCCACCCCGGCCCCCTCCAGCCAGCGTTTTCCAATGCGCATCCTCCAAGAGAAACCCGTCCTGCGGCCGCGGCGCCACTCCCCGCAGTCTCGAGGCGCTGGGGCAGCCCGTCCTCCTGCCCCTCCGCCGGCCGCGGGGCCAGCCGAAAACGTTGGTCCCCAGGCTTTTTGCTGGAGGTTGGGGGTTTCTAGGCGAGCGCCAGGGCGCACCAGGAGTCCTGCCGGAGCGGCACGCTCAGCCCGGGCTGTGGGGCCATGGTGGTGGGGGAGAAGGTGTAGTCCTCGGGCTCGAATTTGAACTCGCCGGGGCCGCCGGCCAGCGCCTCGTCCGACTGGCTCTGTGCCTGGGAAGGAGGAAGGGAAGAAGAAAGTCATTAGAAAGCCTGTTATTAGCCAACGGGTCACTCTGCCCCTTGGCATAACGCGGTGGTAGGGCTAGGATGGGTTATGAACAGGGTGGGTTATCCCTGATGCTACGGCTGCCCTTCGGAGCCGGGCAGAAAAGGTGCTCCATCCCCAGCAAGCACAAGGACCAAGCGGGGAGGAGGCATCCCAGGGCCCATCTGCACTTATTTATTGACTAAACATGTCCAGTTTGGAGATCTCTAGGCGCGTGTATATTTTTTAAGAGCGCAGCACAAATCAGATTTATCAGTTTCAGCCAAAAAAACCCCCCACATTCCCCCTCCCCTCCCCGGCTCCTTCCCCCATACGGCACAGCTGGCGCCGCGCCAGGTGCTCGGGTGCTGGAGCTGAGCTTCCCTTCCATCCACACATGGCCAGCTCGGGGGCGGGGGGGGGCTTTGATCCAGCCTAGAGATAGCGCTGGGTCCCAAAATTTTGATGCGCATGTTGATTTAGAGCCACTTTTTCCTTCGCCAAGACAAAATAGCAACCCGCCCCAAAGAAATGCTCGGGGCAGAAGCAATCTGAGGTCTCTGACAGCATTACAGCTCTGGGAGCGCTGAGCACCTCAGGGCTATAAAGTGCAGATAACGTATGCCCAGGGAGCCTTTTCTTGAGAGGTACAGAGGTTTCCACCGTGGGCTGATCCCACCGACTCGACAGGGTTGTAACTCCCAGGATTTCATGGCAGGAGTTGAGAATTAAACCCACCCCCACGCCAAAGCTGGTTCACCACCAATCACCTCCGTGGCAGCGGGGCTTGGACCTCCCAGTTCCCCACTGCAGGATGGAAGAGCCGATGGGGAGCCAACAGGCTGGAGCCCTTCTTGATACACAACATCTTGGCTCACGCTCCCTGCTTTCCTCAATCTGAGGCAGTCCATCAGGCTGGTGGCCCCCAGTGCAATGAAGCCTCCAGGCCTCATCAAGGTTCCCCAGGTGAGCGGCTACCAAGGCGTGTGGAGCATCCACCCCATCCATCCCTGTGCCTTACCTGGGACACCGACACGATGGTTTGTCCGGGATACTGCGAGGTCGTGCTGGGCTCTGACTTTAAAGTGACCGTGCTGTCTGAGTTCGTAATGGAAGAAGGGGAGTTAGTGACCGAAGTCGTAGACCCTGGAAGGCAATCGGTACAGGATGATGAAGCAACACGGGTGCAGATCTGCTCTTAAGGAAATTTATATTTCAATGGCTACCATGACATCTCATGGCATGACTTTACTGTTCCCTTTCTCCACCGCACCTCTGTCAGGGTAAGGCTTTGTATTTGGCTGCCAAGATGCTGATGGAGGAGGAGGAGGAGGAGGAGGAGGCGGAAGAGGAGCTCCCTTCCACAGCCTGGCAGTGCTGGTCCTGGTACAGGCTGGATGGGCTAATGCTGAATGCATCTTGGTACCTTTTCCTTGGCTCTAACACGCCGTTCCCAGCCCTGTTTTTTCCCATTACTCAATTTAGCCCAGATGTGCTTGAACACAAGGGCTACTGGGCTGGAGCCGGGTGCCCACAGCGCAGAGGAACCTCACGGGAACATGACAGCGGTGAGATTTCCCACCCAGCACCCTCCTTCCACGTGAGGTCTACGTATAAATACAGGCCCTACATCTAAAGCAATCACCAGGGAAAAAAAAAATCACAATATTATCTTCTAACGACCATAATTTCTTGCAGAAAACATGCTGAGGTGAATTATGCTCCAAGCCCCTGCGATGAATCACAGCAGCACCGTACCTGTTGAGGTTTTGCCTTTGGTAATGTTTTTAGGCTTCCTTTTCCTCGTCTGGATGCTTTCCTTTTTCATGGCCAGAGGTCGTGGTACCTTGACATCCATAAAGTTTGGAATCATTAATATTGTATTTTACTTAGCTCCTTCCCACACACGTGTTGCTCTTCTATTTACGTGCCGTAGCTCATGCAAAGCCCCTAAAGTCCTTGTCCTTCACTAAGTGCTATTTTTCTCTGCAACAGGCCTTGGCTGGAAGATGTATAAGGCTAACAGCTAAGGCTTTCCCACAAATTTTGTTTTTTCCTTTATTTCCTATTTTCCTTTTCCTGATTTATTAAGTGACCTTTATGACAGCACCCTATTAAATTACACTGACAGAATGAAAGCCTACATGGCTCAGAGGGGACGGTCATGGGACAAAGCGACTTTAACCTTTATGGCAGAAGTTTGAAGCAGCCTGTATGGAGGGATGAAGTCTCCTCTTTGGCTGATGGACACGTTACCAACAGTTCCCAGCCTCTGTGGATAACTGTTATCAGCCAGCCTCCGCGTGGACTCCTTAGCATCCTTCACACATTCTTAATTACCACCTCTAGAAGAAATACGCTCCTTATCTCCACTCTGTATATGGGGAGCTTCCACCTCCAGCTACTGGAGCCTGGTAAGCTTTCTTTTCGGGGAGTAGAATCATAGAATGTGTTGGGTTGGAAGGGACCTTTAAAGGCCATCTAGTCCAACCCCCCTGCAGTGAGCAGGGACATCTTCAACTAGATCAGGTTGCTTAGAGCCTCATCCAGCCTGGCCTTGAATGTCTCCAGGAATGGGGCCTCCACCACCTCTCTGGGCAACCTGTTCCAGTGCCTCACCACCCTCATTGGAAAGAACTTCATCCTAATGTCTAATCATTAAGAATAACTTGTCAAACAACCTAATTAAGAGCCACCCAATGACAAAAATCTGTCCTCTATGCATGTACCTCCTGAGAGTGTTCCAGTACCCCCTTAGCCTTGCTCTGGAGAACCTCAGTAGACTGAGCTTTTAACCGCGCAAGGAGACAGGACGGGGTTACGGCTCTTCTGGGTCCAGTCTGGAGGCTGGTCCTTCCAGACCTGATACCCTGGACCTGCTGGGTGGTGATCCCAGCACCCAAAGGGTCCCTCCCGGTGCGGACACACTCCTCACCCCATGGAGCTTCATGTACAAGCCGCAGGCGTTGCAGACGGGCTCCCCTTCGGCGTTCCTTCTCCAGAGGGTGGTATTGGTTGTGTGGCAGTTAGTGCAACATAGGCCAGCACGTCTAGATGAAGACTTAAAAACAAGCAAACAGACACATGAATGCACACATAGGAATGACTAATTGGGAAGTTTCCTTTCATATGAAAATAAAAACTCCAATTACATCAATTTCCTGGAAAATGTGAAACACACACGATAGCCGAATTTGGATCAAAGAAATTACATTCAAATGAAATCATTCCAATTTGCGAGTGCTTTTTTTATTGAGCTTGATAAACCTGGCAAATATCTTTGCAGGCCATTTCTCAAACTTCCAACAAATCTGCTGGAAGTGATCAGGACTTGGAGCACAGAGAACTTCCCTTCAGGAGATCCACTCAGATGGAGAAAGAGATGGAAAATGCCAGCCAGGCTTTAAGCGCATGAAGAAAACTCCTCATGCTTTCAGTGAACTCTCCTGTTTTTTCTGCACTCAGAACTACCACTAAAGTTAGCAACATCCCAATCAATCTCTGGTTTAAGACAACTGGAATCAATTGGCTGAACTGAGCAGAACCAAACTGAACTGGCCCACGATGGGACCAGGGAGGTTGTTCTTCGCACGTCTCGCAGACAATCTGTTCTCTTACAGGCTGCAGAAACACCGTGAAAACATTAATTAATGACATATTTTGTGAGTGCGGTGATTGCTGGCTCTGAAACATTAATACTTCCAAGTGGAGAAGGAAAATATTCTGGCAGAAGCAGCAAACTTATTTCTGACAACTGTACACCAAGCCACTGGAAAATTCTATATACAGACTTGTCAGCTCATTTGAAAAGTCTCTTAACACTAGGTATTGAAACTATTTTAATAAAAGCCTTCGCTAAGTATAAGATGACAGTGACATAAGTAATATCACAGGCTCTCCACATTCAGGTGTTCGAATACGTTCTTCAGCCTTGAGAAAAATCACTTTGATTCCTCCCAAAGGCAGACGATAGGTGATGGGGGCTATAAAGAACTCCCTGTTTGTTTATTCTTCCATTATTGCTTGATATCACGACCGAGCAATATGACGAATGAAGTGGGAAGAGCAGGAATAAAAATGAAATGTTTTTACAAGGTTAGCAGTCAAATAAAGACCAGCTTTGAGCTTCAAGAGACACAAGTGACATGCCCAACCTTTGATTCACTCGTTGCTCAGCAAAGAGGTCTCGGCAACTATTTGCAAATAGCCGTATTGCTTTGGAAATTATTTAGCTTTCAAGAAATAACCAGGCAAAAATAATAATACACGGAGGTGTGAGCTGACAGGCCTGGCACAGAGGAGGGGACAGCAATCCTCGTCCCTAATATGGGACATGGTGTCACAGCAAGATCCCGGAGCAGGCACAGAGCTTCCCCAAAGCCTTTCCTTTGCCGGGGCTGTGCCGTTCATCCCTGCAGTCAGGAGGGACCCCAGCCCCGACAGAGCAGAGGGAGGCGCCGAGCACCCGATGGGTGCAAGGGCCCTGAGGTCCTGCCGTGGGTGCGGAGGGGAATTTGGAGGCTCTTAGCCCTGGGGTAACTGTGCCCAGCGTGGGTCGGTTACATCTGTCATCGCGTGCGGATGGAGGAAGGCCAACGCAAAGCCCTTTGGAAAGCCCCAAGATTTCTGGGCCATGGCAGGTCCCTGGGAGCGAGGGACACGCTGTCCTACAACGCTTCGTCTGCGGCTTGTGTGTACCTTCTGCATCGCCTGCACATCACTCCGTGGGCTGCCTCCTCCTCCTCGCACAGCCAGGGAGAGCAGAAACCATCCTCCATGACTAAATACTACAACTTAAACCCCAGAAACCCCAGGAGAACCTGGCCCTGCACCACAACCTGCCAGCTTAGCAAGAAAGAGACAGTCAAGGCTACTGTTGCTCACTGAAGGACGAGGGTACAATACGTTATTGCTGGTTTCCCAGCAGTTCCCTTAAAAGAAAACGCATTTCTGCCTGCCTCCACCCGGCTGCCTTTGTACCATTCTGACCTTGTCTAGGAAGTTGTTGACTTCAACATTGTGCTCCAGCGTTTATTTATACAAATGCAGCATACACTCAAACAAAAACTCCTCACGGACTGGGCTTGACAGCCAAGTGCTGCTGATAAGCTCAAGGAACGGTGAGTTGGTGCCTATGGAATCAACCGTGTGTGAGCGCTGCTTGGAGAGCCCGAAAAATTCAGAGCCAGTGGGGCAGGTCCTTCCAAGGGAGCCCAAAGCCGTCAGAGACTTTGCTTCACCTCCTTTTCAAAGGCAGAAATGAAACCACAGGGTTTCACAGGAATAAAAAAGAAGACTCTGAACCCCCAGATTTAATCAACGCTTCTCTGTCCCCCTTGACCGCAGGACGGAGGGGACCTGGTGTGGGCAGGAAAGAGGTTGCAGCGAGGTGTGATGAGATACCCGTGCTCAGCTCCCGAAAGCGGGCAGACCCAAGGCTCAGAGCCAAAGGCAGCAGCATCCTCTGAGATTTGCCTTTGTTACCACGGCTCTGGGCAAACCGGCACCTTGGAGGACGAGGGAGCAGCAGGAACTGACGGCCAGGAGAAAGCCAAGGCACACGCCATGAACGCTGCATGGCATTAGATTGTCCCAGCGCCATGATGAGTCCCATCTCCACCTTCCCCCAAAGCGTCACCAAACCCACTCTGCATTGCAAACTGTAAAAAAGGACAGGCTGAAAAAATACCCCCTGAGCCAAACCAGCAAAAACTCAACTCCAGGTTAGTCCTGCCCCTGAGGATGGCGTGGGGGCTGCCGAGCGCCCATGGGGCTGCCCTCCGTGCCCCACTCCGAACACGGGGCCATCACACGCCCAAGGATGGAGCCATCCACCTCCACCGCCTGCTCCCGGCCCGTAAACGTGAGCTGGCTTTTAGGACTGGGTCTAAGGTATCATCCCGTGAAACGCACCAAGAAGCTTTGGCTAGAGAAGATACTGCCTAAAATAAAGGGCTGCTTCCACCCTGCCTTAGGATAAATCCTTTCTGCTGAAAGCCACAATGCTTTGAGTCCAGACGCAGGCCATAGCAAAACGGCTGTCCCTGCTGTGTAGAGCACGTTGCCCTTATCTCAAAAAAAGAAATAAAAAATGAACTGGAAACTACACTGCTATTGCTCGCCCTCTCCCACGCACGAGCAAGCTGAGCGCTACCGAGCTGCAGGACGCCATTCCCGCAGCGTTATCTGGGCCACGACGCGTTCTCCGGGGCTTTCAGCGGGACTTTGCTTTGTGAAAACACAAGTCGGAATAACTCCCAGCACAGCGTCTACTTACAGAACAAAGGTCGTAACGTAAAGGACAAAAGCAACCATTTTTTCCTCCCCGTGTCTGTATTTCACCGCGTTGTGAAACAGCCGATTTCATCGTTCCTAGAGTCACTGCCTTCACCGCTCTGCTCCCACCCGGCGTATGCGGGTGAGGTTGTGAGCAGGGGAAACATCCCCCGCCACGGGAAACACTCGGGGGAGGAACATCCCAAGCCCCAGGGGTGCGGGTCGCTCCCTCGGCGGTGGATTTGCAGACTACGCCTGGCACCCTCTTGCCCGTCATCAGTGGATCCCCCTTCCTCCGACGGGGCAGAACTTGTTGCAACATGACATTTCAAACCCTTGGGAACACCCGAGATTTTGCAATGTTTCATTCCAAAGTCAGGATGAAAAGTCAAAACTGCAGCCGCTTTTCTACGCCATAAAACAAAATCCCCTCAGGTATTTCAACCTTACTGAAACGTTTCCCCTGGATAAGAATCAGCTCTTTCCCTTGGGCTTTATCATTATTGCATTGGTAGCCAAAATAACAATAAAAAAGGTTGGAAGTGCTTTGAGAATTCCCGGCGAAGATTTGCTCGTCCCCGGGAAACGGTCTCGATTCTGCAAACAAGTTTTCTCCACTGGAAAACGTTGTCGAAATGTTTGCCGAAAAATGCCTCGCGTGTGGGGCTCCGCCAGCAGAGAGAGAGAGGCGCAGGCAGGGAGCGCGGGGTCCCGTGGGCGGCGGGCGCAGGCCAGGCAAGGCTGGCTCCCTTCCCACGCGCCCGGATAAAATACCAAAGAGCCGCGAGACCTCTCCGATTCCTTTGGGGGAAAAGCTGTTAAAAAAAAAAAAGCAAAACCCCCTGGAACTTCACCCAGTGCCACATTTTGATCCCAGTCCGAAATCGGAGTTGGATTTAAACTGGTTTGCCCCGATCTCTCTCTGCACGGAGCGTATTTACTCCGAAACATTCAGCAACGTAACTCGGGAGATTTGCGGCACAGCAGCGACCAGAGCCTGCTGCCGGGGTGCAGACTTAGTGTCGTTACGTTAAAGGAGACCAGGAGGGTCTTGGTCAGACAGGCAAATCCCATCGGATCACGCTAAATGTTTCACAGAAATCTCTCGATTTTGATGCGATGAACAAAACAGGGTGATTTTCCACGGAGCCGCTGCTCGTTTCATTTTGCAAATCCAGAGCCACATTTCCGGCATCGGAATCAGAATGAAACATCTTGCTCAATCCCAGCTATTTTTTTTTTTGTTATTATTATTATTTTTATGGTTTTCTTACACAGAAACTTGTCACTGTTGGGTTATTGCTAATAATTTGTTTTGCAATGCTAAAAAATAACTGCGGGAATACACCCCGAGCGAAAGCAAAAGGAGCTCCCAGCTGTTCCCCAGCACAGCTCCGACAAACATCCTGTTTGTAATGACGGCTTCTGATGACAGGCTCTGAAACCAAAACTGTTACCACCAAATTTAAACATCCCAAAGCGACTCCACACACACACACACAAAAAAAAAAAAAAAAAAAAAAAAAAAAAAAGAAAAAGGAGGCGCCTTTCCTCTCTCACAGTGGGATCCCAATTGGAGGAAGCCCAATATCACGTAGGAGGGGAATTAATGCTTTAACCTGCAGAGAAACCGGGAACTACCAAGCCCCAAATCTCCAATTTAGGCAGTGGGGGAACTGGGCCTCATCCTGCTCCCATCGCGAGCAAACCCTCCTGGGCCAGCTCAGGATCAGCCCCGTCCCCCCTTCAAGTGCCCTGACTAGACCATGGGTGTCTGCATGAAGAACTAGGAAATAATAATAATGATAATGGTTACGATAATAATAATAATAATAATAATAGAATAAAAAGCAACATGCCCACTGCGAGAACGGCTCTGCACCACAACAAGCGGCTCCTGATGGTGCTGACGGCATTTTATTCGTGGGAGAACTGAGGGTCAAACAGGCCCTGACACAAGTACAGAGACCCCGAGAGCGCAGACACTGCAACAGCCCCCCAGCTCCTGCCCTCCAGCCCCCCCCCAGGGTGGAACGGGGCATCCCTACAGGGTGTCCCCCCCCTCTTACCAGCCTCTTCTGCGGCTTGAGCGGCCGGTTGATGCCGTTCATCTTGTGGTAGAGCCCGCAGGCGTTGCACAGGTAGTGCCCGGTGCCGTCCTTCCTCCAGAGCGGCGTGGACATGGCCCCGCAGTTCACGCACTCCCGGCCGTCCCCGGGGAACTCCTCCAGGTACTCTGGAAGAGAGACCCAAGGCATGAGGGTCAGCAGCCGTCCCCACCACACAGGGCCACCCAGGCCCACGGGGACCCTGTGGCAGAGGGTCCCTGGTCCTCTGTGCCCCACTATTCCGCTGCAAGGGACAATCCCTGCCCGGGGGGAGTTTACCTCCACCCTACAAAGTGGGGACTAAACCCCTTTATTCCTCCCACATCTTAATATTTTAGTATTTTGCTCAAAATCAGAATATCCCCCATCCCCACCCCAAAAGACCCCAAAGGGCTGAGCGTGGCTGGGGTCTCCCTGGGATGGGGACGGGCATCAGCGGGAGAAAGCTGGGTCATCCCTGCACCGGGCTGCAAAAATAAATATGGGGGCGTGGGGTGGTGGAGGGATGGGGTTCAAAACGTGGCGATTTTCCCGATTTCCATCAAGGCGCCTTTGTGGCTGCGCGGCTGGGGAAGGGCTCGGGGCTGCCCACGGAGCCACGCCGGGGCTGCCGCTCCGCTCGCCCCGGGGCTCCCCGGGAAAGCATCATCCGCCGCCCCAAACGGGGGCTTTTCCTCACTTTTCTCCCACCCCCCCCCCGAAAGCCCCGGGAAGAAGCCGCGGAGCCGCCCGCTCCGAGCACCGTCCCCGAGAGCGGCTCCGCGGCAAACGGGCAGCCGGGAGCAAACCCGAGGGTCCCCTCGATCGAGGGTCCGTCTCTTTCCCCCTCCCGCTTTTCGCTCTCTTTTTGAAATAAATTCCTCCGCCTGAAATGTTATTTTCTTTCGAAGAAAAATACGCTCTTTGGTTGGTTTTTTTACCTTCGATCGTCTTCCTAATTAATAATAAATTCATATTAATAAGGATCCGACGGAAAGACAAAGGAAAAAGAACAAAAATTTAAAAGGGGAAAACGGAAAATAAAAATAAAATGTAAAAAGGAAAAAAAGGAAAAAGTTGTAATAATTAATTAAATGTAAAAAAAAAAACAAACCAGAATAGCTTACGCTACTTAAGAGCGGTTTACACTATTCAAGAGCAAAAATAAACGGCAGAGACGATTATTCCGGATCCCAAAGCACCAAATTCAAAGCGCAGAAGAGATTTCCGCGCCATCACCTCCCTCGGCAGGAGCGGAGCGACCCTTTCCCGCACAGCGCAACGGATTTTCCCAGACAAAGAGAAAATCGTGGAAAGAAACGGCTGCCGAGAACCTCCGGCGCGGGAGGAAAAGCCGAGCCGGGGAGGCAGCTCGGTGGGGAGGGGGGCTGCTGCCCTGCTTTAACTTTGTTCTTGGGGTAAAGATAAGATAATTCGGTTCATCGCAGTGAAGATGATAACGCGGCTGAGATCTTGAAGTGGCTTTTAAAGGACGTTGCAAACCCCCGCCGGAGGAGGACGGTGAAATACCCCCCGGGGTTATAAACCCCGCGCAGGGAGAGTCCTTTTAAATCAAATCCCAAATTTTCTTTGCGCGGGGCTTGGTTGAAAAGGACCCTCCGGTGTGGATGGAAACGAATTGAAGTGGGGTTTATTGTTCAACGCCTGAGCGCGTTTCAGTGTCTCTCCAAAGGCCGCAGAGCGACGCAGCTGCGGACCTGTTTGGGCGAAGGCGAATTAGGAGACCGAGAGTCTGTTCAAATATAAACTAATTTACCACAATAAATTACTTAAAAGGGAGGGAGCTATAAATCTGCCCCGCTAATTTAAACACAAGGCTAAGTATTGAAGCGCAGGCACAAAGTCGATATTGTGGGAAGGAGATATCGAGGGGGTGGTGGTGGCGGGGGGGAAGGGGTTGAACGGCCTCTCCTCCTCTGTCCTGCGGCGGAATTGCTCTCCTTTGAAACGTGGTCTTTGCCCTTCGTGCCACACACACCCCCCCATACCCCACCTCCGTCCCCCACAGCCCCCGTGCCCGCACCATCTCTCCATCCCTGGATAAAATCATCCCCTCCTCTCCCGTCGGGGCTGGCAGCTCACCCCGGGGCCGGGGCCACCAACACGACCCCCGAGAGCCGGGAAACGACTCGGCGCCCGGAGGCGACGGTGAGGGGCTGACGGCGACCTACCGAAGGTGGACCTGCGGCCGGGCAAAGCCGCCTGCCTGGTCTGCAGGCTGTGCAGGACGCTGCTCTCAAAGTGTCCGGCCGTCCAGGAAGGCGGAATCTCGGGGGTCACGTAGGCGGGGTAGGGGCTGGAGTAGGACCCGTTAACGGAGCGCACCAAGGCGTTGCCGTACTGCTCCCGGCCCCCGCCGCCCAGCAGCAGGGACCCCTGGTAGGCGCCGTCGCGGCCCGGGGGGCTGCTGCCCGGCGGGCTGTGGGAGTAGGAGAAGCCCGACGGCGGGTGGGGGCTGCCGGCGTTGAAGGCGGCGGCCTCGCCGCCGCTCTGCCCCCAGCCCGGGGGGTTGGCGAGGTGGCTCTGGTGCGGCTCGCAGCCTTGCAGGTAGGGCAGCGTCTGGAGGACGGAGGGTACCCGGGTGGTGGGCACGTAGACGGGCGAGCCGGCCGACGAGTGGAGGAAGTTGCTGGAGTCGTGGGAATAAGCCGACTGGCCATGGTTGGGGGCGAGGGCCAGACCCTGATACATGTTCCGTCCTCGGCGGCGGCGGCGGCTGCTCAGGGCCCGGCCAGCTGCGCCCCGACGTTGCCGAGGGGCTCACTCAGAGGCACCTGGGGGGGGAGAACCGAGACCCGCGGGCTGAGACCCGGCAGAGCCCGGCCGGGGGCCCGCCGCACCCGCCGGCGCTTCCCGCGGCCAAAGCGCCTCTCCCCTGCCTCAAGCAGGGACTGAAATTTGTAATTATTATTATTATTATTTTTTCCTTTAAACTTTCCTCTGGTCAGCTCGTCCCGCGGGGGAAGCCCGTGGCGCCGGGCCGAGAGCAGCGGCGGAGCCACGGCGAGAAACAACCTCCGCGCAACGGGCAGCGGCCCCGCCGGCACCTTCCCACCGCCCGCCCGGCACTTCCACGGGCCGGGAAAAAACATTCTTTTCTTTGGCCTTTTTGAAATTTTTTCCCATTTTTAAATTTTCTTCCTTTTTCTTTTTTTTTCTTTTCTTTTTTTTTTTAAATTTTCTTTCTCCCCCCCCCCCAACGTATTTTCCTTCACGTTTTTTTATTTTTTTTTTCCAAGCCCCAGGCCTGGAGTGCGCCTCGGGGCCTTCACGGTGGGGAAGCGGCCGGGCCGGGCGGCAGCGGGTTCCCGGCAGCCCTGGGCAGCGGCCCCGCACCGGGGACATCCCCGGTGTCCCCCCCATTCACCAGCGGTGCCGCTTTCTTGTGAAAAAGCGCCCAAACCCTCAGCCGGGCCTCTCCGTGCGGCCGGAGGGCTCAAGCCGCGGAGCACCGCAAGAGCATCCCCCCGCATCCCCGGTTCCCTCCCCCCGCCTCGGGGCCGCTCCTCCCGCACAGGTACTCACATGGCAGCAGGCCGGGAGCGGAGCCGGGCATGGCCGGGTGGGCATGAAGCTGTGCTCAGACCATCCAGGGAAATCCCAGGAAAATAATAATAATAATAATAAAAAAAAAATAGAATAAAGTTTACGGAGTGGGGGGAGGAGGAGAAAAAAAAAACCCAAACAACCAGGCGGAGAGGGGCTGCCCTCCTCCGGTTTCCCCCCCTCCCGCCGCCGCCGTCCCCCGTGGGTGCGTCCCTGCTTGCGCCCGGCGGGGAAGTGGCGGCGGCGGCGGCGGCTCTGGCTCTTTACGGCGGGCCCCGGTGCGGCCCGGCCCACGTGACGGCCGGCGGGGTAGCCCCGGTCCCGGCCAGGATTGGGCGCCTCCCGACGCGGGGGGGGACACCATAAATCCCGCCGGCTCCGCTCCCGGCGCGGGGGGGGACGCGCTTACCGGCTTCCCACCGGAGCGGGGCCAGGATGCGGCCCCCGAGGGTGTCCCGCACCACCCCGCACCCTCTGACCGCCCCCCCCCCCCCCGCCCCGGCAAGGGTGGAGGTGTCCGCCTGCCCCCCCCGCCCCGGGGGGTGGCTCCCTCCTTTGCGGGCCTCGCTGCGTTTCTGGGGGTCGCTCCGACACCCCGGCGGGAGCCGATGCCCCCCCGACTCCCCGGTACACGCTGGGGAACACACAGAAAACTTCCCGGCGGGGGGGGTCGGATGGCAGGGGACATGGCAGCGGTGTTCTGCTCCGAGCGGGCGCTTCGGATCTGCTTTGCCATAAACGCCATCCTAACAGGGAAGGGGGGCGTCTCACCAGCCTGCCCCCCGGCCCGCGCTGCCTTTCTCAGCCTGCTCCGGGGAGCAGCGCTCCGGCCCTTCACCGTCCCGTCGGGGCCGCCGGGTCCCGGGGCTGTTCGGCTTGCGGGGGCTCTGCTGTTCCCCGGGGGGAGCCGCGGGGAGGGTCCTTCTCCCTGCAGCCCACCCCCCCACCTCCCGACCGAGCGGCTCTGGCCTTGCGACGGGGACAAAAGCCCTTTCCCCGCTTTTCCCCGTCGGCGCGACCCCGGGAAGGGGCGGCAGAGCGGGGAGGGAGCACGGAGCCCGCTTAGCCCGGGTTAATCTGGCCGATTTAACTCCCCCCGGTGCCCACCCGCCGTCGGGGCGAGGGAATAATTTCATCGTTGTCGGGTTTTGCTTGCGGGGGAAGTTTTGAGCCTTTGCCCCTAGGCGTCGGCTCTCTCCTCCTCAGAGAAAAAAAAAAGCCTCGTCGGGTCCCCTCGGCCGCTTGCTCCATCCGCGGGCAGACAGAGCTTCGCCGCCTGCAGGCCTCTACCGGCAGGATCAGGCCCTCCTCGGCCCCGGGAGCCCTCCCGTAGCCCCGCCGAGCGCTGCCCGCCGGAGGGGTCCCGGCGCCCGGGGGAGCCCGTCCAGCCCCGGCTCCGCAGGGAGCAGCGCTGCGGGAAGGGTGGGAAATTTCGTCTCCAAAATAAACTGGTGCAGGAATGCCAGCTATTTCCCTCGGAATAATGCAACGCAACTGGCTGGGGATGTATTTATTTGCTCGCGAAAGCGGCCGTTTACGGCTCGCGGGGTATCCCTGTGCCCGCAGAGCAAAAGAAAAAAAATTAAAAAACAAGGAAAAAAAAAAGATCAAAAAGAGCGTGGGGGAAAAAAAGGAAAAAAATAAAGGGAAAAAAAAGCGCTATAGCTATAGAAAAAATAACAAGCCGGGGAGGCTCCTGCTCAGCGAGCCCCGCGGCCGCACGGGCAGAAACGTCCCCGCGGAAAACCAGCCCCAACCCCTCGGTGGCTGCGGCTGAGCCACCGCCGGGGCTTCCTTCGTTTCGTTTCGGTTGTTAAAAGCGGGGCGAAGCCGTGGGGACGCGTGGGTTTCCAGGCTTTACAATATCAAGGTGTTACCCAACTGTGATTTATTCTATTTTTTTGTTTTGTTTTGTTTTTTTTTAAATTTTATGCGTGCGAACTGCCCGCTGCGGTCGCTCCTGGCGTTCAAATAAATGTGAAAACGTTGAAAGAAACGAAGCGCTGCCGAAATTCGGAGGGATTTACCCCGTGAGCACTTTCACACCGGAGGCAACCGCCGTGCGGGAAAACCTGACCGTGTCCGTGTTGCGTGTCCGTGTTCAGATCTACCCAGTTGTCGGGGGTGGGGGGGAGCGTTTAGCAGTTTTTCAACCCACTTTCTCCCCGCGGTAGCGTTAGCTCAGCTCCCGGCCGTGGCTCTCGCCCCACCGGGCGGCGGAGACGCGAGGCCGCGGCGAGGGGCGGCGGGTTCGGCGGGCGGCTCCTCCCGCCGCCGCGCACGGCAGCGCCCGCGGGCGCGGAGCAGCGCTGCGGGCAGGTGCTCCGACACCCCGGGTGGGTGGGTGGGGGGTTTCCACGGTGCTGTTATAGGTGAAGCGGGGAGGGAAGGTGCCAACGTGGCACCGGTGCCAGCGGCGATGTTCCCCTGCCCGCAGCCCTCGCACTGAAGTCACCCCGGGGTGCGGGACGCGGGGAGCCCGGGCTGTGCGGGCACCGTCCCGCGGGGACAGGCAGGGGGGCCCTGCCCCACCGAGGGCACCCCCGACGTGGCAGCTGGGCACAGGTCGCCGAGCATCTCTGTCCGGGACCCCGCTCACGGCGAGGATTAGATGGGCACAAAACCCCTAACACAAACACCGGGGCAGGTGACAGCCGGACCCCCGGAAGAGACCACAGACCCTCTCTTCCAGCCCCGTCCAGAGCCGGGGCAGGCGGGAAGGCTTCCCGGGAGAGGCCGGTGTCACCCCGGTGGCATCCGCCGGGAGCTTTGCCACCCGTGCCACATCCCTTACGGGGCTCACGGTCCGTTAGACGGGCTGGGTCGGACCTGGCGCTGCTCTTCCAGGGGGATACGGCTGCTTTTTTGCGGGATTGGGGGGGGATCCCCGTTCCCCGTCCTCCCCGTCCAGGCAGAGCCTGGCTCCGGCTGGGTCCCAGCGGGGTCGGTGCGGCTCGGCACGGCACGGCTCCCGGAGGGGGGGGCCTGACCCCTTCAGGTGAGGCTCCCCCGGGCCAGGACAGACTGGCCGGCGCCCCGGCCCCCCGGCCCTAATCCTGCTCCGGCTGATTTGTGAGTCCTGCGCGGGGGCGGACGCGTGGGAGAGTCCTGCGCGGTCCCCGAGGGGGGCTTTTACCTCCCTCCCTCTCCCCCCCTCCACAACGAAAACCAAGGGAAAAAAAGAAAAGGAAAGTGGAGGGAGGAGGGCAGAAGCGTACCCAGTCCTGCTGCACCGGGCAGGGGAGAGGAAAGGCGCACCCTGAGCAGGGAACCGCGGGTTCATGTTCCCCCTGGGTGCATCGGGAGGTGGCAATTAATTAAATACGTCCCCTTTCCTCCCTCTGCCTCCCACGGGCTGCAGCTTCCCCCCAACCCGGGGCTCAGAGGCGGCTCGCAGCCCGCTGCCCTCGGGGGTCCTGGGGATGGCGACCACCGACGCTAGAACGGAGCCCACCTCGGTGGCCCGCGGCGGGGCTCTGCCCCGGGCCGCCCCCAGCAGCCAGCACCGGGCCCGCTCCCAGCCGCCCCGCACCGAGTACCCCGCTGCAAAGGCAAACCCATCGAGTATTTCGCCCCTGCAGCCCTGGCGGGCGGCACCGGGCCCCTTCCCGGCTCTGCCCCCGGCTCCCAAACGAAGGACGAGCTGCCCGGGGGTACAGCTAGCTTTCCGGGGGCTGCTGCCCCTGGCCCGGCGGGCTGCGAACCGTGGGGATCGACGGGAGGGGACCGGCGGGGTCTGCATCCTGCGGTCCACACCCGTGGTCCCCATCCGCCGTCCCGCATCCCTCCATCCCCCCCCAGCCCCTTCCCACCCAGTCTCCGAGGGGCGGCTTGGCCCCTGCCCAGGGACCGGGCTCAGGTACCTGCTGCGGCCGGGGCAGCGCTGGAGAGAAGAGAGAAGCGACGGACACTGTCCGGGCGGGGGGTGGCCCCAGCCAGCGAGGGGCTGTGGGCACGGGCCGAGCTGCCCCAGCCCAGCCAGGCAGGGCCAGCGGGGTTTTGTGCCTGGAGGAGTGAGGGGATGCCAGAGGGCTGTGTCTCTAAAGGGTTAAATAAACAGTGGGCTCCGCCAAAAAATATTTATCTCCTGTTATATGCATGTGGCAGTGGCTCTCAGGAAAGGGGGCTGGTGGTGGGGGAAGTATTTAAAATCTTTCCCCCTCTTACTTTGAGATCCTGTTTTTTTCCTTAGTGCATAAGTTTTTCACTGGCACGGAAAATAAAAGAGGTCCCGTAGCGTTGATGTTGCCTGCTGTCCCCTACGGCCCGTTTTACGGGGATGCTTCAATCTCAGCCGTTCCTCCAGCTGCTCATGAGCCGACAACGGCTACAAAAATCACCCACTTTCTTCAATATTTAGAGGGTACAAAAGGCAGACTGTGATGTGTTGCCCACCTAAGATGGATAAGCTGGCACATGCCTCCTGAAAGTGCGCTTTGCTGGTGCAATTTGGGCCCCAATTGTTTAAAATTGGTTTTCCTGCCAGGCAGATATAACAGAAAGCTCCAAGTTTCAGAGCAGTCACGAAACCCTCAGGCTGACGGTGGCAGGGCCGGTGGGCACCGTCTGGGGCTGCAGCACCGGGGAGTACCCCGTGGGGGATGAATTGCTTCTTTTTTTGCATATAGGCAAACTGTAGTCTCCAAATTTATTTGATGCAGGGCACTCTCAGGGCTCCAATTTGCCCCAAGCCCAAAGGACAAGGGTATCCAGCCCAGGCAGGACGTCCAGCCCCAGGAGGGGCTCAGCACCTCGCAGGGGATGAGGATCCGACCCCTCCTGTGAGGTTCTCCAGGAGTTTTTCTGTGGGCAGGAGCATGCTGGAGCAGCCGGTGACTCAGGCTATGGCCAGGTGGGCACATTGCGGGACGCCTTGTGTATTCTCTTTCTTGTGCATGGAAACGCTTGTGGGGTTGAAGCCGGAGGGCACAGTGAGCCCCCAGCCAGGCAATGGGAGGCAGAAGTCTTCTGTACTGGGAAATGGAAATATTTCCCTGAATAAACTGGAGCCCGTCTGTGGTGACTGCCTGGTCCTGGCAGAGGCCAGCAGGCAAAGAGCTCGAAGGCGAAACCATGTCCAGAGCTTTTCCAGCTACGCAGGGTTTCCACCATGCTCCCCGCTGCCATTATGGGCAATAAATGGGGAAAGCGAAAAAAGGAAAAAAAAGGGGCTATTTTGGTATATTAACCTCCTTGTGGCCAGGTGAAAGGTTAAATTCACATGATTCATTGGCGGCTGAGAGACAGCACTTTGTTGCTAGGATTTTGGGGAATGCGGAGGGCTCCAGCGAAGGAGTCTCGCTAATCTTTAAGGGAGGGAGCCAGGCTCCTGTCTGACGGCTGCAGGCCCAGCAGCTCTGTGTTTCATTTCAGACTGTCACTCTCCTATCTCTCAGCTCACTCCCAGCTCCAGCTTGCTGCCAGATCTTGGGAACTGTTAACTCAGACAAATTTATAGATGGAAAAAGAACAGTTAGCCATTGTTCCTGGGGTGGGGGAGGGAGGAAAGCGAGGAGCTTCGGCCACCAAAGTCATGATGTAACGTGGTTGTTGCTTGGTTGGGAGAAACGTGCAAAGGATCTTGCTCTTCCCGTGCCAGAGAAGGAAATTGGGACCATTATGTTACTGCTAGATGTTGGGAGATGGGATGCTGGTGCCCAAGTCACTTGGAGAACTTTGCAGAGCGTTCCCATACGGTGGGATCTCCCAGCTGGACATCTCTGGGGTATGAGCTCATTTTTTTTTGTTTCAAAACCCGTGATATTGGGTGTTTTTCCTTAAAGCTTCAGACTCCGGAGTCATGAGATCTAATATCAACAGCAGTGTTCTCATAAACAGAGCGCCTCGCTATGTGGGCTGTGGAGAAGAAACTGGAAACGGCGAGATCTCAATGACTAAAAAAGAAAAATCCACCTGGTAAATATGGAGACCCACAGGTTCGTTATTCTTTAGGAGTGCCATGACTTTTAGGAAGCATTACTGAATTCATTTACCTGGGGGAAAAGTGGGAGACCAAGAAGCTGTTGTCCAACTGGTGCTCTGCCCCTGCTTCCCGGTTGGATGCTGTGCCAACCATCCTTCTTGGTGGAAAGACTTTTTTTTTTTTCCCCCCCAATACACCATTAAACCCCACATCTGGAAAATGAGAGAGCATTCACTCACCCTAGTATTTGTTTTATAGCTTTTGGATGGTCTACAGCTCCTGAACCTGGGTCTCTTTTGGAGGCATGTCTTCCAAAATTACCCAAGGAACAGAGACACACCTTCTGGGAGTAGATGGAGGGGAGAAATTTTGGATTTAAAAAATAAATAGTAATATGTTAAGCACATTGTAAATCCAACCACTTGAGAACCTGGCTGCATGGAAGATGGTTCCTTCTTCCAAGGTCTGAAGAACTGCAGAAGTCTGGTTTTTTAATCAGGAGACTGCACAGATTTGATTCTGAAGGCCCAGAAGGGGGCACGGTCCCAAAACACGATTCCCCCTCATTCTACTTACTGGAGTTTTACTTAACTCTGCAATAACAGGGACAGACTTTCACATCCGATAAAATTTCTGCCCAAAGTCAGCTGCGATATTAATGTTCGTTGTCTGCTTAATTTTGGTATCTATAACTAGAAGCACTTGTTTTTCCCGTTGCAGACTTGGTGTGAAGTTAGTGCCTCAAACGCCCAGCATTACACAGACGTGCGCTGGTAAATGCAGCTCTGAGTCGATCTCTGGTGGAAGTCTTCCACTGAAGTTAGCGCAGGTGCCCTAGGGATGAATTTGGGACACTTTCTGCATTATGGGCTAATTTTCATTTTGCGCCTCTCTCCTCATGTATTTTGAGGGTCAAAAAATAATCTTCCATGAGGGAGAAAAGGCACTATGGCCTCTCATAAGCAAGGTACTGCAAGGATGTGACACATGAGTGGGGCAGCCTTTCCTACCCACTAGTACTAAATTTAATGTTCCCTGCATGGCTTTGCTACGCTTAATTTTAATACCCCTATGCCCAATATTTTTCCTCCATTTGCTCACTGCATTTGCAGGCTGTGCTTTCCTTTCACAGCTTCTCTACCGTATCTGAACTGCCTTGGTTTGGGTCAGCAGATCTTCTCCTCCACCTCATGAAACTCCCCTTCCCACTTCTCTCCGTCTCTTCGGCTGCATCTCTGACCTCTCCTAGCCTCATTTTTCACCTTCTCAGCAACCTCTCAGCCCTCGCTGGCTGCATTTTTCATCTGCTTTGGCATGAAAACATGGCTCCAATTAGTTGGGAAGGCGGTGTGGAGAAGGAGAGGTGGAAAGGCAGCTGGTTTGGCCAGAGTGGGGAGCAAAGTATCTCTTTCTCTCTCTGGTGGTGGATTCCATGGTTTAATGCTCTACAGTTGGGGAGAAGGAGGGAAGAACTTTCTCCTACTTCTCTGGACTTGCAAATCCCAAGTTAAGCCAGACCCTGAGCTTTGCACCACATCACTTTTAGACGAGGACCATAGTTGGTCCTGCCCAGCTGTCTTCTGCTGGCGTGGTGGAGACCCACCAGTCCTGTGGTCAAAGCAGCGCGCGGGGGAGGACGCGGCAATGGGCCACTTGCAATCCCCCACTCACTCCTGAGATTTCGCAGGAACAAGCTGAGCAAAGCCATGTGTTACAAGGAACCGCTGGAATGATTTTAAGCGAGCAAAGATATGCAGAAGCAGAAGTCCTGGCAAGCCTTTATTCAGTTCCCCATGGAAGGGAAGAAAATTATGAGTGTGTATCTCCCATCTGACTGTACCCAGGCCAATCTCTAGGTAGACTTTAGCCATTGACCGGCTTTTCCAAACCTTCGGCCCCACATCTGGTCAGCCGGCCCCTTCCCGCAGCCAAATGTCGGGGTCTTCCTTCCAGGGGACGTTGGCCGATCTGCATACAATCGGCGCTGCGGGTTGAAGCTGAGGTCACCATTGAAATCGTGTGTTTCCAAGAGTTGTTTGATCAAACGGAATTTACAGACCAGGACAGTTATTGACAGGGCTGACAAAAGTGATGCTCCAATGATTTACAGTCCAGGTGTGTTGTCAGAGCGAGATATTTACCTGAGATCCCAAGAACTGTTAAAATTTAATCCCGAGAGACCTTCTCTGGCTTTACTGCAGTGTCTTGACGGGTCACACCTCCATTTGAAGTCTCCATGCAAATAGCCTGGAGTTTAGGAACTTCCAGGGGAAATAAGAGCAGATGTAGTGATTTAAAAAGTTTTTAATGGGTATAAAATTGGAGAGGTGAACTGATATAGGATGCCCTTTCCCTTATCCCAAATGTACAATTCTGCACAATAAACCTCTTGGAATATATACACATTAGTCAGGATTATCTCTGAGTGTCTAGTGGGCTAAGAATATGGATCCTGGAGACGTCAGCAGGAGGATTCATTAGAGGAGACGGCAAGTGCTTGGAAATGGGAAATGTATTCTCTTATAAACACAGCCTGCACTGGGGTTGACCTTAAGACTGAACAGAATTGGCTGGAGAGACGGGGAAGGCAGGGAAGGAAAACAACGTCCGTAGGCAACCATCTCCATTTTTTGTAAGAAAACCCGTTATCGAGGTTTCTGTAACTTCTCTTCATGTTTCAACTGAAGGGAACTCTCACCCTGAAAACTGAGACTGCTGAAAAGGACAAATCAGCCCAAGGTTACTCTTTCCCGGTGAGACAGATTTTGTAGGTTTTGGGGGTACGTGGTGTGACTGCAGGAGGGATTTCCTCTCTGCTGCGGGGCTGGAGCTGCCGCATGACCAAAACATGACACATTTCTTGTCCCACAAACCATTTTATTAGTTATTGTCTCTTAAATCTTGCAGGCCATTTCAGCTCTGCAATGTCAGAGCTCATGTATTTGGACGAATTCTTGCATTTGGAGTGAAAAGATGCTGGGAAATTGGAAAGCTCCCGCGTGCGTGCATGGGTACACACGCGTGTGGCTGGGTTCCCCTTGATTACCGCCTCCCTTTGCTCTCTCATTTGCTTACCGGGCAAAATGAAAGGAGCTACACCGAGTATGAAAGGAACTCAGCAAGCCAACGTTGACTCCTACCTCATATCTATTAGCTGTAAATTACTTTAACATGAGTGACATCACACTTGACTCTTGGTAAAACAGTGTTAAGTTAGTGGGTAATAAAACAGCTTGACACTAATGATGGGTTCTGCGTGATAAATTACTGTCAGTGATCAGATAAGGGTTCTTGAGACTAACCTTGAACTAAATCTGTTTTGTTGCTACATCTTGTGTGCAGTGTTCCACTTCTTACCGCGGGGATTAAGGGCTCAGAGCCCAATTCTGCCCCGTGCGCGGAGCCCAAAGGGCTGCTCGTGTGCAGGAGCATTTCCAGAAGCGGCTTCCAAGCATCAGGCTGCTCCCACGAGTGGAGCAAGGAGGGTTTGGCCTCAGCCTTGAGAGCGGCCGTCCAGCAGTTCCGCGAGCCTCACGGCCAGTCTTTCAGATGCAGGAACAGTTTCCAGCAGTGACTTAAGTATCCAAATCTCTGATATTTTTCATTGGAAAAAAAAAAAAAAAAAAAGGCATTACGCGACTAAGGGGTGGATCCTGAAAGTTTCATTTTTTCATTTTTTGGTGTGTTTGATATGATGGATTTCACTATTGGAGGGTAGTTTTTGACCTCTGCGTTAGATCTATCCTACAAACCGTAGATGCCAATGACCTCAGTGAGAACAGAGGGTGCTCAGCAGCTGGCAGGATCAGGCCCTCATTCAAAGAACTCCTTTTACTTGCAAAACTTTGGGAGAAAGCTTTATACCCAAGAGCTGGGAGCTGGCCAAAGTCAATGTAACGCATGGGATTTTGAATATTTTTTGCATGTATTTTCTTTGGAATCTAACCAGGGTGCTGCTTAGAAAAGGCTTCACAAATTGTTTTACATTGTTATTATTATTTGAGGCTCCGTTTTCATTTATCATTCAGGTAACATGCTTGCGAGATATTTTTTTTATACCACTTCTTGTATAAACCGTTGCATTAAAACATTGCCCATCGTTCAATTTCATGCCTAATCACTGTTGCCCTGGCCTGTTTATTAAGGCTGGTCTGATCCTGGCATACTTGTCTGTTATAAATGGCTTCAGCGAAGAGACGTTTTCACTGTGTTCATCCAGATACCTCATTCATCTGTGATTATGACAGACCTTATATTAAGATGCACTGGTTTTAATGCAAGTCATAATTAATTTATCATTCTGGAAAGGCCAGAGTGAGAGAGGAGCCCTTGAGAGGATGGCTCCAAGTGCAACAGAGGACGGGGGGGAAAATAGCTGGAGATGTCTGGGTCTCCCAAGGAACAGGGGTTGCTGAACCACGGACACTACGTCAGGGATGCCGTTAACGTGCTCCCACTCTCGGTTCTTTGCTAAAACACAAAATGTTTATTGGCGCTTCCGACTGAGCAGTCACGTAACGAAGAGCCCAGAGACACCGTTTCAACTGAAATGTTAATCAATCCCTATACGAATGTAAGGTTAATGCGCTGTTTACGGTGAGAGCATGGTCAGCTCTCCCCGAAGGGCGGTCTGGAGGATGGAGATGAGGACTGGGCTCCGGCCATGCCCGTGGTCCGCGCGCTCGGTGCCGGCGGCACAGGAGCGGGGATGATGGAGAAGTCACAGGCGTCCCCGCAAAACGGCTCTGATGAAACACAATCGGTTTCGTTCCATGCATTTTCCCATTAAATCCCATTTTTCTCACAATTTCCTTGGCTGTTCGGTTGCATTTGAAAGGAGTGTGCCTTTTCCTGCATGATTCAATGCAAAAATAATTTCTCTTGGCTTTTTGTTTGTTTGTTTGTGTTCCGTCCTACCCCATATCTTGATTCCCTCTGGAAAAAAAAAAAAAAAAGGTAAGGAAAATAACACTTCTGTTTGGAAAGAAAGGGAGGAGTCTGTGTGGGAGATGTCAAACAGAGTAGAAAATCCCTGGACTTTCTCCAGAAACCCCCATCCACTTGAGCTGTGGATGCGATCAGTTTATCAAAACACTCTCTGGTGCATCGCTGTGAGGGAGCAGAGCTGTCCCTGCGCCCGGAAAGGTTTTTAAACTGTCCCCTGGGTTTATACGGCAGAGGTGAGATTCTCAGCTGTATTGCAGCCCTTGGGTGCGAAGCAAAAAGGCGCAAGGGGAGACGGAGAGGGGCTGACAGCCCTGACATGTCCCCATGGAGCCAGGAGGTCTGGCTGTGGTGGCACTGGGGACGCAAGGGACAGCGGGGGCTGCCACCGTTCACTGATGCTTTGCTGGAGATGGAGCCCTGCTCCCTCCTGCTGCCCCCTCACATCCCCACTCACCCCAAAACTCACCTGTGCCCAAACCCTGACGGTCCTTCCCCTCCCCTCCACCGCCATCTGCCTCCTGGACGGATGCTGGGCTGGGGGGAGAAGCCCGGGGCTCTGCTGGCTGGTGATGAATTCGCTCTCACCAGCCCTGGGGACCTCCTCACAGCCCTCCCGTCCTCCCTCCGCTCCGTGCCGACCCCGTGTTCCCGCGGTGCGGATTCGGGGGGCACTGGAGCCGTGGAATCCGCAGCGGGAGCTGGTCTGGGCGGCAGATTTCCCTGCGGCTCCTCCGGGCCCCGCTGCCGGGAGGGGAAGCGGCACGCCAGCAACATTTGGGCAAGATCCGCAGGCGTAGCCAGAGCCGAGGAATTTCTTCTTCCTTCCACCCTTTGATTTGCTGAGCGCGACTGGGGGCACAGATTTTACATCCCTGCGCCTGACAAAGCAGCCCGTGAATGTGTCACACACATGCTCACAGACGTGTCCGGGCTTAAATGCTTTTTGTCTTCAACGTGCCCACCCCCTTTTTTTTTTTTGTCTTTTCTTTCCCTTCCTTCCCTTACCAGACGTAACGTAGCCCAACCGGCCAGAGACACTGCGACTACCACGATGTAGAAAAGCAACAATCTCTGGCTGGAGCGGTGGGCTCCAAACAGCTTATCCGACAGATGCGTGAGCAGGAAATGCAATATCATGTCCAATTTCTCATACCTTATTCATGACTGTTGCAATCGCCGAACACATGTAGCCCAGCGATACGTCGTGCGTAATGTTTTTGGTGTGAGCCTTTTCTCTTCTCTTGCTCCAAAACAGGCGCTTTTGCTGGGGGAGAAGCGGGCTCCTGAGAGGCGCTGATTTGGCCGAGCTGGGAAATACCCGTGGGTTTATGGAAAACAGCCCAGGCACCGAGAATGGAAATGTGCCCACATTTGCTTTACTAATTAACCTTAGCTTGGGCTCAGAGGGACTTGTTTTGGAGGAGTCAGCGAGATGAGATGGACCAGAGCCCAAGCGGCTCTCGCCTGCTGTATGTAGCTGCCTCCGGGGCCCGGGGAGGTTTTTCTCTCATCCTTTTGGACCCGGATCCGGTCTCTCGTTTCCCCAGAAGCTCCCTGAGTCCATCAAGTAGGGAAAACACTCGATGTCACAGCTCCCCGAGACACGATATCCCCACGGTCCCTACCTCCCCCCAGCCAGCCTTATCCTAAAGCCAGAGGGAGGAAGAGAGGGCAGATTGTCAGACAGCATCATGGCACCGCTGTGCTCCCGGACCCATGCAAGGAAAATGTTATTTATCCCCATCCCCTGCACGCCAGGAGCCTCAGCCGAGGTACCTGAGCTAGACCCTGCACGAGCTGTTCCCCTGCTCTGCAGGAGGAGCGTGTCAAAGAGCAAGGAAAAAGGTTCTTTTTCCACTGGGGACCATGACCTGGTCTGGGCGCTGGTCTGGGCAGAGCAGGATGAAACGGCTCTTTAAGGAAGGAATTGGGACCAATGTCCATGCTGGGATGTGGGGATCAAGCACCCTTTGGTCTTGGCACCGTGTCTCCCCAGCCTCTCTAACATCCAGTTTCAGCAAAAGCCTTTTTATTAATCTAATAACAATTTCCCCCCCTATTTCACTGTGCCATAGCAAAAAGGACCGAGAGACCAACCCGAATGAAACTCCCCTGGCAGCGAGGGCAGGAGAGTGAGGACTGTGCCCCGAAACACAACCCCTGTGCAAGGTTACAATAATATAATCGTTGAGAAATGTGGGAGAGATGAGTTCAAAAGTTTTTGAAAAGTCCCACCTGGGCGTGTTTGTGCGAGAGCACCTATTTCTGCCTGTCAGCACCACCCGCACAAGAAAAACTTAGCAAAGCTCAGCCCCGTCCACCAGTTTACAAACCTAATTTCTGCAGTTTAACCCGAGCGGCGAGGTTTCTCCGCGTAGCGTTCATCGCACTTAAAAAGGTGCCCACAAATTTCATAACAATCACTACAAAGTTTCTACATTCTTGCCCGGATTCCAGGGTTTTCCTCTAAGCCGGCTGGCCATACTGTAAAAGTTGGTAATAAATATCTGTCTTTGGTATAATAAAAGCAATGTTTATATTCTTGACAGAATGCATTTGTGAACTTACAGTCATTAGAGATGTAAACTGAAGGCAAGAAGATAACCTCTCTCCCAAATGTTCTATTTATTTCTGTAAAGTAATTTGTATGATTTATCTTATAGACGAAGGTTTATGGTTCACTTTGAACTCCAGGTTCTTAACTCAGCAATTGCCTGTTTGGGCTGAAGCGTATAAGTGATGGCATGACCCAAAGTGCTAGATGAAAGGGAAAAGACAAAAACAAGGCAGGCTTCTGGGATTTTAACCATCATTTCTATATTCCATTGACATCTCTGGGTTAAATATTTTCCTTTCGAGGCCAATATGATCATTCCATCTGTATGCCATATCTCCCAGTGACAAGGCAAAGCGCAGACCGCGGGCATCTTCAAGGAGGCACGCCAAGATGCGTCCAACGGGGAACGCGAGGGGGTCAGATGCTGCTTTTAGTCATAACTCCCAGTTTACACATACTCATACGCAAGACAGCATCTATTTCGTGATTCATAAAAGAAGCATTTGATGTGGGTCCGCGTATCGCTGCTGTGCCGGGCTGGAAAGCCTGTGTGTTTTTTAAACAGGCTTCTAAGTCGTGTTTGCAAAAGATAGTGTTTAATACTAAATAGACGCAACCTTGCTGACTTTGTGAAGTCTAAAAAGAAATGGAGAGATGTGACCTGCCCCGTTCATGCAACACCAAGCAGCAAAAGCTGTTAACGTGACAGGAAAGCTCCTACAACGCTCAGGTTTTGGGCAGATGGACACAACGTCGATGTGTTTCGAAAGCCAGAGCAGAGCTGGGGCATCTGCAAAGCTGGCTGAATCGGAGGGGTGACCCCAAGCTTGTGTTTGGTTTTGTGTTTTTAATGCCTTTTAATAAGAAACCTCCCTCTCTGGCACCTTGTAAGAAAAGGAGTGAATGTGCTTTGCTGAAATATTTAAGGTTGGTATAACTCTGCCCACCCGTGGGTGCGTCTTTCTGTAAATAGGACCCACGTGGTTGGGGGGAATTGCTGGGGACAGTGCAGGACCTGGTTGCCACCCCTTTGTGGGTGCTAAAAGTTTTTCCCAGGGAAATGCTCGGTTGCCCCGATTTCGTCAGATTCCTGACATAAGGCTGTAGTTAAACACGGCTCATTTGTCAGCATCTCCGCTAGTGCCATTGGAAGGGACGACACAATTTCTCCATCACTTACTTACCCTGGCAAAAATGCAGAAGACTCAAGTGTGTATCACGACATTTGTCAGTTTTTCTTTGAATAGGTGAGAAAACCTGGAGTAGGAGGAAAATCACCCCTCATTCCCAGACCTGGCTGGAAGGTGGAGTTTATATTCTGTAGGAAACTTGAAGTATTGAAACCATTTTTCATTGCAAATCAGTGTCAAAAAGTCACCTCCCTTTCAAAAACAGCTCATAAACCGGAAATTTTGAACACTTTCCATTGAGAAACATCTGAACAGGTCAATAATAGAAAACCAGATGATTTATATATCTATATAGATACAAATTATATACCGGAATAAAACCAGGAAAGTCAAACTATTCATTTTGTTGCATTCCTCCTGCGTACTTTTGGAGCAATGGGTTATCTCCATGTTTGCAAGATGCTGAAGAACAAGCACAGGCGATTTTAGGCAGATTATTACGCTTTAAAAAACAATTGTGTGAACTTTTAGGTTGTTCTGGGCAGCTCTAGTATAGCTTCGAGAGCTGTCAGCAAATTTAGGAGCTATTTATAAAAGGTGCTGGCTTAGCATGGTGAGCGTTCGGCCACCAAATCCAGCCGGGACGCAGGAAGGACACCATCCTCTCCAGATCTCTGTCGTTACGTTAGTTTAGCACCAACACTTGTTTAGTTGTTGTTTTATCTGGTGGCACCGGGGCGTGATTCAGGTGGGGAGCTGCCAGGCTCCCTGCACAAATCCCTCCCGGAGGCGGCAGGATTTGGCCTCCGGCTCTCACCCAGATTAGCAGGAAAAGATGCTCTTTGTTCCGGACAGGGAGCGAAGCTGGAAGTTATTGAAGCCGTTTAACCTCCCGGCTAATCATTTGCATACGCGATTACCTGCCCTATTCAGCATTTCTGCTCTCTAGCCCGGCTGAAGACAACTTCAGAGAGCCAGGCAGAGTTGCGTGCTAAGCGCTGCCTATATTTTGGTGCATTTAGTTATCAATATGTGGAATTCTGTCCAGTCCTGGACGTGAAAAATCCGTATCTTATCTGGCCTCTGCCAGGTCAACATTACTCACAATTCAGACACCATTTACCCTGCAGGGCTGAGACCCGTGTGATGCCTGGCTCTGACCAGTACTATTATTCACTTACTCTTGAGAACACTATAATTAATCAGAAATACATGTTAACACCCTGTCTTCTCTCCCCTGACTCCATCAAAAATCCCCACCAGCCACCCAGCTTCTGAAAACCGCCGGATTAAGCCCTTACTGCAGTTAATGGGAAAAAAGCTCAGCAGGAATTCATCATGCTTGGGGTCAGCCTTCTGCTTTTGCTTCTCTCCTAAGGTAGGCAGAAAGCCTGGAAAATGGGAGCAGGGTTAGGACCTACCAGCGGCGTGTGTCTGGTGTTTGCTGGGCTGGGTACGACCATCGCTCGCTAGGCAAAAAGTGGAACAGAATCTTCCTTGGAGCTGGTTTCAGTGGAGACAGGGTTTGATACCGAAGCTGCTGTCGGTATCCGTAAATTACACAATGCAATAAAAATTGCGAACGGAAGATGGTAATGCACAGTTTGGAAACCTCTTCATGAAGCGCCTTTCTTTGCAGCTGTAAAAACTGTCCCTTTTTTGTGATAGACGTAACCCACTGATGTCAAATAATGTCTCATGCTCAAGAATTTTCCTACTGATGCAGCACCCGAGATGTCACCCAGCAACTAATAGGGGTGACAAGAAGGGTACCTGCAGGCACGCCTGGGGCTGCTGGCTCCAGGACACCCGGGGATCTCCTTCCTCCCCAGTTTCTTCAGGACTAGCAGGAAAACCATCCCAACGCAGGGTGCCCCCACCTCAGGAACACAAGCTGTCCTGCCCAAATTCCTCTTAGCGCACGCATTTAACCCGAAACATGGAAAATCAGAGGCAGGAGCTGGCCCCAGCGCCGGGTTCTTGGGAGCCGGTGCGAGCAGGAGCAGGGCGTACAATGGACCATCTGTTTCCCTCTGTTTTTATTCCCAGATTGGATCAGCCGGGCTGAAGAAAAATAGAGCCGGCGGGAGCGCGGGCGCCGCAGCCCTCGCTGCAGGAGGGACACGCGTTCCCGGGGAGCTCCAGACACGCACACCCTCTTCCAGAGGCAAGCGCCGTGGGGACGGCTCGCCCACCGTCTTGGAGAATTAACAGAAGTGTGTCCGAGATGGGAAAATTAAACCAGAAACCAGGAAAAATGAAAAATCCCCCCAAATACTGAGCGTTGGCTATTGTCTTGAGGCGGCTGCTTCACCCCAGCGCTGGGTGGTACCAAGTTTTCTGCGTTTCCCTGGCTGTGAGAGATTTTGCTACTCAGAGGGAATTGCTTGACGGGGTTGTTTCTCCTGAAATTGTGCCCATTTGCCCCAAAATGTCTCTGAGGGGGGGCCTGGGAAGGGCTCTGCTGTGACATGCTCAGTGCTCCGCACGGGAGTGATTTCATCAATGTCAGGGGAACTACTGGTGGCCTTGATGTTAAGCACGTGATTAAATGCTTCGTTCTTTTAAGCCTTAAATATATAAATAGACACAGGCTGCAAGGTGCGTGAGAATAAATATTGAGGAGGATCCGGAGCCTTGTTTAGGGGTCGTCCTGTGCATCAGCAAAGCTTCACTCTCTCCTGGGTCAGGCATGGAAATGTGCCTAATTCTGGCTGGAAAAGCACCTTTTTTGAGCAGGGCGGGTACTTGCCATTTCGTAGCGTATATTGGCTTTATACCAAAGCTGTAACGATGCGGGAGGTGGGCACCAAAGGGGATTAATCTGCCTGGAAATCTTGTTCCCCCACCAGAGCAGCCATTAGGCGGTAACCCAGAGGTGACCCCCCCCGGGCTGTCCCCGCAGCCCCGTCCCGCGCCCGCCCCGGGGTGTCCCTCCGCCCGCCGCCAGCGCTGATAAGCGGGAGGCGATGGCTGTTTTCTCTCTTTGGGGCTGACCGGCGGCTGACCCTGCTTTTGACAGGTCACGCCGCGAAGGCGGCAGGGCAGGGGGTCCCCGCGCTGGCACTGGGGGGGGACGGGGGGACAGGAGCTCGTCGGGGCCGTCCCGGGCTCGGGGGACGCCTCTCAGGGGGGTTCAAATGGGTTTTGCTGTGCAATGTGTGGGGATGCTTTGGGAAGCCGTAGCTGTCTGCTCCTGTTATGTGCACCTTCCTCACCCATGTGCGTGTGTTATGGGCACCCTGCAACCCCCCCCCCAGGCACTCCCCCCCCCCCCGAGGGGTATTTTAGGAAAAAAAAATAATCTCTATTTCACAACGTCCTGGCAGAACTCACTAATTTTGGACATGAGAGCGGGCATCTCATTGCACTCAGAGGGTACGGCTGGGACAAGAGCCAGCCCCCCGAGCACCAGCCCGGACCCCAATGGCCAATTCCTCCCTGGTTTGGAGGCAGGAGCCCCCCCGTGGCGTGACAGACCCCCAACCCCGCCCAGGACCACAGAGAGGGTCCCCGTGCCATGGCTCGGACACGCGAGCTCTGCCTCCGGATCTCCCGCTTCCCTGTACCTTTGAACCTCTGGAACACCAGGGTTCACCATTTCAAGCTCTTCCTGGCAGCCATAAGGTATAAAAAATCACAATAAATGAAAGCTGAGATAATTGCACAATAACGCAGCTCCAGGAGTAGTGGAGAAGAAAAAAAAAAAAAAAGAAACAACACTTGTTGCAAGATTTGGGGTTTTATCATCAGAGCTGGAGTCGTTATCATTGAAAGCAAATATTGCACACCAGAAATATCTCTGTTATAAAGCCATATGGGAATTTTGCACTAAAAATAACCTGCGTTTCTCTTAGTTGTACTATGGGAGAACCTCTGGACCCTAGCTGTAAATGTGTTAGGCGTCCTGTAAACAAACAATATCAATATCTCCTTTGTGGTATTTATATCCTGCATAAATACAGCAGGGCAAACCAGCCTTTGCAAAAGAGGGTGAGGAAGCATAAAGGGATTGTAAAACCTGCAGAAGAAGTCACGGGGAGAGAGACGAGGGAATGCAGGATGTTTTATCGTTGAGATCGTTCCTCTTTGAGACACAGACTTTTTAAATAGGTGTTTTTAATGCAGGCAAGAAATGTAAAGGCAACACAGAGAAGTGGTTTTAAATAAACAAGTAACAAAATGAAAGCACAACAAAAAGGTTCATGTAAGTGAAGGGGCTGGTGGCAGGAGTGCATTTTGCACAACAGTGTATGTAGTAGAAATGCTAACAGTAATAGCATAGAAAGATTTGCGTGAATCTTTTGGGGCCATAAGGTTATTCGATTCAGAGCTTTTGATTATCAAACTCCTTTAGGAAAATGACACTCTCATTTCAGCTCCTTCATCCTACAGGTATTTTTTCAAAAACTTATCTCATTCATGTTTTCAGAAATGTTTTTTTTTCCTTTAAGGGCTTCAAACAAACTTTTACAAATAACACCTCCTTTTGGCTCGTATTGCTCTGATAAATCAGTGAAACAACAGTCTAAAATATTAGAATCAGTTGACTCAAGGAGTTTAACATTTAGAAGTGAGATAAGAACCGAAAAGGCACCGAAGGCAACAACGACTTCGAGTCCAAGAGCAAAACCAAGGAAAACCTAATAAAGGGAATTTGCAGTTAACGGAAACAGCATTTACCTTGTCGCTTTTTCCCCCTATAGTTTTGTCTTACGTCCAGATAAATACTAAGTCTCTGGCTGACAACCTTTTCCAGTGCTTATCTCCTCCAGCAACCCCATGTCCTTGGATCTCTGATCCGCCTGCCTTTCTGTCGCTGCCGCATACGCTTCCGTGCTGGGGGGGGCTGTGCTGTGTCACTGGGGGGGGGCTGTCCTGCCTCTCCTGGCTTGGCCTCCATGGCCACCCGCAGCCGGGTGCTGCTCAGGGACCCTCAGCCCTTGGCGGTGGCGGTGGGATGCTGGGGGGATGCTGGGGGGATGCTGGGGGGATGCTGGGGGATGCTGGAGGGATGCTGGGGGGATGCTGGGGGGATGCTGGGGGATGCTGGGGGGATGCTGGGGGATGCTGGAAGGATGCTGGGGGGATGCTGGGGGATGCTGGGGGGATGCTGGGGGATGCTGGGGGATGCTGGAAGGATGCTGGGGGGATGCTGGGGGATGCTGGGGGATGCTGGAAGGATGCTGGGGGGATGCTGGGGGATGCTGGGGGATGCTGGGGGGATGCTGGGCGATGCTGGGGGATGCTGGAAGGATGCTGGGGGGATGCTGGGGGATGCTGGGGGATGCTGGAAGGATGCTGGGGGGATGTTGGGGGATGCTGGGGGATGCTGGAAGGATGCTGGGGGGATGCTGGGGGATGCTGGGGGATGCTGGGGGGATGCTGGGGGGATGCTGGCGGGATGCTGGGGGATGCTGGCGGGATGCTGGGGGATGCTGGGGGGATGCTGGGGGGATGCTGAGGGGATGCTGGCGGGATGCTGGGGGATGCTGGGGGATGCTGGGGGGATGCTGGGGGATGCTGGGGGATGCTGGAAGGATGCTGGGGGAATGCTGGGGGATGCTGGAGGGATGCTGGGGGATGCTGGGGGATGCTGGGGGAATGCTGGGGGATGCTGGAGGGATGCTGGGGGGATGCTGGGGGGATGCTGGTGGGATGCTGGGGGGATGCTGGGGGATGCTGGGGGAATGCTGGGGGATGCTGGAGGGATGCTGGGGGGATGCCGGGGGATGCTGGAGGGATGCTGGGGGGATGCTGTGGGTATTACGGGGGGAAGAAGGGGGGATGCTGTGGGGATGGTGGGGGGATGGTGGGGGGATGTTGGGGCAGGGCAGCCCCAGCAGAGATGTGCACAGTCCGGTCCCTGCTGCCATCTCAGAGCATCATGCCCAGGCTGGTTCACCCCGTGGGGTGACACTGGGCTTTGCAGGCTGTGCAGGACCCCTCGCCCCCTGTGGAGGGAGGAGATGCCATGCTGGGCAGCTGACAGCAATGCGGCCACCCCATGTGAGCCCCAGGCGGGCGTGCAGCCCTGGATTTTGGCTGCCGAGCGGCTTCTCCCAACCATATCCTTTCATGACCCCATTTCCAAAGCTTCCCCCGCACCCTGGAGCATGTGCGTCCCTGCTTGGGGCTTGGGAGAAACCCACCTACTTATTTAAACCAGATCGAGAGGGTGTGAGTGGATTAAGAGAGGATGGAAAGAGGCTGTTCCTGCCCGGCTCGGGGCAGGCTGTGCCTGTCCTTCGCATGGGACCCGACGGAAAATGCCAGAGCTGCAGTCTGTTCCTGCCCTGACCTCTCCCAAAAATGATTCACCTGGAGGCACCCATGGAGACCTCATGGCCCAAGGGTGATGGGCACCCATCAGACCTTCTCCACTGCTCTGGTCCCGAGGAAACCCAGCCTAACGCCATTTCCTGGCAGCTGGGAAGCCTGGACCCGTATCTTTTCCTGCCCTCTGCTTTTTATAACTCAGATCCCAGCATCTCAATGTGTTTTAAGAACTTCCCAAACACTTTATTTATCCCTAGGATCATGCAGGAATAATCAATCCCCTGAGCATCTGGTTCCTTTTGATTTCTTTTCTTTTTTCACCCCCCCCCGCCTCCTCCCCCTAATCTGGAAACCTGCTGGGGAACCAGGAGACACGCATGATACTGAGCGACTTCATTTATACGGTTTATTCAGTAAAAGCTGTCTTCCAAACGCATCCTGCTGTTACAGGCAACAGCCGAGCAGGGAGGCAGAGAGAAGGGAAGGAGACTGGGCAGGGAAGAGATGCTCGTCAGAGATGGTGGGCTGAGACGAGGGGGAGATGTCGAGGAGAAGGGGACAGCAAAGGGACCGGCGGCTGGGGACAGGGGCTGTGCGTGGGCAGGGAGCAGGAGAAAGGTGAGCGTGAGGGAGGGACCGGCAGGTAGAGGGGTGGAGAGGAAGTTGTTGAGCGAGAATTGTTTTTCCATTGCAATCCTGGTCCCCGCAGTGTGAAATGTTACTTAAAGCACCGGCGTTTCAACGGCTGGGGTCGGGTCTCCTGTCCGCAGCGAACGTGACGACTATTGCTGGGTGAACTCACGCGATTGTTCTCCAAAAGTCGTACAGAAACAGCGATACTACAATTGCAGCTCCCCCCCCCCCGCTTTTTTTTTTTTTTTTTAAATTTAGGTGATTTTATTTCAAAGCGGAGTAGGATAAACCAGAAAAAGACCATCACAAATATGACATGAGCTTCCGTACATGGCGTTATTTCGGATGACAAACGCATCTTTAAATTCGTCCTAGAGTTTATGCTGGAATAATGTTGGGGAAAAGGTCCTTGTTGGGAGCAAACATTACCCCCACAGCAGACACCCAGCCCCTCAGCCCTGGGTGATGGAGCTGCCTTATTCCAGCCCTGCTCCGAGCAGATCATCCTGCTTCCGATGTATTAATTGGCCGTACTCGGGCAGGCTCCATAAACCCAAGGCGTTTGAAGGTTAAAAAGCAAAAGTCCTGCCCGCTCCCTCTGGCTCAGGGGCTTTCACCCTGCGTTCTTGGAAGGGCGATCTCTGGGAAATGGCTCCCGTCCACGGCGCAGCCGTAAAATAAATAAATGCGTAAATCGACAGGGTACACTTCAGACTTTGAACCGTCGAGGCAGGGAGCCCCGGACCCATGTTTTCACAAGCTCACGATTGAGCTCTAGCCCTTTGTAAACTTTTACTGGCTTGCCACGGACGTGGCAGCGGCAAAGAGTCTGCCTCAGCAATTACAAAGGCGCGGGGAGGCTGCAGCGGCCGCCCGGGACGCCGTGCATGGCACCGCCAGACACGGGGCTGGGTGATTCACGCCCTCCCTGGCCATAAACCCCGAGGGACCAGCAGGAATTGCAGCCTGGCGGGGCCGGGACCGGGACTGGGGCGGTTGGAGCGGCTCCTCCGAGGGGGCATCTGGGCGACGCTGCTGCTCCCCGCGCTGCCTTATTGACCGCTGAAATCCCCCGCAGATCAAAGCGGGGCTGAGAGCGTCTTCCTAATGCCGCTTGAACTACACTGACCTTTTCCTCTGGAACCTCTGTTAACTCCTGCCCATTACTCATTGTAAACAAAAGGGAGATCCAAAGGGTTTCCAATGGCCAAGACGGATGGGATATGTTAGGAAGCTGGTGAAGGATGCTCAGGCAGATGACATGATTTAGGGAAAGCCAGGAATTCAGACCCGCGCGGGCTGGCAGCCCAAATCCACATCCTAACGCCGTTAACTTCGGCCACGTCACATAGAAATGGCTTAGGAAATGTGAGGAGCTAAAATGCCGGAGTGGCTCAAATATGAACTTTATAGCTCGGTGGTGGGTCACGCTGGAAGCGATGGCCGGCCCTGCTGAGCACGAGCCAGTGCCAGGTCATGGTTTGCGGCTATATTGGAGAAAATCGCCCCATCAAGCTGGAGGGACCTTGAACTCCAGAGGAGCTCTGCTTGGAGCTTTGAACTTTGTGGCTCGGCTCCACTTCCAACACAAACACTGTGCTGCCATATGGGTGTTTGGCATCGCAGTTTATCCTCTCCTTTCATATCTTATCCTCTTTGGGGAGCCCTCTGATATACCTCACATTCTCTTTTCACTGGAAAGACCACGTGTACAGGCTTGAAACAATGTTAAACACCATCACGGTTCATTACTCTTGCTGTAAAAATGCTTTTTTTTTCTTATAATGCATCAGAGATGTCTGGTTAAACTCCAGAGGGGAGGAACGGTAATGCACCCCTCTCCCCAAACAGGAGCCCGTGTCCGTCCCGCAGCGTGGAGGTGAGAGCTGCTGGTGCACAGCGGCCACAGCCCATCCTGGGCTGGGACCCAAACTCTCCTGAGCCCTTCCAAATGGTCAGGAAAAATGCCGGTAACTAAAAACGAGCTGGGGTTTATGCATGGTGGTTTCCCAGGTTCATATTTAGGCACAGGCATAAGAATTAGCTGGTGGTTCAGGTCAATTCTTCATGCTCTCCAGTGAACACCTGGTGAGCTGAGCCCGGCAGGTTGCCCTCCTGCCCGCAGCCGAGGTTCCCATGCAGGGGGACCGGGGTGACTGCCGGAGCAAGCATCCTTCTCCTGGGCACTTCCAGCAGACCTGCGTCCTGGCTTTGATGTAAGAGGGCTCATCTTTCCGCATCCAAACCCCCCACCTGCGCCGAGCCCTTTATCTCCCCTTGGCTGGAGGCAAAGGCGCAGGGTGCGACACGGTACCAGCAACGCCGATTCCCCATCCGATGGCGAGTGATAACACGAAGCCGCTCTCACCCGTCACCAGCCGAGCGGTACCCGCCGGGTGGCTGCCCCGTGCCCGGCCATGCTGCCTCCCCCTGGGCTCCCTGCTGGCGTAGATCAATTCATCTCCGGCTTTTCCCCATTCCCTCCTTGCACAGCCTGGCCCTTGGCCCAGGAATTCTCCCCCCGGCTGCCCAGGGAGTCCGCTGCGAACCCTCAGGAAAGTGCTTTTGAAATATCTCTGCACAGGCAGCTTCAGGGAGGGGGGAGCCTTTGGAGATGTTTGGCATTAATGCCCGGGGATTCAGGGTTTTTGGGAGCCAGGGTTCATGGTCAGGTAGTGCGGGAGGGAGACACAGCTCCTTGTGCCGAGGCTGGGCAGTTTGGTAACTCCTTCGTGTGGTGGGTTGTTTTTAATGGAGCTGCAAGAGTGGGATGGGGAAGGAGAGGAGAGGAGAGGAGAGGAGAGGAGAGGAGAGGAGAGGAGAGGAGAGGAGAGGAGAGGAGAGGAGAGGAGAGGAGAGGAGAGGAGAGGAGAGGAGAGGAGAGGAGAGGAGAGGAGAGGAGAGGAGAGGAGGAATAACCACCCCCCCACTGCCCTGATACAAGAGCTTTCTGATCACTTCAGCACTTCAACTGCACCCTGCCAGCCCTGCGGTGCCATTTACGTGGGCAGACTGAAACTGCCGCTACAGTTTCACCAAGTCAGGAGCAAGATGGATGAAACACATGAAGATGAAGAGCAAGAGGCCAGTTCCACACCGGGGAGCCTGAGTTTTGCAGGGGAGAGCCCAGCCCTTGCCCAGCGCTTCGGGGGCTGCAGTGCGCCGGGCACACAGTGACCTCTGCCGTCTTCTCCCCAGCAAACCCCAACCCGGCCGAGATGGACACGTATCTTTTATAGGGAATACGAGCTGTGATTATTGGCCAGATGGTGCTGTATTAATCGCACCGCAAGTGCAGCCGCGGCCGGGATGCCGCTCGCTCGCCCCAGCCATTCTTTAGTGCCATCTTCAGGCAAAGCTTAAATATTGCTGAGATCAAAGAGCCGAGCGTGGCATCAGCCGGCTCCTCGTCCCGCGATGCCCGGGCCCCAGGATTCGGCACCTGCTGGGGTCCGTATAGGGGAGCGATTTGATCAAGGTCGGCAGGGACTTTCCAAGGACTGCGGTGATGGGGACAGAGTCTCTTGCTGGAGATTTGGTGCTGAAAAGTTTTTCCAGGAGCTGAAGTTGGCACCAGGTAAACTCCAGCCCAAAAAACTGGAGGTCGGGCTGATGTCAGTATTTTTCAGAATAAGGTATTCACCTACAAAACCTCCTTTTTGCGTTCTATTTAGAAAGATGATAGCAGAAAGGGCTGGGGATTCCCACTGTGCTGCTTCCTCTGTTCTGCCGGGTGGGATTCGGGGGGAAGGACAGGGAGATGGGCAGGATGGGGAGATGGGGAGGATGATGAGATGGGGAGGATGGGGAGATGGGGAGGATGGGGAGATGGGGAGGATGATGAGATGGGGAGGATGATGAGATGGGGAGGATGGGGAGATGGGCAGGATGGGGAGATGGGGAGGATGATGAGATGGGGAGGATGGGGAGATGGGGAGGATGGGGAGATGGGGAGGATGGGGAGATGGGGAGGATGATGAGATGGGGAGGATGGGGAGATGGGGAGGATGATGAGATGGGGAGGATGGGGAGATGGGCAGGATGGGGAGATGGGGAGGATGGGGAGATGGGGAGGATGGGGAGATGGGCAGGATGATGAGATGGGGAGGATGGGGAGATGGGGAGGATGATGAGATGGGGAGGATGGGGAGATGGGGAGGATGGGGAGATGGGGAAGATGATGAGATGGGCAGGATGGGGAGATGGGGAGGATGGGGAGATGAGGAGGTTGGGAAGATGGGGAGGATGATGAGATGGGCAGGATGAGGAGATGGGGAGGATGGGGAGATGGGGAGGATGGGGAGACGAGCAGGATGCAGCCCTGCATGCCCTCCCTGGATGGCAGCCGCAGCTCTGCAAGCCCTGACCTATTTATTGCCCCTCACTTTGCTGAGACTACTCCCAGCAATATTTACTGGTGTGCATTAAAGCTGCGGGTCTGGCCGTACAGGATGGCCAGGGCTGATCTCCGCTCTCTCGGGGACCTCTGAGGCTCCGGAGCAGACAAGAGTTATATCGTGCTGCCTGTTCGGGGCTGGAAGCAGCCACGCTACAACCTGGCACGCACATGCTGGGAGCAGCTCATTGCTGTGGATGGAAGCGACAAATGGATCCGAAGGTCCCATCCAGACCCGGAGCCCCCCGGCAGCTCCTGGGGGGCTCCCCAAAGTTGCCGGGGCTCTGGCACACTCACGTCTCAAAGCTGTGACCTCCAGCTTTGCCCGCGGAGGGACGCAGGGTGGGAAAGGCTCCAGCCTTGCCCGCCTCCGGCACACATCTGGCACAGACATGGAGCCGATCCTGCAGACTGTGGCTCGTGTTCCTCTTCCGCCGGGGGATTTTTCAAAGACCAGGCTTCCTACAGCTGATTTACAGCGCTTTTTAAAGCAAAGGGGCGATTCCAGAGAAGCCACCAATTATGTTGATGAAGAGCCTGACAGTAAACAGTGTCTTTTCTCCCTCTAAAAGAAAAAGACACGGAGAGAATTCAGCATCTTCCCAACATCAAAGCTAATAACAGAAGTGAAGTGAGACTCTGACCTTTAACAGCCTGCCTGTTAGTGTGGATTATATCATGTCAGCAGCCATCTGCAATATAAACTATACCTGGCTTTGATGAGACCTCTTATAGACCTTTAAATGGGTGGAAATACTGCACGGCTTTCTGCCGAGAGGAAACCGCAGGAATACCAAGGCATTAGCTTCGTGGCACATGGGATGGGGGTGTCCTGCCCGAGCTGCTGCACCCCTGGGGCTGCTGGGATGGGACCCTCGGGAAACTGGAGCCGGGGCAGGTTGTGGCCATGCCTGCCAGCCCCAGGGTTTGGATATTTCTGAATATTCGGGACAGTATCACCTCCTGGGCCTTTCCCTGAGAGCGGGGTGAACTCACGTCCCTGCTCTCGTACCGAGAGGTTGGCTCTCTGGAGACTTTAAGTGTTTGGAGACTTTCAGGGTTTGTCAACCTGATCGACAAATGCATCTATTCGGGCAGCCTCCATCCCTATTTTTGGTGGTCTTTCTTTTCTTTCCACCCCAAATGCCACCCCTCACATGCTCTGGGGATGGACAGCCCCCCCGAGATGCAGCCCCCATCTTCCTGCAGCGTCCCCTCTGGTTTCACCAGCTGCTGGAGCAAACCGCAGGTTCCTTAGCCAAGCTAGCAGCCTTATAGATTTCCAGTTTTCCCTGGATTTCCTCCTCCTCCTTCATCTGGAGACTGGGGAACATCAAAATATAAAATTGCTCGGCTAAAAATAGCAGGAGCTACTTCCAGTAATGTATTAGGCTAAGTGTCCAATAATTAAAGCTAAACGGGAGCAGAAAGTCTGTGTAAAGCACACGTGCTGCCCACGTGAATCCCGAGCGCTGGCACTAGGAGTGCGGCACCGCACGGACGCTGGGGACCGCGAGCCGGCACAGGCAGCCGGTGCCACCGACAGGGAGGGCGCAGGAACATGCAGGTGACACTTAATTATTTGAAATATTAAGGGACTCCAGGAAAAACATACGGTTTAGGCCAATTCTGCGTTAGAATATGGCAGCGAGTCCTGGGAGCCGAGTAGTCCTTTGGTTACCAGAAAGCACAGCACTAACCAGTGCCTGTATGGAAGGGAACTGGGCTCCTTGCAGCAACCATCAGCGGCATGGAGAGAGCACTTGCAACTCTCATGCCATAAAGCCATGTTTCAAACGCAGCAGGTTGGAGTTGTGGGTGTTTGGTGCTGCCCTGTGCCCTTGCAGTGATTTTTTTTGGAAGCCTCACCCCCCTGCAGCACGGCCAGACCCCACGTTCCTGTTGCTGCTTGTGCCAAGAGCCAGCTCGGGTCGGGGGACGGTGCATGAACTGTTCCACTTCGAAGCAAACCGCCGGGCGTTGCTGCCCTCCTGCTCCCAGTAATGATGGAGCCGTTTGCTGGTTGATGCTGGGGGCAGCTCAGGGAGCCTTTTGTGCTGCCTTAGCTGTGCTGGCTGTAGCATTGAAGGCTCCAAACCCAGCCTTTGCCCCCAGCCTGGGGCTCCTGGGCAAGCTGGAGCCTGGTGTGTGACCCTGCCAGCACAGGGCTCGCTGCTGGAGCATCCCGGCACTGCTCTGGTGCGCTAAGGAGCGTGTAAAGCTCTTCTGCATCGAAGCTTTGGGGGTCGATAAGGGCAGAGCGGGGCAGGGATTGCAGGCGCTGGTGGCAGGAGTTTCCCTGCCGCACAGAAGCATCTCAGCACGCTGGAAGGTGATAGCCACGGCTCCCCAAAGAGGATCCAGAAATAGTAGGTCTGATGGAGCCACGGAACATCACCGTGTTTAATTTCCTAATATGTCGAAACATCTCATTGACTTCTCAGGGGGCTTATTCCTAGAAAGGCAGTTTTCTTAACCATATCAGGAAGAAAAGAGAAAGGGAGGAGGGGAAAAAGCCATCACTGCGCTGATACCTGGAGATAACTTTTACAGCCAAGCACTGGGTCGGATAACTCTGCTGCTAAACAAAGCTGATTTATTAGGAAAACTCATCCGTTTACAGGCCGTAAGTTAAGGGCTCAGGGTTCTGTGCAGGGTGGTGTTTCAGTCATCAAAGAATATGGTAATAATGTTTTATGGAAATGTCTGAGGCTTCCTCTCCACGGGGCCCTGGCCATTTCTGTTATGAAATACACAATGCTTTCGCGTCTCAAAGTCCTACACATTGAGCCATAAAGACAAACATGAGTGATCTTGTATCTTCTGGGGCTTTATGGTGTTATAAAATATGTTTTATGTTCCAATCAGCAGCAACAATTTATGAACAGAGAGGCTCAAAAAGATGTAACATCAGACTATGTATTTTAATATGGTTTGAGAGAACTGTAATGCCTTGAATGACATTTGCTCTCAGCGCGCGTGGAAAATGAATAGTAATGCAGCGGAGATTGATGGTTTCTTTCATCGGGAAGGGTCTTCTGTGCGAAGAGCTTTATGAGCGTTATAGACAATAACTAGTTGGCTTAAGGAAGACAATTTATTGGCCATGTGGCTACCTTCTCCTAGAGTGCTCGCATTTTCTTAGTGCCTTGTTAGCATCAACTCCACGAAGGTGTCCCCCCCCACACCTCCCTGTAAGGATTAAAATTAGAACCGGAGGTTGACACCAGCCATTTTTATTAATGTTTCATTTTATTTACACAATGTATCAGTTATAAGAATGTATTATGAAGTAACACTGAAATGATCTATTTTATATGCAACTGCTCTGGGGAACGAAAATAAACCTGCTGAGAAGTGGAAGTAAGGCGGGTGTCAGACAAGAGTTAGAGCGCGCTCTTTGTTGAGCATTGGTCACGTTTAAGCATCCCGTTTTTAAGATTACACCGAGTATTTATGGCTAGTGCTGGATTTTTGTGAGTTCAGCATGTTTTGGTAAATCATCCTCAAAGCTCCGGTTGTAATTCAGCTTTGGTTAAGCACCGCTGCAAAGCATGATGTGCAAAAGGATGCTCAGGCTGGTGGCGGCACAGGAGCTTGGCTCCGACCACCGAAAGTAGCTGTTGTACCAGCCTGTACCTGCTCGGAATCTGGGACGGACCCGGCTGCAGGTGGGTTTTGCCATCCCACACCTGAGTATCTTTCTGCACACAGCCATCACTGCCGTTTATTGTGCCCCAAACCACCACCGAACGGCGTTTCCGAGAATCCCATGATGGGCAAAGAGACCACGTCCCCATTCTCAGATTAACGCGCATTTTTTAGCCTCCACGTTAGCAGGAAAAAGCTGGAAAAATGTGCCTTTTTTTTCTCCTCATGAGAAAGCAGGGAGAAAGGTGAGAGCAGCCAGTCTTGCTTTCCAAGCGGGTGGGAGTCTCCTGAAAGGACCAGCTTATGATTTGTTTAATGCTGGGCATCGCAGCTATAATTTCCTGGTCTGCAGTGAAGCAGAGGAGAAGGTGGCTTGTCTCCATGAAGGGGAGAGGATTTGGGGGCTGAAGGGTCACTGCACGGGCAGGGGATGGAGGGACCAGCACGGCTCCCGCCCAGCCGAGCTGGCTGCAGCCTCCTCCTCCTGCGGCCGGCGTGGCCGAGGGACCTGCGTGCCCAGGGTGGTGGAGACCCGACCCGTAACCGAGATGCCCACAAGCCTCACCGGCATCAGCATCAGCTGCTGCCACCTCGCCAGAGCAAAACCTGCCCCGTTTATCACCGCTGATGCCTTTATGCAAACCTTCCAGTGCCAACTGCGGCTCGATCCTTGCAAATCAATGGGAATTTGTGTCAGGAATCAATAAGAAGGATCTCAGCCGGCAGCCCCACGGTGGGGGCAGCACTCCCAGTGCTGAGGGATTTTCGGCAGCAACAGGCTGGGTCAACAACACTTTCACAGGAGAGAGCTGGCCATGAAAGGCTGAAGGACGAAGCAAAAGCATCGCCATGCTGCAGCGTGGGGTTGCTCGGCAGGAGCTTTTGCGCCACGAGGGAGTTGTTTTGGAGCAGCTTTGGAGCTGTTGATGGCTCCAGAGCCCTCACACAAGAGTACCCAAAGTCTCGCAATGGTCCCCCCCCGAGGCAACACCAGAGGTGAACATTTCATTCCTCAATATCCCCCTTCTTGTAACTCCTGATTTATTTTTACTCTAAGAGTTTTATTAATGCTGTTGACTCTCCTGTGCTTAGTACATGCCCCTCCACGGTAATTAAGCATTAGCTAATATCTGCTCATTGAAAACCATAAGAGAGCTTTATTATCAGGCAGGAAAAGACTGCATTGATTTAGAAGACACGGTTCACATGGTAATTTCCGTGCCACCTTAAAAATCACTGCAAAGTGATCTCTGGAAGGTAATAAACAAGATGCAAAATCACCATGATAACATAAATCACGGTGAACTCACTTGGTATTAATAACGGCTATGCCATGGATCCATCCTAGGGAATTGCTTTGTAATGCCGTATCAATGTCCCATTATTTTAAAGTGTTACTAAAGTAAAGGGGAAAATGGGATTCTTTATAGGATATGTGGGATTTTATTAAGCTCCTGTGTGTGGAGAGGAATGGGAGTGCACGGGTGTATCTAGCAGTGATGGCATCTGCTAAGGATGATCGGTTCGTCCTTTCAAACCTGTGTCACCTGCGTTCCCCCGTGGAACAGCCTGTCCTTAAAACCAGGGCAGGAGAAGCTGAGCCAGAGAAAATAATCACGAGCATCAACCTTCTTGTTCCAGGGCCCAGGACAGACAGGAAAAGGCTGATGGATGCATCTCCTCTCCTGCCGCCTACCTCCGATGCACCCAATGCAGCCCCATCTCCCGGGGTGTCACGAGGAATTAGGAGCCGAGGAGGTGGATTAGACCCTTCTGGCTGGCACGCAGTGAATTATGTGTTAGCTCTACATACAGCCCTTCATTAGAGATTTACCAGCTGCTTTTTGCCTAAATATTTGCTTAAACCCTCAGCATATTTCATTCCATAGATTATTTTTTCCTACCAGTTATGAATCAGGGCTAAAAGCGTTTTAGAAAGAAAACACACTTTGCCGAAGTCAGATGTTGCATTCAATCAAAACCCACGAGAAACTTAAGACCGGTTGGAAATAGGAAGGGGGTTGGTGTTCGCAGAGCTGGCAAGCTGATTCTTCCGAATTTTGGCTGAGACCAGGGACCAAGTCACCCGGGACAGATGCAGCCGGAGCAGAGATGAGCTCATTTCTGCAATTTTCAGCCTCTTCTGCTCCAGCAGAATCAATAAGAAAAATGATTCTTTTTATTTTCGCTGTTTAATTTTTCCTTTTCGGTGGTATAAGCCAACTTTTCTGCCATTCCTCTAAGCACACAAGAAAGCAGTAAATCTTGCTGTCGGTCTGGGAACGCGTCTCTAACAGGGCTGGAGCTCTCAGCTGATGCCCGTCTTCCCTGAGAAGGGTCTGTTGAAGGTCCTGTATCGGCCCAAATGGTGGCGGGGATCACTGTAGCCAGGGATACGGGAACGGTGCTCCATTTTATCTCTTTATTTAAGTTTTTTTTTCTATTACAAAGTCAACATTTCAAACTTGCACTGAAGTTCTGAAATTCTGCCTGGTAGTAACGAACAAATTTATAAGGGTTTGAAAAAAATCTGTGCATTTGTCTTATCCTTGAGTTTTCCCCTGGAGCTTCCTAAACACAGGATTTTTGAAGCAACATTTAATTTAATCCAATTTTCAGGTGTTCCAGGATAGTTATATTTTAGAAGCTTTCCTTTTTAGTACAGCCTGAATTTAGATGCCATCCCAGCAGAATGAAACAAACTGAGACAATTCGGAGAAACTCCAAATTCCCAACAAAGACTTCCAGAATTTGCATCCAGAATCCAGACCTGTCTCCAGGCTCAGCGAGGAGCCGGACCCTCCTCTCATGCAAGTCAATGTAACCAGAAGCCAACGAACCTGGATGAATTAATGCCCACCAAGGAGCTGAAACCTTCACTCCCTGCCTTTATGGAGCGATGCCGAAGCCCTCCAGTAAGGGAACTGGTACCAGTGGGCACCAGTGCACACTGCAGGAGCTTCACCAATTCAAACCAGCCGCAAATCTGCTCTAAGTGATTTTTTTTTTTTTTTTTTACAGGTCCTTAATCCACTGGGTTAAAGCTTTACAGTGAACAGAGTACAGACCAGGCCAGTCCGGCACTTCAGATTGCAGCCGCTAAAGCCAGTGTTTGAAATAAATCCTTACATGGGTATCTTAAAGAGCTGGAGGAACTCCCCAAAGCATTAATGGGTGTTAAGTGGTGTGCTGAGATAAGAGTACATCCCATTGTTAGGAGTGACCTATAGAGCTCAGGGGTCAAGTGAAATTGTGCTTATCTGCTGGCAATTCAACCTTTTTTCTTCCTGTCTAGAATTTTCTTCTGGGGGAGGGGAAAAAAAAAAAAGAAGAAGAAAAAGAAAAAGAAGAAGAAAAAGAAGAAGAAGAAAAAGAAGAAGAAAAACAAGAAGAAGAAAAACAAGAAGAAGAAAAAAGAAAAAGAAAAAGAAAAAGAAAAAGAAAAAGAAAAAGAGAAAGGAAAGTGTAAACCAGCTCCTATTTTAATCAGGAGTCAAGAGAAAGGTTCTCCAGGGGCTATTGGCAGATGAAAGAGAGACAGCACTTTGGGTGGAAAAGCCAGGGGATGCATGACGAAACCCTTGGGACCACCAAATTATTACAAATTACAGGGCAGTCAGAGCTCCCTTCATGAGAGCAATAGTGCCGGGAAAGTCCTTTTCCTACTAAATAACGAGCAAACAGAAGTCTCCTCGCTACTTTCTTTAATGCACAGAAGTTGGCACCTGAACCTGCAAACTTTATCCTGGTGCCTCCTGGATGGCCGGGCGTCCCGAGGGTGGCACCGGGAGAGCCCTCGGGGGACAACCTGGGCACTGGGAAAGCCATGACAGCGCAGTGCTCCAGAGGAGAGTTCCACTTTCCCACCCTTTGCTGGACTCCAAGGTTTTTGTAGCTGTAGCCATGGCATTTTGGAGTCAACTGGGTAGGAGAAAGTCCCCAGCTCCGGAATGGACTCTCTGTTCTTGGCACGGCAAGGTGCACTCTCGCTACCTGGGAGATTTGCCCAAGATTTGATTAAAAGGTTGTTGTAACCAGGGAGAAATGAGGTTCTTATGTACTGGGATAGGTCCCAGCACATCCATTTCCCGGGGACGGATTGCAGAACGAGCAACGACAACGGTCTGGGTCTGTCTCACCCGGGGGCACCTTCACTGGGGTTGGGGGAGCACCTTAAGAGGGAGGTGACATCCGAAGAAAGGGTGAGGTGGGAGAAATGCTCTTTAAAAGCAAACATCTACCTTTTCTGCTTCTGGGGAAAGGGACCAACTTTTTTAAAACGAGGAACTTGAAGTCACAAGTGAAACAAGCAGCTGAACTCCTCTTCGTTGCAGTTCTCCTGACAAAGCCGAAGGGGTTTTGATCGCTCTGTGGAATGGTCCAGGCTGCTGGGCTGCACGCAAACTCTCCTAAATAATCCTGCCTCATTTCCCAAGTTCTGCAGTCTTTCCAAGACCTAAGTCAGCATTTAGCTGGCCGGGCAAATTCCCGGTCCCCCGGAGATCAGTGGGTGCTTTGCACTCCCCTGCAGCCGGCCCGGGAGCTCGCCTCCCCGCATTTCTCTCTGGTCCCCTGATGGTCACCACACCAGGAGGTTTCCATAGTTCCCACGACTGCAGAAACGCCCTTGGACAGGAGTGGCCTAATTCCACGCGACTGGAGTTGAGATTTGAGGTGTAAATGAAGCCCAGTTACAATGAATAACGGCAAACCTGTGAGCTCTTCGCTCTACCCTGCTTTCTGCCTAAGGAGCGCCCTTTCCAGCTACATCCCTCCCTCATTGGAATCTGTTGAATCCCTATAAAAATATGATTTGAAGGCTGAAACAATCAAATGTCTGCTTCCCCGGGCGTTAAAGTACCATCTCCATATGCAACGGCAAGTGTTCAAATGAACGGCAAAGAGCAGATCTCTTCAACGCAGTGTGTTAAAGCAATTTGTTTATAGCCCTGAAGGAGCCCGGGGTTTCCCCGCGACTCCCTGGTTTCGGTGATGAACCAGCCCTGGAGTGTTGCAAAGTTGGGTAGGGAGGCTTTTACTGCGCTATCAAGGCTGGGCACAGAAATAAGAATGTGTGTTCTCCTTCCTTCTGATTAATAGTTCCAGTCAACATCAGCTAACTTATTCCTATTGACAGATCTATGAAATACTTGCAGAATCAACAGCTATAAAATGGATGGCAACGCACTGGCACCATAAAGCCGTAACGTTCATGTCTATTGCAATCAAGGCTTTTAAAACCTAATTACTTCTGGGTGACATCAGTCATATATTTTCATGTGAAATTACAGCGGCATGCAAGTGCCCAGCAAAATAAAAGAAAACAAATGATGTCCTATAATAACGGAGAAGTGAACTATCATTTTTAATCTGGCATGAAAGCTCCGACTGATGAAGCTTAATACAACTTGTTAAAACACCTAACAAGCGGGGAAGTGATTAAGTATTGTCCTTTTGCCTCTGGGAAAAGGGATCTGCTCTCAGCAAGCGCGCGGTGACTGAGATGGCCCTTTGGAGCTGATTGAGCTGCACATAAAGCAACTTCTAATGATCTCAGTCCACTTTGAGCCATAAAGATTTAGAAGGGACAATATTTTAGAAATGATCAAGTTCCACTCTTTTTATTAGTGAGGATAAAACACCTTTGTGGAGGAAATTAAACAGAACAAATAGCTGAAGCCTTCTGCAGCTTCCATCTCGTAGCGGCGCTGGGAGAGCGCAGGGCAGCAGGCACGGAGCGGGAGCAGGAGCTCATCCACCGCCGAGGGAAGCGAGGGGAAAACCTGCCTTTTGCTGCCAAACTGAAACACGAGGAGTTTCCAGGCTGAGGAAAATCCTGCGCCTGGCAAAACCCTTCTCAACAACTCCATTGACCCAATGTTTTAGAGAAGGGCGTGAAGACACCTCCCAGCCCCCAGCTCTGTTACCTTTCCAGCGTGCCCGTGTTATCTCCCTCCGTTCCTAGGGGAAATCAAGGCACTGGGAAACAGCAGTGGGGTTTGGGGCTGTGTGGGGCAGAGAGAGCCTGAGGCTGCCCAGGTTCCCTCTGCAGCCGGGGCGAAGGAGGAGCATCCTTTGGAGGTGCACCCTTCGGAGGAGCATCTTTCAGAGGAGCACCCTTTGGAGGAGCATCTTTTGGAGGAGCATCTTTCAGAGGAGCATCCTTCAGAGGAGGACACAGATGGCGATGCTCCTGCCCTGCTCTCCAAACTGCTGCCTTCCTGCCAAATGTCCGCCAGCCCTAATCTCCCCACAGGGAGAAACCTGCAGAAATTCCCAGTTCCTGCAATGGACCCATGGCAGAACCTGCGACAGTTTGTTCTTCTGACTTTTATTAAGGACACATTTTTCAGGAGATGTTTCTTTTATGGTGCTTAAATTAAGTTTTCAAGGTTAATTGTCCAATTTGATGTCTTTGGTTCAATAAATAATTCAGAGACAGTTTACATCCTCCCATGTAAAGATGCCTACTGAGGTTACAGTCGCAGCCAGGCACTTCCTCTGCTGTGCTATTAGCTAATGTGCTGAAGGTTTTTCCACCTTGTTTTGGAAGCATTTATGCTCTTCGAGAGGACATTTGAATGGAACTGAAGTTCACTGGAAGGGACTACAGTGAAGCCAGACAAAGCCACCAAGCTACCGATAAAGTCACTGCCAACGTCCGTCGTCCAGCGATTTTCCTGTTGGCGGCCACCAAACAGCAATAGCACAGCGATAATTTTAGGTCTTAATAACAACCCACCAGACTTCAGTTCAGCAGGTCAAATTGAGGAGCCTTTTACGTGCTCTTTGGGGACGCTTTGTAGAGCAGCTAACTCAGACAACCCTTTTCCGTGAGACTCGGAATTGCTACCAGAGCCCATAGAGACACCGTTAGAAATTCCACGTCGCTAAACTGCTGCGTGGTCTAGATGAAGTTGCTTCTCTTTGTCACATTTTTATAGCTCTCTTGCAAACAATCTACGAGACCGGTTTTCCTATAGGCTTTCTGTAATGGGATCATAACCCTGCTGGGACTCCCAGGTACCAGTGCAAAAAAATCCTATAAATCACAAATATTCCTGCGGTGCCTTAGTGGGAGCTCTGGGGCTGGGGGGGTCCCTGGAGAGCGCTGCTGGGGATGGTGCTTGCTCCTACCCCCCAGGGACACGGCAAAAGAGAGGGATGCTGCTTCTTTTAGCATCATTGGAGTAGTTTGGGGCGAACAATTAGTTAACGTCCGTACCATGCTACCAATATAGAAAGCAAAAGGTTTGCAGCGCTTACTAAATACCGGGGCTTTTCCCTGCTAATCGAACTCGGGGTTAACAGCATCAGGATTTTGAGCAAATCCACCAGCCCCACTATCTGGAGGGGCTTTATAACCTCCAACCCCATCTGCCGGCCCCACCTGTGCCCGGGGGTCAGCGGGTGGCGGTGGGTTTTGGTGGATGGATGATCCCGGTGCTGACACTGCAATGCAGCTCCGATGCGGAGCTCCCGGCAGAGGGACATCGATTCACCGCTACGGTTGCTGTCCTTTAAATAAAGGTCATGTTGCGGGGGCCGGCTCTGCTGGCGTGCGTGCGTACCTGGAAGGGAAGGCTGGACCCGGAGTTTGGGTAAGAGCGAGCCCCGCGTTAGCGGCCGGGGTGGGCACACGCGCTGGGACGGAGCCCGCTCCCCCCGTGCTGAGGATGCTGAGCTCTCCCAGGGCAACCAGCCGTCGGGCACAGGTATGCCCTCGCTCGCTGAGAACCTGGGGGCTCGGCAGGGCAAAACCTGGTACTTAGAGGATGCTATTTCCATAGCTGTCTGGTTACCCCACGACCTATTTTTTGATCTACTCGTGGAGGAAAAAAAAAAAAAAAAAAAAATAATCTGAATTTTGCCTGCTGGAGCAAATTGTGGCTACAAATATTGACACTTAAAATAAATAAATAAATAAATGCGGCTATTGGCAACCTGGCTCATGGCTGAGCAGGGCTTGCAGAGCAGCAAATTCTGAGGTTTGTAACCGGCAATGTATTCAGGAGGCATCTGATCAAAGCTATAAAAGGGGGGGAAAAAAATCATCAAAGCAACATTGTAAAAGATGATAGTTGTTAAATCTAATTTCAATACTGTGTGTGCATAACCTCTAACTCGGAGGCATCTAAGCATTCCAGACATGGCCGGTGCATTGTAATTTTTGCATCGTTTCACATTACTCACAAGGTACATTAGATGGACACTGAAGGATGAATTATTCTTTTCAGCAAAACATTTTTGTGGAGTAAGTAAATTTATCTTGCGGGGAGAGTAAAAGGAAGAAATATGGCATTAAAATGTGCAGATCTGAGTTGAACACATCTCTCTTTTACAGGGAAACCATGATTTAAGTGCACTCTATTACTAATGTTTAATAAAAGCCATAATTCAGAATGTCAGGCTGAGGCTGTGTGCATTGAAACTATGATTTGGGGAAAAAATGACATGGACATTTTTCAGTACAGTAGCTCTTCTTTAAGCCATTTGTCTGCAGGCCTAAATTAGCTTTGAAATATGCTTTCTCTTTTCTAAGAAGGCATTGATACAGCGATTATATTTCATCAATTACTTTTACCCAGAGCACCAGTGCGGATGGGGGATCCTGGAGGGGGTCCCTGCTGCCTTTAACATCCCTGGGACTGGCAGCAGGTCCCAGGTCCCATCGCTGTTCCTGTGCACCCCCACCCCTGGCATCGCTCTGAGCCCTGAGGGGCCTTGGGAAAGTCACAGAATCACAGGATCACAGAAAGGTAGGGGTGGGAAGGGCCCTCTGGAGATCACCCCGTCCAACCCCCTGCCAGAGCAGGGTCACCCAGAGCAGGTGGCACAGGAACGCGTCCAGGCGGGTTTGGGATGTCTCCAGAGATGGAGACTCCCCCACCTCTCTGGGCAGCCTGTGCCAGGGCTCTGCCACCCTCACAGCAAAGAAGTTCCTCCTCCTGTTGAGATGGAACTTCCCATGGTCAAGTTTGTGCCCGTTACCCCTTGTCCTGTCCCCAGGCACCACTGAGAAGAGCCTGGCCCCATCCTCCTGACACCCACCCTTCAAGTATTTATAAGCGTTGATAAGTTCCCCGATCAGTCGTCTTTTTTCCAGACTGAAGAGACCCAAATCCCTCAGCCTTTCCTCATAAGAGAGGTGTTCCAGTCCCCTCATCATCTTGGTGGCCCTTTGCTGTCCCCTCTCCAGCAGTTCCCTGTCCTTCTTGAACCAGGGAGCCCAGAACTGGGCCCAGTGCTCCAGACGTGGCCTCCCCAGGGCAGAGCAGAGGGGGAGGATGACCTCCCTCCACCTGCTGGCCATAGTCGGTGGCTCCACAGACTAAACCTCCGCCCGCCTGCAAGGGGGTCTCCCAAAATATTTGCTGTTCAAGCAATATCTCCCCAGGCACCTTTCCGAGGTGGAGAACCGCCGCGCTATCTATGCCTTTGCCAGCAGGCTGGATATTTCTCCGTCAACGTTGGCTCCGAGGGGGATGCAGGATTGAGTGGTTGATGGAGAAGCAAAGCCGCTATCGCATGTCTCTTCCCCTGCCCCCTCGCAGACCCCAGCCGGCAGACAGACCCGAGCGGAGATGGCTGCAACTTGGCCTCAGCGTGCTGAATAGTTGATACCGATTCTCCTGCAAAGCCCAAATACCGGAGGCTTTGGTGCGTCCCGCTGCAGAGTGACCCCCCGTCAGTGCCTGTTGCAACTGGAAGCTGGAAGCTGCGTCCCCGGTGTTGCGGCAGCTCAGTGGGACACCAGCTTGGGAACACAACCGGAGCGCTGCCCTTCTGCCACCGCCTCTGAGAGGGTAATTCAGCCAGCGGTGCCCCTCCTGCAGCTCCGTTAGGCGTGTCATTGAGGTCTGCATGTCCCCATTTAGGTGTCCTTTCGAGCTGTCGGTCCCTCGAGGTCCATCGGACAGTTGTCACTTGGGAGTTTCTTGCACCCAAGCCTGCAAACACAGGCTGGGGGAGTTACACCGGAGCCTGAGGGCGTTCATGGATGCATAGTCATTAGAAACGTTCTGGATTTTATTCTGCTTTCTGTTCCTCTACTTCCCCTCAAAAAAAGCGTTTTCTAGATTAAAAAAAATTTAAAAATCAGCAGTTTGTCTGATCTCTGCTCTGCACCTTCACGCGCGTGCAGCTCTCCCTGATCCCGCTCAGCTCCTGCCTCTTGATGCTTTGCTGAATCTCCTGCCTTTGAGGGGGCTGGGGGCAGCCCTCCCCCTTGCTCTGAGCACACTGGTACCTGCAGCATCCCCGCGGGGACCCCCACCTGCCCTGCATGGCCCTCCCGGGGCATCCAACCGGCTCCGCGGTGGCCACTCATTAATCTGCATCTTGACCTGCAGGACTAAAAGTCACACCGTAATTAAAAAAAACCCCAACTCCCTGTCCCTCTCTTCTGCTTTCCTTTTCGCAGCGACGCTGGGTGCTGGGTGCTGCAGGGCCTGCCTTGGTGGGACACACTGATGCCGAGGGTCCCTCGTGCCGCTGCGGACCTCCCCGGGGCCGTCTCGTTGCTGCTGCTCCGTCCTTGGGAGCGCTATAAACCCGTGTCAGGCTCTCGAGCCCTCCCCAAAGTCAGGCACACAGGTCAGCAACACCTGGGTTCACACCAAGCCGGAGCCCAGCATGAGCGGTGGAGGCGGTTGGTTTACACCAGCGGAGGATCCGGGCCATTAAATATCGCTTCCATTTACAATCTGACCTGCAGCTGGGACATTTATTAGCGCAAACCAATTCCCCTGGGGGCAGGCAGAGCCTGGGAGCTCCGCGCTGAGCCTGGCCTCTCCCGGGAAGCGCTACCTGCGCGAGGCTCTCCTCCCAGGCACGCCGGTGCCCGCAATTAAACTCTCCTTAAACTTTAAAGGCATACTTAAATGTGTTTTTATGGCCCCATTACTTTCTCTTTATAACCCGAGGTGAAGGCTGGAATCCTGTCCGAGACATCTTAAAGGTTATATGTACAATTAGCTGGTTCTCATCATGTCCTTTAATATTTCACTTCGTAAGCCAAAACAAACCCCCCCCTAAATCAGCGGGATGCCGGTGGCTGGACGGAGCGCGGGGGCACCAGCGAAGGGGCTGCCAGCCCTCCCCAATATGAACGGGTGACTCGGCTGCGGGGAAGACGATGCTGGATGAGCTCTGGAGCTGTTTTGTGGCGATTTAAGCCAGGATGCAGGTCCCCCCCTCGCTCCCGAACCTGCCGGGGATGGTGGGGCCGAGGCAGTAACGCCAGATGTGTAAACTTTGGCATGGAGGGATGCCAATATTTTGCATACTTACGCGCTGCTGCCATAAATATTAATGCGGTGCTAATACGGGAAGTTCCACCAGCTGTGTCCATTCTCGGGGGATACTTCAACTATTTATATTCGGGGTAATGAGCAAGCTGTTATTATATCATCAGGCTGTCGGAGAAGCCTTTGGAATAAAAGTCTCACTGAGAATTAGCCAACAACCGGAGCGTTGTTTGGAGCCACCAGACATCAGAGATTTAATGATGGAGGGTTTGAGAGGGCAGAGGCAGGACGGGAAAAAAACAGGAGAGGAGGAGGAAGGTCCTGAGAAATAAGCTCCTGAGTAATTAACGCTGACTGGGACAACGTTTTCTTTTGCAGTTGTGGATTTGGCTTCTTCCATAGCATCCAGCGTCAGCCCTGGGAGCGCCACTGGGAAAGTACCTGATATTTATTTTTAGTCTTAAAAATTAGTTGTCTGCCAGTGCTGGCGTGGAGATGAGATGCCACCGTGCTCGTGGCTCGACTTTGAGCTCCCACAGACAGACCCAGCTCCCGTGGAAGGAGGAGGCAGCTCTCCCCGAGCCCAGCACTGGCTCATATTAAGAAAAATAAGTGAAACACCCCCAAACACAAACACACACCAAAATTCCCTACTTGCAAACAAAGGAATCCCAAATTTCTTGCACAAAATACTAAGTTCCCAAAGGAGGTGAGATGAGGAACGGTCCGCGTTTGCTCAGCGAAATAGCTGCATCCGCGCTGAAAACCCCCAGCCAGAAGGAACCCCGTTGTTCCCCCCTCGCCAAGCACAACCCACTCGCTTTCATCAGAGCCAGGATGCTGCTGCTTTCACCTGACTTGAGGATCAACCCCCTCTTCTAGTGTTAAAGCTGGATTTGTGTTGATTTTATTACTGTTTTGGACTCCCACAACGCAAATGACTGATGAGCCAAATCCGTGCCGCATCCCTGAATGTATTACGCTCCCATTGTCTTTTTTTCTACCTCAAATCTGTGCTTTTTTTTTCAAGGCAGACTTCTTCATCCTTAAAAAAAATGCTGGAGAACACTTTGGAAGTGATTTAAATCCTCTCTCCCCCTTTTTTGGGGGAACGATGAATATTTAATTGAGTTGAAGGCGGATAAATGATCATTTTCTTCATCCTATACGGTAGTGAGTAGTAAATTACTTTACCGGGAAACCCAGTTATAATTGCAAAATTGATAACAGAGGTGTGAAAATTTACACCTGCGATAATAAAGACTAGCTTCCCATCGTACATCGACATTATATCTTATGAGTTATCTCTTGTGCATGATCTAAATATTTCATATAAGCCAGCAATCAGAGCCTTCGGCTCACCAGGTAAGAGAGAACCTGCTCTTATATTTCATATGCATATATATATCTCTGTATTAGCCGTAGCAGCCGGTTCTGCATGCACCGACACACCTGCACAGCGGTGCTCCAAGGGTGGGTGTTCGTGCACCTGAAAACTGATGGAGAAACCCAAGGTGGTGCTGCAATGCAGAGTTTAGCGGCTGCGTGGTGGTGGGGGGGTGAGGGGGGGTGGGAGAGGAACAGAGCATCGTAACCTTGGGCAGACCCAGGTTAAAAATTGCGATTTGGCATCCCCCGCCCGCCGGCTGAATCCCGAGGAGCCGCTTCCCCTCTCCATCCCAACAGCTTTTCCTCTGGAAACTGCTGAGTAAAAGGACGCACCGAAACTTCTACTCAATTTTGGCAGAGGCCGGGGGCAACGTATGGACCCCGAGGGCTTTGGGGTCCGAAGCGGGGCTCGGGACCCCTCGGAGGCTGCCACATTCTGCTGCCACGTTCTAAAGAGGCGATGCTCGGCTGGTAATTAACCACTGCAATCAGCAGAGCTCTCAGCAGAGCACGCCAGAATGAACCCTGTACAGATCGAAATTAATACCGAGCAACCTAATGGGCAGAAGTGCACTCGCCAGTATTAACCTAAGAGGAAATCAAACCCTTTATAGAAAGCTTTTGGCAGCAGGAATCGCCCCTTTAATATATCCAGCGAGGGTCTCGGTGCTAACTCGGAATTAATCCATAATTTGGGAAGATTTCCTCAAGGTCAAGGCTTTGTTGCTAAATCTGGTTGCGTCGCATGCAGAAAGGGCTGGATGTTACTGGGGGTCCCTGGTTGGATCCAGCCCCCCCCACCCCCCCGGAGCAGGGCTGGGGCTGGCGGCGTGTAGAATCATTAACAGCCGGGGATTAGAGCCTTCAGCCTGAATCCGGGTCTAATCCATTACCCCCTTCACGGGGTGTCGCTGGGAGCGGCAGCTGATGCCATCCAGTCAGTCTAAAAGAGATGGCTGGGTTTAAAAAGTTTGGTCTGGTTAACAGCGCTCTAGTCAGGATTTCTGTTGCAGAGGTGCCAAAGCTATAAAATACGTAAATTGCCTCTTTCTCCTCATTTTAAGCATGTCATTTCATGCTTTTATATAGATAGATATTTTATTACGTACTCTGTGTCTTAAGATATCATTACTTCTATCTTGGCCAGTTTATTAAAGATAATTATATGGAAGTTCCCGTGCTTTCTCCGAGATTGCTATTGGCTGAGCTGGATGGGAACATTATGTTAACAAGAACATATTTTGCTGTACATGAGACAATCTATTTTTTTTTTCCGGGGTGGGGGGCAGGGAGGAGGGGAGAAGTGAATAATTTTCCTTCTCTTTTTCTCCCTTCTGATATTTTTCCTGAAGCTCGTTTCAGCAGCCAGACATCTTCAGCTTCCCCTAAACTAAAGCAAGAGACAAGATGCAAGAGCCATTGATTCACCTTAGGGAATACTTTGGAGAGATCAAAAAGTGCTCGTGTGCAAGCTGTTTCCTGTGGGAGGAGCGTGGCGGCACAATCAATCCATGAATGCATTGTAAAATCAATGCTCTGTATAATTAGGGCACTCCAAGGGTAAAAAAAAAAAAAAAAAAAAAAGGTAAAAAAAAAATAAACGGGGCCGGGGGGGGGGGAAGGAAAAAAAAAAGAGAAGATGTTCAATGCGTAACAGGACTCTTGAAGGCTGGAGAACTCACAAGCCCCTGGACAAACAGATTTTAAGTCCATTTCAGAGGCAGGGGGGGAAGATCTTGGGGGACTGATGCAAAAGCCTTTTATCTGGCTGCAAAATGCAGAGCTCTGGGATGCTGGTCACACGTGAGACGACCTCCTCGGTTCTCAGCTGGGACAGCCGGCGCTTCGACACCCTGCCCAACACCGACCTCTTTGCTTTTGGCTGCCGGTGGGAGATCGTTTTGATGGCAAACCCCCTTGGCAGCCCCGAGGGATGATTTGGGAGGAATTACGCGCCCAGAAGCCACCTTGGCTGCGCGTGGGGTGGCCAGGATCAGGCCCCCCCCATGCAAATCCAGTCCTCCCCTTGCAATGGTGGTGGTGGTGGAGATCCTCCCCGTCCCATTTCGTCCCCAGCAGCCCCGAAAGGCTCTGACCTCGACAGATTATTGTTGCATTTAAATATTTCCAACCATTTCTCGGGGACTGAATGAAGCCGGATCGCAATTCCCAGCTAAACACAAATGTTAACTATAGATCATGAAAATACAGCGGGGCGTAAATAGTTTTCTTTTATATGGCACTAAATTATAAGCGGAGCCAATTAAGTTAGAAGACAAAAATTCCTTCAAATTAGCAGTCACTTTTGCAAGCTCTTGGTGAAAGAAATAATGGGTTTTTGCTTGGAAAATCCACTTTGTGGGACACGGGGAGTCTGTCACAGGCTGCCGGAACACGCCGCAGCTCTTTAACAAAGCTTGACTGGACAAATCGGGCTTTTAAATTTAAAGGCTAAGCCACCCTTCAGCCTGCTTTTTAATTATTCGGCGCTAAAAGATCCCTGAAGATCCAACTCACCCCCAAAGATCCTCTCCAGAAATTAGACTCACGAGCTGGGGTGGGGGGGTGGTGTGTGTGCAAAGAAACCAAACAAATATTCTGCCCGGAATGGCCACCGTGCTGGTTAACTTTCCTCAGATGGGTCATTAGGTCTTTTATGGATTGTCAGCATGGAGAACCGCTCCTGGTTCCAGGGCAAAGAAAACTACCTCATATTAAAATACATGGCTCTTGTGGGACACGGCGCTTTCGCAGGGCTGCCTGCGAATTTGGCAAGAGCCCTGAAGTTGAGAGAGACAGATAACCCTGCAAATCAGAAAAGGCAGGTTTTCATCAATAGAAAATTACACATCCCCGGTGAGAACTCCCATCATTATCTATCAAGAAATAAATTGGTCTGAGTTCCTCTTAACTGGTTCATCTGCCGGGATCTGGCGGTGGGAAGGACCTTTGCCTTCCCACCAGCCGTCGGTTCGCTGGCCGTTTCAATCGCTTGCAAGAATAACTATTGCTACAATGACGGCAAAGCTGCTTATGCCCCAGTTTCAAAGAAAAGTGATTTTTTTCGAAGGGTTCTTTAGCCTGGAGTGCTCTGACCATGGCAGAGGTGGGAAGGGAGGGGTTTGTGCGGGGAAGAGGTGCAGAGGTGTGTTCCAATCTGCCCCCGTGAATCTGCGCTGAGAGCGATCCCCGTCCATGGGAAACCAACTCCAGGGGCAACGCTTGGTGTCGGAGCTTCATTTGCGGATGAGGATGAGGAAGATCCTCATGGGGACAAGAAACACCCCGTCAGGGCCACAGGCCAGCTTCGCTGCGGCAACTTTGAGCCTTTAAATCCAGTCTTTGGCAAATGCATGGATCTACCCCAAATAAAATACCCAGGGGTGTGGAAGTGTCCCTTTTCCTTTAGGATACAGAGGGCGCGCTGCATGTGGGATGACAACGACAAGGTTTGTCAGCCGTCATCCCGCTAATGGCACACGGGCAAGGACAACGCGACCAAAACTGCGTTTCGGCAGGAAAAAGCCGGTATGCCAAAAGGATTAATTATGCCCCAGAATAAATGTTAAGGGTATGGCTGGAGAGAAGTACCACCGGGGGGATTTCTGGCACCGAGCTCCGCGCCCTGTGAAGCGTCACTGCCATGAAACGCGGGGTTTTGCATCCCCGTCCGGCGAGCGGCGCGGGGGGGGCACGCGTGGCGGGGCGGCCTTTGCCAGGAGAGGGCACTCGTGGGAAACAGCAGCTCCAGCCGCTCCGGCCCCGGCCAGCGGCACCCCCCCATCCCCCCGGCCCGGCCAGCGGGATCCCCCCCGGACCCCGCATCCCCCCGGCCCGGCCAGCGGGATCCCCCCCGGACCCCGCATCCCCCCGGCCCGTGTAGAGGGACCCCCCCCCCGGACCCCGCATCCCCCCGGCCCGGGCAGCGGGATCCCCCCCGGACCCCCCATCCCCCCGGCCCGGCCAGCGGGATCCCCCCCGGCCCCCGCATCCCCCCGGCCCGTGTAGAGGGACCCCCCCCCGGACCCCGCATCCCTCCGGCCCCAGGCAGCGGGATCCCCCCCGGGCCCCGCATCCCCCCGGCCCCGGGCAGCGGGATCCCCCCAGACACCGCATCCCTCCAGCCCGGGTAGAGGGATCCCCCCCGGACCCCGCATCCCTCCGGCCCGTGTAGAGGGACCCCCCCCCGGACCCCGCATCCCTCCGGCCCCAGGCAGTGGGATCCCCCCGGACCACGCATCCCCCTGGCCCGGCGAGCAGGACCCCCCCGGACCCCACATCCCCCCCGGCCCATGTAGAGGGACCCCCCCCCCAGACCCTGCATCCCTCTGGCCCCAGACAGCGGGACAACCCTCGACCCCCCACATCCCTATGGCACTGGGACCCCTCCTTGGCCCCCGCATTTCTTCGCCATCGGGACCCTTTCCACGGCCCCCTGCATCCCCCCACCACCGGGACCCCCCCCAGCTCACAGCATCCCTCTGCCACCAGGATCCTCCCGGTCCCCGCATCCCTCCACCGGGACCTCCCCTCTGATTCCCCGTATCCCTCTCCCACTGGGACCCCCCCGGCTCCCCACATCCCTCCACCACCGGCTATGCCGGGCTGGAAGCAACTGAGGGATTCATTAGAAGATAAATCCTCGCCGATCCATATGGATCCTCTCTCATGCCCCATCTATACAGGGCAGATGCTGCTGTGTGCTTCTATTTGCTATCAGTCCTGCAAAAAATAAAGAAAAAAAAAAAAAGATGATGTAGAGAAAAAAAGCCCTTAGGCCACTGGTGCGCTATGTGAGAAGCAAACATCGTGTATGCTAATTGGCTTTAGGTACTTACAGCAAGATTGAGACTTGTAACGTTGCCACAGATTGTTGGAAATTCCTCCGATAAGCTGACAGATGAATGTGTCTCTCTCATGGAGAGGTGAGAGAGCAGCAAAATACTTCCAAGAGCACAGGCAAGCGAAGCAGAGATATTTCAGGCATGTCAACACGCCGGGGCGGTGAGAACGCTGACCACTCGCTGCGGGAAGGATGGGGGGAGAGAGGGAAGAGCAGGGGGGGAAAGCAGCGGGCAGGCACCAAACGCCGATCTGCTGGCCACGTCCTGCCACCCGCACACCGAGAAGCAGCTTTTTGTACGAAGAGCTCCATCCATTTGAGTTAGTGCTGGTGAAGCAAGGTGGGAGCGAGCAGGAATAACTCTGCCGGGATCTGGCCCATGGCGTTCCGTACGCAGGAGCGCGGCCAGGAAAGAGGCAAGCTGAGATTAATGTCCCAGCAAAGCTTATTGTTGGGGCCTCCTTAAGCCATAAACCATGTTTGTTTGTTCATTTGGCTGGGGTTTTGGTGGGGTTTTTTTTTTAAAAGTTTGAGAATTAATCTTGTCCGTTACCACGGACGTGGTTCGTCTCCCCTGGGTCCCCAGCCCCGTGGTTTGGGGGATGCTGAGGAGCTCCCTGGGCGCTGAGCCCGGCAGGGGGGCACCAGGCAAGGCAGAGCCGCGCCAAGGCTTCCCCAGCAGCACCCACCCTCCAGCCCAAACCTCCACCTCCCCTCCATGCTGGGAAAAAATGAGGAGAAATGCCTCGAGACACGTCGTGCACCAGAGGCTCGCACAGCTGGCGCAAAGGCCGGCGCTGTGCCGCAGGAACACTCTGTCCTGAAAAAACGCTGGACCCCGCAGGACACTCAGTCTGTTCCAAACACTGGGAACAAATCCTGCAGGAGCACAAAGTCGGTGTCACACAGACGGGGGGCCTGGCCGGGCGCCCGTGCCACCACGCTGCTCCAGCTGCCCCAGCGGCTCTTGGGCCTCCCTCCACCTGCAAAGAGACCGCGAGTCGCTTCTGGTGGTTGAGATGGCAGTTGCTATTCCAGACTTTTTGCATGGTATTTGGGGTCTTTGCTGCAGCTTGTAGTTTGGCTCATTCGGTATGTCCCAGTAGTGTCACCTCCCAGCCATCAGCCGTGCCCGATGCTGTCTGTGGCTCCCTCCTCCCCATCCATACCGGAGTTTCGGAAGCAACGGGTATTGCCCAGGTCAAACAACGTTGCTTCTTCTCTCCATCTACATTAACACATTTGCACAAGTGAATTCCTACCAGTTTTGGGTGTCCAAGGAGCAGAAATGGTCCTGCGGCATTTTACTGAGGCCCAGTCTCTAGATCTGGGTTCAGCTCCTCATCCTCTGAGAAAATTCTGCATCTGACCTTGAGCAAGGTCATTTTCTACTTCTGTGCCTCAGTTACTCCATCAATAAAATGGGCGTAATAGCCCTTCCTTTCTCCAAATTTAAGTTTTCCTCACCGTGTATGGCTCTCTGTCTCTTGCTCGTATCTGTGCACTGTGGATCCGATGGGATTCTTAATCTAATGAGCACGGGAGAGCCTATTATTATAACCCTCATGCCGTAGCCCCGTCTTTATCTCCGTCTGCTGTTTGCTGTGGGAAATATCTCAGCTTTCTCTTTTCAATTGCCGTTAGCAATCGCGGCGGCTGCGGCGCAGGACCCGGGGATTCTCAGCTGAAGTCTAAACGCGGTTGACAACTGTATGAATCTTATGGCCCGTGTAAGTAGCTAATGCAAATATCAACATTGTAGTGAGAAACACTCAGAAGCAGTAAGTGACGGATAGAAAAGTGATTATACGGACTTTATGTTGGAAAGTAAATATTTACTCTCCAGCATTGACAGATGCCTCAAGCACCATAGATCTAAAAAAGGCATTGATTCCCTCTCCTCCAGCCTCTCTTATCTCCTCCCTATGAAAATATCTGGCAAATAGTACATCATCGGCTTCCTCCACAGCCCAAGTGCCCCAGAGCAGCCGCTCAGGTAATTTGTTTGGTATCCAACAGCGCCATAGTTAATAGCCGCGCTCCTGGTATCGCGGGGAGGGGACTCTGTAGCCTCCTGAAAGGCAGCTCGTCCAGGGATGCTCCTGCTTGGCCAACGCAGAGCTCTGGCTGTGGGCCAGCTCCTGCCCCACTCGACATCCACCCATGCATTAAAAAGGAGGGGGGGGCGGGAAAAAAAGCTTTGATTGGCAAGAAATTTTAACCCTTGAAGAAGAAGGAGAAAAGAAAAGGACCTGGGAAATGCGCTGGTGCTCTTTAAGAGCAGTCGCACGCTGGCGGCCGTGGCTCCCCGTGCCGCGCTCCTCTTTGCCCTCCTGGAATTGCCTTGAAATAACTTAAATGAAGTTGAGCCGCTGGGAGGCTGTCAGGTTTGTAGGACCTCCTTGGCGATCAATTTAACCTCCTGGAATCTTTCTTTTTTTTTCCTGCTGCCTGAAGTTGCTGAGTCAGTGATGGTTGTCCGGGGGCTGCCGGCAAAGCCAGTCCCCATCCCGCTTCCCCACGGAGCCACCCGGGGACTTCTCTCCCACGCAGAACCGCCGGCGGATAAAGCACCTCGCGCTGTCCCTCTGCCTCGCTATTTTTGGAAGAGGCACTCGCAGAGGCTCTGCTTTAAAATGACCCGTGTGTGACCACGCTGTCATCAGCCCAGGGGGTGGGACACCCTTTGGGGGCAGCTGTGGCTGCGTACACCCAGTGTGAACCATCTCCAGCCTTCCCGCTCCGCTCCAGGGGCCGGGAATGCTTCAGCATCCCAAAGGGCTTTCCCTGCCCCTTGAGTGGAGCAGCAGTTTTAGCCTCCCATTGACTCTAAAGGAGTTTTAGCATCTAAAAGAGAGAAACCCCCTGTTCTCCCTCACTTTTTCCCCCTTTGGGGACTCACTTGCCCTTAGAAGACCCGCTTTTGCCGCAGGTGCCATCGGTTGACATTGGCAGGGTACGTGCACACATGCAGCCGGCGAAAGGCGTCCCCCCCCGCCCCTCGCAGCTCCGCCGTGCTTCACGCTGCAGTACCTTTCTCTCTACAGTTGATAATTGCTCACCTCAGAAATAAATAATCACGAGGCAGAGGGTACAGAGAGTCGTTGGGAGAAGAAGGGAACTAAGAGCACTTTGTGTCTCTGCCGGAGCCTCCGCGTGGGCCGGGGGGATCTGCCCAAGCAGCTAAGCTGAATGTTGTGCTCAGTAATTACTAACTGCACGAACGTTTCTCTTTTATTGTATTTTGCCTGATGATAATGAAGTGTGAGAGCCTTGTTTAGCAGCCTCTCGTTCCATGCTGCTCCCAGTTGCTTTCATCCTGGAACAGAGGATGGGACCTGCCTTGGAATGGTGTGACCCAGGAAGATGCCACCCAACAAGAACACTGTACCCTGAGAAAGGCGGTCCAACCGGAAAAATCCTCCAGATTAAGCCCAAAAGACAGCTGCAGCGTAAGGCTTTCTTCCAGGGGTTTCACCTAGAAGTGTGTTTAAGAGAGGAGGAATAACAAGCACATTTGCCAAGTTCATAAAACTGCGACCTTGAGATATAGGTCACCACAACATCACCGGCTTTGGTGGCAGGGTCGTGGCACCGGGGGACAACCCTAGCGGCTTGGAAATGAACCTTTGATGGGCTAAAACATTTCAAGGAGAGATTTGCTGGTAACGGGGGTTTGGGTGTTTGCGACACTGTTGGATTCTGCTTTTGCTTTCACTGGGGGCATCTAAAGCCAATGAAGTAAACGAAGTTATAGGTGTTCTGCACCTGTACGGGTGGCTCATTGCATCCCAACCAGGCAGCGAGTCAGGGCTGGGTCTTTCGATACGTCCCGCACCCACGTTATTTGCAGGCTGCCTGTCCCTATTGCTCTCCTCCTCCATCAAGCCCCGCTGCCTGCATGCAGGCAAATCACTCCAGGGACTTTGATAAGATTATTCCTGGGAAGGAGGCAGGCGAGACCCCCGTCTGACAAAGCCGGGGCTTTTTTTTCCTCTTTCTTTTGTAGGTGCTCCGGTGCTTACGATCAGGCTGGAAGAGAATGGGCCAATACAGATGCGTGTGTCCAGTTTTATTGTCACCAGAACAGAGAGGTGTGTGGATGGAGAATATTTTCTTCATATAGCTAAAATTCAGGTTTCTTTTCTTTTTTTTTTCTTTTTTTTTTTTTTTTTTTTTTTCCCCCACTCTTCATGCCATGCCGGCAGCTCGGGGAGCTGCTGCCTGCAGTCTTAGGTGTGCATTAGCTTCCATTTGATTGCTGTACAGCAACTCTTCTTATCTTGGAAAATTAACCATTTCATAAGCGCAGAGGAGGTGGCTCGCAACGTGAGCGTAATGCACCAGGCATTGCACCAAAGACTGCAGAGTGCACCACTCCTTCCGTCAATGCCGAGTCTTTGACACCTAAAAGAAAAAGTATATTCCAGCCCTGTCAGATGTACAGAGCAATTATGCAAAACTGTCTTTAAGAAGATATTATTCTCAGGACTTTTTTTTTTTTTTTTTTTTTTTTGGTGCGAGGCAGTATTTCACAAAGATCCTCACCTTTTCTTTGTTGTATAATTCAGTGCCACTTACAGTAAATTATATTTGTGCAGTTTCATTATCACGTCTATGTAAATTCTCCTGCCCTCCAGTAAAGTATCCCCAGACTTTAAGATGCAAAATGACGTTGTTAAGGCAGGGTATAAGACAAAACAAAGGAAAGGCAGGAAAGGTGGCTCCTTTCTCTGCATTGAGTGCATGGATGTTAATGAGAGTCATCTCCATGTACAGGTCTAGCACCTGGTTGCTATATTTATTTTAATTGTAGATATTTTTTTTTTTTTTAGGGAGAAATCCAGTTCCCATTTGTGCTCTCCTATGACACAAACCTCTGCAAATTCAGAATAAATCTATAAATGAAACGTCCGTGTGCTTTTTAATTGCTGCCTTCCCACTAAGTAAATCGTGTGCGATGTTTTAGGGTGAGACATGAACTTTTCAGCTTCATCTCTTTTCCACTCCCGTACTGTCCTAGCTGCCCGCTGTCGGCTCCTTGTAGGTCATTTCCAGCAACACGAGCAAGACAAGCAAACAGCAAAATTGCAAGATGCAAATGCCCTTCATTTTTGGCTTTGAGTCAAAAAATAATAAGTTGACAATAACCCCGCCAGAATACGCAGCAAGGGTGACTGCCGATTTCTTCCTGCTAGCGTGACAGCACAGGGGACTTGGGCACGGGGAAGGGACAAGCCTGGGTTCCCCTGGACGCTGCAGCATGTGCCTTGTCTCAGCTTTTAAAGGGTTTTCTTGGATAAAGCATAAACGCTTCCACGCAGCCAGCGGCTCCTTTCCCCTTCTTCAGCAGAAAAAGAGAAAAAAAGCAGGTGATTTAAAGTTATGTTAAAATAGCACTAAATGAAGCACAACTTGCTTCTGAAAAGCTGCTGTGGGTGTAGGGAAGAAATGTTCTTCTGGGTGATGCCTCTGGTGAAGACCGGAGGGGACGCACAGGGGTTGGAGCTGAGACCCCGACCCCCATTGCTGTCCCCAGCCCCACCCCCGTGCTCCGAAACACCACCCAGGCGGCTTGGTGGGCCCCCAAATGCTGTAGAGTGGAGTCTTCTGTGCCAGCACCCAGGGTTTTGCACCTCAGGACAAACTCGGTTCCTGCTGTCATTCTTGGGTCTGGTTGCTATCTCTGCATTCTCTCGGTTCCTCCTGTCATTCTTGGGTCTGTTCGTTGCATTTCCTGCACCATCCCTTTGCAGGCGGCTGCTCCGGCCCCGCTGCTGAGCTGCCTCAGGCTTTTCCTCCTTTCCAAGCCTCCCCGTCCCCAGCCGCCCTTCTATAACCACTCTTTGAACATCGCCCTTTTCTCCCATCTCTTGTTTCTCAAAAGTTTCAAGAAATTTAATAACTTGCATTAGCATCCCTGGAGCCGAAGGGTTTGAGGTGGCTCCTCTGGTGTCCTCCTTTCCCTCCAGAGAGCCACAGCTTCCCACCGCTGCCGGTCCCTTGGCACTAGGCTGACTGTCACGCCGCCGTGCCACCTGCTGCAACGACGATGGGGACATCCTCATGGTGTGAATAGACTAAATGATTGCATGAACTCCTGGGGCCTTTGGAGGTCAAGATCAGGACTCGGCAACCATCTCCAGCGCTTGAATTGAGAGTACTGGGATGCTGCTACTATCTTGCACACAAGAGAAGGAAGCAATAAAGTCTGCCATGGAAGGACACTCGTCTTCCAGAATTCAGATTTCTCCCAGCTTAAGCCCATCTCTTATTTAGCTGAGGTCCGGCTCCAGCGCCGGAGGCTCTTTATCTCCAGCCGGGAGGAGACAGTGGAGAAGAATCTTGCAGTGAGCAGCACTTTGGGAGTTTGTGATAGATGCCGTCTACCTCATTACCGAACAATGAAACTTTATTGTTCCCTCTGTTCTATTGATTTTTATGTCTCCAAAGCATGCTGGCAAACTCTGAAATGAATATCTGTCAGAGGAGGAGGACCGCTGCTGCTGATCTGCATCTTTGAAGTGACTGTCCATGGATCAAGCCCTGGGGCGCCGTCACTGCCATGTCCCCGGGAGGGGAGGGCTTCCCCAGCGCCTCCCCGGGGGCCGAGATTGTGGTGGGGTTTGTCCTTCCTGCGCCCAGCTCCGGGCTCCGCACCCGGGCTGAGACCTAGGTACAGTGGGGAGGGCTGCTCCACAACCTCTCTGCTGGAAAAAGGCAGTGTTTTGGCCAATATCCATGAAACTCAGCATGAATCACAGAATCATAGAATAGTTCGGGTTGGAAGGGACCTTTCAAGGTCATCTAGTCCAATCCCCCTGCAATGAGGAGGGACATCTTCAACTAGATCACTTTGCTCAGAGCCCCATCCAAGGCATGGACCCTCTCTTGGCTTGGAGATCAAGGCTCCGTCCATAGGGTCTTCATTGCAAACTCCAGCCTGGGGCAGTGCTGTGCCTGGCAGCCCCACTCCGTGGGCAGAGGACTGGGAGGGGACCCCACATCTCCATCATGCTGCCCCCCAGGTGCTCGTGTCCTCGGTGTGCGGCCGCCCTGCCTGCAACGCTAGATTAAATATAGGTATTATTTGTGTCGTGTTTGTGTATATAGCCCTCAAGTGGGGAAGCATTTGCCCTGCAGTCTACATATATATCTGGCAACTTCACAATTAGTTAATATTTTATGCATAATTCATAAAATTATACTACATTTTCTGGGAATAATTAGCTGACTCTGTACCTCTAATGAACTGCAGGTTCAGCTATGACAAATACATTGGGCGACTCCAAGGGATAGCAACACGCAGGCGCCTTTAAGCAAAGTTCAAGCAGCTCCTAAATTAACCAAAGCGAATCCCCGAAGATGCAGTATTTATGCACTGAAGCGAGGAGGGAGGGCTCTCGGCTCACAACTCTCATCAGCCATCACAGCCCAAGAAGCGAGAGAGAGAAAATAGTTATTTACCTTTCGCTAATTGGGAGCCGGGCAGCTCAGGTGAGACTTTCCTCCTTTTCCTTTATTTGGGTTATTGCGTGGAGGTGTGGAAACACCGGGGTGAAAACGGATATAATTGGCACCAAGATATTCAGGCTCGAATTGCAAACTTTTCTTAAAATTCTGGTCTGAATTGGAGGAAAGCAAAATCCATTTGAGCTGTTCTGGTTTTTCAAAATAGGAAGGGAGCAATTTTGTCAAGATGCTGGTTTCCGCAGCAGCTCTCCTGCCTCCGTGGGTGCCCAGGGGGCTCAGCCCCAGCACAACCCCCCCTTTGGGGCTGCCCACAGAGGCAAAGCCAGCTCTGCTTTGCGTTATACACCCAAAAGGTGAAAATTTGGTTGCTGGGTGAGCAATGCCTGCCCTTTTCCTCTCACCCCTTCTCGCTTTTGGGATGAATGACTGATATAAACCCTGGAGCGAAGCCAGCGAGCCCAGGGTGCTCTCAGACCCCAAGGCGCTCAAGGGTCCCCAAGGCAGGGACCCTTGCTCCGTCGGGCTTCACTCATGGCATTAAATACAGAGCAGCGATCCCAAGGCAGGAGAGCGTCTTCTCCTGCCCTGCTCCATCTGACCCAGCATCACTCCTACACCCAGGTGGCCCGATGCTGGGTGCCGGCAGCATCTCCAGGGCACCCACACACCTCCTCCAGCTCCCCAGCTGCCTCCCGCTCACGGCTGTGCGCAGAAACAAGCCACTCGCTGAAGATGACCTCAGAAACCTGGAGATCTAATACACAGCTACCAGTAGCCTAAAATATTGAATTTTCCCTAGATGGCACACTGCCTAAATGAGGAGGCAAAGGCGAGCCCGTCCCGCAGCGGGCAGCCGCGCTGCCGGGGCGTACATATCCGCCGCCAGTAATTGACTTTAAGTGGAGGGCTGCAAACTGGTAAGTATATTAACTTTATGCGCCTCCCTGACATTTAAAAAAAAAATTAGATTTTCGGCTCTGCCGGAGGTACAAAGGAAGACACAGAGCAAAGCTGCGGGTGTCAGGGGGTGAGCACATTAAGGCAGACGATGATGACACCTGTCTGGTTGAGTTTAGGCTGACAAAATTCAGCGGAGAGACCTCGGCGGAGGGAAGAGGATGCTCGGGAGGAGAGGCAGGGCTCGCGGGGCCCGCCTCAGAAGCATACCTCGTTTTTTTTAATTAGGTTATAACTCAATTACAAATGCAAGGCTCTTCATTCCTGACAAGTTTTCCATAATCTTAATTTGATCTCATGTCAGAAGGGTACCTTCCTCTGATAACCAAGCCCAGCTAAGAGTTTAACCAGAATAATAGCTGATTAAAAGGGGTTAATAGATACACCTCAAACAGAAGTAAATTAACGGGAGACGCTGTCTGTTGGCTAATGGGATCAGAACAGTATTTGTTTAGTTTATGAATGATTAATCTCCCTCTCTCGGCATTCCTCAGATGCTAATTGCACTTAGGGAGCCCGTGTTTGTTTTTACAAGAGTTGGGGGTGGCAGAGGGAAGGCGATGGTTGGCCCAAGGGGGAGCCCATTCGCCCCGTGTGGTGGGCTCTTGGCACCGCCAGGGGGACACCGGTAAAACCACGCTAAACCAGACCCGACCCCAGACTCAGGAAGCTCTTGAATTGAAGATATTATTAAAGGCATTTGGGATATTTTATGAGAAAAATTGTGAAGTGCACAAAGGCACCGAGTGCTGAGACTCGTCTCACCCTCCTGCCCGGACAACGGGGGAGCTTCACACCGCAAAAACGCTCGGGTTTTTCCCGGTGAAAACACTCCAGGCTGATGAGACAAAAGCTCAAGGAAGGGCCAAAGGAGGGAAACCACTTCTCACGGCAACTTTTGCGTTTGACAATTCAAAGCGGGAGAGCAGAAGCATTTGTCAGGAGCGCTGGGAGGGAAGCAGTAATTGCCTGGGAGCAGCCACAGCTGCGGGGCTCACTCCAGCTGCTGCCGCATCGCTACGAGGAAACCAAATCATCCTCCTCTCTACACACTTGTCAGCGTTTTAATCCTCCGTTATCTTTGTACCTAACAACACAAATGTGCTATCTCAGCCATACTGTGAATTTACTAGCAAACAAACCGTTTTAAACAACAACAACAACAACAACAACAACAAGAGGTTTTTCCTCCCAAGCTTCGCAAGCATGAGGTATTTTCTAAATAAAGCCCTGCCAAGCGGGGGCCCTGATTCCGCGAGGTACCACATGCCACCAAAGCCAGCTGGCACCACCCAGCTCAACCTTTCAGCATGTTTGCGAAGGGCTTATTGAATTCGGAGCCAGGAGGAGATGTTTTGGAAGGCAGGTACCCGTCGCGAGGCAGCATCCTTGCTGTGGTGGGTCACGTTATCTTTGAAGCTACGGCAGCAGTTCGCAGAGATGGAGGTACCTGGGCTCACCAAACTCCTGAGCTGTGATAGAGGCTGGTTCTTTGCTCAGTTTGGTTTTAAATGTCCCAGGCGATGGTGGGGTATGACTTTACGGGTGATTAGGGCTCACTGAGGAGAATATTTGCATAGTGGAGAAGATGACTGGGGTGCTCACTCTGTGCTCCTGGGCTGCCAGGCCTTGACTTTACCAAGGGATGGGTGTTGGAAAGACACGGGGAACACTGGGAAGACCGAGCCGACACCACTTCTGCACGAGACCTTTTTTTAAAGTTTGGGATGAATTGAAATGATCTGAGGGGAATCTCATTTTAATCTCAAAATTCTGCCGTTACCAAAATTGCATGCTGAGAAACGGGATGCTCTTTTACTGTTCTCCATAAATAACGCTACTTTGTACTGTTCCCAGGTATTTCATTCATCACTGTATCATATAGAAAGCCTGAGCTGAATAAAACCTTCTGAAAGAAGATGAGGAGACGCACTCTGCCTTATAGATTATTTTACAGTTACTGAAGCCATTTGTTTTCTCTGCCTGCTTTCCACAAACGTGGAATATAAACCATATACCAGGAGGCGTGACTTCTACCTTTTGCCAAACAGCATCGAAATAAATTCCTTATTAAGGGAGTCACCTAGAAATATTGGTTTTAATAATAAATAACTGGATTATTGCCTTCCCAGCTTGACGGTGTGTGCAAATTCCGAGGCTGAGGGAAGCTCCAGCAAGGCAGGGTCTGCCGGGGGGCTCAGCGCAGGGGCAGAGTGTGGGTCCAAAGCCCTGAGAGCCTTTGCAAAGCCTGGGTGGGGGGTTCCAGGTGCTGCCTGTTGCTGGAATGTGGGAGCAGATGGGAAGTGGAGAAACATCAGAGCGTTTATTTAACACCCCCATGCTCCTGAGCCATTTGATCCCCCAAGCTACAAGTATTTGTTATCCAAACCAAACTCCAGCTGAGCCTCCTGAGAGCTTATGGCAAAATTTCTGGCTACAGTATTTATAAACCCAATGAGATGCTTATGAGCTCGTGAAGGAGGTACAGACACAGCGTCCAGCCAGCGCCCCCCTGCACCCGCACATCCGCAGGGATTATTACCCTGCAAAGGGACGCGGACCTCACGCCTGGGGCTGTAAGAGGTACGAGCACGTGCGGGTGCAGGTATGGTGTGGTTGTACAAAGGGATCAGAGACTGTGCTAAACCCTTCTTTAAAAACTCTTCAACTCACCCAAAGGCAACGCTGGAAGGTGGTGACAGTTCTTGTCTGCAGCGGCTGAGCTTTGGGACCCCGGGGATGGTGGCCAGGGGGAAGGGGGGGGCGATGGGTGATCTTTTCGAGGGGCTGTTTGAGTAAGTGGTGCCCTCCAGCCCTTCCCCCCAGGCTGAAAACCAACATCTGCAGCCGAAACGGCCTTTGGTAGAGCCCAGAGCAGCAGTTTGAAAATATTCCAGCTTTTTGCATGCGCTTACAGCTGCAGGTAGATGCCTAGCGAGATTTTCAGAAGTGCCCAGGCATGTAAAGCACCTCATTCCCAGTCCAAATGCCACCAGGTGTCTGCCTGCATCATTAGGCACCTAATTGCCTCTGAAACCCAGCTCCTGGGAGCGGGGCGGCTGCCGGCAGCGGCACCCCAGCACCCAGCCTTGTGCCGAGCCCCGGCCCCGCGGGACACCATGGCCCTCGGCTCCGTCCCCGCGCCCCGGCGCCTGGCAGGGTTCTCCCGCCTCCGTTTCCTCATCAGCAGCTAAATTATCCAGACGCCTTTGGGAAATCCTTCGAGATCCCCCGCCGCTGAGCCGCGTCGCAGAGAGAGGTGGTACCAAAGGGCTGATTATTGCACTTATTGTTAAAAAAACCAAACCCCTTTACCTGCAAACCTAGAGCACAGCACGGCACGGACTCCAAGGAATTGGGAGCAGGGTTAAAAACACATCCTGGCAGAGGACGGCAGGAGCTGCCCTTCGGCTGGCCCCGTTTCTAACTTGTCCTTGCACAAAGGGGCTACAAGGCGAGGAAGTTTTTGCTCCTTGTGCGGTGACGAATGGCCTGGCCAGGTAACAAATTCCAGGCTGGAATATGCCTTCTCAGCAGCCCAACAACGTGTGATTGCAGTGGGCATTGCATTAATTCCTGAAATGTCGTTTTTAAATTGGTTTTACAGTTCACTGGGAGTGTGAGGCCGCAGCCTCAATAGCGAGTGCCGCTCGCACACGACCGGAGGAAATAATACCAGAATAAAACTAGAAACCGGTGTCTGGTGCCGACCCCCCCGCGACTGGGCCTGGCAGCGAGGAGCGGTGACCACGTCAGGTGTGCGTTAATAAATACACACCCCCCGTGAGCACAGAGCAGGCTGCGTGCAATTATGAAAAAACCACACAATTTGGTTGCCAAAAATGACTCCTGCCAAATTACTTTGCTCCCGTTGCCTGAATTTCACCGGCAGGCAGTGCTGCAAGACGGGACTTTGTTTCCAAATGTGCCAGGCAGGAGCCATGCCCGGGCTAGCAATGGCGATGAAGGGATGCTGAGCCGCTGCGCCAGAGGCTGGTCCTCAGCCCTGGGGGGGGACGAGACCCTCGCTCAGACCAGCACGGGGGCTCTGGGGGTGCTGGGAGCTGCAGGCATCGGTCAGAGCTCACGGACCTGAACTGATCCGTGGAAAGTCCTTCTGGCTGGAAGGCCGTGCCACCATACAGAGAGACCCAGACAGGTGGGAGATTTGGGCAGAGAGGAGCCTTATGAAATTCAACAAGGGCAAGTGCAGGGCGCTGCACCTGGGGAGGAATAACCCCCCGCACCAGGACGGGTTGGGGGTGACCTGCTGGAGAGCAGCTCAGCTGAAAGAGACCTGGGAGTCCTGGTGGGCAACAGGATGGCCACGAGCCAGCGATGGGCCCTTGTGGCCAAGAGGCCAATGGCATCCTGGGGGGCATCAAGAAGAGCGTGGCCAGCAGGTGGAGGGGGGTCATCCTCCCCCTCTGCTCTGCCCTGGGGAGGCCACGTCTGGAGCACTGGGCCCAGTTCTGGGCTCCCTGGTTCAAGAAGGACAGGGAACTGCTGGAGAGGGGACAGCAAAGGGCTACCGAGATGATGAGGGGACTGGAACACCTCTCTTATGAGGAAAGGCTGAGGGATTTGGGTCTCTTCAGTCTGGAAAAAAGACGACTGATCGGGGAACTTATCAACGCTTATAAATACTTGAAGGGTGGGTGTCAGGAGGATGGGGCCAGGCTCTTCTCAGTGGTGCCCGGGGACAGGACAAGGGGTAACGGGCACAAACTTGACCATGGGAAGTTCCATCTCAACAGGAGGAAGAACTTCTTTGCTGTGAGGGTGGCAGAGCCCTGGCACAGGCTGCCCAGAGAGGTGGTGGAGTCTCCGTCTCTGGAGACATCCCAAACCCGCCTGGACGCGTTCCTGTGCCACCTGCTCTGGGTGACCCTGCTCTGGCAGGGGGTTGGACGGGGTGATCTCCAGAGGTCCCTTCCCACCCCGGCCATTCTGTGATCCTGTGAGTCAAGCACCGTCCATGAGCAACCTGAGTGTCAAATCACAGAAATGACCCACAATGGCACAAACTCCGCGATACACTTAGGCAGGAGCCCTGGGGACTCCAGTTCACTCCTCCCCTGTCTGAAGGAAAGGCCCTTTCCCTGCTGGGCCCTGGTTTGCTCTGGTTAAGCGTTGGTGCAGGTTTAGCAGCTGCCAGGCTCAGGAAGGAGCCCACGGTGGCCTGTGCCATTGCCACCCCCCTGGACCACGGGGTGAGCTGGTCCCTGTCGCATCCTGCTGTAGAATCCCAGCAGGTTAAAGTTAAAGGTGTGACCACAACAGCTTCCTACCCCACAAACCTGCACATTCCTCCTCAGATCTGCTGACTTTAGGAAGAAAATATGTCTCTTACTACGTTTTGCCCCTTTTAGCACGGCACAGCCGCTACAGCAGTGACGCCAGGGCAGAAGCTGCCACCCATCCCATCACCGTGTCCCCGTGATGGGATGAGCTACGGCTCCTCTTCACCCCCAGAGCCCGGGGCGAGCTTGCTGAGCTGCTGGCCAGAAAACAAGCAAGCAAAGAAAAAAAAAATAAATAATTCCAAAGAAACAAAAAGAAAGAAACTAACCCTCTTCTTTTCTGTTGTGGTTTGGGTTTTTTTTTTTTTTTTTTTTTAACCTGGAAAATGAACTAGAGTCTGTAAGCCCAGAATCCCACAAGGGTAGTAATGGCAAGTCACTTTTCCGAGTGTAATCACACTTGGAGAGACGAATATCTGCAGCGTGTCTGCATGGGCAGGATTCATGCCCGAGAGCCGCCAGGCTCCTCCAGCCCCTCCGAGCCGTCCGAAGGCTTTGAGAGACCTTGGCACGAGCCTGCTCCTTCCCCCCAGCTCGTGTCTTATTTAATTTTTTTTTTTTTTTTTGTCTCTCTCAAGCAGACCCTGCTCTCGGGAATCATTTGCTCTTTATTCTAACACGTCTCTTAACAGGCAGGAGGCTGTGCCGATCTCCGTGCGATCTGTCTATCATCTTAGTCCAGGCATTTTAATTTACACTGCAGTAAAAAATTTGGCACCCAACATTTTCCACTTCGAGCCACAACGGAGCGAGAGGCTGTGCCAAAGGTTTGACTCTGCTCCTTTCCCTCTTCCATTTGGGGGGTGCGTGCGTGGAAGAAGGACATCGGAAGGAAACGCCCCCCCCCAAATCTAGGATGACAGTTTTAAATCACGTCAGCCCAGGATCGCATTGCTGATGTGACTCTGCCGAACGAGTGTGTGTCAGTCTGTCTGTCCAGAGCAGCACGCAGGAACACAGACGATCTGCCCTGAAACATTGACAGAGGCTGTTTCTCTCTAGCTCTGGCAGAAAACAGGGGTTGCTTTGCTTGAGGAAGTTGTTCTGGTATGAAGGGGCTTCCCAACCCCCTTGGGCAGCCTTCGGAGGTGGGTTGGGGAGACCTGCCCCGGCATGAGGGGGCTCTAGGGGTCCTGGGGGGCCTTTCCTTGCCTCCCCCTGCGCGGCCGAGCGAGCCGAGGGTGGGTGCAGCCCCACGCCAGGCGCCGGGAGCCGAGAGCAGGGGACTCCTCTGCTGCTGCAATGCAGGGCTGAGTGCAGGTTGCAGAAAACGAAGGACATACAGACACTGCAGAACCCGGTCCGGAGCCTGGAGGGGAGGATCAGAGCCCTGCCCGGCATCGCCGGCGCTTCCCCGTCTCTCTCCCTTTGGCTGCGTCCAGTTCAAGCCAACGCCATCCATAAAGCAGCCCGGCCGGCAAAGGGCACCTCGGGCACCATCACATTCGGGAGGTGAAGGGGCACGAACGCACCCCGGAACGGGCAGGGCTGCTTTGCACTGTCCTACGATGCTTACCTAATGCTTTGGCAAGAAGCTGGAGCCAATTCATCATTGTTTATCCCCAAAACAGCTCTTGCCTTTGCCAGATAACGTCTGGGGAGAGTCACCTCTCCTCCCTCCTGGGGCCATTCCTGCGTTGCTTTTCGGGGAGGTAGCACTAAGTCAGCTGGGCACAGGGAAAATGCACCGGTAGGAACACACTGATCCAAAAGTTTTTAAAAAAAACTTCGGAAAAGATCAAAAAAACCAAAAAAAGGTGTAAAGCAGTTTTCTTTCTCGTCTTGCTTGTTTATCACCCACACTCTTTTCAATATAAAGCAAAGAGAGGACAAAAAAGAAACAGAACACCACTGTCAGTGGGGAGGCAGCAGCTCTCCCATTTCTTTTATGCCTGTGAATTGTTCCCAGGAATTAGGATAGTTTTGTTTTCCTTTGGACACAAATTCTCCAAAATTAGAAGGGGCAAAAGGTCAAAAAAGAACTTCTTGAGTCAAAATTTCCGAGCAAGAGCCTGGTTTTCCTCCTCCTCTTTCCTAACCTTAGTCCTGATTCTGGCTGATACCCAGTGGCTTCATTTACTCTCATACTTTTGCTGAGCAAACCCCCCTGGTATAAACTCGCCCCAGCTTTTTTTTTCTACAGACCGTCTTCAAAACCTGCATAAAGGGGAGTTTAAAAGATGAGCGCACCTCCAGAAGACGGGGCGGAGGATAAAAGGCGAGGAGCGAAGCCGTGGAGGATGTATGTTCGCTATCGCACAGGGAGACGGGGAAACACCCAGCCGCGGGGAAGAGTGTGAAGAGTTGGAGCCAGCCCGGCGGGTCACAGGCTGGCAATGCCTCAAGGACAAGAACCAAAGGATGGACGGCCGCGTTCGTAACGGGGTGGAGGGTGACAGGTGGCAGGCAGGGAGACACGGTCCCGCAGCTGGAAGGAGTAGGAGGGAGATGCTGGTGGAAAGGCGAAAATCCACCCACTGAGTTACCCCTTTGGAGAACGTTATTCCTTCTTTTTCTCCTTGCTGTCCTGACGGAGGAGCTGAGGTTCTGGGCATCCACAGAGCGGGATGGAAAGTAACAGGGGGAAGGGGTGGGAAAACGGGACCAACGACCCAAGGAGCGAGGAGAGGAGGCTGATGAGTTGTGGGACGTGAGGTTTCTTCTGAAAGTACCTTGGAGTTTCCTGCGGAGATGGAAGGCTGAGAACGGGAGAAGGGACAGAAGCCATCAGATGGGGACACGGCGGTTGTGCACGGGGTGACAGGCGTCGAGGAACCTCAGTGTTACGGAGCACAAGGAAAGTAATAGGGAGATGGGCATAAAAAAGGCAACAATAAATATTTTGGGACCTGTGCTGCTCCTGACAGCTGTAACGGGCGTATATCAAAAGCTCCCACAAACCCTGGAAATTTCATTAAGATGTCCACAATGCCTGGACACATACGGAATTATGATACTCCTCATCCTTCCCCGTGTCAAAATCCTCCAAGCCTCAGCTCCCTTAAAAAGTTGTTTATAATAGATCTGAGAGTTTACATCTTCTTAATGCTACCATATAGGGTATTTGCAGCTGGATATATTTGACTGATATAGTACATTCTTTATGGCGATCATTCCTTGATTAAAAAAAATATTTTTTCTGTGTCAGGCGCTTTCTGTCACTATCTACCATAAATCAATTTGTCACGTAGATGGTAATAAAACAAGAGGTGTTCGTTCCCCTGAACACCACATCCAAGTGGCTCTTGCAGCATGGCTATAGCCATGCTGGGACGTTGGACTCGGTGGTCCTTGCCCTGGTGGTCCCGGGAGGGTGTCACGGCTTGGTGGCACCAGAGGGTGTGAGGGGAAGAGTCAAGGACTCTCCCGAGCATCACTGGTGTCACAAGGGTCACAGTCGTGTCCCAGCACCGGGGGGGGGCGGTGAGGACCGAGCCCTGCGCCAGCTGCTCACTGCAGACCCCCCCAGACAGCCGAGATCCAAACTGGAATATTTAAAATACTGGGGTGTCCCACCCTGAGCAATGCTGGGGGTCAGTGCCTGTGAGCATCTCTGGGTATTTTAATCAGAAAAAGCCTTTTCTCGTACTGCAACGACTGGCAGAGTCCCACAAAGTGATGCGGAAGGCGATTCTCCCTTCTGCACTACATTCTCAGAAATGCTGCTGTGCAAATAACAAAAAAAAAAAAACCCAAAAAAAATCCCCCTCATAGTGAATTATTCTTAGCTTTTTAAAATTTCCTAGCCTGGAAACGGGGGACAAGTCGTCTGTGCTGAGGGAACCCGAGTCCCAGCCTGGCTCACGGGCCATCCATCTCCCACTCCTCACTTTCAGAGCTTCTCAAATTTCAGCCTGGCATCTCTGATCGTAAGTCTACTTAACCGTTTTAATAGCACTAAATGGAGTCTGTGTTACTGCCCTTATCTGCTCTCTATGTCTTCCGGGTCATACATGCTTAGTTTACTGTCAGAGACAAGTTTTTACTGCTGTCAGCACTGCAGCGTGGCGGTACCTGCAGAGCAGCAGGCTGCGGGCTCCGCTCTGCCTTCCTCATTGGCAAGAAAATTACCACCCGCAATCTCGTTCCTGAATATTTGTCTTGCGGTCTCTTAATTGGTGCCATCAAGGAAATGCTGGAGAAATAAAAAACAAAAAAAAAAAGAAAAAAAAGAAAAAAAAGAAAAAAACCCACTACACGGTGCAAAAGAAAAGGTGATGTTATCTGTTTACAATCCTTTTGTGCAATGGTAATAATAATTAGCATAACAACGATGACTAATAATTAGAATTATTTGCATTAAGTGAAGGAGATGATTTTTTTTTTCAAATCTGGACTCGTTTTCCTCCTGTCACCAGGGGCTGGGAAAAGAAGTGTGAGAAGAGAACGAGCCCAGCAGCAGGCAAAATGCCCGTGCCGGGGCACACGCGGGGGCTTTGGTTCCAGCCCCAGCCACTTGCCCACCGCTGGCAGAGGTAGCCCCCGGCACACACCCGGGCTTCCCCGCAGGATGCTGGGGGCTCTGCATGCCCACCCCATCTGCGTTTGCCCCCCCCGGGAAACCCGGTCGGCTGCCTTTAACACCACACCGAGCAGAACAATGCAGGTGGAGGCGGTGGAAGATGCAGAAAAGACGCACACGTGGCTCCATTCTCCCCCCGCTTCGCTCCGAGCCCTGCAGGCTGGAGCTGCAGTTCCAGCAGCTCAAGAAAATCTTTGTCAAATTAATAGATTTAAAAGTAGAAAACACCAGCCGAGAGTCCGGGCACGCTTCTGAGATCGCCCGCTCGGGCTTTGCACCAGCAGCACTGATGGAATTACTTTTGCTTTACACCAGCATAAATAAAAGCGAGATCAGGTCCTCCATCTGGGAGATAAGGATGGAGTTTTACAGCCTCCTTTTCCTTATCACACCCGGACCTTTTAATACTTTGGGTGTATAACGAGCAACGTTGAGGAAGCTCCCAATGGCTTGTAGGCGCTTCTTACCCCTCCTGCCAGCAAGTGGGCTCTCCTGCCCTTCGCAAATTCAGAATACGAGCGGCACCGGGGCCGGATAAATGATCAGTTGTTTATGAACGGATCATTTATTAAATCCTGTTTGGCTAAAGTAATTCCTGCCAGCGTGAAGGTACAACAAATTGAAAATGAATAATCTCTCCTGCAATTCGCAGGGGCGAGAGACCACACTCCCGGCGCGCTCTGCTCCTATATTTAGCCCAGATACAGTAAATGCATTCCTACATGGAAACCGCTCTCCCCAAAGGCCGCTTCTTGAAGGTTTTGCTAGTGGGCTGCCGGGAGAGGCTGCGGAGCGGTTTGCTGGCCCTGGCAGTGTAACCGGGGTTGGTTCTGCTGCAGGATGCTCGCGGTGGGCATGGAGTCGCTGTAACTCAACCCCGGGCGCAGCCATCGAGCCCATGGGCTGGGGTAAACCAAATGTCACAGCTGTCACTTACCCGAACCGTCTCTCCAGCTTCGGAGTTATCTAGTTACGAGCACGTTGCTCCCGCTTCGTCCAGCGCTGGGCCTTAATATAACTTTTAAACCGTTGCGAAATGAACTTTGCATTTTATTTCCTTGGACGGTGAAAAAATACATCGCTGCGTCGTGGCCTGGGATAGGGACAGAGACAGCTATTTATGCCATTTCCAGCAAAACACCCTACGAAACATAAAGTAAACTGGAAAATCAATAATAATTATTATTACAGTGTCTCCGGGTCTCCGGTGTGGGGGGCGGTGTACATCCCTGCTCCGGGATCCGGCCCCCACTCAGCATTTACAGCCGTGTTAGCAGCGATGAAGCACGGGAAGGAAGGGAAGGAAGCACCAGGGAAACTGAGGCAGAGAACTGTATCTAAAGGGAATTTTATGGCACAGTAAAAGACCTCTGTCCTCACTGCCCTGGCAGGGGAGGAGGGTGTCCCAGCCCGACCGGAGCATCTCCGCAGCAGTGCAAGAGGCACAGGACTGCCACTGGTGGTTTGGGGACTGAGTGCTTCTGGCAGGGATAAAAACCTACTCAGATGATGCGGCTCGACCGTTTTAGGGAAGGCATTTGTGCCATGTCCCCCCTCCCCAGGTTTGGGTCCCCTGCCAGGACCTTGCCCTCCCCAGGAACCCCCTCCCCTGCTTCCCACCCCCACGGGGCAGGGGCATCGTGGTCGTTCTCGCAGGGTGCCCACCCCCTGGAGGGTGGTTCCATGCAGGTGGGCTTGCTGTGCCACAGCAGCACAAAACCCGCCGGCAGACGGAGGAGAGAGCCCACGGGCGGGCAGGGAGGGAAGGAGACATGGGCTGGGATGTGCCCGGGACAGCGAGCGGCGCTGCTCTGGCGGCACTAATGCTGATCACGCTCTAAAAGCACCGATCTATAGATCTCACTCCACCACCCAAGCACCTTTCTGGGTAAAAGAAACCACCGGTGAGAAATCCCAAGGGGATTTCAGAGCTCGTGGCCCTTGCACGTTGCTTTTACATCAATATGTCCTCTGTTTTGGGGGCGGTACTGCAAGAAAAACCCGTCGTCTTTTTCCCTTGTCCAACCGAGTTGGACACCGATGTCCCCGCCGCAGCGGTGGGTTCGGCAGGGAGCTGGGCTCACTGCTGGAGAGTCCATGTTCTTCCCTCCCTCCTTCCCCTGCATCCCCGCTGCATCCCCCAGCAAGGCCCGCTCCGGCTGGCGTCGCGAGGGGTTGGGTGTGCGAGCCGCCCCTTTGCCTGCCTTTATTTTTAGTGCGTGCACAGAAGGCAGATAATGGCGATTGATGTGCTTTTTCCTTCAGGTTTAGGTTTCCTGTCAGCCGAGCCGCAGATAAACCATAAACACGAAGAACAAACAAACAATTAGCCTCCCTCGGACCCAGGCGCAGAGGCACTCCGCTAAGGTTTATAGCCCTTTTCCAGCTTTACTGCCAAGATAAATCTCTCACCACCCGCTGCCCAATCAACCCCAATACAAAAAAGTTTTTGTTGTTTGGTTGTTGATTTTTTTTCCCCAGTAGGTATTTGATTTTTTTTATATTCAGGAAACATTAAAACAAGGGTGCAGACAGATAGGTGGGGACCGACATGTAAATTCTGTATCGATCTGGACAACATGCTGGCTTAATTCACCCTGGTGTGGGACCAGACGGGAGACAGAACAACCTCTGCCTCCTCCGAGCTGTGGTCTCCAGCACCACTGGACCGCCATGTGCAGCATCCTTCGGCCTCACGGAGGCGAAGAGCACGGCAGCAGGTGCCGGAGGCCGAAGGATGCTGCCTTGCACAAGCCCCGGTGTCTACTTCATTACCCAGGTTTACTTTTCAAACTGAAGAAAAATAAGACAGATGTGTTTAGGAGCTTGTTTGTTTTCCACCCCGCATTTCTGTTTACTCACCCGGGCAGGTTTTTTTGGTCACTGGGTGGCAATTCCCTTCATGGTATCGCTCGTGCATCACTGGCATAAAAGGCTGATTCAGTTTTGGTGGTGAATTACCCGTGGCCTTTTTTTTTTTTTCTTTTCTCTCGTATGACTGTGAATTTTGTCAAAACTTTGTGTGGCAGTTTCATTTCGTGTCTTTATTGTCCAGCGAGGGAGAGCTGGGAGTGCTAAATTAATTTCCGTGGTGAGACCAATAAATTCAGCTCTCCTGCTGTAAAAGATACATTAATTTTGCTACATTCCATTTTTTAATAGGCACAAAGCCACCTGGATAAATACAGGTTGCACACAGAGAACAGCCGTGGACCTGGGCACAGAGACTGTCAGCTGAAATAAATAAGTCAGACGTTAAGAATACAGTACACGCAGAGAAATTTCACTTTCTTTCGACTTTGGGTTCTAGCATTTTTTATGTGAGGTGGGGGAAAATGGTGGGCTCCAATAACCTCATTTACCTTAAAGACGTGAAAAGGAGGTGAAGAATATTCTCTGGGTTCAAAATATAAGAGTTTTTAATGTTTAATGTCAAATATGTTCGTTTTGATAAATAGAAGTATTAACCTCATGTACCGTGCGCTTGCGCATGGGGCTATTCCCTCATTATAACTTCACTGCCAGTGGACAAACCTGTGGATCATTTTTAATGGACTTTATAGGGATAAAGAGGGACATCTGGGACTTGAGCCCCGTTTTCTGCAGGAGTTCAGGGGTAACCTTCTGTTGGAACAGCCGAAGTTGGCTGGAGATCTCCACTAGCATGACTGGGAGAACAGACCTCCCACACCCGTTGGTGTGTCGGCTCCAGAGACGGATAAAAAAGAAACCCAGCCAAGGCTGGGAATACGGCTGGATTGATTATCCAGAGAGCACGAGGAATTTGGGTTTGGTGCGTGGCTTGGTGTTCCTGTGGCATTCCCTGCCGAGAGCTGGAGGAAGATGGTGGCACCGCCGTTGGTCATTCAAGCCGGCAGCTGGAAGGCATCGAACTGCGGGCAGAAGCGCTTGATAGAGAGAAGGTGCAGATAAGGCAAAATTTGGTACTTGTCACCTTTTGTGGCTGTGCGCTCAGCCAGCTCTGCGGCCAGCACCCGCCAGACTTAAGATGTGATTCTGTGGGGGAGGATCATCTTTTAATGGGTTTATTGCAAAACCTTCCTTCTTTAGGCTAGAAGTGGAAAGCAGCAAATCTCCGGCTGGTGGCTGCCCCAAGGACATGTCCCTCCAAGGTCACCCAACTCAGAGGAGGTTCTCAGAAAGTGTTAATTTTACCGGAGTTTTTTGAGCCTGATTCTGGTCTGGAGGGGGTCTTGCTATTGCGCATTCAGAATTCAATCAAAGGTACCTTGAACAACTTTTTGGATGAATAGTTGGATGGTTCTTTAGTTCCTGAGTCTGAAAATCAAACCCAGAGGCCTCGGGAGGCTTGCCGAAGTGAGGACAGGCAGTGATGCCAAATGATGTCTGAAAGAGCTCCGTGTCCACAAGAATCCTGCTCACGGCAATGCGTTCCCATTTCTTAGACGGATCTCTGTCCTGTGCTGTCTAGCCAGCTCATAGATTTCCTGCCAAATTCTCCTTGCTGTGCTATTACCTCATCCCTCCGACGCACCGCTTCTCCAATTCGACCATTTTTCCTGCCCTGTCTGGAGGGTGAACGCTCCGAGACAAGGACTTTGCATCCATTGCAGCTCCGCGTTGTCCCCTCGCCCGACCCGAACGCTGCGTGGATGGGGGAACCTGGGGTGCCGCCGTCATTTCCCTGCAGGGACCCTGGCGACTATATTTCTCTGCAGGGACCCTGGTGACTGTATTTCTATGTTGGTCTAGCTGGTTTGGGGTAGGTACCGGGGGGCACTGCCGGCGTTTGTCAAATGCAGTAGGAGAAAATCCATAGGACAAAAGGCGCAGCCATATTTCCTCAAAGCCCATAACCCATAACACGGTCCCATCACCGGCAAGAAGGAAACAAAGCAGGAAAGTCAAGGAAAAAACCTACAGGCCCACTAGCCTAGGTGTGGCAGAGCAAAGATCGGAGCAGCGTGTGTAAATTGCCGTGCAAATGAGACTGGCAAAGCTTTAACGAGAGAAAGTTCCCACCACCAAGCTCCCCGATGGAGCCCCAAGGCTGGAGAGGAGTATTTCACGCTGCGGGAGCATCCGGAGCTCAGGTAGAAACCACGCTTGCAAGGAACAGAATAAAAAGGGCAATTTAAGACAAGGGTGGCTGTAAGTAGCAGATGAGAAAACACAATAAAAGGGAAGATTTCTTACCCTGCAAGTGAATCCATTTACTTCAAAGGTACTACATTTCTTTGATACAATAGCATAACGTTTTTATTGGGGACTAATTGAGCCAGTGATATAATTACGACAGTAAATTAAGGCCTGAAGTTTACTTTGAATTTAGGAATAAATTCGTAAATACTTCCTTATCAGTGGCATATAGGAAAATGGCCAGACTGATTTAGCAGGGAGGAATCCCTACATACTGGCCACCTCAAGAAAAGGACGAGCCTTCTTTCCGCATAAAAATGAGTGATACATTAACTGCTTTGACTGCAGCCCTTTTATTCACTGCTTGGTAGAATCGGTTTTACTAGTGGGTTAATAAAACTTAATTAATAGTTAATTAAGGCTTACAATCAAGTATGCCCATTTTTGATGACTTTATCATCACAGTGTTTACATCAACGTGCGAAGCACGGGCCAGAACTGATCTGTGTCTCCGAGCGCCGCCGTCTGCCAGCCAGAAATGATTTGCAGATGCAGGTTCAGATGCCGGCGATGGGATGCCCTTTGCAGGGCTGCGTGTACCTGCAGCCTCCAGATCCGCTCTTGGATCTCCGTGGTGAGACCCAGACCTTGTCTCCGCACCCAGGCCAGAGCCCAGCCTCACCCTTCCCAACGCCGTGTCCTTTCCCAGGGCGGGCACAAGCAAGGGAGAAAAGCGGCATTGCCTTCCAGCCTCGGAAAAAGGTGGTGGTCAGGAAAGCTCATCTTGGAAGGACAGGCTGCGTGTGGGTCTTTCGCCTGCAAGGTTGAAACAGAGTTATTTAAACCCCCTGGGTTTCTCCAGTCTAGCTCTCCTTACTGGCTCCCCACATGCCCATCTGGACCATCTACTGGGCAGGAAAATAAAAAGGCAAACAAGCGATGAGCCAGCAAGGCTCTCAGTCAGTCCCTCCTTTCCCAATCACTATGCAGACAATTACTGTCCAGGGTATCCTCAAATTAGACTAATAAATCCAACTCCAGCTCTTCCACTGGAGTAAGTTTTTTGCAGTTCAATGACATCCTGGGTGTCTTCTGTGTTGAAGGAAGCTTCGGCCACATGTACACCCAGCAGAAACTGGATATTAGAAATGAGAAAAGCCCATGAATAACGTGTTTAATGCAGAAAATGCCATCAAACTGTTTTTTATGGAAGTGTATCCCTCAGAAACTGCTGACTTCCCTGTTATTATATTTAGCAATACAAATAGCTGAGGACTGTGTTTGGGCTCATTGCAGATAAAGTGCTGGAAAGACAGCCGTGGAGCGAAGGGACATTTATTTCTCTTACTGAGACCCGCGCTGTGCTGCCACAGCTGGTGAATCTTATCTCTAAGGCTTTTCTTGGGAATAAAGCATTTAGCCTCTGTAGCTGGGTCGTGTTACAAGGAGCCTGAGAGAAGATTCAGTGATGTGCCACGGCACGGGGAGAGGGGACCAGCAACAACCGAGTCCTGATGCAAAGGGAAGAAAGTCATGCAGTAATCACCGGTTCCCTGAACTGCACACTGGAGACCCGATTGACCGCAACAGCCTGAATCAAGAGAGAGAAAAAGAAAGATGCGAGCGTAGAGTGTCCTCCAAGACAGACGTAATCTTGGGGACGGGTTGCCTGCAGATGTGCCGTCGCATGCATGCTATCAAGATCTCTCTTGTGTTTCTCCTTGGAACGGTTTACCGGTAGAGAAATATTGCTCTCCCCAGAGATTCCCCAAGGAAGCAAAAGCGAGAGCTCAGGGAACCTCCCTTCCTCAAGTAAGACAACGTAGCAGTCTTTGAATTTATTACTGTAATTACTACAAGAATTATTAGTATCCTTGCTATATCCTTGCTAACCTTGTCTCAAAACCAGTCAAGTCCAGGGGATGATTTTGCGTGAGGGTAGCCCATTTGGCAGTTTTACGCTCCTGCAGATGGATCTGACAATCTGAAACCCTGGCCAGATTTGGGCAAATATGGTGCCAGTCCCCGGCTGAGCTGGGAACCTGCTCGGAGGACGGCGTTGGTGTCGTGGTGCCAGCGTGCCCCGCTGAGCATCACCTCCACGGCCCGACAGCCACCGGCAGATCCAAAAGCAGGGCAACCTGCTGGGTTTTCATCAAAGGCTCATTTTTCTCTCATGAAAGTACATGACGTATCAAATGTTTTGCCTTGATTAACGATGCTAATTAAGCTAATGGATTTGAGTAATTTTACAATTGATATTTTTATGTAATTTTGTTTTTGCTCAGCAGTAGCCAGAACTTACTGCCCTGTCAGCTTCTCTCCGTCATGTTCAACATTATGCACGGACATCGTCTTTAAGGTCGTATAAATAAACAAAGCAGGAAAGCTCTTCATATTTATCTCGGCCCTCCCCCTGCCACCCGCTGCACATCCCCAGGGTGTGCAACACAGCACATTTCAAATGCAAGGAGTAGAGTCACCGAAAGCAATATCCCAGCAGAGAAAAAGATTGGATTTGGGGGTCAGGATGTTAGACTGGGCTTCTAGAAAGTCAACTCCATCCCAATTCTACTCTGAGTTTCCTGGGGGCCATGAGGGAGCCACTCTGTTCTCCATCAGTAAATGGGATAAACTAGGTAGGCTGTTGGCTTGCTGGGGCAGAGGCTGCGAGTGAATTGTGTGTGTAATACACACAAAAATTTTGGACTTGACGATCTTAAGGGTCTTTTCCAACTTAAATGATTCTACAATTCTACAGCATAGGTGTAGATGTGTTAGAGAGAGGGGTGCTGAGCTCAGTTTGGGCCCTGAAGCTGATGCTGCGACACTAACTGAACACCTGAGGTACGGAGCACGCGGATTAGGTGGTGTTGAAAGGAGAAGCCGTCTGCACGGCACAAGGGCTCCACACGCCTCCAGGAGCAACGGGCGAGAGCTGGGCACGCAGCGTCGTGGGTGCCGTATTGCACACACCGAGGAGGCTTTAGAAACCCTGTCACTCTTAGGTGGTGCCTGAATCCCCACAGGTGGCATTTGTGGGTCTGTCTTTGTTTACAGGACACCATCAACCAGAGAGCCATGTAACTGCTGACCATGTAATTACACTGTAAGGCAAGTTCCACATGTTGACAGGGTAAATAAAATACCAGGTTATTTTTTTCCCCTCTGCGAGGGAGAGGGTTATCATGAGATCCTACGGCTGCGAATTATGTAGTAATTATGGCTTCAATAACCAGGCAGCTTCCGATATCGTTACTGAGTGATTGCCAAGAACAGGAGACTGTTAGGTACTGGGGCTACGTGAATCATGGACGCTGGAGACTGACCTGGCAGCTCCAAGCACCGTTCCCACCAGGCCATTTTCCAATTTTGTCCGTTGTAGTTTTGTGCACCTCAGAGGATGGCTTCCGTAACTGACCCTGAGAGATGGTTCTGCCCATCAGGAGGAGAAATGCTGAACTTCATCCCTGTAGCCCTGCCCCGCACTCCTCAACAGCGTGGGGGGCTAACAGCCACCCTGGCCTCTGGCTCCAGCCTCCTGCGAGTGCCTTAGTCTGATGGCTTTGGAGGAACCGAGCAAGGAGCCAAGAGCCAGAAGATCTCTGTGCAGCCTTACTCAGCACCCTGCTAAAGCAATAATTACATCTGGAGAGCTACAGCTCAGCAGACAGCACTGGGCACTATCTCTAAGCCTAAATCTTGGCCAAACTTGCGTAAATGTCTCATCTCTCCTGCTGAGCACGCTTGCAAGAAGTGGCACACCTGGAAAACGAGAAGGCTGTGTGGGCGAAAAAAAGAAATGAATAATGATTTGGGGGATTTTCACATACTATAGTCTTTGTGCTTGGGCTGAAACAACATTTGATTACTGGTATGTTTAGTGAACCGAGAAACCAGGTCAATGGGTCAACAAGTAAATGGCTAAGAGGCATCAGGGACTATGCCCAACTCTGAGGAAGGAGGTGGGAGTTAAAGCTTTGGATCTGCCTGAACTGCAGCAAAATTTTCCTACGGGACGGAGCCCATATCGCTTGGAGAGCCCAGTCCTCTTCCCAAGGGAGCTGCCCGCTGCCCGCACAGCACCTGGGGGACCCTGGGGTTTATGGGGTGCCCAGATTTCACACCTGTTGGGTGAAATAGGTCTCTGCCTCGGCAGATGGGCCATGGCCAGGTGTCTGCTGAAGCTGAACGAGTTGTACCTGAACTCCTGCCCCGGGGTATCACACAACTTCAGACCTATTTCCTGACTATGTGCCACATTTTTATGAGCAAAGCCACATACTTTTCCTTAAACTCTACAGCCCTTTAATTCAATTTTTAATTATTATTCCTTATCATGCTCCGTGTGTTTCTGCTGCATTTAGAAAACTGTCTCTTGTGGTTAATTTAACACCTGCAAATTCCCAAAGCTGTTAACCTAAATCTAGTGGATAAAGTCTTTGCCATACATTTAAAAGATCACAAGGTCAAGTCTACCTGGGGCTGAGCTTTTGTTACCAAGCACAAAGGATAACTATTATACTTCCTCTATATGATAAGACCACTGTAGGCTTGATACTTATTTGTCATCATTATCAGAGACGTTCTGCAGTTGACTGAAATGCTATGCAACAAACCAAAATCTTAGAAGTGAGTGCTTTTGGGAATATTTCTTTACCATACCCTGCTTGAGAAGGACAAATATTGATTCAGAGACTTTGGGTACATCGATTATCCTTTTAGGGAAAGGATGATAACACTAATAAATCTTGGAATTTTGCTCTTTGTGTTTCTGAGAGACTGTCTTCTCAGCATGATCACATGCTGAATAACTGATCAGGGTCTCTTTTATCTGTTTTGGGTTTTTCCTCTTCACAGGAGAGTGCCAGCTCTGTCGAAATGAATGTGAGCCTTTTTGCTGCCATCGCACGAAGTCCTGCCTTTCCCCCTAAGCACATGTACAATATAGAAAGGGTCACTAATCTTCGCTCATAAACCTCTATCAAATGACAAGCTATTACTTCCCTGGCCTGTAAGAACTAAGGCTTGACTGACCTTTTTCTTAAAAATGGAAGGGAAAAAGAAAAACCTTGAGGGGTAAACCAAGGCCAAGCATTTCAGACAGTTTTGGATGAAAAGAGAAGAAAATTTCAGTGTCCAAGGTCACCACTCATCACAAATTTCCTGCCATCACCCTCTTCATTCAAACTAGAAACTGTTCATTTGATTGTCTCAGAAGATCTCATCTGCCCCTATAATTGACTGAGGAGATTCAACATTGCTGGTAACCTGAGAGGAGGAACTGTGAGCTCCCATCATGGACCAGAGGAGTGATCTCCTGATCTCCTCCTTGTGAAATGTCAGATCAATGTGCCCAAGACCATAGCCAGCCGAGAGATCCAGCACACTCACAACCTCTTCATCAAAAAAAACCCAACAGAACTGCTCAAAACCCCACTCCTTCCACCTTCTCTGAGGATATGGAAAGTAGATGATGGGTCAAAACGGGTCAGGGGAAGGCTTTGACATCTCCTGGTGATGGCCCTAAAGGAGCAGCTGTTTTTCCTGGGATGAGGAGCAAGCAGGACAACCAACACAACAGCAAATTATGCTGCTCTCCTTGAGACTAAAGGAAATCTTTCGGAGGACATCTGTGACCCTGGAAGATCAATGGCAGGTCAGATACAACTCAGAAACACGTATGATATTGGCACCCTGCTGGCACGGCACTCCAAGAAAAACCACCCTCGGCCAATTCCTCCTGAAGATGAGGCAGCTAATTTGGGCTCATAAATCACGGATCGTGGGGAATCGCATCGGAGGACTGGACTTGCACTTCATTCTTATCAGTGTTTCTCAGGTATTTGCTCGCTGTCAATAGCCCTCCATTTGACATGGCAAAAGGCATTATAATGCTGTTGTAATTACAGTCCTCTCATTTTGGAGGCTCCTCAGCATTATAAACGTACATTTAAGTCAAAGGAATTGTGCTGGTGTGCAGCCGATGAGGATCCGGCCTTCGGTTTTAGAGGCACCACTTTTAATTTGCTTCAATCATTTTCCTGCAGGGAAGCAACATGGCAAACTATTGGCACGCAGGCGAGAAGAGGCAAACAGTATTTCCCCCACTTCTAAACAGGTTTAAACATGTTGGTTTACAAGGAGGGGATGTACACTCACCGTGTTAGGAGATACAGCCCAACGCCAACTGTTCCACCTTCCCACCGCAGCGTGAAGGCAGTCCCCTGCTCACCTTATCTCAAGTTTATGTGACACTTTATATCAAAAAAGAAAGCAAATAGGAAACGTTTCATGGTGTGTTTGTCCTCTGGGAAGTAGGAAAGAGACGCTGATGGGACAAAATTCAGACCCATCTCCTCCTGCCCTGCAGAAACTGCTTGGATGCCATGGTTGAATGCAAGGTAAGAGTGGTGCTTGTTGTGTCCCCAAACACATTCTGCTGAAAAAAACCCCAGATTTGCAACCTGCCAGTGCTGGGGCCAGGCTGGCAGCTGGGGGGGACTCTGCGTGATGCCACCATGCCCGTTACAAACGGGAAGACACCTTGCAGATGACAGCTCAGCCCCCATGGAGGCAGCTGCCCTTCCACGGCACTTGCTCTGTCCCTTCCCCGGCGAGGAAGGAAACCTGAGAGCACTTTCCGGTGAGAGCAGTGAGCTTGACAGGCTCATAAATATATCCCACCGCGTACCCTTTCCTTTCTGTCCTCTGAAAGAAAAGACTGACACTAAGAAAGCATTTGATCACGTTGGATTTGTGCCACTTTGCAGCTTACTCGGATGAGCTGAAGGGGAGAGCTGGGAGCGGCAGAGACTGGGCGAGTCTCGGGGATGCGGCGGGGCTGTCGATGGAGAGGAAGGAGAACCAGGACCCGCACCAGGAACTGGTGGCTGTGTCATTCGGGTCAACTGGAACCCAGTTACCTGTTGGGGAGCTGAAGACAGAAGGGAGCGGAGGAGATATGGGTGCTGAAGGTGTCTCTTTGGAGAGCCCGGTGCTGTGCACGTGGCTGCTGGGTCACGCTCCCTGGTGACTTCAAGAGAGGGGAGATGAGGAGATGAAGAAGAGGAGGTGATTAAGCCACCCCAGCGTATTTACAGCATGGAGAGCACGACTTCTCCAGCTATACCTCCATGTTGCCGTTATGCATGGGATGCAAGGCAACACACGATGGGTTTCACGCCAACGGCCCCGGGCATTCGGTGTCTCTGCCCCATATAGTGCATTTCCAGCCCCGCTTCCCCTCACTGCATATTTATGCATGAGGGATGAATGCAGAAACAGCTCTGTGTTTGCAAACTCGTAAAAGGTACTTTTTTTTAAAAAAAAAACAAAGCCAGACCAGCTCTAACAATGAAACTGAACTCTACATCTAATTTCTCCTCATTTTCAGGGTTTGCAGCTGTAAATTTTAGCTCTCGACACAATGTCTAGTTGGGACAGATTGGCCTTTTGAAAGACATTCTTGCTCTCACTTTGGAGCTCTGGTTTGCCCTGAGATATGGGCTCTTAGTTTGCAAATGCAGTGTAAATTTATAGTGCTATGTAGAAGAGAATAAATGAGTCTTTATACCGGGTCCTTGGATTTTTTACAGCTCCTATGAATAAAATACAAAGAGACTTGAAAGGCTTTATTAAATAAGAAGGTGGGTGTCTCGAGAATGATCAGTTCTAGGCATTGTACCGGTGTTGCGAATTGTTGGTTTTAAAGCCTTTGGGGCAATCTATAGTTGATCCAAATGATAAAACCTTTGTAGGCTTCAGGGAGCTCTGGCAGCTTACACCAGCTGGGGATCGGTCCCGTGTTTCCAATGAGGATTTATACGGTGCCGCATTTTCGGCTGTATTTTGGTGAGGGAATGTCCCCTAACAACCCAGGAGAGAGGGAAAAACCAATTTTCACATAGCTAATTGCTTGGCGTGTGAATGCAGCATCATGACCCCGCTGTGTCTGCTGGGGCTGCTGCTCATGTGGGGCTGGGGAAGGGTTCGTGGGCGATAGCCCCGGTGTGTGCCAGCAGCGAGCCGCCGCCGCCACAGGAGCTTGGGATGGAATAGGCTATTTTTTTATCCTTTCAAAGGGTCTAGAGTCCATCTTGTCTCCATCCCAGGTGACAGCAGCTCCATCCATGGAGCTGGTTACGTGGGACAAATCCTCATCCCAGAGTTAATCCCAAGGACAAGCCCTGGCAGTCCATTTATTTGTTACCTGCACCATGGTGTAGCTTCCAGCATGCTCTTTCCTCCTTTGAATTCTTTTTCTAAAGGGCTTCTTAAAACAGCTGTTCTCCATGCAGAGAGAAACCCTTCCTTTCTCTTTTCTTTCTCAATATCGCTAATTGGAAGAAATTTGGTTATCCCACCACCGTTGTGGAGCAGGACCCTTGGAGCTGAGGATCTTCCCCCAATTCCCTGCTCGTGCAGTGCAGCACCAAATCCAGCCCTTCCTGCCACATCTCGGGAACGCCCTTCCTGCCACATCTCGGGAGCCCGGCATGGGATGGGATGGGATGGGATGGGATGGGATGGGATGGGATGGGATGGGACAGGATGGGATGGGATGGGATGGGATGCAGCAGGGCTCCCCGCTGCCCGCGGGCTCGCCGGGTGCTGCAGGGCTGCATGCAAATGAAAGTCTCTCCCAGCTCCTACAGCTCAGAGCACAGAGCGGCTTTTAATTACCCACGGAAGGAGAGAGCTCCACAGCTGTCCCAGATTAATGACAGCCGAGCGGCGTTCTCCACATCCCCTTCCTCTCTGCGTGTACACAGGGGTATATATGGAGAGAGAGGAGAAAGTGAGAGAGGAGTATGTTCATGGCATATATTGCATAGGTAGGTATATAAACGTATATATCTATGTATAAATCTACCCATACAGACATATATAAGAAACCTGTTGGCCGCCTTGTCTGACAGGGCAATGATCCGGTCAAATGGCACAAAGAACTAGCAACAGTAAGTAATTTTGTCATTTTTGCCACCAAAAAGTACTTTTCATTGCCAGATGTGGAAATACCATCCAAAGACTTCACTGAATACCCCTCCTTTTTTTTGATTTTTTTTTAAGGAAAGTGAAGAATTGAAGGGCAACAGAACTGCAAATGCGGCACCGTGACTGGCAGATTCACATCTTACATGCAGGATCACTCTTCTTTCTTGCCAGGGAAATCCCAAACTAAGCTCTTCCTTACTGTGTTTACCTTCCTGTCCACATATACTTGGGTTTGGGTTTTTTTTGTGTTTTTCACATTATCACTTGCTAAATATATCACAGCACATCATTTACTTTGCTCTGTAGCTGCAAGACCTCTGCGTGCCTTTCTCTTCTCACAAAATGAATCGCTGGCTCAAATATTTAAATATAAAAAGAATACCATCATACAGTATACAAGCAATTTGTTATCACGGTGTGCAAACAAGGTAGAGAGGGGAATATGCTAAAGCAAATTTTATGTATAGCTACTGTGTAAATTTGCCTATTTCCCAAGAGTGGTATTGTCACTATTAATCGTAATAGTGTTTCTAATATGGCATATTTCCAATATTTTCTCCTTAATTAGGATTCCGATCAGACAACCCCATTTCGTTCCTGTTGTGCTTCCCCTTGGCTTTCTGAAACCTGCCCAGCCCTTGTGGGGAGGGTGAGGGCTGGGGGCACAGCGGAGGAGCCGGTGGGGGCACCCGCCCTCCACCACCTCATCCAAGGACGGTCGCCATGTCCTTCGCATCCCTCCAGCGCCTGACGCCCCCCCCATCTCTGTGTTCACAGAAAGCAGCCCCAACCCCTCAGAGAAGCTGTGGCTGCCCCATCCCTGGAGGGGTTCAAGGCCAGGCTGGACGGGGCTTGGAGCAACCTGGGCTGGTGGGAGGTGTCCCTGCCCAGGGCAGGGGGGTGGAACTAGATGATCTTTAAGGTCCCTTCCAACCCCAACCATTCTACGATTCTATGATTCCATCAACAGGCAACCGAGCGGGAGGTTTCCACCAGCTGAAGGGGCGTGCTGTGATGCGCTCCTCGCTGTTGTCTGAAACGTGCATTTGTGTATAGGTTTAGGGGACAATGAGATGGTTTGGAGCAATACTAGAGTGATGCTGGAAGAGAAAGGGAAGGAGATCATTTCCAAGCAGGCTGGGCTGTGCGGAGCGTCCTTGACCGTGACTGGGGAGGGCTCCTGGCAGCGCTGATGCAGGGCAGCCGTCCCCGCAGGGACGCACCTGGGGACCACGCTCCAGGTGAGCTCCACTCCTTAGGGACCCGAGGTGTGAGCATTGCATTTGCACGAGCCATCCTCCTAGATGATAAGCAAACTACTCTCTTTAACAGGTTTAAAGCGCATTTTCCCCATTTGCATAGATGTGGCTTAACACAGGCTGTCCTTATGTAGCAACCTAAACCTTGCTGCGACGACTTCTGCAGGACCTTGGTGCACTCACTTCAGTCTTTGCTATTTCGAAGACACAACCCCCCACGATTAAAAGAAACACGGCAAAAGCATCCTTGCAGACAGGTCGTAGAGAGCACACGTGCGTTCCTGCCGCCAGCCCCAGGGACAGGACGCTGATGCTGTGCCGGGGGAGGTTTTTCCATGGGAAACGCAAGCAGCTCAATAAGCCCCAGATGAAGAGAGAGGCAAGGGAAGATGGCTGTGGTAGCACTGAAACAGTTAAAAAATATTCTGGTTTTGTTCAAAAGCTAAAGTAAATGCAATAGGGAACCTTCACATATGCTCTTGGTGGGAGGGTGATTTTTTTGCGATAAGCTTGGTGAGCTCCTGCTCTGTGGTCTCGAGCAAGACTTTTAACCTCCTCTGCCTCTGCCTCCTCAAGCATAAATGGAGAACACCGGCGTTATCCTGCCTTGGTAAAAAGCTCCAAATGCCATGGAAAAGGGGTATAAAACAGCATCTTGTATCCCCATGAGATGAGAAGGGCAGGGCAGAAGATCTTCACGCATCATGGATCAGGAGAGCTCCTCTGAATTCAGTGGAGCATCGTCAGTTTGTCTCTTCTGTTTTATGCCCCCTTGGAAAGGGCAGAAAATGGGTCATTCTTGGCCAGGCTTGAGCCAGTTCATCCATGACTGGGGCTATTCCGGCAGTTCCAGTATTAACCCTCCAGGTTTATAACCTGTCCTTAGAAAAGAGCTAGAGCAGATTATCCTCTTATTTTTCACCCCTGAGAAGTGTGGGAACGGAGCAATTCATAAGGCACCAAAAATAACCTGCAGTCCTTTCAAACACCCAGAAGAAAGAGAATATTCAGGGTCCAGTAAATAAACAGGGACAGTGTTGCTGTGACCCTTCTCAGCCTCTCTTGGTCCGAGCTCCCCATTATGCAGTAAATAAATAGCTATCTGTTATACGGCTATTTTTTTTAATAAAAACACTTCGAAGCGCTTTGCTTTTCCTTAATTAAAAACACATCAAGCCATGGATAAAGCATTGTGGAATGGCTTGTTGTGGCATTGCCTTTTACAGCCGGCAAGCAAATTTCTAATAAAATGGTTTTTGAAAGGAATATTGCCTTCATTCAAATCTCCTATAAAAACTACCCATCCATTAATTCCAATTAATGACACCACAGCATTTCCACTAACACTGGTAGTAATTCTTGGCTAATGGATGATTTTCAACAAAATCAGAATCAATGTTAAGTTTGGACAGGACCCTTGCAGAATTAATTTACTGCCCCGTTGCTAGTTGAACCAGAGCACCGTGGTCTTCTCAAGCATATAAATCACAGTGGTTTGAAATGGTTTCTCGGTGCCGTTGTGCGCAGCCCGTGCTGTGAGTTTCCTGAGGGCTTCATAGAGAGAATAAAAGGCATCCTGCTCTGCTGCGTGATCCTGCGGGGCCGTCCCGTGAAAGCTGCCCCCATGCACAGGAACAGGCACCTTTCATGGAAGGACTTCTGATGTAGGGGATGGAAGCCAGAACAAAAGGGAGAAGGGAAAACCATCCGCTCCCAACAGCCACAGCATCTCCCTCCTTGGCTTTGAGTGGAAGAAAAGCAGCCCAGCCCTCTCCCCATCCTTCCCTGCTCCATAACTCACCTGTCTTAATTCCAGCAAGACCCTGAACCTCCTCTGTCATAGAGTCATAGAACAGTTAGAGTTGGAAGACGCCTTGAAGATTCCAACCCCCCTGCCCTGGGCAGGGACACCTCCCACTGGACCAGTTTGCTCAAAACCCCATCCAACCTGGCCTTGAACATCTCCAGGGATGGGGCAAATGGATGTCCTCTCTGTTGGGTCTAGGACTGTTCCCTCTTTCTTGGTTTCCAGGCCACCAACAACACTCAGGCAAGACATCTGTCTTCTTTTGCCAATCAAAAAACAACCCAAAGAAAGCAGCGAGGAAAACAGAGAAAAAAAGCCCCCAAGAGCCATGCAGAAATGAAGCTGTGACCAGTCCCTCCAGAGAGAAGGGAGGGAATTCCATCTGCAAGACAGTCAGGGCAACTGGGCATCTGCTGCAAGTCTGCAATCCTTCACCCGAGCCAGCTCCAATGTTTTCTCCCAGCTACAGGTCTCTGGATTTCTTCCTCCTGAGCTGAAGGTCCAGGTCTCAGTGGGACCGAGTGGTCAGGTTGGGAGCAGCGGGGGAGTTAAAAAGCAGGACAGAAATGTCCTATCTGATTAAGGGAGTTGCTGGAAGGAACTCTGAATGGGACTGTGGTTTTTTGCTCCTCCAGTTGTATTTAGTTTTTTAATAAATATATCTATATATAAAATCCGTAATGTTTGCTGTTCAGTCACCAAAAGGGAAGAGGACAGCCAATTACACACTGAACTGGTCAGGAAATGTTGGGTAAAAATGAAGTTCCTGTCTGATAACTTCTAATGAAAACTGAGGAGCGGAGCACACGAGACGCTTTGGTGGGGACTGCGCCGGAATGAAAGGCTTTAACGCACGGGAATAAGAGGAAAGGAAAAATTCACTCTGCCCCTAATAAGGGCCTTCACCCGGTGATGGGAAGAGTTAAATCATTTCTTCCTTCTCCTAAAGGACTTTAATTAACAGCTGATCATGTAGCTTAATCTATGCATCTCTGCCTACCTGCTCGATGCTCTTTTGTCCTTTCGGAGAAAGAGTGGTAAAACTCAAATTGTTGACCTTGAAAAGCAATCATTCTGCAATCACCTCATTGGAAGGGCTAACAGCATCTCTGGGAGCTCCACATAAACACCAAAAAGGGTGGACAGCAGTAAAATCAGGATGGGCTTGGACCAAGTAACCCCTTTTTCCCCTTTTATATGTCATCAGTTTTACACCCTGACCGGCGACCTTCCCGCAAACGGAAACCTTTGTGTGTAAGAGCAGAAGAAAGTGCAATTAATGTGAAACTACCTATTTATGTGGGCAGTTCTGGGATGTGCTAATTTCCATCCGTTCACAAGCAGCAATAGCAAGGCAGCCCCCCTGTGTTGGAGCCCACCGACAGCGCGGCAGCACGGCCCACAAAAAACGCTGAGCGCATCCCACGGCTGCTCACCTCGGGATAAAAAAAATCCACCTGGGAGAAGACCAAAGCAATGCCTGATGGGCTGACAGCACATCCTGGACGGTGACAGGGCAAATATTCAGACCTTTTCCGCAGCTCATTGACCATTGCTGGCTACTTCCAGGCCAGCGGACACCGAAAATGGTCTTATCGGCAAGAGGCTTGGAGTGATCTGGGATCGAAGGCTTAAGAATAGAAAGGGAGGTTATTTATGCTTTATTTCATGTATCAATACTGTGAGAAAAATGCAGAGAGCAGCAACATGAGAGATTTCTGAAAGAGAAAAGGCACAAAGGCAAGCTGGGGGATCACTGGTGTAATTCTTTTCTTTCTTTTTTCCTCCCCAAAGCATTCATTTTCTAATGATTCAGCCGGGCGATTCAAGTCAGCTCCCCTTTTTGTGTCGTGGATTTAGGTGGAAAACCCAAAGGGTGTTTACTTTACAATGTATTACAGAGAAACGGCGCTAACAGCCAGGAGCAGGAGGATGAGGAGAGACGGGGCATCAGCCGCTGCGGCAGCGCCTGCCCGAGGGCTCGGCTGGGTCCCAGCGTATCAGCAGCCCTCCCGCCGCCTCTAGGCAAGAAGGCAACTTAATAGAAACGGTTTCCAAATCACAGAGCCCTGTAACCTGTCATTTTCTGGATGGCTTTATTATAGCTTTCCATGTCTGAAAAAAAAAACCCCAATGACCCAGGTTCATCCTTCGCCAGGCGAAAGGGATTGCGGGGTTTCCCGGCTGAGGGTGACACCGCGCTGCGCAAAGGCTGGCAGCTGAGGGAAATATTATTGCAGCCGATAATAAGGAGCTACATCTGCTCGCTTGTAGCGGTGTGTCTGAACGCCAGCGGGAAGCGGGAGCTGGAGATCCTCGCGGTGGCCCCAGGGTGGCTCAGGCTCAGGCTGTGGGGGGCTGTGGGGTGTGGAGCATCCCCCGTGGCCCATGCGGGGCTTTCCCAGGGAACCTCTTCTCAGCCCCGGTCTGGGTGTTGCATTCTGAAAACCAGATTCCAACCCTCTCGTGGTGGAAAAATGTGCTTAACGCTGAGCCATTCAATAAGACTTAAGCACTTTGCCTAAAGCTCAGCAAGCGCTTAAGCATTCACCTGGTTAAGGATTCTTTCCTGAACGAGGAATGAGACATAGTGTTTTTTAAACTGATTGATATATTTGGAGTAAGTCAGTATTAATGATCATGTAAATTAAAATCTGGAAGACATCCAACTTTTTAAAAGCTTCCTCTGCCACCGCAGCTCCTTGCAAATCGACTTTGTGTTCCAAAGATACCTACATGGAAACGTGCCTTCGCTCACAAATATTTCTGGGTACAGCATGCCTTTTAAAGAAGCTCCAGTAATTACTGTGACGAGGGGATCACGAGGGTCATCTGGCATTAAGGCCAGGCTGGAATACATATTGTTCAAAATAACCCAAACTTGCCCATTATTAATAAATTCTTCTAAAAATATTAATAATAAGAGGCATGGATGGTCTTTGCCTTGTTTGCTTACTCTCTCACGGCGGGATGAGCGGCGGAAGGTGGGGGGGATCTGCTCTGAGTGTGTTGCAAGAAAATAGAGACGGGGAAAACAAAACTGACGTAAAGAAAGACCTACAATTCTGTGTCATATGTTAATTCTGCATGAAAAATAATGCTGTCAGGTTTTCCCCTCACTGATCTCCATTTGTTCCCCGCGCAGGGAAGCTCGGCATGCCAGAAATCAGCGCGTTGCATTAGTCGGGGTTTGCCGATCAACCCACCGAAGGGCACAGAATTGCCCTTATGTCTCACCGCATATGCAGGTTAATGCACCCTAGTAACAGCCTAAGAGCAAAATGGGACTCTGCATCCTTCGTCCTGCCAGTGCGCCGGGGAAATGAATGCTAGTAGTGATTAACCAGTTCAAAAATTCAGTTTACTGGTGCCCGGGTGTGTGTCGGGCTCCCCCTTTCCTGCAATCAACGCGCTGTTTGCCGGGACGCAGCAGTCAATAGCACGACGTTGGTGCTGCGCTTTCTTTTCCTAAATGGGAAGGTGAAGTGGTGACTGATGTGGTAGACAGACAGAGAGACGGACAGAGAGACGGACAGAGAGACGGACAGAGAGACGGACAGCTGGCGTGGGCCACCTCAAACGAGAAGGTGGGACGTGCTCAGGGCAGGAGGGCTCAGGGATGTGGCAGGAGGATTCAGGGATGTGGTAGAAGGATTCAGGGACGTGGCAGGAGGATTCAGGGATGCAGCAGGAGGATTCAGGGATGTGGCAGGAGGGCTCAGGGACATGGCAGGAGGATTCAGGGATGCGGCAGGAGGATTCAGGGATGAGGCAGGAGGGCTCAGGGACGTGGCAGGAGGATTCAGGGCTGCGGCAGGAGGATTCAGGGATGCGTCAGGAGGATTCAGGGATGTGACAGGAGGGCTGAGGGCTGCGGCAGGAGGGCTGAGGGCTGCAGCAGGAGGATTCAGGGCTGCGGCAGGAGGATTCAGGGCTGCGGCAGGAGGGCAGACACACAGGGCTGGCAGGAGGTAGAGCAAGGCCCAGGAAAGCCACCAGCAGTGCTGTGAATGACGAGGGTCACCCCAGAGAGACAAAGATGCCAGGGTTTGGAGCCACCCACTCCTTTCCTCCAGCGTTTCTGCCCACCCCACCGACAGCCTGGACACCCCACCAGCGCAAGAGCCACCAGTGACCGCCCCTTCCCCGGGCACAGCACATCCACGGACCAGGGCATCGCACCCAAGGGCACGGGAAAGTCCCAGATACGTCCCTTAGTACCGGTACTTTTTACATCATCTCTGTCCTTCAGTGATGTCCCCTTGGCTCCATCTAAAGCCATTCCAAGGGAGAGATCCCGGGGCTGCTGCGTATACTAATCTTGTAAACGCTACTCATTTTTGCCCAGGCTATCAAAGTAAAATGTCTCTACAGTGCAGTACATTTATTAAAGCCCTAATGGAATTAGAGTCCTCCCACCAAAAAGCCAGATGGTTGGTGTTTTTGTGTTATTAGTTAATGCAATTTAGTATTAAAGTTTTGAGTTAAAAACAGTGCGTGTTATTTTCTTTATGACATCTGCTTATATTCTGCCAGGAAGATGAAGTTTTGTTTAAACAGGGTCTTTCCTTTACTAATGAAGTCAATTAAAAGAATGACCCAAACAAAGGGGATATTCGGTTTTGGAAACAATCACCATTTATTACGGCAGGCAGTGCTGGCTCTGGGACCTGCAATGCTGAGCATGCGCTGGAAAAAGGCCTTCAGTGTCCATCACGTTTAACAGCCACCGAGAATCAGGCCGGGGAAATAAAAACTGCAGGATGTCGCAAGAGACTTCATATTTTTGGCGCCATGAAATACTGTCATCGCAGTGATTGGCAGCTGCCAGCGGCGCGTGGGGGTTTGAGGAGGGATGTCCTTGGGCGACGAGCACCCTGATGGCCACAGGGTTTGCTCAGTCCCCATCTGTCATTCCAAAACCCGCCATGAACGGTGCAAAGGCGGCTCCAAAGATGATTTCTCAGGCGGGCAAACGGCTCGACTGCACACAATGCCACTTTCCTCACTTTATTCTCTTTCTTCCTTCTTCATTTTATAGACGTGTTTTATGATATAATGGCAAGGACAGGCCCCTCTCACCAATTTTAGCACAGTATTGGGAGTGGAGAGGTGTTTCTGATCATACCGGGCTTCCCCGATGCCGGCAAGGAGACGCTGTAAGGGGGCAGCGGGACGCCGCGCAGGAGGACCCTAGGGACAGCCTCGGTCCCCAGTGGGGGCTGCAAGGGAAGAGCCCAGCCCTCCCCGGCCACCGTGGGCGATGGCTCTGTCCCTCAGGCCGGCATCATCCAATTCCCCCGCCGGAGCTGCAGTCTTATGTAAAACTGCTGCAATTCCCGGTTAGTCGCCTTTATATCAACCCCCCAGCCTTTCCCTTTCCATAGCATTGCTGTTACTGAACTTTCACATTTAGGATTAGGCAGAATGGGAGATAAAATCTTCATTCAACTCAGACAAATTTTAATATTTTGTAATACATCTTCTCTCTCTTTTCTTTCTTTTTCTTTTCTTTTTTTGAAATGCACATATCTCCGAGAGCCATCCAAGCAGCTGCAATGCCATCAAGCAAATGCTCTCAGCAGTCATCACAGTTGTTCTGGGATGCGAAATCGTGAAATACCCACAGCTTTACACTGGAAACATTACCATAGCATTTACGGAGAGACACTGCCAAGAGAGCTGGGCCAGATTTCGGCTGGGTTAGTCTCTAACCTGACTGAAGCCAGTGAAGAAAAGTTCAAATTAAACCAGCGAGGAGCTGAGCTGTAACCTGGTTGCGGTTTCCTGCGTATTAATTTTGCTTCTAAGTCAGTAACTATCTATTAATTAGGAAACTAAGAAAAGGTCTCAGATCCATCTCAGGCAGGCAAAGTGAACCATTAGAATAAAATGAAGATAATTTTTTTCAGTTGCCTAAACATCATCCCCTCCCTAGGACATCCAAAGTGGATTTCGTGTCTGTCATTCTTTGAACAGAAAATAGGATGTCTTGAAATTGGATAGCTGGGGGACATACCTGTACAGCTGTGAACCTGCGAAGCACAGATTGATACACAATGACTATATATAATGATTTCTATTCTATTCTATTCTATTCTATTCCGTTCCATTCCGTTCCATCACCACCCTCGGAGGCGCACCTTACCAGGCGAGCATTAAGCGGTGCAGCTCACCTCTGCCGCACACGGTGGATTCCCTCTCTTGCCTCCTCTCCCCCGGCCTGGAGCTGGGTTTGTGTCCCGGTGCTCTGCATTGCTAATGCTCAGCTGTTCCATTCCTAGATGCCTGCACTATGCTGCTGTACAGGAGAGAAGAAGTCCTCTGGGACAGCGGGCTGCACCACCGGGGTGGTCTTAGAGAGGGGTCCTTCTCACAAGGCTCTAAGAAGCGCACGAGCCAGCTCTCACCGTGCAGAAGAGCCTGTCCCGGCTCTTTAGGGGTTGCTCAGACCTTGCCAAGGCAAAGGGTGCCTGGTGGTCGTAGCAGAGTCTTTGGGCTGAGGAAGGTGGGGATGGTTATGGCTACAGAGATCACCTGGCTACAGAGCGCTCTGCATCTGGGAACCTCAAACAGCCTGATGCAATTAAGATAAGATTCACCAGTGCAGCAAAAAAGCAGAGCTCAACTTATCGTTTGCGTGCCAGAAAAGCTTCAGCTTGGTTTTTCTCGCCTGTTTTCACATTCTGCATTAGCTTGGCAGCTCTTAAGGGAGGACCCTGGGGAAGCGGTGTCCTGGGGAGGGCAGTGCAGCGGGCGCAGGGGCTGGGGCGATGCTCAGAGGGCACCCAGGGCTCATTGCCACGCAGGACTCATAGCCACCCAGAGCTCATCGTCATTCAGGGCTCATTGCCATGCAGGACTCACCACCACTCAGGGCTCATCTCCACCCAGGGCTCATCTCCACCCAGGGCTTATTGCAACCCAGGGCTCATCTCCACCCAGGGCTCATCTCCACCTATCGCCCAACTTGCTCCAGGATCAAAGGGTCTCCATGAATCCCCAGTTAACTGGGGCTCAGGCTGGGGAATCTCGACTGCCTTGCTCTCCTGCACCCCCCAGTTTTGGTGAGAGGGTTTGCACCTTGGCAAGAGAGCGTCAGAAGCAGCTCCCTGCGGCCCCTGAAATCCCCACGCCACGGCATGGCTCCCAGGGAGTGCTCCTTGGTCCCTCTCCAGTAGGAAACAGCATCTCCTCCAGAAAGGGCGGCCTTCCTCGCCGTGGGATTTAGGGAGCTGCTGGATAAAATGGAGCCTGGCCAGCCGTTCAGCTGTAAATGAAAATCTCTTCTCCTCTCTTGCTCTGCTGCGAGGGAGAAGCGCTCCTCGGAAATTATTCTTTTTTTTTTTTTTTTCTTCACTCGAAGCACTTCCTGTAAACCAGAAGATATATGGCTGTTTCAAAGAGTTTTAATACTTTTACCAGTAACTCCGCGGCGCAGTTATGAAGAAGTGAGGCATTGCGGGTGAAGAAGCGCACGGCAATTTAGAAGATTTAATAGAAGTCGATTTTACACTTACACACATTAACATTCACACGGACTTGATAAGAAAAAAAGCTCTCTCCAGTATCCTCGCAGCTACATGATGCTGTTTGCCAAAGCCTTTAGTTATAATTAGTCAGATTAAACTCCATCCATAGATAGCTTCAGCTCCATCCAGAAAAGCTACCTCACTTTCTATTTTTACAAACCATGCTGACAATAAGTACTCTCGCATCTGACAGGATATATTGTCTTTGCCCATTGCCTCTTATAACCTGACAGTGAAAAATGTACACTTCAGCATCCAGGGAGTCGTTTGTTACCTCTCCACTTCCTTCTAATTAATGAAAACATAAGGGAAGAAACAATAACTGGGTCTACTGTTCAGGCAGAAAATGATTATTGCTCGGATGAAATAAAAAAAAAATATTTTTGGCACCCGATTGCCTCAGCAATGACATAATCAGCAGGGATTTTTACTGACTGTGCAATAAAGCTACATGTAACTATAAATGCAAAATACTTAAAGGTTTCCCCCCCACCTCCTTCCTTTGCATGTAGTTACACCTACCATAAAGGCTATCTTAAAGATGATAAAAAAGAGGAGTGATTTATAGACAAACGGTCTTGTTACAGAAAAGTAAGAGGTTGGACCCAAAAAGTGGTCAAAAGCCTGGCTTCACTCACGGCGACGTGTTGTTTGGCACGGAGCACGTTGATTGCTGTATTTGGGCCAGGGAGCATATTTTTGTGCTGGTCCATGGGAAAATGATTGATTCGGATGAAATCTGGAATTCGGCAGAGCGCAGCCCCGGCCCGCGCTCCAACATGAGTCAGCGGAGGGGCTGGGGGCCACGGGGCTGGGGAAAGCACGCTCGCCGACACGCAATGAGTTTCCCCAGGGGCTTTGGGGTCTCTGTTGGGAAAGGTGGGGGCTTCCCCAGCCTTTTTTGAATTTTGCTGCTTTTCACGAGTGCTACACCTGGCCAGGGTATTTCTGCTTGGGATGTCCTTACCCAAGATCCACCTGTGAAACATCTCTGGGGCATCTGAACTCGTTTCAGAAATCCGGTTTTCCCATTCATCGCCCATTCCTTGGGACTCTTCATAGCAATGTCCTGAACATAATGGCTGTCCTGACCTCCATAAACACAGGGCAGTATTTTCTCAGTTGATCAAAATTGCCGAAATAGGGCTATTCCGTTTCTCAGAAAGCAAGCTGCAGGGAGCTGTTGGGATGAGAACGGACGTCTTCATTACCCACCAGAAGTAAATGGAGAACCAGTGCAATCCAGGGGAAAAAAAAAAAGGAGAAGAGCAGTGATGTGTTGATATTCTAGTTCACGCTGAGCGGTACTTTATTGCCTGGTCTTGAATGAGACTACGAACAATGCAAGACGCTTTAGTGCACCCAGGGACTAAACCCAAGCCCCAAGTAGCCTGCGACTGTGTTTCATATCCACTGTAAAACCAATGTTTGGCTTGCACCAAGTACAAACACCATATCCAAATGGGAAAGTGCCATTATTGACCAGACACGGTGGCTTGCAAGGATGGATGCATGGCTACCTACGAGTGACTCACCCAAAAGAGGTTGAATGTCTTTCATCCTGTTAGAAATAGGGTGGATACTCAAGTTAATAATTGTGATGCACAGCCAGAAATAATTAGAGACTGCAAGACTGGCAATCATAAATTACTTTTCTTTTAATAACATAACGAAGACAGAGTCGCAGAGGTAATAGAAAACTGCAGCTCAAGCAGAGAAGTTCAAATGAAAAAATCAAGGCCAAATCCATGTCTTTAATTCCTTTCTTGCACAAAGGACAATATAACATTCACAGTTTCCAACGGACTAACTTTAACTACAGGTGATTTTTTCCACAGCTAACTCGTCTAAGGGAGAGGAAGAAATAAAATCGTAAAGGGGAGCTCCGCTGTCTATTTAGATCTATGAAATGTAGCACTGGAAAGATTTCCTCCGTATCTGCAGGGGGATGCTCTGACCAGGCGATGGTGGTCGTAGACAGGAGTGGGTCCGGTCTAACAAGCTGATTGCAGCTCGAAATTCCAGGAGAAATTCTGGATACGGGCCAGGGATGCTAATGGGAGCACCAAAAGCATAATTCTCCTGTGGGATTTTCTTGGGATACATCAAAGTGATAGTTCTTCCCTTGCTGGAGACGCGTTGCCGGCCTCCTGCCCAGTTTGCTCCCAGAGCTCGTGCAGAAGAAATTAATAGGCTTAACACAGGTGGTTAAGCTAGCGTGGGACAAATTACCCTACAGAGGGACTCCGAACGATTGACTTAGTGCCCGTCTTTAGAAGCTGAATTTGGGGGGGATGAATCCTCCCGAGAGCAGCAGCCTGGAGACTGGCTGGGGTTTAGTTCAGCATTCAAGGAGCGGCCGAGTTTGGAGCGGTGAAGCAAGATCATTGAAACCTGCTGAGTTGATGTTATCCATTGCAGTGATTTTCTTTAATTACAGCAGAAGCTGAACACCCTTTTGTCTGTACGGTATGACAGACTTATTAAAACATAATCTAAAACTTGAAAGGTAACAAAAGGAGGTGAAACGATTCCAAAATCACTGTGATTCTTTTGGAAAGGAGGAAAGGCTTTGCTTCCATGCCCAGACCTATCTTGCAGAGATAATACCAGCATTTGAATTACAGTAGTATCTTAAAGTCCTGAGCTCGAGTTGTCTCGGGTGGCATCATGCAAAAAAAATTATACAAACTTTTACATGAATATCATTAAATACAGTTTAATTCCAACAAGAACGTAAACATGGCTGAGGCAAAAATGGGCTCAGTTTGAATTTTACGGACAACGTAGGCTGGAGGCTCCAGTGTGACCTTTAAGCAGGAGTCTGCAATTTGTTCTATTTTAATTTGACCCATCCATTTCGGTGGGTCAAATTAAATACAGCACAGTTTTACATCAGAAATCTCCCCTTTGAATGATATGAAGCCTAATGCATTCCTCCCACGCTGGAATAAATACAACGTGTGGTAAACATATTACACTTGGTGATCCTTAATGTAACTGATCAATCATCAGTTTTCAAAAAGGGAAACCATCGTTGGGTAGGAAACAGATCAGCTATTGAGCCAGACAATTATCTTCTCTCCTGAATGAGATGCTGCATGCCAAACCAGAAAGAAACAGCTATTTGGCAGAACAGTAAATGTAACTAATACCTTTAGGACATGTTGGACAAAATTTTTTGTTATTAGTGCTCCAAGGACTGGAAAAAGCCTCCAGAACCAAGGTACGTGTCCCATTAGTGGCATGAAAAACACTTCATGGTGGTACCAGGCCCCTTGTGGAGTGAGGAGCTCTCACTGCCAATAGTGGTATCTGTTGACTTCAAGTCTTCTGTGAGGACCAGTGATGGTCCTCCTGCCTCCATCAGGGCACCTTCCTGCATGGGGAAAGCAACACCGAGACACATCGCTCACAGCAGCACCAGGAAGAAGGATGGGTGGCAGGGTTGGGACAGGGCTGGGCAGGCGCGGGCTGAGCTTGCCGTCAGAAGGTCATCACCATAGAGCAGGGTAAGTTTAGATTAGACATTAGGAGAAGTTCTTTACAATGAGGGTGGTGAGACACTGGCCCAGGTTGCCCAGAGATGTGGTGGAGGCCCCATTCCTGGAGACACTCAAGGCCAGGCTGGATGAGGCTCTGAGCAACCTGATGTAGTTGAAGATGTCCCTGCTCACTGCAGGGGGTTGGACTAGATGGCCTTTAAAGGTCCCTTCCAACCCAACACATTCTATGATTCTATTGCTCACCTACAGCGTCTGCACCACCCCATCAGGGCTGGTTCCCCCCTCAGGCTGCCTGGACGGAGCTGTGGTGCAGGGGAACAGCATCTCACCTGCTTGGCTCCCTTTGACCTTGCAGAGAAAATTAAATCAGTCTTTCATGCCTCACCTGTGACTGCCCCCAGGTGCTGCTCTCACCAATATAAGAGGAGAATTAAGCTATGTTGGGTTAAATGAGCTCCTACCTGGGTGACTTGTTAACTCTGCAGGGATTTCGGAAGCATCGCTGTGCTTTGCTGCCCCGTGAGATGTGTCTGCTGGGCTTGGCGTGGTCCCCATGCTCCAACCCACCTCGCAGCAGGGCTCCTCGCCAACCTGCTGCTGTCTCCAGCTCCCGCTGGAGACCTCAGCCTCCAGCTAAAGGTAACGTGATAGAAGTCCTTCAACAAAATGAGATTATCAGCTGTCTCAATCCAGTTTGCTCTTTCAAAAGATGTATGTCAGGTTACATCGAACCCTTTGTTGGCTAATGGAATATATCAAAGGGACACTGTCAAGGGTTTTCAGGCCACAGGTTTGACCTACCTTAAAGTAGCTGTTATTAAATGGGATGTTTGCAATCCAGATTTTTTTTTTTTTTTTTAGAGAGGAAAATGGCTTTCTGCCCTTGTAAATTTGATGCCTGCAATTTAAAGAAAAAGGAAAACAAAAGATCCGGATCAAAAGAGAAAGAAAAGCGCTCTTTATTTTGTTAGGGCCTATAGAAACGCATTGAGTTCTCCTTTTGCAGCTTCCCAGCCTGGCTCGCTGAAGCCGCCTGTTGCCGGAGCTGCACTGTCATTGCCGCTGAGGCTGATGCACACGCAGAGATTCTGGCATGAAGCTCCCTGCCATTAACATATTTTTTTTCTATGAATGGCACTGTTCGTCCTGCAGAGTGGAAAATCCCTCTGCTGGGGGGAAGAAAAAAAAAACAAACCAAACAGTCTCGAGGGACCACCTCTAAAGGGAAGGAAGAAATTTATTCGCCCAGGCTCACACGGTCCTGGTCCCTCTGCTGAGAATGACAACCAGCGTGACTCCGTGTGTCAGCAGAGGTCCTGGCTCAGGAACTGGGCTGAGAAATATGGGGTAATTTGATGTTGAACATTAAAACCTGTCACCATCTTAAACAGCAGGGGGAAAACATAACAATATTTGCTAAAAGGCAGAAGATAAAATCACCAGATGAAATTACTGCTGCAGAATGACCTTCTAAAAATACCTGCGGTGATCGGCCTGGGTGGCTGGAGAGCTGCAGACCAGAACGGCGGAGACTCCGCTCTGAAGCCAGGTCCTCCCTGGAGGGAGGTAATTTGCACCTTGCAAAAACACTGTCCCCGAATAAATTATGCTCATAATGAACCACAAAGGCAACAGACACAGGGAGCCCTTCCTTTGTAAACAAAGGAGCGGGAGGGAAGGCTCCAGCGTCAGCCAAGAGCTTGGTCGTTATCTCTCATTAGCGCAAAGGTTAATGAAGAAGGTCCTTGTAGGCAGACTGGGGCGGACCCAGGCAGTTTCTCTTGGTGTGTGTTGCCAGTGTGTCTCCCACAGTCGCCATCTCCTACAAAAAAGGCAACGACTCATTTGCTGCTCGACTTTTCCTGGGTCCGACGATACCTGCTTGACTTTCCCAGGGAGTTCTTTGCAGGGGGAGCCCTGTTTGCATTCCCACAAGGGTGACATTACTGACGGACCCCTGGTAGGGCTGCATTTCCTATTCCTTGCATAAATCCCTTTTGATTTCGCAATCTCTTCTCTTTAGGCAGGAGCACCAATATGCGGCTGGGTACAAATCACCCCGCGGGCCCCTGTACACTCTTAATTTCCAATGCATTAGCGGCACACTCCGAAACTCCATTCCAAGACACAGCCAATAAAAATGAATTAACTGAACAGTCATTAGGATATAATGTGGTAGCGTTAAGGTGAGTCACAATATAATTACCATTATTTCTAATGGAGTTACCACGCCATTACGGCGGAACAACACACCTCACCTCCACCTTCCGATGGGCGCACACCTCATCGCACACGCGCTGTGCTGCACGCTCAATTCGAGCGCAAACACCAAGGAGAAATCCAGTGCTTGCTTGGAAAATTGCAACCGCAAGTCAGATGTGTGGAAAAACCGCGGGTGCTCTTAGTGGCTGGACTTGTTAGAAAATCTGGGTCCGTGTCAATGGCATCAAAATGAGCCTTTATTTGACTGCAGTGAGTTTTGGATCAGGACCCTCAGGCTTCTTGAGATGGATTCCTACAGAAAGGTAGGTTAGACGTTCATGATCTGTAAGTTTTGAACACAAAAGCCAAATTCAACCACATTCATGGGAGGAGTAACAGACAGAAGGTCATTGGCTTCTATCAGGACGGAGCAAAACATGCAGCTGAGGCAAAGGCATGGACTCCTGATGTCCCCATGAAGGAGAAGGCTGTGGCATCTCCTCCCTGCTTCAAACTCCAAGGAGACCTTTGGCTTTAGCAGTGTCCTCCTCAGGTTTTGGGTTTGCTTCTCTCAGGACTCCTGGTTTGCAAGGTGGTCAGTGGACTTCTCACAATGTTCATTTCACTGCCAGCTTCGGGGCACGTTGGCTGGTTCCTGAGAGGTTCCCCGTAAGGAGCCTGCAAAGGCAGGGAATATGGGATGTGACATAAATATATCCTGCTAATGCTGTAAATTAGCCATCTCAAATATGTATTTAATAAAATAAATTTGGAAGACAGCTACTGTAGGTTAAGTGGCAACTGACAGCACTTATAATGAGGATTAATATACATATAGGTCCTACAGATTTGTTAAAATTCAATAAATATTTATTATAATCCGCTGGTTCTTAACTTACACTTGAATGAATTGGCTAATGTTAAGTAAATAGAGAAGCATGACCGAAAGGAATGGGCAAAAGCCTGTCGGTGCCACCATAAGCTCATGACTCACGAGGGGTATGTTCTAACAAAACCCAGTCTGCTTCGGTTTGGCTCCGACACCAGTCGGTTTAACAAGATTTGCATTACAGCCTTCATTTCCAGATGTGTTCCAGGAGGGAATTTCTTTACAATTTTAGATGAGATGACCCTTCTCAGTCAGAACACAGCTGAGGGTGACTTGTGTCCTTCCTGAAGAGCAGCTTTTGCTCCAATTATTCCAACAATCCCAAAGGGGAATTAGTTATCCTTGGCTATATTGCATCTTGATCCAGCCTGAGCATGAAAAACTAACCAAACTTTTGCAGCTTGAGGAAAAAATACCATTTACTTTCCCTTAGATTGGCACTGCATTTTTTAGGGAAAAGGAACTAAGGCCGTGGCTATAGGTTTGAAATGCAGCAAGCACAAAATTGCTCCCATTAAGCTGTTGTGTCCCGGTAGCCTGGGAAAGCTCCAGCTGGAGATACCTGACCAGGGTCTAGGTGTGATCTAGATGACATCTGACCATCTCTCAACATGGTCTCTCTGACATGGCTCTTCCAGAGCTGGCTTGGTCACAACTAGTTCAGGTAGACTGTGCTTAGCTGGAGGCACAGTAGCGTGCCTGGAAGGAGCAGATTTCCAAAGGTACTCGGGTCTCTTAAGACATGGGAGGGAGTTCAGCTGAATTTCAGAAGTGCTTTGCTATAAGCAAGCATCCAATTCACCGCTTGTGCTTTTGGAAATGTTACCAAGCACCTATCTGTCTGCATGGGTTGGTGCCTAATTGCCGTTGAAGGTCTGGCAGGGGCAGGGACTGCATTAAAAGCTCCTCAGACATCTTAGACCAGCGTGGAAGGCTTTGCACAAGGCAGAGATTAAGAACAGCAGCGCATTTTTGAACTGCCTATCGCAATGAGTGCAGAGGACCTTGTTTTGCTAAATTATTTTTGCTCATTTCTTCGCTTACAGCTTTTTTGCGTTGAATTTTTTGCGTTGATTTTTTTGCGTTGATTTTTTTCCTGACTTACCAAAGGATTCTTGGATCCTTCAGAAGAACTTTTACCCATATCTGATGATAAATTACCTTCTCCTGTAAGTGCAACACGGTGCACACGCTGCTGGCTGGCACTGTTGTTCGTTACTATCTTTCATGGATCATCTTGTTGGCTTCCTCTCCCATCATTAAGTCTTTGCCTACGATAACCTCCTTGACATTGTCTTAGCGGTATTTTCTTAGCCTTCCTGGACCCTTTTCCTACTGCTGTCACGCACAGGCTCGCAATGAATACTTCCTCAATCCCATGTGACAGACAATAATGTTTTTCTTAATTGCTAATCACGTCTATTAGTGAGTTACTTGCAGGAGAACAGTTAATTCCAGACCGCTTAGAAATTCCGCAGAAGGGCTGAGGGTACGTGCCGTGCTTCCCAGGACGGCTCCGAGCCCTGGTGAGCTGGGATCTCTGCACCAATGACACTGTATCTGGAAGCGGCGCGGTTTCATTCCCAGCCCTGGACAAAAGACGAGGAGATATTGACCTTATGGATGAGGTTGACCCCATCCAGCAGCACAAATCCTCTGTAATACGTTCTGGTGGGGAGGACACAGACCCCGTAGGAAAGGTGGACTTGCGGAGAGTGGCTGATCTGAGCAAGGGCTTGGCTCGGCAGAGCATCGGGCAGAAAGCCGCTGGCACAGGTCCCTCGGAGGATGTCTCGCCTGCTCCCAGGCCGGCAGCGGAGCCTCGCTGGTGCCCCTGCCTTCAGCGGGGTTGCTTGTTTTTAACACCCTGGACACAGTGCTGCAGGATTTCCTTGGCTCAGACCTTGTCAGAAACTCAGCAACAGTCTCGTGGATTAGATAAAGGTGGTGGGGTGACCCTTAAACCCGGGCAGTCCCGGCAACTTCAGGGAATTGAAGTAAAGCCAGAGCGTGCAGGGATGAAACAAGGAAAGCCAAGGCCGCCTTGGAATTAGACCTGGCTAGGGACATCAAGCAAAACAAAAAGAGCTTCTACAAGTATATTGGAAGCAAAAGGAAGACCAGGGAAGTTGTAGGCCCACTGCTGAATGAGGCAGGAGTCATGGTGACGGAGGATGTGGAGAAGGCAGAGTTACTGAATGCCTTCTTTGCTTCGGTCTTTTCTGCTCGGCCCAGCCCTCAGGAGTCCCAGGCATTGAATAAAGTAACAGGGAAAGAAGACGACTTCCCTTGGGTTGAGGAGGAGCGAGTGAGGGACCAATTAGATCATCTAGATATTCACAAGTCCATGGGCCCTGATGGGATGCACCCGAGAGTGCTGAGGGAGCTGGCGGAAGTCATTGCTGGGCCGCTCTCCATCATCTTTGAAAAGTCCTGGAGAACAGGCGAGGTGCCTGAGGACTGGAGGAAAGCCAATGTCACTCCAGTCTTCAAGAAAGGCAAGAAGGAGGAGCCGGGGAACTACAGGCCGGTCAGCCTCACCTCCATCCCTGGAAAGATGATGGAACAGCTCGTTCTGGGTGTCATCTCAAGGCGCGTGGAGGAAAGGAAAGCTATCAGAAGTACTCAGCATGGATTCACCAGGGGGAAATCATGTCTGACTAACCTGATAGCCTTCTACGATGGCGTGACTAGATGGATAGATGAGGGGAGGGCGGTAGATGTGGTCTACCTTGACTTAAGCAAGGCGTTTGACACGGTCTCCCACAGCATCCTCATAGGGAAGCTTAGGAAGTGTGGGTTAGATGAATGGACAGTGGGGTGGATAGAAAACTGGTTGAAAGATAGAGCTCAGAGGGTTGTGATTAGGGGCACAGAGTCTAGTTGGAGACCAGTGACGAGTGGTGTTCCCCAGGGGTCAGTACTGGGTCCAGTCCTGTTCAACATATTCATCAATGACCTGGATGAGGGGATAGAGTGCACCCTCAGCAAGTTTGCTGATGACACCAAGCTGGGTGGGGTGGCTGACACACCGGAAGGCTGTGCCGCCATACAGAGAGACCTGGACAGGTTGGAGATCTGGGCAGAGAGAAACCTTATGAAGTTCAACAAGGGCAAGTGTAGGGTGCTGCACCTGGGGAGGAACAACCCCATGCACCAGTACAGGTTGGGTGCTGACCTGCTGGAGAGCAGCTCTGTGGAAAGAGACCTGGGAGTCCTGGTGGACAACAGGATGACCATGAGTCAGCAATGTGCCCTTGTGGCCAAGAAGGCCAATGGCATCCTGGGGTGCATCAAGAGGAGCGTGGCCAGCAGGTCAAGGGAGGTCATCCTCCCCCTCTACTCTGCCTTGGTGAGACCGCACCTGGAGTACTGTGTCCAGTTCTGGGCTCCCCGGTTCAAGAGGGACAGGGAACTGCTGGAAAGGGTGCAGCGGAGGGCTACGAGGATGATTAGGGGACTGGAACACCTCTCTTATGAGGAAAGGCTGAGGGATTTGGGTCTCTTCAGTCTGGAAAAAAGACGTCTGAGGGGTGACCTTATCAACGCTTATAAATACTTAAAGGGTGGGTGTCAGGACGATGGGGCGAGGCTCTTTTCAGTGGTGCCCGGGGACAGGACAAGAGGCAATGGGCACAAACTGGAACATAGGAAGTTCCACCTAAACATGAGGAGGAACTTCTTTACCCTGAGGGTGGCAGAGCACTGGAACAGGCTGCCCAGAGAGGTGGTGGAGTCTCCATCTCTGGAGACATTCAAAACCCACCTGGACGTGTTCCTGGGTAACCTGCTCTAGGTGACCCTGCTCTGGCAGGGGGGTTGGACTAGATGATCTCCAGAGGTCCCTTCCAACCCTATGATTCTATGATTCTATGATTCTATGATTCTATGTAAGTACTGAGTGAGATCCCAAAGCATCCGCGCGGCACAGCCCGATGGGGAGATAACTGTAGGGAAACCAGAGGCAGGGAGGGGGTGAAATGAAGTGGGGAGTGTTCATAAATGGGACTCCTCAGGAACGGAGCATGGTTGCCTAAAAACTCCCGCACTTCCTCTGAACAGCTGTTTTCTCTGTGCGGAATAAATTATGCATCTTGTTACCTTATCCCGTACGCACGGAAAAGATGGGTTTGAGCAAGAAAGCGCGGAGCCCGTCCAGCACTTTGTTTTTCCCACCAGCCTGCGTCTCTCCCGTCTCAGTTCCTGGTCTGGTTTCCCTCCCATCCTCCCCCAGTTCCTCTGCTCCTAAACCGGTCTGGTACAGCCTTGGCTCTGGCCAGCCATCGGCGGTGACCACAGGCACTCCCGGCCTGAGGTCTGCAGAGGAGCCTGATAAGAAACCTGAGAGCAGGTTCATGCTCGATGGAGGTGCTCAAGGGATCTTGGACCATCTCCGCTGGCGTCCCTTCGAAGCCCTCATCCCTCCAAGGATGCTCTTCTTACTCCTCCAAACCTCTCTGAGGATGGTACCCCGCAGCGTGTTGCATTTTGGGGGGGCACAGGGCATTTTGAGTATGAGTTATTCGAGGTAACGGGTCTTGGCAGAGGAACGCTGCAGTGCTCCGCCGTCATCAGGAGATATTTCTGTAGCGTGCACCGAGCCACGAGTGTCCTTTTTGCTGTTAAGCACCACCAGCGTTAATCTGGGAGGGAGCGGGAGGCGTGCTCGCTCGAGGAAGATGTGGGAAACCAATTACGAGTTCTTATAGAAATCCAAATGTGTCTTCCTAAATACGCCGCCTCTCAAAAGGAGGCTGAGATTTAGCTTTCACAATAAGCCTGAACTGTGAACTTTTTAATTTGCACATGGTTTCAGGAAATCTAACTCATCCTATCAGGAAAAAAAAAAAAAAAGAAAAAAGCCACTTGAAAAAAATGCTCTTTTGCTTGTTTCTTTATTCCGGGAGCAGAGTAATTTATGTACTCATTTAATTTTGTTCTGCCACAAACAAAACCACAGTATATAATGCGATCTCTATTGCTGGAACGCTTATTGTTGGAAGGACATCGGAGAAGACATAAATGTCCCTGACACAAAAGAAGATCCCAGGTTTCAGAGAGATCACACCGATTAGAAAATACAGGGGGTTTTGGTTAAATTTATGAGCGGTCCTTTGTTCTTTCCTTTATAGTATGATAGCATAATAATCTTTTAAAACCTCGGTAAGAGCCAGGCACCTGAGAGATTGGTGCTTTATAAATACTTAAACAGATAGACTGCTATGAAAATCTTTCCTTCTGCTGCATTTTTGCCTGTTGTTAATATTGCTCCAACAATGCAGGAAAAAAAGCCTTCTAATAACTGAAAAACATTTGTGTTTGGAGGTGAGGTGGTTAGTGTCTTCGGAGAAATATCTTCCAAAACAAAGGGCATTATATTACACACGCCAACTGCAGAAACAACGTGCTGGTTTTGCATATATGTGCATACGGAGGTAGGGAAAACCTCCCCGGCAGCCGGTGAAACAGCCGTATTTCATCGTTACGATGGCATCCGACGGCTGTATTTCACAACTTCTAAAAAGTCGAAGAAAAACCCAACCCTTACCTCTCGCCGGACGGAAAAAGCCCGCAACATGTGAATGAACTCAAGGCAGCTGGTGGGTAATTGGCCAAGTTATCTCTAATGTCACCGTTTCATCCGCCAACAGCGAGATGCTGATAAAGCCCCGGAGGTGGCTGGGCTCCGCGGGAGGATGCTGCCCCGCCGCCCCCCGCCCGTGTCCCTGCTCCCCGGGCAAAGCAACCGCTTCTCCTGCCTTTGTTTCCCGACTGAAAAAGGGAGAGCATCACAACGCCGTCTCCCACATCAGGATTTTGAGAGGGAAAGGGGGTTCGCAGCGTGCTACCAATGAACACCGCTTCTGTTTGTCGTTAGTTTGGAAAACAATTTTACGGTATCAATAGGACAAGAGGAAACGGCCTCAAGTTGCTCCAGGGGAGGTTTAGATTCGATATTAGGACAAAATTTTACGCTGAAAGGGTTATTAAGCGTTGGAACAGGCTGCCCAGGGCAGTGGTTGAGGCACTGTCCCTGGACGTATTTAAAAGACGGGTAGACGTGGTGCTTCGAGATACGGTTTAGTGACGGTTTTTGTCAGAGTTAGGCTGATGGTTGGAGTGGATGATCTGAAAGGTCCCTTCCAACCTGGGCAAGTCTATGACTCTATGATTTTCTTTCTCCTGCCAGAAATGTCCTCAAAAAAGGAAATCTTGGGGGGGAGGGAGGGGGGGGAAGAAAGCACCTTTTGCATCATATCCGCCTGACTCGTATGTCACACAGACGTGTTATATCCGCATACGGTGGAAAAGGCTGGAGCTGGCCTCTGGGAGAAGCTGGGAGACGTGTTTTTAAGCACCGTTACGTTGCAAAACAGTGACGCAATGGCTGCTTTCAGCTGGTGGGAGAGGCGCAGGCATCTGCTTCCCCCCGTCCGTCCTCGCCAGCGGGGCTGGGATTGTCTCAAGCCACGTCACATTTTGCAACGGGCTCCGTTAATGGAGAGCACGCTCTCAGTTAATGGAGGCCTGCACACACAAAAAAGGTGCCGTTGATTTAAAAAAATGAACTTAAATTATCAAAAGGAAGAAAATTACCTTCAGGGAGATGAAACTGAAATACACACCCTTCTTTTGGGTCAAACTGTACGTCAGGTGTTAAAGTGGTGCGATGTTAGGGACAGATGTCACGCTGACTTTGGGGACTTCGCAGGCAGCTCCGAAGCCCAGAGCTGGCCTTTCCCAGTCATTAATAAAAGACAAAGCCAAGAAAAGATTTGCTTTTATAAAATAAAGAATAACTCATCTTTTCACTAGGTGTTTGGGGTATTTGTTTTTTGGTAGGGATGTGCCAATTTGTCAAGACCTTAATTTTTTGAAAGAACTTATCTGTGTTGAGACAACTGCCGCTGGCAAAAGCTAATTCCACCCAGTGATGGAATTTCGGGTAAAAGTACGAAAAAGACAAGAAAAAGAGGCAAAAAAAAGAGAGAAGGCACATCCCCAGCAACCTTATCAGCCAGGAACAGGATAGAGCCACGTTCCAGCTTCTGTGCCAATAAAAAAATTAATTATTCACACAAGTTCTTATGGAGAGTGGAGGAAGACCAACCACGGGGTGACCAAGAGCTTCCTCACCACCAGCGTGGTGGGCAGGCGGCTGGGCCAGCGGGTTGCTGGGACATAACCGGCTTTTCCAGGAGCTCCCTCGAGCTGGAGGTGTTTGGGGGTGCTGGGAGGGTGAAGGGGGTGGATGGTGCGGTCAGTTTGGCTCCATCCCAGGGAAGTGCAGCATCTTCTGCAGGGTGTGAGAACCTGAGTGACCCGACTCCTCTCACAGGGCACTGGCCAGTCTTTTGGTTCGAGATGAGATTTTGGCCCAAAGAAAACCAGGAATCAATATTAAAAAACGCTCTAATTGGGTCAATAATCTGCATTTTTAGTTTTTTATTATTAGAAATATTTATATCACAGTAGCTTGGTATTTTAGAAGGCTATAAATGCATTTTTATATAATCAGCATTTTTAAAAGTCTATAAACATCCACTATGTTTGCCTAATGTACTATAAAAGCTTCCAAAGGAGCTGTTATTATCCAACTTGTCACCTCACACATGCTCCGAGGAGGAAATTTTTTTTTTTTTCCTTGTCTGCTGTTAATAAAATGAAGCAAACCATTAACAGCTTCAGAGCTGCAAGGAGAAGTAGAGGGGCTTGTAATCTTGGACTCCAAAGGAAACGTCTGCAGCTTTGCTCCTCGCCTCTTTGAGATTCCCAACACGCAACAACAATTTCAAACAGACAAAATCAGTTTAGGTTACATAAATTCAAAAGCCCAAGCCTGCTTCTTTTAAAGTAACATCTTGCGTTTTGTTTGGAGTGTTGCAATCTCTCACATCGCGTTTCGAACCGGCGCAGTTTTACAGCCTGCCGTGCGTCTTCCTCAGGCTCCTTTGGTTAAAGGAGCTTTAGTGCAGAATTATTACGTGCACGCATACACATTATCACACATATACATGTATATATGCATATATTTATGGGTGTATGCAAATAGAGCGATATATATATATACGAAGTCTAGCAGGCGGTGGTGGTTGCACATTCAGGAGCCACCTCTCCCGGCACTCTCCGCATGCCAAACTCCCGGCGTTACTGGCGCATGGAGCAAGCTCCAGACCACGTCCTGATAAAAAGATGCCACGCATTTTGGAGAGGAACGCAGATATTTTAGTCCCTGAGAGCTCAAGGGCAAGCGTGGTGTAAATCAATTAGTGGAGGGGAGAAATCTGCGTGCAAAAAGGGGGTTTGGGTTTTAAACAATCTCTTAATTCACGTCTCAGAGATTTGCTCTTGGTTCGTCTCAGTTTATAGTTTGCTCCTGTTCCCAACATATCTTGGTGTCGGGATGGATTCTCAACCCCGGGGAACCTGTCAGGGATGTGATAACGACTCCCTCAATCCAAAGAAGGGCACGATGGCGCCTGCGATAACGAGCGGCTCCTCGCAGCTCCCTGCCGCCGAGCAGGGTCCCGCTGGGGCACAGGGAGCCGCTCCCCCCGGGGACTCCGTGATTTCGGATGGGGCAGAAAATAACACGAGAACCTGTCGCTTTTGGCACTCGGGTTCTCAAAAACCCCAGGCTGCTCCCCAGAGGGTAACAGGTAACGGTCTGCCCCTGTGCTGGCTGAGCTGGTATTTTGGGTAAAGGCCTTCCGGGATGAATTTGGGAAGACCTGGGGTGAGCCAGGGTGGAGAAGGGCTTCCACGGCTTCACTTATTGAAAGTCCTGGCTGATGCCCGAGGGGGCAGCTTGGACATCCCTGTGGTGGTGAAAAAGAGAAGGAGAAAAAAACAATGGATGTGGGTTATGACTCTGCAGGGAATTCCCGGCTGTTCTGCAGGGAAATGAGCTGAAGGTGCAAAGGGGACACTGGTGTCACAAGGACCATGTTGGGGCAGAGGAGTGGGAGGGGGGAGAAGCAATCCTGCAGGCTCTCTCCCCACTGCCAGTCCCGTGGGGGGTGGCAGGTTTGGTCCTTGGGGTCAGACAGACCTGCCTGAGGGCTGCTCTATGTTGTGGCCACTGCAGAGATGGCTCTGGCACCTCAGGGACACCAGACTTCGTGGGTTTGCTGCCACACACCCCGTCCTGGGTTATCTGACTGGTGACGGTGTGGAACAGCCTGTCCTTGGGACTGGGGGGGCAGAAGGAAATCCAAGTTCCCAGCACGGGTTCAGGAGAGCCATCGGCTGGGACAAAGAGCCAAAGCAGCCCAGGACAGAGAGCAGACGCGTCAGCGGCTATTTCTGGCATCGTCCTCGGAGCTGGGGAGCTCAGACACAGGGAAGCACCGCTGGGACCTCCTGGGAGCCCTTCCCAGCTCGTGGCACCGTGGGGTGGTTCCTGCAGGCACTTCCCATCCTTAGCTGACTTGCTATCAGCTCCCAAGAAGTACGACAACCTCAGGCGAGTGTTGCCTGACAGTCTCACACGGATGTCCTAAGTGGAGGTATCCGCTGGGATCAGCACTGCCAGGTCTCTGCGCAGCCGTGCACAGACCCCGTGGGCAGGTGGGTGTCTCCGTCACACGTTGCTCCGTGCTCAATGATCATTGATGGGAGTAGAGGGTGTTGGGCACCTCATTGGGGTTCATGCAAACTTCCCACCCCAGCTCCACATCCAGCCACCACCACCCAAGCACGCGTTGGCAGATGTGGATCCCTCCAGCTCCGATCCCCCAAAGCCTGCCCATGGCAGGGTCCGTCAGCAGTGTGAGATGCCCTTGGGGTATGAGGATGTGTCGTGGTCCTCCTGGGAGAGCCTCGGTGAGGTGGCACAGTGTAGAGACCTGGTGTGGGGAGAGCAGGGGGGACGCTGGATTCAGGAGGTGCTCCAGGATGGGGGTTTGCTGCAAACAAGTGGGACAGATTGACTGAATGCGGCCAATGCCGTGTTTGTCACCGTTTTTCTGCTCTCCCAAGGTGACCTCCTTAGGCTGTCCTGGACATTTTTACTTTGAAGCCACGTCCAACACAAGTTTCTAGAGATGTTCACCTGCTTCTCCGGGTGCAAGCCAAGGGCAGTGCCTGTGCTGCCCCAGTTGCCCCTCCTCGGTTCTGCTGGGTGAAGCTTTGGAGGCTGGAAAGCTGCCACGACCTCCAGGCCCAGGAGGCACCGCTGTGTTGGTGACCCACATTAACCCACCATGGCAGGAGGGGTTTCCCTGGCTGGCGATGGGGCTCCCCGGTACTCCCCATGTAGGGCAGAAGGTCCAACGCCTTCCCAGCACCCAGCTGGAGACACAAGAGGACAACACGGCCGGACAGCGGGGTGCCCAGGACCTTGTGGTGAGGGACTTGGCCCCAGCATGAGGTCTTTGAATCCCGGCTCTTCCCTCTGTAAGGTGAAAGCTCCCTTGAGCTTTTTCCCCACCTTCTCGCCTGGATACTTTTCTAGCAGGAAAGAGGAATTTCTACCAGAGGAACAAATACAAACGAAAGGAAGAAAAGGAGAGGAAAAGAATAAATAAGGGAGGGAGCCAAAGGTCTTGTGGTACAGACAAGGTCTCCGCTCCATATCTCCCAACGCCGGCGCTTACCAAACATAGCAGGGCCCCGCGCAACCTCGGGCCAGCGGCGAGTAGAGTAAGATGAGCTCCCTCTTTATTTGGCCTGGCTAAAAATAGCGGAGGGGTAAGGAAAGGAAAAAGGAAAAAAAAAAAAAAAAAAAAAAAAAAAGGCAGAGTCAGGACCCCGCAGGACCAGTAGTCAATGGGCTGCGAGGAGCGCTGGAACTCCAAATACCGCTCGCAGGCTCCAGCTGACGGGCTATTTTTTGCCGTGGTTGACTAAATATGGTCAGGGAGGGGAGCGCGGGGCCGCGGCCGGCGTGGTTGGGATGCTTCGCTGGGGATATAAGCGCTGGAAAGGTGGACTCGCTTCCTGACCAGCGCTCCCCCCTCCCCTCCGCCAGCCCCCCCTCCCCCCCCGCCCCGGGTATGGGTGTGCATCCCCCCCCCCCATCATCCCCACATCCTGACCCCCCGCCCGGGCTGACCCCCCGAGGGAGGAGGAGGAGGATGGGGGGGGTGGGGTGCGCAGGCACTTCTGCAGGCGCAGCCCTTTGCATCAAGGTGCGCTGCAATCCGGGGGGGCGAGGTGGCTTCTCCTTAACCCCCGCCTGGCCGGCGGCAGCGCCGCCCGGAGCCCCGCTCCCCCTCTCTCCCCCCCCCCCCCCCCGCCCCGCGCCCCGGCTCCATCCCCCGCTGTACCGCGCTGCCGCCCGCCCCCCCCGCCGCGCCATCCCCCGCCGAGCCGCGCTGCAGCAGCGGGGACGGAGTTGTAGCGGTGCTGGGTGGAGGGGGCGAGGTAAGGGTGGATGGGGAGGGGAGGGTTTGCCTGATGGGTTGGGTTTTTTTTTTTTTTTATTTTTTTTTTTTCAAAATTTTTTTTTTTTTTTTTTTTTTTTTTTTTCCTCCAAGTGAGGACTAATACCCGTTCCTGGGCCTGCTCTCTTTTTCCCTTCCTGCATTAGAGATTGGCTATAAGGAGAAGGCTGACGGCTGCAGCATGAAGCGCATTATTACCTTGTGATTCCATGACCCTCCTCTATGCATCCCTAACTCTCGAAAGCTGATTCAGCTTTCAGCTAGTGCTCTGGTGAGTCCTCTGCTGCAACAGAAGCTCCTAACTGGTATGTCTCTCTTTTTTTTTTTTTTTTTCTTTTTTCTCTCCCCCCTCCCCCCCCCCCGCCTTTCCCTTCTTCTGCTCCCTGCCTTGCCTTTAACCGCTACCGGCTCAGCTTGTTTTTAAACACTTTTTCTGGCCAGTGCAGGACCGAGTGCCCATCCAACTTACCCGGGGACTTAAATGTGGGCTTTTGCATCCTGCAAACGTGTATGTGTGTGTGGATATGTGTGTGTGTGTGTGTGTGTGTGTGTGCCGCCTGCGTGTGTCTGTGCGGGGATGCGCTGGGTGTGTGTTTAATCTGTGGCTGGGTTAGGAGACCTTCTCCCCCCCCCCCCCCTTCTTTTTTTTGTTCTGCTGTGGCATACTCCGCATTTGAAAAAAAAAAAAACTAAAAAAAAAAAAAAAAGCCCTAACAAACTGCAGAGCAAGCAGTGCACTAGAATAATCTGAACTGAAATGTTAGAACTTTGACATGCAACCGTTCTGCAAGGTTAAACCGGCCTTTAAATGCCTAATTCAGACACAGGCTGGCTAATGACACCTGGGGGGATTGGGGCTTTATTTATTTATTTGCAACAAACTAGTGCTATGAGCTAATACCAGCCAGAGCAGAAAGGTGAAATGTGGTTAAACTTAGCCTAACTTGCAATGATCTCAGTGCTGCGGTGATTAACTGTTAAAATGCCGAGGAATGAGCGTTAATTACAGTCGCATGGTTTGTGGACGATGGGAAAGGGACTATGAGGAGGAGAAGTTAGGTTTTCCCTGCAAGGGTTTGGAATTCAGGTTACACTTCATACCTCGACTGACTGTTATTGCTTCTGCAGCTCGGAGTTGACTATGGGCGTTATATTTTATATGTTAGCAGTGATACCTAGTCACAGGAACGTATAGATATCGGTATTGTGAGGTGGATACTGTGCTACATACACACCTGCATGCGCATTTCGGGACGTTTTGTAGCATGCATGTGTATATTTTACACATCTTTATACCTGGGTATGTAAAAGCAGGTGTAACATATCATCCAGATACAGCGCGTCGCCAGGCTGGGTTTGGAGTACGGGTGTATGTGTGTCTCTGTGCCGGAGAGAGTCTACACTCGGCAATCGTGTGTGATTGTATAGGCAGAAATCCCTGGTTTGTGCTGTCGGTTTAATTGCTGGGTCTCTCTGGGGCGGATGGTGGTGTCTGTGTCTCCCAAGGACTGAGCCCCGTGTCCGGCCCCTCTGCCGTGGGGCCAGCGCTGGCCTCTGCCTCGGCCCCGCTGGCCTCTCCCCTCACCGGCCCCAGCCCTAAACATGGGCTGCCTCCAAAGTCCCCAAAGTTTTGTGCTGCACAGCTCCAGCTCGACTTTGCCACCTGGACACGAGCAGCCCCTCGAGCCTGGGGCAGAGCAGGGGCACCATGTACAGCACCTTGCTACCATGTACAGCACCTTGCTGTCCATCCCTCCCACCACCCTCCTTCTCCTTCCACCTCTTCCCTTCCCTTCCCCTTTTTTTTTTTTTTTTTTTTTGCCCCCTGGCCTCTGCACTCTCCAGGTCTCCATCCATTTTTCTCCCCAGAACAGCCCCAGTTTGATTGCGCATGTTCTGCCGCTTGGAGCGAGCCCAGAAGCTCAGGGAGCCCAGGGGGGTGGAGGACGTTGGGTGACGCTCACCCACCACCCCTTGCTGCTGGTGGCAGCTGCAGGACAGGAACCACAGGGTGCCTCTGGTGTCACCATTAAAAGCACCATCACACATTTTATCTGCTCCTCCACCGAAAGGCACAGCCCTGGAAAGCGTGAGCTTCCACGCCGAGCCTCAAAGCAAATTTAAATCCCCAGGATGAACTTTGCTGCCGAGGTTGTGTCTTTGTTTTCAGTCTTAGTGAGGATTTAAAAGGTCATTTTTTTTAGCTCTCACGTAGTGCTCTCTGCTGCGGCCGGCAGCCGCTGTCCCGCTCGTCTGCAGAAGTTGGGGCCCGTTCGGGACAGCCTGTGTCAAACGCATTTAAAGATCGCAAATTGGGTATGAGCTGCAGATGTTTAATGGTCCAAGAAGTCCAGTAGCCGTCCTGCTGTTGTCGGTCAGAAGGAAATTCAATACCATGGAGTGCCTCGGCTGTGCAGAGCCCCCCCACCAGCACTTGGGGTTTTGTTGGGTGGTGGTTTTTTTTGAAGCTGAAGCGCTCAGACTTTTCCCTCCCACTCCTCAGCTCCCCCTTCGCCTTAATTTCACTGCAGTCATGCATTACAGTGGTGCCACAGCTCCATCTCTCTTCCCCTCAATCCGAACTAAAGGTTGAAATTTGCCTGGAAATGAGACAAATAACGATGGTGGAAAGGGCCAACAAACTCGGGGAACGGGGAGGGGAGCGGCTCGGAGCCAGGGCCGGCGTGATGTGAGTGGTGTAAAGCCATTTGGGGGGCTGGGGGGTGAGCACGGGGGATATACCCCCCGGCTCTGCGCGGCCTTTGCTTCTCGGCGGTGCTGGAAGTCCATGGGGAGCGGGGAAATATTTACTCCCCAGCTGGCAGCGATATTTCAAAAAAGCAGTGGGAAAGCGTCGATGCAATTAGGTATTCCAAAGCGCTTAGTTTGCCACTTGCTAAGTTTACTTAAACCCTCTTTAAAGGGTTCATTAGGAGACCGGGAGAAGCGGTAAAATTCATTAACGCGCAGGCAGCCATTCCGCATTTGCCTGTAAATTGGTATCGATCGGGCGGCGGCGGGGCGAGGGGCGGCGGGCGCAGGTGAGCGCGCAGGCAGCGTGCAGGCAGCGTGCAGGCAGCGTGCAGGCAGCGCCCGGCCTGACCTCCGCCGGCGCTCCCTGCCTAAATCCTGCCCATTAGAGTCTCCCGTTCAACCCCGGCTGGCGTTTCCAGCCCGGTCGCTCATCCCACATTGTCCGGGGAGCTTTAAAGGCCGGCGTGGCTGCGGGGAGGCGAGCGGAGGGGGGAGCCGAGCCCCACGGGTGCAGAAGCGCGCGGGGGCTGCGGGAGTAACTGGGAAAGACTTCGGCCCCAGCCGCCGGCACATCGCTTGGGCTGCCTTTTGTGTTGCACATCTGCGGGTGGCTTCCCCCCAAACCCCCTCAGCTGGCGTGGAGCTCAACCGGATGAGTTATTAGAAGCGATTTTTAATTTTTTGATTTTATTTTTTTGTTTGTTTTTTTTTTTTGTTTTAAATACCCTGAACGCCCTAAAAAGCATCTGCTGTCTTTGGGGGTTCGCTTGTCTGCGAGGTAGCGTCTCACTCACAGTGACCAGCAGAGGAAAAATCACTGGATTCACTAGGTAAGACGCTTTCTTCTTCCTCTGCTTTAATCTCTACTCACTGATGAAAGCAATCGCTTGGCTGGGGCTGATGAGTTTTTGTACTCTGGCAAATGGAGCAGTCCTTCCCGGTGTCGGTTTGTAAACCGGCGGCTGGCCGTTTGGTTTTTGCCTTTCTGCAAACAAATTGGCTTTTCGCTTCCAAATTGCAGGATGGAGGCAATTGGGAAATAATATATACTTAACTCCCCCCCCCCGCCCCCCCCTCCCCGCCACGGCTTTTGTCTAAAATTGTGTATCTCTGCGTATGAAGCAGATCCCTTGCACTAAACCACATTTTGGTCTTTATAATTGCTGGAAGTTTATGGTTTCGAAAGAAACACCTACTTTTTTAGGTGGAGTGGGAGGTTGGCTTTTACTCTGTGCCGTTTACGTGACAAAGAGCCCCCTCCAGGGCAGGCACCGGCCCCGCTGCCGCCTTGTGTCCGGTGAATTATCCCCATCCTCTTCCCAGGGACCAAAATCCATCACCTGCCGAGGGCAAAGCCCGGGATTCCGGCGGGGAGCGGGAGCCGGGGGGGTGTGTGTGTGCACACGGGCTGGGCAGGAGGACCGGAGCCGTAACTCACTCTCAGGATGTAAATTGTAAATCAGCGTTATTTTTTTTCCTCCCGTGACCATATAAATGCGCATATTGAAACTACCTGCTTGAGAGACATACTTCTTTATATGCCCATATGGACCTGGCAAGCTATGGAATGTAAAGAAGTATGTATTTCAGGTGGGAACCCTTCTCAGAGGAGCAATGTGTGACCCCGGGCAAAAGCAGGGGAGAAAGACAGACAGATTATTTTGATTTTTATTTTTTTTTTAATTTTTTTTTTTTAACTGCCTGACCTGGCAGACCGACTGGGGAGTCAATTGATGATCTTGTTCCAGCGCGTGTATTGTTCTGTCACTTTGCCTGTGTCAGCAGGTGGAAATGCTCATCAGGACATTAAATATTCAATATGCTGACTGCGGCATGGGCTTTGAAAGGCGATGCCAGAGGAAAGCTGGCTGTCCACTCCAGGGTTTTCACAGGGATGCAGGCCAATCACTCCTTTTTCCTGCCTCTCCCTCAACCCTTTTTCCCCCACAAAATAAGGCTAGGTAGCAAACAGAGCTGGCTGCGCTTTAAATCTGGGAAAGACAAAAGGAGATGGGGGCGGGGGGGGAGAAGAAGAGGGAGAAAAAGGATACAAGAGTTGGGATTTGGGCGTGCAGTGTTTTAGCTTGAAATTAACGTGCAAGCGCCGCTTCTCGACTCTTTCCCACGTTAAAACTTTTTGGGCTTAAAACTGGCAAGGAGGAGATCTTCCCTGTCGGTGTGACGAGCCATCCATCCCAGCTGGAGCCCGAGGAGTGCTCTCATTATAGGGGCCTTATTTCCCCAAAGGAATATAAGAAAATTAGCTCCTTTAATTCTGGAAGCCTTCACTGGTTTTCGCTTTCCCTTTTTAACATTTTCCGACGTAAAATAGTGGGCTGTTTTTCCAGGATCCTACCAGGATGAGGCAAGTTGAAAGGAACTGGGTTGAAACACCAGTTTAACGTTCTGCCTGGGCGGGAGCCGAGGGTTTCAAGCTTTCGGCCCCCAAAATCTTCACGCCTGGAACGACGGGCGAAGCCCAACTCCTCACGAAGCCGCTCTCCAAACTCCCCTCCCCGTCTCCGCAGGGCCACTGGCAGCAGCGTTTGGCTTTGGAGTGATTTCCCCGCCATCGCAGCACCCCTCTCGGCTGGGCTAAGGGGCTCCCCGGGCATCGCCCCGGTGGGTGGGATGCCTGAGCATCCCGTGCCGAGCTTCACCCGGTCTCAGCCCTCGCAGCATCCTCTCCCGGGCCCGGGGAGCGGGCCAGACCGGGAGTTCAGATTCTGCGGAGTCTTTATCCGGCTCTATTCACGGCGAGCGCGGACGTCACTTGTTACACGTACGCCAGAGGGGATTTAACTGTAAGCTCGTGAATAGCGGGTTAGAAAAGGCAGGCTGGGCTAACGGGGAGATTTCCTACCTATGGAATTCGGTGGGCTTTATTAAATGCTTTTTTTCTTTTTTTGTTGAAGTAAATACCGTGGCTGACGGAGGCGTGGGAAGCGCTGAGCCCCTTCCGAGCATGGGAGGAGCCTGTTCTTTGCCAGGTGGCTTTGGGAAGGCCGGGTTTGGGCTGGAGGGTGGATGATTTGTACATCATCCCCTTGGCATTTTAGGATGCTCTGGTTATGCCGGGCCCCGCGAAGCCGGGGCTTTCCTGGTGGTCCATGGCCAGGTCATCAGGGACTCACTGCAGGGACACGGTGTCCCCTGGGCTGAGCCGCTGGGGGGTCCTGGGGGGGTCCAGCCCCATTTGGGGTCAGATTTAAACAGGGAGCTGGTGGGTGCGGGGAAACGAGCTGAGCCCGAGCAGGAAAGCGCCGGTGCCCAAGCGGGGCTGCAGTTTCGCTCCATTGTAAGTCTCCTGTGTTAGCTTGGGTCTCTGGATGAAAAATGAGGACAATTCGCACCATTCTGGCTATTACATAAAATTATATGTTATCTATAATTTATATATAGTATTTCCCTCCTTTCCTTGCTGACTCTGCTCCACCTCTTCTCCTTTTCCTTCTTCTTTTCTTTCCTGCCTTCTTTTTTTTTCTTTTTTCTTTTTTCTTTTTTCTTTTTTTTTCTTTTTCTTTTTTCTTTTTTCTTTTTCTTATTCTTTTTTCTTTTTCTTTTTCTTATTCTTTTTCTTTTTCTTCTTCTTTCTTTCTTCTTTCTTCTTCCTTTTTTCTTTCTTTTTTCTTATTTTTTTATTTTTCTTTTTTCTTCTTTTTTCTTTTTTCTTTTTTTCTTATTTTTTCTTTCTCTTTTCTCTCTTCTCTTTTCTCTCTTCTCTTTTCTCTCTTCTCTTTTCTCTTTCTCCTCTTTTCGCATTCTTCTTTTCTCTCTTTCTTCTTTTCTCTCCTTTTCTCTTTCTCTCTCTCCTTTCTTCCCTCCCTCCCTCCCTCCCTCCCTTCCTTCCTTCCTTCCTTCCTTCCTTCCTTCCTTCCTTCCTTCCTTCCTTCCTTCCTTCCTTCCTTCCTTCCTTCCTTTCTCTCTCTCTTTTCTTCCCTTTCTTTCTTTCTTTCTCTCCTGAGAGCAGGTTTTACTAAAACTCCTGTGCCACTACGCGTTGCTCTCGCAGAAATGCTCGTGGTCTGATTTACAGTAGGTACCTGCATTCCTAATGCAATTTTTATCTCCTTCCCCCCCTCTCTGAATTAATACGCTTGTTAATCACATGGAATTGTTAGCTTTAGGAAGTCACTAAGTGCTCAGATTTATTTTTTATGTAAATATTTTCAAAGCTATAATTCCGAGCGCTGTCTCGCAGCGTGGGAGCGGAGGTGGCAGGGGAGGCTTCGCCGTGGCATATGTCCTGGGGGCTTCATGGTGTTAAAAACGCGGTGGGGTGTCTGTGTGTGGCCCCCCCAGAGCCAGGGCAGCCCCTCGCTGTTGGCATCGATGGAAGCAGACGATGGCTGCAGGCCTTCACCAACCGGTTGGCGCCGTTCTCCTGCTCGCTGGCAGCTCCTCCTCCCTTTTACACCTCTTTGGATTAAACCTGCGACCGTTGTGTTGCTCCGGGACCGCTCCGCTTGGTAGCTAAAATGAAGCCACTTCTCTTTCGCTCGTTAGAAACCAGTGAGCGTCTCCCCGGCTGAGCGCCGGCGCTGGACCCGTTGCGTGCCGCAGCGCGGGGGTGCTCGGCTGCGCCCATCCGTCCTGCCCACCGAGCGCCGGGCGGTGCCGGGCGCGGGAACAGGAGCTTTGAGAATCATAAAAGCCATAAATCCAGTGGACCAAATTAGTTAAATTTTTCTATTCTATGCCTCACAAAACCCAGCCGTTCTCAAGATGAATTCTCCGTATATAAGCGGAACTACCGGCGGGTGTAAGATGGATATTTTGCACGTGCACATGAGAGCACAGGGACAAATTTTACCATGCGGTTTTCCTACGCAAGTTGTCTTTTTTTTTTTTTTTTTAGTTTTGTGCATTGGTTATGTCGATGATCTATTATTACCGTTGTTACTATGACTTAATAGTGGAAGACAGGTGGTCCCAGAAATTCCAGCACCCTCTTTTGAAAAAAAAAAAAACCCAAAACAAAACAAAAAAAAGAGGGGGGGCATGTTTGCAATCAAGTTTAATAGTGCATTCATCAAGAGCAATAAAGCATTTTATTGCACAAGTATTTCAAGGGATGTGCTGGCCCCGGTAAAAGCATTAGTAAAGGGGTGCATCAGCAATCTCATTTAAAACTGTCGACCCAACGTGAAAAATGTTGCGTTGAAGAATAAACTGCTATTAAGCATGATTAGATTGACCTGCAGGACAGATATTTTAGCTGCAGCAGCACAAGTCGATCAAAGTGAGCATCGCTTAGATTGCAAATTTTTTCTTATTTTTTTATTTTTTTTTTTAATGCCCTAAATTAAAAACGAAAGAGGCTCAGAATATTTAGGACCAGAGAGTGACTTTGGGGGTGAGCCTGGCGCGTTCGATTCGAAGCCAGTTGGAAAGGTGGGGAAAGGCGGCGGGGCGGGGAGGGAGGGGAGGGGGGGGTAGGAGGAAAAAAAAAAAAAGTATTAATTGGTGCCCCTTTAGCATACATTGAAAGTACGTTACTCAGATCAACCAATCAAAAAAGAAATTGTGCTGACTCAGCACTCGGGCCAGCCTGCACGTCCGATTGCAGAAGCGATCAGCACTGCACTGCAGTATCTTTCCCTGCCTTTGACACCAGCCCGGCTGGGCAGGGCTTCCCCTCCGCTTCCCAGGGCCGGTTTAGGCCAAGAAGAAGAGAAAGGCCCTGAAGAGAGGAGGAGAGAGTCAAGGTTGCATGAGCCTCAAGCTGCTAATGAGCTTTTTTTTTTTTTTTTTTCCCGTCGGGGAGAGAGAGCTCCCATGCTAGGTTTGCCCTGCCAGATGCAAGCGGCATGAATTGCTTGGGAATATATCTATTTTTAAAGACTTTCACCACATCTTGCACTTAGCAGTGACTGTGGGCGAGGGGGTGGCGTGTTCCTCGCAAGAGAAATATCCTCGCTCCTCGGCTCCGATCCCTCCCCTGAAAGCCCGGGGCTGATTTAAGCACCGCGCTTGCGATACGCTCCCAGAGAAGATGTTAGGTTTAATGTTTGCCGCTTGACGCTGGAGTTGCTCTTGACCTCGGCCAAGCGGGCGAGATGTTTTCCCGTTGGGATGGCGGGGGTCACGCTGAGAGCAGCCCAGTGCTCCAAGGATGGGAGCGGAGGCTGGCTTGCTGGGCTTGCAGTTGGGTCGTGTCGCTCCCCTACCTCAGTTTCCCCCAGGGGCAGAGTAGGTGCTCGCCCCGGAGTTGTTGTAGCCGTGGGCTGGAGCCCCTCTGCTGTGGGGACAGGCTGGGAGAGCTGGGGAGGTTCAGCCTGGAGAAGAGAAGGCTCCGGGGAGACCTTCCAGCCCCTTCCAGTCCCTACAGGGGGCCTACAGGAGGATGGGGAGGGACTCTGGATCAGGGAGGGGAGCCATGGGATGAGGGGGAACGGTTTTAACCTGAAAGAGGGGAGATTTAGATGAGATATTGGGAAGAAATTCTTTGCTGTGAGGGGGGTGAGCCCCTGGCCCAGGTTGCCCAGAGAAGCTGTGGCTGCCCCATCCCTGGAGGGGTTCAAGGCCAGGTTGGACGGGGCTTGGAGCAACCTGGGCTGGTGGGAGGTGTCCCTGCCCAGGGCAGGGGGGTGGAACTAGATGTTCTTTAAGGTCCCTTCCAGCCCAAACCATTCTGTGATTCTGTGTGGTTCTGTTCCTTGCGCGGGGAGGCTAAGGCTGGAGGAGGCCAAGGCAAGTTGATGTGACTGCCCAAGGAGAAGCTTGTCCTGGGTTTGTAAGGACTTCCCTGCTCTGGTCTTGGCTTGCACAGGGATGCTGGCACGTGTTTTGGGGAGATGGCATGGCCTGGCTGGACTGTGCCCTCTCTGCTCTTGTGCCAAAATGCAGAGACTTCTCTGGCCGCCCCAACGCCTCCGAGCGGGTGCAGGGTGGGAGGCTGGACCTCACCCGGGACCCCGCGGGGCCGTGGTACCCGAGCAGGAGACAGCCAGGCGATGGGCTCCACGAGATGCTCCAGCCGCTGGGGCTGCTCGCTGCCTCACGGGTGCTGGTCGCCCGTCTGGGCACCGTACGGCCCAGTGTATGCAATGCCAGTAGTGCCAGGGTGGCCCCAGGCTGGCCCGGACATCCCCGTGCCCGGCCGGGAGCACCTCGGGGTACCTGCATGTGCGGGAGCAGCGTCCCCGTCGGCTGCCGCCTCCTGCCCGCTGCTCGCCCGTGGTGCTCTGAAGGCGTTTTCACTTGCGCTGTTTGAGCAGCATCAGCGGGCACCCCTGCCTGAGTTTGTATTTTTGCACAGCAGTCCGCGTGGAGGAGCAGAGGCGGATATCCTGTATCCCTGTGTGCCAGGGGAAGGCTTTCAGACACAGATATGTCTTGAACAAAGCGGAATTTAATAGCCAGAGGTTTTAGCAGTCGGAGCAGTTGCTGGTGGTGCTCAGGAGGCTACGCTGGGGCTCGGGGGAAGCAGGGCGACTGACATCTCCAACAGACGCAGGAGTTTCCTTTTCATTTATTTATTTATTTATTTATTTTTCTTTCATGAAGCCCAGGGCCATGCCTGTAAACACCTCGCCATGCCCAGATATGGCCTGCGCTGGGACCTGTGCCGCTCTCTAAAAAAGCCCTGGTCGGACTGACGAGCCCAGGGGGAACCAGGGAACAGCTGCTATAAATAGTGCTCATTCCCAGCTGCCCTTCTGCTGGGACCGGATTAGGTGGCATCTGGGCAGGCGGGAGGCGCGGGACTCGTGACCGTCGACCACAGAAGTCACCCGGCAGCTGTACGGACGGGAGCCATCCCCGCGAAGCCCTTACATAGGCAAGTCGAGCCTGGCATTCGGGGTGTCGGATAAAGCTGCCGGGAGCAGGAATCCAGTGACCTAAGAGCGGTCAAGAATAAAGTTCACCGCGACGGCCGGGGCAGCGCTTCCAATCTGAGAAGCGACCCGGCCTCGGGAGCAGGACTTGGCCACGGGCTGCCGGCGCCGGTCGGTGCCAGCGAAGGAGGGCGCTGGGAGGGAGCCGGTGACACGGGCTGCAAAGTGTCACAAGGAGATGCTGAGACGGAGAGACTGGTGGTGTCCCCTTCTGGGACGCCCTGGGTTAGTTTGCCGGCAAGGAGGTTATCGGAAGCTCTGATTTAATCACAGAACCACACACAGAATCACAGAACGGTTCGGGTTGGAAGGGACCTTAAAGATCATCTAGTTCCAACCCCCCCTGCCCTGGGCAAGGACACCTCCCACTTTGTGTTTACTTGTGTTAATTTGTGTTTACTTCGGGTAAACAAATTAACAAAAAAAAAAAACCCAAGTCTCAGTAATCTAAGGCACCGATTTGGTGGAGGCTAGGAGAAAATAATGAATCTCATGCAGCGCTTTCACTCCTGACCTCGCAGAAGGTGGGCAGTGGGTGTAGCTTACGTCCCCGTGCACGCGGTGTGACCGGTTTCTGTAGGCGAGGGGTAGGTGTAGCTACAGGCTGCAGGGGTGCGACCCACCTCCCGTACCAGCGGTGGCAAAGGGCTGCGTTTTCCTTGAATTAAGCTCAGCCTTGAGTATTTGACGGGAGAAGATGGAGCGGGGAACAGGGATGGTTTGGCGGAGCTGGGGATGGGGCTGTGCTGGCGGTACCCGGAGGGGATGTCCTGAAATATGTGCAGGGAGCGATGCCGCAGCTTGTCCCTGAGCGGGTCCGCGCGGGACGGGGACACGCAGGGCGAGGGGGGTGTTTCTCTCGGGGTCTGTCCCTTCCCCTCCCCAGCGCGATGCACCCCCTCGCTCTGTTTGGATTGAGCCAGCTTCGTCCTAAGGCCTCGTCTTTGAGACGATAAGACGCACCCGCTAAAATCTATTGTGCCATTTTTGCAAAGACCAGCAAAAGTCACCCGCGTGCCGTCCCCTCCCTGTCCTCCGCGCTCGTTTGGCCTATTTGAAGCTGAATTTATTCCTGGGAAGGTCCCCATCAATTTGCCTTGCTCTTTTGTTGACAAGTTTATTAAAAACCCGGGCAACTACGTATTAAACTTTTATCAGTGTCGAGGAAGAATACGTCCTTTGAGCGGCCACAAAAGTTATGGGTCGGGTCTTAACGTTTCTTGTTCCACCGTTCGGCTGAGTCAGCGTAACAAATAAAAGCTGCCACTTCTTTCCCCCCCCGTCTTTCTCGAGAGACACTTCCCTTAACGGTGTAAGGAACCGAGTGTCCAATAATGCAAAAAGGTTTCAGGTCTGGGTAAACATGAGCTTTTTTTTTCCTTTATTTTTATGGCCCTAAGTCTTTAATAATTTGAATTATTTACTTAAAACAGGAATAAAATACGAACCCTAGAGAAAGTTATTGCTTCTTAGCGCCGAGCCAACGGTTTTGGCAAAATAACTAATACTTTATAGTGTTTATATGAAAAAGCGTCCCCCAAATTAATAACGTTTGCTGTACCACAAGCGATTTGCTTCCAGCCACTGCAAAGGCACGGAGGGGCTGGAGCGACGCTTGGGTGGGGACGTACCTTTTGTGCCGCTGCGATGGGGGATCTTTGCTCTTTCCTTCTAGTCGTAAGATGAAACAAAGAGGAGGCCGCTGTGTTGCGCCAAGGATGTTAAAAATAAAGCGTTAGGCTCGCATAACCTAGTTCCCGTTTTGCCGTGCGGCCGAGTTTTCGGGAGTTGAAAGAAGCCTGAAAAATAATGGGTGAGAAGGAGTCTGAGCGGATACAACAGGCAGGCAGGCAGAAAAGCGAGCGTCCGGGGGGCTGAGCTGCAATTCTTAAACTCCGCCGGATAAATAAATAAATAACTGCCCCCAGGAAGCATCTTTCTCTGCCTGTCACCGCGTCCAAGGATTTTTTAGTTCTTAAACAGGTTTGCTGGCGTAATTTGTCAAGTCCAACAGGGAGGTTTCCGTGTGACAGGGGATCATTTTTCACCCCGCACAGTGGTGCGCCGGAGCGGTGCTGCGGGCCCCGAGCAACTCCGTAATTAGATAAGAGTTAACACGCCTGTATTAGATGGATCGTCGTTCGTGCCGCGGGACGCGGCCGAGCCCGTCACTGCCCATCCCGTGCCGTGCCCAGAGCAGGCAGGGAGCGGGCTGGACAAATACATCTTCCTCCAGGAGTTTATCTGCATCACCATTTGCTCCAATTATAACTAATTGGACACATATTGCATTTTCATAGCATCTAATTTTCTATTGATTTTAACGGGACTGCTGGTGTTTTGTACTATTAAGTGGTATCTCGTATCAGTTGCCGTTTAAAAATGCTGAGTGCACTCCCCTGTATGGAATTATGCAGTCAGCAGATGTTTTAAAACCTATTTAATTGTTTGGTCCATAAAATGCACAAACTGTATTAGGGAACGGCTTTGTTCTCTTTTGAGTGTGCGAGTTGGGGAAAAAAAAAAAAAAAGAAAATAATAAAAATCCAAGCCCACAACTATTTCCACGGCCGGTTCCAGGAACTGCGGCTCCCGGAGAGCGGCGCGGAGCATCGGAGGGACCGTCCCGGCCCCGCGTGGAGCCGGAGCATTTGCAGCTCCCTCCAGGTATCGATGCTCGGCACCGCCAGAACCCCTCAGGTCTGTGCTTGAAATAGGACCTTTATTTTTACAAGAAAGAGGCCTAGGACCAAAATTTGGGTTAAGACAGAGTTTCTCACCTTGAAAGCCAAGATTTTGATAAGGTCGCTTTTGACTTTTTGTATAACTAGGGAATAAGGTGATAATTGTAGGGTTTGGGGCTTTATTCTCTGTCATAGCTATTGCCAGGTACCTCGGCAATACATCCCAATAAAACCGGGCTATCAAACTAGCCATTGCATTTCAGCAAATAATCAGTGAAGCAGGATGAAAGCAATAGTCCTCTGTTCAGCATCATTTACAGAAGAAAAGATTTAAAAGAGAGATTTAGGGGAGGAACGGAGAGGCGGCCTGGCAAAAAAGCGTTTCCAGCGATGTGCGGTGGGTCGTCGGGTGGTGGATATTGGATAACGGTGTTAACGGCGGAGGAGGAGGGTAAAAGGTGGTGGAAACGGTGTTACGGGGCAGCTGAGTTACCCCGGGGCGCTGGGGAGTTTGCCGTCGACTCGCCGCCTTCGCCGGTCGTTAGCAAGAACCGCGTTGTGTCTGTGGGGGACAGGTGAGTTCACGGGGGTGTGTAAATTAAACAGACACTTTATTAAGTTCAGGTAATAGTTTTGGTTGGAAAGACTGAGCGGCTACTGCAGCGTCAGCAACTACTTTAGTGCAGAGGAGAACTGAGTGCTTTTTAATTAAGTCAAATGAAATCCGAGCGGTAGACTCTGGAGCCTTGTCTGGAGTCTACTTTTTGGGTTGAATATCTATAATTTTAGAAATGTTAATAAAACACACTCCACTTTTCCCCCGTAATAATATAAGTTAAATTAATATTTGATGTCTGCAAGGAAACGGGTAAAAGCGGGGAGGTTGCATTTTCTGGTTTACAAATGGCACATTGTGCAGAATACAGCAACTGTGGCATTGATTTAAGCATCCTCGCAAAGACACTGGGCAATAAAGTTGAATCATCTGCAGTACGAGTATGGCTCTTTGGTGGGAAAAATAGCAGAGTGAGAAAGTAGGCATTTTCCTGTATTATCAAAAGCCACTTCATTTTGGGGAAATTTCCTCCGATTTAGTAACGTTTGGATGGAAATCAAATAACACATTAGCTTGAGGAAAGGGGAAAAAAACCTTCCAAAGCTAATTACGAAGGGAATGTGCACTTCATTAAGATAAAGCTGTAGGAAATCAATGTTCTGTATTGTTGTTTTTTCCTTTTGATTGGATTTTAGGATGATAAATTGTTAATGCATTTGATCTAAAAATGATTTGTTTATTCAGATGAAGAGCAACAGTACTTTGTCTCATTTGGCCTTTTAGCTTATAACGATAATGGCTTCGAGGGATGCTCATTTCTCAAAAGGGTATCGGACTGGAATAGGCAGGAGATTTCTGGGCGCAGAAGGATGGGCCCTATGCAAGGGTTCGTTGTAGGCTAATTCTGTTGCATGTCGAATCTTCTGCTTCATTAGGAATATCGACAAATGCTGATAAATTCTTTGGCTTTGCTGTAGTGTCTGTAACACGTCTGTATTAGAATATTGAGGCTAAAGTGGAAAGGTCTTCAATAGATCAGATCCTCTTTCGCTGCCTACTGCTCATCCCGTTTGCCGTGGCGGCGGGTTGGTACTGCGGCGATTTTGCCCGTTCTCATGCCTATAATTGTTAACGGCAGAGCTGTCGCCCGGGCCGAAAGCAAAATGGAGGCGCTACACAATGGTCGACGGAGAGCGAAAAGCCGTGCGCAGGTTTATTTTGTAATTTTGGCTTTGCTTTGCCTCTAACAAGTGTTGCCCGTGGCTCTGCGATGCCATCCCGCAGCACGCGTGGACTTTGCCCCGCGCGGGGATGTGCCGGTGCGAGGGGCAGGAGGGGCCTGGGAAAGGGTCCTGCGGAGGGTGGCACCAGCACCCGCCCCTGTCCTTGGGGACGGAGCCACCAGGAAGGACCTTTCCAACGGGAGACCCAGTTTGACGAGGGAATGAGTGGAGCTGGCTTCACTCTGGGCAGCAAACCTCCATTCGGGGGCATGGGGTGGTTGAGGTTTTGGAGCGGGGAGATGGTGCTGTCGCAGATTGTGCTTGTAGTATCGGCAGAGGAGGGAGGGGAGAGGGACAGCAAAGCCCTGCCCGGCCGCGAGGGCTGGGCAAAGCTCTGCTGCCACCTCTGCTGCTGCTGAACCCCGTACCCCACGTTTCCCAGGGGTTCGGAGGATGAGCACTGCCTCGCAGGAGACATCAGAACCTCGGCATGGCTCGGACCTTTGAACACCACCAAGCAAAGCCTCCGTAATTCATCTTGCCCGGGTTGTAGAGCCCCAGAGCCCAGCCTGGCGGTACGCGGGCTGCTGGGGAGCTGTGCTCGCCCTGCCAGGAGGCTACGAGCCCCGGTGGGTTACAGCAATCTCCAGCCGATACCGTGGGCTGCTATTTCTCGGCTGCTGGGAAAAGCCTCACCACCAGAGAGACATCATTAGTTTTGATTAATGGCATCCAGAAGAGAAAAACTAATTTTCTAAAAAGGAAAAGCTCACTCATAACTCACGGCAGAGAACTTAAACAAAATGTTACAGAGCATCCACGCCAACTCGCATCGATTTCAAATGTGTTCCCGGGCAGTCCCCGAAGCAGAGCCGGGGGGGAGTGGGGACAGCGTTGTCCCTGGCCAGAAGGTGCTCGGTGTAACCCCCTCGCTGCTCTGTCTCGATTTCAATGGATTCTCCTCAAATCGATGGGAGCGGGACAGAGCAAGCGTACTTGGGGAGCAAAGTGTGTTTTAAGCGCGTGGTGGGGATGCTCGAGCAGCTTGGTGCACGCTAACCCCAAATCCGCGTGCCCGCTGGGGTTTAGCTCCCGGTGCAGCATCGGTCACCAACGGCATTCCCACCACCCCCCAGTCGCTGGTAAATAATTCCTTTCCTTTGCCTCCTGTAACTCACCAAAGCATGAATTTAATACTTCCTGGTGTCCGCTGTCTACGTTTTCATTTAGTTCCTTGGCGGGATTGTCTCTTGAAAAGGTACCTAGAGATAACTCGATTAAATTAATTGTAGAGCTCCTTTTAAAAAGCTATTCTCCCTCTCTTTCTCTCTTCTCTCTCTCTGTCTCTCTCTCTCCATTTATTTATAGGCAGCTTAGAGTAACGGGTTTGGGCAGTTAAGTGATCTGCAGTACTTACCGTTACAGCGCAAAGCCTGTATTTCTTGGGGAGCTATAACGCTGGCCCACTTGCAATATTTCTGCGTGCAGCGGTTTTAAGCGCAGGTGCTTTTCCCCAGTATCATCTTGCAGCGTGGTGGGCTGCGAGGAAGAGGGGGGGAAAGTCACCTTTGCCTTATGACGCATATAAATTCTTTAAATAGGTTATGCACATGGCAATGTGCAATATCTGCGCCTGGCTCTAGGTTAAGAAGGAAAGGCCTGAGTTTATTGGCTCCCACTTGCAGAAATGATCGGAGCCGCTGTGATTTTTTTTAAATTTGATTTACCGAGTTATTTTTAGCAAGGGGGTGGTCATGCTGCAGGGCTCTCCAGGAGAAACCAGCTCCCCAGCGCTGCGGCCCCAACCAGCGGGCGAGTGGCTTGGGCAGGGCTACCTGCCGGGGGCTCGCTTGCGCCTTTCGGGGGGGGCAAATCGCCTGATTATGAGATTGCAAGAAAGAAAAAACCTTTTTTTTTTTTTTTTCTCCATTTTGCCCCTCCCTCTTTCTTTTCCTTTCCACCCCTTTCCTCTTGGTTTCTGGTGATGGCGAATGCAACCGTTGCTTGTCTCAAGCAGATCTTAAAACTGATGTTAATGCCAGGCGAGAAAACACGGGGTAGGGAGGCTGAGTCTGCTGACCTCTAAAAAAAAGAGTTGGGGTGTTTTAGCCTTATCCTTCCCGTTTTCCAAGGATGGCCCCGAGGGGAGATGAGCCCTGCAGCCCTGAGTTGCCGCGCTGGGGCCCGGGCTGGCCGCAGCGGAGCTCATCTCTGCTTCACCTGCGCTGCGGGTTGGGTGGCACTTCAGACTCGGAAATGCAGGGCACGGGGGAGGACAGCAGACCGTACAACACTGAAAGGAAGACGGCAGGAGGTGACAGCTGAAGTACCTGGATTAAAACAACAGCCGTTACTTCTGTCACACTGTCATAGCGTCGTGGCTCTCAAAACACACAGAGCCAAATATCGGGTTTAAAAATGCTCCAGGCTGGTGCAGACTATTCCACTGCTATCAAACCTGCCTCTTTAATTCAGACCTGCTCTTCAGCCGTAGCCTCTAAGAAGCTTAAATAAATCCCGACTGCCTGAAAGTGAAGCCATTTGAACCACTGCAACGCCAGGCAGCAAGTTCAGAAGAGGGGCAGGCAGCTGGGAAAGAAAAGACCCCGAGGAATTCCCCTCTTCGCTGGCCGCCGCCCGTGAGGCCAAATGCTTTGCTAAAGCTGGTAAAATGGAACCAAATCAACTCTTCAATGGATTTGGTCCCCTTCAACCAGCTGTAGCTGTGCATTGATCTCTCAGACGCACCTTGGAGGATGAAACGCTTGAACCGGACGGAGACATCCCAGGTAGCAGAAGACAAATGGCCACGTGAACCCTGCCGATAAGGAAATTCTGATGATTGGCACCTGCAGATCTATCACCCAGGCTCTAAACTGGTGGGCTGAGCCTGAGTCATTATGTGGTTGCCAGTCAATTCTGCCTGACGGAGACCACTCAAGATTGATAATCTCTATCGTCCTCCTGTATTGATCTCAGCTGCGGTCCAGGGCTCTGTATTTCAACTGCAAATGCTGTGCGTTTTCATACGTGTTCACTCGTGCCCACCCCGTGCCTCAGTGTTTCATCTGCTGCAACGAAGAATAAAGGTTTTGATCTGAAGTTCCCTCCTTGTGTTTTGTTCCAGGCGCCGAGCTGCTCGTTCAGTAGGCTCTAGTGAGGAAATGGGGAGTTACGGGGTTCCCAGAGCAGGCAATGAGTGAGGAATACCTGCTGCTTCCTAATTGCCCCAAATTGCAAACGTCCACAGCCTGAACTGGGCAAAAATGTCTTTTTTTGTTTGTGTTCAAGAGGTAAAAGCTATGACGCTAAAAAAGTATCCCCCGTTTGACTTCCTTGACCGAAAAGACTTGTAAAGTGTCTACCCCAGTCTGGTCGTTATAAGCACTAATGTTATGCTAATGGACTTAAAGAAAATCACTCACTTTCCCATGTAATAATGATTGGTGGGAAAGTAAGCTGGGCGTCATCTTTTCCTATCCATCGTAAATCTATAGGACTATCAGAAGCCATGAATATTGCGGATATAATGAGCCATCGGGATGCAAAGTCTGATGTGAGATTATTCCCATCTTTGCTTCTTAACAACTTCTTCAGTTAACCCCTGGCACGAGAGAGTGCAGAGATTTGTCTCTTTAAACACACCAGAAATGTGGTTCACTTGATTCCACGTCTCTGGTCCTTTCGGTAGCTTTAAATGTTCTTCCTAGGGCCAAGAGTATTCATGTGCTTTAAGATAAGGAGCTATTTGCTGAATCTGAGGCTTAACATGCATCTAATATTTATGTCACTGGGTATTTAACAGTCAAAGACATCAGGAGCAATGTTACTGCAGGAGCACCTTTCCTCAGCTAAAAGGAAAACGGTGCTTGCCTGCATCCACTGGCTCGTTTTTCTGCACTTTAACGGTGCCTAAACGTCCATACCAAAATCCTACTGAAGTCTACATGGTGGGGGTTTTCTCCACAAACTTCAATTAGATTGGGCCCCTACCTGGTATTTCTCCCCGAGAACAAGTTCAGGTTGAAGAGCACGCGTGGGGCTGAGGGCTCAGGTCTCCAGCTCTCTCGTTTGGGATGCGGTGGTCCGTTCTCGTACTGAGAAGACTGCTAAGGTGTCAAAACTTCACTTAATGTCGCCAGTGCCTCTACAGCTGCCACACGTGAGACCGACTTCTGTGGTGAGACCCCCTTTGGCAGAGCCCGGATCCGTACAACAGTGATGACAGATACGTGCCCAGGTTGCTGCCGGGACGATGGAGGTACTAAGTTGTTCTGGTACTTTCTTCCCTTTCTGTGGTTCATCGCTATTGCCGTGTAAATGCGCCAGCAAGGAGAAGCGGTTGTATCAGAACTGATCAGAGTATTTCCTGCTTTTTAAAAAAAAAAACCCTGAAAAGTGGGAAGCAATGGATGAACCTTTGGAGAAGGATGTTTTCCTTCATGCCACCAGCTGATTTTTTGGAAACACGTAAAAGAAATTACTGATTTTTATTTTATTTTTCCACAAATGCAACATCTTTCCAGACGCCCAACAACGCATCCAAAAGGGCTTTGACTTGGTGTAATAGAAGAGGTGTTGCAATGTGCGTTTGCTGACATTGGGGCCTGCAAACAGAGGAAAAGGAGCAGCTCCAACAAATCCCCGCCTCAGCATGGAGCCCGTTTGCAGCCGTGGGTAGTACGGATGCTCGCGGCTTTCCAGCTGCAGCCACACAGCACAGCTCTGCCCTTGGCAAAGTAGCCAAGTGGCCACCACCTCTGTAGCTGCGAGTCACATCTCGACACACTGTCTTTCCCTGCCAATTATTTGCTTTGCAATTAGCAGTGCCGAGCACTACCCGATCCCACCTCCTGATTTCCATCCCAGAAGCTTCAAGCCAAGGCACCTGCTGAGACAGGAACGTGCATGAGCTGAGCAAACATCACCTTAACGTTGGCGCTGTCGGTCCTGAGATTCACAAACAGGGAAGGATGGGGATGAAAGCACGAGGGGAAGGGAATCCTCAGCACAAGTCCCTAATTGCTGGCAGTCTGGGCTGTGAGTGATGTCGGGACTCTAGAGGAAAAGGTTGAGTAGAAACAGATGCTTCCAGCAGGCTGTGGCCGGGGTTTCCAAAATACCACGCTCCTCCCTCCTGCTCCCGCAATCTGGGTTATTCTCTCTCGTTCCCCAGGGCCGCGTCCAATGTAAACAACACCATTATTAAAATTCTTCCTTGGTGATGGTAATTAAGTTAGTAAAAAAACGCCAAATGGGGAAGCTGGAGGCGTCACGACTTGAACAAAACCATGGAATGTAAATGAAAATGTTTTCTTCTTAAAGAAGCGTGGTCTGTATTTAGGTACCCCCAAAACCACCCGAGCCTTAAATAGCAGGAAAGCTTCCCGTTCTCTTGAAGCTGGAGAAGATACGAATACACAGGGGCTACAAAAGTTGGGCCATGTAATTGGGTGCTTAAATGTGGATCCCACCTCCAGGCACCCATGCTTGACGCTTTCTGCCAGTATTTTTATTGTCTAATTTTATCTTTATGGAATGGGAAATTCAATTCACTTTCCAAGGAATTTCTGTAACAATACAGCCTATTATGGTCTCATCAAGGAAATACGAGGCCCAAGCAGAAGGCAGTTGGTAGACTTCAGGGTAATTCTCTAGGGACTGCGAATATATAGGGACAAACCTAAGGCAAGGGCCAAAATATTACACATGACCCTCCCAACAGTTTGTGTTTCAGCCCTGCTCACCCCCCAGTCCCTCCTGATGTAACAGCAGGGATTTGGAGCAAACGGAGCCGGCTCGGGGCTGCCCATTTCAGCCAGGAGCTGCCCAGGCCATGAACCTGCCCGGGGTATGAAAATTGGATCTGCTTCACTCGGTTTGCCAAAAAGCACATCTCTGAGTGGAGGTTTCACCGCTGACTTTGAAAACCCCAGGATCAGGTCCTGGCAAAGTCGTCATAAGCCTTTAGCCAACCACCCCATAACTACATCAAATCTAATTGTCCTCCATATCCACTAAGAGACGGCTCTGATGGCCCGCCAGACACTGCTGCTTTCCTGGAAACCCTATTAGCTTCTCAAACAAGGCAATCCCGAGGACTCGGTCCTGCAAACCTTTTGTGCAAATATTAAATAACAGTGAATAATTAGCAGCAATAATCCTTTTTTGCTTGACCCTCTTCTGTAATAAAGACCTTGGTCGGCAAATGCAAACGTTATTTTGAGGAGCAATTCATAATCTAGAGCTTCTAAACACATCTGCCTAAATACTCTAATACTCTAATATCCACCCTATTTGTACAGGACTTAAGACAGATAAAACCAGACGCACATTGTCCCAAAGACCTGGGAGCGTTCATCAGGCAAGTGTCGAAAGAGAAGTTGGCAAAAGAGGTGGTAAAGAAGGGACCCACTTTTACCTTCGATGCATCTGCAAGCACACCTCCGGGCGGAGCAGTCAGATCGGCTGGATTCTGTCCGGGGAGTTTTATGATGCGCGTCCTTTTCCTTCATCTGTTGGTTTGTTGTTGTTTTTCTGAGAGGAGAGAAAAGCAAGGACAAGCAAACCAACAGGCAGATAATTGTTCCGTGCTGACAGTTTGTCAAGTGAAGGAAGCGCAATTTTAGTCAAGAGATCTGCATTACCGCTTGAGCAGAAGTCTCTTCTTTTCCTCCCAGATGGCATTGACATATAGCCTGAAGGGGCTATCAGGATACCAAGCTAAAGATGGTTAAAGACATTAAAAACTGTACAATGTGAGCACCGTCTACACCAGGACCATCCTCTGGGAGGGAGATTCATCCTGACGTATTGGGCAGAAGACGGACCTTCTACTGGTGTTATGTATAGCCAAAGGTATTTTTGCGATAGGCAAAAAAAAATATATAATCCTGCTACTAACCGTGCCTTTTCTAGTGGGTCTTTATTGACTCTTGAAAAACTATGACCAATAAACCTAAGACCTGCCTTCCCCTTTTTTTCTGGGTGAAGGATAGCTCCTGCAGAGTGTTTATCACTGAGCGCCATGGCTGGCTTGAGCCGTCCGTGTCCGACTCCGCTTCCCAGGCAGCTGTGGAGAGCATCCCCTTCACCGCAGGGCCACCGGCGTTTCCCAGGTCCTGCCAGCGTTTCTGTTAATAATAAATATTGCAATCCGAATAAGATCGTAAGACTTGCCAGAGGACGGAGGGAACTTGCATTTCTGCATTCCTGGAGTTTGCTGCTGCGTAAGTCGCTCCGATTAACTTACAGAGAGAATGGGCTTAATACTTTTGCATTTTTTTTAATAAGCCGCACAGCCCTTTTGCACAGTGGGTGCAGCTGGAGGGCTGGAGAACTGCAAAGAGGGGACTTCAGCTGCAGGAAAATATCCTCTGCTTCCCCCAAAAGCGATGAAAATGTCAATACTATTGACACAACCCCTAATTAAAAATGACTGCCATAATCACGCACGTGATAGCCGTAGGACATTAGTTTGGATTAAACATTGAGATGTGCTGCCCGTGTTTTCCAAAGGAATAAAGGGTTGGGTGACGGTATCTTCTGCACATCCAGGCAAGAACAGGAGAAGGATGCCTGGGCTCCCGGGCACAGGATGCTCCTCTGCTGCCCAGCCCTGGAGAGCCGTGCATCGATGACGGGGCTGTTGCCTGAGCTGTTTGCAACCGCAAGATAAAACGTGTCCTCGTGTATTTCTTTGGCTGAGGTTTGAGCAAACGTCCTTTACTTTGTGTTTGAGGCGGCCAGACAGCACGCGTGCGGCCGGCCGTGGCAGCTCGGCGGGTTCATGCATTACCTCAGTTACTGCCGCAGCGCCGAGCTGTAATAACACCCTGGCCTGGGTGTGGGTGAGTCCTCCTCTTTAGCCCACGAAATAAAATCCTGCATTTTGGGGTGTTCAGCAAATGGAATTACAACAGAAAACAGCTTGTCCGTGCCCTGTGAAAATTACTTTCTTATGCAGTCGGTCTGCCTGGATTAGACAGACTCCTCGTTTTAATGTTCATCTGCTCTTAGAATCATGGAATCAGAATTGCCTGGGTTGGAAGGGACCTTTCAGGTCATCGAGTCCAACCATCGGCCTAACTCTGACAAAACCCGTCACTAACCCATATCTCTAAGCACTATGTCTACCCATTTTTTAAATACCTCCAGCGATGGTGCCTCAACCACTTCCCTGGGCAGCCTGTTCCAAAGTATTCTTACCTTATGCGTGTGCTATTAATGGATGCCCAGGCACCTCAGCTGGCTACAGGTAGTTGTCTTTTATTATACAACATCAAAAATGAGGAATGCGATGTTCCATAGTCCCAGGGCTGCAGGGTAGGGTTGCACCACGGAGCTGGGGCTGAGCACAGGAGCCCCGTCGGCTCCAGGTGGGCTACACCGAGCTGAGCAACCGAGTGATGGAGGCAGAGCGTGGCCAGCCTTTCTCTTGAAGGTACAAAAGCCGGAACACCAAGGACTTCTTTTCCCCAGCCATGTGGGACAGGTATTTCACATCACTTAGCACCTCCCTCCGATAACATTTGCCTCCGGCTGTTTCTGCCCTCCCCCTCCGATAAATCATGGTGTGCCGTGCATGAGAGAGAGCTTCTGCTTTCTCCTTTCACCGCTAAGGCGGGGGAAGAGTGAGAGTGAGAGGGGGAGAGGTTTGAAACTATTTCCCAAATACGCAAGTGTTCAGCCGTGAGCTGATGTCTTGCCAGGGGTAAGAGATGGCCTTGTGCTGCACTTGCTCAGGAACAAATAATGAATTATCCTGCAGTCCCTCCTCGGCGTCGTGGAAGGAATTAATTCCTCTCCCCCTTTCCTAAGGCAGCGCATCCTCCTGCTCCTGGGCTGCCCTGCCCCCAGCCTCTGCCACCCCCTTGCTAAGGGACGCTTGGTTGCTGGACAATTTACTGCGGGACAATTAGCTCATACTGGCTCCTTTGCTCCCCAGGTTGGCTACCAAAGCTCCCGATCTTGTGCCATCGCAGTTTTACTCAAAGAGTAGGAGCAAGAGCTGTGTGACTTTGCTAAGGCAGCTCCAGCTCCCGCGAGAGGAGCGGGAGTGCAGCCTGGGGTAGCACCCGCTCTTCACTTTGGGGACGAGCGTTTCATTCTCAGCTGGCGCGGAAGGGCTGAAGACTTCCCAGCAATACCTTTCCTTCGTTTTAAAACTCTGACTGTTACAGCCAGCATGCAGTTTGACACTGGAAACTTTTATGTGGGGTGTTAGTAGTTTTTCAAGCGTGGACAAATTGATTCATGAGTGAATTAATCTGATGCATCTTTTAAATGGAAAACTGACATAATTTTCCATCAGAGACCCGCTAATAAAGCACATTTACTTGGTTAATCCATTTTTTTCTGTGCTAAGTGCACTACATAAGGTATAAAAATATCAAATCAATAGCTAAAGAGTATATAAAAATGAGACTGAGTGATCAGAGAGATGTGTGAGCCACCCTCTCCTTGGCGTCTTGGAGGACTCCGATTGCTGTTTCTGCTGCCGAAAGACCCGTTCCCAAAGTCTCCCTGGGGGCGGTGAAGCTGCAATTCCCCGGGCGTCCCTTCGAGTCCCAGTGGGGAGCGGGTACAACCAGCCACCTGCTTCCAGGGCTCTCCTGCCGTCGGCTCTCCTGCCGCAGCCCCTACTTTTAGAAGCAGCTAGTTTGAAGGCGTTTGGGTTTTCTTCTTTAATATTTTTTATTATTATTATTTCAGAAGGAACTGGGTAGCAGTAACGCGTGTAAAAGACAAAAGCCTCTTCCAGCGCATTTGTGCAGGGAGCCTGTCCCAGCCTGCCGGGGAATCCGCGCAAACTCCCCTTTTTTAGTTTTCAGCTGGAGTGGGGCAGTGTGGTTTCAAAGAAAATGCCTGCACAGCCTTCCCTCTGCAAACACCGCCACCATCGTTCCATCAGCGCAACTCTCTGGTGCGAGCTAATTTAACAAGCGGTTGCTTTGCAGGCTGTGGAGAATTGCCTCTTACCTGATAATTCTGCTAATTTGCTTAACTTTCCCAGATTGCAAACAGCCCCGCTCTCAACCAGCAGGTTTCTGAATGAACCCCTAGGCAATTTCTTGACAAGGGCGGGGGGAAAGGAAAGGTGGACGGCTCGGGAGGTTGAAGCTCACAGTCTTTTATTTTTGACCTTTGGGCCGGCGTTCACATTTGCTTGTTGGGAAAGCTGCAGTCAGGATATATTTTCTTCAGGGATTTGCGCTACCCTTTTGCTTGTAATTATTCTCACTTGATGCCTTCCATAAATTAAAGATGCTCCTATTAGTCAGTTCCAGTCCTCTCAATTATCTTGCTCAAGTCTCCTTATTCGCGGCCGAGAGCTACCCCAGCAGGTTTGTCGCCCTTGCAAAGCTCCTGCTCGGTGGCCACAGGCAGAGAAATATGGAATGTACAGGGGTGATAGAAATGCCTGAGGAATCCCAGAAAGAAATGAAAACTGCAGTAAAGGTAAATGTCAGACTATTTAAAGACAACGCTAACTATTGATTTTTTTAGAGGAGACTACCTCTTCGAAGGATGGCAAGCATGCCTTCAGGTACGGAGGAGGCAGCCCAGACGGATGGGGGAGAGAGGGAGGCGAGTGGACTGGGAAGACAGAGATTTTCCCGGAGAGCAAAATTAACCCTTTACGAAGCCTCTGGGATTAAAGGGGTGGCTTAGTTCTCTCACAGCGTCCGCCCTTCAGCCCGTTTAAACACCATGCCTTTTCCAAGAAGCGAAGGGCAAGGAGGAGCACCGATGAGCAATAAAGAAATAAGCAGCAAAGCACTCGTTTCACCGGCGTTTTCCCATGAAAAATGAACCCTCAAGCGCACCCGGAGATTTGTTGTCTAAGTGGCAAAGCTCGCCCAAGCTCCCGATTTTGCTTCCAGCAGAGATGCTCGTTGCTCATTCTCACACCCGGGAGCAACTCGGACCCATTACGCGGCGCTGGCTCTTCCCACCGGCACCTGCCTGTACCCGGGGTGGGACCAGAGATACGGGCAGTGAGCAAAAAAGTGGGGAGAAAACCCCTCTTTCTCCCCGTACCCACTACTAGGAACTTGTGGGAAATTATAACCAACTTGGCAATACTTTTTTACCCTTTAGTACAACAGGATAGGCTATGGTTTCATGTGGTTTAAGAGAAAACCAAGCCTAGAAGAAAAGCCTTCTACTTAAAAAATACATGTGTGTGTATATATATATTAGAAAAAAATACACACATATATGTACATACACATTATATATATACACATATGTATAAAAATATATATACTTGCCTTCTGGCCCATGCTGTGATATCCCTGCAGATATTCCTGCCCTCGGATGCATGCATCTGCAGGGAATTTTTCCTTTCGAGCTGTAGCGCAGGGACGATGCTATACATGGTGCTTTGGGAAAACGGCACGACAAGAATTCATTTTGGGGATTTAAAGGTCTTCCAGACCTGCATTTTCGAAAAGGGAAACTTCATATCTCGACGGGTGTTTTGGAACAGGAGGAACGAAGGATCTAATGCAGTGAAGTGTAATGTCAGCGAGGGCAAATTCGTTTTGCGTTTGGATACGACGCGTTTTATAGAGGCTAATTTGGGGCTTAAAAGAGAAATTATTATTCACATCCGCCCAGCAAAGGAAATGGGTGACGCTGGGGGGTCACTACTGACTTTGGCGGGTTTTGAAGTGGGTACCCGAGAGGAAGGGACCCTCCCAGCGCCCTGCCTTGCCCCTCTGCGCCGCTTATGGGTGCTCCAGCTTGGGACCCCCGTAGGGTTCGTAGCCCAGCTCACCGCCTTTGGATGCCAGCTCAAGCTGCAGAAAACCCCAGGTCCTGGTAGATCCTAAACACGGCGCAATACGGTATTACTGCCTGGGGTAACTTTTGGTTTAGATGTATTATTTCAATAAAGAGGTCTTCAGACAGTGTTAAATGACAGATGATATAATTTTTGAATGCGATGTTCATCTGAATTTTATTTTCTGATGTTTTGACTCATTGACTTGATGTCTCTCTATTATGCACACACCTCTGGAGACGTTGCTGGCAATGATTATGCATAGCATTGAGTTAGTGAATAAAACCACTCCAGGAACTGCTTTACAGATCACAGTATCGTTTTCTCTATAATTGTCCCACAAACGGTGGAAGTTATATGGAGAGAGCAGCCCGCTCTGACAGACTGCATATTTTTGCAGTGTGCATCAGATCTCACTTTGGCTTCTGAGACTTATTTCCGATGGTTCTTGGGGATTTAACTTTAAGACCAGTGTATTTTAGTATCCATATACGCTCCGCTGTTCATGTCATTCGGCAGCAACCGAGGATGAGCTGTCTCCTTCATATGGATGAGACACCAATTTATCTAAGTTATCACCTCCCAATCTCTCATTCATCTCTGCTGCTAACTGCTGTGTTTCTGACATCCATACCTAAACTATCAGCAACTTCTTCTCCTTCAATTGAAACCATAAGTAATTTTTGGCTGGAAGTTTCTTGTTATGTATATAATGGCTTCTTCATCTCCCAGCCGGAATTCAACCAGCAGGTGACTGACGCAGGCTCTGGACACCGCATTTTAAACCCACAGCGTTGCAGAGATCCACGCAGCACACTAAATCAAAAGGCAGGGTGTCTTTCCACCCTCTGAAAATATATGACCAAATTAACACGTCCCGGGCTTGCTTTGAGCAACGCTGCGGCCCCGGCTGCGCACAGCCCAGGCACTTGACTGCAACGTCAGCAGTACTTTCCCCCATCCCGACGCATTCCCAAACCGGCAAAACTTAGCCCTACTCCTGGTATTCTCTTTATAGAAGGTCCCAGGGGTATTATGTATCAAATAAAGGTCTCATTACTTAGTTTCTGGTTCCTTCACGCCGTTGCTCTCATTAATCATCCTGTTCTTCAAGCCCGTGCTACAAGGCGTTAGAACTGCCTTGGAGCTGCCTCGCTCCCCACCCCTAAATTAGAGATTCCTCCCCTGCCCTTCCCCTGCCCCTCGCTGCCGCACGTGCCGTGGGGAGCACAGACCCCCTGGGGACCGCGGCGGCTGGTGGGGACAGTGCTGGGCGACCGGGGACCTCTTGGCCATCGACTCTGGGCTTGAGTCTTAATGCAAAGAGGTGCCCACCCGCTTCTGCCCAGCCTGGTCTCGGGGCACCTGGGGGAGCTCCTGCTGTTAAACACCCCAACGCTCTCCCTTTGTGCCTTCTAGCATCTCTAGATCCAGCCCCCCCCCCCCCAGGAAAACTCTTAGGTTGTGCCCCAAATCTGCTAATTTCATCCCCAGTTCCCCTCCAAAAATTGTTGCAAACAATTGAGGACGTGGAATCTGCATCATCTGCTTCTCCCTCGTTCGATCCCATTTGGTTTTATTCCCAGGGAACTCCGAGGTCCGGCACAGGGATCACTGGGAAGAGCCCGGCTCTTCAGCCCCCGCTTCCGAGCCCTGCTCCCACGTCTCTTTGCCGTGTGGGACCCCGGGAGCTGGCTACTTTCTCTGGGTAATATATTTTTCAGGAGCACAAATGACTTGCGTAAAGCCCTGGAATCTCATTCTCTTTGTGCCGAGGCTGAAATGCAAAAAGGCAGAAGAGCAGGGCAGAGCAGACCCCCCCTCAGGGCTATGTGTTCACCAAATCCGGTGGTTTATTCATTTTAATTAGCCTTGGAATTCACATATAAGTGTGTGTGTGTGTGTGTGTGTATACATATGAATTCATATAATGACACATAATTAATTTAGAGTTTGGCATTTCAGAACAGGTAATTAAAATAGTTCATTGTTGATTAATCACTTGCAAAATAAATTATTAGCAGTATCACTGTTAGCATTATGTTTATTACTACAATTTAGAGAAATTAAGGCAGTTCACTTACATTAAATTAAACATGAAGGCACAGATGTAATGTACCCTGGACAATATCTATTTACTCGGAGAACAAATGTGATGTGTGCATTGCAGCACATTTGCTAGGTCATACATCTTGGATGGCCTCTTCGTGTCACCACCAGAAACCCAATACCGACGCACAGACGATTCCCGTCTCTTTCCGTAAATATAAAAATAGGATCTGTTGGACTTTTCACGCTCGCTCTGCACTGCAGCGTGCTCCAGGCGGCTCTGCCTGCCCTGCGGATGCAGCTCGGACCCGCCTGGGATGGAAGGTGGCTCCGTGGGGACTGGGGAGCTAACGGGGACATGAAGGGCCACGCCAAATGCAACCCCCCCAAAAAAACAGAAGTGGAAAGAAAAAAATCGAATTTTTCACTCCTCGGCAGGACCCCAGGCCACCGTTATGAGCCAGATTATCCCCAAACTGCACAGGAATGGGATGAACCTCAGCCTGACTCGACGAGGTGCTAAAGGCTTAAGCAGATTGTTCAAGTATAAGTTGAATTTGATTTTTAAGCAGCTCTCTGCTGGGGCGGGGAGAGGTTTTGTCCCCTGGGGAAATAGGTATCCCTTGCTTTTGACAACCGTTTTGTCTGGAGGATGTTCAGCCTGGAGACGAAGGGAGCAACAGGGAGAAGTCAGCGGAGATGAAGAGGGCACAGAGCACCTCGCGACAGGTTTTCTGGGTCTGTCTCTGTGGTTTTATAGCTGTGGGAAATAATCTATAATTAGGTGTGTAAAATAGCTCTCTGATCTCTTTGCTTCTGGCCCAAAAGAGTACAAAATTGATAACTCAATTATCGCTGCTGGAAATACAAATAAATTAAAAGCACCTGGTAGGAGGAACTCTAACGGAGGGGCGCCCATGCAGCATAGCGGAGGCTGCTCTTTAATTGCGAGCTCAGAGGCAATTAAAGCCCTGGGCTGGGGCTGGAGCAGGAGAGGGACCAGACTGAGCCCTTCACGCTCAGACACGCTCAGTGTCATGGAGCCAGCGTCCCCCCGGGCTGATGGCACAGCTTGGCAGAAGCACTGGGCACGGTGATATCGCCTTCTCTACCCAGGGGCAAAGTTGGGGTGAAAGCTCTGGAAGTGGTGACACCCTCCGGGAAGAGAAGGACCTCTTGAACGGCCGATAAGCTTACCTTGGTTATGGGGTGAAGAAAAGTGTGCTTGGGTTTTAACAGCTTTCAGCATAAGAAAATAATTGGCGCCTAATCCCGTCCCGAGCAAATTCCTGGGAGTTTTTGTTCTGAATATACATGCAGAGCAGTGGAGGATATTGAGGGTCGTCTTCCTTTTTTTTTTGTCAAGTCATCTAGCATTTACAAAAGCCCCTCTCTCCACCGAGGCTTGTTTTTAATGACTCCTGTGCTGAATTAACAGTCTGCACCGGTGTGACAATGACAGCAGTCACTAATGACGGCTCTGTTTGCCTAAGCCACATGCTGAGCACTGATTTCAGTCCCTGCCACAGACTCTCTTTGCAAAAAGGCTTCCGGGTCTTTTTAAGCAATTTAAAATGTGTAGGATGAGCTGGCCTGTCCGTCCCTGCTCCTTTGCTGTTCCGCTGCCTGGAAGCGTCCTTGAGTCACCAGGGAGCTCCTGTAGGGAAGTGTGACCTGGAATGATGTGAAGAGCAGGAGGAGGAGAAAAGCCTTTGAAATTTCGTATCCCGTTCTGATGACCCACGCAATAATCAGTGAAATTGTATTTAAACAATCTGCCCTTTGATGCGACCTCGGATGGATGAGAAGGGCAAGCACGGTTTCGTGGGAAGGTCTGATTTTATTAGGCAGCACGCTGCCTGGCCCCCTGGAGAGTGTGTGACGGTGCAGGCACACGGGGTATCTTAGCAGGTGTTATTTTAAAAAGGAAAGCAAAAGTGCTCCAGGTGATCCCCAAAATCTTTGTGCCAAAACCATTCCACCGTATCACACTGAACGGGATATTTTCACCCAGGAAATTGTTGCTGGGATGTGGGGCGGGGGGGGTGGCATGGGTTTAGCTTTGTGTAGCGCCGTTGCCCGGTTCCAAGGCTGCGAAGCCCAGCCAGGGTCACGGGCACCCCGTGACGGCCGTGCGGGGCAGGAGGCATCACCCGGGGACTCGTCCCGAGCGCCCTGCCTCCCGCTCACCCTGCCCGTCGGCATGCATGGCTTTTCTGCTGGAGCAAAACCAGGGCAGCGCAATAATACTCACTTTAGGAACACGTCAGGTTTTTATTTCGGCGGCAGCGTTGCCCACCAAGAAGCCCGGTTCACGTCATCCTTCCTCTGCCCATTGCGTGGGGCAGATGCTGGAGCAATTCTATCTGAAAGCTTTTAGCTCCTCTACCTGATGATTTATATCTCTGCTGTAATAGCCAGATACAGCAATAATAGTAAGGATTTAATTGTTTTAATGAAAGTGGCTTTTTTCTGCATTCGGATCAATTTGTTAAGTTTGGATGACGGAATATAAGACTGGATTTGGCCGTGCTTTTCGTGTGCCCTGAACAAAAAGGCGCAAGCCATTTCAAAAGAACTAGCTTGGCATACTAAAACTTTTAATAAGCGATATCTGCATCACTACAGGCAATAGGAACAGCCCAACCTGAAGAAAAAAGGTTTTACAGGAATTAGTGTGTCGCTGTCACATTTGTAAAAGGGACACATGCATTTTTCAGATCTTTGCACATTAATGGCTGTATTTGATTCAAAATACAGTCAGTGAACCCTCAGTAAATGGAATTAAATGGTATGTGTCTGATTTGAGGGTGACAATCCACCAATTGTTTCTTGTTTGAATTACTACCTGCGTGGCTGGGCACAGCGGTAATTGAAACCATAATGTTTCATTCCTCTTTAGCTATAATTTATCTGAAGAGTTCATCCACCACCGTTCTATTCTCCTTCCTGAAATCTCTCCCGTTACCGTTACCGTGCTGTCAGGGACCGCATCCTTTCCGTGTGCCCAGACTTTGACCCGGCTTGGGCTCGGCAGTTGAAGCACAGGAGCAGCCAGCGTTTCACTGGCCCAGCCCCATCTGCCCCCTCTTGCCCCGGCCATGGGGGCTGACCGGGGGCTCGGCTGCTCTGCAGGGCACGGGGCTCTGTTCCTTCAGCCCCAGGTCTCTGCTTTGCCTTTGGCTCAGAGCGCGGGTGAGCACATCCTTACAAGCTTCTTCAAATTGCCCTTCAAAACCAGGACTTTGCAGTGGCTTCGAGTCAGAAAGCCAACCGCATCCTGGGCTGCATCTAAAGAAGCGTGGCCAGCAGGTGAGGGAGGTGATTCTGCCCCTCTGCTCCGCTCTGCTGAGACCCCGCCTGGAGCACTGCGTCCACCTCTGGAGCCCTCAGCACAAGGACACGGAGCTGTTGGAACGGGTCCAGAGGAGGAGGCCCCGGAGATGCTGGGAGGGCTGGAGCCCCTCTGCTGTGGGGACAGGCTGGGAGAGCTGGGGGGGTTCAGCCTGGAGAAGAGAAGGCTCCGGGGAGACCTTAGAGCCCCTTCCAGTCCCTAAAGGGGCTCCAGGAAAGCTGGGGAGGGACTCTGGAGCAGGGAGTGGAGCGATAGAACGAGGGGGAACGGTTTTAACCTGAAAGAGGGGAGATTTAGATGAGATATTGGGAAGAAACTCTTTGCTGTGAGGGTGGTGAGCCCCTGGCCCAGGTTGCCCAGAGAAGCTGGGGCTGCCCCATCCCTGGAGGGGTTCAAGGCCAGGCTGGACGGGGCTTGGAGTGACCTGGGCTGGTGGGAGGTGTCCCTGCCCAGGGCAGGGGGTGCCACTGGGTGGGCTTTAAGGTCCCTTCCAACCCAAACCATTCTGTGATTCTATGATCCTATGATCCTATGATTCCATCTGATTTTGTGTGACCAGGATTGACGACTGCAGGACCAAATTGTGCAGCAATAACTGTAAATGGAGAGTTACCAGGGGTTACTCTTTCTTCCAGCTGTGCCTTGTTTTCTTGCTTTACTCGGTTCTTACAGAGGTGCTCTGTGGCTGCCACCGCAGCGCTGGGCATACGCTGGGGGTAACAAGTAGATTGCCTCTCTCTTGACACTTCCCGTTTACAAGCAGTTTCTAGTCTGTTTTCACCCAATATTGATAAACAGAAGAAAATGGAATGTATTTTATTCACCCATAAAGTCTGACATTTCCGAAGATGGAATCAAATTATCCTCATCTATCTGCAGCTGGCTGGATTGCTGGCTAGGTACGACTTTACGCCCGCAGAGTAATGACACCGAGTAATGACACCTGATTTCTGAAATTCCAGAATGAGCTGGTCTGAGACAAACAGGGTTATTAAAAATAATACGAACCACAAAAGCCAGACTATGTGTCCCGGGATGGTAGCACTTCCTTCTCCCATGGGACCAGGCTGGAAATCCCTGGGAAGTCCCTGAACCCCTCTGTCAGCGATGGGGGATGTTCTTGGCAGAGGCATTTCTACAAAAGCATTTGCATCCTCTTGAGTTGGTGCCACTGCCTGTGGTCTGGTTGCGAGTCAGGAGTGATGAACCTTAGATTTTGTCCTTGCTTTTGGGGTGGTTTAGATGAAAATCCCATGTGGCTTGTGTGCAAGTTGTGGAATGTGGTGGTGCTACGAGGAATTGCCGGGAGAGGCAGAGCTCTCCGCTGCCAGCAGACACCAAGGGGTGGAAGGAGGAAACAAAGAGGGGATGTTAGGGAAGAGGAGAATGAGATTTAAAAGATAATTAAGGCTGCTGGTTCCCAAAAAGCTGGCAGCTGAGGTGGGGGCTGCAAGTCTGGAAGTGCTGCTGCAGGGAGGGTCCTCAGCAGCTCCAAGCCCTGGGGCTGGTCCCTCTCTCCAGGCACAAGATGTGCAGAGGTGCTCGTGCTCTGGGAAGTGTTCATGGCATTGATCTACCAACCTTCACCTCCGCCGGGGATCCTGGCGCCTTGACAAAGCATCCGCGTTTGAAACTAGGCTGAGCTAAGGAGACGGGTGGAGAATAGCAATGAGCCAGGACAGACTGGCATCTAAATGTGGAAGGAGTGTGGCAGCCCATGAAGAGAGAGCTGGGGAAGCGGTGGGGATGGAGTGAGGTGAAGCACCTGGAGGACAAGTGCTGAGAGGGCATCATGTCATCCAAGGGCGGAGGAGGGCAGTTCCTCCCCAGGGAATTCCGTCGTTTCCATCCCAGGGACCTGCGTTGGTCCCTGTGGTGATGGCAGAGCAGGGGAAGGGAGTCTCTCCTCCATCCCTTTCTGGACCCAAAGGCTCTTGAGTTTCCCCTTCCAAAGCTGACGTTGGCACATCCACCAGTGCAGGAAAGCACAGGGCTCTCAGCAGGCTCAAAGGTAGTAACCGTGCTGGCAGAGAGAGAAATCCCAATCCAGGTCATGGCCCTATTTTCTCTAACCAAACCCCCAGCAGCAAAAGCAATCCCAGCTGTCCCAGATGGGGATTTCACCCAAAACGAGAGCTCAGGAGTCTACGACGTTCTCCCACCCCTTCCATACCTTCACACACAAGCCGTTGCCTGCACACAGACTGTCTTCGTTTGGGGTTGTACTTCTCCATGCCTGGAGTCACAGAGCCGTACCAATTTAAACCACCCCTTGCTTTTTCAAGTTTACCTACTAAAGATTTTTATTTTTTTTGCTCGCCTTAGAGTGCAGGCTGAATCATTAGAGCAAGTGGCTGCATTTCTCAAAATAAAACTGGGATTTGTAGGTGCCAGAGGACGTTGGCGGTGCTGGAAGGGAAAGGTAATTGACATTCCCTTCGGGAAACCTCTGCAAAAATTCGGGCCCCGGTTGCTTTGGATTTATTGTCAGTGGTGCAATACGGGCAGGGAATATGATAATCCTTGCAAGCAAACAAACAGCACAACCAAAAGCAACCCCAGGAGAAGTTCAGCTCCGCTGTGTGCCTGGCAGCGGAGAGGGACTGGCCGTGACCTGGCTGATCTGCCAGCTCTTTCGTACCAACCACCATGTTAGGGCATTACAATGGCAAAAAAAAAAAAAAAAAAAAAAAAAGCGCCAATAAAATTCTTCTAAATGGGACTGAAAGGTCTCGTCAGCAAACCCGCGACCCCGCAGATGAAGCCCAGGAGGGGCTGAGTGCTCAGCCGTCCCTGGGGCACCAAGGAAAATGTGGTTTTCTGGGCGATGGCTGCTCCAGGGCTTCCCAAACGGCCGCAGTGAAGTCCCGCAGTGGTGCGGAGCGACGCAGTGATGATTAACTGCCGGCTCCCCCGGGCTTGCCAGGATTCCCAGAGAGGGGATGGAGAGAATTCGCTTGGCATCCCACACCCCACCGTGGTGAGAGGAGAGCCTGTCTGCTCCCCAGCCCACATGCCGTAGATAAATAAATACCTGCGTATGTGAGATATATCCGTGCACCCACGGTGCTGCGGATGCGGGGCGGGTGTGCGAGGTGCACAGCGCAGCCTTGATTAACCCTTGCCTGAGCCAGCCCTCCTCTGGCGACAAAAACGGGCGTTACACGGTGCTCGTACGAGCTGTGTTTGCACCAGCCTCTCGGCAGCCTCTGCTGAAAGGGCAGCCCCGATGTCCTCGCTGTTGGGATATTTCCAAGAGGGAATAAATGGCTGTCCCTTATCCCAGCCCCCCTGTTACAAGCCGTTTAGTCTATCTGAGATGGGCGCTGGCTGTCGGCACCTGTCCCAGGGCTTTGCGGTACCCGGCGATCCAGCCTACACGATGTGGTAGGAGGTTTTGCTCCCAGTCGGGTTGAAGCAAAGGCTCGGCTCTTGCTCGCTCATTGGGGTTGACCCAAGCACTTGCAGTGCCTTGAGCACCAAACTGTTGGCAAAATGAACAATATTTTTAAAAAAGAAATAATTCAAATCCAAATCAAAGCGGAGCAGTTCAGTGTGACGCAGCCCCCACAGCCCCGCAGCCCCCAGGGCTGGTGGGCAGGGAGCGAGTGCTGGGGGCTGTGAGCCCTCGTAGCGACTCCAACTCCCCCTTCCCCACCTGGAAAGGGTTTGGGGGAGTTTTCCGGTGACTCCCCTTCAGCTGCTCGGTTTCTAGGGGCAGAAAAGAGTCTCCTCCATTGCCTGCTTCCAATGCTGCCGCAGGCTGCCCAAGCCTTTGACATTGCCGTGACTTTGCCACTGCCGTGACTTTGCCACTCAGGACCTGCCGGACCACACGCCTCCTCTCTGCCTGGGATCTGTCTTTTCCCATTCCGTGATTTTGTGAAAGAGATGTCTCCGAATGTTTCCAAATTGTAATTGGGTGTCTTGTGGTTTCACTGCCACCGAGAGCGCAGCAGCTCTGGTGCATCTAAATAGCTGATTTTTTTCAGGATCTGATTCAGGTCTTGCCTCCAGTGATATCAGCCCGGCTGCTGCGGTGGGACACGGTGTTAAATGTGTTGAAATGAAGGAGAAAAACACTCGGGAGGGTCAGACAGGGCAGGACAAGGGAAGGGGCTGGTGGGCTGCACCTTGGCTCCCCTCCACCCGTCCTGCCTTGGACACCGAGGTGCCGGCGCCTCCCGCTGCTCCCAAGTCTAAATTTGGTGTGTGCCTGGGGCCCGAAGCAGTGTCTGCCCTCCCGGGCTGCCGAGCTCTGCCTGGGGGAGGATGAACACGGCTCGTCCCCGGTGGTGTTACGGACACCCCGCTTTGCCTCCAGCTCAAATGCCAAGGTGCTGCCGTGACACCGTGCCCGTGTCCCTAGATATTTTTCTGTGCTCCAGAGGCACATATGCACCCACAACGTCCCCGTGCACCGTCCCCATGTCCCTAGATGTTTTTCTGTGCTCCAGAGGCACATAAGCTCCCGCGGTGTCCCAGTGCACCGTCCCCATGTCCCTAGATGTTTTTCCGTGCTCCAGAGGCACATAAGCTCCCGCGGTGTCCCCGTGCACCGTCCCCTTGGCCTGAGGACATGAAGCACTGCGAAGTGCAGGTGCAGCTAAACGCCTCCCCACGGGGGGCTGCAAAGGGGAGGGTGGAGAGAGGGGCTGTCCATAGTCATCCCAGCCAAGGAGCAGGTCGTACCCTGATGTTTCTCCTGACCTGAGCAGGGTTTCCCTGCGGGAGAGCCAGAGGAGGGGGGGAGCCCAGCACTTCGGATGCAGTCGGTCCCCAGGACCCCGCACCCACCTGGGGAGAGGGGGCACCTCCGTTCTCCGTCCACCAAAGGGGTGCTTTGGGAACGCAGGGAAATGATCAGGTTTAGAAACAGGCTGGGAGACACTTAATTCATGATTATCACCTGCAAGGCACTTATCCCAGGGAAAAGTGGCTGCAGGGAGCCAGGCACAGGGCAGGGCGGCTCCAGCAACACTTAGCCCCAGGCTGCGGGGGGTTCTGGGCTGTCAGAGCACGTTGCCAGCGCCTGTTGAGCTTCTCATCCACCAAAAAAGATTGCCCCGAGACCCTCAGCAAGCTGCAGCCTCACCACCTTCTGCCTCTGGCTGTGAGCAGAAAGGGTCTGACCCAGCAGCACGGACCCTGCCGAAATGCAGCCTTGAGGAGGGGGACTTGGGGGTATTGGTGGGTGAGAAGCTCAACAGGAGCTGACAACGTGCTCTGGCAGCCCAGAACCCCCCTGCAGCCTGGGCTGCATCCCCAGCAGCGTGGGCAGCAGGGCGAGGGGGGCATTCTGCCCCTCTGCTCCGCTCTGTGAGACCCCCCTGCAGTGCTGCCTCCAGCGCTGGGGCACCAACAGCAGAAGGACACGGAGCTGTTGGAGCGGGGCCGGAGGAGGCCCCAGAGATGCTGGGAGGGCTGGAGCCCCTCTGCTGTGGGGACAGGCTGAGAGAGCTGGGGGGGTCCATCCTGGAGAAGAGAAGGCTCCGGGGAGACCTTGGAGCCCCTTCCAGTCCCTAAAGGGGCTCCAGGAAAGCTGGGGAGGGACTCTGGAGCAGGGAGGGGAGCCATGGGACGAGGGGGAACGGTTTTAACCTGAAAGAGAGGAGATTTAGATGAGATAACGCGGAGAAATTCTTGGCTGTGAGGGGGGTGAGCCCCTGGCCCAGGTTGCCCAGAGAAGCTGTGGCTGCCCCATCCCTGGAGGGGTTCAAGGCCAGGTTGGACGGGGCTTGGAGCAACGTGGGCTGGTGGGAGGTGTCCCTGCCCAGGGCAGGGGGTGGCACTGGGTGGGCTTTAAGGTCCCTTCCAACCCAAACCGTTCTGTGATTCTATGATGATTTCGTCATCGTAGAAGGTGGAGGTTCGTGCTGCGGAGCTGGGCTATGCGGCAGCCGGGGAAGGAGCAAAGCCTGCGGTGGGAGAGCTGCGGTGCTCCCGGCCGGTCTGCAGCCGGGACACGCACCAGCCCACGGAGCCACCGTGGCCATCACCGGAATCCGCATGGCTCCCACAGTGGCTGCACTGGCCGGGGGTCTGGCCACCGCACACTCGCACATAATTCCTGACCTCAAGTCGAAAGTATAATTCTTTCTGGCACGTCTGACATTTAGCTGTACAGCGATCCTTGCCAGGAAATTGCCATCATTTCAGTTCTGCTCCCAGCTACCGTTCTGATTTATATTTTTGTTTTTATCCAATTTTTCTGACTTGTTTTGGTAGGGTGGACAAAATGTTCTCACTCAAGACAGATGACAGTTTGCCGATAAGAGGAGCAACTTATCACAAACAGCTCCGATTCTTTCTCAAATGCTTAGTCTGTTGGAACAGCTTTAAAGTCTAATGTGATATTGTAGGTTAGCCCCAAATCTGCTTTCCCTCCTGTATTTCATACTTTATGGCCCTGAGCATCAGTCCTTTTAAAACAAAACACTTCCATCTTTTTCAGATCATCCATGCTTTTCTTCCCTTTTTTTTTTTTTCCTCTCCTCTTAATGTAACCGTTTTAAAAGTTCTTTTGGTATGGCAAATAAAATAAACACCGTAGATGAGTGACCTCTTGGAAGCTTGGTGTCCTTGAGGCTAACTTTAGAAATCATTTGTCACGGGCGCAGAAATGTGCACTGCAATCAGAATTAGCTGCCAGAATTTTTTTTTTTCCAGACAATCATATTGTAATTTGAGTGGCATTCTTGATAATAGTTCACGCTCTCCAGCCTTCTCCCCATACCCCAGCAAACCGTGCACTAAAAAAGAAAACTTCTGGTTTAAAAATCCTTTTTTATTATTATTATTTATTGTACGGTAAATAAATGAGAGGGAGAAGAAACACAAGGAAGCGGAACAGCTTTGAGCTCTGGAGATAAGCCCAGTAGGCTAAGAGGGTATTATACAGTTGGGTTTGGTTCAGCAAAAACAGGACATTCTACCAGAACTGGGTGAATAATTTGCAATTAGCAATTTAGGCCAGAGAAATTTAGGTTGTTTCGAAACTTGCGGCTTTACTGAGTGAAATGCCCTCTTCTGCCTGTGATTTGTATACTAGCAAAGCACGACATACCCTGATCAGGTGCTTTCACTGCTTGAAATTTGGTAGATTTTGGAGCAAAATCACTTTCGATCTGCAAACGTGTTATTCCGATGCGACTGTTGATCGGTAACAGGCTGCGTCGGTGCCTCGCGCGGGACACGGGATGCGCCGGTGAAGGGACAAGCCCCCGGGCACAGGCACCGACGAGCAGCTCGGGCACGTTCAAACCTGTGTCTGAAGCTCAGAGCCCAAACCCTCCTCTCCAGATGCCCATTCAGGTGCCCGTTCCGACATTCCTGCTGCAGGCGCATTTTTATGCTATTCATTCCCGGAGTGGAAGTGCCCGGGTGTGGGGGACAGGACCACGGCAGGGCTCTGCCAAAACGCAAGCAGGATCGAATCCTTGCAGATAATCTGCTGGATTGCTCCCTCTGCCCTCCGTTCAGGAGATAGTTTAAATTTTTACACGTCAGTACGACACTTGGTCGCTGAAACCTGCGAGTCCGCGTGTACCGGCGTGACCGAGTCACCAAACGCGGAGATCTCTGCTGGGCACAGGACAGCCCCGGGGGGACAGGGGACATGGTCCTCCCTGGATGCAGGATCTGGCCCCACATCCCAGAAAGCTCCTGAAATCCTTTTGGGAGCTCACACTCCCTTTCAGAGGGATTGTGGGGGGATTTGCATCGCTCCAGGGGACACAGGGTGGGAAGAGGATGTTCCCAATCGCCGGGTTTGGATGATGGGTGAGACGTGTACAAGGAATTCACTTTGATTCATTAATTTTGGGGGACAAGCCTCTGGATTTGTAGTGTTAACTGAGAGGAGGAGAAAGAGCTGGTGTCCTGAAGTGAGAGCTGCTGACGCTGCTACACGCCGGTTCCTCGGGGGTCGGGTCTCTCGGAGGATTTTGGTGATCCATTTCAAAACCTTGCGGGACCTTTCTGGGGGCTCGAAACACAGCCGCCAGCCCCCCTTGCGGATCACGTCACTACGAACCCCTCTTGACATGGAGATGGAAGGACGGTGGCTGGTGGAAAGCGGAGCTGCCTGGCCCTACGTACCGCGGGGGGCCAGGGGAGGGCTCGTCTCCCAGCATCGCTCCTCGACAGCCCCTGAGCAGCACCGGCCGCTCCCAAAGGGATCTCACAGCGGCATCCTGCCCGCTGCGGAGCCGGGATGAGCATCCCGGTGAGCACAGCGTGGGCCCTGCCGCCGCAGGGGACACGGCCGGCACCTCTACAGGCAACAAGGTGCCTCTTGGACGCCCAGGTTTGGCCTGCCGTTTTTATAATTAGCAGGCGAAGTCTCCATTTCGCTCCTAAGAGCAGCCAGCGCTTTATGGGACGCGGCTGTCGTTCGGTGGCGCTTTGGAAATTTATCTCCACATTCAGAGGGAGTCTCATGCTCTGTGTCCCGGGGAAAGGGGACCTCTCCCACCCTGGATCTCCTCGCGCTTCCCCAGAGACACAGAGAACGGGAAAAAAAGCAGCAGGACCTGTGCCAGGTCCATGTGGTGGCTGAGCACAGAGGAGGAGGAGGAGGAGGATGATGATGATGATGATGATCACACCCCGTATGTGCCAACCCCCAGCACCGAATCCTTGCCAAGGAGCCGCCAGCCCATGCAGCGACATCCCTCTGAGATTTGACCAAAAACCCGTCAAAGTAACCAGAAAAGCAGCTCCTGGGCTGGGCAGACAGCGCTGGGGTAGCTTGTGATCTATAAAAATGCAAAACGCGTTGAGACCACTGCACGTTTATCTCGCTTTGTCGAGGTTTGATAACTTGGCGATGCTTTTCACTAAAGGGCCGTGTTAGATTTTTGCAACTACCCCCACTTTTTACAGACCTCTCGATAATACACAAAATCCCCGGCAAATGACCTTGGAATGAGTTACCAGGGGCCCCCAAGACCAAAAAAGCATGAAATTCTTTGTCTAAACAGTCTAAACACCTGTACAGGCAACAAGGTGCCTCTTTGATGCCTGGGTTTTACCTGGAAATAAGGGCAGGAGCTTCATTTTCCCTGTGCTTGAACCCCCCGGCGCTGGCGGCTCCCCCCTCGGCCCCCCCAGGCCCCACATGCACAGATGCAGTTGAAGGAGACACGTTCACGTCTCGGTGTGATGGAGTTCTCCTCCTGCCAGTAAATAAAGTCCGTGTGAGTACTTCTCCCTCGGATCTGAAGAGGAGATACCGTGTGCCCAGCGCTGTCAATTTTTCATCCTCCCGGAGGGGAAAATGCAATAGGAAAAGCCTAAAAATTAAAAAAAAGACAGAGTGAGCAGCCATGCCTAGCACCTTTTTCAGCACAATCCACCCAATTATTTCCCTTCCTCTGCCTTTTTTTAATTTTAAAGCTTCCTCTGAATGTAGGTCCCAGGTCAGCAAGGCATTACGGCACTCCCGAAACCGTATCCCGCGGAAAGGACACTAATCATCTCTCCCATCTTCGACTAAAGACGCAGCGTTTTATCTGGGATCCAGAGTGTGTCTATAAATATCAGCCCATCTCGCAGCCAGGCAAGCGCTCGGTCCATTACAGAAATGGGTAATCTAAATCACGGAGCTGGCCGGGGCTCGCCCATGGTTAATCTTTATAATGGCAAGGAGCTGGACCAAAATCCACGTACAGCTGAGATGGCAGGAGGTCCAGAGGACATACGCAGCGCGAACGCCAGGGAAAGCTATTCCCATAAAGATGCGCAGAATAATCCCGTCTCCTCCAGACCCTCCCGCCGCCCCGTGGGCCACCTCGGGACAGAGGTACCTGCAGGGGCGAGCGGTGACGGCTGCTCCGGAGGTGGGCAGGTCAGGGACACATCTCGAGGGGACCTTTCCGAAAATGAGAGGAGCAAAAACCTATTTCTCAGCCCTTCTGCGGAGGGAGGAGGCTGGATGGGTGACCAGAGTGAAGAGGGAGTGGGCGACCTGTTGGCTATTGCACTGCCGCCAGGTCACGCGGGGAGAGCTCCTGAAGTGCACCTCTACACCTAAATGCAAAGCCGAATGGGACTTCCCACTCTTTGAGTTTTTTTAGAGTTTTGCTTGCTTTTTATTACCCGAAATACATATTTTTTTTTAAGGCACCGCTCCCTCAGAGAGGACAAACCTGTACGACACCCAAAAAAAAAAAAGCCCTTACGAAGGGGAATGGGCTGCGGGTTGGGCTGGAAGAGGAGACCTTCCTTCTCCCCCAAGCGCAGGCTGGTCCCTCTGCAAGCCCCAGGGCAGATGTTGGCCTGCAAAGGCTGCTCCCAGGGACACGCTGCCACCGGCGGCGATGCTGCCAGGGACGGTGCCAGGCCATAAGGTGCGGTACCCGGCTCCGTGTGTCCTTAGCCAATCGTTGCCGTTAATAAGCAAAACCACCCAAGCTCACCTCTGCTCTATTAGAGGAAGGAAAAAAAAGGGGAATGAAATAACTCATTCCGAGGTCATTTGACGGGGATTTTGTGTATTATCGAGAGGTCTGTAAAAAGTGGGGGTAGTTGCAAAAATCTAACACGGCCCTTTAGTGAAAAGCATCGCCAAGTTATCAAACCTCGACAAAGCGAGATAAACGTGCAGTGGTCTCAAGGCGTTTTGCATTTTTATAGATCACAAGGTACCCCAGTGCTGTCTGCCCAGCCCAGGAGCTGCTTTTCTGGTTACTTTGACGGGTTTTTGGTCAAATCTCAGAGGGATGTCGCTGCATGGGCTGGCGGCTCCTTGGCAAGGATTCGGTGCTGGGGGTTGGCACATACGGGGTGTGATCATCATCATCATCATCCTCCTCCTCCTCCTCTGTGCTCAGCCACCACATGGACCTGGCACAGGTCCTGCTGCTTTTTTTCCCGTTCTCTGTGTCTCTGGGGAAGCGCGAGGAGATCCAGGGTGGGAGAGGTCCCCTTCCCCCGGGACACAGGGCACGAGAGTCCCTCCGAACGTGGAGATAAATTTCCAAAGCGCCACCGAACGACAGCCGCGTCCCATAAAGCGCTGGCTGCTCTTAGGAGCGAAATGGAGATTTCGCCTGCTAATTATAAAAATGGCAGGCCAAACCCCGCGCGATATGATTTCTTACATTAAACAAATTTTATGGCGGAGAAGACTTTTAGTGGCACTATTTGCAGACCTGGCCTTTCGCCAGCTCGCTGTCATTAAATCCGCCGATCTTAAGTATCAGCTGCACTTATTCAAAGGGGCTATAAATAAAGCCCTGAAACCTATTAAAGGAGCCGGCTTCCTGGGGCGGTTTGTCAAGCCTGCGGACAGACTGACAGACCGACACGGGGAGCGGCCCTGGCCGGCGCTGAGCACGGGCAGCGCGGCACCGCTCGGGCCAGGTTTTTCGCAGCCTCCCAGATTTATCTTTCACGCCGGCGGGACACAACGCGGCTTTTCCATTAAAAAGAAAACCTCAGTTTAGGCTGGCAACAAATAGTGCTCGTTCTGGTGGGGCTGGACGAGTCCTTGACCACATGCCTGAAGCCCGAAAAGTGTTTAACCTTTGCCTGGCTGCGGGGGTTAAAAATGAACAGGAGCACGGGGAGAGATAAGAAACGCGGCGGGGGTGTTTTATATGACAATAAGGCGTTTTAATGCGAAATGCAGCAGAAGTCAGCACTCCCAGGACGTTTATGTGCTATCAGCTACGCTCGCACCCACGACTGCCACCGTTCCGGCTCTCCTCTGGGAGAAAAACTGGTAAAAAACTGCCCAGGCTGTGGGTGCCTCCCGTCACCCCCGGATGCCCGTGGGTCGCCGGCAGGATGCTCCGGGATGCAGCAGCCGCACTCCGTGTCGCTGGCGCAGCCCCTGTGAAAAATGGCGAGCAGCGCTAATGTGTGCTTAATGACCCGTGGCTCAGAAATGACTAAGATGCAGGAATTAAATTTACAATCAACTTCCTTCCTTTTTTTTTTCTTTTTCTATTTTTTCTTTTTCTATTTTTTTCTTTTTCTATTTCTTTCTTTTTCTATTTTTTTTCTTTTTCTATTTTTTTTCTTTTTCTATTTTTTTTTCTTTTTCTATTTTTTTTTCTTTTTCTATTTTTTTTTTCTTTTTCTATTTTTTTTTTTCCCCTTTCTTCCCCCTGGAACCTTGAAGCTGAAATTCCTAATGGCGGAAGTCCCTGAAAGCACCTCTGCGCCCCCAGGCAGGGCAGGTGACAGCCGCAGGCTGGGCGCCGGGTGCTGTCACCGCGCCAGGCGTGACACGGGGCTGCTTCGGTGGCAGGGCAAATTGACGACACACAATCTCAGGAGAGCTCAGTAGTTGATGCCAGGTTTATTTTTGTAAGTGCAAACTAATGAAATTTAGAGGTTTTTATAATAAAAAAAAAAAAAAAAAAAAAGAAAAGTAACGGCTACAATTTGAAAAATGGAATTCATAACCGAACCGAGCGCCAATCGCATTAAGGAAACGAGCGGCTCAGCCTTTTTCCCAGAAGAGCCCCCGCGTGTTTTGGCAGGAGGCGGGGAGCCCCAGCGCGTCCCAGTGAAGCTCCTGGCTCTGCACACGGGATGGAGTGGGGCTGCGGGCGGGGGGGGGCTGCGCGGGGTCCCTGCGGACACCACCCCGTCCGTCTGTCCTGGGCTCAAACAGGGGGAGCCACCGTGAGCAGCCCACGGCCACGCTTGTCCTGCAGCACCCACCCACCTCTTCCCAGAGACCATTTATCCCTTTCCCCGTCCCCCACCGCTCAGCCCATGGGGGGATTCACTCGTCATGTTCCGAATTTTAAAAGGTAGCAAAGAAATTGCTTAAAAGGCAAAGAAAAGGAAGGGAAAGTCACCATAAACCCACGGCAGAGGTGTCCCAGAAAATGAAGGTGAGCATGCAGGAGGAGGGCGGTTCAGAGAAAAAGACAACCTTGAACATCCCCCGACAGGAAGGATGCATAATTTAGAGCAACCCAGAGGCGTTTTGTAGCTTGTTTATTTCACACACTTTCCGCTTTCTTCTCTCTCGTACTTCCCCACCTCTCTGCTCGCAGATTTGCCCCCGGACACTCTGCTGGATTAAGGGAGATGTGGGGGGTTATTTTCAAGAGCAGGGACAGGCACATCCCCAGTCACTGCGCCCAGCAAGGGCCAAATCTGGAGAATTGCTGCAAATTGGTTTTCCTCTGAAACAGCGATTTTCTAACCAGCGATTCTACATTAACACGCACCAGCCATAAATAAAATCACCCGGACGGGAGACTTTTCAAAACCATCAGAAGCCTCTGTTCCAGCCCTCGGCTGCAAAACGGTTCGGACCTGCCCGGTTAGGGTTGCTTGGTTTTTTCTCGCTTTCCAACAGGGGCAGTTACAATGAGCACAAGCGTGTTCTGCGCCCAGCGCAGCTTGGCCCGGGCTGGATTCAAGCCACCACAACCCTGAAGCGCGTGCCAAAGGCAGGAGATGCCGCTCCCATCCCTGGAGGGGTTCAAGGCCAGGTTGGACGGGGCTTGGAGCAGCCTGGGCTGGCGGGAGGTGTCCCTGCCCAGGGCAGGGGGTGCCACTGGATGATCTTTATGGTCCCTTCCCACCCAAACCATTCTGTGATTCTATGAGATGAGCAGGTGAGAAGAAACCTTCAGATCTCAAGCCACCTGTGCAGGTGCCCCAAGCACAGTTCTTCCTCTCTCTTGGCTTAGCCCCCCATCACTGGGGTTTGCAAAAACCGCTGGAAATCCCCCGGGGTCCAAAAAGCAAGTGAGATTAGTTCCCAAATGTGATGTTTTTGTGGCAGCCCAGTAAAGGCGCTTGTGTGTGCTTGGGGAACAGCCGCAGCAGGTCGAGCTGAATATGGGAAGTGGCTGCCAGAAGAAATCAGGAGGTTGGAGACGGTCTGAAGCAGACGTGCGGCAGATTGGGTGTTGAATCATTCTGTATCCACTGCCATGATGACCCTGAAGGGCATCCGTGCTGCAACTGGCGGTGGTTGGGCTGAGGTTTTCCCTTCTGCTGTGTTTCTCCCGCCAGCTCTTTGGGCTGGTGGCCTTTCTGGAAGAAGACACACTTGGACTGCATGAGCACGCACTGGAGAGCATGCAGAAATACAGAAATCCTCCATCACCCGTCCTCATCTCTGGCCCAAGGAAGAAAATGAAGATGCTGAGAGGAGAGCTAATGAACACACCAAGGGAGGTGAGGAGAAGAACATTAATTGCCTGTACAGCAGTGTGGCGAGTCTGAGCGATAAAAAAAAAAAGTGGAAACGACTAATTTATGAGTGCAAATTCTATCTGGAGAACATGACTTAAACTTGGGGAGAAAATCTGTGTGCCTGGAATATTAAAATCAATAGTCGTAACCTATTTAGAAAGAATTGAGTGGGCAAAGAAGGTGCAGGAGGGACAATCAATATCAGAAGTGACATTGCTGCGTTCCAAGCACCACTAGAAACTTAAGAGAAAGTGACTTCAAATAAAAGCCAAAAGAAGACACTTCTCCAGACCATCAACTCTCACGAGAAAGCGGGGGCTGCTGGCTCCTTCGACAATTTCCCTGTGCTGTCCTGGGGAACTTCAGCTCGAATGGTGTGGGCTGGAGGGCTCACGCTGCTGGTTTTTGGATTTTCTAAATGTCGTAGAAGAGCGTTTCCTAACCCAAACCAGGAGGATCCTCGACAGGATCACCTTGACAGCTGGAGAACCGATCACAGATCCAAAAACTAGCTACAGCCAGCGCAGAGGTGACCCTGTTTCAATCGTACCTGCTGGCCACCGAGAGAAGAAAGTCTGAGCCAGCAGCAGGTCCCTTTGCTTTTCTGAGTGGTAAGCCAGGTCACCTGGAGGATTTTAAACAGAAAACGTGAATGATGTTGGGCAACTCTTTGTTTAAAGGCACCCTGGCTTCTGGGGAATCATGTAAAACATCAGTGTTGGGAAAGAGAAGGTTATTCTGGTTAAAAGCAGAGGCTCAAAGGGGAGCGAGAGCGGGTCTAAATTCACAGAAATGAAGGAAGGGAAAAGGAGCAATAAGAAATGTAAACCAGCCCCAAGCAGGAGGCTGTTAGGTGAGACCTGTGGCTAGCAGAGCTGAGGGCGATAGGGAAGTGCTCTTCAGATGTAGGAGACTGAAGGTAGTTGTCTAGACAGAATAGCAGACTTTAAAAAAAGAATGCATAAAAGGCAGACACTAAATATTTAATTTCTCTATTTTGGGGGGGAAAAAAGCTAAGTGAATCAGCGATGTAATATGACGATGTGAAATATCTTCAGTTCCATCTCAGGATGTTAAACGGCTGCTACTGCCGCTAGAGGATTTTTTCGTTTCGCAGCGCTCGATATCCCGTGCCCGGGAGTTTGGAAACCTGTCCCGGGAGCGCCCCGGGCCGGCAGCATCGGCGAGCAGAGGAGTTTTCCAGAAGCCCGAAGCAGCCCTGCCCTTGTGCCAAGGCACAAACGTCGATGAGGAGGATGACTTGCGCAATTATAAATCTGATTGTCTGCTGTTGATTTTGTGAAAAATAATGGAAGAGCTGATAAGGGACTTGATTAATAACAATTTAAGGAGAATAATTAATTACAATCAACATGAGTTAATGGAAAATAGATCTTATTAAATTAAATTGATATAATTTTTCAAGAATGTGATTATAGATTTGATTGATTTAGTACATTTCATCAACACTGTTACATTTGACTTCTGCGAGGCATTTGACTTAATGTTGTCTCATTTATTAGGAAGCTAAAACAATGTGAAATCAACACGGCAAGCGCTAAACGGATGAAAACCCCGCTGATATGTTTAAACGTATCAGAGAATCATCCCAAGTGGCTGTGTTTCAGTTCATCGTTTTTAGCGAATGGGAGAAAAATCAGAACTCGTTACAATCAAAGTTTGGCGGTGAGACTTCGAGGAGGACCAGGGTGGGTGTGCGGATGGGTCTCTTCCCCAGACCTGCACCTTTCCTGAGCCAGATGGAAGCAAACACCAGGCAGGTTAACGTCGGCACACGCGAAGCCACGCTTGTGGGAAGCAGGATTTCACCGGGGGGAGGAGGGATGCAATTACACAACGCTGGAAAATTGAAAAAATAGGGGAGTGAAATATCTCCGGTGTAACATCTAGTGGGACACTGCGGCTATTTCGGGTGTCTGCGACTCGAGAAGGATGGTGATGAATGGGAGAGGGCACACGAGAATGACTGAAGCGTTGCAAAACATGCCTTATAGTGACAGATTCAAGGACCCCAGTGCGCTTAGCTTAACAAAGGGAAGGTTATGGGATGGCTTAATGACAATCCAGATGTATTCAGACAGGGTTCAGAAATGCGGAGAGGGAGAGCTCTTCAATCTAATAGACAGAGCTATAAAAAGAGCCGGTGACTGGAAGCTGACACTGTTAAATTCAGGCTGGGAGGGGTGTGCTTTTGAAATCGGGAGAAGTAACATCAGAACAACTTCCCAACAGACGGTTTCATCATCACTGGCCATTTCAAAACCACGCCGGTTTTTCTTTTGTTTTAAGCCGTATTCTGGATCCACCAGAGATCACTGTGAATCGACATACAGACACCCATATCCCATGGATGGGGTGGTCCTTCTTTGGTTTTATAATGTTCCAAATAATGAGTATTTAAGCCATTATCCCCGAGCACTGAGTGGGACAGTTGCCTTTTTCTCAGAGTTATTGGTCTGGCCTTGGTGGAGACTCGCGCAGACACCGCGGTGTTATTAGTACTTCATCTTCGCCAGTGGAAAGCTGGAAAAGTACTATAAAACCAAATAAAACAAACCCAGCCTACATCCTTCTGCTATATAAAATCCCGAAATGCAGTGCCAAAGAGAGCAGCTCAAAGCAAGGACATGAAGGACCTGGGTTCCAGCGGTCCAGCGAGATGCTGCTGACCCCGGTCTGCTGCTTTGGTTTGGTAGACTGTTCAGGGAAGTGACACGTCCGTATTCCTTAAAAGTTGCTGAAACTGTGAGTTCGTAGGTGTACAAACTCAGTTTGTACACTGAGGTGTGTATTTTGATAACACACACATCTACGCCTGGAAATCGCAGAATGAGAGAGCACCATGACCCTGCACAGTGGGGCTTTCTGCAGGAGCTCCCCCACGGCTCGGCTCCCTGCTTTGGGAGCTGCTGAAATTCCTGTTTTCATGGAAATCCTTCAGCAGCATCCCTGGGTGCAGACCCCTCACTCGGGTGGCTCCAGGAGCCACCCATGGACTTCTCCTGGGACTGGCTGCAAGCCCCAGCCAACACCTTACTGTGCGTCCAGATGCACTGGGGACCAAACGGGTATATATATATGTATATTTTTTTTTTTCTTAATTTATTTTTTCTCTTTGGGTACTGGGACATTATTTCTGGGGTCTCAAGTTCTGAAAACAGTGTCAGGGAAAAAAATTCCTTCCAAAGAAATCCTGTGATGAGTGGAGGTGGTTAGATAAGAACTGATACCCAAAAGAGGGAGGATTAAAGTTGTTTCATAATTGATTTATAGATAAGGGAGTTTATCTTCTGGTAAGGTCTTTACCTTTAAAAGCAGGTCTTTACCTTATATAAAGGATATCAAAGAGAAGTCATTTGTTATCTTAACTTGTAATGAGATCAGCAAAGACAGACTTCTAAGCCCCTCCGCAGCGGAGTCGTGATTTCCCTGTGGTTCTCCTATCCAGCTGTACCTTTAGGGCCTCGTGGCTGAAGCTGGGACGCCGGCACCTCGTCTCATCCCTGCCGCCCACACCACGGAGCTTGCTGCCCCTGCTGAGCACCACCAAGGACTCTGCCTCCTGAGCTGTGCTGGATTTAGCTTTGGCACAATTCAGGCCATCGCTGCTGCCCCCAGCCCCTGCCACCTCTTTGCTGCGGTGACCAGCACCCAAGAGGGCATCAGGCAGCGACTTCTTCAGCAGCTCCAGCTCAGTCTGCAAGAGCCTTCTGCTCCCAGTGCCATTTAACCCAGCTCCGTGTTAGCCAGCCAACAAGATTGCCATTGATTTCGGGGTTTGGCCCAAGAACCGTGCAGATGCTTTTGAACGGAACAACTTAAGCACAACGCTTATGTTTTGTCAAAAAAAAAGCCTGAACCAGCAGAAACTCGTTTAAAGCCTGGGCAACATCATTACCATAGAGATAAACACTACTTTAATGTGGTTCACCGTAACAACAGAACGTTTATTAAAACACTTCACCATTTAATTTATGCAGCATTTTATATTGAAGAGTATTTTCATTAGGATTCTGCTGCAAAACCGAAGAAGGCATTAAATCATTTGATATACCGACAGCTCACTTAATTTATTTAAGCACAGGAGTCTAATTCAAAAAAGCAGACCTTACGCAGAGCCCTGTCTTTACAGTCCTGGCGTACAAGGTCCTATTAACTTCAGGGCAGGGTGTTGTATGATCTTAGTTTGAGATCCCTCCACGTGCTCTCCTTTGGTCAGCAGCCCGCTGCGTCGCTGCACCTGCCAGGGCTGCCTTCAGGGATCCCTCCTGGTGCTCACCAGCCCAGCTCCACGCCTTCTGCTTCTACTAATGCTCGCGAGCGTCTAGCCCTTCGCATTTGGCATCTGGCTTTGGTCCTTGATGGAGCACAGAGCAACCAGCGTGGCTGGAGCAGCAAAGATCAGCAGGGAAACGGCATCAGGTGCGGCAAGCCCTGAGGTCCTCAATGAAGTCTTCAATTTAACTCTCGTTAATTGGCATCCTGGCTCTGGAGCACTTGGTAAACTCTGGGAGATCCACTGCGATGCACTCCTGGCTTGGTTTGTATTGAATTAACTAGCGACACTCAGTTCTTCAGCTCCGGGGCGATGTATGGTGAGGCTCCACCAGCCCAGCCCATCAGGACTGTCCGCGGTTGTCACACCAAAGTTGTCTCATCCTGCCTGAAGCAAACCCTCCACTTGGTATTCTGGGTGCTCAGCTCCTTGGACAATCGAGCCCTTGTGGCTTATTACTGATGTTCCCAGATCTGCCGTAATAAATGGCAGAGAAGAAAATTGTCACCTGTGACAAAGCCCTGGATGATATTGGGGTCCCCGGTGGCTCCTGGTTTGGCTGCATTCCAAGACTGGTGCGGAAGCAGAACCTGGGAAACAATAGCACATCGTCAATAGGATGCGCAGGACAGCATTAATAAACATGAGGGAGCTCGATATGATCTGGCAAACGCAGTACAATGAGATGAGGTACCAAAAGCAGGTCGGGGAGGAGAGGAAGAGACCTGAACAGGGTGTTTAATGACTCACCGGGCTGTGAAACGCAGCGGAGAGCAAGGCTGGGCTAGAAAACCTTCTAATGAATTCAACATGTGCGCACCCTTGGAAGGCTTAGCTCCCCATTCCCCAGCAATGTTTGACCCACCTGAAGATACTGATCATATAGAAAATAATAACCAGTAAGTAATAATAATAGCAATAATAGGAAGAGCAGGACCCTCATCTCCAATTCATATTTATAATCCAACAAATATCTCACCTAAAGCCAGAAGATTTATGGGTTTGCATCTATAATTAATATCCTTACTTAAGCAAGAAAGGGTATATTTTCATACAAATAAATCTGGTGCTCTAGACCTGGATTTTGAAGACTAATATTTAAATCCCCAGCAACACACCGTTATTGATTGTATAGATGCGTACACAACAGAGACACGCCGTGCACACACATATAGACAGCACTATATAAAGGTGTAGTTTATCCTTTAAGTGCAAGGGATGAAGGTTAAGCAGGAAGAAGGAGGAAGATGGGAGGTCGGCTTGGTGCCTGCTTCAAACCATCCCCGTTTCCCACAGATCCCATTTGCATTGTGCCTCTTGCTAGCGGCGGGGCTGTTCCTGGGCGCCAAGACGCATAAAGGGCTTTGAGACACAGGCAATTGATCTAGTTTTAGTTTTATGAGGAAAATAAACAGTTAGGCTGATGTCACAGTAAAAGGGTCAAACAGGGTCGGGGCTAATGAAGAGACTCACAGCAGGTTAAAATTAGAACACCCGTCCTCCCTCTCCTCCGCGAGTGGCTGCGGGGTCTGCCCAAAACCACGCGCGTGGGTGACAGCAAAGCACCAGTTAAGGGTCGAGCCAGCTCGTTCGGGGCTGGGGACAGGACTCGCCTTGGCTGAAGGTTTCCAACTCCCGCAGCACCTGCTGAGCGATGGAAACCTCCAGCCACGGCAAGCCCTGACCTTCAGCTCCTCGCCATCACCACGGCACGGGCCACAGCCACTGCACGCTGCCAGGGAGGCTCAAAGGTGCCCAAAATCATCCCTCCAGGGCTGAATTGGCCACTGGTGGTTGGGGGCTTCCTTTAAGGAGCTGTGTTGTAGTCTTGGAGCTTTCAAGGTCGGGACTAACTCGAGTCTCGTGGGGTGACCCCTTCGCTAGCCCACAGTGGGTCAAGACGAGCTTGCTTAGCATCTGCGGGCTCTGGTCTGCACTCGGAGGGTCTCCTGGCTCTCTGCATAGTTTCCACAACCAGCTTTCAGGAGGTTTATTTGTTCTTTTTATTTTCTCGGGGTTTCTTTTCACTTTCCTGACTTGGAACTAGCAGAGTGGGAATGTGCTGGGTAAGCAGCCGAACCAAAACTAGGAAAGGACAGCTTCTCTGGTGCAAGCAGGGATTTATCTGAAAAATATAGAGAATTACTGGAAATTTACATGTAGGCACTGTTCCAAGGTCAAGGGTCTCAGCATCACCTCACTTAGTGGTGTACTTACCAACGGAGGTAAAGTACTTCTGCTGTTCTGGATCCAAAGAGTAAAGATATGAACAAGAACCCAGACACTTGTATTTATACTGTCCTAAGCTGGATAACATCCCCATTTAACTGAGATTTTAATTATTCATGTTTAAATACTATTCATCAAGAAAAAAAATAAAAATCCCTTATGTGCTCGGTCATTTAAGGAGCCCATTAATGGTTACATGCCAGTGGAAGAGCTCCGTTCAGACCTCATGGCACTGGCTGCCATGAGCAGGGAAGGAGCTTTTTCCCCCAAAATGATGGTCTCCCAGAAGAGAGAATACACCAGTGGGAAGGAGGAGGAGGGAAATGGCGACGATACTGGTGCGGGGCAGCAAATCTGTGACTGTCTGCACCCTGCTTTGGGGTGTCAGCTCCATCAGCCGCGGGATGCAGGGGCAGGCTGGGGGTCTCCTTCCTCCTCCACATCGCTTCCCAGTGTCCAGAAGCCTCTGGGAAAAGGGGGAAAAAAATGAAGCAAAGGAAACCTTCAGGCTGTGCTGCTCCAAAACCTAGTCACGGTGGAAAAGCTTCCCCTATAGACATGTTGGCCATTGCACCCCGTATATGATTTTTACCCCCAAGAAGAACGTGGGCAGCGAGTGCTTGGCCACTGCTCTCACCTGCGGCTGGGAAAGGGGGAATAAATTCCCGGCTGTTGCTCTGCGAGGCCAAGTACAAAAAGCACCGGGGCTCGGGAAGCTGCAACCGGCACGGGGTACTCAGCCAAGGCAGTGCCTCGCTGCAACTTCGTTTTCATGATTTAGCATTCCTGCTGTAAATAATTGATACTAATGTAAGTGAGATAAGAGACAGGCTGTCTGTGGGCCGGGAGGAAGTGGATCCTGGTGACATCCACCCGAAAAATGTGCTTGCGGATTTATCTGAAATAAAAACGTTGAAAAGCCGAACGCCAAATCCGAGGGGCGGGGAAGGGAGGAGGGATGAGAAAGGTAATCTGTGGATCAGCTCTGGGGACTCTCTCCAAGGAAAAGCTCCCCACAGCCGTTCCCGTAACAAGAGAGCTCCAGCACTAACTACCACTCTTTAGCTCTCCATAAACGTCTCTCTCGCGCTGGTCAATAAGCTGTGTTGTGCGTTGCCCAAGCGCTGGGTGGGTATTGGCATGGTTTGGGGCATCAAAACATCCTTACAGGGGGTGTGTGGAGCTCACCCCTCCTCGTCGGAGACGGTGCCGACAGGAGAATGCCAGTGAGCTCCGTATATTTGACGCCTTTGGCTTTGGTTATCTACAAACCAGCTGAGTACCAGGAAGGAGCTCTCCTGCAACTCAGTCTTTGAAACCGGAGAAGGCAAAATTATCTCTCTGGTCCTGCGAGGGCGGCCGTGAGACGGGCGATGGAGACAGCGGCTGCTGGGGCGGAGAAGGGGAGATTTCCCTGCCGGGAGCGTTGGAATCCAGCATGTCCCAGGGGCCATTGCAGAGTATCTGTTTCTAAATCCTGATTTTTGAGGCTGCTATTGGCATTTCACGTCCTCTGAGCAGTCTGTGCCCGGCGGCACGCAGACTTTCGCTTCACCCGGCATGACGTAATGCCCGCTTTGATCCTGTCTAGCATATATAAAAAGAGATAATGTCAGCTGGAAAAAAAATGACAGCACCGTCAAGCCACCTTTGCAGCTCTCCACTGAACTTCTCTCTCTCCATCTTTACACCCCACCTGCGTTACCAGTTGCTCATCAGCCCGAGGACTTTACCGTACCCGCTGTAAAAGGTAAGGGTGCCTGGTGGTTTTAAATTGCTGGAGGATGCCACACATACATAAGCGAAATTAAGTCCGCAGTGGCAATTCCTTCATTTTAAAATATTTCCTTATAAACGTAGCGAAGGGTCCCTCGGATCATCTCCCATGCCCAGAGCAGCAGGTTTGTTGTACTCGTGTCCCAAAGGCCATGACTTAACACACCGCCCTGGTGAGAGTGTATTCAGGACTCTGAATTGGTTTAAAAAAAATACTTCTTAGCCCATGGATTTCGTGTAGGAAGCCAGATGAAAAGAGCTGCTTCGGAATGCTCGGAAAGAGCAGCATTGACTCACCAGTGATACGGACGGAGAAGGCGAGAGAGAGCCTCTCATCTCGAACGTGATTTTATGATTCAGTGAATAATGCATATTAGCATAATACTACCTAAAAAAATCCATACTCATCATTTACTATTAATTAGTTATCAGCATTATCCTATTATTAATTATTAACATTTACACTATCAATCAGCCCCTGGCTGAGTGATAGCTTAAAATCTTGCATAAAGATCGCTACAACAATAGCTCCGGTACATCACATAATGCTCTTCACAGGCGGGTTGTCGTATCCTCATCTATAAAGCTTTTTACTAATGCACTTTACAACATATCTTACAGTACATGGATGAAGAATGTGACGGCACCCAGTAATAATTCCATTAATTATGAATAAAGCATTTACAAATGACATCCTTATTTAAAAATGGTGATGAACACATTTTGTTTTAATGCGGATGCACTGTGTAATTTGTAATTCCATAAAAAGCAATGCTGGCAGCATGGGTCAGGGAAAAAGGGCTAAGATCTATGATCTTTACATCAGAAAGGGGAAAAAAACAGGGGAGGAAATAATTGACAAACAACAAACGTTGGGATAAAGCCGACCAAACTCCAAGGTGATGGCGGGAAGGGACGTTGAAAGGTGCCATGGCGAAGCCGCAAGACCTTATCCAGTGACCTTGCATGGCGGTTGTGTCAATAAAACTCTCTCCTGTATGAATAGTAAGTCTATATTTTCATTGCTTTCTCCCATTTGCGATGTTTTCAGCTGGCTGGCAGCTCACCAGCGCTCGTTAGCCACGTAGAGTTTCCCTTCGCAGGACCTTGGTACCGCGGTGTCCCGTAGGCTTTCTGAGGGGCCAGGGTATCCATTACACACGGTGTTTCAGCAAGGCTACTGACGTCAAGAGGCTGTAAATACGTTGCTCTTCCTAGTTTACTTAAGGGATAAAAAGTGAGTAGCTAAGTTTACAGATCAGGCTCAAGCTCTGCTAGTGTGGGGTCTGTTCATTTTCATATATATCTCAATTGTTTGAAATTATTTCCCAGATTAATCCTGTGAGTGATTCTTGCCTTACTGATCATTTCCGAGCAGAGCTTGGAGTTGTGCAGCCGTCGCATGCAGGTTATTACACATATCATGCAAGAAAGGGTAATTTAAACCTTTAAATGATGCTTTTTGGTAATAAAGCTGTGAATATGTTGGTCACGGTTTTCAACAGAGAGCTGTGAGCCAAGAGCTTCTTATACCCAGGTTCAACAATTTAAATCTGTGCTAACTGGGGATGTAAAAATCCAGATAATTCACTTCTGACCACACTGTCCGGTGGCCGAGAGCTTCAGTTGTCAGCAGAAAGCTGGCAAACTCCTCCCGATGACATTTTTCCTGAAGTTCCGCAGTGGTTAGAGCCGTCTGGATGAACACGGTGCCCGGACAATTCACAGACCACGGGGCCGCGTGTCTGTTAGCACGGAGCCGAAGCCGCGTTTCTGCGGAGTCGGAGAGTCCGGAGAAAAGAGACCTGGATCCATCAGGGAAAGATAAGAAAATGCATCGCCTCGGGAGGGACCTAGTTTGGGTTCAGCCAGACCTTTTTGCAGGTGTCCTGCGGAGGCGAGGCTGCAAACCGGAGCCAAGCCAGGCAGGAATTTCAGGTGAATAATTTTCACGCTCCCTTTTGATGTCCTGTTCTGGTGTTCACAGGTGGCGCTTAGGCAGTGCAAAGCATGACACCTGACACAGCCCTTTCCCCAGGGTTTCAAGTCAATAAACATAGTAAAAAGTTAATATATAGCGTTTATTGCCGGCACTGTCAAAGGAGGTGTTCCGCAGTCCCCCTTCCTCTGGAACCCAGGGGGAGCGCAGGAGAGGCTGCTGGAATTACACCTCCCCTTGTGCAAGGCTGCTCTGAAATTCCCAATATTTCTCCAAACCACCAGCAAGCTGGTTTTCAGAGCTGGCTGACAGAGGATTTATTTATTAAGGTTTTGGCCATTCGCAGCAGCGGCTGTGCAGCAGCAGTTCCGCAGAGTTATCAAAAATCTATTTCCTCGCAGAGTCGCAAGTAAAATATCAAACCCCCTCTGAAAAGCCAAGCGCAACATTTACATTTTAATCTCACGGAGCACTTCAGTTTCTGACAAACTGGGTTTTTCAGCCTGTGTGTTAGGCAGAGGAAAGGCAGCAGGGTTACAGGAGAAAGCTTTATAGCCCTGGGAGCGAGCGCAGGCTGTTTCGAGTAGGTGACATGGCCGGAGCGGCACGGTGACATCCCCATCCGCCGCGACAGCGGAGGCTGTCACCCTTCAGCACTGCTGGAGCCAAGTGGAAAAGAGAAGCAGCCTGTCCCCAAAAGCTGGTGGTGCGGCTCTAGCGCTGAGCTCGGTTAGCGATGGCATTTTGGGGCCGGAGGAATGAGCAGCCCTGTGCTGCCCGCGCAGTCCCTCCTGGCCACAAACGGAGCCAAGGCAGGGATTTGAGCGTGGGCTGGTGCGGGGCTCGCGGTAGCCACCTGCAGCCTCGAGCCAAGAGCAAAGGTCTGCCAGGATGCCCCGCTGGGAGCCTGGCTGGCCCTCCCGCCCTGCGGAGCTTTTCCTTGCACCCCTGGCAGGCTGTTCCCCGAACACAGCCCTCGTTCCACTGTCTATTCGCACCTCTGCCTACAGG